>NC_092334.1:427275000-429675000 GCF_046630445.1 Rutidosis leptorrhynchoides | reverse complement strand
CGGGTCCGGTGATTTACTTTTCACCTACTTCGGCCCAACAAATAGGAGATCGGCACTTGCGGCCATACAACGTTTCAAAAGGTGCAGCATTAATGCTCGAGTGATAACTGTTGTTGTACGAGAATTCGGCTAATGGAAAATGCCTTTCCCAGGCCTTTCCGAAATCAATGACACATGCACGCAACATATCTTCCAAGGTCTGAATCGTGCGTTCACTTTTCCCGTCGGTCTGTGGGTGATAAGCAGTACTCATGTCGAGACGAGTTCCCATGGCTTCTTGCAAAGAACGCCAAAATCTGGAAGCAAAACGGGGATCGCGATCCGAGATGATTGATAAAGGTACACCATGACGAGATACAACCTCTTTGATGTATAATTGAGCAAGTCTCTCCATCGTATCCGTTTCCTTCATGGCTAAAAAGTGTGCAGATTTGGTAAGACGGTCAACGATAACCCAGATGGTAGCGCATCCGCCCACCGTCTTCGGCAGCTTAGTAATGAAATCCATTGTGATCCTTTCCCACTTCCATTGTGGGATTTCCGATTATTGAAGTAACCCAGAAGGTCTCTGATGCTCGGCTTTAACCTTCGAGCAAGTCAAACACTTACCAACATACGTCGCAACGTCCTTCTTAAGATTCGGCCACCAATACTGTTCCTTAAGATCATGGTACATCTTGCCCGCTCCGGGATGAATAGAATATCTCGATTTGTGTGTGTCATCAAGTATAAGGTTCCGTAGATCTCCATAAAGAGGTACCCAAATTGTTCTGGCATAACATCGGAGTCCAGACTCCCTAACCTCAAATCGAGAGACAAGAATGTTCAAATGTTCATGAGATATATTCTCCTCCTTGAGAGCCTCATCTTGGGCTACTCTAATCTGACTCTTGAGATTCGAATGGATGGTGATGTTCAGAGCCTTAACACGAAGAGGTGCCGTCCTCTCCTTTCGGCTTAAAGCATCAGCTACAACATTGGCCTTGCCAGGATGATAACGAAGTTCACAATCATAGTCGTTCAGTGTCTCGATCCATCAACATTGTCTCATATTCAGTTGCTTCTGATCGAAGATGTGCTGGAGGCTCTTGTGGTCGGTGAAGATAGTGCTCTTAGTCCCATACAAATAATGTCTCCACAATTTGAGCGCAAAGACGACGGCTCCCAGTTCGAGATCATGAGTAGTATAGTTCCGCTCGTGAATCTTCAGTTTAACCTTTGATCGTTGCATCAGTACACAACCAAAACCACTCTTCGATGCATCACAATAAACAACAAATTCGTCACTGCCCTCAGGAAGTGATAGGATAGGTGCGGTGGTTATCTTCTTCTTCAAAGTTTGAAATGTTGATTCGTGTGCGGGTTCCCAAATGAACTTCTTCCCTTTGTGAGTCAATACGGTCAAAGGACGCGCAATCAGAGAGAAACCTTCAATAAACATTCGGTAGTAACCGGAGAGACCTAGGAATTGGCGAATATGCGTTAGAGTAGTGGGGGTCTCCCACTTGCTGTTAGCTTCAATCTTAGCGGGATCAACTTTGATACCCTGGTCACTCACAACATGACCCAGAAATTGGACTTCCTTCAACCAAAATTCACACTTGGAGAATTTGGCGTAAAGTTGCTCTTGTCTCAAGAGTTCAAGTACTAGTCGGAGGTGTTGCTCATGCTCTTCTTCGCTCTTAGAGTAGATGAGGATATCATCTATGAAGACAATAACGAACTTATCCAAGTATGGCTTGCAGACACGATTCATGAGATCCATGAACACGGCAGGTGTGTTAGTTAAACCGAATGGCATCACGAGAAACTCATAATGACCATAACGAGTTCTGAATGCAGTTTTCATCACATCACTTTCCTTCACCCTCAAATGGTGATAACCGGACCGCAAATCGATCTTAGAGTAAACACTCGATCCTTGAAGTTGATCAAAAAAGGTCGTCAATGCGGGGAAGAGGATACCGATTCTTGATTGTCAATTTATTGAGTTCACGGTAGTCGATACACATACGGAAGGATCCATCCTTCTTCTTCACAAACAACACAGGTGCGCCCTAAGGCGAGAAACTTGGTTGGATAAATCCACGGTCCAACAGCTCTTGTAGTTGACTCTGTAATTCTTGCATCTCGGAAGGTGCGAGTCTATAAGGTGCGCAAGCTACAGGTGCAGCTCCTGGCACTAAGTCGATTTGAAACTCTACGGCTCTCGTTGGCGGTAATCCAGGCAACTCTTCTGGAAAAACATCGGAAAACTCGTTCACAATGCGTACGTCATTCACACTCTTCACCTCGGTTTCTACCACTTTCACATGCGCTAGGACAGCAAGACGTCCCTTCTTCATAATCTTTTGCACTTTCACGCAACTAATGAGGTTTAGCTTCGAGGTACATCTCTCTCCGTAAATAGTCAGGGGTTCACCATCGCCTTGTGGTATACGTAGAGCTTTATCTCCACATATAATATCAGCCCTTACCTTGGTCAACCAATCCATACCGACGATCACGTCAAAACTTCCCAATTTGATAGGTATCAAATCAATTTCGAAATCTGCACCAGCTATGTTAATAATAGCTCCTTGACTAATATGGTCAACTTTCTCAAGTTTACCGTTGGCGACCTCGACAAGCATACTCTCTTTTAACGGGACTAACGACCAATTAATCTTATCGCAAAAGTGTCTACATACATAACTCCTATAGGCACCAGTATCAAATAGGACAGAAGCTAAAAGATTGTAGATAGTGAATATACCTGTCACCAAGTCGGGATTCTCGCGTGCATCCCTTGCATTAACGTTAAAAGCTCTACCACGGGGAGGTCCACCGTCTTTTCGCTTGTTTGAACACGCATTTCTGAAATGGCCCATTTGTCCGCATTCGTAGTACTTTTTCGGTCCATTGGTGTTCGGCTTCTCATTCAAAGTGGTGACCTTACAGTCTTTCCCGATATGCCCAGTCCGTTGGCACTTTTCGCAAACAACATTATAATATCCAGTATGGTGCTTGTAGCACCGCTTGCATTATGGTAAGGTTCCCTTGTAGTTCAGGTTTGAGTTGGTGTTCAGATTGGGGTTTCCACCGTTGTTGTTTCCCCTGAAACCCTCATGTCGTTTCGCCGGGTTCTGATCATAGGTCCTTCCCCTGTTGTTATCCCATTTGCGCTTCTCACTACTACCCGCTTCAGACTTAGCCTTCTCCGATTCATCGATGATAATTTGGTGCATTAAAGTATGTGCCATGCGCATCGCTTCTGGGACATTGGGTGGCTTGGACGAGGTGACGTTTCCCTTAATGCTCTTAGGAAGTCCCCAGAAGTACCTTTCCATTCGTTTAAATTCCGGGGTGACCATTGTCGGACACATCAGGGCTAATTCCAAAAACCTCCGGTTGTAACTATCAAGTTGTTCCCAACAGCCTTTAACTGCATAAATTCGATCTCCATCTTTTGTATCTCGGTTCTCGGACAATATTCCTCAATCATGGCACACTTAAACTCTTCCCATGGTGTAGCAAATGCCTCATCGATACCTTTTGCTTGAGCCAACGTGTTCCACCACGTTAGTGCGCCATCAGACAGCGTTCATGAAGCAAACTTGGTTTTATTCGCTTCCGAGCAGTTACTAACTCGAAACACAGATTCTAATTTCTCGAACCATCTAGTGAGACCAACCGGTCCCTCTGTTCCACTGAAGTTATAAGGTTTGCAGCTTTTGAACTCTTCGTACGTACATACATTCGTTAAATCACAAAGACGTTTCGGGCATTTAAAGTTAAGTACGGGCAATCATGGTAACAAGTAAATGTAGTAACATACATTCGTTAAATCACAAGTATTAATAATAATTATTAATAAATAAACGTTGGAAAATCCAGGGTCGTTACAGTAAGATATGTTCTTCCTTTTTAAATTAATGTCTCATAACTAAGTTATTATTATGATTATTTAAGCCGAAGTAATCGTGATGTTAGACTAAATATTAAAGACGGGGTTATTGGATTTTGTACCATAATTCGGGTTTGGACAAAAGACCGACACTTGTGGACATTGGACTATGAACTATTAATAGATGGGGGGTATTGTCTAATCGAATGCCAACTCACTGGAATCTATCGAACCTATCTTCAAATTAGTTAATCAAATAATTATTAAATGATTATGCATGTCCTATTTAGTGACGTTTATACGACATCTTTTACGATCATTTAATTAATTATTCGGGTTGAGTAATTGATTATTCAAACTGATCAAGTGGGTAAATTAATGTTCATATCTTATTAAAATAGGGGTGGATTACATACAAGGATAATTGGTGTAATTGTTAACAAAGTATTAAAACCTTGGATTATACGCAGTCGATAACCTGGTGTAATCATTAAACAAAGTATTAAAACCTTGTTACAGTTCGAATCCCTAATTAGTTGGAATATTTGACTTCGGGAATAAATTTAATTTGACGAGCATTTTATAATTATGACCGATGGACTGTTATGGACAAAAACCAGATAGGTATCAAATAAATCCAGGACAAAGGACAATTAACCCAGATAAATAAATTAAAATCAAAACGTCAACATCATGATTACAGAAGTTTAAATAAGCATAATACTTTTATTTCATATTTCATCGTACCTTTATTTACTATCATGTTAATTACTGCAATTTACTTTATCTCAATTTAAATTCTGTCATTTATATTATCGTCATTTATCTTTATGCTTAAAATATAAAATCGACAAACCGGTCATTAAATGGTAAACCCCCCTTTTATAATAATATTACTACTTATATATATATATATATATATATATATATATATATATATATATATATATATATATATATATATATATATATATATATATATATATATATATATACAAATATAGTTGTTAAAAATATAGTGTACGCAATAAGCCGTCTCCCTGTGGAACGAACCGGACTTACTAAAAACTACACTACTCTACGATTAGGTACACTGCCTATAAGTGTTGTAGTAAGGTTTAGGTATATCCCATTAGTAAATTAATAAAACTTGTGTAATATTTTGTAGTATTTCGTAGTAAAAATAATAGTATTACGTACCCCTTCGCTTTAACATCACAACCCCCGCTACACATCTTCGTTTCCATCTCCATTCCACGAAACCCTGTACCTCTACTTATCTATTCTGTCCACTTCATAAATAAAAGAAAATAAATCCCGACAAAATCATTCTTTTCGAGAAAATCCACTACAAAACCGCATTAAGAAAAATGCGAGCATCTGAGCCAATTATCAAAGAAGACCGCCAAAAGGAGACCTCGAAGAGAAAAGCAAAAGATGCTTGTGTAAAAAAAAGAAAAAAAAATTGTTGATGAATAAAGGTTCTGAGAAAGGGAGCAGAACCAGAAAAGATTAGAGAAAAGAAACTCCTAGCAGTCAAAAAGAAGGATGCTTACCATAAAATTCCTGACAAAAAGCTGAAAGGATCACTAAAATCGATCTTTCAAACTCCTATCTATTAAAACCCTTCGCACCATAGAAACCTCCAAATCCCCATCTCTTCACAATCCAAGCTGAGTAGATAACTGAAAATTCTCTCATATAAGTGATGGAGATTTGAGTCTTGATCAAGCCTATGACGAAGAGTGTAAGCATGACTGGCTAAGAGTGACTTCATTTCTTAGAACTATAGGACACCCTAAACACTTTAGTGAAATGAGTGACCCGAGTGCCGAGTGAGATAGCCTCAGTTATGTAACCTCCTCTCATGCTTGCGAAAAAAGGTTTGAGAATAGTAAAAAGAATAAAAACTAAGTTTTCACTCTTCCGTCTTGCGGAACAAAAACAACTTGATCATTACGGATAAAAGTCCTCGATGTTTAAAGTTTGGAAGTTTGCTTGAGGACAAGCAAAGTCTAAGTGTGGGATATTTGATATCGACTAAAAAGTCATGTTTTTACCCCCGATATTGAGTCCCAAACGCATGAAGTTCAAAACTTTGTCGGCAAAATAATTGCTTTTTCGGTTAAATTTGTAGATAAAGTAATTACAAAACGATACAAAAAGAATCAAGAGAAACAGAGCTAAAACGAAGATTCTAAAGCGAAAACGGTGAAAGACAAGAAATCAAGTTACGATCCAGGAAAATCAGGCTGACCAGACCAGTAAACAGCCTGCCATACGGCTTGCCAAACGGCCTGCCAGTATTGCAAACAGCCTGACAAATGGTCAGAACAAACGGCCACGTTAAACGGCTTGCCTGATCAAACGACCTCCAAAAACGGCCTGCCAAACGGCCTGCCAGCCGTTTTCAGGCAAAATTCTTGTTTATTTAAAGGGTCTTTGTCATACATTCCAAGACACACCTCTATTCACTCTCTCACAACAATACACTTTCTCACACTAGAGCTTTCAAGGCCTTCTCACCTCCGAGCGGGAAATTAAGTACCCGGAGGCAAACGCCAAAGATTGTAATAGGAGCAGTCTAGAGGATGTCAGCACTTGTAATGGTCTAGATCTCGTCTTTAAACGGTGAACGATTTCCTTAATTTAATGAAATTATCTTATTATCTTAAGTTTCTTTCATCTTGCATGATTGTCTATCTGTTACAAATGTTTATTATATGTTGAATACTTTATCTGAGACTTATCATACTGTTATGCTGAAACTCTGACGATTTAGAAGTTTAATTTACGGATAACCTTTTCCGCTTATTCACGTGGCTATAACCTAGTATTAAGACCTGATCAACCCTAGGATACAAGGTAAGTAGTTATGTGTGCTTAACGTCACAATATGGATATAGTATCTACGTACGAATAACCATCTATTAGTCATAGAAGAGCTGCCCATTTAGGTTGTGATTAGAGTTAGTAACAGAGAGTTCAGTGAACACTAGCTTACTCAAAAGCACGATTCGCGTCAGAAGCAATGTTCTTGAGATGTTGTAAGATGATCTGGGGTTGAATAAGTGATCGCAAAGGAGAGACCTCTAACCCAATTAGCAGTACCTTAGAATATCTAAGATTGCACACCTGTTAATGTTAAGGCATAGCATAGTGATTCAGTGGTAGGATATTGCTTTAGTTAGACCAACTAGGATTAAGAAAAGCTGAGACTTTTCTTTATGGGTATACCACTTTGTTCATGTACCTAGGATTCTATCCATAAGGTCGTTTAAACCCTTTAGGTTAACGTTGGGAGTAGGGATATTGATAATGCTAAAAAAGAACATATATTTCATAGCATTATTCCTCAAGAAAGACAAGATTTTAGTTGCAATTGTTCTATTTAAAAGTGATATTCGTTTAAATAATAAAAGGTGAAGACAAAAGACAGATTCGACGAATTGAAGACGCAAAGGTCCAAAAAGCTCAAAAGTACAAAATACAATCAAAGTGGTTCCAATTATTGATAAGAAACGTCTCGAAATTACAAGAGTACAAGATTCAAAACGCAAAGTACAAGATATTAAATTGTACGCAAGGACGTTCGAAAATCCGAAATCGGGACATGAGTAACTCTCAACGCTCGACGCAACGGACTAAAAATTACGAGTCAACTATGCACATAAATATAATATAATATTTAAATAATTCTTAAAATTATTTATATATTATATTTATATTAAAAATCCGTCGGCAAACAAAGAGCCAAAGCTGGGTGAGCTGTAATTTCAAACTCCGCGAGTTGCGGAGTTTGAAGGCAAAAAATTATGCGACTCGCGGAGTTCACCTGGACTCAAATTCCTATAAAAGCCAACGCAGTTCGACGAGTTTAAATATTATATAATCCATAATATCAATCTCTCTATCTATATACGTAGTATATATTTATATTTATATTTTAATTTTAATTTTAATTTTAATTTTAATTCTAATAATAAGGGTATGTTAGCGAATGTTGTAAGGGTGTAAGTCGAAATTCTGTCCGTGTAACGCTACGCTATTTTTAATCATTGTAAGTTATGTTCAACCTTTTTACATTAATGTCTCGTAGCTAAGTTATTATTATGCTTATTTAATCCGAAGTAATCATGATGTTGGGCTAAAAATATTAAAATTGGGTAATTGGGCTTTGTACCATAATTGGGGTTTGGACAAAAGAACGACACTTGTGGAAATTAGACTATGGGCTATTAATGGGCTTTATATTTGTTTAACTAAATGATAGTTTGTTAATTTTAATATAAAGATTTACAATTGAACGTCCCTATAAATAACCATATGCACTCGATCGGATACGATGGGCAGGGTATTTATATGTACGAATAATCGTTCATTTAACCGGACACGGGAATGGATTAATAGTCACTAGAATTATTAAAACAGGGGTGAAATTATGTACAAGGACACTTGGCATAATTGATAACAAAGTATTAAAACCTTGGGTTACACTCAGTCGACATCATGGTGTAATTATTAAACAAAGTAATAAAACCTTGTTACAGTTTAAGTCCCCAATTAGTTGGAATATTTGACTTCGGGTATAAGGATAATTTGACGAGGACACTCGCACTTTATATTTATGACTGATGGACTGTTATGGACAAAAACCAGACGGACATATTAAATAATCCAGGACAAAGGACAATTAACCCATGGGCATAAAACTAAAATCAACACGTCAAACATCATGATTACGGAAGTTTAAATAAGCATAGTTCTTTTATTTCATATTTAATTTCCTTTATTTTATATTTAATTGCACTTCTAATTATCGCATTTTTATTTATTGTTATTGTATTTAATTGCACTTTTAATTATCGTACTTTTTAATTATCGCAAGTTTATTTTATCGCACTTTTATTATTCGCAATTTCATTATCGTTATTTACTTTACGCTTTAAATTAAGTCTTTTATTTATTTAATATTTTACATTTGGTTTTAACTGCGACTAAAGTTTTAAAATCGACAAACCGGTCATTAAACGGTAAAAACCCCCATTTATAATAATAATATTACTTATATATATATTTGTATTTTTATAAATTAAACTAATATAGCGTTAAGCTTTGATTAAAAGATTTTCCCTGTGGAACGAACCGGACTTACTAAAAACTACACTACTGTACGATTAGGTACACTGCCTATAAGTGTTGTAGCAAGGTTTAAGTATATCCATTCAATAAATAAATAAATATCTTGTGTAAAATTGTATCGTATTTAATAGTATTTCCTGCTAAAATTTAATAGTATTTTATACCCCTTAGCTTTAACCATCAAGTAATTTTGGCGCCGCTGTCGGGGAACTTAAACGCCGAAAGCGCAACGCTAAATATTAAAAAAAAAATTATTTTTAGTTTACTTTTATAAAAAGACGCTTTTGTAAAAATACGTTTTAAATATTCGAAAACATAAAAAGAAAAACAAAAATATAATATTTTTAAGAGTTTGTTAAATATTTAAGTTTTATAAAGTTTCTTTATTTTTATTTTATAAAAATATAAGTTTTATTTAAATATTTTTTTTTTATTTAAAACATAAAATCAAAAACCGAAAAAAAAATTATATATAAATCTAGTTTTAAGATTTTTATTTATAAAATTGTAACATATTTTTATTTCTATTCTAGTTTTTAAAATATAAGTTTTATTTAAATTATATAAATATTTTAATTAAATTAAAAACAGAAAAATAAAAAATATATATAAATAAAATTACGTTGAACCTGTCAAACGAAGCAACCTGATCTGAAATTTAAAACCCCGCGACTCGCGGAGTTTTCCAGCCTCGGGCACCGCAAGTCGCGAAGCAGCCCTGACACGGGTACACAGGAACCCTAACAGCATTAATTACGGGATAATTATTATTATTATTAATTCTAAACCCTAATTAGGGTATTTTTATTATAATATTTAGTTTTAATTAGTTTATTTTGTTTTATTTAATTTTATTTAGTTTAATTAAATTATAAAATTAATAATTTTATAAAATAAATAATATAAAAATAATGTTTTTATAAAAATTGTACTTTTTACAACTTTTAGTATATTTTTATATTTTGTCCCTTTTTAATTGTTTTAGCGTAATATTTGTGTTTTTCGCTAGTATTTAGTTTTAAACATAGTTTTTGCCATAGTTATTTTTACTTCTAGATTTTTAGGCTTTGCCGTAAAATTCCTTAAGTGCTTTTTCTTTAGACTAAGATTTAGGTGCTTTAGAATTTTGCGACGCCTTTTTAAGATTTAATACCTTTTTAAGATATTGCCATTTGGTATATAGTTTTACTTGTAAGCTTTAATATTTTTCGACGCCTTTTACCTATGTATCAATTATCATTCCAATTAGTAATCTCAATTTGCGATTATAATTTTAAGTTAGTGATAGTAATAAGGTTGGGTTAGTCGAGTGTTTTTAAGTTTTATAGTCATTCTCTGTTTCTTTCATTTTTCGACGCCTTTTTCAAATTTTTTTTCTTTTTCGACCTTTTTCGACGCGCTCTTTTTCTTTCTTATTTCTCGCTATTCTAGTTTTTAGGACATAGATTTTTATTCTACTTCTTATCTAAATTTCTTAAAATTACGAAAATTTATTTTAAGTGGTTAAATTGATAGACATCAAAATTTTCTGGTTCGTAGTAATAGTTGGATTTGTACGTGGACCGGGTTATTGGAGCCAAACAGTCCTCAATTATATTGAGACCAAACGAATCCTGCCCCTCTGCTGCATCTTTTGGCTATTCGAAACGTGGGCAAAATCAGAAAAGTCTATTATTTGGATAACTTATCTAATTTTTCTTTCCTTTTTAAAAAACTAATAGGATATTCAGTGAATGCACCGAGCAAGACGTTCACCACCTTTTGTACTTTCACCACCTGTAACTAGATCAAGACATTTAGCAAATATTACCGCCGTTGATTTTTCTTTAGAATCGTCATCCAGTCGACCAAGTACTCCAATTCAAATTTCCGATAATCCATTTTTTGAACCCGACCTCACAATTGAGAATCCGGAGAATATTCAGGGATGATTCATAGATCCTGAACCATTAAATTTTCCTCCGGAACCACCAATCATTCAAACAGAGATTGTTGAGGAACGAACCATTAAATCAGAATCCTCTAGTGATTCCGATTCAACAAATTCAATTATGGAGAATCTAGAACCTTTAAGTATATGGAAGACCGAATGAGAGCTAAACGTACTGGCCAAGGTCACGCAATTACTCATCCAGACATTAATGCGCCAGATTATGAAATCAAAGGACAAATTCTACACATGGTGACTAATCAATGCCAATTTAGTGGTGCGCCGAAGGAAGATCCAAATGAACATCTTCGTACCTTTAATATGATCTGCACTCTATTTAAAATAAGAGAAGTTGAGGATGAACAGATATATCTCATGTTATTTCCCTGGACTTTAAAGGGAGAAGCCAAAGATTGGTTGGAATCGTTACCTGAAGGGGCGATTGATACATGGGATGTTTTAGTTGAAAATTTTCTTAAACAATTCTTTCCGGCATCTAAAGCCGTAAGACTTCAAGGAGAAATTGTTACGTTCACACAGAAATCGAATGAAACTCTATATGAGGCGTGGACAAGATTTGGAAAGTTATTAAGAGGATGTCCGCAACATGGTTTAGACACCTGTCAAATAGTACAAATATTCTACCAAGGATGCGACATCACTACAAGAAAAGACATCGATATAGCAGCTGGTGGTTCCATTATGAAGAAAACCGAAACTGATGCTTATAAAATTATTGATAACCCTGCTTCCCACTCACATGAGTGGCACCAAGAAAAAGATATCGTTAGATCATCTAAAGCAGCTAGAGCCGATTCTAGCCATGACTTAGATTCCATTTCTGCAAAGATAGATGCTGTTGAGAGACGAATGGAAAAGATGACTAAGGATATTCACTCAATACGAATTAGTTGTGAGCAGTGTGGAGGACCACATTTGATAAAAGATTGTCTCAGTATTGAATTAACAATGGAACAAAGAGAGAATATTTCATACATAAACCAAAGGCCTGGAAATAATTATCAGAATAATTATCAACCCCCAAGATCGATTTACAATCAAAATCAGAATTATAACCAAAATATTCCATACAACAACCAACAAGGTCCTAGCAATCAACAAGTATCCAATAATACTTACAACCAGCAAAGACCTAATTTTCAAAACAAACCACCACAAACGGATGATAAAAAGCCAAATTTAGAAGATATGATGACGAAGCTAGTTGAAACTCAAACGCAGTTTTTCACATCTCAGAAACAAACTAATGAACGAAATGCTCGAGCATTTAGAAATCAACAAGCTTCTTTTCAAAATTTGGAACAAGAAGTAAGTAACCTAGCAAGGTTAATAGGTGAAAGAAAACCGGGAAGTTTACCTAGTGATACAAATGCTAACCCCCGGAATGAAACAGCTAAAGCCATTACCACAAGAAGTGGTACAACACTTAAACCACCTGAAATACCTGTAACTTCTGATGAAGCTATTCCTACTCCACAAGAACCACAACCTGAACAAGATAAGGAAAAAGAACCGGTAGTTGAAAAGGTTAATGAAGATAACACAGCTAAGGATAAACCTTATGTTAAACCATACCAACCACCACTTCCTTACCCAAGTAAAATGAAAAAAGAGAAACTTGAAGCCGAGCAATCCAAATTCTTGGATATGTTTAAATAGATAAATGTAAATCTTCCTTTTATTGATGTGATTTCAGGAATGCCTAGATATGCTAAATTTCTGAAAGATCTAATCTTGAATAGAAAGAAAATGGAAGAACTCTCGGCTGTTACTATGAATGCTAATTGTTCAGCAGTGCTGTTGAATAAGATACCAGAAAAACTATCTGATCTAGGAAGTTTTACAATTCCATGTTTTCTGGGTAGTCTTAGTTCAATAGAAGCATTGGCAGACTTAGGTGCTAGTATAAATTTAATGCCGTTTTCACTATACACTAAACTAGACCTTGGAGAATTGAAACCAACAAGAATAAGCATACAACTAGCCGATCGATCAATAAAATATCCTAGAGGGATAATGGAGAACATGCTATTTAAAGTTGGTACTTTAGTATTTCCAGTAGATTTTGTTGTTCTGGACATGGAAGAAGATTCTCAAGTTCCTCTCATATTAGGAAGACCATTCTTAAACACGGCTAAAGCAATGATAGACGTGTTCGGTAAGAAACTGCCCCTAAGTATAGAGGACGAGAGTGTTACCTTTTCAGTTGATAGAGCAATGCAACAACCGCAATCTGTAGATGATACATGTTATTATATTCAAACTATAGATTCACATGCAGAATTATTAGAAGAATTTCCAGAATTACAAGGAACAGGAGAATGTTCTTTAGGAGAAGGTAATGAACCAATTGATGAAGCTGAAATGTTAGCTACACTAATAGCTAATGGATATGAACCAACAACAGAAGAAATTCAAATGCTAAAAGAAGAAGACAGATATCGATATAAATCATCGATAGAAGAACCACCGACATTAGAGTTAAAGCCACTTCCAAACCATTTGGAATACGCTTATTTACATGGTAAATCTGAATTACCTGTAATAATATCGTCTTCTCTTACTAAAAATGAGAAATCTCAACTCATTTCTGTGTTGAAAGCTCATAAACCAGCCATTGCATGGAAGATTCATGATATTAAAGGAATAAGTCCTTCGTATTGCACACATAAAATCCTTATGGAAGAAGGTCATAAAATGTATGTGCAACGCCAACGAAGACTAAATCCGAATATGCAAGATGTAGTTAAAAAAGAAATTATTAAACTGCTAGATGCAGGTTTAATTTATCCAATCTCTGATAGTCCATGGGTAAACCCAGTTCAATGCGTGCCTAAGAAGGGTGGCATGACTGTCATTACAAATGAGAAAAATGAACTTATTCCTACTAGGACTGTAACAGGATGGCGTGTTTGTATTGATTATAGAAAATTAAATGACGCCACCAGAAAAGATCACTTTCCCTTACCTTTCATTGATCAAATGTTGGAAAGATTAGCCGGAAATAGTTACTATTGCTTTCTTGATGGATTTTCCGGATATTTTCAAATTCCAATAGCACCTGAAGACCAAGAGAAAACCACATTCACATGCCCTTATGGTACTTTTGCTCACAAACGCATGCCATTTGGACTTTGCAACGCCCCTGCAACCTTTCAAAGGTGCATGATGGCGATTTTTCACGACATGATAGAAGAATGCATGGAAGTTTTCATGGATGACTTTTCAGTCTTCGGTGATACATTTGAAACATGTCTAGCTAATCTGGAACGAATGCTTATTAGATGCGAACAATCAAATCTAGTACTTAATTGGGAGAAATGCCATTTCATGGTTAAAGAAGGCATCGTTCTTGGTCATAAAATTTCAAAAGAAGGAATTGAAGTGGATAGAGCTAAAGTATATGTAATTGCTAAACTTCCACATCCCATCAATGTTAGAGGAGTTAGGAGTTTTCTAGGACATGACGGTTTTTACCAACGTTTCATAAAAGATTTTTCTAAAATTGCCACTCCTATGAATAAACTTCTAGAAAAAGATGCTCCATTCATCTTTTCAAATGAATGCATCAAATCTTTTGATATTCTTAAAGAGAAACTTACTAATGCGCCGATCATGATAACACCAAATTGGAATCTACCGTTTGAACTTATGTGCGATGCAAGTGATTTTGCAATGGGAGCCGTTTTAGGACAAAGGATTGAAAAATGATTTCAACCTATATATTATGCTAGTAAGACATTACAAGGAGCACAAACAAATTACACAACTACTGAAAAAGAACTCCTTGCTATTGTCTTTGCTTTTGACAAATTTTGTTCATATCTCGTTCTAGCAAAAACGGTGGTCTATACCGACCATTCTGCTCTTAGATACCTATTTTCAAAACAAGATACCAAACCAAGATTAATCCGTTGGATCTTACTCTTACAAGAGTTCGATATTGAAATCCGAGATAAAAGAGGAGCAGAAAATCTCGCCGCTGATCATCTTTCTCGTCTTGAAAATACCGAATTAGAAGTTCTAAATGAATCGGCCATACAAGACAACTTTCCTGATGAATATCTATTGAAGATAGATTATAATGAAATTCCATAGTTTGCAGACTATGCAAACTACTTAGTATGTGGATACCTTGAAAAAGGATTGTCGTACCAAAAACGAAAGAAATTCTTCAGTGATATAAAACACTATTTCTGGGAAGATCCACATTTGTTTAAAAGTTGTCCAGATGGAATAATACGCCGATGTGTATTCGGAGATGAAGCTAGTAAAATTTTAAACCATTGTCACAAAGGACCAACAAGAGGGCATTATGGGCCTCAACTAACAGCAAGAAAAGTTTATGATGCTGGATTCTATTAGCCTACAATTTACAAAGACGCACACCTTCTTTGCAAATCCTGTGATGCTTGTCAAAGGGCCGGAAAAATAAGTCAACGTGATGAAATGCCACAAAATGTCATTCAAGTATGTGAAGTATTTGACATTTAGGGTATTGACTTTATGGGTCCATTTCCAAAATCTCATAATAATCTCTACATTCTCGTAGCCATTGATTATGTATCTAAATGGGTGGAAGCACAAGCTCTCCCAACTAACGATGCACGAGTTGTAGTCAACTTTTTAAAACGTCTTTTTGCAAGGTTTGGAACACCGAAAGCTTTAATAAGTGATCGAGGAACTCATTTCTGTAACAATCAACTTGAGAAAGTTCTCAAAAGATATGGAGTAACTCATAAAATCTCCACCGCATATCATCCACAAATAAGTGGACAAGTTGAAAATACCAACCGAGCTTTAAAACGTATTCTAGAGAAAACCGTAGGATCAAATCCGAAGGAATGGTCCATTAAATTGGAAGATGCACTCTGGGCTTTTAGAACAGCCTACAAAACTCCAATTGGAACCACACCTTTTAGACTTGTTTATGGAAAAGCATGTCATCTTCCAGTAGAAATTGAACACAAAGCATTTTGGGCTTTGAAGACATGTAATCTTGATTTACATGAAGCTGGACGTCTACGGTTAAGTCAACTAAACGAATTAGAAGAATTAAGACATGAAGCATACGAAAATTCATTAATCTATAAGGAAAGAACGAAGAAATGGCATGATAAAAGAATCAGAAGTTCAAAAGAATTTAAAGAAGGAGACAGAGTTCTTCTTTTCAATTCACGATTCAAGCTATTTCCTGGAAAATTGAAATCAAGATGGTCTGGACCATTCATAGTCAAACGATTTTTCCCATACAGAACGATAGAATTAATAAATTCAAATGGGATTGAATTTAAGGTTAATGGTCACAGAGTTAAACATTACATAGATAGTCCAATGGAAGTTGACAATGAAGTTAATCACAATTTCGATACCACAGCTAACTAAGTGTAGGGAGAATCAAGTCTTTTAAAGGATAATATGTATTTCTGTTAGAGTTAGATTTTCTGTTTTCGTGTAGTTCTCGAAAATAAAACCCGAATGGTCTTTCCCTAGCAGACCCTAAA
Source organism: Rutidosis leptorrhynchoides (assembly GCF_046630445.1). Lineage (NCBI taxonomy): Eukaryota > Viridiplantae > Streptophyta > Magnoliopsida > Asterales > Asteraceae > Rutidosis > Rutidosis leptorrhynchoides. The sequence goes on along the minus strand of NC_092334.1, from coordinate 429,658,517 downwards.
GAACTAGTCTTCTCCCCCCATTCTGAATTTTTTTTTTTAGGTTTTTACGAAATGAAGACTTCCTGTGAACTAAACCATGGTCTAATGCTACACGCTTTGATCACTAAACGTAATAATGACACACTTCCGAGTGAAATAGTATCAGTAATCAGAGAAAGATTAGACGGAGTAAGAAAAGAATCCAGATGCGAAGATAATAAGTTACAATTTGGTAAAGGAAAATCAAAATCCGCAGCGAAAAGAAGAGCACGACACCTAGAAAGATGTCACAAATGCGGAAAATGGTCACATGGAGGTAAATGTTCAAATAATCAAACCTATTCAAACACCGAATTTGTTACTTTATGCAGAGACAGACCGTTCATATGTTTAGAAGAAAAAACACTGAATGCTCGAGGTTACGCCTATGTAGCCATGGAAAATCAATTAAACTGACTATCTTATGAATGGGATAGATCATATCACTAAGAATACTATCTCACAGGTAAGTCTGTACAGTTTTTATTTTTTTTATTTTTATTTTTAACCTTTTGATAATAAACGCTAATTTGTTCGCTATAAAGTATTAAATTGGTATTGAATAAAATTAGGTTTGGCGACCGAAATTATTGATATCATTCAAAAATTTATTACATCACGACGAAATTTAACGTTTATTCTTAAGGTATAAATATCTTTCATCAATCAACCCAAAATATTTCAAAAATTCGTCATGAGTTAAATTAGGTCATGGAACCGAAATTACTTTACCGAAAAGAGGGGCGTATGTTTTTGATAATATTTGATTGATTAAAGTGGGATAAAAAGCCAAAAAGATTTTTAATTTTATTTTTACCATGTTTTAAAATTAATATATAAAAATTAAAATAATATTGTAAACTTTTTAAATCAATATATTTAAAATTTTAAATATTTGAAAAATTAATCTTTTTAATATAAGTTTGTATGTATAAAAACAAAAATATAATATAAGTTTTGTGTTAATTTATAATATGAATTTTTAATTAAGTTTGATGTGAATTTTTAATTTTATGCATTTTAAATTTAAGTTTGGTGTGAATTTAAAAACAAAAATTTACTTTATGTCGCTAAGTTAAAAATATGATTTTTAAAATTCGTCGTAAGTTGAAGACTAGGTCTTTGAACGGAAATTGCTTTACCCGAGGGAGGGACGAGAACTTTTATTATCATTATATTTAATCTTATTGAATTTAAGTATGCCAAAAACATTAAAAAACCCAAAAATCTTAGCTTTTAAAACAATCGCTACAAAAAGACAAATTTTAAAATTTTGTTGAAGGACGGACTAGGACATCGATCCGAAACGACCTCGTCCTAAAACAAAGGAAAACAAAATTTTAAATTTATTTTATATTTGTTTTATAAGTTAAGATTTATAAAAAAAAGCACCGCGACTCGCGGAGTTCAAAAATTACAGAAAAAAATAAAAACGCTGGAATCAGCTCAGTCCACACACAACACCCACATAAACTGCGAAAAATACCGAAAAATTACTCCCAAAATTGAATTTTTTCACCGAAAATCATCAAATCTTTTACTAAAATCATGTTGAGAATGATGCTATCAAGGAATTACTCACGAAAAACGGTAAATTTCTACACCTAAACACCATTTAATCCGAAAATTAGTGTTCTTGAGCAATTTTTTCCCCAATTCGATTTTAATGCTATTTAGTGTAATTATGCTTAAATTGCTTGTGTATTATGCTTGTATAACCTAGATTGATGCTATTTAACATGATTAAAAGCCTTAAACTTCAAATTTTGGGTAATCTAGGGTTTGTGTTCTTGAGCAATTTGGGGCTTTTTGATATAAACAGGTTATGGCAGATTTTTGTCATGAATTATTGCTAAATTAAGTAGTGTAACATGTTTAGGTAGTTAAATGATCCAAACTTTGAGCCTAAACATGATTTTGAGAATTAAAGTGGACTTTTTCAAGTATAAAATTCATGAACTTGATTTTTGAGAAATAATGCCATTTGAAACTTGTTTAAATGCTAGTAATGATTATTTTGACATGTTATTTGAGTTGAATGCTTATGAACTTGGCGAACATTTTCGTATTTGCTTATTTGAAAAAGAGTAGATTTGATAAAAATATGAAAATGAGCTTAAGTTTGATATAAATTGAACATGTCATTGTAATTATTTTGATTGATGATTTTGCTGACACTAATGCATATTTGGATGCACAAAAATTGTGTTTGATGTGTTTTGCAGACTGAAAGGGGTGAATCTTCATCCCAAGCTCGCAATGCTCCTCCTGAGAATGCGGAACAACAGGATGTTGATAGCTATTATAAACAAGATATACCTCATCCAGTTATGACATTTTCAGATATGCACTTGGAAGATTTGCACCCGAACCTGAGATTTGACAGACTTTGGATAGATTATCCAAAATACCAAAGGGGCTTGCATACTCTTCATTCTAAAGCTGTTGAAGTACCTAGGGTAATAGAATGGGAACCGTTAGAAGCTGTAGAATTGGCCGGGCCAATTAGAGAATTACTTACACAGAGGTATGGTAATTCTACTTTTAATGATTGGGTACGATTATTCAACATGCGTAGACCTGTATATAAAGTATGGTGTGAAGAATTGTTGTGTAGTATAGAAATAAATGATCGGGTAGTTAGTTTAACCGATCGATCTTTTATTAGATTTTGGTTAGGAGGTTCGATGCGCCACATGTCTTTACTAGACATGGCTCAGGCTTTACGTATATATACTCCTGAGGAGTTAGCATCTGCCGATTGTAGAGGGTTGATACTAAATGGTAGAAAGATAGACGAAAATTTTGATACGCATGGTGTATGGAGTCAAATGACTAGCCATCACCGATTTAAAGGGGGAAATTACTCTTATTTGGATATAGATAGAGCAGAGTTAAGAGTAATTCATAGGTTTTTAGCCAATTCAATTACACAACGAGGTAAGAACAAAGAAAAGGTAAATGAACAGGATTTGTTTTACCACATGTGTATTCGAGACCCACAAAGCGCTGTAAGTATACCTTATTGTGTGGGTTATTATTTATCAGCTATGGTTAGGGGGATGAGACCGCATAGCATAATAGGAGGTGGTATATTTATTACTTTGATTGCTGAATATATCGGTGTGGATATAAGTCGGGGGGGATTATTAGTCGAAGAACCAGAACCCCGCGATACAATAGGTTTAAATGTATACCATGGTGCGAAGGTTTTGAAGAGGCAAAATAACGCCGCAGTACAATACCATGGTAGACATCCACAGGTTGAGAGAAACCAACAGCCAGGTAATGTGGGAGGAGGAAATGAAATGACAGAAATGCAAAGGTTTATAGCTTCACAAGAGTATGAAAATGCTAGACATCGAGCATTTGAAGATTGGCAAGTTCATCAAAACTAAATCATAGCTCATTGCCAACATGTAGGTAGAAACTATATTCCTACTCTATCGCCCGTATTTCCTCCCTGGTCTATAGAGATCCAACCACCGTATCCTACGTATAACCCAGCCGAAGCATTTTATAACACATATGGTTATGCATGGAACCCCTACTGGTATCAGTATCATCTCTAGTCTACTTAGTTTTATTTATTTTATAATTTGTAATGTTGATACATTTAATACTTATGTTGGAATTGTATTAGTTTTTATAATTTACAAATTTTTATTTTTAGATTTTAATAATGTTTGAATGTGGGGTAATATACCAAACTTCAAAAATATGTATATATGTTTGCAGTTTATCTTATGTACACAACAGGGTAAAACAACGCATTTTCAAAGACTGGCATTAAGTTCAGCAAAAGCAACTAATTTTGACGACAAGATGCAAAATAAATGTGATATAACAACAAGACGGAATGAACAAATGATATGCACCATTTATCATTCAGCAAACAAACGCCAATATGTTTGGAAACTTTGGTAAAATTTAATCATTTTCACACAAATCACCCTTAATAATTTAAATTGTTACTGATTTCTTGCAAATGAGGGCATTGCAAGATCTTAAGTGTGGGAAGGGGTTAAATTCTTTCGGATTTTAAAATTTTTACTTTATACACTTGGTTACCATTAGAAATACTAGTAAAGTAGTAGTTGTATTAGAATCTAGTGCTCTCTGATAATAAAGAACAGCCCTAGTCTTATATACTGACTACCCAATTCTAGTAAAATTTTTCAAAATTTTCAATTAAATGAACTCAAAATCATGTTTATACATATTTATGAACGATAAAACTAGGTTTTAACACCGAAATTATTGTTACCTCGGAAAGGACATAAATTGAGAAACAAACCAAAATGTTAAAATTCATTTAAAATGGAATAGAGGACAATAAAAAGGAAAATAAAAGTCAAGTGTGGGAAAATTTACCAAGATATTTTAAACATATGTCACATATTTCTGTAACAAATAACTGAAAATACTTTTGCTTTGGACTAAACTAAACTGTTTTACCCGATGAAAGAAAAGAAGAGATGGATCTACACGATGAATCAATTCCATCATTAAAAGGAAGTAAAGTCTTCCGAAAAAGAAACGCGCTTCTTGATTTAGGTCAAGAAATTGTCGTCCAGACCAGCTGTAGGTTGACGAAAAATCTAGAAAAGTCATCACTAAAATCAGCAGAAAATCCACGGACCTCAGCATAAAATAGGGTCGCCAAGTGGTCAGATTTATCATAACCATGAGAAGGATTTATCTCGTAAAATGGGGGGGCACCGTGCAAATTAGCTGGATAAGACTAATGAATCAGATCCCCAGAAAGGATAATCTCCTTAAAGATTAAAAATCAGCTTTTAAGACTGATATTACTCAATCCTAGAGATTGACCTTAAAGATTGAGAATTACAAACTCATGGAATTCAATCATATCTAACCTCGAGCTTGAACGAGAAAATATTTTGATCAAAATTACAAACCGATTTGTTTTCTGAAAACCCATTTTCAATGCGTTCATTACCATTGAACGTAAAATCCTAGGAATTCACCTGGAATTCATTAGGTCACCTGAACCAAATTGGGTGTCAACCGTAAGAACGGTGGTTGCATAGCATGGTCAAAGACAGGACCTTGTGCCAGACCGAAAAATCATAAGGGTGAGCTTTACTATTGCTCCTACCAAGGATAGTAATTGCGTCCGACACGTTATAGACCATAATTAAAAGCATGTCAGGGGATATTGCCTTAACAGTTGCTTGTTCAACGCTTTCCTTTACAACCGGACAGTAGTTTACCGAAAGGTAATATACGGAGCAAGTATACTGGACGTGTTACTTTCCTAATACAAGGTTAGCAAGTGGGTGACACAAAACCGCAAGTTTTGAGCTAAAATTTTCAAATCTGAAACCCACCAAACCCACAAAAATATTTTGCAAACACCGGTGAAGGGTTATTCCGGAAAACTTATCTAGGGTAAAAGCTAGATTAAAATTTTCAAAATATCAAATGTTTTCATAAAGATCCAATTTCCTTAATGGATCTAAATTTTATAGTCATGTGGGACTGTAAACCATATCGTTACTACCATTGTTTATACCGCCGTATAGAAATCACTGATGTACAAAGTGTGAAGAATAAAGAAGTGATTCTAGTATTTCAAGACTATATTGCTTGAGGACAAGCAACGCTCAAGTGTGGAAATATTTGATAATGCTAAAAACGAACATATATTTCATAGCATTATTCCTCAAGAAAGACAAGCTTTTAGTTGCAATTGTTCTATTTAAAAGTGATATTCGTTTAAATAATAAAAGGTGAAGACAAAAGACAGATTCGACGAATTGAAGACGCAAAGGTCCAAAAAGCTCAAAAGTACAAAATAAATCAAAGTGGTTCCAATTATTGATAAGAAACGTCTCGAAATTACAAGAGTACAAGATTCAAAACGCAAAGTACAAGATATTAAATTGTACGCAAGGACGTTCGAAAATCCGGAACCGGGACATGAGTAAACTCTCAACGCTCGACGCAACGGACCAAAAATTACGAGTCAACTATGCACATAAATATAATATAATATTTAAATAATTCTTAAAATTATTTATATATTATATTTATATTAAAAATCCGTCGGCAAACAAAGAGCCAAAGCTGGGTGAGCTGTAATTTCAAACTCCGCGAGTTGCGGAGTTTGAAGACAAAAAATTACGCGACTCGCGGAGTTCACCTGGACTCAAATTCCTATAAAAGCCAACGCAGTTCGACGAGTTTTAATATCATATAATCCATAATATCAATCTCTCTATCTATATACGTAGCATATATTTATATTTATATTTTAATTTTAATTTTAATTTTATTTTTAATTCTAATAATAAGGGTATGTTAGCGAATGTTGTAAGGGTGTAAGTAAAAATTCTGTCCGTGTAACGCTACACTATTTTTAATCATTGTAAGTTATGTTCAACCTTTTTATATTAATGTCTCGTAGCTAAGTTATTATTATGCTTATTTAATCCGAAGTAATCATGATGTTGGGCTAAAAATATTAAAATTGGGTAATTGGGCTTTGTACCATAATTGGGGTTTGGACAAAAGAACGACACTTGTGGAAATTAGACTATGGGCTATTAATGGGCTTTATATTTGTTTAACTAAATGATAGTTTATTAATTTTAATATAAAGATTTACAATTGAACGTCCCTATAAATAACCATATATACTCGATCGCATACGATGGGCAGGGTATTTATATGTACGAATAATCGTTCATTTAACCGGACACGGGAATGGATTAATAGTCACTAGAATTATTAAAACAGGGGTAAAATTATGTACAAGGACACTTTGCATAATTGATAACAAAGTATTAAAACCTTGGGTTACACTCAGTCGACATCCTGGTGTAATTATTAAACAAAGTAATAAAACCTTGTTATAGTTTAAGTCCCCAATTAGTTGAAATATTTGACTTCGGGTATAAGGATAATTTGACGAGGACACTCGCACTTTATATTTATGACTGATGGACTGTTATGGACAAAAACCAGACGGACATATTAAATAATCCAGGACAAAGGACAATTAACCCATGGGCATAAAACTAAAATCAACACGTCAAACATCATGATTACGGAAGTTTAAATAAGCATAATTCTTTTATTTCATATTTAATTTCCTTTATTTTATATTTAATTGCACTTCTAATTATCGCATTTTTATTTATTGTTATTGTATTTAATTGCACTTTTAATTATCGTACTTTTTAATTATCGCAAGTTTATTTTATCGCACTTTTATTATTCGCAATTTCATTATCGTTATTTACTTTACGCTTTAAATTAAGTCTTTTATTTATTTAATATTTTACATTTGGTTTTAACTGCGACTAAAGTTTTAAAATCGACAAACCGGTCATTAAACGGTAAAAACCCCCCCTTTATAATAATAATATTACTTATATATATATTTGTATTTTTATAAATTAAACTAATATAGCGTTAAGCTTTGATTAAAAGATTTTCCCTGTGGAACGAACCGGACTTACTAAAAACTACACTACTGTACGATTAGGTACACTGCCTATAAGTGTTGTAGCAAGGTTTAAGTATATCCATTCAATAAATAAATAAATATCTTGTGTAAAATTGTATCGTATTTAATAATATTTCCTGCTAAAATTTAATAGTATTTTATACCCCTTAGCTTTAACCATCAGATATCCGTCTTAGCCAGAATCTTCAAGGCCTAAACTCTTAGTGACAAATCAGTTAGGTTCATAGCCCAGTTGATTGAGGTTTAGTGTTTATCCTAGGAAGTTAAATTCTTGCGATAATTCCCCTTCTGAATTCTATTCCTAATACCTATCTATCTTTATCTTATAAGTTAAAATACTATTTTATCTAGTTAATCTTAATCTATCACCTCTTGTCACTAGGGTTAACTATATAGGCACTTTTGTCCCACATTACTGAGCAAACATACAAAAATACGAACCTGATTTATATTTACCTCCTTACTCGTTAAAAGGAAGACAAGTAGGTGAGTTATAGCTAGGAACCCCAGCTAAATATAAATGATAAAACCATTACTCTCTTTTGGTAGCTAAATCTGACGTGTTGCGACCTAACGACACCGCACAAATAAAACCGTCCGTTTTGGTCATATCAGTAATCAAGGATCATACTAAAATTGGGGGGAATTGTTGGGGATTTTAGCATGATCCAATGTCATTTTAGTTGACTGGATTACTATGTTGAAAGTGTTTTCGAACCATTGATATGTTACACGAATTCGGAGAGTGTGGAGTACACGTTCGTAAAACGTGAGGTGGTTTGAGGCTTCATTTTGGACTTGGTAATGATATTTGAAACTTAAGGAATGCGAAACGCGACTTGAACACAAAAACCATGAGCACGAAATTGAGATGCTGGACACAGGGTTAAGCCGTGGCCCGGCTAGGAAGCCCACGGCGCGGCTTAAGGCATGGTTTTGAGGTCAAGCGTTTTGGCCTGTTTTAAAGTGGGAGGCTTTGTTAGCCCGCGGCGCGGGTCTCTGGGCCGCGTCGCGGCTTAATGTTGTTTTGCTGAAAAGGTGCCTTTTCAACCCAGAAGGCATATTTGAACCTCAAACGTTTTGGGGTTGTTCCAGGGTATTTAATTGCGGTTTTTACATGTTTTTAGACCATTTTAAGTCTAAATACATGAATGTTACCTACCAAGTCACTAATGGGTATGAATCAAAGATTGTGACTATTCAAGAAACCTTTTGACCTATTATAAATACACTCTTTGTGTATTTGAAAAAGGTTCCAGAATTTTGATCCTTTTACACACTTTCAATTTTAAACAATTATAGGATACATCTCTGCAATTGTTTGATTGTTATCTTTTAGCCAAGATGATAATTTTGTCTTTGTCTTATCTCAATCGAAACTTCGTGTAACCCGTGGCTAATAGGATCGAAATATTCGATTAGGAAAGTGTTCAAACGATTCAAAGATCAATCCAGAGTCATCACCGTTTCAGGCACGAAGGTTTTTCAACCCCAGTTTCTAACAAAATCATATAAAACTCTTACAAGAAAGAGAGAACTATTAGCTAAGGTAAAAATGATCCATTGGATCTAGATCAAAAATACCTTTTTAATGGTGGGGATTACTCTTTAAATAATTTTTATTAAAAGCTTTGGCTAATATAGACTTTGCTTTAATAAGTAGATAGAATAAATAGATAGAAGTGTAGATGTAGAAGTATAGAAGTGGGTTAGAATTTAGGACCCAAAAAGACAGGTGATTTATACTAATCATCATATCCACGAACGACAAATGAATAATTAAAGCATAAAACGACACGAGATTTAACCTGGTTATATCCCAACTCCAAAATACGGAGAAGGGTTTACTCCACGGGCACAAACTAGAGATTTTTCACTACAAATTTCGTACACACATTGTTTGGGTTACATAGGGTTCTTATATAGGCACATCTAAACAAGGAAACAACTTAATGAGCAAGAAAACAAGATTCTGGAAGTTTCCTCCCGTCAGAACCATTTTAGCGATCGCAATAAATTTCCAGTGGTTGCGAGTTTTGTTTTCTCAGTACAGATGTGATTCTTGTGACCATAACTCCAAACTCGCATTCACCAGTTTCACAGATTCAGCAAATCTTGTTTAATTTGAACTTCGCACTCCAACAATCTTCCACTCGAAGGAGACATTAACAACCTTCGGCAACCCGTCACTATCTTTAAATAAACCCACAATAACTCTAAACTAGCCAATTACCAACTCCTTTTGATACCGCCGTATGAGACACTCGAATCACGCCGCACTTCACTCATTAGCCTACGAGCAAATGAAGTCATTCGATACCAAAGAACACCATTGAGTGATAATCCAATCTCATAGTTACTAGCTTGGGCCATCTCGGTTTCTATCGCCAATATCTTCTAACACGAAGATCATCTTCTTACACCAGAAGACCAATTGAAGTATGCGACTCTTCAATTATAGGATTCTTCACGAGACAATAACGCCTCACACATCGATCTAGACACCTCCAATCCAGAACTCACATGTCAACGATCACCCTCGTACATGATTTCACCGTCCATCTATGATTTTCCTTCTCAGCAATCAGAAAATTCAACAGACACCCTCGTAGACTCTTCATCAAGGCTCTAGTGAGAACGCAGTCATAACCTCGAAATCTACTAACTTTTTAACTTTCCGCTTTCACGCTGGTCCACTGACCTCCTCATAGTTATATATTTCACAAACCCATCTTCTCATCCCAAGCACGCTCCCACTGTACGATTAAGAAATAAAACCGTGGCTACTCGAGAAGAAACTTGGTTAGTACCACAGATCAGTCACAAATTTCTTTGCCATCGGAGAGTAAAACAAGTACTCGAAGTCCTAGTGTTACTCGGAATCATCACACTAATCTTGAGAAAATTGTAGACAACGTCGCATAATCATATACACAACTCCACAAGTCGACGAACTCCCACTAGCTCGATAACTTCCATCGATTACCAAACTCACACCGAGTTCCTGACACCCTCAACGATCCTAGAAAGCTCAAGTTCCGGGACTTACAAGATTATCCACTCCCTCCATCACCTAAAGACTTCTAATTGATCACCTTTGAAGAGGAACCGCTCCTTTTGTTGAAACATCAACCAAACCCGAGCAACCATCGAACGCGTTCTATCCGACACCCATCGACATCCAATTTTCCTTAGTGACAAGAAGCTCTAATCCGCTCACATATTCCATAATCACTGTAATATTGACCACACACCATTGATCATCCCGTTTCTAAACTGCAAGCATCAAACTTCCCCGATACTCACACTATCCAATTCAAACCCAATGCATCTTGTTCGTTATTCAACCGCTCTAACCCAAGAGAAAAAAAACCCTCCTGAGCTTCCATAACAAAACCACATCTCTTAAAACATAGCTCGTATCACTCGAATTTTCCGAGATAAAACCATCTCACGCGCTCGCGTCATCAAACCTGAAAAATTCATCCTTAAAACTTCCCATATTCGAAAAATCATATCTCATGATCCAACGATCAGATTGGCCTCAAATGTTTACCACTTGTAAATCAGTGTGTCTACTATCAACACCCAAAACATCAAGTCGATCCAACGGTTAACGAACCCGCTACGAATTTTCTACTACAACAGATCCTGAAACTCCGAATTTGATAGTTCAATCATTCTTCAGCACGGGATCGTGAAAAACGAGAACTCAGATCCGATACCTGGATCTCCCAAAAATCTCTCTGCAACGAACCCATCGACCCGACCTCTGACTCCGTAACCCTTCGCGAAAAATAAATCACCATCATAATGCGATCAGCATCCAGATTACAAAATAACTTTTAAGAACCGATACCCGAATCTTGTGTGATCAACTCTCCCAGATACATAGACATATCCATGAGTTCATTGCGACCAACTAAGTCACCCGATCTTAATAAATGTTGCAAACAAAATCTCTAGCTCATAGTTTGATCTAACCTTGATGAAAAACCGAATCATCAACCATATCGAAGAAACTTGCTTTCAAATTTGCCATCACTCCCAAACTCAAAAACTTGGGCTCATGATACCACTTGTTAGGATTTAGTACCCAAACAAGACATGTGATTTATACTAATCACCATACCCACGAACGGCAAACGAATAATTAAAGCATAACGATAAATAAACACATAAAACGACACGGGATTTGACTTGGTTATATCCCAACTCCAAAACACGAAGAAGGGTTTACTACACGGGCGCAAACCAGAGATTTTTCACTATAAATTTCGTGCACACATTGTATGGGTTACATAGGGTGTTTATATTGGCAAATCTAAATAAGGAAACAACTTAACGAGCAAGAAAACATGATTCTGTAAGTTTCCTCCTGCCAGAACCATTTTCGCGACCCCAATGAATTTCTGGTTGTCGCGAGTTTTGTTTTCTCGGCACAGATGTGATTCTTGCGACCATAACTCCAAACTCGCGGTCACCAGTTTCACAGATTCAGCAAACCTTGTTTAATTTGAACTTCGCACTCTAACAAAGTGTAGATGTAGATGTAGATACTGTAGATCAAAGTACTTCTTTAGAAGCACTTGATGGTAATGATATGTTGGATGACCCTTCCTTGACTTCTACTTCCAAAGTGCATCTTACCTCAGCTGATCTCACTTCGAGTTTAGTTAGCATAAGGAGGCCTGTTAATATGGTAAATAAATTGGCTAATCATTTTGAGATAATGGATGGTAATGTTGACATAATGCTTCCACAAGATGTTGCTTCTAATATTAATGTTGGTATTATAAATAATGGTAATATAAATGATGGTGCTCATTCTGATGTTCTGATTGGTGGTAACAAGCAAATGGGTGTGTCATGTACGGATGAGGTGTCGAAGTGCAACGATTGTGGGATCAAAGTTGGTGAAGGTGTTGGTGGTAAAGAGGTCGAAGGCTATGTCGATAAAAGATCGAGTAAAATTAAAGTTAAAAGAGTTGACTCTAATTCGTTTTGTTTACAAGATAACGAGAACGACATCGACTTTGGAAAAGCGATAGAAGATCATGTGCTTGTCCATGAAGGTGGTAATTCGGTTATGAATAAGGAGCAACTCGGTAACGTTGGTTTCTTTGAAGGCTTGGTAAATGAAGGGGTGATTCCTCCGTCGTCAACCTCGGATAAACGTATTGGTAATGGCGCGTCAAATGTTTTTTCCTACTCGTATGTCAATCGTTCACGTAAAGGTGTCAATCGTCTTAAAGTTGATGGCGTGGTAGTTAAACCAATTATCAAGAACCGGAAAGTCAATTGCGCAATCAAGAAGTGTAAGTAGTGTTAGGTAGTTCTTTGTATGTTTATTGTTTGTTGTTTTTGCTAGTTTTGTGTGTTGATGGTTCATGTTCTCTTTGTTGTTTATAATTTGTTTGGTTTCTGTTTGTCTTTGTTGTTTTGTTGTCTAGGATCGGTTGTAGTTAGCGGAGGCTCGTTTGTTTTACGGTTCTCGATCCTAGTTGTGACGATGTATCATTGTTTGTCACCTTCATCTTTCGATGAAGTATATAGTTTTCATTTTTTTTGCCAAAAAAAATAATAATAATAATTTATACCTTTTTTATTAGCTTTTTTGCAACACTAAAATCAATAGCACTCAGCTTCATTAATTCTCAATATTTTTACCCATAATTTCACATCTATTACGCGGCAAAGGATCTTTGATGGAAGAGTATAACTTGCATATGTTGTTATTCAACATTATATTGTATATATTCAATATATATTGAGAGTCTAATTCATGCTCCTTGTATTGAGATTATGTTATTTAAATAATTTAATAGCTTATATGACGGATTATTGTAATTTTATTAATATTCTGAAATTGATTTTCTAATATTTAACGAAAAATATTTAAATAGAAGGGCAAATTTGTATTTTTAATAGTAAAATCTATATATATAACATAATAGTGACTCCCATTGCCATAAATGAGCCACCATTAAATATATTTTCCTTTAACTAGAAAATTGAATTAGTAAAACTTACTTAAACATAGACTCTTGAGTTACTTACACTTTATTTTTCGTTTGAGTTTATTATTTAATTTTTACATAAACTAGATAAACGTATTAATGATAGTAACAATTTTAGTCATTTCATCTTCCTTATATTAAATATTAAATTGATGATAGCATATTGTTATGAATTTTGAGCATTAATTTAACGATGATGATTAGAGTTATAAATAGCAACGATTCCAACCAACACATATTTGTGATTTTCACGTAAGATTTAAACATCTACAGTTTGAAGGTTAGGCGTGTTATTTGAGATGAAAATGAAGATCTACACATTTTGGTCAGATTATATTTACACACAACAACATCAATACTCAATCTCACAAAAGTTTGTTATGGGAAAGATAAGGTCCAGGTTATATTTAATCACTATTTAAATAACACTTAATATACCTTAATTGCACATTTATCGTGATTACTTCTTGCATATCTTATATGATGAAATAATAGTCCAGAAACGTTATTCAAGATGAAGAAATGGGTATGTTCTTTTAATACTCCGTATGAATTTAGAGTTGGTTCTATTTATTTTGTTTAATTTTTTTCCTATTGAAAAGCAGAATACATCCACGTGTTGTAGGCTTCAATTTACTATGGTTATACAAGAGCTACACAATGCACTTCTCTTCAAGTATGATTCAACATTTGATAAAAATGCATCCTATATAACTTCTTAAGTGGTTATATTTATAATTTTTTTTATTATAATTGCTTTACTTATTTGTTGTAATGGCCAAGTACAGTTTAATTTGTATCATTGGCTGGAAGAGTTTTTGTTGTATATGGAAAAGGGAATATATTGACTTCAGTACTTGAATTATTTTTGATGATGATAGTTGCATTTACAAGGTTTTGTAACGAATTTGTTAATGCATGCAGAAGAACTCAACCTCATTAAGTAACTTATTGATTATTTATTTAAAATTTCATTTCAGTTTATACCTCTTGATTTGTCCTAAACTTTTCTTCTTTCAAAAGCTTTATCTTCATGTACCTTTTACTTTCTGTTTCCATTCCTTATATAAGTTTTGTAAGTTGTATCCAAATTCAGTTGTAACTCAAGTCATATCATTGAGTTTTTGAATATACAGGTTTTCTAATGATATTTACCAAATGTTATTGTTACATTGTATGTTGGTCATGATTACCATATATTGTATTCTGTGGAGAATCTCATTTATCAAATTTTTTGGATGATGATGATGATAGATCAAACGATTTTAGCGACTCAATGGATAATTATTTACCTATATAGTCCACATCTCATGTGATGGTACATATTAGGTTTGTCACTATAAAATTTTTGTATCATCCTATTTACATGTTATATTATGCATTTTTTTAATATTTTTTTTATATATAATGCATTTAGGATGTACTTCTTAAAGTAGTTTGATAACATGTTTTTTTCGTTTAATAAATCAACTCTTAATTAGGGATTAATCCATTCGTACACTCGGGTTTGTCTTCAAGATATCTTGATATTTTGGTGTACATTAAGACTAATTGTTTTCAAATGCATATACCTGAATGCTTATTATGTTTCTCTAAATAATATTTAGTTTGTTAATTCATGCTTTACAATATCTTCATTTTCAAGATGAAATAAAAGTCTATTGTATTAAAAAAAAATTATACGTGAATCTCTTTATCAAATTGTTATTTCTTTTTAATGTGTAACTATATTTTATTTAGATAAATCGTATATGTTTATATTTTTTCTTCATTGATTTTTTTTTTGTAGGTGACTATCATTTTTGATGGAATGATTATGGGCAATTGTGATGAAATTCAATGGCAAAGTTTAACAGTAATTATAAATAAGTCTAGAAGTAGTCTATATGCCCTTAATAGAGGAAGAGATGACTTTTTCTACGAGCGGGTAGAGAAAAGATTTTCTTTACCCGTGGGTGGAAGAACGACTTCCCTTTTACTTTAGGGTAGAAGAATCAATGTTTACATCTCACCTCACACATACTCTATATTGTTGGAATTAACTATTATTGTTGTTGGTATTGTAATTATAATTTTAATATTTAAATGGAGAATCAAACATTTTCAATGGGGTTTTTCATATATTACAATCACATTAGAGATATTTTCTTCATCACTTCACTAAGATGTTACTGGCATGTGTATTCTCATATTTGTAACTCTTGATCAGAATCAACATTTATAAATGTACATTTTCTTTTTGTGCATGTTTTTTTATTGGTAAACCTATTTCGAATCCTACAGTTCCAATTAATTAACGAGTGGAAAAAGTTCCTGTCTATTATGTCCATTATTCAGCATGCCATTATGTTTCGTTCCAATAGCTTCTAACTTTGTTAATGCACTTCAATGACTCTACCAATCACCGCAACATCCCTTCTGTCCAAGTTGCAGCTCCTAAAACACGAATCACTTAAACACGAACCGTAACCTTCTTCGTGCAACGCACGGGTAATGCACCTAGTAAGAGAAGAAAGACAAATATTAAGTAATCAATGTAATTAACGGTTACGATTAAATGTTTGAATTTCATCAAAGGGATAGAATTTTACCATATAGACTTTGTTAAAAAAATGATTATGCAATAATAGTTTCTTATTAGGGCGATGATATTTTCAACAATGTATTTGATAAATTCACTCATTTTATGAATTGACTGATTGTATTGTACAATTTATAAGTACGTAAAATGAGTGGATTTATCAAATACATTGTTGTAAATATCACTACCCTTCTTATTATCTATACTCTATTTGTGGGTCAAAATGCTCTCCTCCCATTGGTCCAAATCTTACTATTCATCACTTTTGTCCCCCCATTATTATTTTTTTGGCTGATTTATAATAGGTTTAATATTATTTTTTTTGACCTATGTGGGCTGGTTTCCAGCAAAAAACCCTTTAAAAGGGCTAATTTGCTCAAATGGACTTACAGGAAGCTTGGCCCAACAACTGTATACTTGGCCCAACCATTTATTAGTACTCATGCCTTTTGTTTTTTTTTTTTTTTTTAAAGCCTAATATGGTGACAGTGTAAGAAGAGCAAAAAAGTGACTCGACATCTCCTGTACGTTTCCTGTTTCAGCCATGCCTTCTCCCATTACTTCTCCTTTACCTTCTACCTCACCTCCTTTCTTCATTTTAATACATAACTTTTTATCATATTTTTCTTTCATATCTCTCTTCTTGCCCAAAATCTAATTTCAATCTTCTTCTCTTGATTCCGATTTCATTCCAATAGATCTACAAACCCTAATTTTGTAATCAAGAGTGATCTGATCGATGCCATCACCGTAATTCGTCAGTTTTTAAAGGTAGCGGTTCACTTTTTTTTATTATTTTTGTCGATAATTACATAGAAGCTAATTATGATTACAGGTACTATATCTATATTTACGAAGTCAAACCTGCATCATTTGGGGCCGCTTTATAGTGATAGATCATAGAGATCGGTTGATGATATTGATTTGAAAAGTTAAGGTTGCATCACTTTGCGAAGGTATTTTTTTAACATCTTTTCTTCGTTGTTTTTTATTTTTTTCACTTCGGAACGATCTTTTTTAATTTGGTGGATATGATATTGTTGCTGTTTGAAGCTATTGACAAGGGTAAGTTTCGTTTAAAAGAATAGAGTCTCGTCAGTTTTTGAAGGTAGCGTTTCACTTTTAAAAAAAATTGTCGATAATTACATAGAAGCTGATTACAGGTGTTGTATCTAAGTTTAGGAAGTCAAACCTGCATCATTTGGGGCCGCTTTATAGTGATAGGTCATGTAGATTGGTTGATGATATTAATTTTGAATTTTTTTATTAGTAAAGGGCATTAGTAGTGTTGTAGTAATGATAGTGCTATTGCATCCTGCTTTGCTCACTTTATTAAATCTAATGATATATAGTACTAATCAATTATCGTTTTCTTCTCAGTGGCTCCTACTTCTGGGTCTGCTGGTCAAGAAAGTAGTTTGTCGACAAACACGTCACTTCTATAAACATATTAAGCTCCCTCATTCGTTAGCCCGGATGAAGTCAGTAGAGTTTGTCCTAAATAAAACTATGAGAGTAGGTTCATTTACATCATTATCATAAATTGTATTTATATAGATTAGTTCGATGATCATTATTTTTTCCGTCGTCTTTATCGCAGGTACTATATGCAACGGTTGTAAATGTTGTGACAGAAATTTTGCAGCTACATTATCTGAACTTTTGTGTGACTTGGTCTGTTTAGTAGATGTGGGTGATTCGGTTGATACCAACATAAGGTACAATGTGCCATTTACTTATGAGTTGATTTGGGTTGTGTTTTATTCCTAATTGAGGTCTAACTGCTTAAAGTTGACTGTCAACTTTTAATGCTACAACCTCCTAAATATTTCTGTTTCAACATTTAGTATTATTAAAGATGTAGATATAGATTATGATGGTAGTGTTGTGTTTGTAAGTATAATTAATGTATTAGTTATCTGTGATATAATTGTTTCCCCAGAGTTAGAAGTTGACCCCCTGATCTGAAATGTCCCGTTCTTATTGATTAAAAACGTTCCATATTAATTGATTTCGTTGCGAGGTTTTGACCTCTATATGAGACGTTTTTCAAAGACTGCATTCATTTTTAAAACAAACCATAACCTTTATTTCATAGATAAAGGTTTTAAAAAGCTTTACGTAGATTATCAAATAATGATAATCTAAAATATCCTGTTTACACACGACCATTACATAATGGTTTACAATACAAATATGTTACAACAAAATAAGTTTCTTGAATGCAGTTTTTACACAATATCATACAAGCATGGATTCCAAATCTCGTCCTTATTTAAGTATGCGACAGCGGAAGCTCTTAATAATCACCTGAGAATAAACATGCTTAAAACGTCAACAAAAATGTTGGTGAGTTATAGGTTTAACCTATATATATCAAATCATAATAATAGACCACAAGATTTCATATTTCAATACACATCCCATACATAGAGATAAAAATCATTCATATGGTGAACACCTGGTAATCGACATTAACAAGATGCATATATAAGAATATCCCCATCATTCCGGGACACCCTTCGGATATGATATAAATTTCGAAGTACTAAAGCATCCGGTACTTTGGATGGGGTTTGTTAGGCCCAATAGATCTATCTTTAGGATTCACGTCAATTAGGGTGTCTGTTCCCTAATTCTTAGATTACCAGACTTAATAAAAAGGGGCATATTCGATTTCGATAATTCAACCATAGAATGTTGTTTCACGTACTTGTGTCTATTTTGTAAATCATTTATAAAACCTGCATGTATTCTCATCCCAAAAATATTAGATTTTAAAAGTGGGACTATAACTCACTTTCACAGATTTTTACTTCGTCGAGAAGTAAGACTTGGCCACTGTTGATTCACGAACCTATAACAATATATACATATATATTAAAGTATGTTCAAAATATATTTACAACACTTTTAATATATTTTGATGTTTTAAGTTTATTAAGTCAGCTGTCCTCGTTAGTAACCTACAACTAGTTGTCCACAGTTAGATGTACAGAAATAAATCGATAAATATTATCTTGAATCAATCCACAACCCAGTGTATACGTATCTCAGTATTGATCACAACTCAAACTATATATATTTTGGAATCAACCTCAACCCTGTATAGCTAACTCCAACATTCACATATAGAGTGTCTATGGTTGTTCCGAAATATATATAGATGTGTCAACATGATAGGTCGAAACATTGTATACGTGTCTATGGTATCTCAAGATTACATAATATACAATACAAGTTGATTAAGTTATGGTTGGATTAGATTTGTTACCAATTTTCACGTAGCTAAAATGAGAAAAATTATCCAATCTTGTTTTACCCATAACTTCTTCATTTTAAATCCGTTTTGAGTGAATCAAATTGCTATGGTTTCATATTGAACTCTATTTTATGAATCTAAACAGAAAAAGTATAGGTTTATAGTCGGAAAAATAAGTTACAAGTCGTTTTTGTAAAGGTAGTCATTTCAGTCGAAAGAACGACGTCTAGATGACCATTTTAGAAAACATACTTCCACTTTGAGTTTAACCATAATTTTTGGATATAGTTTCATGTTCATAATAAAAATCATTTTCTCAGAATAACAACTTTTAAATCAAATTTTATCATAGTTTTTAATTAACTAACCCAAAACAGCCCGCGGTGTTACTACGACGGCGTAAATCCGGTTTTACGGTGTTTTTCGTGTTTTCAGGTTTTAAATCATTAAGTTAGCATATCATATAGATATAGAACATGTGTTTAGTTAATTTTAAAAGTCAAGTTAGAAGGATTAACTTTTGTTTGCGAACAAGTTTAGAATTAACTAAACTATGTTCTAGTGATTACGGGTTTAAACCTTCGAATAAGATAGTTTTATATATATGAATCGAATGATGTTATGAACATCATTACTACCTCAAGTTTAGTAGGTAAACCTACTGGAAGTGACAAGAAATGGTCTAGCTTCAAAGGATCTTGGATGGCTTGAAAGTTCTTGAAGTAGGATCATGACACAAAAATAAGTTCAAGTAAGATTTTTACTCGAATTAAGATAGTTTATAGTTATAGAAATTGAATCAAAGTTTGAATATGAATATTACCTTGAATAATAAATATAACCTACTGTATATAACAAAGGTTTCTTGATCTTAGATGATTACTTGGAATGGATTAGAAAGCTTGGAAGTAAATTAGTAAACTTGAAGGGATTTTTGAAGTGTTCTTGAAGTGTTCTTCCTATGATGATTATAGCTTGATTCTTGAAGTGATTTTTGATGAAGATGATGATTAACTACTGGAAAAATACGTTCATAATAGTGTGTGTGTGTTGAGAGAGAATTAGAAAGAGAATTTGAAGTGAAATGGAGTGAATGATGAGTGGTAATTGGTGAGTGGTGAGTGGGGTTAAAAGGAGTTCTAGTTAGTTGACTAGCTCATGGTAGAAGTTAAAATTGATTAGTCATACATGACATAATCAAGAGTGGAATCCCATGCTAGTTCCTATTGGTATATACCCATAGTAAGTACGTTTTGAAGTTGTGTATAATACGGGTAAGAATACGACTAGAATTCTTGATGAAAGAAAAAAATGGGAAAGTAACTGTAACCATTTTCGTTAAATATGAGTGTTTTAATATATGTCTTGAAGTCTTCCAAAAGTATTTTAATACATCTAAATACACTACATGTATATACATTTTAACTGAGTCGTTAAGTCATCGTTAGTCGTTACATGTAAGTGTTGTTTTGAAACCTTTAAGTTAACGATCTCAATTAATGTTGTTAACCCATTGTTTATTATATCTAATGAGATGTTAAATTATTATATTATCATGATATTATGATATATTAATATATCTTAATATGATATATATACATTTAAATGTCGTTACAACGATAATCGTTACATATATGTCTCGTTTCGAAATCCCTAAGTTAGTAGTCTTGTTTATATGTATATAACTCATTGTTAATATACTTATGGAGATACTTACTTATCATAATCTCATGTTAAACATATGTATATCCATATATATATCGTCATGTCGTTTTTACAAGTTTTAACGTTCGTGAATCGCCGGTCAACTTGGGTGGTCAATTGTCTATATGAAACATATTTCAATTAATCAAGTCTTAACAAGTTTGATTGCTTAACATGTTGGAAACATTTAATCATGTAAATATCAATCTCAATTAATATATATAAACATGGAAAAGTTCGGGTCACTACATGATCCGTTATACGTGTTAGTATATATTTTAATCTTCCTAAAGTTTGATTTTTTTAGGTGATGACCACAGAGATTTAGCGTAGTATGCAGTACAAAGGATCAGAGCTCACAAGAGAGGTGACATGGGTCATTTTTGACGAGTTACATTATATGCGTGATAGAGAGCGAGGTGTCGTTTGGGAAGAGAGTATTGTTATGGCCCCGAAAAATGCACGTTTTGTGTTCCTTTCTGCTACCGTTCCAAATGCAAAGGAGTTTTCTGATTGGGTCGCAAAGGTGATCCAACCATCACGGTTTTAACTTTGCATGCTTGCAATCACTGTTGTAAAGGTCGGCTTGAAAAACACCTAAAAAGTCAGTGAACGTTTAAAAGTCAGGTCAAAGTCGAAAGTTTTATATTTCCTAAAATCAGATTATGTGCCATATATCATGTTTGAAAAATTTATATGCACTACATATATGGTTAATGTAATTATTACTAGAGTCAATGTTGGTCAATGTCTGACTTGTCCCCGACTCGTGACTTTTACAACTTTGCTTGCGATGCATTAACAATGATTTATATTTCAATGTAAGGTACTTCATATTATTTTTTATATTTCAAATTGGCAGTAGGTATTTGGTTTGTAAAAGCAGTTGTATTTTATTTGTTATGTTAATTTTTTATATAGGAAATTCGGTTAACATGTGATTGTACTAATCTTGAACAATGCCTGTATGTTAATAAAAGTGGTGTCTTCACAATTCTCTTTTTCACATAAATATGATATGATTTATATGTTTATGGTTTTTATCATCTGTTTCAGACAGGACATATGTAAAGAAAAGTTTTTGATGTATTACTGTTAGTGTTAGAAGAGATTAAAGGTACGATTACATTTATTTACCTATTGATGCTATCAACCAAATTTTTTATTATTTACCTTTTAGTTGAATGCTATTGAGATGAAACCACTAACTTTTCTAATGCTGTAAAAAAAATATTTGATACTTCCATTGATACCATTTCTTTGATTAATCATTGGTTTCATATATATTTTGTAATCTTCTTATTATGCCCGTTGTAGAGCAATATTGGAGCAATTTATTTTCAAATGCTGCTGCATGCTCCACCATTTATCATTACCTTCTCAAGTGAATTAAAATTTTGTATGTCATTTGACGTTATTGGAGGTGTTTATTGATCTGTATTTGCTATAATGTGTTATTTAATGATATCATATCGACTATTTCGATTATATACAATCATTTTTTTATATTGTTGGTGTCAGTTATGGTATGTATATATATATATATATATATATATATATATATATATATATATATATATATATATATAATATTGACTTTCATGCTTTCCATATACTGTTGAAGGTTTGCTTTTCATTTTATAAAGTATATTTTATACTCTTCATATCATGAGAGTATGCATCATCACCTTGGTTAATGTTTATGGTATCCGAGTAACATTGGTTATGTTATATTTCTTTGTTATAATTTTGTTTAGTATAACTTCTTTTTTGTTGTGTCGACTTATTTTCTTTTGTAGAAGTGGCGACATGGGTGGGTTAGTTGTTTTTGATATTACCTGTTCCCCATGATACTGATACTGGTGTGTGTGTGTGTGTTTGTGTGTATTTTTATTTTTTTTATTTTTTACTACAATACTTTTGTAAGCATATTTCTGACCTTTGTGTTTTGTATGCTTTTAATTTATAATTGCAGGTCTAATCTGTCCACCGTTAGCTCAATCCTCGATTCATAATGAAATAGTTTGATGTTTCCTTTTTTCCTATGATGGTATGTTTATTTCGGATGGTATCATATCGACAACTGTGACGATCGCTCCAAATCCATATGGACAATACGTCATTCATTGATTTCATTGCGAGGTATTTAACCTCTATATGATACGTTTTATAAACATTGCATTCTTTTGAAAAGGCACACCATAAATGAATATTTAAATCAAAGGTTTTCGACATCTGATGATTTCTACATATAGACAATCACCGTAAATAATAGTTTACAATAGTACTTCCGTTGACAATGCAGTCAAAATAAGATACATGGTGATGATTTGGTGAATGCAACGTTTCCTTGAAAAATATGCCATGTATGACTCCATGCACATAGCTTGTCTAACATATAAGCAAACAGCGGAAGACTTCTAGAAAACCTGAGAATAAACATGCTAACAAGTGTCAACACAAAGGTTGGTGAGTTCATAGTTTTATTGTTTCGTATAATCTGTATGTAAAGTTGGATCACAAGATTTCAGTTGTTTCATCCAGAAACGTTTATCAATAGATTCTACATAACAGAGCACCCTGGTAACTAAGCTTTAACGTTATAATGATAAATACCCCATTCGTTTTAATACACGCAAACCAACGTGTCCTAAACTCAAATAACACACGTCCGTTAAAAGGCTAGCGCTCAAGCTCGGACGGGGATGTCAAGCCCTATGGATCCATATACTGTTATTCGCGCCCACCAGTCCATATCCTATGTACTGGCAGATACTAGTTACCAAAGCTAAGGGATTTTCGGTTCAAACTCAGTGTAGAATTTAGTATGTACTTGTATCCATTGCGTTTAAAATAAATTGCATGTATTCTCAGCCCAAAAATATATTGCAAAAAGCAATTAAAAAGGGAGCAATGAAACTCACCTTAGCAGCACATAAAGTTGTTCATCGTAATGTGACCGAAACTCAGATTACCAAATAATCGTAGATCTCAACCTAGAGAACATATGTTGGTCAATAAATGTCTATCAAGCTAGGTCAGGTCATAGTGTATCACAATCCTAATGCTCGAGATCGACATACAATAGTTATTCAAAGTTGTTTCAAAAAGTTAATTTTGACAATAGTTTAACAAAACGAGACGTACCTTATATAAGGATTCATTTACTCGATTGGTAATATTCAAAAATTCAATTTATCAATCTTACAAATAAATTGTTTAAATATTAATTACATATTCAAAAGCAATTCCAATTAACGTCAATTATAATTCTGTTGATCATATCTTTTAATCCGTTCATCGAAACTATTCGATATCTAAATGAAAAGTTATTGATTTTTCGCCAGCTTTTCAAAAACATGTATATCATATACCTTTTACCAGTAATATATGTATTTAATTCGTGATCTATTATAAACTGTTTAACGACGAAATTTAGTATATAAGCATGTATAAATATATATACTCGAGCACTAGACATGTATACACTATTAATTTATAAAAGATAAAATATAAATGCTTACGTATCAATATTGTGATTCAATATTTCAGAAAAGTACGTAGACGTAAAGGAGATGATAAACACTAGGTTAAATATACCTCCGAACATTACCCATAACCTCCTTGGCAATAACCCATAATTACCTTAGTTCTATCCCGCTCAAAAAACCATTTTGAAAGTGATACGCTCAAGACCTCGTCGTAGTATTTTATGTATAATATTAATACTACTAATAATAATAAGATTAATAATAATATTAATCTTAATAATAATAATAATAATAATAATAATAATAATAATAATAATAATAATAATAATAATATTAATAATAATAATAATAATAATAATATAAATATAATAAATATAAATAATACGGAGGAATGAATTGGAAAGAAACTGGAAACCAGCTCGAGCTTTTATAGGATTCTGGCCTGCTACAGTACCCCATGCGATCGCATGGTTTTTGGGCATCAAGGCCATGCGATCGCATGGCCCTCTGATCCGGCTCACAAACTTTTAACTTTTTGTTTGTCGACATAATTTTATATAATATATATAATATATTTAATTTATATAATTAATTATATATTATATTAAATTCACAAGCATAGTTGACTTGTAATTTTTGTTCCGATAAGTCGTACGTCATCACTCGACTTATGTCCCGGTTCCGGTTTTTCAAATGTCCTTTGGTACACTGAGAAAACTTGTATTTTACATTTCGTGTCACGTACCTTTGTCAAAATATAGCCTTAAATTATCCCTAACCTATACCACTCAAAGTATATCTTAAACTTTCGAGTATTTTGATCATTTACTTCTATAAATCATCATCTCACTATTTGTTAATATATATATAATATCAATTCATTTTTATGACCAAGTTAATATTATATTTTATCGTATTGTTAAATATATATTTTCAATAATAATAAACACGTTTTAAAATACATATCGCAAGTTATTCAAATATCTAATTCCAACAGTTAATATTCCTTATTATTGTATGTGTCCAAATTACGTTATTTAAACAAACACTTTACCATTTATTCCGAATACCGTTAAGAATGAATGATTTCCCAAATCAACGTGGACCTTACAACAGAGACCCGTAATAATATCATAATCCTTAAGGGACTCAATAATTATCTTTTAATTCAATCATTTAGCATAATCTTTTAACTCTGTATCTAAATATATCAATCAGATAATCAAACCAATAAGTTTAATGCACAGTATCATATACTCAATACTTTGTTACGTTTTCAAGTTATGGTATATATATGTATCTATTTACATATAATTGTTCACGAATCGTTGAGAACAATCGAAAGGTAATTGAATAGTTCAAGAATTTTGAGATTCAACTTTACAGACTTTGCTTATCGTGTCGGAAACGTTAAATCATTTAAAGATAAAGTTTAAATTTGGTCAAAAATTTTCGGGTTGTCACAGTACCTACCTGTTAAAGAAATTTCGTCCCGAAATTTGAGTGAGGTCGTCATGGCTGACAATAAAAATGTTTTCATGACGAATATGAGTTGGTAAATAGAATTTTATCACCATTGAATAATACAGATAAAACAATCCGATTACTCGAAGCGTATGAGAGAAGTTATCTTAATGGAGAATAGAGATTCGTCTTATCTCTTGATGTAGTAACGATTGATTTCCAGAATTTAAGGAATAGAAAATCTTCATAATTTAAATAAGATTTGATTCTTCAGAATTTAAGAAAATTAGGATTTCCTTTGATTAAATGCGTAACCTGTCTCGATTGCTATGTCTGATATTTTGCTATAAATTAACCTCTTTCGTTTCATTTATTTTCACCACTCCTATAATCTTCTTTCTTATTTCATACTTACAAAAGATTTGTGAAAATGCTTCATCCAGTTCTGATTCTTGATATTTTCTTGACTATCATATCATTCATTCTTCTTTTTCATCTGCCACCAGAGGAGGTTATTTTCTTCTACTATCACCTTGGGGTTATATTGTTTTTCATTCTCCCGTGTCTTTATATTGCTATACGCATTGATATACACGGTTTGTAATTTCGGGGTTGTTTTTGGGCTTTATATTTTCCATTATATTTCGGAGTTTCATGCTTTCGTTTTCTCTTCCCGACTTTAAGTCAAGCGAATAATGGTCCAAAATTCGTAGGTATGAATTTCAAAATGAACATAATTAATATTCTAAGAAAGAAACGGTAGTGGTACAATCTGACTTGTCAAATTACCAGAATACCTGGAAAAAACCGAATCATCAAGAAAAGTATTTTCTTGATATATTTATTGATTAAATAGAATGAAAGAGTTATGTAACATGGTTCATGATGAGGGTGGGATCTGTGAACCTTTATCACGTTCCATTAGAAACTCAGCATGACTTACTGTAATATAATCACGTTGATCAAATGTCATTATATTATACTAACCCATGCTTCAATTCCCAACATTATTTCAAAACATCTATTTTTCGAATTTTTCAGATTTTAGAAACTAAAATAGTTTCTTTTATGATGTAACACAGATAGCGCAAAGAAATGAATGATTTCAGATAAGAATGGTTATAAGAAAATATCTTCAGAAATATGGAGGATATTTATAATGGAAGATACGATGATATCTTAGAATATTTAATATAAGATGATGATGAAGAATATTGTCCGCAAAGGTTTTAGAGTAAGGAGTAAGGTATTTGCTAAGGATTTCAGCAGACACTGAATCATTTGTATTCTTTGAAGGTAGATTTCATCTTTGTGATTTGTCCACAGCCTCCTTCATGGTCTGCTCAATCCGTTTTCCAGTTCTAAACCTTCTCTTTTTCTCAGCTTTACCACCATACTATTCTTTATCATCAAACTTTTGACGGTTAAGGTCGTTTACAGTTTTTGCTGCTACGTCAGCATTTTTTCCAAAATTCGGAGAACTAGTTTCTTAGTTTGGGGTGTTTTTCAGAAACTTCACATTCGAAGTAAGTAATTCTAGGAGATAGACATTATATGTATATATATATATAACTGTTGGCATAGAATTGCTGCGAAATTCGAAATACTGATTGCTAATTCTCGGTAGTTGGTATGGCAATTACCGTTACAAGATGTGGATGAGTACATGATAGGGTTTCAATGAACAATTATAATGATTTTTCCGAGAGACTTTAAGTCACAGATTAATGAATTTGCTAGTACATTTACTGTTAATGTAGTGGAACATGAAAGGTTCCCCAGTAACAAAAACGTATATGCCAAAGTTACAAGTCTGAAAGGTCGTCATTGACTGGTTGAACGGTTGATAATACTGGATACTTTTGAAAAGGAATTGCAAGGTTATTTTCGGTAAAAACAATGCTAATGGATCTTGCACAGATTTAAAGTCAAAGTATAGCTTTGAAAGATGTAGAGATCTAAGAATGATGTCACCGGTTCAGAGTTATGACTTAGATTCTGATCCGTCAATATCAGAATATGTAATTGAATTTGTATGAAATGATTGTGTATTGCAGTTAAGGTAGTGAGTATAGTTAATGATTTTTGAATTAAAGTTGAAGAATGTACAGTGTAACATATTAATTGTGAAGTTATATATTTCCCGAGTATTACCTACCCGTTAAAGATTTCACAAGTAATATTTTGTACAAAAGAATTTTTCATTACAGTCTTTATGAAAATATCTGTATGTATATTTTCTTCAGATGTAATTCAGATTAAATGAGTTAAAATTATATTAAGCTCATTTGATTTTTGGCTTGAATTAGAAATGAATAATCTCTAAAACATTAGAGATTACATAATCTTCGTGGAGTATTTCACTAATGAAATCAATACTTCATTAATTATTCTTATTGATATTCCTCGGTGAAGGATGTTGGTGTTCGTGGAATTTTTGTGAACCTTACAAGGCACATATGATGTTTTCTGGAAATGTTTCGAGTACATCGAAAATGTAAATGTAAAATCAATTATGTAATTAAATAATACACTTGGTTTATTATGAAATGGAATTCATTAAGTTGAAACAGAGATTGTAGTTAACAATGGTTAAGTTGTTAAGGAAGAATGTACATCATTGCATATTAGTAATATGAACTAACCGAGTAGTACCTACCAGTTAAGATTCACCCGTAATAGCTTAGTACTAAAAGATTTATTTTGATTTCAAAATTCATATATATACATAAAATTTCTTCAGGGGAAATGAGTTAATACTTCATCGATTATTGTTGCTGGTATTTCTTGGTAACTACGATGCGTATGACGTTGATGTTCAAGGTACATATTGTGATGTTGAGGCTTGCGGTACGGATGTTGTTGGTGGTGGTAATGGTACTATTTGTGTTGTTGTAGGTGGTACTGTTGATGCCGGTGATTCTGCTGGTGCTTGTAACCTTTGCACCATATTCTCCAAAGCCACTACCAGAGCGCGAAGCTCGTTGACTTCTTCTACTACACCGGGATGATTGGCGGTTCGGACGAGCGGATGAATAAGATCCAGAATTTGAGAGAGTATATGATCATGATGAGATATTCTGGAGATGAGAGAGAAAATGGTATTACGAACAGGTTCGCCGGTAAGTGCTTCAGGTTCTTCGCCAAGAGGGCAATGTGGTGGATGGAAAGGATCGCCTTCTTCTTATCTCCAATAATTAAGTAGGCTACGAACCCATCCCCAATTCATCCAGAATAGATGATGGCTAATTGGTTGATCCATTCCGATTACACTGTCTTCGGAATTCAGGTGAATATCCATATCGGAATAGCTGTCAGAGTTTAAGGAATTTGAACTAGATACGGGATCCATCTGGTATAATTAGGGAGATGATTTTTGATATGAATTAGATTATAGAATTTAGTTTGGTATTCTTCAATACATAATTTACATATGTATATATAATACCAAATTCCATAAATCACAGAGAAATTTTCGAAAGATGTCAGGAAAGGTTTACAGTAACAGATACGCTAAGATATTAATTTTTTCTATACACTATTCATGCAATCAATGTAGTAAAACGTGTCTAGACTTAAGAATGATAAGCATGTAATTTCCAACAAGAAATGATAAGCAAAACTTTTGACATGCAGACACCGTCGAAGTCCAGACTTACGAATGTATGCTAACAACTATCAGTTAGACACACTAATGCAAGACCTGGTTCGCTAGGACCAACGCTCTGATACCAATTGTGACGATCGCTCCAAATCCATATGGACAATACTTTATTCATTGATTTCATTGCGAGGTATTTGACCTCTATATGATACGTTTTGTAAACATTGCATTCTTTTGAAAAGGCACACCATAAATGAATATTTAAATCAAAGGTTTTCAACATATGATAATTTCTACATATAGATAATCACCGTAAATAATAGTTTACAATAGTACTTCCGCTGACAATGAAGTCAAACTTAGATACATGGTGATGATTTGGTGAATGCAACGTTTCCTTGAAAAATATGCCATGTATGACTCCATGCACATAGCTTGTCTAACATATAAGTAAACAGCGAAAGACTTCTAGGAAACCTGAGAATAAACATGCTAACAAGTGTCAACACAAAGGTTGGTGAGTTCATAGTTTTATTGTTTCGTATAATCTGTATGTAAAGTTGGATCACAAGATTTCAGTTGTTTCATCCAGAAACATTTATCAATAGATTCTACATAACAGAGCACCCTGGTAACTAAGCTTTAATGTTATAATGATAAATACCCCATTCGTTTTTATACACGCAAACCAATGTGTCCTAAACTCAAATAACACACGTCCGTTAAAAGGCTAGCGCTCTAGCTCGGACGAGGATGTCAAGCCCTATGGATCCATATACTGTTATTCGCCCCCACCAGTCCATATCCTATGTACTGGCAGCTACTAGTTACCAAAGCTAAGGGATTTTCGGTTCAAACTCAGTGTAGAATTTAGTATGTACTTGTATCCATTGCGTTTAAAATAAATTGCATGTATTCTCAGCCCAAAAATATATTGCAAAAAGCAATTAAAAAGGGAGCAATGAAATTCACCTTAGCAGGACATAAAATTGTTCATCGTAATGTGACCGAAACTCGGATTACCAAATAATCATAGATCTCAACCTAGAGAACATATGTTGGTCAATAAATGTCTATCAAGCTAGGTCAGGTCATAGTGTATCACAATCCTAATGCTCGAGATCGACATACAAAATTTATCCAAAGTTGTTTCAAAAAGTCAATTTTGACAATAGTTTAACAAAACGAGACGTACCTTATATAAGGATTCATTTACTCGGTTGGTAATATTCAAAAATTCAATTTATCAATCTTACAAATAAATTGTTTAAATATTAATTACATATTCAAAAGCAATTCCAATTAACGTCAATTATAATTCAGCTGATCATATCTTTTAATCCGTTCATCGAAACTATTCGATATCTAAATGAAAAGTTATTGATTTTTCGTCAGCTTTCCAAAAACATGTGTATCATATACCTTTTACCAGTAATATATGTATTTAATTCGTGATCTATTATAAACTGTTTAAAGACGAAATTTAGTATACAAGCATGTATAAATATATATACTCGAGCACTAGACATGTATACACTATTAATTTATAAAAGATAAAATATAAATGCTTACGTATCAATATTGTGATTCAATATTTTAGAAAAGTACGTAGACGTAACGGAGATGATAAACACTAGGTTAAATATACCCCCGAACATTACCCATAACCTCCTTGGCAATAACCAATAATTTTCTTAGTTCTATCCCGCTCGAAAAACCATTTTGAAAGTGATACGCTCAAGACCTCGTCGTAGTATTTTATGTATAATATTAATACTACTAATAATAATAAGATTAATAATAATATTAATCTTAATCTTAATAATAATAATAATACTAATAATAATAATAATAATAATAATAATAATAATAATAATAATAATAATAATAATAATAATAATAATAATAATAATAATATTAATAATAATAATAATAATATAAATATAATAAATAATACGGAGGAATGAATTGGAAAGAAACTGGAAACCAGCTCGAGCTTTTATAGGATTCTGGCCTGCTACAGTACCCCATGCGATCGCATGGTTTTTGGACATCAAGGTCATGCGATCGCATGGCCCTCTGATCCAGCTCACAAACTTTTAACTTTTTGTTTGTCGACATAATTTTATATAATATATATAATATATTTAATTTATATAATTTATTATATATTATATTAAATTCACAAGCATAGTTGACTTGTAATTTTTGTTCCAATAAGTCGTACGTCATCACTCGACTTATGTCCCGGTTCTGGTTTTTCAAATGTCCTTTCGTACGCTGAGAAACCTTGTATTTTACATTTCGTGTCACGTACCTTTGTCAAAATATAGCCTTAAATTATCCCTAAACTATACCACTCAAAGTATATCTTAAACTTTCGAGTATTTTGATCATTTACTTCTATAAATCATCATCTCGCTATTTGTTAATATATATATAATATCAATTCATTTTTATGACCAAGTTAATATTATATTTTATCGTATTGTTAAATATATATTTTCAATAATAATAAACACGTTTTAAAATACATATCGCAAGTTATTCATATATCTAATTCCAACAGTTAATATTCCTTATTATTGTATGTGTCCAAATTACGTTATTTAAACAAACACTTTACCATTTATTCCGAATACCGTTAAGAATGAATGATTTCCCAAATCAACGTGGACCTTACAACAGAGACCCGTAATAATATCATAATCCTTAAGAGACTCAATAATTATCTTTTAATTCAATCATTTAGCATAATCTTTTAACTCTGTATCTAAATATATCAATCAGATAATCAAACCAATAAGTTTAATGCACAGTATCATATACTCAACACTTTGTTACGTTTTCAAGTTATGGTATATATATGTATCTATTTACATATAATTGTTCACGAATCATTGAGAACAATCGAAAGGTAATTGAATAGTTCAAGAATTTTGAGATTCAACTTTACAGACTTTGCTTATCGTGTCGGAAACGTTAAATCATTTAAAGATAAAGTTTAAATTTGGTCAAAAATTTTTGGGTTGTCACAGTACCTACCTGTTAAAGAAATTTCGTCCCGAAATTTGAGTGAGGTCGTCATGGCTGACAATAAAAATGTTTTCATGACGAATATGAGTTGGTAAATAGAATTTTATCACCATTGAATAATACAGATAAAACAATCCGATTACTCGAAGCGTATGAGAGAAGTTATCTTAATGGAGAATAGAGATTCGTCTTATCTCTTGATGTAGTAACGATTGATTTCCAGAATTTAAGGAATAGAAAATCTTCATAATTTAAATAAGATTTGATTCTTCAGAATTTAAGAAAATTAGGATTTCCTTTGATTAAATGCGTAACCTGTCTCGATTGCTATGTCTGATATTTTGCTATAAATTAACCTCTTTCGTTTCATTTATTTTCACCACTCCTATAATCTTCTTTCTTATTTCCTACTTACAAAAGATTTGTGAAAATGCTTCATCCAGTTCTGATTCTTGATATTTTCTTGACTATCATATCATTCATTCTTCTTTTTCATCTGCCACCAGAGGAGGTTATTTTCTTCTACTATTACCTTGGGGTTATATTGTTTTTCATTCTCCCGTGTCTTTATATTGCTATACGCATTGATATACACGGTTTGTAATTTCGGGGTTGTTTTTGGGCTTTATATTTTCCATTATATTTCGGAGTTTCATGCTTTCGTTTTCTCTTCCCGACTTTAAGTCAAGCGAATAATGGTCCAAAATTCGTAGGTATGAATTTCAAAATGAACATAATTAATATTCTAAGAAAGAAACGGTAGTGGTACAATCTGACTTGTCAAATTACCAGAATACCTGGAAAAAACCGAATCATCAAGAAAAGTATTTTCTTGATATATTTATTGATTAAATAGAATGAAAGAGTTATGTAACATGGTTCATGATGAGGGTGGGATCTGTGAACCTTTATCACGTTCCATTAGAAACTCAGCATGACTTACTGTAATATAATCACGTTGATCAAATGTCATTATATTATACTAACTCATGCTTCAATTCCCAACATTATTTCAAAACATCTATTTTTCGAATTTTTCAGATTTTAGAAACTAAAATAGTTTCTTTTATGATGTAACACAGATAGCGCAAAGAGATGAATGATTTCAGATAAGAATGGTTATAAGAAAATATCTTCAGAAATATGGAGGATATTTATAATGGAAGATACGATGATATCTTAGAATATTTAATATAAGATGATGATGAAGAATATTGTTCGCAAAGGTTTTAGAGTAAGGAGTAAGGTATTTGCTAAGGATTTCAGCAGACACTGAATCATTTGTATTCTTTGAAGGTAGATTTCATCTTTATGATTTGTCCACAGCCTCCTTCATGGTCTGCTCAATCCGTTTTCCAGTTCTACACCTTCTCTTTTTCTCAGCTTTACCACCATACTATTCTTTATCATCAAACTTTTGACGGTTAAGGTCGTTTACAGTTTTTGCTGCTTCGTCAGCATTTTTTCCAAAATTCGGAGAACTAGTTTCGTAGTTTGGGGTGTTTTTCAGAAACTTCACATTCGAAGTAAGTAATTCTAGGAGATAGACATTATATGTATATATATATAACTGTTGGCATAGAATTGCTGCGAAATTCGAAATACTGATTGCTAATTCTCGGTAGTTGGTATGGCAATTACCGTTACAAGATGTGGATGAGTACATGATAGGGTTTCAATGAACAATTATAATGGTTTTTCCGAGAGACTTTAAGTCACAGATTAATGAATTTGCTGGTACATTTACTGTTAATGTAGTGGAACATGAAAGGTTCCCCAGTAACAAAAACGTATATGCCAAAGTTACAAGTCTGAAAGGTCGTCATTGACTGGTTGAACGGTTGATAATACTGGATACTTTTGAAAAGGAATTGCAAGGTTATTTTCGGTAAAAACAATGCTAATGGATCTTGCACAGATTTAAAGTCAAAGTATAGCTTTGAAAGATGTAGAGATCTAAGAATGATGTCACCAGTTCAGAGTTATGACTTCGATTCTGATCCGTCAATATCAGAATATGTAATTGAATTTGTATGAAATGATTGTGTATTGCAGTTAAGGTAGTGAGTATAGTTAATGATTTTTGAATTAAAGTTGAAGAATGTACAGTGTAACATATTAATTGTGAACTTATATATTTCTCGAGTATTACCTACCCGTTAAAGATTTCACAAGTAATATTTTGTACAAAAGAATTTTTCATTACAGTCTTTATGAAAATATCTGTATGTATATTTTCTTCAGATGTAATTCAGATTAAATGAGTTAAAATTATATTAAGCTCATTTGATTTTTGGCTTGAATTAGAAATGAATAATCTCTAAAACATTAGAGATTACATAATCTTCGTGGAGTATTTCACTAATGAAATCAATACTTCATTAATTATTCTTATTGATATTCCTCGGTGAAGGATGTTGGTGTTCGTGGAATTTTTGTGAACCTTACAAGGCACATATGATGTTTTCTGGAAAGTTTCGAGTACATCGAAAATGTAAATGTAAAATCAATTATGTAATTAAATAATACACTTGGTTTATTATGAAATGGAATTCATTAAGTTGAAACAGAGATTGTAGTTAACAATGGTTAAGTTGTTAAGGAAGGATGTACTTCATTGCATATTAGTAATATGAACTAACCGAGTAGTACCTACCAGTTAAGATTCACCCGTAATAGCTTAGTACTAAAAGATTTATTTTGATTTCAAAATTCATATATATACATAAAATTTCTTCAGGGGAAATGAGTTAATACTTCATCGATTATTGTTGCTGGTATTTCTTGGTAACTACGATGCGTATGACGTTGATGTTCAAGGTACATATTGTGATGTTGAGGCTTGCGGTGCGGATGTTGTTGGTGGTGGTAATGGTACTATTTGTGTTGTTGTCGGTGGTACTGTTGATGCCGGTGATTCTGCTGGTGCTTGTAACCTTTGCACCATATTCTCCAAAGCCACTACCAGAGCGCGAAGCTCGTTGACTTCTTCTACTACACCGGGATGATTGGCGGTTCGGACGAGCGGATGAATAAGATCCAGAATTTGAGAGAGTATATGATCATGATGAGATATTCTGGAGATGAGAGAGAAAATGGTATTACGAACAGGTTATCCGGTAAGTGCTTCAGGTTCTTCGCCAAGAGGGCAATGTAGTGGATGGAAAGGATCGCCTTCTTCTTATCTCCAATAATTAAGTAGGCTACGAACCCATCCCCAATTCATCCAGAATAGATGATGGCTAATTGGTTGATCCATTCCGATTACACTGTCTTCGGAATTCAGGTGAATATCCATATCGGAATAGCTGTCAGAGTTTAAGGAATTTGAACTAGATACGGGATCCATCTGGTATAATTAGGGAGATAATTTTTGATATGAATTAGATTATAGAATTTAGTTTGGTATTCTTCAATACATAATTTACATATGTATATATAATACCAAATTCCATAAATCACAGAGAAATTTTCGAAAGATGTCAGGAAAGGTTTACAGTAACAGATACGCTAAGATATTAATTTTTTCTATACACTATTCATGCAATCAATGTAGTAAAACGTGTCTAGACTTAAGAATGATAAGCATGTAATTTCCAACAAGAAATGATAAGCAAAACTTTTGACATGCAGACACCGTCGAAGTCCAGACTTACGAATGTATCCTAACAACTATCAGTTAGACACACTAATGCAAGACCTGGTTCGCTAGGACCAACGCTCTGATACCAATTGTGACGATCGCTCCAAATCCATATGGACAATACTTTATTCATTGATTTCATTGCGAGGTATTTGACCTCTATATGATACGTTTTGTAAACATTGCATTCTTTTGAAAAGGCACACCATAAATGAATATTTAAATCAAAGGTTTTCAACATATGATAATTTCTACATATAGACAATCACCGTAAATAATAGTTTACAATAGTACTTCCGCTGACAATGAAGTCAAACTAAGATACATGGTGATGATTTGGTGAATGCAACGTTTCCTTGAAAAATATGCCATGTATGACTCCATGCACATAGCTTGTCTAACATATAAGCAAACAGCGAAAGACTTCTAGGAAACCTGAGAATAAACATGCTAACAAGTGTCAACACAAAGGTTGGTGAGTTCATAGTTTTATTGTTTCGTATAATCTGTATGTAAAGTTGGATCACAAGATTTCAGTTGTTTCATCCAGAAACATTTATCAATAGATTCTACATAACAGAGCACCCTGGTAACTAAGCTTTAATGTTATAATGATAAATACCCCATTCGTTTTTATACACGCAAACCAATGTGTCCTAAACTCAAATAACACACGTCCGTTAAAAGGCTAGCGCTCTAGCTCGGACGAGGATGTCAAGCCCTATGGATCCATATACTGTTATTCGCCCCCACCAGTCCATATCCTATGTACTGGCAGCTACTAGTTACCAAAGCTAAGGGATTTTCGGTTCAAACTCAGTGTAGAATTTAGTATGTACTTGTATCCATTGCGTTTAAAATAAATTGCATGTATTCTCAGCCCAAAAATATATTGCAAAAAGCAATTAAAAAGGGAGCAATGAAATTCACCTTAGCAGCACATAAAATTGTTCATCGTAATGTGACCGAAACTCGGATTACCAAATAATCATAGATCTCAACCTAGAGAACATATGTTGGTCAATAAATGTCTATCAAGCTAGGTCAGGTCATAGTGTATCACAATCCTAATGCTCGAGATCGACATACAAAATTTATCCAAAGTTGTTTCAAAAAGTCAATTTTGACAATAGTTTAACAAAACGAGACGTACCTTATATAAGGATTCATTTACTCGGTTGGTAATATTCAAAAATTCAATTTATCAATCTTACAAATAAATTGTTTAAATATTAATTACATATTCAAAAGCAATTCCAATTAACGTCAATTATAATTCAGCTGATCATATCTTTTAATCCGTTTATCGAAACTATTCGATATCTAAATGAAAAGTTATTGATTTTTCGTCAGCTTTCCAAAAACATGTGTATCATATACCTTTTACCAGTAATATATGTATTTAATTCGTGATCTATTATAAACTGTTTAAAGACGAAATTTAGTATACAAGCATGTATAAATATATATACTCGAGCACTAGACATGTATACACTATTAATTTATAAAAGATAAAATATAAATGCTTACGTATCAATATTGTGATTCAATATTTTAGAAAAGTACGTAGACGTAACGGAGATGATAAACACTAGGTTAAATATACCCCCGAACATTACCCATAACCTCCTTGGCAATAACCAATAATTTTCTTAGTTCTATCCCGCTCGAAAAACCATTTTGAAAGTGATACGCTCAAGACCTCGTCGTAGTATTTTATGTATAATATTAATACTACTAATAATAATAAGATTAATAATAATATTAATCTTAATTTTAATAATAATAATAATAATAATAATAATAATAATAATAATAATAATAATAATAATAATAATAATAATAATAATAATAATATTAATAATAATAATAATAATATAAATATAATAAATAATACGGAGGAATGAATTGGAAAGAAACTGGAAACCAGCTCGAGCTTTTATAGGATTCTGGCCTGCTATAGTACCCCATGCGATCGCATGGTTTTTGGACATCAAGGTCATGCGATCGCATGGCCCTCTGATCCAGCTCACAAACTTTTAACTTTTTGTTTGTCGACATAATTTTATATAATATATATAATATATTTAATTTATATAATTTATTATATATTATATTAAATTCACAAGCATAGTTGACTTGTAATTTTTGTTCCAATAAGTCGTACGTCATCACTCGACTTATGTCCCGGTTCTGGTTTTTCAAATGTCCTTTCGTACGCTGAGAAAACTTGTATTTTACATTTCGTGTCACGTACCTTTGTCAAAATATAGCCTTAAATTATTCCTAAACTATACCACTCAAAGTATATCTTAAACTTTCGAGTATTTTGATCATTTACTTCTATAAATCATCGTCTCGCTATTTCTTAATATATATATAATAACAATTCATTTTTATGACCAAGTTAATATTATATTTTATCGTATTGTTAAATATATATTTTCAATAATAATAAACACGTTTTAAAATACATATCGCAAGTTATTCATATATCTAATTCCAACAGTTAATATTCCTTATTATTGTATGTGTCCAAATTACGTTATTTAAACAAACACTTTACCATTTTTTCTGAATACCGTTAAGAATGAATGATTTCCCAAATCAATGTGGACCTTACAACAGAGACCCGTAATAATATCATAATCCTTAAGGGACTCAATAATTATCTTTTAATTCAATTGTTTGGCATAATCTTTTAACTCTATATCTAAATATATCAATCAGATAATCAAACCAATAAGTTTAATGCACAGTATCATATACTCAACACTTTGTTACGTTTTCAAGTTATGGTATATATATATGTATCTATTTACATATAATATTTCGCGAATCATTGAGAACAATCGAAAGGTAATTGAATAGTTCAAGAATTTTGAGATTCAACTTTACAGACTTTGCTTATCGTGTCAGAAACGTTAAATCATTTAAAGATAAAGTTTAAATTTGGTCAAAAATTTCTGGGTTGTCACAACAACGTACTGCAATTTACATATTTCTATTCGTTCGACTATAGCTTTTATTTTTTAAATTTAATCATTTTTTACACTTTGTGAACTCAATTGGTGTTTCTATAACTACGGGTTTGTCTAATTATAATAATATCGAATCGACTTCAGGTGGTATGTACTTCATTTTTTTAGATTTTAAATACAATACTTTTTCTAAGCATATTTCAAAACTTTATGTTTTGTACACTTTTAATATATAATTGCAAGTCTAATCTATCCATTCACTGCTTACTGCTTTGTCATGTAAATACGATGTGTGGTAAATTTAACAACCCGTCCTAATCCACCTGGGCGAAGTCATCAACATCTGGTCCCATTGTGAGGTACTGACCTAAATATGCCATGAATGACTCCAAGTAATATCTCTAGAATGAGCTAATGTACAGCGGAAGATTTCTTTCATACCTGAGAATAAACATGCTTAAAAGTGTCAACCAAAAGGTTGGTGAGTTCATAGGTTTATCATAACAATCATTTCAATATATTAATAGACCACAAGATTTCCGTTTATAAATATATGTACACTCGCAAGTGTATAAAAGTATTCTATAAGTTGTTGAGCGCTTCGGTAACCATACTTAACAATTAATGTGGCATATTCCCTTTATTATAAAATCTCCCTACACTGTACCAAGTGTAGTAAAAACGAAGTACTATGCAACCGTTTACGATACTAGAGCGACTAGCCCGGTTGGGGTGGTCAAACCCGATAGATCTATCAATAGGATTCGCGCTTACATGTTCTTCCAACATGTAAATATTAGTTACCAAGCTATTAGGGAAGATATGCAAGGTGGTACAACTCAACGTAGAATATATTTTAAGTACTTGTGTCTATTTCGTCAAACATAGAAGCAGCGCATGTATTCTCAGCCCAAAAATATATATTGCAAATGCAATTAAAAAGGGAGCAAATGAAACTCACCTAATGTATTTTGTAGTAAAAATACATAGAACGACATTGAACAAGTATAGGGTTGGCCTCGGATTTACGAACCTATATCATTGGTATGTTTATTAATATACATATTTGTATTCGAATTAATATATATATATAAATTTATTAGTTATATCATAATATATATATGTATATATGTTTCTGGTATTCATTTTGTATAGAAAAATATAAATTTCATTATGTTATATGTATTGAATATATTTTTATATAATTTGTTTGTTAAAAATAATATAGTATTTATTAGTGATTGTAAAAAAATTATAATAATGATAATAACAGTTTTTAAATGAAAAGTTTATTAATAATAGTAATATTAATTATAAATAGATTAATAATACTAATGTTTAAAAATGATACTAATACTAAGGTTAATTAAAAATAATGATAACATTAATAAGTATAGTAATAATAATGATGCCTATATGATAAGATTAATATTAATGGTATTAATACTTATAAAAATATAGCTATGTTAATAACGTCTTTTGTAATTATAAATATAATTATAATATTAGTAATAATAAGTATAATTCTAACAATCAAAAAGATATATTAATCATAATAATAACAATAACTAATAATAATAATAATCATAACAATTAATAATAATAATGATAATAAAACTTTAAGTAATTTTGTATACCCTTTAGAAACTTTGTCCAAAAAGAATTGTCCTAGATGAGACTCGAACCCCTGACCTCTCGAACACTCGACAACACCATTAACCACTCCGCTGTAACCGTTTTTATGTTTGTACTCCCGGATAAAACTATTTAAGCCATTTATTTTCGTTTTGGCCCAATAACACAAAATAGGTCACGGCCCAACTTTCCTAGTCCAAAGAGGACTCCTTCGGCCCAACAGAAAAGGATTCTCGGCCCAAGTACAAAAAGGAGCCCAAGTCCAAAATTTAGTTTTCATATATGTCTCGTAAAAATTAGCTGGAGTTTTGTTCGATTAAATAAAAAAATGCAAGTGGAAGCATCCCTTTCATCTCACCCATATCTAGAAATCAGTCACCATCATTTTCAATATACATCATCGACATCACCCTTAAATCATCATCATCAATTCGTTTTTTTCTTTTTTTAAAAAAAAAAACCCTCGTACAGCATCATGGTATATACATCGCCTATCTAGCATGTTTTGCGTCATCGTGATTCATGTAACATCACTGTTTCTATTTTAGGAATGAAAATAAAAGAGAGCAACAAGTAACCGGTAGCAAGCTAGCAGCTACCTTGTTTGTAGCAGCAGTGAGCAGCAATTCATGTTGGTTCACGAAGGTAAACTGCAGCAGTGCAGTTTAAATGAAAGGGCGTGGTGGTTTTCAAGAGAAAGAGAAAAGAGGGTGAGAGAGAAAACGATGGTGATGGTAACGTTTGAAGAGGGTGACTTGTGGTGGTGTGTTGTTGGTAGTGGTGATCGTTTGAGTTGTTCCCGACTGCAACTTAAAAACAGAAAGATTCGTAACAAGTTTACGGTTATGATTTGGTTTTGGGATGTTTATCGAATAAAAAAAATATCTATATATATATATATATATATATATATATATATATATATATATGTGTGTGTGTGTGTGTGTCGATGGTTGTCTTGAAGGGTGAC
This sequence comes from Rutidosis leptorrhynchoides, assembly GCF_046630445.1. NCBI lineage: Eukaryota > Viridiplantae > Streptophyta > Magnoliopsida > Asterales > Asteraceae > Rutidosis > Rutidosis leptorrhynchoides. The sequence continues at coordinate 429,616,610 of NC_092334.1, read as the reverse complement.
GATCTGCAGGTGGCCATCGGGGAAGAAAATGGTTAGTGGTTATTATAGTGCATAGTAGGGGGATGTAGCAGGCGACGGATTATGGTGGGGATAGCCGGCGTAGGGTGGTGCTCCGGTTCTTCATATATGCCTAACAATATATATATATATATATATATATATATATATATATATATATATATATATATATATATATATATATATATATATATATATATATATATATATATATATATATTACATGGGATAGTGAGTAGAAGAAGTGGGTTTTAGTGTAAAGTGTCTCTGCATCTCATATGCACTACATAGGATTAGCTACGTAAATAATATAATTTAACAATTAACAATAATGATAATAATAATAATATTAATATAATAATGATTACAATAATCTATAGTAATACTCTCGTGATTTAAAAAGTGGTTTGACAAGGATTCTTAAATTTATCTTGCCGACACTTTTCTCGGATTGCTATATCGTGCTCCGTGATCAATTTAGTGGCGTATAAAAGTCTTCAGAAAGATCCCAAAATTTTAAATTAACTATATTTATTTATTTTTGTCATTATGGTATAAAATTCAATCACTAATTTAATAATTAAAAATTACATCAACTGTCCCTCTCATTTATGGGTGAAATATAAAAAGTATTGAAATTTATTAACTAGGTCCTAAATATAATTTTAGTAAGCCTAAAATTTATAGAACTCATTTTCGTATCACCGTTTATTTTAAAATTACATATGTTTGAATCTAACTTGCTTAATATCAATCGGAACATCAGACGAGTATTACAATATTTTAATATTTATTTATAATATACTTTATATATATATATATATATATATATACATATATATATATACATATATATACATACATATATATATATATATATATATATATATATATATATATATATATATATATATATATATATATATATATTCAAGTTTTATTATATAATTAAATACATTAAATATATGTTTTTAAATAAATAAATGTAATATTTTATCTTATATATTTAAAATTAATATTCATATACAGATATATATATATAAATATGTACATACTTAAATATATATGAATCTACTTACAAATAGTTGTTCATGAATCGTTGAGAACAGTCGAAGGTCAATTAAATATATAAACATAGTTTTCAAAATTTTTGTGACTCAACATTACAGACTTTGCTTATCGTATCGAATTCATATGAAGATTAAGTTTAAATTTGGTCGGAAATTTCCGGGTCGTCACAGTACCTACCCGTTAAAGAAATTTCGTCCCGAAATTTGAGTGAGGTGGTCATGGCTAACAATAAAAATATTTTCATGACTCATATAAGTTGGTAAATAGAGTTTTATTACCATTGAGTAATAAAGATAAACTAATTCAATTACTGGAGGAGTACAAGTGAAATTATCACATAATAGTGAAATGAGATAGACACATTTCATCATAACTCTTCACTAGTCATGGTTGAATTTAGAAAATAAGGTGCATCTTATCTTTTGACATAGCCAGGGTTGAATTCCGGAATTCAAGGGTTTTAAAGAAAATCTTCGAAATCAAAAAGATTTGATTCTTCGGGATTTAAGGAATTATGATCTCTATAATTAAATACGGTGATCTACCTCGATTACTTCGTCTGATATTTCCATTATAAATTTACCTCTTCCATCTAATTACTCTCACCATTCCTATACTTAATTCCCAAATTCAAAAGGTTGTGAAAATGCTTAATCCAGTTCTAATCCTTGATATTTTTCTAATTATCATCTTTGTCATCCTTATTTTTAAATTTTTCACCAGAAAATCTGTTTACTTCTACTATTACCTTGGGGTGATACTATCCTTAATTATACCGTGTTTTTATATTGCTATTCGTATTAAATATCCCCGGTTTATAATTTCTAAGTTATTGTTGGGTTTTATATCTTCCCTTATATTTTGATGTCTCTGCTTCTGTCCTTCTGTAATCATTGACATCCACAGTTAATACTCTCTCCAATTTACTGTGATTTATACTCCCATTTTTATTTCAGATCTTCATTCTTTTGTTTTCTCTTTCCGATTCTAGATCAAGCGAATAATGGTTCAGAATTCGTAGATATAGAGTTTCGAATGATTATAATGTTCTAAGCAGAAAGGAACATGATAGCACGATTTGATTTTCAAATTTATCAACATCACGGAAGATAGAACCATCAAGAATACATTTTCTTGATATGTTCAGAAGTTAAGTAGAATGAAAGAGTTATGTAACATGGTACATAATGACGTTATGATCTGTGAATCATCATGTTCCAATAGAACTTCCAGCATGACTTACTGTAATATAATCACGTTGGCCAAGCGTCATTATATTATACTAACTCATTCTCAAATTCTTAACACTTCTCCAGAATTCATTCGTAATCATACTTAAATTTTACAGAAGTTTCCAATATAATGGAATATAGAAAGCACGAAGAGGTAGATAATTTCGGACAAAAATATTTATGAAAATATTCTCAGAAATCTCGAAGATATTTATGATGATATTTTGGGATTTCTAAGTTCGAAGGTTGATGAAGTAAAATTTTACGCAAGAATTTAACATGACTTCAGAACAAGATATTCTCTAAAGATTTCGGCGGATCCAGAATTACCTGGATTCTTTGAATATAGAGTTTGGTCCTTGTCTTTGTCCTTGGTCTCCATCATGGTTAGCTCAATCTGTTTTTCAGTGCCAAATTTTCTATCGAGCGTTCCTAACACTCCCTTCTTTATCATCAAACTTTTGGCCGTTTAGACCATCTATAATTTTTCTGTTTTCTCTACATTTAATGCTACGATATCTGAATCATCGGTTATCAGGTGGTTTCAGGATAATTGTGTTTTTAGATGATTAAACGCTGATGGTAATACGGTATAATATAAAAGGTTCTCCGATAACAATAAAGAGCACGCATATATATCAAGGTTATAATAAGGTTGTTTCGAATGGAAAGTCGAAATTGATTTGTTGAAGCTGTGACAAAATTGGCTACCTTGGAAAGGGATTGCAAAGTTATTTTCGATAATAACAACGACAAAGGAGCTAGCACAGATACGTGTTAAACGTTTACTCAAGTTCCGAATGTTTTCAGGTGCATAACTATATGCATCAATCTTCTCTTCTATAGATAACGTGTGGTTGAATCATCCTCTCGATTGAGGTGTTTTCAAGAATCATAAAAATATGAACGCAGATTGTAATCGTCAAGATACAAATGAGGTTTAAGATGAAATCAAGTGGCAAACTTGAAGAATTATTTAGTTTCATATGTTATACTCAATATTTTAATTCATTTTTAATTGTCCAATGTTGATAGTCCAATAATTCGTTTATATATATATAATCTTAGAATTACCCTAAGACGTATTGTATACGTATTGTCTTTGCATCAACCCAGAGATGTATTGTATACGTATTGTCTTAGAATTAACTAAGACGTATTGTGTACGTATTGTCTTAGGATTTATCAAAACATATTGTATACTTATTGTAGTAGGATGTACCAAGAATATTATTATACATATATACAGTTACAGAATTCGTGTACATGTCTCAGACTCGATCACAACTCAAAGTATATGTATTATTGTAGAATCAACCTCAACCCTGTATAGCTAACTCCAGCATTACTGCATATAGAGTGTCTATGGTTATTCCAAATAATATATATACATGCGTCGATATGATATGTCAAAACTTTGTATACGTGTCCCGATATTTAAAGTGCGTTAAATAAATAACAAAAATTAAATGACGATAATTAAAATTGCGAGAATATAAATTGCAATAAATAAATTGCGATAAATAAAATGTAATCAGTTAGCTAGGAACATTTAGCTAGGAACAGTAAGCGTGGATTCTTAAAAAAATTCTTCTCATAGTTAAATTGTTTGTTTCTAACAAATTTTATTTTGTCCAATGTTTTCTTCATTATGCCACTTGTTAGATTCTGATAGGTCAAAATCCAAATATGAAATTTGAATGAAAATGGGTTTTCTGTGGTGAACAGATTCGTATATCTGTGGATGTAAGCAGGACAGTAAATGACTGTTGAATCGAATTCGAAGAATGTACAGTGTAACTTATTAATGTAAAATCTAAATATCACTCGGGTATTTCCTACCTGTTAAAATATTTTCACGATTAATAGTTTGTACAAAAGAATTTTTAATTACAATCTTTATGAAAATATACTTACATATATATCTTCTTTAGATGTAATCATGGATTTATAGTTATCGATTGTTAAATCGATGATGAAAGATGTGAATGATAACATATGTGAATTAATTATGATAGGAGCCCTTTAAAGCTTCTTTTATCTTTCTCAGGTATTACCTACCCGTTAAAAAATCACACGTCATAGTTAATATGAAAAGAATTTTTATTACCTCGAGATATACATAAATATATACATATATCCTTTAATCGTGAATAGAAAGTAATGAATTAATATTTCATAATTGATCATTCTCGGTACTCTTCGGTGTCTGTGGTGCTTACGGAGTTTGTGGTGATGGAAATGATGCTGGTGCGGGTGGGGTTGCTGTTGGTGTTGGTACTGCTTGTGGTACCTGCGTAGTAGATGCTAGCCTAGCTTCCAAATCGAACACCGTCACCTCCAGGGTTTCTACTTTACGCTCGAGTCTATGAATTAGTTCTACCCATTCTTCCGTAAGGTTTGTCAATTCTTGATATTTAGTTCGAAGTCTTCTAACTTCTTCTAATAATCCTATCTGATTTGAATTCGGGAGTAGAGGATGAATACTATCTTTAACTACATCGAGTCGACCTTCGAGGTGGAAAATCCGTGCAAAAAGAGTGAAAACGTGTCACGACCCGGAAAATTTCGACTAATTTTAAACCAAACTCTCGATACGATTTAATATTTTCTACACGATAATCAAAGTCTGTGATGTTGAATCTCAAAATTTTGAACTACTTCATATATTCAATTGACCTTCGACTGTGTTCGACGATTCACAAACAACTAATTGTAAATAGATATGTGTGTATATGTATAAATAATAATTGGAGGTATAATTTGAAATATTAAACGTTGTTGTCATGAAATATGATATTATAATATTTAGTATTTAAAAACATAAATAAAAGTATATTAAAGATAAATATTAAATAATTGTAATATGCTCAATTGATAATAAACAAGTTAAATTCGAACTTATATGATTCTAAAATAAACGGTGATTCGAAAATGAGTTATATAAGTTATATGCTTAATAAATATGTATTTAACAACTATTTGATAAGTTTTAATTTTTTTTTTTTTTTACTTGGGATCAGGAGTGGACAGTGAGTTAATTTTTTTATTTAATGATTGAATTTTATACCATAATGACTGAATTAAATAAAGACATTTAATTTAAAAATTTGGGATTTTTTTTTATATACTTTTATCCATCACTGAGTAACAACGGAGTACGAAATAATACCCCTAAATATATGTCGACATAGAAACGGTTAAAAATTATCACATGAATTGAATTATTAAAAGTAACATTAGTGTGTCTAATTGAATGATTGATAACCGTTTTTGTTCTTTCCTTTACCACCTACCCCCAATCTCATCTATCTATCCTATATGTATTATATTTTTCTTCATCTCAGTGCATTATCTATATATATGTACGTAACACATGAAATATTATATATCTATTTCTGTTTTTGACAACCATTGCAACTATGATACACCACCTTCTACAGCCTCAATCTCTTTCCCTTCTCTCTATATCTCCCTCTCACTCCTAGTTTTGCTCGATAACTATCTTCACCGAACTCAAGATCAGCACCAAGAACTAAAACCATCTTCGATCAACCGTTATAAAATCGAACACCACACTACACCATATTTCTCTGCTTCCTTTCGGTTCACAACCATTAATCACCATATACACCACCCGAAACCGTTGTTGTTTGTTTTTGTTCGAAGATCATCACACCCGTTTCATCTTCAATAACCCGACACCCAAACTCTTCAACACCACTTCCAAACCCAACTTGAACACCATCATTACTTTGTCTTTCTTCTTCACCATTGAGCCACGATTACAACATAGTAAACCACCACCTTGATCACCAATTTTTGCTAAACTACTACAAATATTCTATCTATTTTCTTCTGTTACTTCGAACCATCCAAAAACCATAGTGTCATCTCACTCTTTCTCTCTCACTCGACAACCATGAACAACCATCACTCAACCATCTTGAACCGCCACCACCTCCATCGCTAACCATCATCACCAAGAACCTCACACTATATCACTCGCTCTCTTAATTTGTTGCATCGGTTTTCTATATATAATCAAACCGCCATCACCATGAATACTTAGACAACCACCAATCCCTTCGACACCCTCATCAGCATCTTTAACCGAATTTAAAACTCTCAAACCCATCGTGAATGTATAAACTGCTGTATCAAACCGCCATTCCACAAACCTAACACCCACGTTCATCTTCACCACCTATTTTGTTTCCATTTTTATTACACCTTTATTTCAGCTGCTACAGCGACTGTTATGAAGTTATTCTACTTCTGTTTCTCGTTATAAGGATGAAGAAAGTATTGGTCTGTGAGATAAAGGTATCGAAGAGATAATTACAATTAAAATAAACCGGAAACCCCACCCAATGGTTTCTGTCGAGTTCCAAAAGGGCAAATCAAACCCACTTGTGATATTTAAATTATACAAAAGAAAAATTCTTCCACTTGATGATACAACCCCACATAATTGACGTGCAAATCAATAGGACGTAATTTTTTTTAAAAGAGCTGGACAAGTTCAATTGGTTAAACTTCGATTTATATTAATCTGTTTTGTATCTAAGATAGTGATATCATAAATGATAAAGGATGCTAGTGGAATCCCGGATGTATAAATAGGCTAGCGATTAAATGGTTTGTAGTTGGGCCACGATGTATTATAACAGTTGGGCCATAAAACTGGTTGGGCCGTGAACTGGGTGTAGAACTTGGGCCGATTACTTCTCTTGTTGGGTTTGCGTTTTCTGTTAGGCCTATTCTTAAAAACGGGTTAAAGATTATTGGGCCAAAAGGCTCCATTTGAAGCCTAGTTCAATTTTGGTATTGGGTCAATTTTGTGAAGAAGGAAATGGAAACAGATTAAATACGGGATCTATATATATAAAGATAGAATGTAACAGAAAAGTAGAAGTAGACAGATGGTTGAGTGTGTTGATGAGGGAATGGGAGGTCACGGGTTCGAGCCCGGCCTCTGACAAAATAGTTATCTTTTTAAGGTAGTATTATTACTATTAATATTATTATTGTTAACTATTGTTATTATTATGATAATAATTATTATTACCAATATTAATAACATGGTTAACATTATCACTAATATGATTAATATTATTGTCATTAGTGTTATTATTAGGATTATCATTGAAAATTATTATTATTATTATTAAGTATTAAGTATTATTATCAAAATTATTATCTTCATTATCATTATTATTAAACTTATCATTTTTATTAAAAACTACTATTATTATTATTAAAAGTATCACTTTTATTAAAATTATCGTTTTATTTTTATTATTATTAATAGTACTATTATTATCATTATTAGTATTAATATAAGTATTTTTATTATTATTATCATTAGTAGAATCATTAATATTATTACCATTATTATTATTATTATCATAAAAAGATATATAATTTAAGATATAATATATGAACTTATTTGATCACAATTATATGTGTTAATATATATATAAATGATATAGGTTCGTGAATCCGAGGTCAACCCTACATTTATTAAATGACGTCATATGTATTTTTACTACAAAATACAGTATGGTGAGTTTCATTTGCTCCATTTTTAATTGCTTTTGCAATATATATTTTTGGACTAAGAATACATGCGCTGCTTTTATAAATGTTTACGAAATAGACACGAGTACTTAAAATACATTCTACGTTGAGTTGTACCACTGGCATACTTCCCTGTAGCTTGGTAACTACTATTTACATGGGTATTGTAAACGCAAATCCTGTTGATAGATCTATCGGGCCTGACAACCCCGACCGGACTGGATGACCAGTATTCAACGGTTGCACAGTACTTCATTTCGGTGACTACACTTGGTACGGTGTAGTGAGATTTCATAATAAAGGGAATATGCGACGTGATTAAATGTTAAGTATGGTTACCAGGTGCTCAACCACTTAGAATGCTTTACATACACTTGCGAGTGTATTATGTTTATGATTATGAAATCTTGTTGTCTATTAAAATATTGAAATGATTGTTATGATAAACCTATGAACTCACCAACCTTTTGGTTGACACTTTAAAGCATGTTTATTCTCAGGTACGAATTAAGTCTTTCGCTGTGCATTTGCTCAATTTAAGGACATTACTTGGAGTCGATCATCGCAATGGGACCAAATGTTGATGACTTCGTCCAGGGAGATAAGGACGGGTCCTCACAGGTGATATCAGAGCGGTGGTCGTAGCGAACCAGGTCTTGCATTAGTGTGTCTAACTAGTAGTTGTTAGGATGCATTAATGAGTCTGGACTTCGACCTAGTAGTTGTTAGGTTATATTAATAGGTCTAGACTTGAACCTGGTCTGCATGTTAAAAGTGTTTGCTTACCACCATTTGTCAAAAAATATCTACTTGTCATTTTCAGTCTCGACGCGTCTTCTTGCAATTATTTGCTTAGACGTTGTACAGAAAAATTCACATCCCATCACATTAAGTCTTGTCTGACACGTTTCCTTAATTTCCTCCGTAATCTACGGGATTTCCTGTACTATGTATAGGTAATCTATGTAATTAGAATATCATCCGATATCCGAAATTCATTTCATACCAAAAACTCTTTATCTAACCGAGCAAAATGGAACTCACCATTAGTTCAAGCCTCTCGGATTCCGATATGGAGTCCCACTCAAACTCCGAAAGCAAGTATGACCAGAATGGACCATCCAATTCATCTGATGGGTTCGTAGTTGACTGAATCATTGGAAGAACGATGAAGGTGATCCTTTCCACCAACCGAATTCACCTCTTGGCAAAGAACCTGAAGCACTTACCGGCGAACCAGTCTGAAACATCATTTTCACCCTCATTTCCTGAATATCTCGTCATGATTATCTTCTATCTAAAATTCTAAACCTTATTCATCCGCTTGTTCCGACCGACAATCATCCCGGAATAATAGAAGAAGTCAACGAACTTCGCGCTCGAGTAATCAATTTGGAGAATATGGTGCAAAACTTACCAGCTTCACCAACATCACTGGCACCAACAGTACCACCAACATCAACACCAGTACCACTAACAACCCAAGTTTCAACATCACATGCCTCAACATCTCATTCTGCACCTCGAGCATAATCATCGTTCTACGTATCGTTCTATCTACTTTATCTTCGTTCTACATATCGTTCTACATCGATTATCTTCGCTCGACATGGCGATTATGTAATATCTAAAGTTTTAGAGATTATTTAATCTAGTACTAACGATAAATCAAATGAGTTTAATATCTTATTGACTCATTAAATCCATGATTACATCAGAAGAAAATATATATGTATGTATATTTTCATAAAGATTGTAATTAAAAGTTCTTTCGTACAAACTGTTAATGGTGAAAATATTTTAACGGGTAGGTAATACCCGAGGAATATTTAAGATTTCGCATTAATAAGTTACACTGTACATTCTTCGAATCCGATTCAACGGTCATTTACTATCCTACTTACATCCACAAAGATATGAATCCTATCACCGCAGAATAACCATTTTCATTCAATTTCATATTTGGATTTTGACCTATCAGAATCCAACAAGTGGCATAATGAAGAAAACATTGGACAAAATAAAATTTGTTAGAGACAAACGAATTAACTAATTGAAATTTTGTTAGGAATCCACACTAACTGTTCCTAGCTAACTTATTACATTTTATTTATCGCAATTTATTTATCATAATTTTATTTATTGTCATTTAATTACTGTTATTTATTTTACGCACTTTACATATCGTCGGATAAATCGGGACACATTTACACAATACGTCGGATTAATTCTGAGACAATAAGTTGTACACGGGTCATGATACATATTTATTAATTCGAATATATGGTATATCCTAACACAATAAGTATACAATACATTTTGATAAATCCTAAGACAATACGTACACAATACGTCTTAGTTAATTCTAAGACAATACGTCTACAATACGTCTCTGGGTTGATGCAAAGAAATACGTATACAATACATCGTTGGGTAATTCTAAGATTATATATATATATATAAACCGATTATTGGACTATCAACTAAGGACTGCCATTATTGGACAATTAAAATGAATTAAAATATTGATTATAACATATGAAACTAAACAATTCTTCAAGTTTGCCACTTGATTTCATCTTAAACCTCATTTGAATCTTGACGATTCCAATCCATGTTCAAACTTTTCATGATTCTTGAAAACACCTCGATCGAGAGGATGAACCAGCCGCACTTCAACTACGGAAGAAAAGATTGATGCATATAGTTATGCACCTGAAAAACTCTCGAACCCAAAGTCATAGTTTAACACGTACCGCGTCAAACTCTTTATGATTTATTAGCAAAAAAAAAAAACAACCTTACGATTCCTTTTCAAAGTAGCCAATTTTTGTCACAGCTCCACCAAGTCAACATCGACTCTTCAGTCGGACTAGTCTTATTATAACTTCGATATATAAGTTGCCGTTTCGCCATTGTTACCGGGGAACCTTTTATATTCCACCATATTACTATCAGCGTTTAATCATCTAAAAACACAATTCTCTTGAAAACACCTCGGATTTCTAACCAATGAATTCAGATATGGCTGCATTAAATTCAGAGGAAACAGTAAAATTGTAGATGACCTAATGGCCAAGAGTTTGATGATAAAAGAATGGAGTGTTAGGAACGCTCGATAGAAAATTTGGTACTGAAAAACGGATTGAGCTAACCATGAAGGAAACCAAGGACAAATATAAGGACCAAACCCTATATTCAAAGAATCCAGGTAACTCTGGATCCGCCGAAATCTTTAGAGAATATCTTGCTCTGAAGTCATGATAAAATCTTGCGGAAAATCTTTTCCATCAACCTTCGAACTTAGAAATTCCAAAATATCATCATAAATATCTTCGATATTTCTGAGGATATTTTCATAAATATTCTTGTCTTAAATTATCTACCTCTTCGTGTTTTTCTGTATTCTGTTATATTGAAAACTTCTGTGAAGTCTAAGTATAAATTATGAATGAATTGTGGAGAAGTGTTGGGAATTGAAGCATGGGTTAGTATAATATAATGACCCTTAGCCAACGTGATTATATTACAGTAAGACATGCTGAATTTCTAATGGAACGTGATGATTCACAGACTATACTGTCATCATGTGCCATGTTACATAACTCTTTCATTCTACTTAATCTCTAAGCATATCACGGAAATATTTCCTTGATATTTCTGATCTTCTGTAATTCCAAAAGTTGCTAATAATTCATGCTAATACATTTTCCTTCTGGTGAGAAGATTTCCTTAAATCCCTTGAATTCCGAAATTCAACAGTGATTACGTCAAAAGTTAAAACGAACCTCTATTTACTTCATTTCACTCTTTTGTGACAGCTTCACTTGTACGCTTCACATAATCGAATTGTTTTACCACTATTACTAAATGGTGATAAAACTCTAGTTATTAACTCATATTTGTCATGAAAACATTTTTATTGTTAGCCATGACTACCTCACTCAAATTTCGGGACGAAATTTCTTTAACGGGTAGGTACTGTCACGACCCGGAAAATTTCGACTAATTTTAAACCAAACTCTCGATACGATTTAATATTTTCTACATGATAATCAAAGTCTGTGATGTTGAATCTCAAAATTTTGAACTACTTCATATATTCAATTGACCTTCGACTGTGTTCGACGATTCACGAACAACTAATTGTAAATAGATATGTGTGTATATGTATAAATAATAATTGGAGGTATAATTTGAAATATTAAACGTTGTTGTCATGAAATATGATATTATAATATTTAGTATTTAAAAACATAAATAAAAGTATATTAAAGATAAATATTAAATAATTGTAATATGCTCGATTGATAATAAACAAGTTAAATTCGAACTTATATGATTCTAAAATAAACGGTGATTTGAAAATGAGTTATATAAGTTATATGCTTAGTAAATATGTATTTAACAACTATTTGATAAGTTTTAATTTTTTTTTTTTTTTACTTGGGATCAGGAGTGGACAGTGAGTTAATTTTTTTATTTAATGATTGAATTTTATACCATAATGACTGAATTAAATAAAGACATTTAATTTAAAAATTTGGGATTTTTTTTTATATACTTTTATCCATCACTGAGTAACAACGGAGTACGAAATAATACCCCTAAATATATGTCGACATAGAAACGGTTAAAAATTATCACATGAATTGAATTATTAAAAGTAACATTAGTGTGTCTAATTGAATGATTGATAACCGTTTTTGTTCTTTCCTTTACCACCTACCCCCAATCTCATCTATCTATCCTATATGTATTATATTTTTCTTCATCTCAGTGCACTATCTATATATATGTACGTAACACATGAAATATTATATATCTATTTCTATTTTTGACAACCATTGCAACTATGATACACCACCTTCTACAGCCTCAATCTCTTTCCCTTCTCTCTATATCTCCCTCTCACTCCTAGTTTTGCTCGATAACTATCTTCACCGAACTCAAGATCAGCACCAAGAACTAAAACCATCTTCGATCAACCGTTATAAAATCGAACACCACACTACACCATATTTCTCTGCTTCCTTTCGGTTCACAACCATTAATCACCATATACACCACCCGAAACCGTTGTTGTTTGTTTTTGTTCGAAGATCATCACACCCATTTCATCTTCAATAACCCGACACCCAAACTCTTCAACACCACTTCCAAACCCAACTTGAACACCATCATTACTTTGTCTTTCTTCTTCACCATTGAGCCACGATTACAACATAGTAAACCACCACCTTGATCACCAATTTTTGCTAAACTACTACAAATATTCTATCTGTTTTCTTCTGTTACTTCGAACCATCCAAAAACCATAGTGTCATCTCACTCTTTCTCTCTCACTCGACAACCATGAACAACCATCACTCAACCATCTTGAACCGCCACCACCTCCATCGCTAACCATCATCACCAAGAACCTCACACTATATCACTCTCTCTCTTAATTTGTTGCATCGGTTTTCTATATATAATCAAACCGCCATCACCATGAATATTTAGACAACCACCAATCCCTTTGACACCCTCATCAGCATCTTTAACCGAATTTAAAACTCTCAAACCCATCGTGAATGTATAAACTGCTGTATCAAACCGCCATTCCACAAACCTAACACCCACGTTCATCTTCACCACCTATTTTGTTTCCATTTTTATTACACCTTTATTTCAGCTGCTACAGCGACTGTTATGAAGTTATTCTGCTTCTGTTTCTCGTTATAAGGATGAAGAAAGTATTGGTCTGTGAGATAAAGGTATCGAAGAGATAATTACAATTAAAATAAACCGAAAACCCCACCCAATGGTTTCTGTCGAGTTCCAAAAGGGCAAATCAAACCCACTTGTGATATTTAAATTATACAAAAGAAAAATTCTTCCACTTGATGATACAACCCCACATAATTGACGTGCAAATCTGTAATGACCCGCACTTTTTCGATCATTCTATACTTGTAAGATTAATATTTACATAAATTAAACCTTACCAACATGATAAGCAATCCAAATTGTTGAGATTTATGTTTTTGAAAAGAGTTTTACACAACGTTTGACCGTCTAGTTTGACCGATGATATCACGAACTATATAACATATGATAATTATACGTTTGTGTATATATATGTATATATACATATTTAACATGATCTAAGAATGTTTTAATATCTCATTTTGTATTAATAACAATAAGTTATATGTATATTTTGAAACTACTAACTTAAGTTTTCAAAACGATAACCATACGCAACGTTATTTGACTTAAATACTTATGACCTATAATGTTTATACATATATCGTATAAGTAATGAATTTAATCACTTTTAAGAACTTAAATACATAAAACCATATAAGTGTATTCACAAAAGATAGCTATATTTGAATCCTCATTCCATTTTTCACAAAATTTCTATACGTATATCTAGAGTATATGTACTCGTACCATATGCAGCTTCTAGATGTATTTACTATTGGTATATACCAATAAAAATCTGCTCCTTAGCAGCCTTAAATGATTAAGAAACATGTGGAACCAACCATTTGTCAAGTAGCATGAATTATTTAGCAAGAAAACAAAGTTAGGTATCTTTTTTTTCCTTTATAACCTAAAAACGTTTTTATGCATGCACACCATTTCTTCACCCCATTTTCTCATACTTACACTTCCATTTCTCTCTCAATATACTCTTAACTTCATACTTGATCATCTCCAAGCATTTTCTCCATCATTTAGCTTCAAAAACAACACTTAAATCTCATAAGAAAACCTTACAAAAACACTTCAAGAAATCCTTCCAAGAACACAAACTTACTTCCAATCTTTCATCCAATTCCATCACCCTTTTGGTTCTAGGTTCTTACTCCACTTTTACAGAAACCTTGTCCAAGGAACTTGAGGTAGTATCTATGTTCATAACCTTATTCGATTCATATATATATAGCTATCATATTTTGTGGTATACAATTTTAACAACAAGAACATAGTTTGAATGTTTTCAAACTTGTTTGCAAACTAAATAGATCCTTCTAACTTAACTTTTAAAATACTTCAAGACCTGTAATATAACTTAAATATATGCTAATTTAACAAGGTATAACTTGGTTTTTCAAAGAACACCTTAAAAACTGTTTTTACGACGTCAGAGTGTAACCGGGGGCTGTTTTGGGTTGGATAATTAAAAACCATCTTAAACTTTGAATTGAAGGTTTATGTTCTGGAAAAATGATTTTTACTATGAATATGGTAACACATAAAAATTTCATGATTTAATTCAAAGTATAAGTATTTTTAGAAAAATAATCATTTAAGGTTGCGTACATAAAGGAAAAGGTTTAACTTCATAAGTTTCACTAAAGTTTCACCTATGCCGTGTGATTTTGAATACAAACTAAGATATTTACAGTTCATAGTCTTAAAGAGGAACTCGATCCAAAGAGATGGCAAGTTGAATCAACGAAAACGGAGTTGTAACGAAGAAACTATGACCGAAACAAAATTGGCTATCCAAGACTAGTTTAACTTCGGGATTAATTGGAGAAAATTAAAATAAATCACATCTTTTTAAGATAACATGATATTTTATATATATGTACTCATAATTCAATTTTATATGGTTCAGGATCACCCGTAAACAACACGAGAAGATTAATCATAAGATCCCATGTTTGTACGCAACACGTCATTTGACAACACCGGTACTTTATGTACGCAACACGTCATTTGACAACACCGGTACCGTGGGTCAAGATTAATCTCGACCAATACATATACGTTGGGGGTTTTATTTATTTCGTTGGGGGTTTATTAAACATCTAAATATGAACCATTAAAATTGAATTACTAACAACGAACTGCTAACTACGGACTAAGGAATTATAAAAAGTATTAAAAGTATAACAAGAATATATATGTGACGTTGTTTAAAAAGAAAAGGTATTGATATATTATATATGGATAGGTTCGTGATATCAACCGGGAGACCAAGTTAAAATATATATATCTTCAAGACGAAAGTGAGTATATAGTCCCACTTTTAAACTTTAAATATTTCGGGATGAGAATACATGTATTTTATGTTTTACGTTATGGACACAAGTAACTGAAAAATATATTCTACGTTGAGTTGTACCACTGGCATACTTCCCTGTAGCTTGGTAACTAATATTTACAGCGGTATTGTAAACGCGAATCCTGTTGATAGATCTATCGGGCTTGACAACCCCAACCGGACTGGACGACCAGTATTCAACGGTTGCACAGTACTTCGTTTCGTGACTACACTTGGTACAGTGTAGTAAGATTTCATATTAAAGGGAATATGCGACGTGATTAATTGTTAAGTATGGTTACCAAGTGCTCAACCACTTAGAATATTTTTATTAAACTGTTTATATACGAAATCTTGTGGTCTATATATATATTGCTGCCGGCACTAAACCTATAACTCACCAACTTTATGTTGACGTTTTAAACATGTTTATTCTCAGGTGATAATTAGAAGTTTCCGCTGCATTATGTTGAATTTGAGCAGGATCTTGCGTACGCATATTTGTGTCAAAAATAAGACTGCATATCCAAGAACTTGTGTTGTAAAATATGCTAGAAATCGTGTTGTTATCATCATTTGTAAAGTTTGTAAGTCGAAGATTATCGCTAAACGATAATCATCTTTATTTCGTCCAAAGCTTGTATCAAAAATAAGAATCATGGTTTGTAATGTATAATATATGCAGTTTTTCTTTTAAAAATGTCGCATATAGAGGTCAATACCTCGCAATGAAATCATACGTTATCTAACACGTTCTTACGGTTAAGGACGGGTTATGACATGTGGTATCAGAGCGGTGGTCTTAGCGAACCAGGTTTGCATTAGTGTGTCTAATTGATAAGTCGTTAGGATACATTAGTAAGTCTGGACTTTGACCGGGTCTGATTTAAAAACCATTGCTTATCATTGTTGGTTAAAATTTATATGTAAATATTATGTAGTACTAATGGGTTAGTTGTTGTGTGATAGATGTCGGGCTCAAAACTTGTTATCACATTCAGCGACTCCGAACCAGAATCTTCAGATGGTGTTCCAGTCATTAACCTATCCGATGACGAAAATGATATCTTTGGGGAAGACTCACAAATTCCGGAGGAACCAACTATAGAAAAATCGGAAAGTGAACCCGAGGAAGAAATACTAGAAATTACGAAAGAAAAGTTCGATCAAGGAAAGAAACGAAAAGCCAATGAATTAGAAAATTCAAATCCCGAGTTTAGTGAGGATGTTGTGGCACCAACTCCACTAGACACTACCACCCCTATTCCCGCTATTCCTATTCGTGCTATCCCCGCATCCAGTTCCTCAGCCCCACCGCCAAAATATAGGCAGACAGCTAGGATAAGCGTTAGGCCATTCATTGGAACTAAACGTCCTAGAAAATAGACCAAACGATGCGCTGCCGTATTAAACCATGGGATCATATAATGTTTTGTATAATATTATTAGTATGGTTTGCTTAATGTTCGATGTAAGATAAGCATATGTAAAATAGTGAAGTATGAAATGCAATAATTTTCCATGGATAAGTATTATTTAGATTGTAGTAATTGGTTCTGTACTAAGCTATTAAGTATGAACATTAACGGGTAGGTACTACCCTAGATATAATTATAAAACGCTAATAAGAAGAAAAGGCTTTTATAATAATACCTGGTTCATATTATTAACAAGCTATAATGTACTATAAATACACACTACATCTATAATATTCCATGTGAATAATTATTTTCTTTCATTAGGAAATGGCGCGATTGAATCGAATGACGGAACAAGAAGTCGAGGAATTCATCAACCAGCGAGTCAACGACCGAATGTTATGGGTCGAAGCTGCAAGAGCTGCTGCAGTTAACCCAAATCCTCGTGTATGATGCACCTACAAGACGTTTCAAGCTTGCAAGCCCTCATCATTCAGTGGAACGGAAGGGCCGATCGGTTTAACTCGGTGGATAGAGAAGATGGAGACGGTATTTAAAATCAGTGGTTGTGACGAAAAAGACATGACCAAGTATGCATCGTGCACTTTACAAGATAGTGCACTCACGTGGTGGAAAAATTACGTGAAGGCTGTAGGAGGAGATGTAGCTTATGGTACTCCATGGGAAGAATTCAAAACGATGTTAATCAACGAGTATTGTCCAAGGAACGAGGTTAGGAAGTTAGAAGATGAGTTACGAAGTTTGAAGGTTGTTGGTACTGAAATTACCAACTACAATCAGCGATTCATGGAATTAGTTTTGCTATGTCCTGAATTGGTTCCAACTGAAGCACGGAAGATTGAAATGTACAAAGATGGTTTGCCCTCAAAGGTTAAGGCAAACGTTACAGCATCAAAACCTAGGACAATTCATGAAGCTATAACCATGGCAAACGAGCTAATGGATCAGGTCATCTTGGATAAGAAAGCATTTACTACTGATGTGAAGGTATTGAGTAACAAAAGAAAGTGGAACGGAAATTATGATCGAGGTAACCAACAACAATCTATTAAGAAACCAGAAACCACGAAAGGTGCGGGTAGTGGTTCAGGCTTTGGTTACAAAGGGCAAAGTCCTTTATGCAACCGTTGTCACAAACATCACTTTGGTTACTGTAGTGTGTTATGCACCAAGTGTAATCGACAGGGTCATCTTGCTGAAGATTGTAGGGCTCTCGTTACAAATACAAATGGTAACAAGACTCCTGCCACCAATGCAAATAGAACTGCTTTGGCTACCGTTACTTGTTTTGGGTGTGGAAAACAAGGTCACTATAAGAGCCAGTGCCCGAATCCAGAGAAGAATATCGGACCTGCCCGTGGAAGAGCATTTGTTATTAATGCTAAAGAGGCATGTGAAGACCCGGAGCTTGTTACGGGTACGTTTACCATTAATAACTTATCCGCATCTATTATATTTGATACTGGTGCTGATAGAAGTTACGTGTGTAGAGACTTTCACGCTAAATTGAATTGTTCATCATTACCTCTCGATGCTAAGTACATGATTGAGTTAGCTAATGGTAAACTAATTAAAGCCGATAAAATTTGCCGTGATTGTAAAATAAATTTAGCCGGAGAAACGTTTAAAATTGACTTGATACCCGTAGAATTAGGAAGTTTTGATGTAATAGTCGGCATGGACTGGATGTCCAAAATAGGAGCTGAAGTTGTGTGCGCCAAGAAGGCAATTCGCATTCCTCGTAAGGATAAAACGCCAGTAATGATTTATGGAGAGAAGGGTAACTCAAAGCTAAAACTCATTAGTTATTTGAAAGCTCAAAAGTGCTTGAAGAAAGGGTTCTATGCTATCTTAGCACATGTTAATAAAGTCGAAACAAAGGAAAAAGTGAAGAGCATCAATGACGTGCCTGTGGCAAGAGATTTTCCTGAAGTCTTTCCGGAAAAGTTGCCGGGATTACCTCCATTTAGATCTGTAGAATTTCAAATAGATTTAGTACCAGGAGCTGCACCAGTGGCTCGTGCTCCATATAGACTTGCACCGTCCGAGTTAAAAGAACTTCAGAGTCAGTTAAAAGAATTACTGGATCATGGATTCATACGACCAAGTACTTCACCGTGGGGAGCTCCGATTCTATTTGTTAAAAAGAAAGATGGATCTTTTAGGATGTGTATAGATTATCGTGAATTAAATAAGTTAACTATCAAGAATCGGTATCCACTACCGAGAATTGACGACTTATTTGATCAACTCCAAGGATCATGTGTGTACTCAAAAATTGACTTAAGGTCGGGCTATCATCAATTACGTGTCAAAGAAGAGGACATTCTGAAAACTGCTTTTCGGACACGTTATGGTCATTACGAATTTTTGGTCATGCCGTTTGGGTTGACAAATGCGCCAGCTGTATTCATGGACCTCATGAATCGAGTTTGTAGTCCATATTTAGATAAGTTTGTTATCGTTTTCATTGATGATATTCTTATCTATTCCAAGAGTGAGCAAGAGCACGAGCAGCATTTAAGGTTGATATTAGAGTTGTTGAGAAAAGAACAGCTATATGCTAAATTTTCTAAATGTGCTTTCTGGTTGAAAGAAGTGCAATTTCTTGGCCACGTTGTTAGTAGCAAAGGAATTCAGGTTGATCCAGCAAAAATTGAAGCCATTGAAAAATGGGAGACTCCTAAGACACCAACGCAGATACGCCAATTTTTGGGTTTAGCCGGTTATTATAGAAGGTTTATTCAAGATTTTTCCCGAATAGCTAAGCCGTTGACAGCGTTAACGCAAAAAGGGAAGAAATATGAATGGACTTCTGAGCAGGAGAGTGCATTTCAATTACTAAAGAAGAAGTTAACTACGGCGCCTATTTTATCGTTACCAGAAGGGAACGATGATTTTGAAATATATTGTGACGCTTCGCGACAAGGTTTTGGTTGCGTTCTTATGCAACGAAAGAAAGTTATTACATACGCATCCCGACAATTGAAGATTCACGAGCGGAATTATACGACGCATGATCTAGAACTGGGAGCAGTCGTGTTTGCATTGAAGATATGGAGACACTACTTGTATGGGGTTAAATGCACTGTGTTTACTGATCATAAAAGCCTTCAACATATTTTTGATCAGAAACAGCTGAACATGAGACAACGTAGGTGGGTCGAGTTAATAAACGACTATGATTGTGAAATTCGTTATCATCCCGGGAAGGCGAACGTGGTGGCCGATGCTTTAAGCAGAAAGGAACGAGAACCAATTCGAGTACGAGCGATGAACATAAAAATTCGCATGAATCTCAACTCACAAATCAAAGAAGTTCAACGAGAAGCACTTACTAAAGAAAATATAGGAAATGAAATAATGAAGAAGTATGAGAAGCAACTCGTTATGCGGGAAGATGGAATTCGATATTTTGCAAATCGTATTTGGGTACCGAAGTTGGGTGGATTAAGGAAGTTGATATTAAATGAGGCACATAAGACAAGATACTCGATACATCCTGGAGTTGGAAAGATGTACCAAGATCTTAAGACACATTATTGGTGGCCTAATTTAAAGACAGACATTGCAACATATGTTGGGGAATGTTTAACTTGTTCCAAAGTCAAAGCTGAACACCAGAAGCCGTCAGGGTTACTTCAACAACCAGAAATCCCAGAATGGAAATGGGATGGTATTACCATGGATTTCATCACGAAGTTACCAAAGACTGCCTGGGGATACGACACCATTTGGGTGATTGTTGATCGTCTCACCAAGTCTGCACACTTCTTGCCTATAAAGGAAATGGATAGAATGGAGAAACTATTACGATTGTATATAAAGGAAGTTGTTTCAAGGCATGGAATACCTATTTCCATTATATCCGATCGTGATAGTAGATTTACATCAAAGTTCTGGCAATCACTACAGGAGGCCCTAGGAACTTGTTTGGATATGAGTACCGCGTATCATCCGTAAACCGACGGGCAGAGTGAAAGAACGATTCAGACTCTTGAAGACATGCTCAGGGCATGTGTGATCGATTTTGGAAACGGATGGGATAAATATCTACCATTAGCAGAATTCTCGTATAATAATAGTTATCATGCGAGCATTAAAGCTGCGCCATTCGAAGCATTGTACGGAAGGAAGTGTAGATCTCCTATTTGTTGGAATGAAGTAGGAGATCGACAATTAACTGGTCCCGAGATCATACACGAAACGACTGAGAAGATAGTACAAATCAAGGAGAGATTGAAAACAGCCCGTAGTCGCCAAAAGAGCTACGCCGATGTTCGAAGGAAACCATTAGAGTTTCAGATCGGTGACATGGTTATGTTAAAGGTGTCACCTTGGAAAGGTGTAATACGTTTTGGAAAAAGGGGTAAACTAAACCCAAGGTATGTAGGCCCGTTCAAGATCATCGAACGCATTGGACCGGTAGCTTATCGACTCGAGTTACCGCAACAACTCGCCGGAGTACATAATACCTTTCACGTCTCAAACCTTAAGAAGTGTCTTGCAAAGGAAGACCTCACCATTCCTCTTGAAGAAATCCATGTCGACGAGAAACTACAATTCATCGAAGAACCAATCGAAATCATGGATCGTGAAGTTAAACGGCTCAAGCAGAGCAACATACCGATCGTTAAGGTTCGTTGGAATGCTCGAAGGGGTCCCGAGTTTACTTGGGAACGAGAGGATCAAATGAAACAAAAGTATCCACACTTGTTTCCCGATGACGCAAAATAGGTACAATTTTAAAATTTCGGGACGAAATTTATTTAACGGGTAGGTACTGTAATGACCCGCACTTTTTCGATCATTCTATACTTGTAAGATTAATATTTACATAAATTAAACCTTACCAACATGATAAGCAATCCAAATTGTTGAGATTTATGTTTTTGAAAAGAGTTTTACACAACGTTTGACCGTCTAGTTTGACCGATGATATCACGAACTATATAACATATGATAATTATACGTTTGTGTATATATATGTATATATACATATTTAACATGATCTAAGAATGTTTTAATATCTCATTTTGTATTAATAACAATAAGTTATATGTATATTTTGAAACTACTAACTTAAGTTTTCAAAACGATAACCATACGCAACGTTATTTGACTTAAATACTTATGACCTATAATGTTTATACATATATCGTATAAGTAATGAATTTAATCACTTTTAAGAACTTAAATACATAAAACCATATAAGTGTATTCACAAAAGATAGCTATATTTGAATCCTCATTCCATTTTTCACAAAATTTCTATACGTATATCTAGAGTATATGTACTCGTATCATACGCAGCTTCTAGATGTATTTACTATTGGTATATACCAATAAAAATCTGCTCCTTAGCAGCCTTAAATGATTAATAAACATGTGGAACCAACCATTTGTCAAGTAGCATGAATTATTTAGCAAGAAAACAAAGTTAGGTATCTTTTTTTTCCTTTATAACCTAAAAACGTTTTTATGCATGCACACCATTTCTTCACCCCATTTTCTCATACTTACACTTCCATTTCTCTCTCAAAATACTCTTAACTTCATACTTGATCATCTCCAAGCATTTTCTCCATCATTTAGCTTCAAAAACAACACTTAAATCTCATAAGAAAACCTTACAAAAACACTTCAAGAAATCCTTCCAAGAACACAAACTTACTTCCAATCTTTCATCCAATTCCATCACCCTTTTGGTTCTAGGTTCTTACTCCTCTTTTACAGAAACCTTGTCCAAGGAACTTGAGGTAGTATCTATGTTCATAACCTTATTCGATTCATATATATATAGCTATCATATTTTGTGGTATACAATTTTAACAACAAGAACATAGTTTGAATGTTTTCAAACTTGTTTGCAAACTAAATAGATCCTTCTAACTTAACTTTTAAAATACTTCAAGACCTGTAATATAACTTAAATATATGCTAATTTAACAAGGTATAACTTGGTTTTTCAAAGAACACCTTAAAAACTGTTTTTACGACGTCAGAGTGTAACCGGGGGCTGTTTTGGGTTGGATAATTAAAAACCATCTTAAACTTTGAATTGAAGGTTTATGTTCTGGAAAAATGATTTTTACTATGAATATGGTAACACATAAAAATTTCATGATTTAATTCAAAGTATAAGTATTTTTAGAAAAATAATCATTTAAGGTTGCCTACATAAAGGAAAAGGTTTAACTTCATAAGTTTCACTAAAGTTTCACCTATGCCGTGTGATTTTGAATACAAACTAAGATATTTACAGTTCATAGTCTTAAAGAGGAACTCGATCCAAGGAGATGGCAAGTTGAATCAACGAAAACGGAGTTGTAACGAAGAAACTATGACCGAAACAAAATTGGCTATCCAAGACTAGTTTAACTTCGGGATTAATTGGAGAAAATTAAAATAAATCACATCTTTTTAAGATAACATGATATTTTATATATATGTACTCATAATTCAATTTTATATGGTTCAGGATCACCCGTAAACAACACGAGAAGATTAATCATAAGATCCCATGTTTGTACGCAACACGTCATTTGACAACACCGGTACTTTATGTACGCAACACGTCATTTGACAACACCGGTACCGTGGGTCAAGATTAATCTCGACCAATACATATACGTTGGGGGTTTTATTTATTTCGTTGGGGGTTTATTAAACATCTAAATATGAACCATTAAAATTGAATTACTAACAACGAACTGCTAACTACGGACTAAGGAATTATAAAAAGTATTA
Source organism: Rutidosis leptorrhynchoides (assembly GCF_046630445.1). Taxonomy (NCBI): domain Eukaryota; kingdom Viridiplantae; phylum Streptophyta; class Magnoliopsida; order Asterales; family Asteraceae; genus Rutidosis; species Rutidosis leptorrhynchoides. The sequence goes on along the minus strand of NC_092334.1, from coordinate 429,592,470 downwards.
AAAGTATAACAAGAATATATATGTGACGTTGTTTAAAAAGAAAAGGTATTGATATATTATATATGGATAGGTTCGTGATATCAACCGGGAGACCAAGTCAAAATATATATATCTTCAAGACGAAAGTGAGTATATAGTCCCACTTTTAAACTTTAAATATTTCGGGATGAGAATACATGTATTTTATGTTTTACGTTATGGACACAAGTAACTGAAAAATATATTCTACGTTGAGTTGTACCACTGGCATACTTCCCTGTAGCTTGGTAACTAATATTTACAGCGGTATTGTAAACGCGAATCCTGTTGATAGATCTATCGGGCTTGACAACCCCAACCGGACTGGACGACCAGTATTCAACGGTTGCACAGTACTTCGTTTCGTGACTACACTTGGTACAGTGTTGTAAGATTTCATATTAAAGAGAATATGCGACGTGATTAATTGTTAAGTATGGTTACCAAGTGCTCAACCACTTAGAATATTTTTATTAAACTGTTTATATACGAAATCTTGTGGTCTATATATATATTGCTGCCGGCACTAAACCTATAACTCACCAACTTTATGTTGACGTTTTAAACATGTTTATTCTCAGGTGATAATTAGAAGTTTCCGCTGCATTATGTTGAATTTGAGCAGGATCTTGCGTACGCATATTTGTGTCAAAAATAAGACTGCATATCCAAGAACTTGTGTTGTAAAATATGCTAGAAATCGTGTTGTTATCATCATTTGTAAAGTTTGTAAGTCGAAGATTATCGCTAAACGATAATCATCTTTATTTCGTCCAAAGCTTGTATCAAAAATAAGAATCATGGTTTGTAATGTATAATATATGCAGTTTTTCTTTTAAAAATGTCGCATATAGAGGTCAATACCTCGCAATGAAATCATACGTTATCTAACACGTTCTTACGGTTAAGGACGGGTTATGACAAAATCAATAGGACGTAATTTTTTTTAAAAGAGCTGGACAAGTTCAATTGGTTAAACTTCGATTTATATTAATCTGTTTTGTATCTAAGATAGTGATATCATAAATGATAAAGGATGCTAGTGGACTCCCGGATGTATAAATAGGCTAGCGATTAAATGGGTTGTAGTTGGGACATGATGTATTATAACAGTTGGGCCATAAAACTGGTTGGGCCGTGAACTGGGTGTAGAACTTGGGCCGATTACTTCTCTTGTTGGGTTTGCGTTTTCTGTTAGGCCTATTCTTAAAAACGGGTTAAAGATTATTGGGCCAAAAGGCTCCATTTGAAGCCTAGTTCAATTTTGGTATTGGGTCGATTTTGTGAAGAAGGAAATGGAAACAGATTAAATACGGGATCTATATATATAAAGATAGAATGTAACAGAAAAGTAGAAGTAGACAGATGGTTGAGTGTGTTGATGAGGGAATGGGAGGTCACGGGTTCGAGCCCGGCCTCTGACAAAATAGTTATCTTTTTAAGGTAGTATTATTACTATTAATATTATTATTGTTAACTATTGTTATTATTATGATAATAATTATTATTACCAATATTAATAACATGGTTATCATTATCACTAATATGATTAATATTATTGTCATTAGTGTTATTATTAGGATTATCATTGAAAATTAATATTATTATTATTAAGTATTAAGTATTATTATCAAAATTATTATCTTCATTATCATTATTATTAAACTTATCATTTTTATTAAAAACTACTATTATTATTATTAAAAGTATCACTTTTATTAAAATTATCATTTTATTTTTATTATTATTAATAGTACTATTATTATCATTATTAGTATTAATATAAGTATTTTTATTATTATTATCATTAGTAGAATCATTAATATTATTACCATTATTATTATTATTATCATAAAAAGATATATAATTTAAGATATAATATATGAACTTATTTGATCACAATTATATGTGTTAATATATATATAAATGATATAGGTTCGTGAATCCGAGGTCAACCCTACATTTATTAAATGACGTCATATGTATTTTTACTACAAAATACAGTATGGTGAGTTTCATTTGCTCCATTTTTAATTGCTTTTGCAATATATATTTTTGGGCTGAGAATACATGCGCTGCTTTTATAAATGTTTACGAAATAGACACAAGTACTTAAAATACATTCTACGTTGAGTTGTACCACTGGCATACTTCCCTGTAGCTTGGTAACTACTATTTACATGGGTATTGTAAACGCGAATCCTGTTGATAGATCTATCGGGCCTGACAACCCCAACCGGACTGGATAACCAGTATTCAACGGTTGCACAGTACTTCGTTTTGGTGACTACACTTGGTACGGTGTAGTGAGATTTCATAATAAAGGGAATATGCGACGTGATTAAATGTTAAGTATGGTTACCAGGTGCTCAACCACTTAGAATGCTTTACATACACTTGCGAGTGTATTATGTTTATGATTATGAAATCTTGTGGTCTATTAAAATATTGAAATGATTGTTATGATAAACCTATGAACTCACCAACCTTTTGGTTGACACTTTAAAGCATGTTTATTCTCAGGTACGAATTAAGTCTTTCGCTGTGCATTTGCTCAATTTAAGGACATTACTTGGACTCGATCATCGCAATGGGACCAAATGTTGATGACTTCGTCCAGGGAGATAAGGACGGGTCCTCACAGGTGGTATCAGAGCGGTGGTCGTAGCGAACCAGGTCTTGCATTAGTGTGTCTAACAAGTAGTTGTTAGGATGCATTAATGAGTCTGGACTTCGACCTAGTAGTTGTTAGGTTATATTAATAAGTCTAGACATAAACCTGGTCTGCATGTTAAAAGTGTTTGCTTACCACCATTTGTCGAAAAATATCTACTTGTCATTTTCAGTCTCGACGCGTCTTCTTGCAATTATTTGCTTAGACGTTGTACAGACAAATTCACATCCCATCACATTAAGTCTTGTCTGACACGTTTCCTTAATTTCCTCCGTAATCTACGGGATTTCCTGTACTATGTATAGGTAATCTATGTAATTAGAATATCATCCGATATCCGAAATTCATTTCATACCAAAAACTCTTTATCTAACCGAGCAAAATGGAACTCACCATTAGTTCAAGCCTCTCGGATTCCGATATGGAGTCCCACTCAAACTCCGAAAGCAAGTATGACCGGAATGGACCATCCAATTCATCTGATGGGTTCGTAGTCGACTGAATCATTGGAAGCAAGAAGAAGGTGATCCTTTCCACCAACCGAATTCACCTCTTCGCGAAGAACCTGAAGCACTTACCGGCGAACCAGTCCGAAACATCCTTTTCACCCTCATTTCCTGAATATCTCGTCATGATTATCTTCTATCTAAAATTCTAAACCTTATTCATCCGCTTGTTCCGATCGACAATCATCCCGGAATAATAGAAGAAGTCAACGAACTTCGCGCTCGAGTAATCAATTTGGAGAATATGGTGCAAAACTTACCAACTTCACCAACATCACTGGCACCAACAGTACCACCAACATCAACACCAGTACCACTAACAACCCAAGTTTCAACATCACATGCCTAAACATCTCATTCTGCACCTCGAGCATAATCATCATTCTACGTATTGTTCTATCTACTTTATCTTCGTTCTACATATCGTTCTACATCGATTATCTTCGCTCGACATGGCGATTATGTAATATCTAATGTTTTAGAGATTATGTAATCTAGTACTAACGATAAATCAAATGAGTTTAATATCTTATTGACTCATTAAATCCATGATTACATCAGAAGAAAATATATATGTATGTATATTTTCATAAAGATTGTAATTAAAAGTTCTTTCGTACAAACTGTTAATGGTGAAAATATTTTAACGGGTAGGTAATACCCGAGGAATATTTAAGATTTCACAATAATAAGTTACACTGTACATTCTTCGAATCCGATTCAACGTTCATTTACTATCCTACTTACATCCACAAAGATACGAATCCGATCACCGCAGAATAACCATTTTCATTCAATTTTATATTTGGATTTTGACCTACCAGAATCCAACAAGTGGCATAATGAAGAAAACATTGGACAAAATAAAATTTGTTAGAGACAAACGAATTAACTAATTGAAATTTTGTTAGGAATCCACACTAACTGTTCCTAGCTAACTTATTACATTTTATTTATCGCAATTTATTTATCATAATTTTAGTTATTGTCATTTAATTACTGTTATTTATTTTACGCACTTTACATATCGTCGGATAAATCGGGACACATTTACACAATACGTCAGATTAATTCTGAGACAATAAGTTGTACACGGGTCATGATACATATTTATTAATTCGAATATATGGTATATCCTAACACAATAAGTATACAATACATTTTGATAAATCCTAAGACAATACGTACACAATACGTCTTAGTTAATTCTAAGACAATACGTCTACAATACGTCTCTGGGTTGATGCAAAGACAATACGTATACAATACGTCGTTGGGTAATTCTAAGATTATATATATATATATAAACCGATTATTGGACTATCAACTAAGGACTGCCATTATTGGTGTAGTGACCCGAACTTTTCCATGTTTATATATATTAATTGAGATTGATATTTACATGATTAAATGTTTCCAACATGTTAAGCAATCAAACTTGTTAAGACTTGATTAATTGAAATATGTTTCATATAGACAATTGACCACCCAAGTTGACCGGTGATTCACGAACGTTAAAACTTGTAAAAACTATATGATGACATATATATGGATATATATATAGTTAACATGATACTATGCTAAGTAAACATATCATTAAGTATATTAACAATGAACTACATATGTAAAAACAAGACTACTAACTTAATAATTTTTAAACGAGACATATATGTAACGATTATCGTTGTAAAGACATTTAATGTATATATATCATATTAAGAGATATTCATACATGATAATATCATGATAATATAATAATTTAAAATCTCATTTGATATTATAAACATTGGGTTAACAACATTTAACAAGATCGTTAACCTAAAGGTTTCAAAACAACACTTACATGTAACGACTAACGATGACTTAACGACTCAGTTAAAATGTATATACATGTAGTGTTTTAATATGTATTTATACACTTTTGAAAGACTTCAATACACTTATCAAAATACTTCTACTTAACAAAAATGCTTACAATTACATCCTCGTTCAGTTTCATCAACAATTCTACTCGTATGCACCCGTATTCGTACTCGTACAATACACAGCTTTTAGATGTATGTACTATTGGTATATACACTCCAATGATCAGATCTTAGCAGCCCATGTGAGTCACCTAACACATGTGGGAACCATCATTTGGCAACTAGCATGAAATATCTCATAAAATTACAAAAATATGAGTAATCATTCATGACTTATTTACATGAAAACAAAATTACATATCCTTTATATCTAATCCATACACCAACGACCAAAAATACCTACAAACACTTTCATTCTTCAATTTTATTCATCTAATTGATCTCTCTCAAGTTCTATCTTCAAGTTCTAAGTGTTCTTCATAAATTCTACAAGTTCTAGTTACATAAAATCAAGAATACTTTCAAGTTTGCTAGCTCACTTCCAATCTTGTAAGGTGATCATCCAACCTCAAGAAATCTTTGTTTCTTACAGTAGGTTATCATTCTAATACAAGGTAATAATCATATTCAAACTTTGGTTCAATTTCTATAACAATAACAATCTTATTTCAAGTGATGATCTTACTTGAACTTGTTTTCGTGTCATGATTCTGCTTCAAGAACTTCGAGCCATCCAAGGATCCGTTGAAGCTAGATCCATTTTTCTCTTTTCCAGTAGGTTTATCCAAGGAACTTAAGGTAGTAATGATGTTCATAACATCATTCGATTCATACATATAAAGCTATCTTATTCGAAGGTTTAAACTTGTAATCACTAGAACATAGTTTAGTTAATTCTAAACTTGTTCGCAAACAAAAGTTAATCCTTCTAACTTGACTTTTAAAATCAACTAAACACATGTTCTATATCTATATGATATGCTAACTTAATGATTTAAAACCTGGAAACACGAAAAACACCCTAAAACCGGATTTACGCCGTCGTAGTAACACCGCGGGCTGTTTTGGGTTAGTTAATTAAAAACTATGATAAACTTTGATTTAAAAGTTTTTATTCTGAGAAAATGATTTTTATTATGAACATGAAACTATATCCAAAAATTATGGTTAAACTCAAAGTGGAAGTATGTTTTCTAAAATGGTCATCTAGACGTCGTTCTTTCGACTGAAATGACTACCTTTACAAAAATGACTTGTAACTTATTTTTCCAACTATTAACCTATACTTTTTATGTTTATATTCATAACATAGAGTTCAATATGAAACCATAGCAATTTGATTCACTCAAAACGGATTTAAAATGAAGAAATTATGGGTAAAACAAGATTGGATAATTTTTTTCATTTTAGCTACGTGAAAATTGGTAAGAAATCTATTCCAACCATAACTTAATCAACTTGTATTGTATATTATGTAATCTTGAGATACCATAGACACGTATACAATGTTTCGACCTATCATGTCGACACATCTATATATATTTCGGAATAACCATAGACACTCTATATGTGAATGTTAGAGTTAGCTATACAGGGTTGAGGTTGATTCCAAAATATATATAGTTTGAGTTGTGATCAATACTGAGATACGTATACACTGGGTCGTGGATTGATTCAAGATAATATTTATTGATTTAATTCTGTACATCTAACTATGGACAACTAGTTTTAGGTTACTAACGAGGACAGCTGACTTAATAAACTTAAAACATCAAAATATATTAAAAGTGTTGTAAATATATTTTGAACATACTTTGATATATATGTATATATTGTTATAGGTTCGTGAATCAACCAGTGGCCAAGTCTTACTTCCCGACGAAGTAAAAATCTGTGAAAGTGAGTTATAGTCCCACTTTTAAAATCAAATATTTTTGGGATGAGAATACATGCAGGTTTTATAAATGATTTACAAAATAGACACAAGTACGTGAAACTACATTCTATGGTTGAATTATCGAAATCGAATATGCCCCTTTTTATTAAGTCTGGTAATCTAAGAATTAGGGAACAGACACCCTAATTGATGCGAATCCTAAAGATAGATCTATTGGGCCTAACAAACCCCATCCAAAGTACCGGATGCTTTAGTACTTCGAAATTTATATCATATCCGAAGGGTGTCCCGGAATGATGGGGATATTCTTATATATGCATCTTGTTAATGTCGGTTACCAGGTGTTCACCATATGAATGATTTTTATCTCTATGTATGGGATGTGTATTGAAATATGAAATCTTGTGGTCTATTATTATGATTTGATATATATAGGTTAAACCTATAACTCACCAACATTTTTGTTGACGTTTTAAGCATGTTTATTCTCAGGTGATTATTAAGAGCTTCCGCTGTCGCATACTTAAATAAGGACGAGATTTGGAGTCCATGCTTGTATGATATTGTGTAAAAACTGCATTCAAGAAACTTATTTTGTTGTAACATATTTGTATTGTAAACCATTATGTAATGGTCGTGTGTAAACAGGATATTTTTGATTATCATTATTTGATAATCTACGTAAAGCTTTTTAAACCTTTATTGATGAAATAAAGGTTATGGTTTGTTTTAAAATGAATGCAGTCTTTGAAAAACGTCTCATATAAAGGTCAAAACCTCGCAACGAAATCAATTAATATGGAACGTTTTTAATCAATAAGAACGGGACATTTAAGTTGGTATCCGACCGTTGGTCTTAGAGAACCAAAATTTTGCATTAGTGTGTCTTATCGAGTTTGTTAGGATGAATTAGTGAGTCTGGACTTCGACCGTGTTTACTTGAAAAATGATTGCTTAACAAATTTTGTTGGAAACTATATATTTTTAACATGTGAATATTATGTGATATATTAATCTCTTAACGTGTTTGATATTATGTGATAGATGTCTACCTCTAGAACAAGTCCCATTGACTCACCTAATAATAATGAAGAGTCAAATGTAATTGAAATGATTCGTGGACTGATTCACAAGTTCCCGAAGAGGAACCGGAAGAAGAGTCGGAACCGGAAGAAGAATCGGAACCGGAAGAAGAATCGGAACCGGATGAAGAAATAGAACCGGTGGGGGAAATAATAAAACGGTTAAGTAAAAGAAAATCCTCAACCAACCGACCAAGGTTAATTATGGTCAATGGTGTTTCCGCCAAGGAAGCAAAATATTGGGAGGATTACCAATTCTCCGATGAATCGGATTCCGACGAGAATTCCGATGATGTTATAGAAATTACCCCAACTGAATTTAAAAAGGCAAAAGAAAATAATAAGGGAAAGGGCATAAAAATAGAGAAATCTAATTCCAACCCCGATGAACTTTATATGTATCGTCAACCCCCGAAGTCCTTAAGTTGTAACAATGACCCGGGAACCTCTAAACCACCAGGTTTTTCTAAACCAATGTGGAAAACGACGGCTCGTATTAGGGGAACATCATATATCCCTAGAAACTTGGCAAAACGAACCAAAACCGAAGAAGAAGAAACAAGCGAGTCGGAATAAGATAGTTGTATTCGTGTGGTGTAATATATATAATATAGTGTGCTTATGCTTTATGATATATGTAAAAATTGCTTGTATTAATAAGTATTTTTTTTTATGAATCTAACTCTTGTCTATTTTACAGTATAAAAACACAAAAATGGATAGACAACCCAATATTTTAAGAGACCTACCCGGAGACATGATTGATGAAATCTTGTCTAGAGTCGGTCAGAATTCTTCGGCACAACTATTTAAGGCGAGATCAGTTTGTAAGACATTCGAAGAACGTTCCAAGAATGCCTTGGTTTATAAAAGGCTTTCGTTCGAAAGATGAGGGATATCACATTGGGAAATCCATAAGTTACGATGTGTTTACTTTGACGCATATATTGCGGGGAACCCAAATGCTATTTTACGCAATGGGTTAAGAAATTATTTTGACTCAATATATCCGAATATTGGACTTCGTGATTTAGAAAAAGCGGCTAACATGCAACATAAAGAAGCATGTTATGCTTACGGATTAGTAATGTTCGCTTCTCACCAAAGTGAGAACAAGAACATCGGGCTACAACTATTAAACAAAAAGTTTCCACAAGTGACGGAGTCGGTAATTGGGGTAAGAAATGAGGTTTTTAGATTGTTACGGGACTGTTGGACATTTTGTAACCCTCGTCCCTTTGACGATGTTACAACACGCTGTCTTATCAACGGCCATAACGGTTATGTTCCACAAGACCAAGGATGGGAAGTAATCCTAGTAAAACCAGAATGCATGACTTGTTTCTGGACGTATGAATTACGTGTCTTTATTGCCTTTGCTGAACGACTTGTGTACTAGCTAGAATTATCTTCACAACCATCTTGTATCAAATTTATTGTGTGCTATATTTCATGCTATATGTAAAATAAGCGGTATTGTAAGTTTGTAAAATGTTGTGTAAAAGTTTGAACGCGAAATATTATTATAATCAGTTTTTCATATAGAATTGTAGTAGTTGAATTGTATATTAGCTACTAAGTATGAACTTAACGGGTAGGTACTACCCGAATTTAAACTTATAAAACGCTAATATGAAGAAAAAGCTTTTATAAATGAGTTCATATTATGCTACGAAATACTATTAACTACTCTTAATATTCTGTATGATTAACTTGTTCCATTTGACTATTTTGAAGGAAATGGCACCGACTACTCGACACACCGTGAATATGAATGAAGAGGAATTCCGTACTTTTCTAGCTTCAAACATAGCCGCAGTACAGGCTACGCTACATACCAACAATAACCTTGGATCTAGCAGTACATGAAATCGTGTAGGATGCACCTACAAAGAATTCACTGCCTGCAAACCTTTGGAATTTGATGGAACCGAAGGACCAATCGGATTGAAACGGTGGACCGAGAAGGTCGAATCGGTGTTTGCCATAAGTAAGTGTACTGAAGAGGACAAAGTGAAGTACGCTACGCATACCTTCACAGGTTCTGCGTTAACATGGTGGAATACCTATCTAGAGCAAGTGGGACAAGACGATGCGTACGCACTACCGTGGTCAGAATTCAAGCACTTGATGAACGAGAAGTACCATCCCAGAACTGAGGTCAATAAGCTCAAGACAGAACTTAGAGGGTTACGAACCCAAGGATTTGATATTACCACGTACGAAAGACGATTCACAGAATTGTGCCTATTGTGTCCGGGAGCATTCGAAGATGAGGAAGAGAAGATCGACGCGTTTGTGAAAGGATTACCGGAAAGAATCCAAGAAGATATAAGTTCACACGAGCCCGCCTCCATACAACAGGCATGTAGAATGGCTCACAAACTAGTGAACCAGATTGAAGAAAGAATTAAAGAACAGACTGCTGAAGAGGCCAATGTGAAGCAAGTCAAAAGAAAGTGGGAGGAAAATGGTGATAAGAATCACCAATACAACAACAACAGCAATTACAACAATAATCGCAACAATTATCCCAACAATCGCAACATCAATCGCAACGACAACAAACGGCCCAACAATAACAACAACAACAACAACAACAGCAACTACAACAATCATCCCAACAACAATAATAACCGTAACAACAACAACAATCAGAAGCAGCTATGCCAAAGGTGTGAAAAGTATCACTCGGGGTTCTGCACCAAATTTTGCAACAAGTGTAAAAGAAATGGTCATAGCGCGGCGAAGTGTGAGGTCTACGGACCAGGGGTTAATAGAACGAAAGGAACAAATGGTGTCGGAACGAGTAATGGCGGAGCAAGTAGTGTCGGAGCAAGTTATGCCAATGTAGCTTGTTATAAATGTGGAAAACCGGGCCACATTATTAGAAATTGCCCGAACCAGGAGAACACGAATGGACAAGGCCGCGGAAGAGTTTTCAATATTAATGCGGCAGAGGCAAACGAAGACCCGGAGCTTGTTACGTGTACGTTTCTTATTGACAATAAATCTGCTTACGTTTTATTTGATTCGGGTGCGGATAGAAGCTATATGAGTAGAGATTTTTGTGCTAAATTAAGTTGTCCATTGACGCCTTTGGATAGTAAATTTTTACTCGAATTAGCAAATGATAAATTAATTTCAGCAGATAATATATGTTGGAATCGAGAAATTAAACTGGTTAGCGAAACATTTAAGATTGATTTGATACCAGTAGAGTTAGGAAGTTTTGATGTGATAATCGGTATGGACTGTTGAAAGAAGTGAAAGCAGAGATCGTTTGTTACAAAAATGCAATTCGCATTATACGAGAAAAAGGAAAACCCTTAATGGTGTACGGAGAAAAGGGCAACACGAAGCTACATCTTATTAGTAATTTGAAGGCACAAAAACTAATAAGAAAAGGTTGCTATGCTGTTCTAGCACACGTCGAGAAAGTACAAACTGAAGAAAAGAGCATCAATGATGTTCCCATTGTAAAAGAATTTCCCGATGTATTTCCGAAAGAATTACCGGGATTACCCCCACATCGATCCGTTGAATTTCAAATAGTTCTCGTACCAGGAGCTGCACCAATAGCTCGTGCTCCTTACAGACTCGCACCCAGCGAGATGAAAGAACTACAAAGCCAATTACAAGAACTTTTAGAGCGTGGTTTCATTCGACCAAGCACATCACCGTGGGGAGCTCCTGTTTTGTTTGTCAAGAAGAAAGATGGTACATTCAGGTTGTGTATCGACTACCGAGAGTTGAACAAACTTACCATCAAGAACCGCTACCCACTACCGAGAATCGACGACTTATTTGATCAACTACAAGGCTCGTCTGTTTATTCAAAGATTGACTTACGTTCCGGGTATCATCAAATGCGGGTGAAAGAAGATGATATTCCAAAGACTGTTTTCAGAACACGTTACGGTCATTACGAGTTTATGGTCATGCCGTTTGGTTTAACTAATACACCAGCTGTGTTCATGGACCTTATGAACCGAGTGTGTGGACCATACCTTGACAAGTTTGTCATTGTTTTCATTGATGACATACTTATTTACTCAAAGAATGACCAAGAACACGGTGAACATTTGAGAAAGGTGTTAGAAGTATTGAGGAAGGAAGAATTGTACGCTAAGTTTTCAAAGTGTGCATTTTGGTTGGAAGAAGTTCAATTCCTCGGTCACATAGTGAACAAAGAAGGTATTAAGGTGGATCCGACAAAGATAGAAACTGTTGAAAAGTGGGAAACCCCGAAAACTCCGAAACACATACGCCGGTTTTTAGGACTAGCTGGTTACTACAGAAGGTTCATCCAAGACTTTTCCAGAATAGCAAAACCCTTGACTGCATTAACGCATAAAGGGAAGAAATTTGAATGGAATGATGAACAAGAGAAAGCGTTTCAGTTATTGAAGAAAAAGCTAACTACGGCACCTATATTGTCATTGCCTGAAGGGAATGATGATTTTGTGATTTATTGTGATGCATCAAAGCAAGGTCTCGGTTGTGTATTAATGCAACGAACGAAGGTGATTGCTTATGCGTCTAGACAATTGAAGATTCACGAACAAAATTATACGACGCATGATTTGGAATTAGGCGCGGTTGTTTTTGCATTAAAGACTTGGAGGCACTACTTATATGGGGTTAAAAGTATTATATATACCGACCACAAAAGTCTTCAACACATATTTAATCAGAAACAACTGAATATGAGGCAGCGTAGGTGGATTGAATTATTGAATGATTACGACTTTGAGATTCGTTACCACCCGGGGAAGGCAAATGTGGTAGCCGATGCCTTGAGCAGGAAGGACAGAGAACCCATTCGAGTAAAATCTATGAATATAATGATTCATAATAACCTTACTACTCAAATAAAGGAGGCGCAACAAGGAGTTTTAAAAGAGGGAAATTTAAAGGATGAAATACCCAAAGGATCGGAGAAGCATCTTAATATTCGGGAAGACGGAACCCGGTATAGGGCTGAAAGGATTTGGGTACCAAAATTTGGAGATATGAGAGAAATGGTACTTAGAGAAGCTCATAAAACCAGATACTCAATACATCCTGGAACGGGGAAGATGTACAAGGATCTCAAGAAACATTTTTGGTGGCCGGGTATGAAAGCCGATGTTGCTAAATATGTAGGAGAATGTTTGACGTGTTCTAAGGTCAAAGCTGAGCATCAGAAATCATCAGGTCTACTTCAACAACCCGAAATCCCGGAATGGAAATGGGAAAACATTACCATGGATTTCATCACTAAATTGCCAAGGACTGCAAGTGGTTTTGATACTATTTGGGTAATAGTTGATCGTCTCACCAAATCAGCATACTTCCTGCCAATAAGAGAAGATGACAAGATGGAGAAGTTAGCACGACTGTATTTGAAGGAAGTCGTCTCCAGACATGGAATACCAATCTCTATTATCTCTGATAGGGATGGCAGATTTATTTCAAGATTCTGGCAGACATTACAGCAAGCATTAGGAACTCGTCTAGACATGAGTACTGCCTATCATCCACAAACTGATGGGCAGAGCGAAAGTACGATACAAACGCTTGAAGACATGCTACGAGCATGTGTTATTGATTTTGAAAACAGTTGGGATCGACATCTACCGTTAGCAGAATTTTCCTACAACAACAGCTACCATTCAAGCATTGAGATGGCGCCGTTTGAAGCACTTTATGGTAGAAAGTGCAGGTCTCCGATTTGTTGGAGTGAAGTGGGGGATAGACAGATTACGGGTCCGGAGATTATACAAGAAACTACCGAGAAGATCATCCAAATTCAACAACGGTTGAAAACCGCCCAAAGTCGACAAAAGAGCTACGCTGACATTAAAAGAAAAGATATAGAATTTGAAATTGGAGAGATGTTCATGCTTAAAGTTGCACCTTGGAAAGGCGTTTTTCGATTTGGTAAACGAGGGAAATTAAATCCAAGGTATATTGGACCATTCAAGATTATTGATCGTGTCGGACCAGTAGCTTACCGACTTGAGTTACCTCAACAACTCACGCCTGTACATAACACTTTCCACGTCTCAAATTTGAAGAAATGTTTTGCTAAAGAAGATCTCACTATTCCGTTAGATGAAATCCAAATCAACGAAAAACTTCAATTCATCGAAGAACCCGTCGAAATAATGGATCGTGAGGTTAAAAGACTTAAGCAAAACAAGATACCAATTGTTAAGGTTCGATGGAATGCTCGTAGAGGACCCGAGTTCACCTGGGAGCATGAAGATTAGATGAAGAAGAAATACCCGCATCTATTTCCAGAAGATTCGTCAACACCTTCAACAGCTTAAAATTTCGGGACGAAATTTATTTAACGGGTAGGTACTGTAGTGACCCGAACTTTTTCATGTTTATATATATTAATTGAGATTGATATTTACATGATTAAATGTTTCCAACATGTTAAGCAATCAAACTTGTTAAGACTTGATTAATTGAAATATGTTTCATATAGACAATTGACCACCCAAGTTGACCGGTGATTCACGAACGTTAAAACTTGTAAAAACTATATGATGACATATATATGGATATATATATATAGTTAACATGATACTATGCTAAGTAAACATATCATTAAGTATATTAACAATGAACTACATATGTAAAAACAAGACTACTAACTTAATAATTTTTAAACGAGACATATATGTAACGATTATCGTTGTAAAGACATTTAATGTATATATATCATATTAAGAGATATTCATACATGATAATATCATGATAATATAATAATTTAAAATCTCATTTGATATTATAAACATTGGGTTAACAACATTTAACAAGATCGTTAACCTAAAGGTTTCAAAACAACACTTACATGTAACGACTAACGATGACTTAACGACTCAGTTAAAATGTATATACATGTAGTGTTTTAATATGTATTTATACACTTTTGAAAGACTTCAATACACTTATCAAAATACTTCTACTTAACAAAAATGCTTACAATTACATCCTCGTTCAGTTTCATCAACAATTCTACTCGTATGCACCCGTATTCGTACTCGTACAATACACAGCTTTTAGATGTATGTACTATTGGTATATACACTCCAATGATCAGCTCTTAGCAGCCCATGTGAGTCACCTAACACATGTAGGAACCATCATTTGGCAACTAGCATGAAATATCTCATAAAATTACAAAAATATGAGTAATCATTCATGACTTATTTACATGAAAACAAAATTACATATCCTTTATATCTAATCCATACACCAACGACCAAAAACACCTACAAACACTTTCATTCTTCAATTTTCTTCATCTAATTGATCTCTCTCAAGTTCTATCTTCAAGTTCTAAGTGTTCTTCATAAATTCTACAAGTTCTAGTTACATAAAATCAAGAATACTTTCAAGTTTGCTAGCTCACTTCCAATCTTGTAAGGTGATCATCCAACCTCAAGAAATCTTTGTTTCTTACAGTAGGTTATCATTCTAATACAAGGTAATAATCATATTCAAACTTTGGTTCAATTTCTATAACAATAACAATCTTATTTCAAGAGATGATCTTACTTGAACTTGTTTTCGTGTCATGATTCTGCTTCAAGAACTTCGAGCCATCCAAGGATCCGTTGAAGCTAGATCCATTTTTCTCTTTTCCAGTAGGTTTATCCAAGGAACTTAAGGTAGTAATGATGTTCATAACATCATTCGATTCATACATATAAAGCTATCTTATTCGAAGGTTTAAACTTGTAATCACTAGAACATAGTTTAGTTAATTCTAAACTTGTTCGCAAACAAAAGTTAATCCTTCTAACTTGACTTTTAAAATCAACTAAACACATGTTATATATCTATATGATATGCTAACTTAATGATTTAAAACCTGGAAACACGAAAAACACCGTAAAACCGGATTTACGCGGTCGTAGTAACACCGCGGGCTGTTTTGGGTTAGTTAATTAAAAACTATGATAAACTTTGATTTAAAAGTTGTTATTCTGAGAAAATGATTTTTATTATGAACATGAAACTATATCCAAAAATTATGGTTAAACTCAAAGTGGAAGTATGTTTTCTAAAATGGTCATCTAGACGTCATTCTTTCGACTGAAATGACTACCTTTACAAAAACGACTTGTAACTTATTTTTCCGACTATTAACCTATACTTTTTATGTTTAGATTCATAAAATAGAGTTCAATATGAAACCATAGCAATTTGATTCACTCAAAACGGATTTAAAATGAAGAAGTTATGGGTAAAACAAGATTGGATAATTTTTCTCATTTTAGCTACGTGAATATTGGTAACAAATCTATTCCAACCATAACTTAATCAACTTGTATTGTATATTATGTAATCTTGAGATACCATAGACACGTATACAATGTTTTGACCTATCATGTCGACACATCTATATATATTTCGGAACAACCATAGACACTCTATATGTGAATGTTGGAGTTAGCTATACAGGGTTGAGGTTGATTCCAAAATATATATAGTTTGAGTTGTGATCAATACTGAGATACGTATACACTGGGTCGTGGATTGATTCAAGATAATATTTATTGATTTATTTCTGTACATCTAAATGTGGACAACTAGTTGTAGGTTACTAACGAGGATAGCTGACTTAATAAACTTAAAACATCAAAATATATTAAAAGTGTTGTAAATATATTTTGAACATACTTTGATATATATGTATATATTGTTATAGGTTCGTGAATCAACCAGTGGCCAAGTCTTACTTCCCGACGAAGTAAAAATCTGTGAAAGTGAGTTATAGTCCCACTTTTAAAATCTAATATTTTTAGGATGAGAATACATGCAGGTTTAATAAATGATTTACAAAATAGACACAAGTACGTGAAACTAAAGATAGATCTATTGGGCCTAACAAACCCCATCCAAAGTACCGGATGCTTTAGTACTTCAAAATTTATATCATATCCGAAGGGTGTCCCAGAATGATGGGGATATTCTTATATATGCATCTTGTTAATGTCGGTTACCAGGTGTTCACCATATGAATGATTTTTATCTCTATGTATGGGATGTGTATTGAAATATGAAATCTTGTGGTCTATTATTATGATTTGATATATATAGGTTAAACCTATAACTCATCAACATTTTTGTTGACGTTTTAAGCATGTTTATTCTCAGGTGATTATTAAGAGCTTTCGCTGTCGCATACTTAAATAAGGACGAGATTTGGAGTCCATGCTTGTATGATATTGTGTAAAAACTGCATTCAAGAAACTTATTTTGTTGTAACATATTTGTATTGTAAACCATTATGTAATGGTCGTGTGTAAACAGGATATTTTAGATTATCATTATTTGATAATCTACGTAAAGCTTTTTAAACCTTTATTGATGAAATAAAGGTTATGGTTTGTTTTAAAATGAATGCAGTCTTTGAAAAACGTCTCATATAGAGGTCAAAACCTCGCAACGAAATCAATTAATATGGAACATTTTTAATCAATAAGAACGGGACATTTCAATTGGACAATTAAAATGAATTAAAATATTGATTATAACATATGAAACTAAACAATTCTTCAAGTTTGCCACTTGATTTCATCTTAAACCTCATTTGAATCTTGACGATTCCAATCCATGTTCAAACTTTTCATGATTCTTGAAAACACCTCGATCGAGAGGATGAACCAGCCGCACTTCAACTACGGAAGAAAAGATTGATGCATATAGTTATGCACCTGAAAAACTCTCGAACCCAAAGTCATAGTTTAACACGTACCGCGTCAAACTTTTTATCATTTATTAGCAAAAAAAACAACCTTACGATTCCTTTTCAAAGTAGCCAATTTTTGTCACAGCTCCACCAAGTCAACATCGACTCTTCAGTCGGACTAGTCTTATTATAACTTCGATATATAAGTTGCCGTTTCGCCATTGTTACCGGGGAACCTTTTATATTCCACCATATTACTATCAGCGTTTAATCATCTAAAAACACAATTCTCTTGAAAACACCTCGGATTGCTAACCAATGAATTCAGATATGGCTGCATTAAATGCAGAGGAAACAGTAAAATTGTAGATGACCTAATGGCCAAGAGTTTGATGATAAAAGAATGGAGTGTTAGGAACGCTCGATAGAAAATTTGGTACTGAAAAACGGATTGAGCTAACCATGAAGGAAACCAAGGACAAATACAAGGACCAAACCCTATATTCAAAGAATCCAGGTAACTCTGGATCCGCCGAAATCTTTAGAGAATATCTTGCTCTGAAGTCATGTTAAAATCTTGCGGAAAATCTTTTCCATCAACCTTCGAACTTAGAAATTCCAAAATATCATCATAAATATCTTCGATATTTCTGAGGATATTTTCATAAATATTCTTGTCTGAAATTATCTACCTCTTCGTGTTTTTCTGTATTCTGTTATATTGAAAACTTCTGTGAAGTCTAAGTATAAATTATGAATGAATTGTGGAGAAGTGTTGGGAAATGAAGCATGGGTTAGTATAATATAATGACACTTGGCCAACGTGATTATATTACAGTAAGACATGCCGAATTTCTAATGGAACGTGATGATTCACAGACTATACTGTCATCATGTGCCATGTTACATAACTCTTTCATTCTACTTAATCTCTAAGCATATCACGGAAATATTTCCTTGATATTTCTGATCTTCTGTAATTCCAAAAGTTGCTAATAATTCGTGCTAATACATTTTCCTTCTGGTTAGAAGATTTCCTTAAATCCCTTGAATTCCGAAATTCAACAGTGATTACGTCAAAAGTTAAAACGAACCTCTATTTACTTCATTTCACTCTTTTGTGACAGCTTCACTTGTACTCTTCACATAATCGAATTGTTTTACCACTATTACTAAATGGTGATAAAACTCTAGTTATTAACTCATATTTGTCATGAAAACATTTTTATTGTTAGCCATGACTACCTCACTCAAATTTCGGGACGAAATTTCTTTAACGGGTAGGTACTGTCACGACCCGGAAAATTTCGACTAATTTTAAACCAAACTCTCGATACGATTTAATATTTTCTACACGATAATCAAAGTCTGTGATGTTGAATCTCAAAATTTTGAACTACTTCATATATTCAATTGACCTTCGACTGTGTTCGACGATTCACGAACAACTAATTATAAATAGATATGTGTGTATATGTATAAATAATAATTGGAGGTATAATTTGAAATATTAAACGTTGTTGTCATGAAATATGATATTATAATATTTAGTATTTAAAAACATAAATAAAAGTATATTAAAGATAAATATTAAATAATTGTAATATGCTCGATTGATAATAAACAAGTTAAATTCGAACTTATATGATTCTAAAATAAACGGTGATTCGAAAATGAGTTATATAAGTTATATGCTTAGTAAATATGTATTTAACAACTATTTGATAAGTTTTAATTTTTTTTTTTTTTTTACTTGGGATCAGGAGTGGACAGTGAGTTAATTTTTTTATTTAATGATTGAATTTTATACCATAATGACTGAAATAAATAAAGACATTTAATTTAAAAATTTGGGATTTTTTTATATACTTTTATGCATCACTGAGTAACAACGGAGTACGAAATAATACCCCTAAATATATGTCGACATAGAAACGGTTAAAAATTATCACATGAATTGAATTATTAAAAGTAACATTAGTGTGTCTAATTGAATGATTGATAACCGTTTTTGTTCTTTCCTTTACCACCTACCCCCAATCTCATCTATCTATCCTATATGTATTATATTTTTCTTCATCTCAGTGCACTATCTATATATATGTACGTAACACATGAAATATTATATATCTATTTCTATTTTTGACAACCATTGCAACTATGATACACCACCTTCTACAGCCTCAATCTCTTTCCCTTCTCTCTATATCTCCCTCTCACTCCTAGTTTTGCTCGATAACTATCTTCACGTAACTCAAGATCAGCACCAAGAACTAAAACCATCTTCGATCAACCGTTATAAAATCGAACACCACACTACACCATATTTCTCTGCTTCCTTTCGGTTCACAACCATTAATCACCATATACACCGAAACCGTTGTTGTTTGTTTTTGTTCGAAGATCATCACACCCATTTCATCTTCAATAACCCGACACCCAAACTCTTCAACACCACTTCTAAACCCAACTTGAACACCATCATTACTTTGTCTTTCTTCTTCACCATTAAGCCACGATTACAACATAGTAAACCACCACCTTGATCACCAATTTTTGCTAAACTACTACAAATATTCTATCTGTTTTCTTCTGTTACTTCGAACCATCCAAAAACCATAGTGTCATCTCACTCTTTCTCTCTCACTCGACAACCATGAACAACCATCACTCAACCATCTTGAACCGCCACCACCTCCATCGCTAACCATCATCACCAAGAACCTCACACTATATCACTCTCTCTCTCTTAATTTGTTGCATCGGTTTTCTATATATAATCAAACCGCCATCACCATGAATATTTAGACAACCATCAATCCCTTCGACACCCTCATCAGCATCTTTAACCGAATTTAAAACTCTCAAACCCATCATGAATGTATAAACTGCTGTATCAAACCGCCATTCCACAAACCTAACACCCACGTTCATCTTCACCACCTATTTTGTTTCCATTTTTATTACACCTTTATTTCAGCTGCTACAGCGACTGTTATGAAGTTATTCTGCTTCTGTTTCTCGTTATAAGGATGAAGAAAGTATTGGTCTGTGAGATAAAGGTATCGAAGAGATAATTACAATTAAAATAAACCGAAAACCCCACCCAATGGTTTCTGTCGAGTTCCAAAAGGGCAAATCAAACCCACTTGTGATATTTAAATTATACAAAAGAAAAATTCTTCCACTTGATGATACAACCCCACATAATTGACGTGCAAATCAATAGGACGTAATTTTTTTTAAAAGAGCTGGACAAGTTTGAAATGTCCCGTTCTTATTGATTAAAAACGTTCCATATTAATTGATTTTGTTGCGAGGTTTTGACCTCTATATGAGACGTTTTTCAAAGACTGCATTCATTTTAAAACAAACCATAACCTTTATTTCATCAATAAAGGTTTAAAAAGCTTTATGTAGATTATCAAATAATGATAATCTAAAATATCCTGTTTACACACGACCATTACATAATGGTTTACAATACAAATATGTTACAACAAAATAAGTTTCTTGAATGCAGTTTTTACACAATATCATACAAGCATGGACTCCAAATCTCGTCCTTATTTAAGTATGCGACAGCGGAAGCTCTTAATAATCACCTGAGAATAAACATACTTAAAACGTCAACAAAAATGTTGGTGAGTTATAGGTTTAACCTATATATATCAAATCATAATAATAGACCACAAGATTTCATATTTCAATACACATCCCATACATAGAGATAAAAATCATTCATATGGTGAACACCTGGTAACCGACATTAACAAAATGCATATATAAGAATATCCCCATCATTCCGGGACACCCTTCGGATATGATATAAATTTCGAAGTACTAAAGCATCCGGTACATTGGATGGGGTTTGTTAGGCCCAATAGATCTATCTTTAGGATTCGCGTCAATTAGGGTGTCTGTTCCCTAATTCTTAGATTACCAGACTTAATAAAAAGGGGCATATTCGATTTCGATAATTCAACCATAGAATGTAGTTTCACGTACTTGTGTCTATTTTGTAAATCATTTATAAAACCTGCATGTATTCTCATCCCAAAAATATTAGATTTTAAAAGTGGGACTATAACTCACTTTCACAGATTTTTACTTCGTCGGGAAGTAAGACTTGGCCACTGGTTGATTCACAAACCTATAACAATATATACATATATATCAAAGTATGTTCAAAATATATTTACAACACTTTTAATATATTTTGATGTTTTAAGTTTATTAAGTCAGCTGTCCTCGTTAGTAACCTACAACTAGTTGTCCACAGTTAGATGTACAGAAATAAATCAATAAATATTATCTTAAATCAATCCACGACCCAGTGTATACGTATCTCAGTATTGATCACAACTCAAACTATATATATTTTGGAATCAACCTCAACCCTGTATAGCTAACTCCAACATTCACATATAGAGTGTCTATGGTTGTTCCGAAATATATATAGATGTGTCGACATGATAGGTCGAAACATTGTATACGTGTCTATGGTATCTCAAGATTACATAATATACAATACAAGTTGATTAAGTTATGGTTGGAATAGATTTGTTACCAATTTTCACGTAGCTAAAATGAGAAAAATTATCCAATCTTGTTTTACCCATAACTTCTTCATTTTAAATCCGTTTTGAGTGAATCAAATTGCTATGGTTTCATATTGAACTCTATTTTATGAATCTAAACAGAAAAGTATAGGTTTATAGTCAAAAAAATAAGTTACAAGTCGTTTTTGTAAAGGTAGTCATTTCAGTCGAAAGAACGACGTCTAGATGACCATTTTAGAAAACATACTTCCACTTTAAGTTTAACCATAATTTTTTGGATATAGTTTCATGTTCATAATAAAAATAATTTTCTTAGAATAACAACTTTTAAATCAAAGTTTATCATAGTTTTTAATTAATTAACCCAAAACAGCCCGCGGTGTTACTACGACGGCGTAAATCCGGTTTTACGGTGTTTTTCGTGTTTCCAGGTTTTAAATCATTAAGTTAGCATATCATATAGATATAGAACATGTGTTTAGTTAATTTTAAAAGTCAAGTTAGAAGGATTAACTTTTGTTTGCGAACAAGTTTAGAATTAACTAAACTATGTTCTAGTGATTACGAGTTTAAACCTTCGAATAAGATAGTTTTATATATATGAATCGAATGATGTTATGAACATCATTACTACCTTAAGTTCCTTGGATAAACCTACTGGAAAAGAGAAAAATGGATTTAGCTTCAACGGATCCCTGGATGGCTCGAAGTTCTTGAAGCAGAATCATGACACGAAAACAAGTTCAAGTAAGATCATCACTTGAAATAAGATTGTTATAGTTATAGAAATTGAACCAAAGTTTGAATATGATTATTACCTTGTATTAGAATGATAACCTACTGTAATAAACAAAGATTTCTTGAGGTTGGATGATCACCTTACAAGATTGGAAGTGAGCTAGCAAACTTGAAAGTATTCTTGATTTTATGAAACTAGAACTTTTGGAATTTATGAAGAACACTTAGAACTTGAAGATAGAACTTGAGAGAGATCAATTAGATGAAGAAAATTGAAGAATGAAAGTGTTTGTAGGTGTTTTTGGTCGTTGGTGTATGGATTAGATATAAAGGATATGTAATTTTGTTTTCATGTAAATAAGTCATGAATGATTACTCATATTTTTGTAATTTTATGAGATATTTCATGCTAGTTGCCAAATGATGGTTCCCACATGTGTTAGGTGACTCACATGGGCTGCTAAGAGCTGATCATTGGAGTGTATAGACCAATAGTACATACATCTAAAAGCTGTGTATTGTACGAGTACGAATACGGGTGCATACGAGTAGAATTGTTGATGAAACTGAACGAGGATGTAATTGTAAGCATTTTTGTTAAGTAGAAGTATTTTGATAAGTGTATTGAAGTCTTTCAAAAGTGTATAAATACATATTAAAACACTACATGTATATACATTTTAACTGAGTCGTTAAGTCATCGTTAGTCGTTACATGTAAGTGTTGTTTTGAAACCTTTAGGTTAACGATCTTGTTAAATATTGTTAACCCAATGTTTATAATATCAAATGAGATTTTAAATTATTATATTATCATGATATTATCATGTATGAATATCTCTTAATATGATATATATACATTAAATGTCTTTACAACGATAATCGTTACATATATGTCTCGTTTAAAAATCATTAAGTTAATAGTCTTGTTTTTACATATGTAGTTCATTGTTAATATACTTAATGATATGTTTACTTATCATAATATCATGTTAACTATATATATATCCATATATATGTCATCATATAGTTTTTACAAGTTTTAACGTTCGTGAATCACCGGTCAACTTGGGTGGTCAATTGTCTATATGAAACCTATTTCAATTAATCAAGTCTTAACAAGTTTGATTGCTTAACATGTTGGAAACATTTAATCATGTAAATATCAATCTCAATTAATATATATAAACATGGAAAAGTTCGGGTCACTACAGTACCTACCCGTTAAATAAATTTCGTCCCGAAATTTTAAGCTGTTGAAGGTGTTGACGAATCTTCTGGAAATAGATGCGGGTATTTCTTCTTCATCTGATCTTCATGCTCCCAGGTGAACTCGGGTCCTCTACGAGCATTCCATCGAACCTTAACAATTGGTATCTTGTTTTGCTTAAGTCTTTTAACCTCACGATCCATTATTTCGACGGGTTCTTCGATGAATTGGAGTTTTTCGTTGATTTGGATTTCATCTAACAGAATAGTGAGATCTTCTTTAGCAAAACATTTCTTCAAATTTGAGACGTGGAAAGTGTTATGTACAGCCGCGAGTTGTTGAGGTAACTCAAGTCGGTAAGCTACTGGTCCGACACGATCAATAATCTTGAATGGTCCAATATACTTTGGATTTAATTTCCCTCGTTTACCAAATCGAACAACGCCTTTCCAAGGTGCAACTTTAAGCATGACCATCTCTCCAATTTCAAATTCTATATCTTTTCTTTTAATGTCAGCGTAGCTCTTTTGTCGACTTTGGGCGGTTTTCAACCGTTGTTGAATTTGGATGATCTTCTCGGTAGTTTCTTGTATAATCTCCGGACCCGTAATCTGTCTATCCCCCACTTCACTCCAACAAATCGGAGACCTGCACTTTCTACCATAAAGTGCTTCAAACGTCGCCATCTCAATGCTTGAATGGTAGCTGTTGTTGTAGGAAAATTCTGCTAACGGTAGATGTCGATCCCAACTGTTTCCGAAATCAATAACACATGCTCGTAGCATGTCTTCAAGCGTTTGTATCGTCCTTTCGCTCTGCCCATCAGTTTGTGGATGATAGGCAGTACTCATGTCTAGACGAGTTCCTAATGCTTGCTGTAATGTCTGCCAGAATCTTGAAATAAATCTGCCATCCCTATCAGAGATAATAGAGATTGGTATTCCATGTCTGGAGACGACTTCCTTCAAATACAGTCGTGCTAACTTCTCCATCTTGTCATCTTCTCTTATTGGCAGGAAGTGTGCTGATTTGGTGAGACGATCAACTATTACCCAAATAGTATCAAAACCACTTGCAGTCCTTGGCAATTTAGTGATGAAATCCATGGTAATGTTTTCCCATTTCCATTCTGGGATTTCGGGTTGTTGAAGTAGACCTGATGGTTTCTGATGCTCAGCTTTGACCTTAGAACACGTCAAATATTCTCCTACGTATTTAGCAACATCGGCTTTCATACCCGGCCACCAAAAATGTTTCTTGAGATCCTTGTACATCTTCCCCGTTCCAGGATGTATTGAGTATCTGGTTTTATGAGCTTCTCTAAGTACCATTTCTCTCATATCTCCAAATTTTGGTACCCAAATCCTTTCAGCCCTATACCGGGTTCCGTCTTCCCGAATATTAAGATGCTTCTCCGATCCTTTGGGTATTTCATCCTTTAAGTTTCCCTCTTTTAAAACTCCTTGTTGCACCTCCTTTATTTGAGTAGTAAGGTTATTATGAATCATTATATTCATAGATTTTACTCGAATGGGTTCTCTGTCCTTCCTGCTCAAGGCATCGGCTACCACATTTGCCTTCCCCGGGTGGTAACGAATCTCAAAGTCGTAATCATTCAATAATTCAATCCACCTACGCTGCCTCATATTCAGTTGTTTCTGATTAAATATGTGTTGAAGACTTTTGTGGTCGGTATATATAATACTTTTGACCCCATATAAGTAGTGCCTCCAAGTCTTTAATGCAAAAACAACCGCGCCTAATTCCAACTCATGCGTCGTATAATTTTGTTCGTGAATCTTCAATTGTCTAGACGCATAAGCAATCACCTTCGTTCGTTGCATTAATACACAACCAAGACCTTGCTTTGATGCGTCACAATAAATCACAAAATCATCATTCCCTTCAGGCAATGACAATATAGGTGCCGTAGTTAGCTTTTTCTTCAATAACTGAAACGCTTTCTCTTGTTCATCATTCCATTCAAATTTCTTCCCTTTATGCGTTAATGCAGTCAAGGGTTTTGCTATTCTGGAAAAGTCTTGGATGAACCTTCTGTAGTAACCAGCTAGTCCTAAAAACTGGCATATGTGTTTCGGAGTTTTCGGGGTTTCCCACTTTTCAACAGTTTCTATCTTTGCCGGATCCACCTTAATACCTTCTTTGTTCACTATGTGACCGAGGAATTGAACTTCTTCCAACCAAAATGCACACTTTGAAAACTTAGCGTACAATTCTTCCTTCCTCAATACTTCTAACACCTTTCTCAAATGTTCACCGTGTTCTTGGTCATTCTTTGAGTAAATAAGTATGTCATCAATGAAAAAAATGACAAACTTGTCAAGGTATGGTCCACACACTCGGTTCATAAGGTCCATGAACACAGCTGGTGCATTAGTTAAACCAAACGGCATGACCATAAACTCGTAATGACCGTAACGTGTTCTGAAAGCAGTCTTTGGAATATCATCTTCTTTCACCCGCATTTGATGATACCCGGAACGTAAGTCAATCTTTGAATAAACAGACGAGCCTTGTAGTTGATCAAATAAGTCGTCGATTCTCGGTAGTGGGTAGCGGTTCTTGATGGTAAGTTTGTTCAACTCTTGGTAGTCGATACACAACCTGAATGTACCATCTTTCTTCTTGACAAACAAAACAGGAGCTCCCCACGGTGATGTGCTTGGTCGAATGAAACCACGCTCTAAAAGTTCTTGTAATTGGCTTTGCAGTTCTTTCATCTCGCTGGGTGCGAGTCTGTAAGGAGCACGAGCTATTGGTGCAGCTCCTGGTACAAGATCTATTTGAAATTCAACGGATCGATGTGGGGGTAGTCCCGGTAATTCTTTCGGAAATACATCGGGAAATTCTTTTGCGACGGGAACATCATTGATGCTCTTTTCTTCAGTTTGTACTTTCTCGACGTGTGCTAGAATAGCATAGCAACCTTTTCTTATTAGTTTTTGTGCCTTCAAATTACTAATAAGATGTAGCTTCGTGTTGCCCTTTTCTCCGTACACCATTAAGGGTTTTCCTTTTTCTCGTATAATGCGAATTGCATTTTTGTAACAAACGATCTCTGCTTTCACTTCTTTCAACCAGTCCATACCGATTATCACATCAAAACTCCCTAACTCTACTGGTATCAAGTCAATCTTAAATGTTTCACTAACCAGTTTAATTTCTCGATTCCGACATATATTATCTGCTGAAATTAATTTACCATTTGCTAATTCGAGTAAAAATTTACTATCCAAAGGCGTCAATGGACAACTTAATTTAGCACAAAAATCTCTACTCATATAGCTTCTATCCGCACCCGAATCAAATAAAACGTAAGCAGATTTATTATCAATAAGAAACGTACCCGTAACAAGCTCCGGGTCTTCTTGTGCCTCTGCCGCATTAATATTGAAAACTCTTCCGCGGCCTTGTCCATTCGTGTTCTCCTGGTTCGGGCAATTTCTAATAATGTGGCCCGGTTTTCCACATTTATAACAAACTACATTGGCATAACTTGCTCCGACACTACTTGCTCCGCCATTACTCGTTCCAACACCATTTGTTCCTTTCGTTCTATTAACCCCTGGTCCGTAGACCTCACACTTCGCCGCGCTATGACCATTTCTTTTACACTTGTTGCAAAATTTGGTGCAGAACCCCGAGTGATTCTTTTCACACCTTTGGCATAGCTGCTTCTGATTGTTGTTGTTGTTGCGGTTATTATTGTTGTTGGGTTGATTGTTGTAGTTGCTGTTGTTGTTGTTGTTGTTGTTGGGCCGTTTGTTGTAGTTGCGATTGATGTTGCGATTGTTGGGATAATTGTTGCGATTATTGTTGTAATTGCTGTTGTTGTTGTATTGGTGATTCTTATCACCGTTTTCCTCCCACTTTCTTTTGACTTGCTTCACATTGGCCTCTTCAGCAGTCTGTTCTTTAATTCTTTCTTCAATCTGGTTCACTAGTTTGTGAGCCATTCTACATGCCTGTTGTATGGAGGCAGGCTCGTGTGAACTTATATCTTCTTGGATTCTTTCCGGTAATCCTTTCACAAATGCGTCGATCTTCTCTTCCTCATCTTCGAATGCTCCCGGACACAATAGGCACAATTCTGTGAATCGTCTTTCATACGTGGTAATATCAAATCCTTGGGTTCGTAACCCTCTAAGTTCTGTCTTGAGCTTGTTGACCTCGGTTCTGGGACGGTACTTCTCGTTCATCAAGTGCTTGAATGCTGACCACGGTAGTGCGTACGCATCGTCTTGTCCCACTTGCTCTAGATAGGTATTCCACCATGTTAACGCAGAACCTGTGAAGGTATGCGTAGCATACTTCACTTTGTCCTCTTCAGTACACTTACTTATGGCAAACACCGATTCGACCTTCTCGGTCCATCGTTTCAATCCAATCGGTCCTTCGGTTCCATCAAATTCCAAAGGTTTGCAGGCAGTGAATTCTTTGTAGGTGCATCCTACATGATTTCCTGTACTGCTAGATCCAAGGTTATTGTTGGTATGTAGCGCAGCCTGTACTGCGGCTATGTTTGAAGCTAGAAAAGTACGGAATTCTTCTTCATTCATATTCACGGTGTGTCGAGTAGTCGGTGCCATTTCCTTCAAAATAGTCAAATGGAACAAGTTAATCATACAGAATATTAAGAGTAGTTAATAGTATTTCGTAGCATAATATGAACTCATTTATAAAAGCTTTTTCTTCATATTAGCGTTTTATAAGTTCAAATTCGGGTAGTACCTACCCGTTAAGTTCATACTTAGTAGCTAATATACAATTCAACTACTACAATTCTATATGAAAAACTGATTATAATAATATTTCGCGTTCAAACTTTTACACAATATTTTACAAACTTACAATACCGCTTATTTTACATATAGCATGAAATATAGCACACAATAAATTTGATACAAGATGGTTGTGAAGATAATTCTAGCTAGTACACAAGTCGTTCAGCAAAGGCAATAAAGACACGTAATTCATACGTCCAGAAACAAGTCATGCATTCTGGTTTTACTAGGATTACTTCCCATCCTTGGTCTTGTGGAACATAACCATTATGGCCATTGATAAGACAGCGTGTTGTAACGTCGTCAAAGGGACGAGGGTTACGTAATGACCAACAGTCCCGTAACAATCTAAAAACCTCATTTCTTACCCCAATTACCGACTCCGTCACTTGTGGGAACGTTTTGTTTAATAGTTGTAGCCCGATGTTCTTGTTCTCACTTTGGTGAGAAGCGAACATTACTAACCCGTAAGCATAACATGCTTCTTTATGTTGCATGTTAGCCACTTTTTCTAAATCACGAAGTCCTATATTCGGATATACTGAGTCAAAATAATTTCTTAACCCGTTGCGTAAAATAGCATTTGGGTTCCCCGCAATATATGCGTCAAAGTAAACACATCGTAACTTATGGATTTCCCAATGTGATATCCCCCATCTTCCGAACGAAAGCCTTTTATAAACCAAGGCATTCTTGGAATGTTCTTCGAATGTCTTACAAACTGATCTCGCCTTAAATAGTTGTGCCGAAGAATTCTGACCGACTCTGGACAAGATTTCATCAATCATGTCTCCAGGTAGGTCTCTTAAAATATTGGGTTGTCTATCCATTTTGTGTTTTTATACTGTAAAATAGACAAGAGTTAGATTCATAAAAAAATACTTATTAATACAAGCAATTTTTACATATATCATAAAGCATAAGCACACTATATTACATATATTACACCACACGAATACAACTATCTTATTCTGACTCGCTCGTTTCTTCTTCTTCGGTTTTGGTTCGTTTTGCCAGGTTTCTAGGGATATATGATGTTCCCCTAATACGAGCCGTAATTTTCCACATTGGTTTAGAAAAACCTGGTGGTTTAGAGGTTCCCGGGTCATTGTTACAACTTAAGGACTTCGGGGGTTGACGATACATATAAAGTTCATCGGGGTTGGAATTAGATTTCTCTATTTTTATGCCCTTTCCCTTATTATTTTCTTTTGCCTTTTTAAATTCAGTTGGGGTAATTTCTATAACATCATCGGAATTCTCGTCGGAATTCGATTCATCGGAGAATTGGTAATCCTCCCAATATTTTGCTTCCTTGACGGAAACACCATTGACCATAATTAACCTTGGTCGGTTGGTTGAGGATTTTCTTTTACTTAACCGTTTTATTATTTCCCCCACCGGTTCTATTTCTTCATCCGGTTCCGATTCTTCTTCCGGTTCCGATTCTTCTTCCGGTTCCGACTCTTCTTCCGGTTCCTCTTCGGGAACTTGTGAATCAGTCCACGAATCATTCCAATTTACATTTGACTCTTCATTATTATTAGGTGAGTCAATGGGACTTGTTCTAGAGGTAAACATCTATCACATAATATCAAACGCGTTAAGAGATTAATATATCACATAATATTCACATGTTAAAAACATATAGTTTCCAACAAAATTTGTTAAGCAATCATTTTTCAACTAAACACGGTCGAAGTCCAGACTCACTAATGCATCCTAACAAACTCGATAAGACCCACTAATGCAAAATTCTGGTTCTCTAAGACCAACGCTCGGATACCAACTGAAATGTCCCGTTCTTATTGATTAAAAACGTTCCATATTAATTGATTTCGTTGCGAGGTTTTGACCTCTATATGAGACGTTTTTCAAAGACTGCATTCATTTTAAAACAAACCATAACCTTTATTTCATCAATAAAGGTTTAAAAAGCTTTATGTAGATTATCAAATAATGATAATCTAAAATATCCTGTTTACACACGACCATTACATAATGGTTTACAATACAAATATGTTACAACAAAATAAGTTTCTTGAATGCAGTTTTTACACAATATCATACAAGCATGGACTCCAAATCTCGTCCTTATTTAAGTATGCGACAGCGGAAGCTCTTAATAATCACCTGAGAATAAACATACTTAAAACGTCAACAAAAATGTTGGTGAGTTATAGGTTTAACCTATATATATCAAATCATAATAATAGACCACAAGATTTCATATTTCAATACACATCCCATACATAGAGATAAAATCATTCATATGGTGAACACCTGGTAACCGACATTAACAAAATGCATATATAAGAATATCCCCATCATTCCGGGACACCCTTCGGATATGATATAAATTTCGAAGTACTAAAGCATCCGGTACATTGGATGGGGTTTGTTAGGCCCAATAGATCTATCTTTAGGATTCGCGTCAATTAGGGTGTCTGTTCCCTAATTCTTAGATTACCAGACTTAATAAAAAGGGGCATATTCGATTTCGATAATTCAACCATAGAATGTAGTTTCACGTACTTGTGTCTATTTTGTAAATCATTTATAAAACCTGCATGTATTCTCATCCCAAAAATATTAGATTTTAAAAGTGGGACTATAACTCACTTTCACAGATTTTTACTTCGTCGGGAAGTAAGACTTGGCCACTGGTTGATTCACGAACCTATAACAATATATACATATATATCAAAGTATGTTCAAAATATATTTACAACACTTTTAATATATTTTGATGTTTTAAGTTTATTAAGTCAGCTGTCCTCGTTAGTAACCTACAACTAGTTGTCCACAGTTAGATGTACAGAAATAAATCAATAAATATTATCTTGAATCAATCCACGACCCAGTGTATACGTATCTCAGTATTGATCACAACTCAAACTATATATATTTTGGAATCAACCTCAACCCTGTATAGCTAACTCCAACATTCACATATAGAGTGTCTATGGTTGTTCCGAAATATATATAGATGTGTCGACATGATAGGTCGAAACATTGTATACCTGTCTATGGTATCTCAAGATTACATAATATACAATACAAGTTGATTAAGTTATGGTTGGAATAGATTTGTTACCAATTTTCACGTAGCTAAAATGAGAAAAATTATCCAATCTTGTTTTACCCATAACTTCTTCATTTTAAATCCGTTTTGAGTGAATCAAATTGCTATAGTTTCATATTGAACTCTATTTTATGAATCTAAACAGAAAAGTATAGGTTTATAGTCGAAAAAATAAGTTACAAGTCGTTTTTGTAAAGGTAGTCATTTCAGTCGAAAGAACGACGTCTAGATGACCATTTTAGAAAACATACTTCCACTTTGAGTTTAACCATAATTTTTGGATATAGTTTCATGTTCATAATAAAAATAATTTTCTCAGAATAACAACTTTTAAATCAAAGTTTATCATAGTTTTTAATTAATTAACCCAAAACAGCCCGCGGTGTTACTACGACGGCGTAAATCCGGTTTTACGGTGTTTTTCGTGTTTCCAGGTTTTAAATCATTAAGTTAGCATATCATATAGATATAGAACATGTGTTTAGTTAATTTTAAAAGTCAAGTTAGAAGGATTAACTTTTGTTTGAGAACAAGTTTAGAATTAACTAAACTATGTTCTAGTGATTACGAGTTTAAACCTTCGAATAAGATAGTTTTATATATATGAATCGAATGATGTTATGAACATCATTACTACCTTAAGTTCCTTGGATAAACCTACTGGAAAAGAGAAAAATGGATTTAGCTTCAACGGATCCCTGGATGGCTCGAAGTTCTTGAAGCAGAATCATGACACGAAAACAAGTTCAAGTAAGATCATCACTTGAAATAAGATTGTTATAGTTATAGAAATTGAACCAAAGTTTGAATATGATTATTACCTTGTATTAGAATGATAACCTACTGTAATAAACAAAGATTTCTTGAGGTTGGATGATCACCTTACAAGATTGGAAGTGAGCTAGCAAACTTGAAAGTATTCTTGATTTTATGAAACTAGAACTTTTGGAATTTATGAAGAACACTTAGAACTTGAGAGAGATCAATTAGATGAAGAAAATTGAAGAATGAAAGTGTTTGTAGGTGTTTTTGGTCGTTGGTGTATGGATTAGATATAAAGGATATGTAATTTTGTTTTCATGTAAATAAGTCATGAATGATTACTCATATTTTTGTAATTTTATGAGATATTTCATGCTAGTTGCCAAATGATGGTTCCCACATGTGTTAGGTGACTCACATGGGCTGCTAAGAGCTGATCATTGGAGTGTATAGACCAATAGTACATACATCTAAAAGCTGTGTATTGTACGAGTACGAATACGGGTGCATACGAGTAGAATTGTTGATGAAACTGAACGAGGATGTAATTGTAAGCATTTTTGTTAAGTAGAAGTATTTTGATAAGTGTATTGAAGTCTTTCAAAAGTGTATAAATACATATTAAAACACTACATGTATATACATTTTAACTGAGTCGTTAAGTCATCGTTAGTCGTTACATGTAAGTGTTGTTTTGAAACCTTTAGGTTAACGATCTTGTTAAATATTGTTAACCCAATGTTTATAATATCAAATGAGATTTTAAATTATTATATTATCATGATATTATCATGTATGAATATCTCTTAATATGATATATATACATTAAATGTCTTTACAACGATAATCGTTACATATATGTCTCGTTTAAAAATCATTAAGTTAATAGTCTTGTTTTTACATATGTAGTTCATTGTTAATATACTTAATGATATGTTTACTTATCATAATATCATGTTAACTATATATATATCCATATATATGTCATCATATAGTTTTTACAAGTTTTAACGTTCGTGAATCACCGGTCAACTTGGGTGGTCAATTGTCTATATGAAACCTATTTCAATTAATCAAGTCTTAACAAGTTTGATTGCTTAACATGTTGGAAACATTTAATCATGTAAATATCAATCTCAATTAATATATATAAACATGGAAAAGTTCGGGTCACTACAAAGTTCAATTGGTTAAACTTCGATTTATATTAATCTGTTTTGTATCTAAGATAGTGATATCATAAATGATAAAGGATGATAGTGGACTCCCGGATGTAAAAGTAGGCTAGCGATTAAATGGGTTGTAGTTGGGCACGATGTATTATAACAGTTGGGCCATAAAACTGGTTGGGCCGTGAACTGGGTGTAGAACTTGGGCCGATTACTTCTCTTGTTGGGTTTGCGTTTTCTGTTAGGCCTATTCTTAAAAACGGGTTAAAGATTATTGGGCCAAAAGGCTCCATTTGAAGCTTAGTTCAATTTTGGTATTGGGTCGATTTTGTGAAGAATGAAATGGAAACAGATTAAATACGGGATCTATATATATAAAGATAGAATGTAACAGAAAAGTAGAAGTAGGCAGATGGTTGAGTGTGCTGATGAGGGAATGGGAGGTCACGGGTTCGAGCCCGGCCTCTGACAAAATAGTTATCTTTTTAAGGTAGTATTATTACTATTAATATTATTATTGTTAACTATTGTTATTATTATGATAATAATTATTATTACCAATATTAATAACATGGTTAACATTATCACTAATATGATTAATATTATTGTCATTAGTGTTATTATTAGGATTATCATTGAAAATTATTATTATTATTAAGTATTAAGTATTATTATCAAAATTATTATCTTCATTATCATTATTATTAAACTTATCATTTTTATTAAAAACTACTATTATTATTATTAAAAGTATCACTTTTATTAAAATTATCGTTTTATTTTTATTATTATTAACAGTACTATTATTATCATTATTAGTATTAATATAAGTATTTTTATTATTATTATCATTAGTAGAATCATTAATATTATTACCATTATTATTATTATTATCATAAAAAGATATATAATTTAAGATATAATATATGAACTTATTTGATCACAATTATATGTGTTAATATATATATAAATGATATAGGTTCGTGAATCCGAGGTCAACCCTACATTTATTAAATGACGTCATATGTATTTTTACTACAAAATACAGTATGGTGAGTTTCATTTGCTCCATTTTTAATTGCTTTTGCAATATATATTTTTGGGCTGAGAATACATGCGCTGCTTTTATAAATGTTTACGAAATAGACACAAGTACTTAAAATACATTCTACGTTGAGTTGTACCACTGGCATACTTCCCTGTAGCTTGGTAACTACTATTTACATGGGTATTGTAAACGCGAATCCTGTTGATAGATCTATCGGGCCTGACAACCCCAACCGAACTGGACGACCAGTATTCAACGGTTGCACAGTACTTTGTTTCGGTGACTACACTTGGTACGGTGTAGTGAGATTTCATAATAAAGGGAATATGCGACGTGATTAAATGTTAAGTATGGTTACCAGGTGCTCAACCACTTAGAATGCTTTACATACACTTGCGAGTGTATTATGTTTATGATTATGAAATCTTGTGGTCTATTAAAATATTGAAATGATTGTTATGATAAACCTATGAACTCACCAACCTTTTGGTTGACACTTTAAAGCATGTTTATTCTCATGTACGAATTAAGTCTTTCGCTGTACATTTGCTCAATTTAAGGACATTACTTGGAGTCGATCATTGCAATGGGACCAAATGTTGATGACTTCGTCCAGGGAGATAAGGACGGGTCCTCACAAAACGGTATTGCGAACAGGTTCGCCGGTAAGCGGATCGAGCACTCCGACGTTAGGTGGTAAGTTCGGTTCGTGATATGGAGTACCTTCTTCATTTCTCCCTAGGGTAAGTATTTCGCGAACCCATCCCCACTTTCTAAAGAAATCACGGTAGTTGATCGGTTGGTGCACTCCCGTCACGCTATCTTCGGAGTCAGAGGAACTTGGTCGATTCGTAGAATTCATTGTACGCGATCACAGAAAAGATTTTTGGTATGAAAAGCTTAGTGACAGCAAATGATAGTTAGATGGTATTCTCATTGCATAATATGCATAGATATATATAGTACCAGGGTCCCTTAAATTACGGAGAAATTTACGGAAGATATCAGGCAAAGTTTACCGTAATAGATACGCTAAGATATGAATTTGTCTATACACTATCTATGCAATAAAGGTAGTAAGGCGTGTCTAGACTTAGGAATGATAAGCAGGTAATTTTCCACTAGGAATGATAAACAATACTTATAATATGCAGCTAAGGTCGAAGTCCAGACTCGCTAATGCATCCTAACAACTATCAGTTAGACACACTAATGCAAGACCTGGTTCGCTAGGACCAACGCTCTGATACCAACTTTAACAACCCGTCCTAATCCACCTGGACGAAGTCATCAACATCTGGTCCCATTGCGAGGTACTGACCTAAATATGCCATGAATGACTCCAAGTAATATCTCTAGAATGAGCTAATGCACAGCGGAAGATTTCTTTCATACCTGAGAATAAACATGCTTAAAAGTGTCAACCAAAAGGTTGGTGAGTTCATAGGTTTATCATAACAATCATTTCAATATATAAATAGACCACAAGATTTCCGTTTATAAATATATGTACACTCGCAAGTGTATAAAAGTATTCTATAAGTTGTTGAGCGCTTCGGTAACCATACTTACCAATCAATGTGGCATATTCCCTTTATTATGAAATCTCCCTATACTGTACCAAGTGTAGTAAAAACGAAGTACTATGCAACCGTTTACGATACTAGAGCGACTAGCCCGGTTGGGTGGTCAAACCCGATAGATCTATCAATAGGATTCGCGCTTACATGTTCTTCCAACATGTAAATATTAGTTACCAAGCTATTAGGGAAGATATGCAAAGTGGTACAACTCAACGTAGAATATATTTTAAGTACTTGTGTCTATTTCGTCAAACATAGAAGCAGCGCATGTATTCTCAGCCCAAAAATATATATGGCAAATGCAATTAAAAAGGGAGCAAATGAAACTCACCTAATGTATTTTGTAGTAAAAATACATAGAACGACATTGAACAAGTATAGGGTTGGCCTCGGATTCACGAACCTATATCATTGGTATGTTTATTAATATACATATTTGTATTCGAATAAATATATGTATAAATTTATTAGTTATATCATAATATATATATATATATATATATATATATATATATATATATATATATATATATATATATATATATATATATATGTATATATATGTTTCTGGTATTCATTTTGTATAGAAAAATATAAATTTCATTATGTTATATGTATTGAATATATTTTTATATAATTTGTTTGTTAAAAATAATATAGTATTTATAGTAATGTTAGTGATTGTAAAAAAATTATAATAATGATAATAACAGTTTTTAAATGAAAAGTTTATTAATAATAGTAATATTAATTATAAATAGATTAATAATACTAATGTTTAAAAATGATACTAATACTAAGGTTAATTAAAAATAATGATAACATTAATAAGTATAGTAATAATAATGATGCCTATATGATAAGATTAATATTAATGTTATTAATACTTATAAAAATATAGCTATGTTAATAACGTCTTTTGTAATTATAAATATAATTATAATATTAGTAATAATAAGTATAATTCTAACAATCAAAAAGATATATTAATCATAATAATAACAATAACTAATAATAATAATCATAACAATTAATAAAAAAAGATATATTAATCATAATAATAACAATAACTAATAATAATAATCATAACAAATAATAATAATAATGATAATAAAACTTGAAGTAATTTTGTATACCCTTTAGAAACTTTGTCCAAAAAGAATTGTCCTAGATGAGACTCGAACCCCTGACCTCTCGAACACTCGACAACACCATTAACCACTCCGCTGTAACCGTTTTTCTGTTTGTTCTCCCAGATAAAACTATTTAAGCCATTTATTTTCGTTTTGGCCCAATAACACAAAATAGGTCACGGCCCAACTTTCCTAGTCCAAAGAGGACTCCTTCGGCCCAACAGAAAAGGATTCTCGGCCTAAGTACAAAAAGGAGCCCAAGTCCAAAATTTAGTTTTCATATATGTCTCGTAAAAATTAGCTGGAGCTTTGTTCGATTAAATAAAAAAAAAAATGCAAGTGGAAGCATCCCTTTCATCTCACCCATATCTTGAAATCAGTCACCATCATCTTCAATATACATCATCGACATCACCCTTAAATCATAATCATCAATTCGTTTTCTTTTTTTCTATTTTTTTCTTTTTTTAAAAAAAAAACCCTCGTACAGCATCATGGTATATACATCGCCTATCTAGGATGCTTTGCGTCATCGTGATTCATCTAACATCACTGTTTCTATTTTAGGAATGAAAATAAAAGAGAGCAACAAGTAACCGGTAGCAAGCTAGCAGCTACCTTGTTCGCAGCAGCAGTGAGCAGCAATTCATGTTGGTTCACGAAGGTAAACTGCAGGAGTGCAGTTTAAATGAAAAGGCGTGGTGGTTTTCAAGAGAAAGAGAAAAGAGGGTGAGAGAGAAAACGATGGTGATGGTAACGTTTGAAAAGGGTGACTTGTGGTGGTGTGTTGTTGGTAGTGGTGATCGTTTAAGTTGTTCCCGACAGCAACTTAAAAACAGAAAGATTCGTAACAAGTTTACGGTTATGATTTGGTTTTGGGATGTTTATCGAATAAAAAAAATATCTATATATATATATATATATATATATATATATATATATATATATATATATGTGTGTGTGTGTGTGTGTGTGTGTCGATGGTTGTCTTGAAGGGTGACGATCTACAGGTGGCCATCGGGGAAGAAAATGGTTAGTGGTTATTATAGTGCATAGTAGGGGGATGTAGCAGGCGACGGATTATGGTGGGGATAGCCGGCGTAGGGTGGTGCTCCGGTTCTTCATATATGCCTAACAATATATATGGTAGTATATATATATATATATATATATATATATATATATATATATATATATATATATATATATATATATATATATATATATATATATATATATATATATATTACATGGGATAGTGAGTAGAAGAAGTGGGTTTTAGTGTAAAGTGTCTCCGCATCTCATATGCACTACATAGGAGTAGCTACATATATAATATAATTTAACAATAATAATAATAATAATATTAATAATATTAATATAATAATGATTACAATAATCTATAGTAATACTCTCGTGATTTGAAAAGTGGTTTGACAAGGATTCTTAAATTTATCTTGCCGACACATTTCTCGGATTGCTATATAGTGCTCCGTGATCAATTCAGTGGCGTATAAAAAGTCTTCAGAAAGATCCCAAAATTTTAAATTAACTATATTTATTTATTTTGGTCATTATGGTATTAAATTCAATCATTAATTTAATAATTAAAAATTACATCAACTGTCCCTCTCATTTATGGGAGAAATATAAAAAGTGTTGAAATTTATTAACTAGGTCCTAAATATAATTTTAGTAAGCCTAAAATTTATAGAACTCATTTTCGTATCACCGTTTATTTTAAAATTACATATGTTTGAATTTAACTTGCTTAAT
The DNA here is from genome assembly GCF_046630445.1 of Rutidosis leptorrhynchoides. Classification (NCBI taxonomy): domain Eukaryota; kingdom Viridiplantae; phylum Streptophyta; class Magnoliopsida; order Asterales; family Asteraceae; genus Rutidosis; species Rutidosis leptorrhynchoides. The sequence goes on along the minus strand of NC_092334.1, from coordinate 429,552,861 downwards.
ATCAATCGGAACATCAGACGAGTATTACAATCATTTAATATTTATTTTTAATATACTTATATATATATATATATATATATATATATATATATATATATATATATATATATATATATATATATATATATATATATATATATATATATATATAGATTCGGGTTTTATTATATAATTAAATACATTAAATATATGTTTTCAAATAAATAAATGTAATATTTTATCTTATATACTTACAATTAATATTCATATATATATATATATATATATATATATATATATATATATATATATATATATATATATACATACTTAAATATATATGAATCTACTTACAAATAGTTGTTCGTGAATCGTTGAGAACAGTCGAAGGTCAATTGAATATATAAACATAGTTTTCAAAATTTTTGTGACTCAACATTACAGACTTTGCTTATCGTATCGAATTCATATGAAGATTAAGTTTAAATTTGGTCAGAAATTTTCGGGTCGTCACAGTAAATAACTATCATAATCGCATAAAATTATCATTCGATAGTGTAGTCAATAACCATTGTAATCACATACAATTGTCAACGGCGAAGCGCGCACTCCTCAATCTTGTTATATATCAATTATTAAATTATTATTATTATTATTATTATTATTATTATTATTATTATTATTATTATTATTATTATTATTATTATTATTATTATGTAATTAATAATTAAATTAAGTTATTAAGTTATATATCAATAATAGTAATAATAATAATAATAATCGTGAGTAATGACAATAATAATAGATATAGATGTAGATAATACTGATAAGTGGTTATTTAACCGATTGAATGTGGATGGTGTGGTTGTTAAGCCAATAATAAAAATTCAAAAAGATAAAGGGATTGCCAGGTAGTTTGGGTTTGGTTAGTTTTTTTATTTCTTATTTTTTTGAACATCAGTTCTGGATCACCTAGGGGGACTAAACCACCCACGCGTTCATCTCCCGCAGTTGCATAACCCGCCCCCAACTGCTGCCCAGGAGCAAACTCGGCGCGATCAGAGGGCATAGGCGGTAAAATTCCCTCCACCACTGCCTCCACAATCCGATGTGTGGAAGGCACCCTTAGGTGGAATTCAAAGGTAAAGGGGCAACCTTCTGTGCAATGTTGCATCCCACGGGATTCGAACTCCTTACCTCTCAAAAAGGAAGTCAGGTCACTACCACATGAGCTATAACACAAAGTTGATGTTGGGTTTGGTTAATGATTTGATGTGGTATTTTGTCGCTTTTTGTTAGAATTAGACAGTTGTATTCGGTCTTGTTTGTTTGTATTCGTTTTAGGGATATGTTTGTTTAGGACTCATGGTTAGTGTTAGGGATCGTTTAATGCTTACGAGCCTTGCGGCGCTTTTATTTCGATTGTATCTTTGTCTGTCTTTTTCATGTATTGATGAAAAGACTATGTGTTACTATTATCCGTATTTTAGAAAAACAAAATTAAAAACTAATAAGTACAACTGATAGGTGATACGATTACTAGTAACTAACTAGATATGTGGTCCGCGCTTTGCGACAAATATTGGTACGCGTTGTCGAAATTGACAACTACCGAATTTGAAAACACCTTGCAATGCGTTCGGATTGCAGTTGACTGCTGGAACGCAACAGTACGTAAAAAATGGAATGACTGATTTAATATTTAAACAAAACACAATTGTTGAACAACACAACAGTTAGCAGGTCATTAGGTTCAAGATGAATACGAAAGTTGCACGATCGATGACATTCATCGGTGTTGAAGCAGATAACTCTGTAAATTGTTGACATGGAATAGAAGAATCCTCACCTATGAATGCGGATATAAGAGAAAAATAAAGTTAATGAACTAAATTAAGAGATATCTACCAAATAACAGTAGTTAGTTCAACCAAAACCAAAGAGTAAGACGGCAAAGCATAAAGTAATATACATTTATAGGAGGTAAGAACAACGGTGGTAACACGACATAGAAATCATTGTAACTCAAATTGCAGCCCAAATAAATATAATGAGTTCAACCAAAGAGTAAGACGACAAAGCATAAAGTAACATACATTTATATGAGGTAAGAACGACGGTGGTAATACGACATAGAAATCATTGTAACTCAAATTGCAGCCCAACTAAATATACTGAGTTAACCCAAAAGATTCAAAAGTACCTGCATAAAGCAACATTAGCAGCAATAAGCAGCTGAATTTGGGAGAAAACAACTTAAACCGCCTTATGTGAGCATTTTTTTTTAACATTCTTTGTTTTAAGGCTAAGACATCATATATAAAACAAACTAAAAGCATTAGAAATATTTTTACCTTAAGATCTTGTCAGACGGTTGCCCTGGTACAATCAGTATACTACCTAGTTGTGCTGCAAAATGGCTACACACAACATATAATATCACTATCACTTCACTATTCTATATATAACATGATTATTAGTATATACTTTAAAAAACGGAGTAATAAAAATTGAATAATTAAGACAACACAACACATTTATATACAAATATGATTGAGACGATGGAGATGAGTTTATCGACAAGAATTCGTTGAGTTCATTCGTTATACACATAAAAAAATTAATCAACACTAATAACCTAAAAGAAAATTATAATCAACACTAATGACGGAAAACAAATTTACATTACCTAAATCACCTACAATTTGAAAAAAGGGGAAAAATTCGAAAAAATAATCTAACAGTAACAATAACAACATAAAACAATTTTTTACCGAGGATTTAGTCATCATCATACATGCGTTAACGTTTTTTGTACCACCACCCAACACTCCATGGCTGGGTTTTGGATTTTAATCGACGCACATGATCGGACATCAAATATGGTCATTATAGATCTGAAATAGACAGATATATCCTCGAATTTAGGAGACGCATTTGTTTAACTTTTTTTGCTTTATAACAAAATGAACAGCAGCAACAACAAAATTCAGCTTTATAATTGTTATAACTAAATACGCAGCAGCAACAAACATCATGATTCATGAATTTTGAAAAATATAAAAAAGATGAGATTTGGATGATGATGTTTGTTGTTGAATCACCGTGTTGTTTAAAGAAGATAAGATTTGGAGAAACATCCTTTGGATGCACCATACGTATTATATGTAAAGTATTAATAGAGTGTGTGTTACCCGTCAGGACTTAATTGTTAATAATTAATTGATGCATCTACATGTTACAAAAGGTATTTCAGGCTAACATTGTCAAGTCAGTTGGTTTGACATGAGCCAAAAACTACCCATTTTGACCTGCGTGTGAGTCTTAGAGAATTTGTCATGAGCATTAGTATCCTTGATTCTGCAACGACCATGAACTTGAATTATCAGGCTGACATTGTCAAAAGGTATGTATTAGTACATAGATAGCATGACATCCTTAAAAGTTACTGAAATGGTTGAGCGCTACTGCACAGAACTAAAAAGACACTTTTACCAAAATGGTAAAACTTTTCTGTTGACGACTCAAAGCTTAAACTAACCAACCTGGGCTGACCCAATTAATACCACAAGCCTATAATAACATTTTAGACGTGTTGATGACTTCCGTTTCTCAAGACTACGCATATGGGTCCAAATAGGCGTGTATGACCAAAATGAGTTATAAATTTCCAATCAACCAAAATATACTCAAAACTCACATTCAAGATAACAAAACTTCCAAAGTCACTTAACTCGAAATATGTGACATGTCTACATTGATCATTACCGAAATTGACCACCGTTTGACCCAAACATATAAACAATAATCTCAAACATAATTTTAATAATATTCTAGCTATATCATATAAATTTAGTGACTGCTAATTAAATAGTATGATAGTTCACTGTGGCATGAGACCATTAATATTAATTAACTAGATTTGTGGTCCGCGCTTCGCGGCGGATTAGTGTCATTTTAACGCTACTATATCGTTAGACAGTTTTCGGCCTCAAAGTCATCAAAATGTTTCAGACCATTTACGCAATGGCCGGCAACTGTTATGGTAATATTCTACTATATAAATGAAAAATACGTAAACAATTGGATATATGTTACAGTCTGGGCTGCAATGTTCAATTTAACAACAAAACGAATCAAAAACAAATTAAGTTTTGAAGCTTCTAAACAAATTACTTATTTGGCAAAACCTTATGGTCCATATAATTTTAGTAGGTTTTTTTAAAGATAAAAAATCAAATAATATACAGTATATTGAAAAAGGCGATGAAAAATAAAAATATAACGCTTTTTACATATATTTTTTTAGGCTTCTATTACGATAGGATTGTATTAGAAAATTGGAATTAGATTTTTATGTATTTGAAAAAAAAAAAAAATGCTTCTGGCCCGCTTCGCTGGGCCAAAAGGCATTTCTGCCCACAGAATTGGTTATCGTTGTACGAAACTATATGTTTTTCGTTAAAATATTGTGTACTATATTTAAAAAATTAAAAAAAATAAAAAATAAAACTAGTTAAACCAATTAAAATTTTGATAGTTTAACAAATCAAATTCACATAATTTAGTTGTTTAAATTGTTAGCAAAAAAAAAAAAGGAAAAAAAGAAAAATTGTTAAACCAAAAGTAAATAATAATTGATATGTCTGACTTATTTATGCACATTAAAAAATACCTAATAGCTTATCTTTAGAAAAATAAAAAAATATACGTAGTTAATCATTTTTTACCAACCGTTTATATAAACGGTTGGTAAAAAATAAATTAATGACTGATTAACTATTAATGAAAACAAAATCTTCACAATAATAGTTCTTATGAATTTATAGTATCATTTTTTAAACGGGGTAAAATAAATTTATTACTATATATAAAACACTCTCCAAAAAGTTTATTTATTTTTTCATTTATGACTAAACTAAAATAATTTTTTTAATTGATTCATTCAAATTAGAAATATAGGCCAAATATCAAATATGAAAAAGATCTTTGATCAAGTTAATTTTTCCGTATTTTCCTTAATAAGAATTTCAATTACGAAAGTTATGAATTTTTGTATAAAATGTTATTGTACAAACATTTAGACACTACAAATATTTACAGAGACAAACATTGATTTAGGCAAATATTTAGACACTACTATTCTGGTTTGATTTTTTGTACTGTCTTCAATAAAGTAGTCTTCCAAATAATAATGATAAATCAAATGTATTAATTGAAGTAATTAACATTTCAAATATTATTGAACTACTGAATTTAATTTTCGCCATTATCGAGCTATAACTATCATGGTGTACGTAGGAAAGATAAAAACCAAATTAACTTAAATTGAACTAAAAACAGATAAATAAGAGGGTCAGTATTCTAATTGCATATTAATTTCAAATTAAATAGCATAAACATTAGTTACGGAATAAAGGGAAAACCAAAGTGCAACCAAATTAGCATTAGCAGTCCTTTAATATTTTCTCTTAAATGTATTCGATAAACTTAATCATAGATCTTAATCCTTGCATGAAAAAATAAATAAAAATTTAAAAATAATCATAAATTTAGTTAAGAGGAAAGTGAAAAGACAAGACCTTTTTAAATATTGTAGAAGCCATACTACACCATCTTTTATACTCACGCTTTTGATAAATTGTCTCAATTACTCCATTGATTAAAAAGGATAGTTTAGACACAATCTATAACATATGATTAAAGCATAATTATATAAAAAGATGTTGAAACAACAGAAATAAAACAAAATTAATACTTGTGGGGTATTTATTGAAAAATAACTAAGTGTTAACATACTCACGACACTCATATTTGGTTTTCATCTAAAATTTTCTTATTCAACTCCATAAATAACTTGTTGTGTTTTGTTCGAAAAATATTTTTTATGTTTAAAGGTGATTTGTGACATTTAGTGTACGGCCGACGGGATGAAAAATCCATTCAAATTTATATTTATTGATGGTTTTGTGTTAGTGAAAAAAAAAATATTTGGAACTTAAAAATTAAACAAAATGAAACTTAAACAAATCACCCTGGAATATTTGGAACTTAAAGTAGTTGGGAAATGCAAAGGGGTCTAGACTCTATATAGTCAACAAATTAGATTTACTTTACTACTCCGTATGCTACCATCCTGTCTCCTACTTATTATGTCTATCACATCTCTATTTCTTCTTTTTCTTCTTCAACATTAATCTAAATCTAAATTCATTCTCTACCCAATTAGTCGTATCTTTCATCTTTTCATCTTTTCATCTTCTTCAAAACACAATCTAAATATTATTGTCTTCAAAATACAGGTGTAGAATACGGCGTCGATTATGAAGATAACCTTGACCGCAAACCCATAGAGAGTACGTCGACCGGGAATCACTTTCCGGCAGGATGGGTTTTGTGTTTTGTGGTTTCTCTTCGTTGTTCTGACGCCGTTGAAGGTAGATGGTTTAGGTTTGTACGGGGATTAACAGTTTAATGGTGGTGGTGGCGGCTTCTATCTTCCAGGGAGTCGGGAGTGAGCTGGGTCCGGTGTAGATCTTAATTTTTGTTTAGACCGGTGCTTAGGTCATCGTCGTCCGTCGTCGACCGTTTCCGTCAGCCGTCTATGTCGGCCATTTCTTTCTCGGCCGACCGTGGTCGGCGTAGGTGCTCAGATTGAGCTCCTTTTTTTTTTTCAGATTTGGCGGTGGTTGGCCTTGGTGGTGTTGAAGATCTAAAGGTGTGAAAGAATAGCAGAAACTGTGTTTTTTTTTTTTTTTGGCAACTTGGAGTGTAAAAAGACGAAAGTACCCCTGGTGGGTACTGTTATGCTGTAGCAATTTGGATGATGTGGCGAAACGTGATTGGGAGTCGGTGTCCGTATTTAGTATATAGTATAGTATAATATAATATAATAATATAATAATATAATATAATAAATACAATAAAAATAATTGAAGTAAATAAATTTGTTTACCTGTGGAACGACACCTACAAATCTGCATCAAATAAGTGAAATTGGAGAAGCTAACCGATCACAGTAAGCGAGGCTGTAATGCAAGAATAAGAAAGACGGAGAAATTAAAAAGAAATAGTTGTAGCATGCAAAACAAACAAATAAACTAACTTAACGATAACTATAAAGCAAAAACTGAATGCTTTAGTGAACTTTACCTTCTAAAGAACTCTGTAATTATTAAATTAAATCCACAAAAACAATGTAGGTCATATACCATATTTCATACTGAGTATCTCATAAAACTGAAAATAAATCGAAAAATGTACCTGAAAGATTCAAATGATTAAAGTACGATATAAACTTAACAATGCTAATCAGTTTAACAACATCAGTCTTTAACCTTCTGACCTCGTAATCGTCATAATATCTGGACATTTATTCCAAACACTGAAAATTAAGCTCATTTACACGGATTTCGCAAAATCGCACATCCAAAATTATAATAGAATTCATCTAAAGATGTGAAATCGTTGCTAAATTGTATGAAATTGCGAAATGTAAATATCATTGAAATCTCAAAACCATATCATCACTTGTTTAATTTCTTTGCCTCTTTTGTTTAAATCAAAAGTTCTCCATCTTTTGTTAATAACTATACATAAATGGATTAATGAATATGAAGATTAATTACCTGAAGTAACCGAATGTTGACAGCGAGTGTTAAATCCATCGACACTCAAAATTAGTATTTGAACAGACCCAAGCAACCTCTGAGGAATCGAAAAAGGCAAATATGTAAGAAATTGCTAAATAAATCAAATAAATATCGAAAATAAAGTGTAAGAAACCTAAATCTTTGTTGGTGATGTCAGAACATCGAGTTAGGGTTTGATGTGTATGACGACCCTCATTTTTCCATTTTTGTTTCTACTGTTCTACTATTAGAACTTTTGTACTCATAAACTTTATTTAACAATACTTTGATTAAATAGTAAATTTTTGATCAATATTTCCTGTTAATATAAGTTTATGTTTTGTGTGATATTTATATATAAACTATATGTAATAAATTTAAGTGTGACATTTATATAAATTTAAAAATTAATTAGAACTAAATTAAAATTTAACAAAAGGACAAGGACAAAATGTATATGATTAAATAAAATGCAATTTAAATAAAAGTAACATTTATAAAATAAAATATATAAAATATATATAAATAAAAGATGCTGAAATAAAAAAATAATAAATAACTAAACAAAATAAATAAAATTCGGCTAGGATATAAAAAAAGAAAATAACTTGCTAACAAAGCAAACTAATCTTAACTCTAATATCCTAATTAACTTCAAACTCTTTTCATCCTAACCTAATCCAAGTTCTTGATCATCAAGTAAACTCTAATAATCCTAATGTGATTAGGACTCTAATCCACACTCTATAAAAGGAACCCTTGGCTTTGTTTTCTTTTCATAATCTGCATTCCAAATACACACCCAAACTCTCCCCTCTTGGGCTTGTTTCGGCAGTCTAAACCTCCCCACAATCACACCTGCATCGACTTATAAACCATCCAAAACAGCCCTCTTCTACTGCAATTCGACCACCCATCACAGCCATTTAAAGCCGCCACCACCTGCAGCTTCTGCAGTCGACCAACAGCCCTGCTTTGTTGAAAAAAGTTGCTGCTGTTTAGCCTCATGTTTTGCCACATAAACAGCCCTTCCTGCTCTTGTTTCCTGCTGCAAATACGCCTTCAAAACAGCCCCACAATCGACCATTGTTGCTGCATTTTTTTCTGCTGTTGTTGTTTCTATCGTGACCAAAGAAGGCCCAAAACCCATTCGTTTTGATCTTGTTTTGCTGCTGCTGCTGTCGAGGCCTAACACCACCATCAACCACCTCTTTTTCTTGATCTTAATCACCTAAGGTATACCTAAACCCTAATGATAATCATACTTATATTTTAGTTCTAGTTATTATGTTTTAATTATGAATGAATAAGTTAAAAGAATGATTATAAGAATATGATTATGATTATTGAGATTAAGTTGTTAAACTATAAGTATTATGATTAAGTATGAATGTTGATCATGAAACTAGCTAAATAAATACTTAAAAGTGTCATGGATATTAATGGTTATTGATGATTAATAAGTTGTTAACTATGAAGATAAAGAATTATGAATAAGATGTATGATTAATTATAAAGATTATGCATATGATTAATAAGTTAATGATTATGATATAGATTAAAAGTTATTAGATTATGATTAATTATTATGATTAAAGAGGTTATGAACTTGAATATGTTTATTAATATTTGAATATTGGTTTGTAAATAATAATGATAATAATACACACATGCATGCATGCATACAAACATACGTACGTAGATACATGTATATATTGTAGATACATGCGTGTGTATATATGTAAATATATACATGCGTATATATGTATGTGTATGCATGTATGTATATGTACGTGTGTGTGTGTATGTATGAGTGTGTGTATGTGAAAGTATATAAGGATAGTATAACATAAAAAGAAAGTAATATAAGTATGTATATGTATATAGTGCTTATGAATTTATGTATAGTTGATGATTATTAAAGTTGATAAGTAGTTGTACGTATAGATATATGTACCACCTTTAGACTTATGTATATGTAACATATATATGATAAATATATATAATATAGGTATAAACATATACATGTATGATAATAATAAAAAAATAATAATGTTATTACTATAACTTTGTAGTGACCCGAACTTTTTCATGATTATATATTAAATGAAAACTATATTTGCATGATTAAATATTTCCAACATGTTAAGCAATCAAACTTGTTAAGACTTGATTATTTGAAATGAGTTTCATGTAGACAATTGACCACCCAAGTTGACCGGCGATTCACGAACATTAAAACTTGTAAAAATTATATGATATATATATATATATATATATATATATATATATATATATATATATATATATATATATATATATATATATATATATATAGTTAACATGATATTATGATAAGAAAGTATCTCACTAGGTATATTAACAATGAGTTATATACATAAAATGAGACTATTGAATTAAGAAAACTCGAAACGATAAATATAATGATTATCGTTATAACAACGTCTTACTAAATAAATATGTATCATATTAAGATATTAATACACTATGTTTAACATCATGAAATGATAATTACATATATCATTAAGCGTATTAACAATGAACTACACGAGTAAGATGAGACTACTAACTTAAGGATTTCGAAACAATACATATATGTAACGATTATCTTTGTAATAGTATTTTACACATATATATATGATATTAAGATATATTAATACACCATGTTAACATGTTAACATAACAATTTAACATATCATTTAAGTGTAATAACAATGGATCAATTACATTTAACAAGATCGTTAACTTAAAGGTTCCGAAACAACATTTACATATAACGACTAACGATGACTTAACGACTCAGTTAAATGTATATACATATAGTGTATTAAGATGTATTAATACACTTTTGGAAGACTTCATGACATATATCAAAGTACTTCTACTTAACAAAAATGCTTACAATTACATCCTCGTTCATTTTCATCAACAATTCTACTCGTATGCACCCGTATTCGTACTAGTACAATACACAGCTTCTAAGATGTATATACTATTGGTATATACACTTAATCATCAGCTCCTTAGCAACCCATGTGAGTCATTAAACATGTGAGAACCATCATTTGGCAACTAGCATGAAATATCTAACAAAATTATAAAAAATATTATAAATCATTCATGAATTATTTACATGAAAACAAACTTACACATCCTTTATATCTAATCCATATACCAATGACCAAAAATACCTACAAACACTTTCATTCTTTAATTTTCTTCATCTAATTGATCTCTCTCAAGTTCTATCTTCAAGTTCTAAGTGTTCTTCATAAATTCTATAAGTTCTAGTTTCATAAAATCAAGAATATTATCAAGTTTGCAAGATTACTTCCAAGCTTTCTAATCCAATCCAAGTAATCATCTAAGCTCAAGAAATCGTTCTTATTTATAGTAAGATATCTTTCTAATACAAGGTAATACTCATATTCGAACTTTGATTCAATTTCTATAACTATAACTATCTTATTTCGAGTGGAAATCTTACTTGAACTTGTTTTCGTGTCATGATTCAACTTCAAGAACTTTCAAGCCATCTGTGACGCCCTGTACAAAACCATCGTGTACGGATAATCAACAACAGGATCATTACAAGATCAAACACTATATGCTGTTTGAAAACCAGTTTGCATTTATAAAAAGACAGCGTTTACAAAAGATAACGTGACACAAAGGTCGTTACAAAGTCATTATTTTTGAAAATAACATAAATTACGAATGCAAAAGAAAAGTTCCATAATTGAGACATCTCTAAGCTATCCAGCGGATATCTAACACAGCAGGTCCTTAACAGCAAGTCTAAATAGCATGACAGCAAGTCTAACAGCGGAAGCAACAAACCTCTAAGCACCTGAGAAAACATGCTTAAAAACGTCAACAATAAAGTTGGTGAGCTATAGTTTAAGTTGTAACAGTAATATAAGATTGACCACGAGATTTCAATGTTTCAAAACAGTATGAAAAGTATATGTATAACCGTGGGCACATGGAAACTAGACTTAACATAAATATAAATATCACCCCCTAAAAGTACACCTGGCGAGTGCGTATGTCCTCGAAGTATTAAACACCCGTTAAATGCTAGCGCAACTAGCCCGAGTGGGGATGTCAAACCCTATGGATCCATATCTAAGATTCGCGTCTACCGGTTCAAAAACCAATAGTTAAACGTTACCGTGCTAAGGGGAAAGTTTATGCCGTTATATAACCCACACATATGTAAAGTTTAAGTACTCGTGTCAAATAAGTAAAACATAAAAAGCGCATGTATTCTCAGTCCCAAAATAGTAAAGTAAAAAAGGGAAGCTATAACTCACAGTGAATAAGCAATACAAGTCGATACGAAAGTGTGCAAGTAGTAAGTCGGTCCGAAAGGTCGTCAACCTAAATCAAAGGTTACTAGGTCAGTAGGTTGTCTTTATAAGTTCTATTAGTGCATAAAATAAGTTTAAGTGTCATCATCATCATCATTCATCATCATAAAAGCTAAGTAAGTTTGACAAGAATAGAGATCGAAAAAATAGGCTGACTTCGGTCAGCTGTTACGACCTCTACGTAAATCGAAAAGATGCGTAATCAGTGGCTATGGCTCCATATATGAGTCCCCTAGTTGCTGACCAATTTTCAGAACCAAACTCGTCTTCTTTTGACTGTGGAGACGGTTTAAGTACGAGTAGGTCAGAAATTTCAGCACAACGTTAATAGGGTGTAATGACTTTCGGAAGGCCATAAATCCTAAACCGTAACTCGGATTAAGACGAGGTCTAAACGTAAAATCATCTACTCGAACCGAACTAACTGAAAATCAACTTTACAGTAGCCCAGGTGGTCTTATCAGATATGAAAAATAGTAGGTAAGGTGCTCCGGTGGGGTTCTTAGTTCTTGATGCTCATCACGGTTCTCATCCTTGATGCTTGTAGCTTCAAGTGTACAACTCGTTGATGGTTTAGCATCACTTTTGACCAAGATTCTACCATAAATACTGTCATAACCCGACCTTAACCATAAGGACGAATACAATAACATATGATTTCATCGCGAGGTATTGACCTCTATATGTGACATTCTTCAAAAACTGCATTCGTTTTTACAATACAAACCATAGCTTTTATTACAAATACAAGGTTTAAGCAACTTAATAATGATTATCGTTTAGCGATAATCTTAGACTTACAAACTTTACATGTGATAATAACAATACGACCTCCAACATATTTTACATTACAAATCCTCCGATATGCAGTTTTATTTTTGACACAAATATGCATACTCAAGATCTTGCTTAAATTCAACATGTTGCAGCGGAAGCTTTTAGTTATCACCTGAGAATAAGCATGCTTAAAACGTCAACATAAAGTTGGTGAGATATAGGTTTAATGCCGGCAGCGTTATAAATATAGACCACAAGATTTCATATATAAACGTTTTAATAAAAAATATTCTAAGTTGTTGAGCACTTGATAACCATACTTAACATTTAATCAACGTCGCATATTCCCTTTATTATGAAATCTTACTACACCGTACCAAGTGTAGTCACCGAAATGAAGTACTGTGCAACCGTTGAATACTGGTCGTCCAGTCCGGTTGGGGTTGTCAGGCCCGATAGATCTATCAACAGGATTCACGTTTACAATACCTCATGTAAATAATAGTTACCAAGTTACAGGGAAGTATGCCAGTGGTACAACTCAACGTAGAATATATATTTTTAATCACTTGTGTCCATAACGTAAATCATAAAATGCATGTATTCTCATCCCGAAATATTTAGAGTTTAAAAGTGGGACTATATACTCACTTTTGCCTTGAAGGTAATAAACACGACTTGGTCTCCGATTGATATCACAAACCTAACCATATATATAATATATCAACATATTTTCTTTTCAAGTAATCGTTACATATATATATATATATATATATATATATATATATATATATATATATATATATATATATATATATATATATATATATATATATATATATATATATATATATATATATATATATATATATATATATATATATATATATATATATATATATATACTTTTAAAATTTTCTTAGTCCGTAGTTAGCAGTCCAATGTTAGTGGTCCACAATTAGTTGCTTAAATAAAATAAATAAAGACCCCATCGTATTCGTATTGATCAGAATTAATCTCGACCCATGGTACCATGTTGTCAAGTGACGTGTTGCGTACATAAAGTACCGTGTTGTCAAATGACGTGTTGCGTACAATCATGAGGTCTTATGATTAATCTTCTCGTGTTGTTTACGGGTGGTCCTGAAATATATAAAATCAAATCATAAGTAAATATATATTAAATATTATGTTAATTAACCAAGATATGATTAATCCGATTTTGTCATAATATGATATATTACAGGTCTTGTAGTGTTTTTTTTAAAAATCAAATTAGAAGGATCTATTTAGTTTGCGAACAAGTTTGAAATCACTCAAACTATGTTCTTGTTGTTAAAATTTTACAACACAAAATAAGATAGCTATATAAATATGAATCGAATAAGGTTATGAATAAGGTTACTACCTCAAGTTACTTGGACAAAGCTACTGGAAAAGGTAAGAAAAATCTTGGAATCAAAAGAGTGGTGGAGTGGGATTGAAAGATTGGAAGTAATCTCCTTGAAATCAGATGACTATATTGATACGTTCTTGAGTAGGTAAATGAAGAGAGATTAGGGAGTGAATTAACTTGAAAGAAAATTGGAAATGAAATTGTATGTGTGTGTGTGCAAAATAGCATGATTATGGGATGGATATATAGGAGATTTAGTTTGTTTTCTTACACAAAAGTCACACATGAGGTAAAATGGCTGGTTCCCACATGTAACATCATGTCTAGTGGCTGATCATTGAAGTTTATTGTTGGTATATACCAATAGTAAATACGTATAGAAGCTGGGTATGATATGGTTAGATATACCCTAGATATACTTGTAGAAATTTTGAGGAATCGGAACAAGAATTCAAATATGGACGGGTTTATAACTGTAATAGAGGCTCAAAAACTGGGCTTTTATTTTTGGGTCAAACCGGGCCAAAATAAAATTTTAAGACATTTTTAATAAAGCAATGTTAGCCCAAGCCAGGGGTTCTGCCCCTTAGACCCCGCCAGGGGTTGCCACCCCTTGGACCCCGCTTATCGGGGGCGCTGCCCCCGAACCCCCGTCATAATCAAGATAAGTTCAAACAAGTGTGCACTCCACACTTCCCCAAACTTGTTCGATATTTATCAAGATTATTTTGGTTACAAATTAATCCCATTACACTTAAATCATATTGGTGACATAGATCACCAACACATTATAGATTGTAAGTATATATGTCAAAGAACGTTACATATAGTTATCATTTTGAAAACTTAAGTTTGTGGTCTCAAAGTATACTTATAACTCATTGTTGTTAGTTCACAATGAAATGTTAAACCATCCTTAAATCATGTTAAATATGTATAGATATGTACATATACATAATCGTATAATTATCGTGTGTTATATAGTTCGTGATATCATCGGTCAAATTGGACGGTCAAACGTTGTGTGAAACTCTTTTCAAAAACATAAGTCTCAACAGTTTGGATTACTTATCATGTTGGTAAGGTTTATTTTATGTAAATATTAGTCTCATAATTATAAAACGATCGGAAAATCCGGGTCGTTACAGTACCTACCCGTTAAATAAATTTCGTCCCGAAATTTTAAAGTTGTACCTATTTTGCGTTGTCGGGAAACAAATGTGGATACTTTTATTTCATCTGATCCTCTCGTTCCCAAGTAAACTCGGGACCCCTTCGAGCATTCCAACGAACCTTGACGATTGGTATGTTGCTCTGCTTGAGTTGTTTAACTTCACGGTCCATGATTTCGACTGGTTCTTCTATGAATTGTAGTTTCTCGTCGACTTAGATTTCTTTAAGAGGAATGGTGAGATCTTCCTTTGCAAGACATTTCTTGAGGTTTGAGACGTGAAATGAATTATGTACCCCGGCGAGTTGTTGTGGTAACTCGAGTCGATAAGCTACCGGTCCGATGCGTTCGATGATCTTGAAAGGGCCTACATACCTTGGGTTCAGTTTACCCCTTTTTCCAAAACGTATTACACCTTTCCAAGGTGACACCTTTAGCATAACAATGTCACCGATCTGAAACTCTAATGGTTTCCTTCGGACATCGGCGTAGCTCTTTTGGCGACTACGGGCTGTTTTCAATCTCTCCTTGATTTGCACTATCTTCTCAGTAGTTTCATGGATGATCTCGGGACCAGTTAATTGTCGATCTCCTACTTCATTCCAACAGATAGGGGATCTACACTTCCTTCCATATAGTGCTTCGAATGGTACAGCTTTAATGCTCGCATGATAACTATTATTATACGAGAATTCTGCTAATGGTAGATATTTATCCCATCCGTTTCCAAAATCGATCACACATGCCCTGAGCATGTCTTCAAGAGTCTGAATTGTTCTTTCACTCTGCCCGTTAGTTTGCGGATGATATGCGGTGCTCATATCCAAACGGGTTCCCAGGGCCTCCTGTAGTGATTGCCAAAACTTTGATGTAAATCTACTATCACGATCGGATATAATGGAAATAGGTATTCCATGCATTGAAACAATTTCCTTTATGTATAATCGTAATAGTTTCTCCATTTTATCCGTTTCCTTTATAGGCAAGAAATGTGCAGATTTGATGAGACGATCAACTATTACCCAAATGGTGTCATAACCCCAGGCAGTCTTAGGTAACTTTGTGATGAAATCTATGGTAATACCATCCCATTTCCATTCTGGGATTTCTGGTTGTTGAAGTAACCCTGACGGCTTCTGGTGTTCTGCTTTGACTTTGGAACAAGTTAAACATTCCCCAACATATGTTGCAACATCTGTCTTTAAATTAGGCCACCAATAGTGCGTCTTAAGATCATGATACATCTTTCCAACTCCAGGATGTATCGAGTATCTTGTCTTATGTGCCTCGTTCAATATCAATTTCCTTAATCCACCCAACTTCGGTACCCAAATACGGTTTGCGAAATATCGAATTCCGTCTTCACGTATAACGAGTTGCTTCTCATACTTCTTCATTATTTCATTTCCTATGTTTTCTTTAGTAAGAGCTTCTCGTTGAGCCTCTTTGATTTGTGAGTTGAGATTCATGCGAATTTTTATGTTCATTGCTCGTACTCGAATTGGTTCTCGTTCCTTTCTGCTTAGAGCGTCGGCCACTACATTCGCTTTCCCGGGATGATAGCGAATCTCACAATCATAGTCGTTTATCAGCTCGACCCACCTACGTTGCCTCATGTTCAGCTGTTTCTGATCAAAAATATGTTGAAGGCTTTTATGATCAGTAAACACAGTGCATTTAACCCCATATAAATAGTGTCTCCATATCTTCAATGCAAACACTACTGCTCCCAATTCTAAATCATGCGTCGTATAATTCCGCTCGTGAATCTTCAATTGTCGGGATGCGTATGCTATAACTTTCTTCCGTTGCATAAGGACGCAACCAAAACCTTGTCGCGAAGCGTCACAATATATCTCAAAATCATCGTTCCCTTCAGGTAACGATAAAATAGGTGCTGTAGTCAACTTCTTCTTCAGTAATTGAAATGCACTCTCTTGCTCAGAAGTCCATTCGTACTTCTTCCCTTTTTGCGTTAACGCTGTTAATGGTTTAGCTATTCGGGAAAAATCTTGAATAAACCTTCTATAATAACCAGCTAAACCCAAAAATTGGCGTATCTGCGTTGGTGTCTTAGGAGTCTCCCATTTTTCAATGGCCTCAATTTTAGCTGGATCAACCTGAATTCCTTTGCTACTAACAACGTGACCAAGAAATTGCACTTCTTTCAACCAAAATGCACACTTAGAAAATTTGGCGTATAACTGTTCTTTTCTTAACAATTCTAATACCAACCTTAAATGCTGCTCATGCTCTTGCTCACTCTTGGAATAGATAAGAATATCGTCAATGAAAATGATAACAAACTTATCTAAATACGGACTACAAACTCGATTCATGAGGTCCATGAATACAGCTGGCGCATTAGTCAACCCAAACGGCATGACCAAAAATTCATAATGACCGTAGCGTGTCCGAAAAGCAGTTTTCGAAATATCTTCTTCTTTGACGCGTAGTTGATGATAGCCCGACCTTAGGTCGATTTTCAAGTAAACACATGATCCTTGCAATTGATCAAATAAGTCATCAATTCTCGGTAGTGGATACCGATTCTTGATAGTTAACTTATTTAATTCATGATAATCTATACACATTCGGAAAGATCCATCTTTCTTCTTGACGAATAAAATCGGAGCTCCCCACGGTGAAGTGCTCGGTCGAATGAAACCACGGTCCAGTAATTCTTGTAACTGGCTTTGTAACTCTTTCATCTCAGATGGTGCAAGTCTATATGAAGCACGAGCCACTGGTACAGCTCCTGGTACTAGATCTATTTGAAATTCTACAGATCTAAATGGAGGTAATCCCGGCAACTCTTCCAGAAATACTTTAGGAAAATCTCTTGCCACAGGCACGTCGTTGATGCTCTTCACTTTTTCCTTCGTTTTGACTTTATTAACATGTGCTAGGATATCATAGCACCCTTTCTTCAAGCACTTTTGAGCTTTCAAACAACTAATGAGTTTTAGCTTTGAGTTACCCTTCTCTCCATAAATCATTAATGGCGTTCTATCCTTACGAGGAATGCGAATTGCCTTCTTGGTGCACACACCTTCAGCTCCTATTTTGGACATCCAGTCCATGCCGACTATTACATCAAAACTTCCTAATTCTACGGGTATCAAATCAATCTTAAATGTTTCTCCGGCTAAATTTATTTTACAATCACGGCAAATTTTATCGGCTTTAATTAGTTTACCATTAGCTAACTCAATCATGTACTTAGCATCTAGAGGTAATGATGAACAATTCAATTTAGCGTGAAAGTCTCTACACACGTAACTTCTATCGGCACCAGTATCAAATATAATAGATGCGGATAAGTTATTAATGGTAAACGTACCCGTAACAAGCTCCGGGTCTTCATACACCTCTCTAGCATTAATAACAAATGCTCTTCCACGTGCAGATCCGATATTCTTCTCTGGATTCGGGCACTGACTCTTATAATGACCCTGTTTCCCACACCCATAACAAGTAACAGTGGCCAAGGCAGTTCTATTTGCATTGGTGGCAGGAGTCTTGGTACCGTTTGTATTTGTAGCGGGAACCCTACAATCTTCAGCAAGATGACCTTTTCGATTACAATTGTTGCACACCACATTACAATAACTAGAGTGATGTTTGTGGCATCTGTTACATAAAGGATTTCGTCCTTTGTAACCTGAGTTTGAACCGCTACCCGCACCTTGCGTGGTTTCTTGTTTCTTGTTGGATTGTTGATGATTACCTTCCCACTTTCTTTTATTTCCCGATGTCTTGACATCGGTGTTCTTATCCAGAATAATCTAGTCCATCAACTCGTTCGCCATGGTGATAGCTTCATGAATAGTCTTGGGTTTGGATGCTGTAACATTTGCCTTGACCTTTTTAGGCAAACCGTCTTTGTACAGTTCAATCTTCCGTTCTTCGGTTGGTACCAATTCGGGACATAGCAAAGCTAATTCCATGAATCGCTGATTGTAGTTGGTGAGTTCAGTACCAACAACTTTCAGGCTTCGTAATTCAGCTTCCAACTTCCTAACCTCGTTCCTTGGACAATATTCGTTGATTAGCATTGTTTTGAATTCTTCCCAAGGAGTATCATAAGCTACATCTCCTCCTACGGCTTTCACATAGTTTTTCCACCACGTGAGTACACTATCTTGTAGGGTGCACGATGCATACTTGGTCATGTCCTTCTCAATACAACCACTGATTTTAAACACAGACTCAATCTTTTCGATCCACCGGGTTAAACCAACCGGTCCTTCTATTCCACTGAATGATGTGAAATGTCCCGTTCTTATTGATTAAAAACGTTCCATATTAATTGATTTCATTGCGAGGTTTTGACCTCTATATGAGACGTTTTTCAAAGACTGCATTCATTTTAAAACAAACCATAACCTTTATTTCATCAATAAAGGTTTAAAAAGCTTTACGTAGATTATCAAATAATGATAATCTAAAATATCCTGTTTACACACGACCATTACATAATGGTTTACAATACAAATATGTTACAACAAAATAAGTTTCTTGAATGCAGTTTTTACACAATATCATACAAGCATGGACTCCAAATCTCGTCCTTATTTAAGTATGCGACAGCGGAAGCTCTTAATAATCACCTGAGAATAAACATGCTTAAAACGTCAACAAAAATATTGGTGAGTTATAGGTTTAACCTATATATATCAAATCATAATAATAGACCACAAGATTTCATATTTCAATACACATCCCATACATAGAGATAAAAATCATTCATATGGTGAACACCTGGTAACCGACATTAACAAGATGCATATATAAGAATATCCCCATCATTCCGGGACACCCTTCGGATATGATATAAATTTCGAAGTACTAAAGCATCCGGTACTTTGGATGGGGTTTGTTAGGCCCAATAGATCTATCTTTAGGATTCGCGTCAATTAGGGTGTCTGTTCCCTAATTCTTAGATTACCAGACTTAATAAAAAGGGGCATATTCGATTTCGATAATTCAACCATAGAATGTAGTTTCACGTACTTGTGTCTATTTTGTAAATCATTTATAAAACCTGCATGTATTCTCATCCCAAAAATATTAGATTTTAAAAGTGGGACTATAACTCACTTTCACAGATTTTTACTTCGTCGGGAAGTAAGTCTTGGCCACTGGTTGATTCACGAACCTATAACAATATATACATATATATCAAAGTATGTTCAAAATATATTTATAACACTTTTAATATATATTGATGTTTTAAGTTTATTAAGTCAGCTGTCCTCGTTAGTAACCTACAACTAGTTGTCCACAGTTAGATGTACAGAAATAAATCGATAAATATTATCTTGAATCAATCCACGACCCAGTGTATACGTATCTCAGTATTGATCACAACTCAAACTATATATATTTTGGAATCAACCTCAACCCTGTATAGCTAACTCCAACATTCACATATAGAGTGTCTATGGTTGTTCCGAAATATATATAGATGTGTCGACATGATAGATCGAAACATTGTATACGTGTCTATGGTATCTCAAGATTACATAATATACAATACAAGATGATTAAGTTATGGTTGGAATAGATTTGTTACCAATTTTCACGTAGCTAAAATGAGAAAAATTATCCAATCTTGTTTTACCCATAACTTCTTCATTTTAAATCCGTTTTGAATGAATCAAATTGCTATGGTTTCATATTGAACTCTATTTTATGAATCTAAACAGAAAAAGTATAGGTTTATAGTCGGAAAAATAAGTTACAAGTCGTTTTTGTAAAGGTAGTCATTTCAGTCGAAAGAACGACGTCTAGATGACCATTTTAGAAAACATACTTCCACTTTGAGTTTAACCATAATTTTTGGATATAGTTTCATGTTCATAATAAAAATAATTTTCTCAGAATAACAACTTTTAAATCAAAGTTTATCATAGTTTTTAATTAACTAACCCAAAACAGCCCGCGGTGTTACTACGACGGCGTAAATCCGGTTTTACGGTGTTTTTCGTGTTTCCAGGTTTTAAATCATTAAGTTAGCATATCATATAGATATAGAACATGTGTTTAGTTGATTTTAAAAGTCAAGTTAGAAGGATTAACTTTTGTTTGCGAACACGTTTAGAATTAACTAAACTATGTTCTAGTGATTACAAGTTTAAACCTTCGAATAAGATAGGTTTATATGTATGAATCGAATGATGTTATGAACATCATTACTACCTTAAGTTCCTTGAATAAACCTACTGAAAAAGAGAAAAATGGATCTAGCTTCAACGGATCCTTGGATGGCTCGAAGTTCTTGAAGCAGAATCATGACACGAAAACAAGTTCATGTAAGATCATCACTTGAAATAAGATTGTTATAGTTATAGAAATTGAACCAAAGTTTGAATATGATTATTACCTTGTATTAGAATGATAACCTACTGTAAGAAACAAAGATTTCTTGAGATTGGATGATCACCTTACAAGATTGGAAGTGAGCTAGCAAACTTGAAAGTATTCTTGATTTTATGTAACTAGAACTTGTAGAATATATGAAGAACACTTAGAACTTGAAGATAGAACTTGAGAGAGATCAATTAGATGAAGAAAATTGAAGAATGAAAGTGTTTGTAGGTGTTTTTGGTCGTTGGTGTATGGATTAGATATAAAGGATATGTAATTTTGTTTTCATGTAAATAAGTCATGAATGATTACTCATATTTTTGTAATTTTATGAGATATTTCATGCTAGTTGCCAAATGATGGTTCTCACATGTGTTAGGTGACTCACATGGGCTGCTAAGAGCTGATCATTAGAGTGTATATACCAATAGTACATACATCTAAAAGATGTGTATTGTACGAGTACGAATACAGGTGCATACGAGTAGAATTGTTGATGAAACTGAACGAGGATGTAATTGTAAGCATTTTTGTTAAGTAGAAGTATTTTGATAAGTGTATTAAAGTCTTTCAAAAGTGTATAAATACATATTAAAACACTACATGTATATACATTTTAACTGAGTCGTTAAGTCATCGTTAGTCGTTACATGTAAGTGTTGTTTTGAAACCTTTAGGTTAACGATCTTGTTAAATGTTGTTAACCCAATGTTTATAATATCAAATGAGATTTTAAATTATTATATTATCATGATATTATCATGTATGAATATCTCTTAATATGATATATATACATTAAATGTCTTTACAACGATAATCGTTACATATATGTCTCGTTTAAAAATCATTAAGTTAGTAGTCTTGTTTTTACATATGTAGTTCATTATTAATATACTTAATGATATGTTTACTTATCATAGTATCATTTTAACTATATATATATATATATCCATATATATGTCATCATATAGTTTTTACAAGTTTTAGCGTTCGTGAATCACCGGTCAACTTGGGTGGTCAATTGTCTATATGAAACATATTTCAATTGCTTAACATGTTGGAAAAATTTAATCATGTAAATATCAATATCAATTAATATATATAAACATGGAAAAGTTCGGGTCACTACAGTACCTACCCGTTAAATAAATTTCGTCCCGAAATTTTAAGCTGTTGAAGGTGTTGACGATTCTTCTGGAAATAGATGCGGGTATTTCTTCTTCATCTGATCTTCACGCTCCCAGGTGAACTCGGGTCCTCTACGAGCATTCCATCGAACCTTAACAATTGGTATCTTGTTTTGCTTAAGTCTTTTAACCTCACGATCCATTATTTCGACGGGTTCTTCGATGAATTGAAGTTTTTCGTTGATTTGGATTTCATCTAAAGGAATAGTGAGATCTTCTTTAGCAAAACATTTCTTCAAATTCGAGACGCGGAAAGTGTTATGTACAGCCGCGAGTTGTTGAGGTAACTCAAGTCGGTAAGCTACTGGTCCGACACGATCAATAATCTTGAATGGTCCAATATACCTTGGATTTAATTTCCCTCGTTTACCAAATTGAACAACGCCTTTCCAAGGTGCAACTTTAAGCATGACCATCTCTCCAATTTCAAATTCTATATCTTTTCTTTTAATGTCAGCGTAGCTCTTTTGTCGACTTTGGGCGGTTTTCAACCGTTGTTGAATTTGGATGATCTTCTCGATAGTTTCTTGTATAATCTCCGGACCCGTAATCTGTCTATCCCCCACTTCACTCCAACAAATCGGAGACCTGCACTTTCTACCATAAAGTGCTTCAAACGGCGCCATCTCAATGCTTGAATGGTAGCTGTTGTTGTAGGAAAATTCTGCTAACGGTAGATGTCGATCCCAACTGTTTCCGAAATCAATAACACATGCTCGTAGCATGTCTTCAAGCGTTTGTATCGTCCTTTTGCTCTGCCCATCAGTTTGTGGATGATAGGCAGTACTCATGTCTAGACGAGTTCCTAATGCTTGCTGTAATGTCTGCCAGAATCTTGAAATAAATCTGCCATCCCTATCAGAGATAATAGAGATTGGTATTCCATGTCTGGAGACGACTTCCTTCAAATACAGTCGTGCTAACTTCTCCATCTTGTCATCTTCTCTTATTGGCAGGAAGTGTGCTGATTTGGTGAGACGATCAACTATTACCCAAATAGTATCAAAACCACTTGCAGTCCTTGGCAATTTAGTGATGAAATCCATGGTAATGTTTTCCCATTTCCATTCCGGGATTTCGGGTTGTTGAAGTAGACCTGATGGTTTCTGATGCTCAGCTTTGACCTTAGAACACGTCAAATATTCTCCTACATATTTAGCAACATCGGCTTTCATACCAGGCCACCAAAAATGTTTCTTGAGATCCTTGTACATCTTCCCCGTTCCAGGATGTATTGAGTATCTGGTTTTATGAGCTTCTCTAAGTACCATTTATCTCATATCTCCAAATTTTGGTACCCAAATCCTTTCAGCCCTATACCGGGTTCTGTCTTCCCGAATATTAAGATGCTTCTCCGATCCTTTGGGTATTTCATCCTTTAAATTTCCCTCTTTTAAAACTCCTTGTTGCGCCTCCTTTATTTGAGTAGTAAGGTTATTATGAATTATTATATTCATAGATTTTACTCGAATGGGTTCTCTGTCCTTCTTGCTCAAGGCATCGGCTATCACATTTGCCTTCCCCGGGTGGTAACGAATCTCAAAGTCGTAATCATTCAATAATTCAATCCACCTACGCTGCCTCATATTCAGTTGTTTCTGATTAAATATGTGTTGAAGACTTTTGTGGTCGGTATATATAATACTTTTGACCCCATATAAGTAGTGCCTCCAAGTCTTTAATGCAAAAACAACCGCGCCTAATTCCAAATCATGCGTCGTATAATTTTGTTCGTGAATCTTCAATTGTCTAGATGCATAAGCAATCACCTTCGTTCGTTGCATTAATACACAACCGAGACCTAGCTTTGATGCGTCACAATAAATCACAAAATCATCATTCCCTTCAGGCAATGACAATATAGGTGCCGTAGTTAGCTTTTTCTTCAATAACTGAAACGCTTTCTCTTGTTCATCATTCCATTCAAATTTCTTCCCTTTATGCGTTAATGCAGTCAAGGGTTTTGCTATTCTGGAAAAGTCTTGGATGAACCTTCTGTAGTAACCAGCTAGTCCTAAAAACTGGCGTATGTGTTTTGGAGTTTTCGGGGTTTCCCACTTTTCAACAGTTTCTATCTTTGCCGGATCCACCTTAATACCTTCTTTGTTCACTATGTGACCGAGGAATTGAACTTCTTCCAACCAAAATGCACACGTTGAACACTGGTCGTCCAGTCCGGTTGGGGTTGTCAGGCCCGATAGATCTATCAACAGGATTCGCGTTTACAATACCTCATGTAAATAATAGTTACCAAGTTACAGGGAAGTATGCCAGTGGTACAACTCAACGTAGAATATATATTTTTAATCACTTGTGTCCATAACGTAAATCATAAAATGCATGTATTCTCATCCCGAAATATTTAGAGTTTAAAAGTGGGACTATATACTCACTTTTGCCTTGAAGGTAATAAACACGACTTGGTCTCCGATGTTAGTGGTCCACAATTAGTTGCTTAAATAAAATAAATAAAGACCCCATCGTATTCGTATTGATCAGAATTAATCTCGACCCATGGTACCATGTTGTCAAGTGACGTGTTGCGTACATAAAGTACCGTGTTGTCAAATGACGTGTTGCGTACAATCATGAGGTCTTATGATTAATCTTCTCGTGTTGTTTACGGGTGGTCCTGAAATATATAAAATCAAATCATAAGTAAATATATATTAAATATTATGTTAATTAGCCAAGATATGATTAATCCGATTTTGTCATAATATGATATATTACTGGTCTTGAAGTGTTTTTTTTAAAAATCAAATTAGAAGGTTCTATTTAGTTTGCGAACAAGTTTGAAATCACTCAAACTATGTTCTTGATGTTAAAATTTTACAACACAAAATAAGATAGCTATATAAATATGAATCGAATAAGGTTATGAATAAGGTTACTACCTCAAGTTACTTGGACAAAGCTACTGAAAAAGGTAAGAAAAATCTTGGAATCAAAAGAGTGGTGGAGTGGGATTGAAAGATTGGAAGTAATCTCCTTGAAATCAGATGACTATATTGATACGTTCTTGAGTAGGTAAATGAAGAGAGATTAGGGAGTGAATTAACTTGAAAGAAAATTGGAAATGAAATTGTATGTGTGTGTGTGCAAAATAGCATGATTATGGGATGGATATATAGGAGATTTAGTTTGTTTTCTTGCACAAAAGTCACACATGAGATTAAATGGCTGGTTCCCACATGTAACATCATGTCTAGTGGCTGATCATTGAAGTTTATTGTTGGTATATACCAATAGTAAATACGTATAGAAGCTGGGTATGATACGGTTACATATACCCTAGATATACTTGTAGAAATTTTGAGGAATCGGAACAAGAATTCAAATATGGACGGGTTTATAACTGTAATAGAGGCTCAAAAACTGGGCTTTTATTTTTGGGTCAAACCGGGCCAAAATAAAATTTTAAGACATTTTTAATAAAGCAATGTTAGCCCAAGCCAGGGGCTCTACCCCTTGGACCCCGCTAGGGGTTGCCACCCCTTGGACCCCGCTTATCGGGGGCGCTGCCCCCGAACCCCCGTCATAATCAAGATAAATTCAAACAAGTGTGCACTCCACACTTCCCCAAACTTGTTCGATATTTATCAAGATTATTTTGGTTACAAATTAATCCCATTACACTTAAATCATATTGGTGACATAGATCACCAACACATTATAGATTGTAAGTATATATGTCAAAGAACGTTACATATAGTTATCGTTTTGAAAACTTAAGTTTGTGGTCTCAAAGTATACTTATAACTCATTGTTGTTAGTTCACAATGAAATGTTAAACCATCCTTAAATCATGTTAAATATGTTTAGATATGTACATATACATAATCATATAATTATCGTGTGTTATATAGTTCGTGATATCATCGGTCAAATTGGACGGTCAAACGTTGTGTGAAACTCTTTTCAAAAACATAAGTCTCAACAGTTTGGATTGCTTATCATGTTGGTAAGGTTTATTTTATGTAAATATTAATCTCATAAGTATAAAACGATCGGAAAATTCGGGTCGTTACAAATACACAATATGTTAAGACCAAGTAATAACACAACTCATTTAAGAGTCTTAGATGGAAGATGAACCAAGGTTACATCATATCCTTAGTCTTAACACAATTACAAGTTACATTTACAACTAAAGCTATAAACTTTACATCAATCAAACAAGTATGAACATAATCTAAGTCAAATGAGGTGATGGAACCCTAAGCTAGAGAGCTTGGATCCCTTTCACACAAGTTATAAGGTTACAAAGCTAGAAAGCTTGAACATTTAGTGTTCTTGAAGATCTTGAAGCATAAAGCTTGGATCTTTAAGTTACATGAAGACCATAAACACAAGTTTTGATCTTTATAACAAAATAATGAGATCATAAGTTAGAAAACTTAGATCTAACAAAAGATATGAAGATCCAAGCTAGAAATCTTGCATCTTAGTTGTTCTTGAAGATCTTGAAGCATAAAGCTTGGATCTTTAAGTTACATGAAGATTACAAACACAAGTTTGAATCTTTATAACAAAATAACAAGATTTAAAGTTAAAAGATATAGATCTACAAAGTGGGTGAAGATTCAAAGCTAGAAAGCTTGAATCTTCCATGTTCTTGAAGGATTCATGCTTGAATCTACAAGATGTAATCAAGATCAAAGTTAAAAAGCAAGACCTTTAAATGATGTTGATGATTTCATGTAAGATGAAGGGAGAAGAAGAAGAAAAATTTAATTACTTACACTTTTAGAGAGAGAAAGAACTAGAGAGAATTAGAGAGTGAGTGTGTGTGAAATACAAATGAGAGCAAGTGTTAAATGGATGGAATAAGGGTGGTATTTATAGGTGGTGAGGGGATGGTGGTGGTGAGTTGGCCGAAAATTTGGAGGGGGGACAAGGGGGACAAAAGTTTGCTTTTTGGTTAATGGTTGTCTAAAGTTGGTGCTTATGTTGGGATCCCATGCAACATTAAGGATAATACTTGACATAAATGATAGCATGTTCCCTCTAGTAAATGGGCATTTGTCTTACTTATTATTGGGTCACTAGTAATTAATAAGTGGGCTAAATAAATGGGCTACTAGCTAGAGTAGGGTGGGCTTAAGTCCAACAATGTAGAAAGTCCAACAAGACTAACTAGTAAGTATAATTAAATTACTACGCATAATTAAGAATCCAAAAACCCAAGTAATTATTATTATAAAATAATAATTAATTTTTCGTAGTCATAATATTCCGATTACGACAAAAGTTAAACATGTGCGCAGTTCGCAGTTTATTCGAAACATCAAGTGACACTAACGGTCATAAAAGCTTCCGGTGAACAAGTTAAGTATCCTACGTACTCTAAGGCACGTTTTAATATATAAATGAAAGTAAACCATGTATTTAAAGATTCCAGAGTATAAAGTAGCACAGTACACACAAATACGCAGTTTCGCTAAAACACAAGGCATAAAAGCAAGTCAAAAAAGTCGGGTCGTTACATTACCCACCTGTTAATGGAAATTTCATCCCGAAATTTAAGCTGAGGCAGGTGTTTGAGTCGGGAAAAGGTGAGGATACTTCTGCATCATTTGATCCTCTCGTTCCCAAGTAAACTCAGGTCCACGTTTGGCATTCCATCGGACTCGAACAATTAGAATCTTATTGTGCTTCAAAGTCTTGACCTCACGGTCCATAATTTCGACAGGTTCTTCCACGAAGTGGAGTTTTTCATCAATCGTAAGTTCCTCCAGGGGTATGATAAGTTCCGGTGGAGCAAGACAGTTCTTCGAATTTGATATGTGGAAGGTAGGATGAATAGCACTCAACTGAGTCAGAAGATCCAAACGGTAAGCTGCGGGTCCAACACGTTCCAAAATTTCGAAAGGGCCAATGTATCGTGGGTTTAGCTTTCCACGCATTCCAAAGCAGATTACACCTTTCCAAGGTGTGACTTTCAACATCACACGGTCACTCACGTTAAATTCGAAGTCCTTACGTTTAAGATCGGCATAACTCTTTTGGCGATCACGGGCCGTCTTAAGTCTCGCTTGAATCTGGGCAATCTTCTCCGTCGTTTCATAGACTATCTCGGGTCCGGTGATTTGCACTTCGCCTAACTCAGCCCAACAAATAGGAGAACGGCACTTGCGGCCATACAACGCTTCAAAAGGTGCGGCATTAATACTCGAGTGATAACTGTTGTTGTAAGAGAATTCAGCTAACGGCAAATGCCTTTCCCAAGACTTTCCGAAGTTAATAACACAGGCACGCAACATGTCCTCTAAAGTCTGAATCGTTCGTTTGCTCTGATCGTCGATCTGTAGGTGATATGCGGTACTCATGTCGAGACGTGTTCCCAAGGCTTCTTGAAAAGAACGCCAAAACCTTGAAGCAAAACGGGTATCGCGATCTGAGATAATCGATAAGGGCACACCATGACGGGATACAACCTCTTTGATGTATAGTTGAGCGAGTCTCTCCATTGTATCCATTTCCTTCATGGCTAAGAAGTGTGCAGATTTAGTAAGTTGATCAACGATAACCCAGATGGTATCATAACCGCCTACCGTCTTCGGTAGCTTTGTGATGAAGTCCATCGTAATTGCCTCCCATTTCCATTGTGGGATTTTCGGTTGTTGAAGTAATCCAGATGGCCTCTGATGTTCAGCCTTAACCTTCGAACAAGTCAAACACCTCCCAACATAAGTTGCAACATCCTTCTTAAGATTAGGCCACCAATACTATTCCTTGAGATCGTGGTACATTTTACCATCTCCTGGATGAATCGAATATCTTGACTTGTGGGCTTCATCTAGTATAGAGATCCGTAGATCTACATAACTAGGTACCCAAATCCTTCCGGCAAAACATCGGAGTCCAGTCTCCTTAACCTCGAATCGTGAAATGAGAATGTTCAAGTGTTCTTGAGAAATATTGATGTTATGCGAGGTGTATATAAAATAGTTTATATTTTACTAGGAAAATACTATTAAATACAATACAATTTTACACAAGATATTTATTTATTTATAGAATGGATATACTTAAACCTTGCTACAACACTTATAGGCAGTGTACCTAATCGTACAGTAGTGTAGTTTTTAGTAAGTCCGGTTCGTTCCACAGGGAAATCTTTAAACAAAGCTCAACGCTATATTAGTTTACTTTTATAAAAATACATATATATATATAAGTAATATTATTATTATAAAGGGGGTTTTTTACCGTTTAATGACCGGTTTGTCGATTTTAAAACTTTAGTCGCAGTTAAAACCTAATGTAAAAGACTTAATTTAAAGCGTAAAGTAAATAACGATAATGAAATTGCGAATAATAAAAGTGCGATAAAATAAAATTGCGATAAATAAAAGTGCGATAATTAGAAGTGCAATTAAATATAAAATGAAGGAAATTAAATATGAAATAAAAGAATTATGCTTATTTAAACTTCCGTAATCATGATGTTTGACGTGTTGATTTTAGTTTTATGCCCATGGGTTAATTGTCCTTTGTCCTGGATTATTCAATATGTCCGTCTGGTTTTTGTCCATAACAGTCCATCAGTCATAAATATAAAATGCGAGTGTCCTCGTCAAATTATTATTATACCCGAAGTTAAATATTCCAACTAATTGGGGATTCGAATTGTAACAAGGTTTTAATACTTTGTTTAATGAATACACCAGGTTATCGACTGCGTGTAAACCAAGGTTTTACTACTTTGTTAACAATTACACCAATTACCCTTGAATGTAATTTCACCCCTGTTTTAATTATTCTAGTGGCTATTAATCCATTCCCGTGTCCGGTTAAATGAACGATTATTCGTACATATAAATACCCCGCCCATCGTGTCCGATTGAGTGTATATGGTAATTTATAGGGACGCCCAATTGTAAATCTTTATATTAACATTAACAAACTATCATTTAGTTAAACAAATATAAAGCCCATTAATAGCCCATAGTCTAATTTCCACAAGTGTCGTTCTTTTGTCCAAACCCCAATTATGGTACAAAGCCCAATTACCCAATTTTAGTAATTAGCCCAACATCATGATTACTTCGTTTTAAATAAGCATAATAATAACTTAGCTACGAGACATTAATATAAAAAGGTTGAACATAACTTACAATGATTAAAAATAGCGTAGCGTTACACGGACAGAATTTCGACTTACACCCTTACAATATTCGCTAACATACCCTTATTATTAGAATTATAATTAAAATTAAAATATAAATTATAAATATAAATATAAATTTTACGTATGAATGAGGAAGAAAAAGATGATGAATTTTTGATCAGAATTCGGTTTGCTTTATAGGCAGAGTTGATTTTTGGGGCTCCGCGACTCGCGGCAAAATCCTCTTCAAACTCCGCGAGTCGCGGAGAATGTATTTACAGCTCACACCCTTGGAGTCTTTCTCTGCCGACGGTTTATAATATATATATAATATATATATAATTAATATAATTAATTATATATTATATTATATTTATATACATAGTTAACTTGTAATTTTTAGTCCGTTGCGTCGAGCGTTGAGAGTTGACTCTGGTCCCGGTTCCGGATTTTCGAACGTCCTTGCGTACAATTTTATATTTTGTACTTTGCGTTTTGAATCTTGTACTCTTGTGATTTCGAGACGTTTCTTATCAATAATTGGAACCTTTTTGATTGTCTTTTGTACTTTTGAGCTTTTTGGTCGTTTGCGTCTTCAATTCGTCGAATCTGTCTTTTGTCTTCACCTTTCATTATTTAAACGAATATCACTTGTAAATAGAACAATTGCAACTAAAAGCTTGTCTTTCTTGAGGAATAATGCTATGAAATATATGTTCGTTTTTAGCATTATCAAATATTCCCACACTTGAGCGTTGCTTGTCCTCAAGCAATATCGTCTTGAAATACTAGAATCACTTCTTTATTCTTCACACTTTGTACATCAGTGATTTCTATACGGCGGTATAAACAATGGTAGTAACGATATGGTTTACAGTCCCACATGACTATAAAAATTTAGATCCATTAAGGAAATTGGATCTTTATGAAAACATTTGATCTTTTGAAAATTAAATCTAGTTTTTACCCTAGATAAGTTTTCCGGGATAACCCTTTACCGGTGTTTGTAAAATATTTTTGTGGGTTTGGTGGGTTTCAGATTTGAAAATTTTAGCTCAAAACTTATGGTTTTGTGTCACCCACTTGCTAACCTTGTATTAGGAAAGCAACACGTCCAGTTTACTTGTTTCGTATATTACCTTTCGGCAAACTACCGTCCGGTTGTAAAGGAAAGCGTTGAACAAGCAACTGTTAAGGCAATGTCCCGTGACATGCTTTTGATTATGGTCTATAACGTGTCGGACGCAATTACTATCCTTGGTAGGAGCAATAGTAAAGCTCACCCTTATAATTTTTCGGTCTGGCACAAGGTCCTGTCTTTGACCACTATGCAACCACCGTTCTTACGGTTGACACCCGATTTAGTTCAGGTGACCTAATGAATTCCAGGTGAATTCCTAGAATTTTACGTTCAATGGTAATGAACGTATTGAAAATAGGGTTTTCAGAAAGCAAATCGGTTTGTAATTTTGATCAAAATATTTTCTCGTTTAAGCTCGAGTTTAGATATCATCGAATTCCATGAGTTTGTAATTCTCAATCTTTAAGGTCAATCTCTAGGATTGAGTAATATCAGTCTTAAAAGCTGATTTTTAATCTTTAAGGAAATTATCCTTTCTGGGGATCTGATTCATTAGTCTTATCCAGCTAATTTGCATGGTGCCCCCCCCCCCATTGTACGAGATAAATCCTTCTCATGGTTAGGATAAATCTGACCACTTGGCGACCCTGTTTAATGCTGAGGTCCGTGGATTTCCTGCTGATTTTAGTGATGACTTTTCTAGATTTTTCGTCAACCTACAGCTGGTCTGGACGACAACTTCATGACCTAAATCAAGAAGCGCGTGTCTTTTTCGGAAGACTTTACTTCCTTTTAATGATGGAATTGATTCATCGTGTAGATCCATCTCTTCTTTTCTTTCATCAGGTAAAACAGTTTAGTTTAGTCCAAAGCAAAAGTATTTTCAGTTATTTGTTACAGATATATGTGACATATGTTTAAGATAACTTGGTAAATTTTCCCACACTTGGCTTTTATTTTCCTTTTTATCGTCCTCTATTCCATTTTAAATAAATTTTAACATTTTAGTTTGTTTCTTAATTTATGTCCTTTCCGAGGTAACAATAATTTCGGTGTTAAAACCTAGTTTTATCGTTCATAAATATGTATAAACATGATTTTGAATTCATTTAATTGAAAATTTTGAAAAATTTTACTAGAATTGGGTAGTTAGTATATAAGACTAGGGCTGTTCTTTATTATCAGAGAGCACTAGATTCTAATACAACTACTGCTTTACTAGTATTTTTAATGGTAACCAAGTGTTTAAGATAAAAATTTTAAAATCCGAAAGAATTTAACCCCTTCCCACACTTAAGATCTTGCAATGCCCTCATTTGCAAGAAATCAGTAACAATTTAAATTATTGAGGGTGATTTGTGTGAAATGATTAAATTTTACCAAAGTTTCCAAATATATTGGCGTTTGTTTGCTGAATGATAAATGGTGCACATCATTTGTTCATTCCGTCTTGTTGTTATTTCACATATATTTTGCATCTTGTCGTCAAAATTAGTTGCTTTTGCTGAACTTAATGCCAGTCTTTGAAAATGCGTTGTTTTACCCTGTTGTGTACATAAGATAAACTGCAAACATATATACATATTTTTGAAGTTTGGTATATTACCCCACATTCAAAAATTATTAAAATCTAAGAATAAAAGTTAGACAATTATAAAAATGATTACAATATTAACAAAAGTATTAAATGTATCAATAATTACAAATTACAAAATAAAAAAATAATAAGTAAACTAAGGATGATATTGGTACCAATAGGGGTTCCAGGCATAACCATAAGTGCTATAGAATGCTTCGGCAGGGTCATACGTAGGATATGGTGGTTGCATCTCTATAGACCAAGGAGGGAAGATGGGTTTCGGTGTAGGAATATAGTTTCTACCTATATGTTGGCAATGAGCTATGATCTGGTTCTGATGAACTTGCCAATCTTCAAATGCTCTCTGTCTAGCATTTTCGTATTCCTGAGAAGCTATAAACCTATGCATTTCTTGCATCTCATTCCCCCCTCCTACATTACCTTGTTGCTGGTTTCTCTCCACCTGTGGATGTCTACCATGGTATCGTACTGCGGCGTTATTTCGCCTCTTCAAAACTTTCGCACCATGGTATACATTTAAACCTATAGTATCGCGGGGTTCCGGCTCTTCTAGTAATAATCCCCCCCGACTTATATCCACACCGAGATATTCACCAATCAAAGTAATAAAAATACCACCTCCTATTATGCTATGTGGTCGCATCCCCCGAACCATAGCTGATAAATAATAACCCACACAATATGGTATACTTACAGCGCTTTGTGGGTCTCGAATACACATATGGTAAAACAAATCCTGTTCATTTACTTTTTCTTTGTTCTTACCCCTTTGTGTAATCGAATTAGCTAAAAACCTATGTATCACTCTTAATTCGGCTCTATCTATATCCAAATAAGAGTAATTTCCCCCTTTGAAACGGTGATGGCTTGTCATTTGACTCCACACACCGTGTGTATCAAAATTCTCATCTATCTTTCTACCGTTTAGTATCAATCCTCTACAATCGGCAGACGCTAACTCCTCAGGCGTATATATACGTAAAGCCTGAGCCATGTCCAGTAAAGACATGTGGCGCATCGAACCGCCTAACAAAAATCTAATAAAAGAATGATCGGTTAAACTAGCTACCCGATCATTCAACTCTATACTACATAACAATTCTTCACACCATACTTTATATACAGGTCTACGTATGGTGAATAAACATACCCAGTCATTAAAAGAAGAATTACCATACCTCTGTACAAGTAATTCCCTAATTGGCCCGGCCAATTCTACAGCTTCTAAGGGTCCCCATTCTATGACCCTCGATACCTCAACAACCTTAGAATGAAGAGTATGCAAACCCCGTTGATATTTTGGATAATCTATCCAAAGTCTGTCAAATCTCAGGTTCGGGTGCAACTCTTCCAAGTGCATATCAGAAAAGGTCATGATTGGATGAGGTATATCCTGCTTGTAGTAGTTATCCACCTCCTGTTGTTCCAAATTCTCAGCAGGAGCATTGCGGGCTTGGGATGAAGATTCACCCCTTTCATTCTGCAAAACACATCAAACACAATTTTTGTACATCCAAATATGCATTAGTGTCAGCAAAATCATCAATCAAAATAATTACAATGACATTATCAATTTATATCAAACTTAAGCTTATTTTCACATTTTTATCAAATCTACACTTTTTCAAATAAGCATATATAAAAATTTTCATCAAGTTCATAAGCATTCAACTCAAATAACATGTCAAAATAATCATTACTAGCAATCAAACAAGTCTCAAATGGCATTATCTTTCAAAAATCAAGTTCATGAATTTTAGACTTGAAAAAGTCCACTTTAATTCTCAAAATCATGTTTAGGCTCAAAGTTTGGATCATTTAACTACCTAGACATGTTACACTACTCAATTTAGCAACAATTCATGACAAAAATCGGCCATAACCTGTTTATATCAAAAAGCCCCAAATTGCTCAAGAACACAAACCCTAGATTATTCAAAATTTGAAGTTTAAGGCTTCTAATCATGTTAAACAGCATCAATCTAGGTTATACAAGCATAATACATAAACAATTTAAGCTTAATTACACTAAAAAGCATCAAAATCAAATTGGGGAAAAAATAGCTCAAGAACACCAAATTTCGGATTAAATGGTGTTTAGGTGTAGAAATTTACCGTTTTTCTTGAGTAATTCTTAGATAGCATCCTTCTCAACATGATTTTAGCAAAAGATTTGGTGATTAACGGTTAAAAATTGGGATTTTTGGGGGTGTTTTTCGGGTTTTTCGCGTGCAGTTTTCGCTGTGTTTTTATTGTTTTGGGGTTGGGACTGATTTGTTGTTCGGTTATATTTTTTTCTGATTTTTAGTCCCTCCGCGAGTCGCGGCGAAACGCACTCCAAACTCCGCGACTCGCGGAGTTTGGTATTTTTTTTTTTTTTATAATCATTAACTTATTAAAACAATTAAGTAATTAATTTTAAAATTTTGTTTCCCTTGTTATTTAGGACGAGGTCGTTTCGGATCGATGTCCTAGTCCGTCCTTCGACAAAATTTTAAAATTTGTCTTTTTGTAGCGATTGTTTTAAAAGCTAAGATTTTTGGGTTTTTTAAATGTTTTTGGCATACTTTAATTCAATAAGATTAAAAATAATGATAATAAAAGTTCTCGTCCCTTCCTCGGGTAAAGCAATTTCGGTTCAAAGACCTAGTCTTCAACTTACGACGAATTTTAAAAATCATATTCTTAACTTAATGAGATAAAGTAAATTTTTGTTTTTAAATTCACACAACTTAAATATAAAATTCAAAATTAAAAATTAAAAATTAAAAATTCACACCAAACTTAAAATTTAAAATACATAAAATTAAAAATTTATATTTTAAAAATTAAAAATTCACACCAAACTTAATTTAAAAATTTTTAAATTCATACTAAACTTATATTAATTTTTCAAATATTTACAATTTTAAATATATTGTTTTTATAAAGTTTACAATATTAATTTAAGATTTAAATATTAATTTTTAAAATATGGTAAAAATAAAATTAAAAATCTTTTTGTCTTTTTATCCCACTTTAATCAATCAAATATTATCAAAAATATGCGCCCCTCTTTTCGGTAAAGTAATTTCGGTTCCAAGACCTAATTTAACTCATGACGAATTTTTGAAATATTTTGGGTTGATTGATTAAAGATATTTATACCTTAAGAATAAACGTTAAATTTCGCAGTGATGTAATAAATTTTTGAATGATATCAATAATTTCGGTCGCCAAACCTAATTTTATTCAATACCAATTTAATACTTTTTAGCGAACAAATTAGCGTTTATTATCAAAAGGTTAAAAATAAAAATAAAAACTGTACAGACATACCTGTGAAATAGATTTCTTAGTTATATGATCTATTCCATTCATAAGATAGTCGGTTTAATTGATTTTCCATGGCTACATAGGCGTAACCTCGAGCATTCAGTGTATTTTCTTCTAAACATATGAACGGTCCGTCTCTGCATAAAGTAACAAATTCGGTATTTGAATAGGTTTGATTATTTGAACATTTACCTCCATGTGACCATTTTCCGCATTTGTGACATCTTTCTAGGTGTCGTGCTCTTCTTTTCGCTGCGGATTTTGATTTTCCTTTACCAAATTGTAACTTATTATCTTCGCATCTGGATTCTTTTCTAACTTCGTCCATTCTTTCTCTAATTACTGATACTATTTCACTCGGGAGTATGTCATTATTACGTTTAGTGATCAAAGCGTGTAGCATTAGACCATGGTTTAGTTCACAGGCAGTCTTCATTTTGTAAAAACCTAAAAAAAATAAAAATTCAGAATGGGGGAAGAAGACTAGTTCTTTAGGGTCTGCTAGGGAAAGACCATTCGGGTTCCATTTTCGAGAACTACACGAAAACAGACAATCTAACTCTAACAGAAATACATATTATCCTTTAAAGACTTGATTCTCCCCACACTTAGTTAGTTGTGGTATCGAAATTGTGATTAACTTCGTTGTCGACTTCCATCGGACCATGTATGTAATGTTTAACTCTGTGACCATTAACTTTAAATTTCATCCTATTTGAATTTATTAATTCTATCGTTCCGTATGGGAAAACTCTTTTGACTATGAATGGTCCAGACCATCTTGATTTCAATTTTCCAGGATATAGCTTGAATCGTGAATTGAAAAGAAGAACTCTGTCTCCTTCTTTAAATTCTTTTGAACTTCTGATTCTTTTATCATGCCATTTCTTCGTTCTTTCTTTATAGATTAACGAATTTTCGTATGCTTCATGTCTTAATTCTTCTAATTCGTTTAGTTGACTTAATCGTAGACGTCCGGCTTCATGTAAATCAAGATTACATGTCTTCAAAGCCCAAAATGCTTTGTGTTCAATTTCTACTGGAAGATGACATGCTTTTCCATAAACAAGTCTAAAAGGTGTGGTTCCAATTGGAGTTTTGTAGGCTGTTCTAAAAGCCCAGAGTGCATCCTCCAATTTAATGGACCATTCCTTCGGATTTGATCCTACGGTTTTCTCTAGAATACGTTTTAAAGCTCGGTTGGTATTTTCAACTTGTCCACTTGTTTGTGGATGATATGCGGTGGAGATTTTATGAGTTACTCCATATCTTTTAAGAACTTTCTCAAGTTGATTATTACAGAAATGAGTACCCCGATCACTTATTAAAGCTTTCGGTGTTCCAAACCTTGCAAAAAGACGTTTTAAAAAGTTGACTACAACTCGTGCATCGTTAGTTGGGAGAGCTTGTGCTTCCGCCCATTTAGATACATAATCAATGGCTACGAGTATATATAGATTATTATGAGATTTTGGAAATGAACCCATAAAGTCAATACCCCAAATGTCAAATACTTCACATACTTGGATGACATTTTGTGGCATTTCATCACGTTGACTTATTTTTCCGGCCCTTTGACATGCATCACAGGATTTGCAAAGAAGGTGTGCGTCTTTGTAAATTGTAGGCCAATAGAATCCAGCTTCATAAACTTTTCTTGCTGTTAGTTGAGGCCCATAATGCCCTCCTGTTGGTCCTGTGTGACAATGGTTTAAAATTTTACTAGCTTCATCTCCAAATACACATCGGCGTATTATTCCATCAGGACAACTTTTAAATAGATGTGGATCTTCCCAAAAATAGTGTTTTATATCACTGAAGAATTTCTTTCGTCTTTGGTACGATAATCCTTTTTCAAGGAATCCACAAACTAAGTAGTTTGCATAGTCTGCAAACCATGGGATTTCTTTATAATCTATCTTCAATAGATATTCATCAGGAAAGTTGTCTTGTATGGCTGATTCATTCAGAACTTCTAATTCGGGATTTTCAAGACGAGAAAGATGATCAGCGGCGAGATTTTCTGCTCCTCTTTTATCTCGGATTTCAATATCAAACTCTTGTAAGAGTAAGATCCAACGGATTAATCTTGGTTTAGCATCTTGTTTTGAAAATAGGTATCTAAGAGCAGAATGGTCGGTATAGACCACCGTTTTTGCTAGAACGAGATATGATCGAAATTTGTCAAAAGCAAAGACAATAGTAAGGAGTTCTTTTTCAGTAGTTGTATAGTTTGTTTGTGCTCCTTGTAATGTCTTACTAGCATAATATATAGGTTGAAATCGTTTTTCAATCCTTTGTCCTAAAACGGCTCCCATTGCAAAATCACTTGCATCGCACATTAGTTCAAATGGTAGATTCCAATTTGGTGTTATCATGATCGGCGCATTAGTGAGTTTCTCTTTAAGAATATTAAAAGATTTGATACACTCATCTGAAAAGATGAATGGAGCATCCTTTTCTAGGAGTTTATTCATAGGAGTGGCAATTTTTGAAAAATCTTTTATGAAACGTCGGTAAAAACCGGCATGCCCTAGAAAACTCCTAACTCCTCTAACATTGGTGGGATGTGGAAGTTTAGCAATTACATCTACTTTAGCTCTATCCACTTCAATTCCTTCTTTTGAAATTTTATGTCCAAGAACGATGCCTTCTTTAACCATGAAATGGCATTTCTCCCAATTAAGTACTAGATTTGATTGTTCGCATCTAATTAGCATTCGTTCCAGATTAACTAGACATGATTTAAATGTATCACCGAAGACTGAAAAGTCATCCATGAATACTTCCATGCATTCTTCTATCATGTCGTGAAAAATCGCCATCATACACCTTTGAAAGGTTGCAGGGGCGTTGCAAAGTCCAAATGGCATGCGTTTGTAAGCAAAAGTACCATAAGGGCATGTGAATGTGGTTTTCTCTTGATCTTCGGGTGCTATTGGAATTTAAAAATATCCGGAAAATCCATCTAGAAAACAATAGTAACTATTTCCGGCTAATCTTTCCAACATTTGATCTATGAAAGGTAAGGGAAAGTGATCTTTTCTGGTGGCGTCATTTAATTTTCTATAATCAATACACACACGCCATCCTGTTACGGTTCTAGTAGGAATAAGCTCATTTTTCTCATTTGTAATGACAGTCATGCCACCCTTCTTAGGTACGCATTGAACTGGGCTTACCCATGGGCTATCAGAAATTGGATATATCAAACCTGCATCTAGCAGTTTAATAATCTCTTTCTTAACTACATCTTGCATATTAGGATTTAGTCTTCGTTGGCGTTGCACATACGTTTTATGACCTTCTTCCATAAGGATTTTATGTGTGCAATACGAAGGACTTATTCCTTTAATATCATGAATCTTCCATGCAATGGCTGGTTTATGAGCTTTCAACACAGAAATGAGTTGTGATTTTTCATTTTCAGTAAGAGAAGACGATATTATTACAGGTAATTCAGATTCACCATGTAAATAAGCGTATTCCAAATGGTTTGGAAGTGGCTTTAACTCTAATTTCGGAGGTTCTTCTATCGATGATTTATATCGATATCTGTCTTCTTCTTTTAGCATTTGAATTTCTTCTGTTGTTGGTTCATATCCATTAGCTATTAGTGTAGCTAACATTTCAGCTTCATCAATTGGTTCATTACCTTCTCCTAAAGAACATTCTCTTGTTCCTTGTAATTCTGGAAATTCTTCTAATAATTCTGCATGTGCATCTATAGTTTGAATATAATAACATGTATCATCTGCAGATTGTGGTTGTTGCATTGCTCTATCAACTGAAAAGGTAACACTCTCATCCTCTATACTTAGGGTCAGTTTCTTACCGAACACGTCTATCATTGCTTTAGCCGTGTTTAAGAATGGTCTTCCTAATATGAGAGGAACTTGAGAATCTTCTTCCATGTCCAAAACAACAAAATCTACTGGAAATACTAAAGTACCAACTTTAACTAGCATGTTCTCCATTATCCCTCTAGGATATTTTATTGATCTATCGGCTAGTTGTATGCTTATTCTGGTTGGTTTCAATTCTCCAAGGTCTAGTTTAGCGTATAGTGAATACGGCATTAGATTTATACTAGCACCTAAGTCTGCCAATGCTTCTATTGAACTAAGACTACCCAGAAAACATGGAATTGTGAAACTTCCTGGATCAGATAATTTTTCTGGTATCTTATTCAACAGCACTGCTGAACAATTAGCATTCATAGTAACAGCCGAGAGTTCTTCCATTTTCTTTCTATTTGAGATTAGATCTTTCAGGAATTTAGCATATCTTGGCATTCCTGAAATCACATCAATGAAAGGAAGATTTACATTTATCTGTTTAAACATTTCCAAAAATTTGGATTGCTCGGCTTCAAGTTTCTCTTTCTTCATTTTACTCGGGTAAGGAAGTGGTGGTTGGTATGGTTTAACATAAGGTTTATCCTTAACTGTGTTATCTTCATTAACCTTTTCAACTACCGGTTCTTTTTCCTTATCTTGATCAGGTTGTGGTTCTTGTGGAGTAGGAATAGTTTCATCAGAAGTTACAGGTATTTCAGGAGGTTTAAGTGTTGTACCACTTCTTGTGGTAATAGCTTTAGCTGTTTCATTCCTGGGGTTAGCATTTGTATCACTAGGTAGACTTCCCGGTTTTCTTTCACCTATTAACCTTGCTAGGTTACTTACTTTTTGTTCCAGATTTTGAATAGAAGCTTGTTGATTTCTAAATGCTTGAACATTTTGTTCATTTGTTTGTTTCTGAGATGTGAAAAACTGCGTTTGAGTTTCAACTAGCTTTGTCATCATATCTTCTAAATTCGGCTTTTTATCATCGGTTTGTTGTGGTGGTTTGTTTTGAAAATTCGGTCTTTGCTGATTGTAAGTATTATTGGATACTTGTTGATTGCTAGGACCTTGTTGGTTGTTGTATGGAATATTTCGGTTATAATTCTGGTTTTGATTGTAAATCGGTCTTGGCGGTTGATAATTATTCTGATAATTATTTCCAGGCCTTTGGTTTATGTATGAAATATTCTCTCTTTGTTCCATTGTTAATTCAATACTGAGACAATCTTTTGTCAAATGTGGTCCTCCACACTGCTCACAACTAATTCGTATTGAGTGAATATCTTTAGTCATCTTTTCCATTCGTCTCTCCACAGCATCTATCTTTGCGGAAATGGAATCTAAGTCATGGCTAGAATCGGCTCTAGCTGCTTTAGATGATCTAATGATATCTTTTTCTTGGTGCCACTCATGTGAGTGGGAAGCAGTATTATCAATAATTTTGTAAGCATCAGTTTCGGTTTTCTTCATAATAGAACCACCAGCTGCTATATATATGTCTTTCCTTGTAGTGATGTCGCATCCTTGGTAGAATATTTGTACTATTTGACAGGTGTCTAAACCATG
This sequence comes from Rutidosis leptorrhynchoides, assembly GCF_046630445.1. Classification (NCBI taxonomy): domain Eukaryota; kingdom Viridiplantae; phylum Streptophyta; class Magnoliopsida; order Asterales; family Asteraceae; genus Rutidosis; species Rutidosis leptorrhynchoides. The sequence continues at coordinate 429,510,431 of NC_092334.1, read as the reverse complement.
TTGCGGACATCCTCTTAACAACTTTCCATATCTTGTCCACGCCTCATATAGAGTTTCATTTGGTTTCTGTGTGAACGTAACAATTTCTGCTTGAAGTCTTACAGCTTTAGATGCAGGAAAGAATTGTTTAAGAAATTTGTCAATTAAAACGTCCCATGTATCGATCGCCCCTTCAGGTAACGATTCTAACCAATCTTTGGCTTCTCCCTTTAAAGTCCAGGGAAATAACATGAGATATATCTGTTCATCCTCCACTTCTCGGATTTTAAATAGTGTGCAGATCCTATTAAAGGTACGTAGATGTTCATTTGGATCTTCCTTCGGCGCACCACTAAATTGGCATTGATTAGTCACCATGTGTAGAATTTGTCCTTTGATTTCATAATCTGGCGCATTAATGTCTGGATGAGTAATTGCGTGACCTTGGCCAGTGCGTTTAGCTCTCATTCGGTCTTCCATACTTAAAGGTTCCAGATTCTCCATAATTGAATTTGTTGAATCGGTATCACTAGATGATTCTGATTTAATGGTTCGTTCCTCAACAATCTCTGTTTGAATGATTGGTGGTTCCGGAGGAAAGTTTAGTGGTTCAGGATCTACGAACCGTTCCTGAATATTTTCCGGATTCTCAATTGTGAGGTTGGGTTCAAAAAATGGATTATCGGAAATTTGAACTGAAGTACTTGGTCGACTGGATGACGATTCTAAAGAAAAATCAACGGCGGTTATATTTGCTAAATATCTTGATCTAGTTACAGGTGGTGAACGTACAAAAGGTGATGAACGTCTTGCTCGGTGCATTCACTGAATATCCTATTAGTTTTTAAAAGGAAAGAAAAATTATAATAAGTTATCCAATTAATAGACTTTTCTGATTTTGCCCACGTTTCGAATAGCCAAAAGATGCAGCAGAGGGGCAGGATTCGTTTGGTCTCAATATAATTGAGGACTGTTTGGCTCCAATAACCCGGTCCACGTACAAATCCAACTATTACTACGAACCAGAAAATTTTGATGTCTATTAATTTAACCAGTTAAAATAAATTTTCGTAATTTTAAGAAATTTAGATAAGAAGTAGAAAAAATTCTAAGTCCTAAAAACTAGAATGGCGAGAAATAAGAGAGAAAAAGAGTTCGTCGCAAAAGGTCGAAAAAGAAAAAAAATGGTTGAAAAATAAAAGGTGACGGAAAAATAAAAGAAACTTATAAAAACTTAAAAATACTTAACTAACCTAATCTTATTACTACAACTAACTTAAAATTATAATCGCAAATTGAAATTACTAATTGGAATGATAATTGATACATAGTAAAAGTCGTCTAAAAATATTAAAGCTTACAGGAAAAACTGAATCCCAAATGGAAATAACTTAAAAAAAAACTAAAACTTAAAAAGGCGTCGCAAAATTCTAAAGTACCTAAATCTTAGTCTAAAGAAAAAGCACTTAAGGAATTCTACGGCAAAGCCTAAAAATCTAGGAGTAAAAATAACTATGGCAAAAACTAAATTTAAAATTAAATATGAGCTAAAAATACAAATATTACGCTACAACGATTAAAAAGGGACAAAATATAAAAATATACAAAAAGTTGTAAAAAGTACAATTTTTATAAAAATATTATTTTTTATATTATTTATTTAATAAAACTACTAATTTTACAATTTAATAAAACTAATTAATACTAAATACATAAATTAAATAAAAAGTAAAAGTAAAAATAAAACTAATAATATTAATAATAATAATTAGGGTTAAATAATAATTATAATTAATAATAAACCGTAATTAATGCTGAATTAGGGCTTCCTGTTCGTGTGTCAGGTACCCTCCGCGAGTCGCGGTAATTATTGCATCAAACCCCGCGAGTCGCGGGGTTTCAAATTTCAGATGACAGCTTTAAATTCGACGCGTTTTTTCTTTCTTTATTTTTTTTTTTTTCTGTTTTTAATTTTTTTCTATAAATAAAAGATAGTTAATAAAACTTATATTTTTATAAACTAAAATAGAAATAAAGAAACTTATAAAACTTAAATATTTAACAAAATCTTAAAAATACTTATATTTTTGTTTTTCTTTTTATATTTTTGAATAATTAAAACGTATTTTTACAAAAACGAATTTTTAATAGAAGTAAGCTAAAAATCTTTTTTTTTTATTATTAGCGTTGCGCTTCCGGCTTTTAAGATAGTTCCCCGGCAGCGGCGCCAAAAATACTTGATGTTATGCGAGGTGTATATAAAATAGTTTATATTTTACTAGGAAAATACTATTAAATACAATACAATTTTACACAAGATATTTATTTATTTATAGAATGGATATACTTAAACCTTGCTACAACACTTATAGGCAGTGTACCTAATCGTACAGTAGTGTAGTTTTTAGTAAGTCCGGTTCGTTCCACAGGGAAATCTTTAAACAAAGCTCAACGCTATATTAGTTTACTTTTATAAAAATACAAATATATATATATATATAAGTAATATTATTATTATAAAGGGGTTTTTTTACCGTTTAATGACCGGTTTGTCGATTTTAAAACTTTAGTCGCAGTTAAAACCTAATGTAAAAGACTTAATTTAAAGCGTAAAGTAAATAACGATAATGAAATTGCGAATAATAAAAGTGCGATAAAATAAAATTGCGATAAATAAAAGTGCGATAATTAGAAGTGCAATTAAATATAAAATGAAGGAAATTAAATATGAAATAAAAGAATTATGCTTATTTAAACTTCCGTAATCATGATGTTTGACGTGTTGATTTTAGTTTTATACCCATGGGTTAATTGTCCTTTGTCCTGGATTATTCAATATGTCCGTCTGGTTTTTGTCCATAACAGTCCATCAGTCATAAATATAAAATGCGAGTGTCCTCGTCAAATTATTATTATACCCGAAGTTAAATATTCCAACTAATTGGGGATTCGAATTGTAACAAGGTTTTAATACTTTGTTTAATGAATACACCAGGTTATCGACTGCGTGTAAACCAAGGTTTTACTACTTTGTTAACAATTACACCAATTACCCTTGAATGTAATTTCACCCCTGTTTTAATTATTCTAGTGGCTATTAATCCATTCCCGTGTCCGGTTAAATGAACGATTATTCGTACATATAAATACCCCGCCCATCGTGTCCGATTGAGTGTATATGGTAATTTATAGGGACGCCCAATTGTAAATCTTTATATTAACATTAACAAACTATCATTTAGTTAAACAAATATAAAGCCCATTAATAGCCCATAGTCTAATTTCCACAAGTGTCGTTCTTTTGTCCAAACCCCAATTATGGTACAAAGCCCAATTACCCAATTTTAGTAATTAGCCCAACATCATGATTACTTCGTTTTAAATAAGCATAATAATAACTTAGCTACGAGACATTAATATAAAAAGGTTGAACATAACTTACAATGATTAAAAATAGCGTAGCGTTACACGGACAGAATTTCAACTTACACCCTTACAATATTCGCTAACATACCCTTATTATTAGAATTATAATTAAAATTAAAATATAAATTATAAATATAAATATAAATTTTACGTATGAATGAGGAAGAAAAAGATGATGAATTTTTGATCAGAATTCGGTTTGCTTTATAGGCAGAGTTGATTTTTGGGGCTCCGCGACTCGCGGCAAAATCCTCTTCAAACTCCGCGAGTCGCGGAGAATGTATTTACAGCTCACACCCTTGGAGTCTTTCTCTGCCGACGGTTTATAATATATATATATAATATATATATAATTAATATAATTAATTATATATTATATTATATTTATATACATAGTTAACTTGTAATTTTTAGTCCGTTGCGTCGAGCGTTGAGAGTTGACTCTGGTCCCGGTTCCGGATTTTCGAACGTCCTTGCGTACAATTTTATATTTTGTACTTTGCGTTTTGAATCTTGTACTCTTGTGATTTCGAGACGTTTCTTATCAATAATTGGAACCTTTTTGATTGTCTTTTGTACTTTTGAGCTTTTTGGTCGTTTGCGTCTTCAATTCGTCGAATCTGTCTTTTGTCTTCACCTTTCATTATTTAAACGAATATCACTTGTAAATAGAACAATTGCAACTAAAAGCTTGTCTTTCTTGAGGAATAATGCTATGAAATATATGTTCGTTTTTAGCATTATCAAATATTCTCCTCTTTGAGAGCCTCATCTTGGGCTACACGGATCTGGCTGTTGAGGTTCGAATGAATGGTGATGTTCAGAGCCCGAACACGAAGAGGTACTGTTCTCTCCTTTCGACTCAGAGCATCGAATACAACATTGGCTTTACCAGGATGGTAACGGAGTTCACAATCATAGTCGTTCAGCGTCTCGATCCATCGACGTTGTCTCATATTCAGCTGCTTCTGATCAAAGATGTGCTGGAGGCTTTTGTGATCGGTGAATATGGTACTCTTTGTCCCATAAGGATAGTGTCTCCACAACTTCAAAGCGAAGACAACGGCTCCAAGTTCGAGATCATGGGTAGTGTAGTTTTGCTCGTGTATCTTCAGTTGACGAGAAGCATAAGTAATGACCTTCTTTATTTGCATCAATACGCAACCAAAACCATTTTTTGAAGCATCGCAGTACACAACGAAGTCGTCACTGCCTTCAGGAAGCGACAAGATAGGTGTGGTGGTTAACTTCTGCTTCAGGGTTTGAAATGCTGATTCTTTTTTGTTCTCCCAAACGAACTTCTTCCCTTTGTGAGTCAGTGCGGTCAAAGGACGCGCAATCAACGAAAAACCTTCAATAAATTTCCGGTAATAACCGGCAAGGCCTAGAAATTGGCGGATGTGAGTTGGAGTAGTGGGTGTCTCCCACTTCCTGATGGCCTCGATCTTTGCGAGATCAACTTTGATACCTTGATCACTCACAATATGACCCAGAAATTGGACTTCCTTTAACCAAAATTCACACTTGGAGAATTTGGCATAAAGTTGCACTTGTCTCAAGAGTTCAAGCACTAGTCGGAGATGTTTCTCACGATAACGAACTTATCCAGGTATGGCTTGCATACACGATTCATGAGATCCATGAATACAGCGGGTGCGTTGGTTAAACCGAACGACATCACGAGAAACTCATAATGACCATAGCGGGTTCTGAACGCAGTCTTCATCACATCACTCTCCTTCACCCTCAACTGGTGATAACCGGATAGCAAATCGATCTTAGAGTAAACGCTTGATCCCTGCAACTGATCAAAAAGATCGTCAATTCGGGGAAGAGGATATCGGTTCTTGATCATCAATTTGTTGAGTTCTCGGTAGTCGATACACATGTGGAAGGATCCGTCCTTCTTCTTCACGAATAAAACAGGTGCGCCCCAAGGTGATGAACTCGGTTGGATAAATCCACGGTCTAGCAATTCCTGCAGTTGACTCTGCAACTCTTGCAGTTCGGAAGGTGCTAGTCGATAAGGTGCGCGAGCTACGGGTGCAGCTCCCGGTACTAGATCGATCCGGAACTCCACTGCTCTCGGTGGCGGTAATTCAGGCAATTCTTCCGGAAAGACATCGGGAAATTCGTTCACGATTCGTACATCATTCACACTCTTCACCTCGGCTTCTAACGTTTTCACATGTGCTAAAACAGTAAGACGTCCTTTCTTCATGATCTTTTATGCTTTCATGCAACTAATGAGGTTCAGCTTCGAACTACATCTCTCTCCGTAAATAATCAGTGGCTCTCCATCTCCGTGGGATATACGAAGAGCTTTATCTCCACAGATAATGTCGGCCCTCACTTTGGTCAACAAGTCCATGCCGACAATCACGTCAAAGCTTCCCAATTTGATGGGTATCAAGTCAATTGCAAAATCCACGTCAGCTATGTTGATAATAGCTCCTCGGCCAATTTGGTCAACTTTCTCAAGTTTTCAATTGGCTACCTCAACAAGCATACTCTCCTTTAAAGGGACTAATGACCAATCTATCTTAGAGCAAAAGTGTCTACAAACATAGCTCCTATCGGCACCAGTATCAAATAGGACAGAAGCTAATAGATTGTTGATAGTGAATATACCTGTAACCAAGTCGGGGCTCTCACGGCCATCCCTTGCGTTTACATTGAAAGCTCTTCCACGCGGTGGTCCGCTGTCCTTTCGCTTGTTGGGACACTCATTCCTGAAGTGGCCCTGTTGTCCACACTCATAACACTTTCTTGGTCCATTGGGGTTGGTCCTCACAGCTGGGATGGAAATCTTGCAGTCCTTGCCAATATGCCCGGTCCTTTTGCACTTTTCACATACCACATTACAGTACCCGGTATGGTGCTTGTAGCACCTCTTACACTGCGGTAGACTACCCTTGTAGTTGGGGTTTGAGCTGGTGTTCGGGTTGGGGTTCCTTCCATCATTATGCCTCTTAGCGGGGGTTTGATCATAGACTCTCCCCTTGTTGTTGTCCCACTTACGCTTCTCACCACTGGCTCTCGATTCGGATTTTGCCTTTTCCGATTCCTTGCTGATAATTTGGTTCATAAGGGTTTGCGCCATGCGCATAGCTGTCGGGACGTTGGTTGGATTAGAAGAGGTGACATTTCCTTGAATGGACTTGGGAAGTCCCCACAAGTATCGCTCCATTCTCTTAAATTCTGGGGTAACGATCATGGGACACATCAGCGCTAATTCCAGATACCTACGGTTGTAACCATCAAGATCATTTCCCACAACCTTCAACTCCCAGAACTCAGCCTCCATTTTTTGTATCTCTGCTCTGGGGCAGTACTCTTCGATCAGGGCTCCCTTAAATTCTTCCCAAGGAGTGGCATAATGTGACGACCCGGAAATTTTCCGACCAAATTTAAACTCAATCTTTATATGTTTCCAACACGATAAGTAAATTCTGTAATGTTGAGTCTCAAAATCTTTAAACTGTTTTATGAATTCATTTGACCTTTGACTATGCCCGATGATTCACGAACAATTGTGTGTAAATAAATATGTATATATACATAAGTAGTATATATAATAATTTGAAATTTATAAAATATAATTTAAACATTTAAAACTAAATATGTAAGATAAGATATAAAATAACTTTATTATTACTTTCATTATTAATACTAACACTAATAACAATTTCAATATTAATTTTATGTATATATATTATCAGATATTATAATAGTTATTATTAGGTATTATATCATAATTATTGTTAGTTTAGTTATTATTAGGAATTATAAGTATTATGATTATTATTATCATTGTTAATATCACTATTAGATTATAATAAGTAGTGAAATTATGATGAAGATTATTATTATTTATAATCACTATTATCATTAAAATTATTATTATTAGTATTATTATAAATAATACAAATCATTATTATTATCACTAAGAATATCATTTTTGACACTTTTATAATAATTATTATCATTATCATTAGTAATAATATTATTACTATTATGTTATTATAAAATTTTATTACTATTATGTATAATATTAAGAACATTATTATTATAGTTATATTTAATAATAATATTAATTATAATCTATAAAAAAATGATATATAAATATAAGAAATATACATATAAAAAAAATACAAATAGATATATATAGATATATATATATATATACACACATATATGCTGTTATATACATATTTATATTAGGAAATTAGTATTATTATTTATTATTATTATTATTAATATAATTATTAATTATTATTATTAATTATATATATATATATATATATATATATATATATATATATATATATATATATATATGAAATCTGTTAAAGGTAATTCTGTTTTGTCTTCTATTTGATTTGTTAGACGTTTACAGCAATCAGTGGTACAAATTTGTTACATGTTAACATCGATACTATTTGTGACCTTTGTTTCCATCTGTTAATTGGTACGAATCTTTGTTAATTAATCCCATTATTAAACGAATCCATTTATACTCAATATATATTTTATTTATTCTCTGTATCTGATTGAATCATCCTGTCGATCCCTTATTCTCTCTAAATAACCAAAAAAATCGATTCAGGATTCACACATAAATTATTCAATTACTCTCTTTAATTTTTCTGCTGTGAGAATGAATAATTTAAAAAAAAAAAAAGATATACAGCGACGGTCTCCTCTGTCTATATTCATTTTATTCAACAATCTATAATCCAATCTATTTCAAAATGTAGAAATGCAAAACGTATCTAATCCAATTCGTGAAACTGTCTTCAAAGTTTCAAGACTCAATTCGTAATATCGAAGGTGAATTTTCGAGTCAAAGTTTTGGTAATAAAAGTCAACGTTTGTGTTCATAGTGAAATTTGAAATCGTTTTAATGTTTTGAGTAAAAATTAATGATTCAGATACATCATAAACAAGATTTCCAATCTTTTTCATGTTATAAACTTTAGCTATAACGTCCTAAAAATGCGAAATTGATTTTGAGTTATATGTGTTCTTCGTAAACGGTTCAGCAGGTTCATTTACTTATTATTATTTTCTTTTCTTGCTTATCTGTTGAGCAAACGTATCTGAAAACAGGTCGGTTGTAAATAAATTCCCAATCTTAATTAAAACCTTAATCCAATACTTTGATGGTGAACCTCTGGTCAATCGAATACATAAAGAAGAAGGTGAAGAAAATAGAAATATAGTTAAATAGAATTAAGATTGATTTAAATCAGAAATGAACGGGTCAGAGGAGTGGTTTATGTGTGTGTTGGGATAGTGGGAGGTCACAAGTTCGAATCCGGGCAGGGGCGTTATTCTTTTTAGAGCCTAATTCTTGAAGGTAGTCTTTATTATTATTATTATTATTATTATTATTATTATTATTATTATTATTATTATTATTATTATTATTATTATTATTATTATTATTATTATTATTATTATTATTATTATTATTATTATTATTATTATGTTTATTAGTATTATTTATTATCAATTCTAAGTATTAGTATTATTACTATGATTACAAATGATACAAGTATTATTATTATGATTATGACTATTATTATTAGTGTTATTATGAAAATAACACAATTTATTATTATTTTCATTAATATTAGCGTTAGTACCATTTTTTAGTATTATTAGTATTATTATTATTAACAAAAAATATTATTAATATGAATATTATTAGTAGTAACGTTATTATCAATATAATTAAATACAACTTGTATTTACCAGTATTAAACTTATTTTGCTAGATAAATAGTAAGTATATGAAAATACAATTATAAGTAATTTTGCATATAAGTATGTATTAATCATAATAACAATTTTCATACAAATATTCTTATATAACAAATTAAGTATTTTTGAATATAATACAAACTAAAAATATATTAACAAAATTATATAAATATTAATCATTTTAAATATATACACAAATTAAATATATACTACAAATTATAAGATATGAATTTGTTCAAATACGATTATATATTAATATATATATATAAATGATATAGGTTCGTGAATTCGAGGCCAACCCTACATTGTTCAGTTATTCAATATCGTCATATGTATTTTTACTACAAAATACATTACTGTGAGTTTCATTACTCCCTTTTTAAATGCTTTTGCAATATATATTTTTGGGACTGAGAATACATGCGCTTTTATAACTGTTTTATGAAATAGACACAAGTAATCAAAACTACATTCTATGGTTGAATTATCGAAATCGAATATGCCCCTTTTTATTAAGTCTGGTAATCTAAGAATTAGGGAACAGACACCCTAATTGACGCGAATCCTAAAGATAGATCTATCGGGCCCAACAAGCCCCATCCAAAGTACTGGATGCTTTAGTACTTCGAAATTTATATCATGTCCGAAGGAGGATCCCGGAATGATGGGGATATTCTTATATGCATATTGTGAATGTCGGTTACCAGGCGTTCAATCCATATGAATGATATTTTTGTCTCTATGCATGGGACGTTTATTTATGAGAACTGAAAAAGAAAATCTCGTGGTCTATTAAAATGATGAAAATGATCGTTTATGATAAACTAATGAACTCACCAACCTTTTGGTTGACACTTGAAAGCATGTTTATTCTCAGGTATGAAAGAAATCTTCCGCTGTGCATTAGCTCATTCTAGAGATATTACTTGGAGTCATTCATGATATATTTCAAAAGACATTGCATTCGAGTCGTTGAGTTTATCAAGATTATTATTAAGTCATTCATAGTTAGATAAATTAGAAAATGATATGCATGCCGTCAACTTTTGATGTAATGAAAGTTTGTCTTTTAAAAATGAATGCAATGTTTGTAAAATGTATCATATAGAGGTCAAGTACCTCGCTATGTAATCAACTATTGTGAATCGTTTATAATCGATATGGACTTCGTTCAGATGGATTAGGACGGGTCATGAAACATAAGCCTCGTCAATACCCTTAGCTTGAGCCAGTGTGTTCCACCAGGTTAGGGCGCCGTCTGACAACGTACATGAAGCATACTTGGTTTTGTTCGCCTCTGAGTAGTTGCTTACACGGAACACATCTTCTAATTTCTCAAACCACCTAGTCAGACCAACTAGCCCCTCAGTACCGCTAAAGTTGTGGGGCTTGCAGCTTTGAAACTCTTTGTATGTGCACCCGTTACGAATGGGCTGGTCAACTGGTGGAGCTTATGGGTTGATTTCTGCAATAGCTACGGCTACTCTTTCCGCAATCATTTCCTCGATTTGGGCTGCTGTGGGTGCTGCTCGTCCATTTGCCATTGCTCTTCTAAGCAGAAATTTTGACTTAAGTCAAAACTCAGCATTTAATAAATAATAATATAGTATATGGCAACCAACATGGAATCAACGCAAAACATGTTAACTAAGTAATGCAACTAGATACAGATACCACAGAAACATCATACAGTAACGTAATTAGAACACCGCACAAAAGTAAACAACACTAAGTTCCATTCATTAATAACAAGTTGCATACATCCGCATAAGTTCGTACAGTACATGGGTAAAACATGAAACTACAATGAGATTACATAATGAAATCTACTACAATGCCCTATGGTGACGGTGGGTAAAGGATGTCCATCACATGGGACATCTGGTCCTCGAGCTCAGTTACCCGAGCACGGAGGATCTCCACTTCCCTCGTCAGTTCCTCGACGGAGGGAGATGGTGGGGCAGGCGGTGCAGTCGGTACAGGTGATGCAGGTGGTGCAGATGGTCCAGCGCCAGAAGTAGATGGTGTGCAACGGTAAGCCTTATGCACGAATGGATCGGAAGGATAAGGCACAACCCGCTTACGGGCGGTGACTCTAGTCCTCAGTCCATGTGCGCTAACGTATGGTCGACCTCCGTTAATCCCTGGAATAACGGTACCATCAAAACGATACCGCTTCTCCGACGGGGTGGAAGGTGGCTGCACGGGTGCCTCCTCAGGGTCCTCGTCGGAATCATCATCACTGGAATCGTCGAAGGATGAGTCGTCAGATGATGAGTCATCGAAAACAGCTGGAGGTGGCGTCGCTCGGCGGTCGGTAGTCATAATCCGGTATCTGAAAGTTGAGATCCTTGTACATCTTCCCCGTTCCAGGATGTATTGAGTATCTGGTTTTATGAGCTTCTCTAAGTACCATTTCTCTCATATCTCCAAATTTTGGTACCCAAATCCTTTCAGCCCTATACCGGGTTCCGTCTTCGCGAATATTAAGATGCTGCTCCGATCCTTTGGGTATTTCATCCTTTAAATTTCCCTCTTTTAAAACTCCTTGTTGCGCCTCCTTTATTTGAGTAGTAAGGTTATTATGAATCATTATATTCATAGATTTTACTCGAATGGGTTCTCTGTCCTTCCTGCTCAAGGCATCGGCTACCACATTTGCCTTCCCCGGGTGGTAATGAATCTCAAAGTCGTAATCATTCAATAATTCAATCCACCTACGCTGCCTCATATTCAGTTGTTTCTGATTAAATATGTGTTGAAGACTTTTGTGGTCGGTATATATAATAATTTTGACCCCATATAAGTAGTGCCTCCAAGTCTTTAATGCAAAAACAACCGCGCCTAATTCCAAATCATGCGTCGTATAATTTTGCTCGTGAATCTTCAATTGTCTAGACGCATAAGCAATCACCTTAGTTCGTTCCATTAATACATGATGTCGAACGAGGTGTATCTAAAATAGCTTTTATTTTACTAGGAAAATACTATTAAATACGATACAATTTTACACAAGATATTTATTTATTGATAGAATGGATATACTTAAACCTTGCTACAACACTTATAGGCAGTGTACCTAATCGTACAGTAGTGTAGTTTTTAGTAAGTCCGGTTCGTTCCACAGGGAAATCTTTAAACAAAGCTCAACGCTATATTAGTTTACTTTTATAAAAATACAAACATATATATAAGTAATATTATTATTATAAAGGGGGGTTTTTACCGTTTAATGACCGGTTTGTCGATTTTAAAACTTTAGTCGCAGTTAAAACCTAATGTAAAATATAAAATAAATACAAGACTTAAATTAAAGCGTAAAGTAAATAACGATAATGAAATTGCGAATAATAAAATTGCGATAAAATAAAATTGCGATAATTAAAAAGTACGATAATTAAAAGTGCGATAAAATAACAATAAATAAAAGTGCGATAATTAGAAGTGCAATTAAATATAAAATAAAGGAAATTAAATATGAAATAAAAGAATTATGCTTATTTAAACTTCCGTAATCATGATGTTTGACGTGTTGATTTTAGTTTATGCCCATGGGTTAATTGTCCTTTGTCCTGGATTATTCAATATGTCCGTCTGGTTTTTGTCCATAACAGTCCATCAGTCATAAATATAAAGTGCAAGTGTCCTTGTCAAATTATTATTATACCCGAAGATAAATATTCCAACTAATTGGGGATTCGAATTGTAACAAGGTTTTAATACTTTGTTTAATGAATACACCAGGTTATCGACTGCGTGTAAACCAAGGTTTTACTACTTTGTTAACAATTACACCAATTACCCTTGAATGTAATTTCACCCCTGTTTTAATTATTCTAGTGGCTATTAATCCATTCCCGTGTCCGGTTAAATGAACGATTATTCGTACAAATAAATACCCCGCCCATCGTGTCCGATCGAGTGTATATGGTAATTTATAGGGACGCCCAATTGTAAATCTTTATATTAACATTAACAAACTTTCATTTAGTTAAACAAATATAAAGCCCATTAATAGCCCATAGTCTAATTTCCACAAGTGTCGTTCTTTTGTCCAAACCCCAATTATGGTACAAAGCCCAATTACCCAATTTTAGTAATTAGCCCAACATCATGATTACTTCGTTTTAAATAAGCATAATAATAACTTAGCTACGAGACATTAATATAAAAAGGTTGAACATAACTTACAATGATTAAAAATAGCGTAGCGTTACACGGACAGAATTTCGACTTACACCTTTACAACATTCGCTAACATACCCTTATTATTAGAATTATAATTAAAATTAAAATTAAAATTATAAATATAAATATATTTACGTATGAAGAGGAAGAGAAAAAGATGTGTAAATTTGATCAGAATTCGGTTGGCTTTATAGCCAGACTTGATTTTTGGGGCTCCGCGACTCGCGGCAAAATGGCCTTAAAACTCCGCGAGTCGCGGAGATATATTTACAGCTCACACCCTTGGAGTTTCCTGCTGCCGACGGTTTTTATTATATATATATAATATATATATAATTAATATAATTAATTATATAATATATTATATTTATATACATAGTTAACTTGTAATTTTTAGTCCGTTGCGTCGAGCGTTAAGAGTTGACTCTAGTCCCGGTTCCGGATTTTCGAACGTCCTCGCGTACAATTTAATATCTTGTACTTTGTGTTTTGAATCTTGTACTCTTGTGATTTCGAGACGTTTCTTATCAATAATTGGAACCTTTTTGATTGTCTTTTGTTCTTTTGAGCTTTTTGGTCGTTTGCGTCTTCAAATCGTCGAATCTGTCTTCTGTCTTCACCTTTTATTATTTAAACGAATATCACTTGTAAATAGAACCATTGCAACTAAAAGCTTGTCTTTCTTGAGGAATAATGCTATGAAATATATGTTCGTTTTTAGCATTATCAAATATTCCCACACTTGAGCGTTGCTTGTCCTCAAGCAATATTGTCTTGAAATACTAGAATCACTTCTTTATTCTTCACACTTTGTACATCAGTGATTTCTATATGGCGGTATAAACAATGGTAGTAACGATATGGTTTACAGTCCCACATGACTATAAAAATTTAGATCCATTAAGGAAATTGGATCTTTATGAAAACATTTGATCTTTTGAAAATTAAATCTAGTTTTTACCCTAGATAAGTTTTCCGGAATAACCCTTTACCGGTGTTTGCAAAATATTTGTGGGTTTGGTGGGTTTCAGATTTGAAAATTTTAGCTCAAAACTTGCGGTTTTGTGTCACCCACTTGCTAACCTTGTATTTGGAAAGCAACACGTCCAGTTTACTTGTTCCGTATATTACCTTTCGGCAAACTACCGTCCGGTTGTAAAGGAAAGCGTTGAACAAGCAACTGTTAAGGCAATGTCCCGTGACATGCTTTTGATTATGGTCTATAACGTGTCGGACGCAATTACTATCCTTGGTAGGAGCAATAGTAAAGCTTACCCTTATAATTTTTCGGTCTGGCACAAGGTCCTGTCTTTGACCATGCTATACAACCACCGTTCTTACGGTTGACACCCGATTTAGTTCAGGTGACCTAATGAATTCCAGGTGAATTCCTAGGATTTTACGTTCAATGGTAATGAACGCATTGAAAATAGGGTTTTCAGAAAACAAATCGGTTTGTATTTTTGATCAAAATATTTTCTCGTTTAAGCTCGAGTTTAGATATCATCGAATTCCATGAGTTTGTAATTCTCAATCTTTAAGGTCAATCTCTAGGATTGAGTAATATCAGTCTTAAAAGCTGATTTTTAATCTTTAAGGAGATTATCCTTTCTGGAGATCTGATTCATTAGTCTTATCCAGCTAATTTGCACGGTGCCTCCCCATTGTACGAGATAAATCCTTCTCATGGTTAGGATAAATCTGACCACTTGGCGACCCTGTTTAATGCTGAGGTCCGTGGATTTCCAGCTGATTTTAGTGATGACTTTTCTAGATTTTTCGTCAACCTACAGCTGGTCTGGACGACAACTTCATGACCTAAATCAAGAAGCGCGTGTCTTTTTCGGAAGACTTTACTTCCTTTTAATGATGGAATTGATTCATCGTGTAGATCCATCTCTTCTTTTCTTTCATCGGGTAAAACAGTTTAGTTTAGTCCAAAGCAAAAGTATTTTCAGTTATTTGTTACAAATATATGTGGCATATGTTTAAAATAACTTGGTAAATTTTCCCACACTTGGCTTTTTATTTTTCTTTTTATCGTCCTCTATTCCATTTTAAATGAATTTTAACATTTTAGTTTGTTTCTCAATTTATGTCCTTTCCGAGGTAACAATAATTTCGGTGTTAAAACCTAGTTTTATCGTTCATAAATATGTATAAACATGATTTTGAATTCATTTATTTGAAAATTTTGAAAAATTTTACTAGAATTGGGTAGTCAGTATATAAGACTAGGGCTGTTCTTTTTTTATCAGAGAGCACTAGATTCTAATACAACTACTGCTTTACTAGTATTTTAATGGTAACCAAGTGTTTAATATAAAAATTTTTAAAATCCGAAAGAATTTAACCCCTTCCCACACTTAAGATCTTGCAATGCCCTCATTTGCAAGAAATCAGTAACAATTTAAATTATTGAGGGTGATTTGTGTGAAAATGATTAAATTTTTACCAAAGTTTCCAAATATATTGGCGTTTGTTTGCTGAATGATAAATGGTGCACATCATTTGTTCATTCCGTCTTGTTGTTATTTCACATATATTTTGCATCTTGTCGTCAAAATTAGTTGCTTTTGCTGAACTTAATGCCAGTCTTTGAAAATGCGTTGTTTTACCCTGTTGTGTACATAAGATAAACTGCAAACATATATACATATTTTTGAAGTTTGGTATATTACCCCACATTCAAAAATTATTAAAATCTAAGAATAAAAGTTAGATAATTATAAAAATGATTACAATATTAACAAAAGTATTAAACATATCAATAATTACAAATTACAAAATAAAAATAAAAATAAGTAAACTAAGGATGATATTGGTACCAATAGGGGTTCCACGCATAACCATAAGTGCTATAGAATGCTTCGGCAGGGTCATACGTAGGATATGGTGGCTGCATCTCTATCGACCAAGGAGGGAAGACGGGTTTCGGTGTAGGAATATAGTTTCTACCTATATGTTGGCAATGCGCTATGATCTGGTTCTGATGAACTTGCCAATCTTCAAATGCTCTCTGTCTAGCATTTTCGTATTCCTGAGAAGCTATAAACCTATGCATTTCTTGCATCTCATTCCCCCCTCCTACATTACCTTGTTCCTGGTTTCTCTCTACCTGTGGATGTCTACCATTGTATCGTACTGCGGCGTTATTTCGCCGCTTCAAAACTTTAGCACCATGGTATACATTTAAACCTATAGTGTCGCGGGGTTCCGGCTCTTCTACCAATAATCCCCCCCGACTTATATCCACACCGAGATATTCACCAATCAAAGTAATAAAAATACCACATCCTATTATGCTATGTGGACGCATCCCTCGAACCATAGCTGATAAATAATAACCCACACAATATGGTATACTTACAGCGCTGTGTGGGTCTCGAATACACATATGGTAAAACAAATCTTGTTCATTTACCTTTTCTTTGTTTTTACCCCTTTGTGTAATCGAATTAGCTAAAAACCTATGTATTACTCTTAATTCGGCTCTATCTATATCCAAATAAGAGTAGTTTCCCCCTTTAAAACGGTGATGGCTTGTCATTTGACTCCACACACCGTGTGTATCAAAATTTTCATCTATTTTCCTACCGTTTAGTATCAATCCTCTACAATCGGCAGACGCTAACTCCTCAGGCGTATATATACGTAAAGCCTGAGCCATGTCCAGTAAAGACATGTGGCGCATCGAACCGCCTAACAAAAATCTAATAAAAGAACGATCGGTTAAACTAGCTACCCGATCATTCAACTCTATACTACATAACAACTCTTCACACCATACTTTATATACAGGTCTGCGTATGGTGAATAAACATATCCAGTCATTAAAAGAAGAATTACCATACCTCTGTACCAGTAATTCCCTAATTGGCCCGGCCAATTCTACAGCTTCCAAGGGTCCCCATTCTATGACCCTCGGTACCTCAACAACCTTGGAATGAAGAGTATGCAAACCCCGTTGATATTTTGGATAATCTATCCAAAGTCTGTCAAATCGCAGGTTCGGGTGCAACTGTTCCAAGTGCATATCTGAAAAGGTCATGACTGGATGAGGTACATCCTGCTTGTAGTAGTTATCTACCTCCTGTTGTTCCAAGTTCTCAGCAGGAGCATGGCGGGCTTGGGATGAAGATTCACCCCTTTCATTCTGCAAAACACATCAAACACAAATTTTGTGCATCCAAATATGCATTAGTGTCAGCAAAATCATCAATCAAAATAATTACAATGACATTATCAATTTACATCAAACTTAAGCTTATTTTCACATTTTTATCAAATCTACACTTTTTTAAATAAGCATATACGAAAATTTTCGCCAAGTTCATAAACATTCAACTCAAATAACATGTCAAAATAATCATTACTAGCAAATAAACAAGTCTCAAATGGCATTATCTTTCAAAAATCAAGTTCATGAATTTTTGGACTTGAAAAAGTCCACTTTAATTCTCAAAATCATGTTTAGGCTCAAAGTTTGGATCATTTAACTACCTAGACATGTTACACTACTCAATTTAGCAACAATTCATGACAAAAATCGGCCATAACCTGTTTATATCAAAAAGCCCCAAATTGCTCAAGAACACAAACCCTAGATTATTCAAAATTTGAAGTTTAAGGCTTCTAATCATGTTAAACAGCATCAATCTAGGTTATACAAGCATAATACATAAACAATTTAAGTCTAATTACACTAAAAAGCATCAAAATCAAATTGGGTAAAAATTAGCTCAAGAACACTAAAATTCGAATTAAATGGTGTTTAGGTGTAGAAATTTACCGTTTTTCTTGTGTAGTTCTTAGATATCATCCTTCTCAACATGATTTTAGCAAAAAATTTGGTGATTAACGGTTAAAAATTGAGATTTTTGGGGGTGATTTTCGGGTTTTTCGGGGTCTTTTTTCGCTGTTAAAATTGCAGTGTTTTTGTGTGGGAGTGAACTGATCGTTCAGCTCCTTATATTTTTTTTCTGTAATTTTGTCCCTCCGCGAGTCGCGGAGGTTTTTCACTGCAAACTCCGCGACTCGCGGAGTTTACCCTTTATTTTTTTTTTTTTTTTTTTTTTTTATAATCTTTAACTTATAAAACAATTAAGAAATTAATTTTAAAATTTTGTTTCCCTTGTTATTTAGGACGAGGTCGTTTCGGATCGATGTCCTAGTCCGTCCTTCGACAAAATTTTAAAATTTGTCTTTTTGTAGCGATTGTTTTAAAAGCTAAGATTTTTGGGTTTTTTAATGTTTTTGGCATACTTTAAATCAATAAGATTAAAAATAATGATAATAAAAGTTCTCGTCCCTCCCTTGGGTAAAGCAATTTCGGTTCAAAGACCTAGTCTTCAACTTACGACGAATTTTAAAAATCATATTCTTAACTTAATGAGATAAAGTAAATTTTTGTTTTTAAATTCACACAACATAAATATAAAATTCAAAATTAAAATTAAAAATTCACACCAAACTCAAAATTTAAAATGCATAAAATTAAAATTCATATTTTAAAAATTAAAAATTCACACCAAACTTAATTTAAAAATTCATATTATAAATTCACACCAAACTTATATTAATTTTTCAAATATTTACAATTTTAAAAATATTGTTTTTACAAAGTTTACAATATTAATTTAAGATTTAAATATTAATTTTTTAAAAACATGGTAAAAATAAAATTGAAAATCTTTTTGTCTTTTTATCCCACTTTAATCAATCAAATATTATCAAAAATATGCGCCCCTCTTTTCGGTAAAGTAATTTCGGTTCCAAGACCTAATTTAACTCATGACGAATTTTTGAAATATTTTGGTTTGATTGTTTAAAGATATTTATACCTTAAGAATAAACGTTAAATTTCGCAGTGATGTAATAAATTTTTGAATGATATCAATAATTTCGGTCGCCAAACCTAATTTTATTCAATACCAATTTAATACTTTTTAGCGAACAAATTAGCGTTTATTATCAAAAGGTTAAAAATAAAAATAAAAATAAAAACTGTACAGACATACCTGTGAAATAGATTTCTTAGTTATATGATCTATTATATTCATAAGATAGTCGGTTTAATTGGTTTTCCATGGCTGCATAGGCGTAACCTCGAGCATTCATTGTCTTTTCTTCTAAACATATGAACGGTCCGTCTCTGCATAAAGTAACAAATTCGGTATTTGAATAGGTTTGATTATTTGAACATTTACCTCCATGTGACCATTTTCCGCATTTGTGACATCGTTCTAGGTGTCGTGCTCTTCTTTTTGCTGCGGATTTTGATATTCCTTTACCAAATTGTAACTTATTATCTTCGCATCTGGATCCTTTTCTAACTCCGTCCATTCTTTCTCTGATTACTGATACTATTTCACTCGGTAGTATGTCATTATTTCTTTTAGTGATCAAAGCGTGTAGCATTAGACCATGGTTTAATTCACAGGCAGTCTTCATTTCGTAAAAACCTAAAAAAATAAAAATTCAGAATGGGGGGAGAAGACTAGTTCTTTAGGGTCTTCTAGGGAAAGACCATACGTGTTCCATTTTCGAGAACTACACGAAAACAGACAATCTAACTCTAACAGAAATACATATTATCCTTTAAAGATTTGATTCTCCCCACACTTAGTTAGCTGTGGTGTCGAAATTGTGATTAACTTCGTTGTCGACTTCCATCGGACCCTGTATGTAATGTTTAACTCTGTGACCATTAACTTTAAATTCAATCCCATTTGAATTTATCAATTCTATCGTTCCGTATGGGAAAACTCTTTTGACTATGAATGGTCCAGACCATCTTGATTTCAATTTTCCAGGAAATAGCTTGAATCGTGAATTGAAAAGAAGAACTCTGTCTCCTTCTTTAAATTCTTTTGAACTTCTGATTCTTTTATCATGCCATTTCTTCGTTCTTTCTTTATAGATTAACGAATTTTCGTATGCTTCATGTCTTAATTCTTCTAATTCGTTTAGTTGACTTAATCGTAGACGTCCGGCTTCATGTAAATCAAGATTACATGTCTTCAAAGCCCAAAATGCTTTGTGTTCAATTTCTACTGGAAGATGACACGCTTTTCCATAAACAAGTCTAAAAGGTGTGGTTCCAATTGGAGTTTTGTAGGCTGTTCTAAAAGCCCAGAGTGCATCCTCCAATTTAATGGACCATTCCTTCGGATTTGATCCTACGGTTTTCTCTAGAATACGTTTTAAGGCTCGGTTGGTATTTTCAACTTGTCCACTTGTTTGTGGATGATATGCGGTGGAGATTTTATGAGTTACTCCATATCTTTTAAGAACTTTCTCAAGTTGATTATTACAGAAATGAGTACCCCGATCACTTATTAAAGCTTTCGGTGTTCCAAACCTTGCAAAAAGACGTTTTAAAAAGTTGACTACAACTCGTGCATCGTTAGTTGGGAGAGCTTGTGCTTCCGCCCATTTAGATACATAATCAATGGCTACGAGTATATATAGATTATTATGAGATTTTGGAAATGGACCCATAAAGTCAATACCCCAAATGTCAAATACTTCACATACTTGGATGACATTTTGTGGCATTTCATCACGTTGACTTATTTTTCCGGCCCTTTGACATGCATCACAGGATTTGCAAAGAAGGTGTGAGTCTTTGTAAATTGTAGGCCAATAGAATCCAGCTTCATAAACTTTTCTTGCTGTTAGTTGAGGCCCATAATGCCCTCCTGTTGGTCCTGTGTGACAATGGTTTAAAATTTTACTAGCTTCATCTCCAAATACACATCGGCGTATTATTCCATCGGGACAACTTTTAAACAGATGTGGATCTTCCCAGAAATAGTGTTTTATATCACTGAAGAATTTCTTTCGTCTTTGGTACGATAATCCTTTTTCAAGGAATCCACAAACTAAGTAGTTTGCATAGTCTGCAAACCATGGGATTTCTTTATAATCTATCTTCAATAGATATTCATCAGGAAAGTTGTCTTGTATGGCCGATTCATTTAGAACTTCTAATTCAGGATTTTCAAGACGAGAAAGATGATCAGCGGCGAGATTTTCTGCTCCTCTTTTATCTCGGATTTCAATATCAAACTCTTGTAAGAGTAAGATCCAACGGATTAATCTTGGTTTAGCATCTTGTTTTGAAAATAGGTATCTAAGAGCAGAATGGTCGGTATAGACCACCGTTTTTGCTAGAACTAGATATGATCGAAATTTGTCAAAAGCAAAGACAATAGCAAGGAGTTCTTTTTCAGTAGTTGTATAGTTCGTTTGTGCTCCTTGTAACGTCTTACTAGCATAATATATAGGTTGAAATCGTTTTTCAATCCTTTGTCCTAAAACGGCTCCCATTGCAAAATCACTTGCATCGCACATTAGTTCAAATGGTAGATTCCAATTTGGTGTTATCATGATCGGTGCATTAGTGAGTTTTTCTTTAAGAATATTAAAAGATTTGATACATTCATCTGAAAAGATGAATGGCGCATCCTTTTCTAGGAGTTTATTCATAGGAGTGGCAATTTTAGAAAAATCTTTTATGAAACGTCGGTAAAAACCGGCATGCCCTAGAAAACTCCTAACTCCTCTAACATTGGTGGGATGTGGAAGTTTAGCAATTACATCTACTTTAGCTCTATCCACTTCAATTCCTTCTTTTGAAATTTTATGTCCAAGAACGATGCCTTCTTTAACCATGAAATGGCATTTCTCCCAATTAAGTACTAGATTTGATTTTTCGCATCTAATTAGCATTCGTTCCAGATTAACTAGACATGATTTAAATGTATCACCGAAGACTGAAAAGTCATCCATGAATACTTCCATGCATTCTTCTATCATATCATGAAAAATCGCCATCATACACCTTTGAAAGGTTGCAGGGGCGTTACAAAGTCCAAATGGCATGCGTTTGTAAGCAAAAGTACCATAAGGGCACGTGAATGTGGTTTTCTCTTGATCTTCGGGTGCTATTGGAATTTGAAAATATCCGGAAAATCCATCTAGAAAACAATAGTAACTATTTCCGGCTAATCTTTCCAACATTTGATCTATGAAAGGTAAGGGAAAGTGATCTTTTCTGGTGGCGTCATTTAATTTTCTATAATCAATACATACACGCCATCCTGTTACAGTCCTAGTAGGAATAAGCTCATTCTTCTCATTTGTAATGACAGTCATGCCACCCTTCTTAGGTACGCATTGAACTGGGCTTACCCATGGACTATCAGAAATTGGATATATCAAACCTGCATCTAGCAGCTTAATAATCTCTTTCTTAACTACATCTTGCATATTAGGATTTAGTCTTCGTTGGCGTTGCACATACGTTTTATGACCTTCTTCCATAAGGATTTTATGTGTGCAATACGAAGGACTTATTCCTTTAATATTATGAATCTTCCATGCAATGGCTGGTTTATGAGCTTTCAACACAGAAATGAGTTGTGATTTCTCATTTTCAGTAAGAGAAGACGATATTATTACAGGTAATTCAGATTCACCATGTAAATAAGCGTATTCCAAATGGTTTGGAAGTGGCTTTAACTCTAATTTCGGAGGTTCTTCTATC
The DNA here is from genome assembly GCF_046630445.1 of Rutidosis leptorrhynchoides. Taxonomy (NCBI): domain Eukaryota; kingdom Viridiplantae; phylum Streptophyta; class Magnoliopsida; order Asterales; family Asteraceae; genus Rutidosis; species Rutidosis leptorrhynchoides. The sequence goes on along the minus strand of NC_092334.1, from coordinate 429,487,516 downwards.
GATGATTTATATCGATATCTGTCTTCTTCTTTTAGCATTTGAATTTCTTCTGTTGTTGGTTCATATCCATTAGCTATAAGTGTAGCTAACATTTCAGCTTCATCAATTGGTTCATTACTTTCTCCTAAAGAACATTCTCCTGTTCCTTGTAATTCTGGAAATTCTTCTAATAATTCTGCATGTGCATCTATAGTTTGAATATAATAACATGTATCATCTGCAGATTGTGGTTGTTGCATTGCTCTATCAACTGAAAAGGTAACACTCTCATCCTCTATACTTAGGGTCAGTTTCTTACCGAACACGTCTATCATTGCTTTAGCCGTGTTTAAGAATGGTCTTCCTAATATGAGAGGAACTTGAGAATCTTCTTCCATGTCCAAAACAACAAAATCTACTGGGAATACTAAAGTACCAACTTTAACTAGCATGTTCTCCATTATCCCTCTAGGATATTTTATTGATCTATCGGCTAGTTGTATGCTTATTCTGGTTGGTTTCAATTCTCCAAGGTCTAGTTTAGCGTATAGTGAATACGGCATTAGATTTATACTAGCACCTAAATCTGCTAATGCTTCTATTGAACTAAGGCTACCCAGAAAACATGGAATTGTGAAACTTCCTGGATCAGATAGTTTTTCTGGTATCTTATTCAACAGCACTGCTGAACAATTAGCATTCATAGTAACAGCCGAGAGTTCTTCCATTTTCTTTCTATTCGTGATTAGATCTTTCAAGAATTTAGCATACCTTGGCATTCCTGAAATCACATCAATGAAAGGAAGATTTACATTTATCTGTTTAAACATATCCAAGAATTTGGATTGCTCGGCTTCTAGTTTTTCTTTCTTCATTTTACTCGGATAAGGAAGTGGTGGTTGGTATGGTTTAACATAAGGTTTATCCTTAACTGTGTTATCTTCATTAACCTTTTCAACTACCGGTTCTTGTTCCTTATCTTGATCAGGTTGTGGTTCTTGTGGAGTAGGAATAGTTTCATCAGAAGTTACAGGTATTTCAGGTGGTTTAAGTGTTGTACCACTTCTTGTGGTAATAGCTTTAGCTGTTTCATTCCGGGGGTTAGCATTTGTATCACTAGGTAGACTTCCCGGTTTTCTTTCACCTATTAACCTTGCTAGGTTACTTACTTCTTGTTCCAGATTTTGAATAGAAGCTTGTGGATTTCTAAATGCTTGAGCATTTTGTTCATTGGTTTGTTTTTGAGATGTGAAAAACTGCGTTTGAGTTTCAACTAGCTTCGTCATCATATCTTCTAAATTCGGCTTTTTATCTTCGGTTTGTTGTGGTGGTTTGTTTTGAAAATTTGGTCTTTGCTGATTATAAGTATTATTGGATACTTGTTGATTGCTAGGACCTTGTTGGTTGTTGTATGGAATATTTCGGTTATAATTCTGGTTTTGATTGTAAATCGGTCTTGGCGGTTGATAATTATTCTGATAATTATTTCCAGGCCTTTGGTTTATGTATGAAATATTCTCTCTTTGTTCCATTGTTAATTCAATGCTGAGACAATCTTTTGTCAAATGTGGTCCTCCACACTGCTCACAACTAATTCGTATAGCATGAATATCTTTAGTCATCTTTTCCATTCGTCTCTCGAAAGCATCTATCTTTGCCGAAATGGAATCTAAGTCATGGCTAGAATCGGCTCTAGCTGCTTTAGATGATCTAATGATATCTTTTTCTTGGTGCCACTCATGTGAGTGGGAAGCAGTGTTATCAATAATTTTGTAAGCATCAGTTTCGGTTTTCTTCATAATAGAACCACCAGCTGCTATATCTATGTCTTTCCTTGTAGTGATGTCGCATCCTTGGTAGAATATTTGTACTATTTGACAGGTGTCTAAACCATGTTGCGGACATCCTCTTAACAACTTTCCATATCTTGTCCACGCCTCATATAGAGTTTCATTTGGCTTCTGTGTGAACGTAACAATTTCTGCTTGAAGTCTTACGGCTTTAGATGCAGGAAAGAATTGTTTAAGAAATTTGTCAATTAAAACGTCCCATGTATCGATCGCCCCTTCAGGTAACGATTCCAACCAATCTTTGGCTTCTCCCTTTAAAGTCCAGGGAAATAACATGAGATATATCTGTTCATCCTCCACTTCTCGTATTTTAAATAGTGTGCAGATCCTATTAAAGGTACGTAGATGTTCATTTGGATCTTCCTTCGGTGCACCACTAAATTGGCATTGATTAGTCACCATGTGTAGAATTTGTCCTTTGATTTCATAATCTGGCGCATTAATGTCTGGATGAGTAATTGCGTGACCTTGGCCAGTGCGTTTAGCTCTCATTCGGTCTTCCATACTTAAAGGTTCCAGATTCTCCATAATTGAATTTGTTGAATCGGTATCACTAGATGATTCTGATTTAATAGTTCGTTCCTCAACAATCTCTGTTTGAATGATTGGTGGTTCCGGAGGAAAGTTTAATGGTTCAGGATCTATGAACCGTCCCTGAATATTTTCTGGATTCTCAATTGTGAGGTTTGTTTTAAAAACTGGATTATCGGAAATTTGAACTGAAGTACTTGGTCGACTGGATGACGATTCTAAAGAAAAATCAACGGCGGTTATATTTGTTAAACGATGTCTTGATCGAGTTACAGGTGGTGAACGTACAAAAGGTGATGAACGTCTTGCTCGGTGCATTCACAGAATATCCTATTAGTTTTTTTAAAAGGAAAGAAAAATTATAATAAGTTATCCAATCAATAGACTTTTCTGATTTTGCCCACGTTTCGAATAGCCAAAAGATGCAGCAGAGGGGCAGGATTCGTTTGGTCTCAATATAATTGAGGACTGTTTGGCTCCAATAACCCGGTCCACGTACAAATCCAACTATTACTACGAACCAGAAAATTTTGATGTCTATCAATTTAACCACTTAAAATAAATTTTCGTAATTTTAAGAAATTTAGATAAGAAGTAGAAAAAATTCTAAGTCCTAAAAACTAGAATAGCGAGAAATAAGAGAGAAAAAGAGTTCGTCGCAAAAGGTCGAAAAAGAAAAATGGTTGAAAAATAAAAGGTGACGGAAAAATAAAAGAAACTTATAAAAACTTAAAAATACTTAACTAATTTAACCTTATTACTACAACTAACTTAAAATTATAATCGCAAATTGATATTACTAATTGGAATGATAATTGGTACATAGTAAAAGGTCTCTAAAAATATTAAAGCTTACAGGAAAAACTAAATCCCAAATGGAAATAACTTTAAAAAGAAACTTAAACTTAAAAAGGGCGTCGCAAAATTCTAAAGCACCTAAATCTTAGTCTAAAGAAAAAGCACTTAAGGAATTCTACGGCAATGCCTAAAAATCTAGGAGTAAAAATAACTATAGCTAAAACTAAGTTTAAAATTAAATATGAGCTAAAAATACAAAAGTTATGCTACAACGATTAAAAAGGTACAAAAATATAAAAATATACAAAAAATTGTAAAAAGTACAATTTTTATAAAAATATTATTTTTATATTATTTATTTAATAAAACTACTAATTTTACAATTTTAATAAAACTAATTAAACAAAATACATAAATATAAAGTAAAAAGTAAAAATAAAACTAAAATTAATAATAATAATAATAATAATTAAGTTAAATAATAATAATAATAATTAAAATCCCGTAATTAATGCTCGATTAGGGCTTCCTTGTCGCCTGTCAGAGGGTCTCCGCGAGTCGCGGCAAATAAAGAAGAAAACCCCGCGAGTCGCGGGGATCAGAAATTCAGTTGACAGGTTTTACTTTTTTACGCGTTTTCTTTTTTTTTTTTTTTTTTATATTAGCGTTGCGCTTCCGGCTTTTAAGAGTTATTCCCCGGCAGCGGCGCCAAAAATACTTGATGTCGAACGAGGTGTATATAAAATAGCTTTTATTTTACTAGGAAAATACTATTAAATACGATACAATTTTACACAAGATATTTATTTATTGATAGAATGGATATACTTAAACCTTGCTACAATACTTATAGGCAGTGTACCTAATCGTACAGTAGTGTAGTTTTTAGTAAGTCCGGTTCGTTCCACAGGGAAATCTTTAAACAAAGCTCAACGCTATATTAGTTTACTTTTATAAAAATACAAACATATATATAAGTAATATTATTATTATAAAGGGGGGTTTTTACCGTTTAATGACCGGTTTGTCGATTTTAAAACTTTAGTCGCAGTTAAAACCTAATGTAAAATATAAAATAAATACAAGACTTAAATTAAAGCGTAAAGTAAATAACGATAATGAAATTGCGAATAATAAAATTGCGATAAAATAAAATTGCGATAATTAAAAAGTACGATAATTAAAAGTGCGATAAAATAACAATAAATAAAAGTGCGATAATTAGAAGTGCAATTAAATATAAAATAAAGGAAATTAAATATGAAATAAAAGAATTATGCTTATTTAAACTTCCGTAATCATGATGTTTGACGTGTTGATTTTAGTTTATGCCCATGGGTTAATTGTCCTTTGTCCTGGATTATTCAATATGTCCGTCTGGTTTTTGTCCATAACAGTCCATCAGTCATAAATATAAAGTGCAAGTGTCCTTGTCAAATTATTATTATACCCGAAGATAAATATTCCAACTAATTGGGGATTCGAATTGTAACAAGGTTTTAATACTTTGTTTAATGAATACACCAGGTTATCGACTGCGTGTAAACCAAGGTTTTACTACTTTGTTAACAATTACACCAATTACCCTTGAATGTAATTTCACCCCTGTTTTAATTATTCTAGTGGCTATTAATCCATTCCCGTGTCCGGTTAAATGAACGATTATTCGTACAAATAAATACCCCGCCCATCGTGACCGATCGAGTGTATATGGTAATTTATAGGGACGCCCAATTGTAAATCTTTATATTAACATTAACAAACTTTCATTTAGTTAAACAAATATAAAGCCCATTAATAGCCCATAGTCTAATTTCCACAAGTGTCGTTCTTTTGTCCAAACCCCAATTATGGTACAAAGCCCAATTACCCAATTTTAGTAATTAGCCCAACATCATGATTACTTCGTTTTAAATAAGCATAATAATAACTTAGCTACGAGACATTAATATAAAAAGGTTGAACATAACTTACAATGATTAAAAATAGCGTAGCGTTACACGGACAGAATTTCGACTTACACCTTTACAACATTCGCTAACATACCCTTATTATTAGAATTATAATTAAAATTAAAATTAAAATTATAAATATAAATATATTTACGTATGAAGAGGAAGAGAAAAAGATGTGTAAATTTGATCAGAATTCGGTTGGCTTTATAGCCAGACTTGATTTTTGGGGCTCCGCGACTCGCGGCAAAATGGCCTTAAAACTCCGCGAGTCGCGGAGATATATTTACAGCTCACACCCTTGGAGTTTCCTGCTGCCGACGGTTTTTATTATATATATATAATATATATATAATTAATATAATTAATTATATAATATATTATATTTATATACATAGTTAACTTGTAATTTTTAGTCCGTTGCGTCGAGCGTTAAGAGTTGACTCTAGTCCCGGTTCCGGATTTTCGAACGTCCTCGCGTACAATTTAATATCTTGTACTTTGTGTTTTGAATCTTGTACTCTTGTGATTTCGAGACGTTTCTTATCAATAATTGGAACCTTTTTGATTGTCTTTTGTTCTTTTGAGCTTTTTGGTCGTTTGCGTCTTCAAATCGTCGAATCTGTCTTCTGTCTTCACCTTTTATTATTTAAACGAATATCACTTGTAAATATAACCATTGCAACTAAAAGCTTGTCTTTCTTGAGGAATAATGCTATGAAATATATGTTCGTTTTTAGCATTATCAATACACAACCGAGACCTTGCTTTGATGCGTCATAATAAATCACAAAATCATCATTCCCTTCAGGCAATGACAATATAGGTGCCGTAGTTAGCTTTTTCTTCAATAACTGAAACGCTTTCTCTTGTTCATCCTTCCATTCAAATTTCTTCCCTTTATGCGTTAATGCAGTCAAGGGTTTTGCTATTCTGGAAAAGTCTTGGATGAACCTTCTGTAGTAACCAGCTAGTCCTAAAAACTGGCGTATGTGTTTCGGAGTTTTCGGGGTTTCCCACTTTTCAACAGTTTCTATCTTTGTCGGATCCACCTTAATACCTTTTTTGTTCACTATGTGACCGAGGAATTGAACTTCTTCCAACCAAAATGCACACTTTGAAAATTTAGCGTACAATTCTTCCTTCCTTAATACTTCTAACACCTTTCTCAAATGTTCACCGTGTTCTTGGTCATTCTTTGAGTAAATAAGTATGTCATCAATGAAAACAATGACAAACTTGTCAAGGTATGGTCGACACACTCGGTTCATAAGGTCCATGAACACAGCTGGTGCATTAGTTAAACCAAACGGCATGACCATAAACTCGTAATGACCGTAACGTGTTCTGAAAGCAGTCTTTGGAATATCATCTTCTTTCACCCGCATTTGATGATACCCGGAACGTAAGTCAATCTTTGAATAAACAGACGAGCCTTGTAGTTGATCAAATAAGTCGTCGATTCTCGGTAGTGGGTAGCGGTTCTTGATGGTAAGTTTGTTCAACTCTCGGTAGTCGATACATAACCTGAATGTACCATCTTTTCTCTTGACAAACAAAACAGGAGCTCCCCACGGTGATGTGCTTGGTCGAATGAAACCACGCTCTAAAAGTTCTTGTAATTGGCTTTGCAGTTCTTTCATCTCGCTGGGTGCGAGTCTGTAAGGAGCACGAGCTATTGGTGCAGCTCCTGGTACAAGATCTATTTGAAATTCAACGGATCGATGTGGGGGTAATCCCGGTAATTCTTTCGGAAATACATCGGGAAATTCTTTTGCGACGGGAACATCATTGATGCTCTTTTCTTCAGTTTGTACTTTCTCGACGTGTGCTAGAACAGCATAGCAACCTTTTTTTTATTAGTTTTTGTGCCTTCAAATTACTAATAAGATGTAGCTTCGTGTTGCCCTTTTCTCCGTACACCATTAAGGGTTTTCCTTTTTCTCGTATAATGCGAATTGCATTTTTGTAACAAACGCTCTCTGCTTTCACTTCTTTCAACCAGTCCATACCGATTATCACATCAAAACTCCCTAACTCTACTGGTATCAAGTCAATCTTAAATGTTTCGCTAACCAATTTAATATCTCGATTCCGACATATATTATCTGCTGAAATTAATTTACCATTTGCTAATTCAAGTAAAAATTTACTATCCAAAGGCGTCAATGGACAACTTAATTTAGCACAAAAATCTCTACTCATATAGCTTCTATCCGCACCCGAATCAAATAAAACGTAAGCAGATTAATTGTCAATAAGAAACGTACCCGTAACAAGCTCCAGGTCTTCCTGTGCCTCTGCCGCATTAATATTGAAAACTCTTCCGCGGCCTTGTCCATTAGTGTTCTCCTGGTTCGGGCAATTTCTAATAATGTGGCCCGGTTTTCCACATTTATAACAAACTACATTGGCATAACTTGCTCCGACACTACTTGCTCTGCCATTACTCGTTCCGACATCATTTGTTCCTTTCGTTCTATTAACCCCTGGTCCGTAGACCTCACACTTCGCCACGCTATGACCATTTCTTTTACACTTGTTGCAAAATTTGGTGCAGAACCCCTAGTGATACTTTTCACACCTTTGGCATAGCTGCTTCTGATTGTTGTTGTTGTTGCGGTTATTATTGTTGTTGGGATGATTGTTGTAGTTGCTGTTGTTGTTGTTGTTGTTGTTGGGCCGTTTGTTGTAGTTGCGATTGATGTTGCGATTGTTGGGATAATTGTTGCGATTATTGTTGTAATTGCTGTTGTTGTTGTATTGGTGATTCTTATCACCGTTTTCCTCCCACTTTCTTTTGACTTGCTTCACATTGGCCTCTTCAGCAGTCTGTTCTTTAATTCTTTCTTCAATTTGGTTCACTAGTTTGTGAGCCATTCTACATGCCTGTTGTATGGAGGCGGGCTCGTGTGAACTTATATCTTCTTGGATTCTTTCCGGTAATCCTTTCACAAACGCGTCGATCTTCTCTTCCTCATCTTCGAATGCTCCCGGACACAATAGGCACAATTCTGTGAATCGTCTTTCGTACGTGGTAATATCAAATCCTTGGGTTCGTAACCCTCTAAGTTCTGTCTTGAGCTTATTGACCTCGGTTCTGGGACGGCACTTCTCGTTCATCAAGTGCTTGAATGCTGTCGTCTTGTCCCACTTGCTCTAGATAGGTATTCCACCATGTTAACGCAGAACCTGTGAAGGTATGCATAGCGTACTTCACTTTGTCCTCTTCAGTACACTTACTTATGGCAAACACCGATTCGACCTTCTCGGTCCACCGTTTCAATCCGATCGGTCCTTCGGTTCCATCAAATTCCAAAGGTTTGCAGGCAGTGAATTCTTTGTAGGTGCATCCTACACGATTTCCTGTACTACTAGATCCAAGGTTATTGTTGGTATGTAGCGCAGCCTGTACTGCGGCTATGTTTGAAGCTAGAAAAGTACAAAATTCCTCTTCATTCATATTCACGGTGTGTCGAGTAGTCGGTGCCATTTCCTTCAAAATAGTCAAATGGAACAAGTTAATCATACAGAATATTAAGAGTAGTTAATAGTATTTCGTAGCATAATATGAACTCATTTATAAAAGCTTTTTCTTCATATTAGCGTTTTATAAGTTTAAATTCGGGTAGTACCTACCCGTTAAGTTCATACTTAGTAGCTAATATACAATTCAACTACTACAATTCTATATGAAAAACTGATTATAATAATATTTCGCGTTCAAACTTTTATACAATATTTTACAAACTTACAATACTGCTTATTTTACATAAAGCATGAAATATAGCACACAATAACTTTGATACAAGATAGTTGTGAAGATAATTCTAGCTAGTACACAAGTCGTTCAGCAAAGGCAATAAAGACACGTAATTCATACGTCCAGAAACAAGTCATGCATTCTGGTTTTACTAGGACTACTTCCCATCCTTGGTCTTGTGGAACATAACCGTTATGGCCATTGATAAGACAGCGTGTTGTAACATCGTCAAAGGGACGAGGGTTACGTAATGTCCAACAGTCCCGTAACAATCTAAAAACCTCATTTCTTACCCCAATTACCGACTCCGTCACTTGTGGGAACGTTTTGTTTAATAGTTGTAGCCCGATGTTCTTGTTCTCACTTTGGTGAAAAGCGAACATTACTAATCCGTAAGCATAACATGCTTCTTTATGTTGCATGTTAGCTGCTTTTTTTAAATCACGAAGTCCAATATTCGGATATATTGAGTCAAAATAATTTCTTAACCCATTGCGTAAAATAGCATTTGGGTTCCCCGCAATATATGCGTCAAAGTAAACACATCGTAACTTATGGATTTCCCAATGTGATATCCCCCATCTTTCGAACGAAAGCCTTTTATAAACCAAGGCATTCTTGGAACGTTCTTATTATGTCTTACAAACTGATCTCACCTTAAATAGTTGTGCCGAAGAATTCTGACCGACTCTAGACAAGATTTCATCAATCATGTCTCCGGGTAGGTCTCTTAAAATATTGGGTTGTCTATCCATTTTGTGTTTTTATACTGTAAAATAGACAAGAGTTAGATTCATAAAAAAAAAATACTTATTAATACAAGCAATTTTTACATATATCATAAAGCATAAGCACACTATATTACATATATTACACCACACGAATACAACTATCTTATTCCGACTCGCTTGTTTCTTCTTCTTTGGTTTTGGTTTGTTTTGCCAAGTTTCTAGGGATATATGATGTTCCCCTAATACGAGCCGTCGTTTTCCACATTGGTTTAGAAAAACCTGGTGGTTTAGAGGTTCCCGGGTCATTGTTACAACTTAAGGACTTCGGGGGTTGACGATACATATAAAGTTCATCGGGGTTGGAATTAGATTTCTCTATTTTTATGCCCTTTACCTTATTATTTTCTTTTGCCTTTTTAAATTCAATTGGGGTAATTTCTATAACATCATCGGAATTCTTGTCGGAATCCGATTCATCGGAGAATTGGTAATCCTCCCAATATTTTGCTTCCTTGGCGGAAACACCATTGACCATAATTAACCTTGGTCGGTTGGTTGAGGATTTTCTTTTACTTAACCGTTTTATTATTTCCCCCACCGGTTCTATTTCTTCATCCGGTTCCGATTCTTCTTCCGGTTCCGATTCTTCTTCCGGTTCCGACTCTTCTTCCGGTTCCTCTTCGGGAACTTGTGAATCAGTCCACGAATCATTCCAATTTTCATTTGACTCTTCATTATTATTAGGTGAGTCAATGGGACTTGTTCTAGAGGTAGACATCTATCACATAATATCAAACGCGTTAAGAGATTAATATATCACATAATATTCACATGTTAAAAATATATAGTTTACAACAAAATTTGTTAAGCAATCATTTTTCAAGTAAACACGGTCGAAGTCCAGACTCACTAATGCATCCTAACAAACTCGATAAGTCACACTAATGCAAAATTCTGGTTCTCTAAGACCAACGCTCGGATACCAACTGAAATGTCCCGTTCTTATTGATTAAAAACGTTCCATATTAATTGATTTCGTTGCGAGGTTTTGACCTCTATATGAGACGTTTTTCAAAGACTGCATTCATTTTTAAAACAAACCATAACCTTTATTTCATAAATAAAGGTTTAAAAAGCTTTACGTAGATTATCAAATAATGATAATCTAAAATATCCTGTTTACACACGACCATTACATAATGGTTTACAATACAAATATGTTACATCGAAATCAGTTTCTTGAATGCAGTTTTTACACAATATCATACAAACATGGACTCCAAATCTTGTCCTTATTTTAGTATGCAACAGCGGAAGCTCTTAGTATTCACCTGAGAATAAACATGCTTTAAACGTCAACAAAAATGTTGGTGAGTTATAGGTTTAACCTATATATATCAAATCGTAACAATAGACCACAAGATTTCACATTTAAATACACATCCCATACATAGAGATAAATATCATTCATATGGTGAACACCTGGTAACCGACATTAACAAGATGCATATATAAGAATATCCCCATCATTCCGGGACACCCTTCGGATATGATATAAATTTCGAAGTACTAAAGCATCCGGTACTTTGGATGAGGTTTGTTAGGCCCAATAGATCTATCTTTAGGATTCACGTCAATTAGGGTGTCTGTTCCCTAATTCTTAGATTACCAGACTTAATAAAAAGAGGCATATTCGATTTTGATAATTCAACCATAGAATGTAGTTTCGCGTACTTGTGTCTATTTTGTAAATCATTTATAAAACCTGCATGTATTCTCATCCCAAAAATATTAGATTTTAAAAGTGGGACTATAACTCACTTTCACAGATTTTTACTTCATCGGGAAGTAAGACTTGGCCACTGTTGATTCACGAACCTATAACAATATATACATATATATCAAAGTATGTTCAAAATATATTTACAACACTTTTAATATATTTTGATGTTTTAAGTTTATTAATTCAGCTGTCCTCGTTAGTAACCTACAACTAGTTGTCCACAGTTAGATGTACAGAAATAAATCGATAAATATTATCTTAAATCAATCCACGACCCAGTGTATACGTATCTCAGTATTGATCACAACTCAAACTATATATATTTTGGAATCAACCTCAACCCTGTATAGCTAACTCCAACATTCACATATAGAGTGTCTATGGTTGTTCCGAAATATATATAGATGCGTCGACATGATAGGTTGAAACATTGTATACGTGTCTATGGTATCTCAAGATTACATAATATACAATACAAGTTGATTAAGTTATGGTTGGAATAGATTTGTTACCAATTTTCACGTAGCTAAAATGAGAAAAATTATCCAATCTTGTTTTACCCATAACTTCTTCATTTTAAATCCGTTTTGAGTGAATCAAATTGCTATGGTTTCATATTGAACTCTATTTTATGAATCTAAACAGAAAAAGTATAGGTTTATAGTCGGAAAAATAAGTTACAAGTCGTTTTTGTAAAGGTAGTCATTTGAGTCGAAAGAACGACGTCTAGATGACCATTTTAGAAAACATACTTCCACTTTGAGTTTAACCATAATTTTTAGATATAGTTTCATGTTCATAATAAAAATCATTTTCTCAGAATAACAACTTTTAAATCAAAGTTTATCATAGTTTTTAATTAACTAACCCAAAACAGCCCGCGGTGTTACTACGACGGCGTAAATCCGGTTTTACGGTGTTTTTCGTGTTTCCAGGTTTTAAATCATTAAGTTAGCATATCATATAGATTTAGAACATGTGTTTAGTTGATTTTAAAAGTCAAGTTAGAAGGATTAACTTTTATTTGCGAACAAGTTTAGAATTAACTAAACTATGTTCTAGTGATTACAAGTTTAAACCTTCGAATAAGATAGCTTTATATGTATGAATCGAATGATGTTATGAACATCATTACTACCTTAAGTTCCTTGAATAAACCTACTGAAAAAGAGAAAAATGGATCTAGCTTCAACGGATCCTTGGATGGCTCGAAGTTCTTGAAGCAGAATCATGACACGAAAACAAGTTCAAGTAAGATCATCACTTGAAATAAGATTGTTATAGTTATAGAAATTGAAACAAAGTTTGAATATGATTATTACCTTGTATCAGAATGATAACCTACTGTAAGAAACAAAGATTTCTTGAGGTTGGATGATCACCTTACAAGATTGGAAGTGAGCTAGCAAACTTGAAAGTATTCTTGATTTTATGTAACTAGAACTTGTAGAATTTATAAAGAACACTTAGAACTTGAAGATAGAACTTGAGAGAGATCAATTAGATGAATAAAATTGAAGAATGAAAGTGTTTGTAGGTGTTTTTGGTCGTTGGTGTATGGATTAGATATAAAGGATATGTAATTTTGTTTTCATGTAAATAAGTCATGAATGATTACTCATATTTTTGTAATTTTATGAGATATTTCATGTTAGTTGCCAAATGATGGTTCCCACATGTGTTAGGTGACTCACATGGGCTGCTAAGAGCTGATCATTGGAGTGTATATACTAATAGTACATACATCTAAAAGCTGTGTATTGTACGAGTACGAATACGGGTGCATACGAGTAGAATTGTTGATGAAAATGAACGAGGATGTAATTGTAAGCATTTTTGTTAAGTAGAAGTATTTTGATAAGTGTATTGAAGTCTTTCAAAAGTGTATAAATACATAATAAAACACTACATGTATATACATTTTAACTGAGTCGTTAAGTCATCGTTAGTCGTTACATGTAAGTGTTGTTTTGAAACCTTTAGGTTAACGATCTTGTTAAATGTTGTTAACCCAATGTTTATAATATCAAATGAGATTTTAAATTATTATATTATCATGATATTATCATGTATGAATATCTCTTAATATGATATATATACATTAAATGTCTTTACAACGATAATCGTTACATATATGTCTCGTTTAAAAATCATTAAGTTAGTAGTCTTGTTTTTACATATGTAGTTCATTGTTAATATACTTAATGATATGTTTACTTATCAGAGTATCATGTTAACTATATATATATATCCATATATATGTCATCATATAGTTTTTACAAGTTTTAACGTTCGTGAATCACCGGTCAACTTGGGTGGTCAGTTGTCTATATGAAACATATTTCAATTAATCAAGTCTTAACAAGTTTGATTGCTTAACATGTTGGAAACATTTAATCATGTAAATATCAATCTCAATTAATATATATAAACATGGAAAAGTTCGGGTCACTACACAGGTGGTCTGATCAGATACAAAAAATAGTAGGTAAGGTGCTCCGGTGGGGTTCTTAGTTCTTGATGCTCATCACGGTTCTCATCCTTGAAGCTTGTAGCTTCAAGTGTACAACTCGTTGATGGTTTAGCATCACTTTTGACCAAGATTCTACCATCGATACACACTATGTTAAGACCAAGTAATAACACAACTCATTTAAGAGTCTTAGATGGATGATGAACCAAGGTTACATCATATCCTTAGTCTTAACACAATTACAAGTTACATTTACAACTAAAGCTACAAACTTTACATCAATCAAACAAGTATGAACATAATATAAGTCAAATGAGGTGATGGAACCCTAAGCTAGAGAGTTTGGATCCCTTTCACACAAGTTATAAGGTTACAAAGCTAGAAAGCTTGAACCTTTAGTGTTCTTGAAGATCTTGAAGCATAAAGCTTGGATCTTTAAGTTACATGAAGACCATAAACACAAGTTTTGATCTTTATAATAAAATAATGAGATCATAAGTTAGAAAACTTAGATCCAACAAAAGATATGAAGATCCAAGCTAGAAAGCTTGCATCTTGGTTGTTCTTGAAGATCTTGAAGCATAAAGCTTGGATCTTTAAGTTACATGAAGATTACAAACACAAGTTTGAATCTTTATAATAAAATAACAAGATTTAAAGTTAAAAGATATAGATCTACAAAGTGGGTGAAGATTCAAAGCTAGAAAGCTTGAATCTTCCATGTTCTTGAAGGATTCATGCTTGAATCTACAAGATGTAATCAAGATCAAAGCTAAAAAGCAAGACCTTTAAATGATGATGATGATTTCGTGTAAGATGAAGGGAGAAGAAGAAGAAAAATTTAATTACTTACACTTTTGGAGAGAGAAAGAACTAGAGAGAATTAGAGAGTGAGTGTGTGTGAAATACAAATGAGAGCAAGTGTTAAATGGATGGAATAAGGGTAGTATTTATAGGTGGTGAGGGGATGGTGGTGGTGAGTTGGCTGAAAATTTAGAGGGGGGACAAGGGGGAAAAAAGTTTGCTTTTTGGTTAATGGTTGTCTAAAGTTGGTGCTTATGTTGGGATCCCATGCAACATTAAGGATAATATTTGACGTAAATGCTAGCATGTTCCCTCTAGTAAATGGGCATTTGTCTTACTTATTATTGGGTCACTAGTAATTAATAAGTGGACTAAATAAATGGGCTACTAGCTAGAGTAGGGTGGGCTTAAGTCCAATAAGGTAGAAAGTCCAACAAGACTAACTGGTAAGCATAATTAAATTACTACACATAATTAAGCATCCAAAAACCCAAGTAATTATTATTATAAAATAATAATTAATTTTTCGTTGTCATAATATTCCGATTATGATAAAAGTTAAACGTGTGCGCAGTTCGCAGTTTATTCGAAACGTCAAGTGACACTAACGGTCATAAAAGCTTCCGGTGAACAAGTTAAGTATCCTACGTACTCTAAGGCACGTTTTAATATATAAATGAAAGTAAACCATGTATTTAAAGATTCCAGAGTATAAAGTAGCACAGTACGCACAAATACGAAGTTTCGCTAAAACACAAGGCATAAAAGCAAGTCGAAAAAGTCGGGTCGTTACACCATCCAAGAATTCTTTGAAGCTAGATTAATTTTTGTTACTTCCAGTAGGTTTACCTACTAAACTTGAGGTAGTAATGATGTTCATAACATTATTCGATTCATATATATATATATATATATATATATATATATATATATATATATATATATATATATATATATATATATATATATATATATATATATATATATATATATATATATATCTTATTCGAAGATTTAAACTTGTAATCAGTAGAACATAGTTTAGTTGATTCTAAACTTGTTCGCAAATAAAGTTAATTCTTCTAACTTAACTTTTAAAATCAACTAAACACATGTTCTATATCTATATGATATGCTAACTTAATGATTTAAAACCTGAAAACACGAAAAACACCGTAAAACCGGACATACGCCGTTGTAGTAACACCGCGGGCTGTTTTGGGTTTCATAATTAAAAACTATGATAAACTTTGATTTAAAAGTTGTTCTTCTGGAAAAATGATTTTTTTATGAACATGAAACTATATCCAAAAATCATGGTTAAACTCAAAGTGAAAGTATGTTTTTCAAAATGGTCATCAAGGTGTCGTTCTTTCGACGGAAATGACTACCTCTTTAAAAAATGACTTTTAACCTGAATTTCCGACTATAAACTTATACTTTTTCTATTTAGATTCATAAACTTAAGTTCAATATGAAACCATAGCAACTTGAATCACTCAAAACGGATTTGAAACGAAGAAATGATGGGTAAAACAAAATTGGATAAATTTGCTAGCTTTAGCTAAGAAAATTTTGTAACAAATCTAGACTAAACATATCCTAACTAATTTATATTATATTATACATATTATGAAATCTTGGGATACCATAGACACGTATACAATATTTTGACATATCATATCGACCCATCTATATATATATTTAGGAACAACTATAGACACTCTATATGCAGTAATGTTTGAGTTAGCTATACAGGGTTGAGGTTGATTCTAAAATAATATATATACTTTGAGTTGTGATCGAGTCTGAGACTTGTAGACACTGACTCGTGGATTGATTCGAGATAATATATATTGCTTTATTTCTGTACATCTAACTGTGGACAACTAGTTGTAAGTTACTAACGAGGACTGCTGACTTAACAAACTCAAATCATTAAAACGTAATAAAAATGTTGTAAATATATTTTGAACATACTTTGATATATATGTACATATTTGTTATAGGTTCGTGAATCGACCAGTGGCCAAGTCTTACTTCCCGACGAAGTAAAAATCTGTGAAAGTGAGTTATAGTCCAACTTTTAAAATCTGATATTTTTGGGATGAGAATACATGCAGTTTTATAAATGTTTTACGAAATAGACACAAGTAATCGAAACTACATTCTATGGTTGAATTATTAAACCAAATATGCCCCTTTTAGCTTGGTAGCCTAAGAATTAGGGAACTGGCCCCTAATTGACGCGAATCCTAAAAGTAGATCTACGGGAACTAACAACCCCCATTCTGGAATTTGGAATGCTTTAGTACTTCGAGTTTATCATGTTCGATGGGTGTCCCGGAATGATGGGGATATTCTATATGCATCTTGTTAATGTCGGTTACCAGGTGTTCACCATATGAAGGATTTTTATCTCTATGCAGTTTGCGAAATGCCTGATATGAGATGTGTTATAAAAATGAAATCTTGTGGTCTATTATTATGATTTGATAAGATATAGGTTAAACCTATAGCTCACCAACATTTTTGTTGACGTTTTAAGCATGTTTAAGGACAGGATTTGGAGTCCATTCTTGTATGATATTGTGTAAAAACTGCATTCAAGAAACTTATTTAGATGTAATATATTTTTATTGTAAACCATTATGTAATGGTCGTGTGTAAACGGTATATTTTAGATTATAATTATTTGATAATCTACATAATGTTTTTTAAACCTTTATCGATAAAATAGAAGTTATGTTTGTTTTAAAAATGAATGCAGCCTTTGAAAAACGTCTCATATAGTGGTCAAAACTTCGCGACGAAATCAATTAATATGGAACGTTTATAATCTATATGAACGGGACCTTTCAGTTGGTATCAGAGCGTTGGTCTTAGAGAACCAAAAATTGCATTAGTGTGTGTCTAACCGAGTTTGTTAGGATACATTAGTGAGTCTGGACTTCGATCGTGTTTTCTTTAAAGCGTTAAATGCGGGGAACCCAAATGCAATTTTACGCTATGGGTTAAGAACCTATTTTGACTCAACATATCCCAACATAGGACTTCGTGAGTTAGAAAGAGCTTCTAACATGCAACATAAAGAAGCATGTTATGCTTACGGGTTAGTGATGTTCGCTTCTCACCAAAGTGAGAAAAAGAACATCGGATTACAACTTTTAAATAAAACCTTCCCACAAGTGACGGATTCAGTAGTTGGGGTGAGAAACAAGGTTTTTAGATTATTACGGGGCTGTTGGGCATTACGAAACCCTCGTCCCTTTGACGACGTTATAACATGCTGTCTTGTCAACGGCCACAACGGTTATGTTCCACAAGACCAAGGATGGGAAGTAGTCTTAGTAAAATTAGAATGCATGACTTGTTTCTGGACTTATGAATTACATGTTTTTATTGCCTTTGCTGAACGACTTGCGTATTAACTAGGAATGTTGTACAACTATTTTGTATCAAAGTGATTGTGTGCTATATTTCATGCTTTATGTATAATAGCGGTATTGTAAGTTTGTAAATTTTTGTATAAAAGTTTGAACGCGAAATATTATTATAATCAGTTTTTCATATAGAATTGTAGTAGTTGAATGGTATATTAGCTACTAAGTATGAACTTAACGGGTAGGTACTACCCGAATTAAAACTATAAAACACTAATATGAAGAAAAAGCTTTTATAAATGAGTTCATATTATGCTACGAAATACTATTGACTACTCTTAATATTCTATATGATTAACTTAATTCTTTTGGGCTATTTTTGAAAGGAAATGCCACATACGACTCGTCAGAATTTGTGAAATGTCCCGTTCTTATTGATTAAAAATGTTCTATATTAATTGATTTCGTTGCGAGGTTTTGACCTCTATATGAGACGTTTTTCAAAGACTGCATTCTTTTTAAACAAACCATAACCTTTATTTCATCAATAAAGGTTTAAAAAGCTTTACGTAGATTATCAAATAATGATAATCTAAAATATCCTGTTTACACACGACCATTACATAATGGTTTACAATACAAATATGTTACAACAAAATAAGTTTCTTGAATGCAGTTTTTACACAATATCATACAAGCATGGACTCCAAATCTCGTCCTTATTTAAGTACGCGATAGCGGAAGCTCTTAATAATCAACTGAGAATAAACATGCTTAAAACGTCAACAAAAATGTTGGTGAGTTATAGGTTTAACCTATATATATAAAATCATAATAATAGACCACAAGATTTCATATTTCAATACACATCCCATACATAGAGATAAAAATCATTCATATGGTGAACACCTGGTAACCGACATTAACAAGATGCATATATAAGAATATCCCCATCATTCCGGGACACCCTTCGGATATGATATAAATTTCGAAGTACTAAAGCATCCGGTACTTTGGATGGGGTTTGTTAGGCCCAATAGATCTATCTTTAGAATTCGCGTCAATTAGGGTGTCTGTTCCCTAATTCTTAGATTACCAGACTTAATAAAAAGGGGCATATTCGATTTCGATAATTCAACCATAGAATGTAGTTTCACGTACTTGTGTCTATTTTGTAAATCATTTATAAAACCTGCATGTATTCTCATCCCAAAAATATTAGATTTTAAAAGTGGGACTATAACTCACTTTCACAGATTTTTACTTCGTCGGGAAGTAAGACTTGGCCACTGGTTGATTCACGAACCTATAACAATATATACATATATATCAAAGTATGTTCAAAATATATTTACAACACTTTTAATATATTTTGATGTTTTAAGTTTATTAAGTCAGTTGTCCTCGTTAGTAACCTACAACTAGTTGTCCACAGTTAGATGTACAGAAATAAATCAATAAATATTATCTTGAATCAATCCACGACCCAGTGTATACGTATCTCAGTATTGATCACAACTCAAACTATATATATTTTGGAATCAACCTCAACCCTGTATAGCTAACTCCAACATTCACATATAGAGTGTCTATGGTTGTTCCGAAATATATATAGATGTGTCGACATGATAGGTCGAAACATTGTATACGTGTCTATGGTATCTCAAGATTACATAATATACAATATAAGTTGATTAAGTTATGGTTGGAATAGATTTGTTACCAATTTTCACGTAGCTAAAATGAGAAAAATTATCCAATCTTGTTTTACCCATAACTTCTTCATTTTAAATCCGTTTTGAGTGAATCAAATTGCTATGGTTTTATATTGAACTCTATTTTATGAATCTAAACAGAAAAAGTATAGGTTTATAGTCGGAAAAATAAGTTACAAGTCGTTTTTGTAAAGGTAGTCATTTGAGTCGAAAGAACGACGTCTAGATGACCATTTTAGAAAACATACTTCCACTTTGAGTTTAACCATAATTTTTGGATATAGTTTCATGTTCATAATAAAAATCATTTCCTCAGAATAACAACTTTTAAATCAAAGTTTATCATAGTTTTTAATTAACTAACCCAAAACAGCCCGCGGTGTTACTACGACGGCGTAAATCCGGTTTTACGGTGTTTTTCGTGTTTCCAGGTTTTAAATCATTAAGTTAGCATATCATATAGATATAGAACATGTGTTTAGTTGATTTTAAAAGTCAAGTTAGAAGGATTAACTTTTGTTTGCGAACAAGTTTAGAATTAACTAAACTATGTTCTAGTGATTACAAGTTTAAACCTTCGAATAAGATAGCTTTATATGTATGAATCGAATGATGTTATGAACATCATTACTACTTTAAGTTCCTTAGATAAACCTACTGGAAAAGAGAAAAAATGGATCTAGCTTCAACGGATCCTTGGATGGCTCGAAGTTCTTGAAGCAGAATCATGACATGAAAACAAGTTCAAGTAAGATCATCACTTGAAATAAGATTGTTATAGTTATAGAAATTGAACCAAAGTTTGAATATGATTATTACCTTGTATTAGAATGATAACCTACTGTAAGAAACAAAGATTTCTTGAGGTTGGATGATCACCTTACAAGATTGGAAGTGAGCTAGCAAACTTGAAAGTATTCTTGATTTTATGTAACTAGAACTTGTAGAATTTATGAAGAACACTTAGAACTTGAAGATAGAACTTGAGAGAGATCAATTAGATGAAGAAAATTGAAGAATGAAAGTGTTTGTAGGTGTTTTTGGTCGTTGGTGTATGGATTAGATATAAAGGATATGTAATTTTGTTTTCATGTAAATAAGTCATGAATGATTACTCATATTTTTGTAATTTTATGAGATATTTCATGCTAGTTGCCAAATGATGGTTCCCACATGTGTTAGGTGACTCACATGGGCTGCTAAGAGCTGATTATTGGAGTGTATATACCAATAGTACATACATCTAAAAGCTGTGTATTGTACGAGTACGAATACGGGTGCATACGAGTAGAATTGTTGATGAAACTGAACGAGGATGTAATTGTAAGCATTTTTGTTAAGTAGAAGTATTTTGATAAGTGTATTGAAGTCTTTCAAAAGTGTATAAATACATATTAAAACACTACATGTATATACATTTTAACTGAGTCGTTAAGTCATCGTTAGTCGTTACATGTAAGTGTTGTTTTGAAACCTTTAGGTTAACGATCTTGTTAAATGTTGTTAACCCAATGTTTATAATATCAAATGAGATTTTAAATTATTATATTATCATGATATTATCATGTATGAATATCTCTTAATATGATATATATACATTAAATGTCTTTACAACGATAATCGTTACATATATGTCTCGTTTAAAAATCATTAAGTTAGTAGTCTTGTTTTTACATATGTAGTTCATTGTTAATATACTTAATGATATGTTTACTTATCATAGTATCATGTTAACTATATATATATCCATATATATGTCATCATATAGTTTTTACAAGTTTTAACGTTCGTGAATCACCGGTCAACTTGGGTGGTCAATTGTCTATATGAAACATATTTCAATTAATCAAGTCTTAACAAGTTTGATTGCTTAACATGTTGGAAACATTTAATCATGTAAATATCAATCTCAATTAATATATATAAACATGGAAAAGTTCGGGTCACTACAGTACCTACCCGTTAAATAAATTTCGTCCCGAAATTTTAAGCTGTTGAAGGAGTTGACGAATCTTCTGGAAATAGATGCGGGTATTTCTTCATCTGATCTTCATGCTCCCAGGTGAACTCGGGTCCTCTACGAGCATTCCATCGAACCTTAACAATTGGTATCTTGTTTTGCTTAAGTCTTTTAACCTCACGATCCATTATTTCGACGGGTTCTTCGATGAATTGAAGTTTTTCGTTGATTTGGATTTCATCTAATGGAATAGTGAGATCTTCTTTAGCAAAACATTTCTTCAAATTCGAGACGTGGAAAGTGTTATGTACAGCCGCGAGTTGTTGAGGTAACTCAAGTCGGTAAGCTACTGGTCCGACACGATCTATAATCTTGAATGGTCCAATGTACCTTGGATTTAGTTTCCCCTGTTTACCAAATCGAACAATGCCTTTCCAAGGTGAAACCTTAAGCATGACCATTTCTCCAATTTAAAACTCTATATCTTTTCTTTTACTGTCCGCGTAGCTCTTTTGTCGACTCTGGGCGGTTTTCAATCTTTGTTGAATTTGGATGATTTTCTCGGTAGTTTCTTGTATTATCTCCGGACCCGTAATCTGTCTATCCCCTACTTCACTCCAACAAATCGAAGACCTGCACTTTCTACCATAAAGTGCTTCAAACGGTGCCATCTCAATGCTTGAATGGTAGCTGTTGTTGTAGGAAAATTCTGCTAACGGTAGATGTCGATCCCAACTGTTTCCGAAATCAATTACACAAGCTCGTAGCATGTCTTCAAGCGTTTGTATCGTCCTTTCGCTCTGCCCGTCGGTTTGTGGATGATAGGCAGTACTCATGTCTAGACGAGTTCCCAATGCTTGCTGTAATGTCTTCCAGAATCTTGAAATAAATCTGCCATCCCTATCAGAGATAATAGAGATTGGTATTCCATGTTTGGAGACGACTTCCTTCAAATACAGTCGTGCTAACTTCTCCATCTTGTCATCTTCTCTTATTGGCAGGAAGTGTGCTGACTTGGTGAGACGATCAACTATTACCCAAATAGTATCATAACCACTTGCAGTCCTTGGCAATTTAGTAATGAAATCCATGGTAATGTTTTCCCATTTCCATTCCGGGATTTCAGGTTGTTGTAATAGACCTGATGGTTTCTGATGTTCAGCTTTGACCTTAGAACACGTCAAACATTCTCCTACATATTTAGCAATATTGGCTTTCATACCTGGCCACCAAAAATGTTTCTTAAGATCCTTGTACATCTTCCCCGTTCCAGGATGTATTGAGTATCTGGTTTTATAAGCTTCTCTAAGTACCATTTCTCTCATATCTTCAAATTTTGGTACCCAAATCCTTTCAGCCCTATACCGGGTTCCGTCTTCCCGAATATTAAGATGCTTCTCCGATCCTTTGGGTATTTCATCCTTTAAATTTCCCTCTTTTAAAACTCCTTGTTGCGCCTCCTTTATTTGAGTAGTAAGGTTATTATGAATCATTATATTCATAGATTTTACTCGAATGGGTTCTCTGTTCTTCCTGCTCAAGGCATCGGCTACCACATTTGCCTTCCCCGGGTGGTAACGAATCTCAAAGTCGTAATCATTCAACAATTCAATCCACCTACGCTACCTCATATTCAGTTGTTTCTGATTAAATATGTGTTGAAGACTTTTGTGGTCAGTATATATAATACTTTTGACCCCATATAAGTAGTGCCTCCAAGTCTTTAATGCAAAAACAACCGCGCCTAATTCCAAATCATGCGTCGTATAATTTTGTTCGTGAATCTTCAATTGTCTAGACGCATAAGCAATCACCTTCGTTCGTTGCATTAATACACAACCGAGACCTTGCTTTGATGCGTCACAATAAATCACAAAATCATCATTCCCTTCAGGCAATGACAATATAGGTGCCGTAGTTAGCTTTTTCTTCAATAACTGAAACGCTTTCTCTTGTTCATCATTCCATTCAAATTTCTTCCCTTTATGCGTTAATGCAGTCAAGGGTTTTGCTATTCTGGAAAAGTCTTGGATGAACCTTCTGTAGTAACCAGCTATGAAATGACCCGTTCATATACATAATAAACGATTCATAATAGTTGATTACATCGCGAGGTATTTGACCTCTATATGATACATTTTACAAACATTACATTCGTTTTAAAAGACGAACTTTCTTTACAACGAAAGTTGGCGGCATGCATACCATTTCATAATACATCCAACTATAATTAACTTAAAAATAATCTTGATGAACTCAATGACTCGAATGCAACGTCTTTCAAAATATGCCATGAATAACTCCAAGTAATATCCTTAAAATGAGCTAATGCACAGCGAAAGATATCTTTAATACCTGAGAATAAACATGCTTTAAAGTGTCAACCAAAAGGTTGGTGAGTTCATAGGTTTATCATAACAATCATTTCAATATATTAATAGACCACAAGATTTCCGTTTATAAATATATGTACACTCGCAAGTGTATAAAACCGTTCTGCTTATGTTGAGGCCTCAGTAACCAACCTTAACAATAATATAATAAGTCATCTTCGCAAAGATGGATACATACACTCGCAACTGTATAAATAATCCTCGAAGTACTAAACATCCGCCCACTAGCTCTTATGTCTAGTGCAGCCTACAGGATGGGGGTGTTAAGCCCGATAGATCTATCTTTAGGATTCGCGCTCACATGCTCTTATAACATGTAACTAAATTACCTAGCACATCAATCCGCAGAATTATCATTTTTGATCACTTGTCTCTATTTCGTAAAGCATTTATAAAAGCAGCGCATGTATTCTCAGCCCAAAAATATATATTGCAAAAGCAATTAAAAAGGGAGCAAATAAAACTCACCATACTGTATTTCGTAGTAAAAATACATATAACGTCATTTAACAAGTGCAAGGTTGGCCTCGGATTCACGAACCTATATTAATTATATATATTTATATGTTGGTCAATATTTGTCTAACAATTTTTGGTCAAGTCATAGTGTACCACAATCCTAATGCTAGAGACTAATATGCAAAAGTCAACAAAAGTCAACTTGACCCAAAATGACTTCTAAAATTTATACGTGTTTATTATATAACTTAACTATAGTCGTTTTATATATTTAAATATATTTATTAGATTTTATAATAATAAAAGTCATTTATTAATAAAAATTTATATTAACGTTTATATATGATAAAATATACTTTTATATATCTTAAGTAGTAAAATTTATAAAGTTCACTTAATATCGTAAAACTATAGTGGTAAGTATTATTAATGTAATTATATTACGCGTGGTGAAAAATATCTTTGTATCCCCTATTTATTTGATAAAATAATATTGATCATAATAATAAGTAAAAGTTGTATTATTTTGTAATAATAATTATTATTATTCTATAAAAAAATAACAATATCTATATTTACTAAAAATGGTATTATGATAAAATGATAATACTAACATAATAGTAATAATGATATTTTATAATAACAATGATATTTCTATTAAAATAATAACGACGATAGTAATAATAATCATTTTAACAATAATACTAAAATTCAGTTGACTATAACTTCTAATCCGTTCATCGAAACCATTCGATATCTAAATAAAAAGTTCTTAATTTTTCGCTAGCTTTCCAATGACATGCATATCATATACCCTATCTCAGTATCATATGTATCTAATTCAGGATTCAACAAACCTATCAAAGGACAATATCGAATGTACAAGCATGCATAATCCTATATACTCGAGCACTAGTCAGGGATACACTATTGATATATAAAAGTTAAGTTATGAGTGCTCACTATCAATATTGAGATTCAATATTGCAAAAAAGTACGTAGACGCAACGGAGATGATAAACACTAGATTGACCTCACGAGCATACCCATGAACCATACCCATCACCTCCATAGCTATAACCCATAATTTCCTTAGCTTCGACTCATTCAAAAAAAACTATTTTGAAATCACTCGGACATCATTCCGTCGTAATATTTTATGTATACTAATAATATCTTGAAATAATACAGAGCAAATATATATATATGTAAATCGATTGAGAGAGTTTAGAGAAATATATTTTTAAGTTTATATGAAATAATGAAACCTATTGAATTCTATTTATAATATATTTTTGAATTATTAAAGTGAATTATTAAAGTATGAATTATTAAAGTGAATTATTAAAGTATGAATTATTAAAGTGAATTATTAAAGTATGAATTATTAAAGTGAATTATTAAAGTATGAGTTATTAAAGTGAATTATTAAAGTTAAAGTAAAGTAAAAGTAAAATAAAGGTAAAGTTAAAGTATAGTAAAAGTATAAAAACTATGTATGTATAATACGCGTATAAATATATATAATATTAATTTAAATCGTTATATATATTTAATGAAATAAAATATAAATATCGTTATATTTATTATACTGGTTAAGTAATGAGTTGTCAAAAGTGATTCTAGATATTTATAAAAGTTATATACGTTTTAATAATAAATTTCTTTTTAAACTGAAAACGTTTTTTGTACGTTTGAAAATAGATTAATAGAATATTATGGAAACCAATTCTCCACTAGCTTTTGTCTAACTTTCGTAAATGACACTTTTTATTTTTATTTATAAATAGCTTTACAAATTATTCCGAATATCGTTAAGAGGAATAGATTTTCTCAAATCATAGTGGACCTCTCAACAGAGACTTGTAATCATAATTCAATGTTTCTGATAATTCAATCATTTAATATATATTTTTTTAATTTCGTCGATAATCATATTGAAACAAATACGTTCATATAAAGCATTATACGTTTAAATACTTTGTTGACATTTTCAATTTATAACATATACACATATACATACATATTCATATATGTTCATTTAATGGTTCGTGAATCATTGGAATTTGGTCGAGGTTTAAATGAATGTATAAACATAGTTTAAAATCCTTGAGATTTAACTTAACAAACATTGCTTATCGTGTCAGAATAATATGAAGATAAAGTTTAAATTTAGTCGGAAATTTCTGGGTCGTCACAGTAACTACCCGTTAAAGAAATTTTGTCCCCAAAATTTGATAGAGGTCGTCATGACTAACAATGAGAATGTTATTATGACGATTATAAAGTTTTATCATGTCTAAGAAGTATGGATAAAATAATTCGATTACTCGAAGCGTATGAGGGAAGTTATCGTAAATGAAGGAAATAAGATTATAGTGATTCGTCATATCTTTTGACGTCATCACAATTGATCTCCGAATTTAAAGAAAATCTTTGTAATCTATGTTGGATTTGATGCTTCGGTGATTAAGGAGATTATGATTCTCTTCGAATTAATACAATAATCCATCTTGATTTCTCTGTCGGGTATTTTACTATAAATCCACCTCCTTCGTTTCCTTACAACTCACACCTTCTATTCTTTCTCCCTCAAATCATATTTTAAAGTATTTGTCAATATGCTTCATCCAGTACTGATTCTCGATATACTCCTCACTTTCATATCTGTCATTCTTCTTTTTCATCTGCCTCCGGAAGAATCTATTTACTTCTACTATACTCTTGGTTTTATAGTGTTTTTAGTTCTCCCGTGTCTTTATATTGCTATATGCATTGATATATACGGTTTGTGATTTCTGGGTTGTTGTTGGGTTTCATATCTTCCCTTATATTTCAAAGTCCTTGCTTCTTCTATAATCATTGTCATCCACAGTTAATGCTCTCTTCTATTTGCTATGATTTATACTCCCATTTCTTGTTCGAAGCTTTGTCCTTTCGTTTCTTCTTCTTGCGATTAAGCACCGCTTGTAATGGTCCAGAATTCGCAGATATAAATTTCGGAATGAACGTCGTTAATGTTCTAGGAAGGAAATTGTAATGACACGATCTTGATTTGTTAATTTACCAAAATACCCTGAAAAGACCGAATCATCAAGAAAATATATTCTTGATATTTTTAGAGATTAAATAGAATACAAGAGTCGTGTAACATAGCACATGATGACGTTATGATCTGTGAATCATCATGTTCCATTTAGAAACTCAACATGAATTACTGTAATATAATCACGTTGATCAAGTGTCATTATATTATACTAACTCATGCTTCAGCTCCCAACACTTCTTCAAGAATATTCCTATTTTAAACTCGAATGTTTCAGAATTTAGAAACTAAAATAGTTTCCTTTATGATATAATACAGATAGCGCGAAGAGGTAAATGATTTCAGATAAGAATAATTATAAAAATATCTTCAGAAGTATGGATGATATTTATAATGAAAGATACGATGATATCTTAGAATGTCTAATATCAGAGGATGATGAAGGATATTGTCCGCAGGGGTTTAGAGTTAGGAGCAAGGTATTCGTTAATGACTTCAGCAAGTAATGAATCATTTGGATCCTTTGAAGGCAGGTTCAGCCTTTATGATTTGTCCACAGCCTCCATCATACTTTGCTCAATTCGTTTTCCAGTTCTAAAGCTTCTCTTTTTCTGAGCTTTGCCAATATACTATCCTTTATAATCCAACTTTTTACTGTTAAGGTCGTTTACAGTTTTTGTTGCTTCATCAGCATTTTTCAAAATTTCGAGAACTGGTTCGCAGTTTAGGGTGTTTTTCAGAAATTTCTCATTCAAAGAATGTAAGTCTTGGAGGTAGACGTTGTGTGTATATGTAATTGTTGATGTAGACATGCTGCGAGGTTTCAAAATACTGATTGCTGATTCTCAATAATTGGTATGGCAATTCTTGTTATAAGGTACGAATAAATATATGATAGGGTTTCGATAATTATAATGATTTTTTTTTTTTTGGAAAGTCAAAGATCAGTGAAGTTGTTGGTAAGTTTATTGCTAATGTGGTGAATATAAACGATTCCCCGGTAACGTTGGCGAAAGGGCAACGTATCTATCGAGGTTATAATAAGACTAGTCCGACTGAAAAGTCGAAGTTGACTTGCTGGAGCTGTGACAAAACTGTCTACTTTGAAAAGGAATTGGAAAGTCATTTTAACTAATAAATGCCAAAGGGTCTGACACGGATACGCGTTGAACAATGACTTTGGCTTCGAGAGCTTTTTAGGTACATAAATGTGGGTAATATGTGGTTGGATCATCATCTCGATTGTTCATTGTTTGAAGTGTCTTCGAAAACTTCGGAGAGTTTGAACACAGTTTGTAATCGTTAATATACATATGATGTTCTAACACAGTTTTGAAGTCAAAGTATAGCTTTGAAAGATGTAGGAATCTAAGAGTGATGTCTTCTGTTAAATCATGACTTGGATTTTGATTTGTCAAAATCAGAATGCGTAATCAAATTTGGGTGAGAATGGTTGTTTTGATTACTATACAAGAATGTATATTGTTGTGAGATTTTGGGAGTATAGTTGATGATTTGCTTAATCAGATTCGAAAAATGTAACATATTAATTGTGAATTTATATATCTCTCGGGTATTACCTACCCGTTAATTTTTTTTTTTTCACAATTAATATTTTGTACAACAGAATTTTATTACAGTCTTTATGAAAATATATATGTGCATATTTTCTTCAGATGTAACATAGATTTAATGAGTTAATATTAAATTAAACTCATTTGATTTACGGTTGAAACTAGAACTGAATAATCCCTAAAGACTTTAGAAATTACATAACTTCTACGGAGTATTTATTCAATAAAATTGAAATTATGAATTAATACTTCGTTATTTGTTGGTGTTTGTAACCCTTGCACCATATTCTCTAAAGCCACTACTCGAGCGCGAAGCGCGTTGACTTCTTCTGTTACACCGGGGTGATTTTCGGTTCGGACGAGCGGATAAATAAAATCTAGAATTTGATGTAGTATATAATCGTGACGAGATACTCTGAAAATGAGAGAGCAAATGGTGTTTCAGACCGGTTCGCCGGTAAGTGCTTCAGGTTCATCGCCAAGAGAGCAATGTGGTGGATGGAAGGGATCACCTTCTTCTTGTCTCCAATTATTGAGGAGGCTACGAACCTATCCCCAATTCATCCAAAATAGATGATGGCTAATTGGTTGATCCATTCCGGTCACACTGCTTTCGGAGCTTGAGTGGGATTCCATATCGGAATTCGAGGGACTTGAACTAATGACGAATTCCATTTCGTTCGATTGAATAAAGGATTTTTCGATATGAAATGATTTTCGGCTATCGGGTGGTGTTCTAATTACATAGAATATCTATATATATAGCGCAAAAGATTTCGTAGATTACGGAGGAATTTACGGAATATGTCAGGCAAAGTTTACAGTAACAGATACGTTAAGATATGAATTAGCAGATACGCTAAGATATGAATTTTGTCTATACACTATTCATGCAATCAATGCAATAAGATGTGTCTAGACTAAGAATGATAAGCAAGTAATTTCTGACAAGAATGATGAGCAAAACTTTTGACATGCAGACACGGTCGAAGTCCAGACTCACTAATGCATCCTAACGACTATCAGTTAGACACACTAATGCAGACCTGGTTCACTAAGACCACCGCTCTGATACCAACTGAAATGACCCGTTCATATACATTATAAACGATTCATAATAGTTGATTACATCGCGAGGTATTTGACCTCTATATGATACATTTTACAAACATTACATTCGTTTTAAAAGACAAACTTTCTTTACAACGAAAGTTGGCGGCATGCATACCATTTCATAATACATCCAACTATAATTGACTTAAAAATAATCTTGATGAACTCAATGACTCGAATGCAACGTCTTTCAAAATATGCCATGAATGACTCCAAGTAATATCCTTAAAATGAGCTAATGCACAGCGGAAGATTTCTTTAATACCTGAGAATAAACATGCTTTAAAGTGTCAACCAAAAGGTTGGTGAGTTCATAGGTTTATCATAACAATCATTTCAATATATTAATAGACCACAAGATTTCCGTTTATAAATATATGTACACTCGCAAGTGTATAAAACCGTTCTGCTTATGTTGAGGCCTCAGTAACCAACCTTAACAATAATATAATAAGTCATCTTCGCAAAGATGGATACGTACACTCGCAAGTGTATAAATAATCCTCGAAGTACTAAACATTCGCCCACTAGCTCTTATGTCTAGTGCAGCCTACAGGATGGGGGTGTTAAGCCCGATAGATCTATCTTTAGGATTCGCGCTCACATGCTCTTATAACATGTAACTAAATTACCTAGCACATCAATCCGCAGAATTATCATTTTTGATCACTTGTCTCTATTTCGTAAAGCATTTATAAAAGCAGCGCATGTATTCTCAGCCCAAAAATATATATTGCAAAAGCAATTAAAAAGGGAGCAAATGAAACTCACCATACTGTATTTCGTAGTAAAAATACATATAACGTCATTTAACAAGTGCAAGGTTGGCCTCGGATTCACGAACCTATATTAATTATATATATTTATATGTTGGTCAATATTTGTCTAACAATTTTTGGTCAAGTCATAGTGTACCATAATCCTAATGCTCGAGACTAATATGCAAAAGTCAACAAAAGTCAACTTGACCCAAAATGACTTCTAAAATTTATACGTGTTTATTATATAACTTAACTATAGTCGTTTTATATATTTAAATATATTTATTAGATTTTATAATAATAAAAGTCATTTATTAATAAAAATTTATATTAACGTTTATATATGATAAAATATACTTTTATATATCTTAAGTAGTAAAATTTATAAAGTTCACTTAATATCGTAAAACTATAGTGGTAAGTATTATTAATGTAATTATATTACGCGTGGTGAAAAATATCTTTGTATCCCCTATTTATTTGATAAAATAATATTGATCATAATAATAAGTAAAAGTTGTATTATTTTGTAATAATAATTATTATTATTCTATAAAAAAATAACAATATCTATATTTACTAAAAATGGTATTATGATAAAATGATAATACTAACATAATAGTAATAATGATATTTTATAATAACAATGATATTTCTATTAAAATAATAACGACGATAGTAATAATAATCATTTTAACAATAATACTAAAATTCAGTTGACTATAACTTCTAATCCGTTTATCGAAACCATTCGATATCTAAATAAAAAGTTCTTAATTTTTCGCTAGCTTTCCAATGACATGCATATCATATACCCTATCTCAGTATCATATGTATCTAATTCAGGATTCAACAAACCTATCTAAGGACAATATTGAATGTACAAGCATGCATAATCCTATATACTCGAGCACTAGTCAGGGATACACTATTGATATATAAAAGTTAAGTTATGAGTGCTCACGTATCAATATTGAGATTCAATATTGCAAAAAAGTACGTAGACGCAACGGAGATGATAAACACTAGATTGACCTCACGAGCATACCCATGAACCATACCCATCACCTCCATAGCTATAACCCATAATTTCCTTAGCTTCGACTCATTCAAAAAAAACTATTTTGAAATCACTCGGACATCATTCCGTCGTAATATTTTATGTATACTAATAATATCTTGAAATAATACAGAGCAAATATATATATATGTAAATCGATTGAGAGAGTTTAGAGAAATATATTTTTAAGTTTATATGAAATAATGAAACCTATTGAATTCTATTTATAATAGATTTTTGAATTATTAAAGTGAATTATTAAAGTATGAATTATTAAAGTAAATTATTAAAGTATGAATTATTAAAGTGAATTATTAAAGTATGAATTATTAAAGTGAATTATTAAAGTATGAATTATTAAAGTGAATTATTAAAGTTAAAGTAAAGTAAAAGTAAAGTAAAGGTAAAGTTAAAGTATAGTAAAAGTATAAAAACTATGTATGTATAATACGCGTATAAATATATATAATATTAATTTAAATCGTTATATATATTTAATGAAATAAAATATAAATATCGTTATATTTATTATACTGGTTAAGTAATGAGTTGTCAAAAGTGATTCTAGATATTTATAAAAGTTATATACGTTTTAATAATAAAGTTCTTTTTAAACTGAAAACGTTTTTTGTACGTTTGAAAATAGATTAATAGAATATTATGGAAACCAATTCTCCACTAGCTTTTTTCTAACTTTCGTAAATGACACTTTTTATTTTTATTTATAAATAGCTTTACAAATTATTCCGAATATCGTTAAGAGGAATAGATTTTCTCAAATCATAGTGGACCTCTCAACGGAGACTTGTAATCATAATTCAATGTTTCTGATAATTCAATCATTTAATATATATTTTTTTAATTTTGTCGATAATCATATTGAAACAAATACGTTCATATAAAGCATTATACGTTTAAATACTTTGTTGACATTTTCAATTTATAACATATACACATATACATACATATTCATATATGTTCATTTAATGGTTCGTGAATCATTGGAATTTGGTCGAGGTTTAAATGAATGTATAAACATAGTTTAAAATCCTTGAGATTTAACTTAACAAACATTGCTTATCGTGTCAGAATAATATAAAGATAAATTTTAAATTTAGTCGGAAATTTCTGGGTCGTCACACTAAATCCCTGCCATGATATCGTTAATTGCTACTTTGAAACGAAAACTTAGTTATTTTGAGTCGGCCTATTGAGAGTGACGGCTCTAACCTTTTATCTTTGGTTACATAATAATGATTTCAACGACACTGACAGTTCAAGGTGTCATGGGGTAATTTGTTTAGTTCGATATCATAACTTCAGCACTACTTTTGAATGATGTTGCTACATCAAACTTGACAACTAAATCTTGTGGTCTAAAAACTATATTAAACATATGTTGTTCACTCAACCATTTTTGATTGACACTTTAAGCATGTTTTGTCTCAGGTGAAGATTGCTAGAGATTGTTTGCTATTTGGACTTTGCTGCTTTTGGAGTCCGCATTTTTACATTCATATTATTGCATTAAAACATTTAAGTTTACATTTACATTTTAAAGGATTCATTTGTAATGACTATTTAATTCCGCTGCTTTAAATACATTGGTTTTTAATAAAAATGTCTCATTTAGAGTCGTTCTTGCTTTACACGTGTGTTATGATATTGGTTAGTTACATATGACCACCGGTCCCATTTAGGGAGTGTGACAATGTGTCCAGCACCATTTTTTGTTATTGTTCTGAGAACTGAAGAAATTATTACCTGAAACTCGAATTTTGGGTTTTAGTAAAACAAAACCCTAGATTTATACA
Source organism: Rutidosis leptorrhynchoides (assembly GCF_046630445.1). Taxonomy (NCBI): domain Eukaryota; kingdom Viridiplantae; phylum Streptophyta; class Magnoliopsida; order Asterales; family Asteraceae; genus Rutidosis; species Rutidosis leptorrhynchoides. The sequence continues at coordinate 429,453,574 of NC_092334.1, read as the reverse complement.
GTAAGTTTAAGCAGTTTTTTAGCTGGATGAAGGAGGTGGGGTAGCGGCTGTCAGGGCAGGGCTTCTTCTTTCTTCTAGCGTCGTGGCTGTTGAGTTAGGGCAGATGACGATGGATAACTATTTTGTTTTTTTGGGAAGAAACAATTAAGGAGAAGGTGTTGGAAGGGAAAAGATTCTAAAAAAAAAGTGCTACAGCATAACAGTAAAATTGAGTTATGTGGCGGGCCTCTATTGGATGTCAATTACGCGATTTAGTATATTGTATAATAAGTAAGAATAAATAATTAAATAATAATAATAATAATAATAATAATAATAATAATAATAATAATAATAATAATAATAATAATAATAATAATAATAATAATAATAATAATTAAACAATTAAAAAACACGGAGTAAATAAAATACGGAGTAGCATACAAGTAACCCTGAGTTAAAACGGTCATAATCCATCCATATCTATAAATAAGAAAGGATACACACGCTCTTCCGTCACCTCTCAATTCTAGATTTCTTTCGTCGTTCTTTTTCTTTTCTTTCTATCATTCTTCACTTTTTTTCAACATTGTAAGCTTTCTTTTTTCTTTTTCTTTTCAACTCTGTAGTTCTTTCTTTTACATTAGGGTTTCTTTTAATTTTGTTATTAAATAAGTTACTGTATATCATATACGAGATTAGGGTTGTTTTTTTTTTTTTTTTCGATGTATAAATTCTTGAAAACAGGGGTTTTATCGTCTTTTCTTTTTATCAGGATCTTTCTTTTAATTTTCTTACGAAGTCAGGAGTTTTTTTTTTCTGGTGTTGTTAATTTATTTAGAAAATTAGGGTTTTTTTTCTTTTGATGCTGAATTTAGGGTTTTATTTTTGTCAGGTTTTCTTTTGATCTTGTTTTGTTTTGATTCGAAATTGGTTTTTTTTCCTTCTGTTATTGTTATAATTCTTAAAAACTGGGTTTTGTTTTGATTTTGTCAAAATTAGGATTTTTCTTCTTATTCTGTAATTTCGAAAAAAAAAAAATTTATACAGAGATTTTGGTTCTTAAAAAATTGGTTCTGTGTTGTTAAAAATTAAGAGGTTTAAATTGCCACCTTAATGGTAAATGTAGAGAAACAGAGTGCATGTTGTACACTGATGATCATGGTTGATTGCATCTGATTCTGTTTACCTGTGGTATGCGTCAAGGCAAGTATAGTAGATTTTTTTTTTTTATGGTTTATTACAGTTTTGGTAATGAACATATAGTTAAAGTAGTAGAAAATCGTTTACATGGCTCTCTGTGCATTTAAGCATTTAACCTGTTTTGTTATAAGTAGAAATTTGTGACTGATTTAGATTATAAAAGTTGTAGAGTCAACAATCACGAATTTTTGACCCGGTAGCACATTTTATGTATGCCTTTAATAACTTAGGAACGGTGATTGCTATTTATTGTGTGTAGAATCTTACTTAATGGGAGTTAGATGAATTATATTATTTCTGTTATCTTTAAACTCAATTTATCGGCACATGTTTTTTTATTTAGTATACTGATATTCTTTTTTAATTTTATTCTGTTACAACAGATGTAACTAAATTTTATCGGGAATACACCCCCCCTCCCCCCCCCCCCCCCCCGGGAACAATTACTGAGGTGCAAACACAAAAGGAGTGGCTACTGTTTTATCCAATGTGTCAAATATGCAAAAAAAAGGTTTTACCAGCTGCTAATCAAACGATGCGTTGCCTGGGAATCCCTTTTTTTGGGAACTTAGAAACCGAAGCCATGCAGCAAGTGTTTATATCTATCCTTAGTATGGCTACTGCTTTTTTTTTTTTTTTTTTTTTTTTTTTTGATAAAATTTTGAATTATTACACGACGTCTATTGTCACCCATGGATTGTTCTTAAATGAAAAGCATTGTCATCAGGAACTATCAAGTGCTATCTATGCATTCTGTTTGGTTAGTGAGATAACGAGAAATCAGCTATTGAAACGTTTTTTATTTCCTCCTATATAAGACCAGTTCCTTCCTCGAGTAGCAACAGCCGGAGCTTGGATTCACGTATCTCATTTCAGGTACTCATTCTCAGCCTCTTTCTGATTGGATCAAATCTTGGTATATGTCTTTTATGTACCAATATGCACACCAACTACATACTTCTAGTATGATGAGATTGGGTTGGGTTGACCCACAAGCAGGTAAGTGACCTTTTCTTTAAAATCACGTCCACACCTTATCACGCAATTATGTAGTCATACACTGAAATTCAATGGAATACCTTATCACACAATTCTATATTGCAACATAATGAAATAAAAGTCATCATCATATTGTTTCATTATTTGTATAGTTTAAACTACTCTATCCGCCATCGTCTTTTCACCGCCGTAAACGTAGCACCACTATCACCACCATATTTGTCCCTCCTATAATCTGTCAACACCGCTTATACCTAATGCATTGTACCAAGCTCATGGCATGTAAAATAGTAAAAAACAAATACAAAATTTCCTAAAACAAAATCCATGCAATATCAATATTCATCAGTTCTGTCTCACAAATAATCACAACACTTAACACATTAGTTGAATAAAAATCCATGCAATCTCAATAATCATCAGTTCAGTCTCACAATTATTAAGATAAACAACATCAAAATTTAACTCAAATTGTGCACATAAAACAAACTAGTCATGATTAGAAACCTACTTAAACAGAACCAAGTGAGCGAATATCACTCGATTGTCCATCTCTTTTCAAAGGTACAATATACATATTCTTCACTTGAAGGCTGCTCACTAGCACCAACAGTACTTTGTAACAGTCTTGATGAAGTCTCTTGCAAATTCATTTTCTCAAATAAATACTGTTTCTTAGCTTCTGCTTCATGTAGCCGTTGTTTTAAATACCTACTTGCTTGCACTTCTTCTGATTTCTCTTCTCAGCTTTCACAAGTGCGATTTCGGCTTCAGATCGGCCATAATATTTGCTAAACTTAGTGGCATGCTTGCTTTGCATAGTATTTATCATAAGGTACCTAACTTTCATGTTATGTTTCTTATTCTCAATTGGGTGCAGCAAAAGTTGTGTTCCTTATTGAGTTCTTTCTCCCATTTCACATGCCTTTTCTCTTTGCTTTCTGACTTTTTTCGTTGAAGATGGGGCGCACACATGTGAGAATCATCACTTGTATAGCAGTCAACTCATAGGTCTTGCCGGTAAGCTGTTGATAGAATCAATTTACTTTGTTATTTCTCTATGTGCTATCAATTACTAATGAATAGGATAAGATTATCATCTGATCAACAACTTCCATTTAACATGGGCCATGTCCTCCGCCTGGGTCATGGGCCAAGTCTCTCATCTCGGTCATGGGCTAAGTCCCCCATCTCGGTCATGGGCATATCCCTCATATCAGACACGGGGCATGCCCTCCGATTAGGACATGGGCCATGTTCTCCAACATGGACGTGTGGGCGATGTCTTCCACCTTTCCATGTCTCTCATCTCGGACATGGGTCGTGTCTTCCTACTCGGACATGCTCTACCTCATACATGGGTCATGTCCTCCATCTCGGACATCGCCACGTGCTTTAATATGGTCATGAGACATGTCCTCGATATCGGTTAAGGGTCATTTCCTCCATCTTTTGACATGGGCCAAGTCCTCAAGATAAAGGATATGGGTCATGTCCCATATTGATCTTGGAGCATATCCTCCATCTCGGTAATGGGCATGTCCTCCATCTAGGACGTGGGTCATGTCCTCTATCTAGGACACGAGGCATGTCCTCCATCTTGGACATGGACCATGTCCAATATCTCGGACATGGGACTTGTCCTTCATCTCGGACATGAGCCATATCCTCTAACCCGTACGTAGGTCATGTTCTCCATCTCGCACATGAAACTTTTCCCCCGTCTCGTGCATGGGCCAAGTCTTTCAACACGGACATATCCATGTCCACCATCTCGTACATGAAACTTTTTCCCCGTCTCGTATATGGGCCAAGTCCTTCAACATGGACGTTGCCGTGTCCACCATCTCGTACATGATGGAGATGGAGAACATGGTCTACGTCCTCCATATAAGACACGAATCATGTCCTCCAATTTGGTCATAGGTCTTGTCCTCTATCTTGGTTATAGGTCGTGTCCTCTATCCCGGTCATGGGTTGTATCCTCTATCTTGACCATGGGTCGTGTCCTCTATCTCGGACATGGGTCGTGTCTTCTGCATTGGACAAGGGTCGTGTCCTCAACTAGGACATGGTATGCGTCCTCCATCTCAGACATGACCCGTATCCTCCGTATCGGACATTGCACGCGACCTCCATCTAAGACATGGCACACATCCTCCATCTCGGACATGGGTCGTGTACTCCATCGCGGACATGAGTCATGTCCTCAATCTCGAACATAGGCTATGTTCTCCATTAACGACAATGGTCGTGTCCTCCGTCTCGGAAATGGGTCATGTTCTCCATTTAAGGAGTCATGTCTCCCATATCTAACATGATGCATCTCCTCATCCTAGAACATGGAGCATCTCCTCCAACATGGATGTGGCCATGTCCTCGTGTGGTCCATGTCCTCTAACATGAATGTTGGGGGTCATGTCCTCTACCATGGAAATAGGTCATGTCCCTCATCTCGAACGTGGGCTGTGTCTTCCTACTCGGACATGTCATCTACCTCAGACATAAGTCATGTCCTATATCTTGATCGTGAGGTATATTCTCCATCTCAGTAATGGGGCACGTCCTCCATCTAGGTAATGAGACATATCTTCCATTTGAGACATAGTGCACATCCTCCTTCCGAGACGTAGTTCATGTCCTCCATCCTAGACATGAGGCATTTTCTACTTTCTCAGACATGGGACTTGTCCTCCATCCCGAACATGAGCCTTTTTCTCCAACTCGTACGTGGGTTATGTGCTTCATCTCGAACATGAGACTTTTCCTCCATCTTGTACATGGAGCATGACTCGGGCAATAATGCCCACCATCTTGGACATGATGGAGATGGAGGACATGGTCCATGTTCTCCATATAAGAGGTGGGTCATGTCCTCTATTGGTCACAGGCCATGTCCTCAATCTTGAGAGGTCATGGCTCGTGTCCACTGTCTCGGTCATGGGTTGTGTCATCAGTCTCGATCATGGGTCGTGTCATCTGTCTCTAACATGGGTCGTGTCATCTGTCTCGGACATGGGTCGTGTCATCTGTCTCAGACATGGATCTTGTCCTCAAACTCGAACATGGGGCGTTGCAACGCGACTCACCTCCTCACTCTTTTAATCTAAAGTTCGATCAATTTTAAAGTATTCTTTAAGAGAGGTTTTAAATGTCTACCTATTTTCTACTCTAAAGCAATATGCCATCTTATTAATACTATTTACACTAATATATTTTTGTTAAATAATATCACTCAGTTTATCTTACTTGACTAATTGAATTTGAATTTATATTGGAATAAACTAATATCAACATATCAAATTTTATCTCGCTCAAAAAAGAAAATCATGTCAAAAATGTTAGCCTAGTTATTGTGAGCCCATATGTTAGCCCATGTCCTATCTTGTATTGGGCTTTGCCCACCTTTCTCTAGTAGGGTTAATACCTTTATATTTGTAACTGTATGTTCAAATTTGGCATTCACAATAATACATATCGATATTTCATTCCAACATGGTATCAATCGCTAGGTTTTATAAACCCTAATTTCACTTTTCCTCGCAATATTTTTTTTACGGTGCCTTTCTGTAAGCACGTCATCTCCAAAAGCAAATACAAGCAATAAGCTAATACATTACGGAGTATCTCTTCTTTAAAGACCGGCGCACAAAAATAGACGAATCTTTCATATGTGTTGGTTTGTACAAATTTTAATATCAAGTATTTGATATTCTTGGATGCTGTGCAAAGAAACATAGAAACGTATTTATCCTTTTTGTTCTTGTATGGCTATTTGATTTACTCAGTCAAATATTTCGGCTCGTCCTCTTCTTTATTATTACTCCTTGGATAAGTGATTTGCAAATATCAAGAAAAAAAAAAAGAATTAATGGCAAACGATCAAACAGAGACGGCGTACTTTTCCCATTTGCTTGAGATCATTCAGTCCCAGAATCACTTATTGGGCCAAATTAGGCTAAATCAATCCATGTATAATATTCCTACATGCAAATATAAATCAGATGGGCCACCAAGGCCTAATTATTCTCCTGGTATTCTTGGGCCTGCTCCACTTGGATTTGTCCCTACCACTTGTGCTAGTCAGCATGGAACGAACACTAGTTTGATGAGTCAGAAAAAGGAAAACAAACTACCACAAGCCTTCAGTACTATGCCCATTTATGACTCTGGATCCGCGAATTGGAACATGGATACAGGTGCATTATCTCATCTTACCTCTAGCATTAATAATCTGGGTACTGTTTTTAATAAATGCAAATATCCGTCAGTCGCTGTTGGTGACGGAAACACCATTCCCGTCACCAACACCGGTCATAGCTTGTTGCCTGGTTCTCATCGACCGCTCCACTTACATAACGTCCTTGTTACACCTAACATAGTTAAAAATCCAATTTCCGTTCGTCAATTTACACGTGATAATATTGTTTCTGTTGAATTTGATCCTTTTGGTTTTTCTGTGAAAGATTATCTGACACGTCAGCTTCTTCTCCGATGTGATAGCACCGGAGATTTATATCCTGTCACACCACACTCCACTCAACATGCTCTTCTTACTAGTCCCGTCACTTGGCATCAACGTCTCGGCCACCCCGGCCATGATGTTCTTTGCAAGCTTATTTCTAATAAAGATATTTTATGTAATAAGACTATGTCTTCTTTGCTTTGCCACGCATGTCAACTTGGCAAACACGTGCGTCTTCCATTTTCTGTTTCTAGTTCTAATGTCACTTCTGCTTTTGATATTATTCATTCCGATTTATGGACTTCACCTGTAGCTAGTCTCAGTGGTTTGAAGTATTATATCATTTTTCTTGATCATTTTACACATTATGTCTGGGTATTTCCATTACGTTCTAAATCCGATGCATTTAATACATTTGTACAATTTCGTTCCTTTGTAAAAACCCAGTTTAAACAAGAAATCAAAGCTTTTCAATGTGACAACGGTGGTGAATTTGATAATAAAGCGTTTCATCATCTCTTACAATCTAATGGAATGCAATTTCGATTCTCGTGCCCTCACACCTCCCAGCAAAATGGGAAATCCGAACGAATGCTACGCACCATTAACAATCAAATTCGCACACTTCTATTTCAAGCTCATCTTCCCCCTACCTACTGGGTTGAAGCTCTTCACATGGCTGCCCATCTTCTCAACATTCTCCCTTCTTCTGCCACACATAACGACATACCACACACTCGACTCTACAAACAAAAACCTAACTACTCCAATCTTCGTGTCTTCGGTTGTCTTTGCTACCCGCATCTTCACACCACAAATAAACTTGAACCCCGCTCTACCCCATGTATTTTTCTCGGCTACCCATCGAACCATCGAGGCTACCGTTGTCTCGATCTTACTACCAACAAAATAATCCTCTCTCGCCATGTTACATTTGATGAGACCTCATTTCCATTCGGCTCCATGACTCCCACTCAACCTCCGTCTTACGATTTCCTGGACCCCCCACCCAATCTTCTCTCTAGAACTCTTCACCTCTCTGACCCTGTTGCCACTACTCCCACTGACCCGCTTCCGGAGACACAGCATCCTCCTACTGAGGCTACTACCTATACTTCGGAGACTCATCCTCCTCCTGTTGAGGCTGCCGCCACTAACACCGTGCCTACTATTAATCTTCCGGAGACACAGCCTCCTCCCACTGAGGCTACCACCACTACTACATCTCAGTCTACTGTGACAACCCGGAAATTTTCAACCAAATTTAAACTTTATCTTTATATTATTCCGACACGATAAGCAAAGTTTGTTAAGTTAAATCTCAAGAATTTTAAATTGTGTTCATACATTCATTATAACCTCGACCAAATTCTGACGATTCACGAACCGTTATATATAAATAAATATGTATATATATGTATATATATATTATAACTTGAGAATATTAATAAAGTATTAAACGTATAATACTTTACATGAACGTATTTGTTTCAATATGTTTATCGATGGAATTAGAAGATAATATCAAATGATTGATTTATCAGATACATTATGATTGATTACGGGTCTATGTTATGAGGTCCACTGTGATTTAAGAAATCTATTCTTTTTGACAACATTCGGAAAATGGTAAAGTGATTTATAAGTAAGAACGTGAAGTGTAAATAACTTAGATGTTGGATATCGACAAGTTAAGTAACTCGACATTTTTCATTAAGATGATTTCATACGTTTATTTAACCTTTGAACTTTATCCCATGCTTCACCAACAAATTGTAATTTAAAAACTTGAAACCTATTATGAATATATATGATTCTACTTTTCTAAAACATTTTATGATATAACGATTTCCATTATTTTAACCTTTAAACAAAATGATTCTTAAAAATATATTTGGTTTTGGAAAACAAAAATATTATATTTATTTGATTTAGTTTCAAACGTACAAAAACGTTTTTAGTTTAAAAAGAACTTTATTATTAAAACGTATATAACATATCTAGAACCACTTTTGACAACTCATTACTTAACCAGTATGATAAAGATAACGATATTTATATTTTATTTTATTAAATATATATAACGATTTAAATTAATATTATATATATTTATGCGCGTATTATACGTACATAGTTTTATACTTTTACTATACTTAAACTTTACCTTTACTTTATTTTTACTTTACTTTAACTTTAATAATTCACTTTAATAATTCATACTTTAATAATTCACTTTAATAATTCATACTTTAATAATTCACTTTAATAATTCATACTTTAATAATTCACTTTAATAATTCATACTTTAATAATTCACTTTAATAATTCATACTTTAATAATTCACTTTAATAATTCAAAAATCTATTATAAATAGAATTCAATAGGTTTCATTATTTCATAGAAACTTGAAAATATTTTTCTCTAAACTCTCTCAATCGATTTACATATATATATTTACTCCGTATTATTTCAAGATATTATTAGTATACATAAAATATTACGTCAGAGTGCTGTCCGAGTGATTTTGAAATTGTTTTTCGAGTGGGATTGGATTAAGGAAATTATGGGTTATAGCTATGGAGGTGATTATGTATGGTTCATGGGTATGCTCGTGAGGTCAATATAGTGTTTATCATCTCCGTTGCGTCTACGTACCTTTCCTGCAATATTGAATCTCAATATTGATACGTGAGTACTCATAATTTAACTTTTACATACTAATAGTGTATCCTTGACTAGTGCTCGAGTATATAGGATTATGCATATTTGTACTTTTGATATTGCCTTTAGTTAGGTTATGTTGAATCCTGAATTAGTTATATATGCGACTGAGATAAGGTATAAGATATGCATGTCGTTGGAAAGCTAACGAAAAATTAAGAACTTTTCATTTAGATATCGAATGATTTCGATGAACGGATTTGAAGTTATAGTCCATCGAATTTTTGTATTATTATTAAAAATGATTATTATTATCGTCGTTCTAGTTTTATCTTATTATTATTATTATTATCTTTATCAATAAAAGAATTTATCATTAAAAAAATTGTTATTTTTTATTATTATTACTATCGTTATTATCGTTAAAGTTATAATTAGTATTATTATTATTATCCAATTATTATTATTATTATTATTATTATTATTATTATTATTATTATTATTATTATTATTATTGGTATTATTATTATTATCATTATTAATATATATATCATTATTTAAAAATGGTTATTGTTATTGTTAATATTATTATTACTATATTATCATTAAGATAATTATTAGTATTATCGTTAATAATGTTATAGTAACTATCATTATTAATATTAGTGTAATTAAAACAAATATTTGTAACACCTAATTATTTTGATTACTATTATTATCATTATTACGAACACGATATAAAAGACGATTAAAAGCAATTAAACGAAACGATTAGGAAATAATGGGTAAGAGTATCATGATGAAATTAAAATATTATAAGATATTGATTTAGATAAAATTATCGTTCTTATTATTTTTATCATTACTATTATTATTAAAATTATCGTTAGTATTAAAACTATCATTTTAACAAAAATTATCATTTTAATAGAAATGTCATTGTTACTATAAAATATCATTATTATTATTATTTTAAATAGAATTATTATTTTAAAGATAATATTAAAAATTATCGTAAATATTAAAGTTATCATAATTAGAATTATCGTTTATCATAATGTCATCTTAGTAATTATAAATATTGATATTTTTATAATAATAATTATTATTACAAAATAATACAACTTTTACTTACTATCATTATAGATATTATTTTATCAAATAAATATTTGATACAAACATATTTTACTACGTGTAATAACTTACTTTAATAATACCTATCATATTATCTTTATAATATTAAATGAACCCTATAAATTTTATTACTTAATATATATAAAAGTATATTTTATTATATAAATATAATATAAAATTTTATTTATTAATAAATAAATTATATTATTTACTCTAATAAATCTTTTAAAAATATTTAAAAATATAAAACGACGATATTTAAACTATATATTAATTATGTATAGATTTTTAGAAATTATTTTGAGTCAAATTTACTTTTGTTGACTTTTGCATATTAGTCTCGAGCATTAGGATTGTGGTACACTATGACTTGACCTAATTTGTTAGACAAATATTGACCAACACATAAATATATATAATTAATTTAGGTTCCTGAATCCGAGGCCAACCTTGCACTTGTTCAATTACGTTATATGTATTTTTACTTCGAAATACAGTATGGTGAGTTTCATTTGCCTTTTTACCCTTTATATTTTTGGGACTGAGAATACATGTGCTTTTATAAATGTTTGACGAAATAGACACAAGTAATTGAAACTACATTCTATGGTTGAATTATCGAAATCGAATATGCCCCTTTTTATTAAAGTCTGGTAATCTAAGAATTAGGGAACAGACACCCTAATTGACGCGAATCCTAAAGATAGATCTATTGGGCCTAACAAACCCCATCCAAAGTACCAGATGCTTTAGTACTTCGAAATTTATATCATGTCCGAAGGAGGATCCCGGAATGATAGGGGATATTCTTATATGTATCTAGTTAATGTCGGTTACCAGGTGTTCACCATATGAATGATTATTTTTTGTCTCTATGCATGGGACGTATATTTATGAGAACTGGAAATGAAATTCTTGTGGTCTATTAAAATGATGGAAATAAATGATTATGATAAACTAATGAACTCACCAACCTTTTGGTTGACACTTTAAAGCATGTTTATTCTCAGGTGTTAAAGAAATCTTCCGCTGTGCATTTGCTCATTTTAAAGATATTACTTGGAGTCTTTCATAGCATATTTCGAAGAATGTTGCATTCGAGTCATTGAGTTCATCAAAGATTATTATTAAATCAATTTATAGTTGGATAGTGAATATTATGAAATGGTAAGCATGCCTGTCAATTTTTGATGTAAAGAAAGATTGTCTTTTAAAAACGAATGCAATGTTTGTAAAATGTATCATATAGAGGTCAAATACCTCGCAATGTAATCAACTATTATGAATCGTTTATAATGTATATGAACGGGTTCTTTCAGTTGGTATCAGAGTGTTGGTCTTAGCGAACCAGGTCTGCATTAGTGTGTCTAACTGATAAGTCGTTAGGATGCATTAGTGAGTCTGGACTTCGACCGTGTCTGCATGTCAAAAGTTTTGCTTATCATTTCTAGTCGGAAATCATCTGCTTATCATCCATAGGAAATTACCTGCTTATCATTATTAGTCTAGACACGTCTTGCTACATTAATTGCATGAGTAGTGTGTAGACAAAATTCATATCTTAGCGTATCTGCTAAATCATATCTTATCGTATCTGTTACTTTAAACTTTGCCTGACATATCCCGCAAATTCCTCCGTAATCTATAAAATCTTTTGATATCTATATATAGATATCCTATGTAAATAGAATACCACCCGATAGCCGAAAAATCATTTTATATCGAAAATCCTTTATCCAATCGTACGAAATGGAATTTATCATCAATTCAAGTCACTCGGATTCTGAAATGGAATCTCACTCAAGCTCCGAAAGCAGTGTGACCGGAATGGATCAACCAATCAGTCATCACCTATTCTGGATGAATTGGGGATGGGTTCGTAGCCTCTTCAATCATTGGAAACAAGAAGAAGGCGATCCTTTCCATCCACCACATTGCCCTCTTGGCAAAGAACCTGAAGCACTTACCGGCGAACCTGTTCGAGACACCATTTTCTCTCTCATTTCCAGGGTATCTCGTCACGATTATATACTACATCAAATTCTAGATTTTATTTATCCGCTCGTTCCGACCGACAATCATCCTGGAATAATAGAAGAAGTCAACGAACTTCGCGCTCGGGTAGTGGCTTTGGAGAATATGGTGCAGAGATTACAAACACCAGCAGCAGCACCAGCAGCATAACCAGTACCACCATCATCAACGCCAACAGTACCATTACCACCTCCAACCACAACCACGTTGTAAACCTCAACTTCACAATCTGTCCCACTAGTATCAACGTCATACGCACCATAGATACCAAGGAGTACCAACAACAATAACTGACGAAGTATTAATTCATAACTTCATTGGAGAAACATTCCGTGGCGATTATATAATCTCTAAAGTCTTAGAGATTATCTAATCTAGCCCTAACCATAAATCAGTTAAGCGAACCAAAATGATAGAAGGAAGAGTAGAAACCCTGAAAAAAAAATGGTGTGTGATTAACAAGTTAAACTTGTTTTACCAACAACATCAACAGTACCGTCAACGTCACCAGCATCGTCAGTACAGTCAACATCAGAGTCAACAACACCTATAATATCACAAACTCCGTCAGTTCAAGAATCACTGTGGACATCATTACGAATCAATAACGTGTATATTGTATCAACAAGTTATGAAGAATTAACTCATTCCCTCTGAAGAAATTATATATATATTTTATATATATATATTTTGAAATAAAAAATAAATCTTTCCGTGCTAAGCTATTGTGTGTGAATCTTAACTACTCGATTAATTCATATTACAAATATGCAATAATGTACGTCCCTCGCCCGTGACTTAACCATCGTTAACTACAATCTCTGTCTCAATTCAACAAATTCCAATTCCTAATAAATCAAGTATATATTTGATTTTACACTTCATCATTGATGTAACCGAAACTTTTCAGATAACATCATTCGTACTTTGCAAAGTTCACAAGAATTTAACGAAAACCAACATCACATCTCAACAAATAACGAAGTATTGATTCATAATTTCAATATTATTGAAGAAATACTTATGTAACCTCTAAAGCCTTCAAGGAATTATTCAATTCTAGTTCCAACCGTAAATCGAATGAGTTTAATTTAGTATTAACTCATTAAAATCTATGTTACATCTGAGGAGAATATATACATATATATTTTCATAAAGACTGTAATAAAATTCTTATGTACAAAATATTAATTGTGAAAATTTTTTAACGGGTAGGTAATACCCGAGAGATATATATAAATTCACAATTAATATGTTACATTCTTCGAATCAGATTAAGCAAATTATCAATTATACTTCCTACTTTCACAATAATATACATTCTTTCATAGAAATCAAAACAATCATACTCATTCAAACCCAATTACATATTCTGATTTTAAAATCTCAGAATTCAATTCGAGATATAACCGGTACCATCACTTTTAGATTCCTACATCTTTCAAAGCTATACTTTGACTTCAAAAGTGTGTTAGAACATCAAATGTATACAAACAATTACAATCTGTGTTCAAACCCTTCGAAAATCTCTGAAGACACTTCAAATAATGAGCAATCGAGATGATGATCCAACCACATATTACCCACAGTTATGTACTTAAAAAGCTCTCGAAACCAAAGTCATAATTCAACACATATCTGTGTCAGATCTTTTGGCATTTATTAGCAAAAGTAACCTCGCAATTCCTTTGCAAAGTAGCAAATTATATCACAGCTCCAGCAAGACAACTTCGATTTTTCATTCGGAGTAGCCTTATCATAATTTTGATATATGTGATTACCCTTTTGTTACCGGAGAACCTTTCATATTCCACCACATTAGCAATAAACTTACCAACAACTTCACTGATCTTGGGCATTCCGAAGAATCTTTATATTTATCGAAACCTCATCATTTACTCATCTGCCTCTTGTAACGAGAATTACCATACGAATCATTGGGAATTAGCAATCAGTATTTTGAAATCTCACAGCATGTTGACGCCAACAGTTATACATAACGTCTATTTCCAAGGCTTACATACTTCGAATGTGAAGTTTCTGAAAAACACTCTGAACCGCGAACTAGTTCTCGAAATGCTGATGAAGCAACAAAAACTGTAAACGACCTTAGCAGTAAAAAGTTTGATGATAAAGATTAGTGTATTAACAAAGCTCAGAAATAGAGAAGTTTTGGAACTGGAAAACGGATTGAGCAAAGTATGAAGGAGGCTGTTGACAAATCACAAAGACTGAACCTGCCTTCAAAGAATCCAAATGATTCAGTGTCTGCTGAAGTCATTAACGAATACCTTGCTCCTGACACTAAACCCTTACAGACAATATTCTTCATCATCCTCTGATCTTAGAAATTCTAAGATATCATCGTATCTTCATTATAAATATCCTCCATATTTCTGAAGATATTTCCATAACTATTCTTATCTGGAATCATTTATCTCTTTGCGCTATCTGTATTACATCAAAAAGGAAACTGTTTAGTTCCTATACTCTGTAAACCTTTGAGTTTAGAATATGAATATTTTTGAAGTAGTGTTGGAAACTGAAGCATGAGTTAGTATAATATAATGACACTTGATCAACGTGATTATATTACAGTAATTCATGCTGAGTTTCTAAATGGAACGTGATGATTCACATATCATAACATCATTATGTGCCATGTTATACGACTCTTGTATTCTATTTAACCTCTAAAATATCAAGAAAATATTTCTTGATGATTCGGCCTTTTCCAAGGTATTCTAGTAATTTGACAAGTCAAGATCGTGCCATCACAATTTTCTTCCTAGAACATTAACAATGTTCATTCCGAAATTCATATCTGTGAATTCTGGACCATTACAAGCGGTGCTTAATCGTAAGAAGAAGAAACGAAAGGACAAAACTCCGAAATAGAAATTGGGGTATAAATTACAGTAAATAAAAGAGAGCATTAACTGTGGATGACAATGATTATAGAAGATAGAAACAGAGACTTTGAAATATAAGGGAAGATATAAAGCCCAACGACAAACCAAAAATTATAAACCATATATATCGATGCATATAGCAATATAAAGACACGGGAGAACTAGAAACACTATAAACCCAAGAGTATAGTAGAAGTAAATAGATTCTTCCGGCGGTAGATGAAAAAGAAGAATGACCGATATGAAAGTTATAAGTATATTGAGAATCAGAACTGGATGGAGCATATTGATGAACACTTTAAAATATGAGTTGAGGGGGAAAGAATAGAAGGTGATGAAACATGACTAGGAACTTAGAAATCAACAGATTTAACTCACACAATGACGGAATAAGTGAATCAAACCCTCTAGTAAATAGGTTAAGCTTTTTGGGATTAATTTAGTCATACCATAACTAAATCAAGTGTGATTAGATCAACACCTAGAGCTATTATTCACCACCTGGGTGATTTGGGTTGAGAGAGAATCGGAGGAGCTCATCAGATCTGAGTGTGTGTAACAAATGAGAGGCTTAACCTAAAATGATGAACATAAGACTTTATATACCCCTGCTGTTGACTCACCCGTACGATTCATCCATCACATATACGAGTTGGCTTCATCAGCCGTACGGGTGATCACTCACTCGTGTCTTCTCATTTAGGTTGTAATTGTGACTTAGCTCAGTATCAACCGTGCTTATGAGCCTATCAGCCGTACGAGTGAGGCTTCACTCGGACGTCTGACTAAGTCTAACATAGTCAAACATCTAAATCTCATTCCTGCAGTTGCTGTAACCACATACAAACACGGATACGATAATAACGAACGATCATGGTGGCCTGTAAACTGTTGTACCTGCAATAGACGCGGGTAGATGTCTAGGGACTTGCATAAAATGCATCAACAGAAGGTGTGAGTTGTAAGAAAACGAAGGAGGTGAATTTATAAGAAAATCTCCGACAGAACAATTAAAATGGACTATCGCATTTAAAGCGGATCCAAATTCCTTTTGTTACCGGAGAATCAAATCTTATTACAAAGATTTTCTTCAAATCCCTTGAAATCTGGAAATCAATCATATCTACGTCAAATGATAAGATGAACCTACACTTACTCATTTCACTCTTCTATGTTAGCTTCATTCGTACTCTTCATATAAATGGATTGTTTATCCAAATTATTCGCTGATGATAAAACTCTAATTTTCAGCCTGTATGCATCATGAAAACATACTTATTATCATTCACGACCTTTCCACTCAAATTTCGGGACGAAATTTCTCTAACGGGTAGGTACTGTGACAACCCGGAAATTTTCAACCAAATTTAAACTTTATCTTTATATTATTCCGACACGATAAGCAAAGTTTGTTAAGTTAAATCTCAAGAATTTTAAATTGTGTTCATACATTCATTATAACCTCGACCAAATTCTGACGATTCACGAACCGTTATATATAAATAAATATGTATATATATGTATATATATATTATAACTTGAGAATATTAATAAAGTATTAAACGTATAATACTTTACATGAACGTATTTGTTTCAATATGTTTATCGATGGAATTAGAAGATAATATCAAATAATTGATTTATCAGATACATTATGATATGATTACGGGTCTATGTTATGAGGTCCACTGTGATTTAAGAAATCTATTCTTTTTGACAACATTCGGAAAATGGTAAAGTGATTTATAAGTAAGAACGTGAAGTGTAATTAACTTAGATGTTGGATATCGACAAGTTAAGTAACTCGACATTTTTCATTAAGATGATTTCATACGTTTATTTAACCTTTGAACTTTATCCCATGCTTCACCAACAAACTGTAATTTAAAAACTTGAAACCTATTATGAATATATATGATTCTACTTTTCTAAAACATTTTATGATATAACGATTTCCATTATTTTAACCTTTAAACAAAATGATTCTTAAAAATATATTTGGTTTTGGAAAACAAAAATATTATATTTATTTGATTTAGTTTCAAACGTACAAAAACGTTTTTAGTTTAAAAAGAACTTTATTATTAAAACGTATATAACTTTTATAAATATCTAGAACCACTTTTGACAACTCATTACTTAACCAGTATGATAAAGATAACGATATTTATATTTTATTTTATTAAATATATATAACGATTTAAATTAATATTATATATATTTATGCGCGTATTATACGTACATAGTTTTATACTTTTACTATACTTAAACTTTACCTTTACTTTATTTTTACTTTACTTTAACTTTAATAATTCACTTTAATAATTCATACTTTAATAATTCACTTTAATAATTCATACTTTAATAATTCACTTTAATAATTCATACTTTAATAATTCACTTTAATAATTCATACTTTAATAATTCACTTTAATAATTCATACTTTAATAATTCACTTTAATAATTCAAAAATCTATTATAAATAGAATTCAATAGGTTTCATTATTTCATAGAAACTTGAAAATATTTTTCTCTAAACTCTCTCAATCGATTTACATATATATATTTACTCCGTATTATTTCAAGATATTATTAGTATACATAAAATATTACGTCAGAGTGCTGTCCGAGTGATTTTGAAATTGTTTTTCGAGTGGGATTGGATTAAGGAAATTATGGGTTATAGCTATGGAGGTGATTATGTATGGTTCATGGGTATGCTCGTGAGGTCAATATAGTGTTTATCATCTCCGTTGCGTCTACGTACCTTTCCTGCAATATTGAATCTCAATATTGATACGTGAGTACTCATAATTTAACTTTTACATACTAATAGTGTATCCTTGACTAGTGCTCGAGTATATAGGATTATGCATATTTGTACTTTTGATATTGCCTTTAGTTAGGTTATGTTGAATCCTGAATTAGTTATATATGCGACTGAGATAAGGTATAAGATATGCATGTCGTTGGAAAGCTAACGAAAAATTAAGAACTTTTCATTTAGATATCGAATGATTTCGATGAACGGATTTGAAGTTATAGTCCATCGAATTTTTGTATTATTATTAAAAATGATTATTATTATCGTCGTTCTAGTTTTATCTTATTATTATTATTATTATCTTTATCAATAAAAGAATTTATCATTAAAAAAATTGTTATTTTTTATTATTATTACTATCGTTATTATCGTTAAAGTTATAATTAGTATTATTATTATTATCCAATTATTATTATTATTATTATTATTATTATTATTATTATTATTATTATTATTATTGGTATTATTATTATTATCATTATTAATATATATATCATTATTTAAAAATGGTTATTGTTATTGTTAATATTATTATTACTATATTATCATTAAGATAATTATTAGTATTATCGTTAATAATGTTATAGTAACTATCATTATTAATATTAGTGTAATTAAAACAAATATTTGTAACACCTAATTATTTTGATTACTATTATTATCATTATTACGAACACGATATAAAAGACGATTAAAAGCAATTAAACGAAACGATTAGGAAATAATGGGTAAGAGTATCATGATGAAATTAAAATATTATAAGATATTGATTTAGATAAAATTATCGTTCTTATTATTTTTATCATTACTATTATTATTAAAATTATCGTTAGTATTAAAACTATCATTTTAACAAAAATTATCATTTTAATAGAAATGTCATTGTTACTATAAAATATCATTATTATTATTATTTTAAATAGAATTATTATTTTAAAGATAATATTAAAAATTATCGTAAATATTAAAGTTATCATAATTAGAATTATCGTTTATCATAATGTCATCTTAGTAATTATAAATATTGATATTTTTATAATAATAATTATTATTACAAAATAATACAACTTTTACTTACTATCATTATAGATATTATTTTATCAAATAAATATTTGATACAAACATATTTTACTACGTGTAATAACTTACTTTAATAATACCTATCATATTATCTTTATAATATTAAATGAACCCTATAAATTTTATTACTTAATATATATAAAAGTATATTTTATTATATAAATATAATATAAAATTTTATTTATTAATAAATAAATTATATTATTTACTCTAATAAATCTTTTAAAAATATTTAAAAATATAAAACGACGATATTTAAACTATATATTAATTATGTATAGATTTTTAGAAATTATTTTGAGTCAAATTTACTTTTGTTGACTTTTGCATATTAGTCTCGAGCATTAGGATTGTGGTACACTATGACTTGACCTAATTTGTTAGACAAATATTGACCAACACATAAATATATATAATTAATTTAGGTTCCTGAATCCGAGGCCAACCTTGCACTTGTTCAATTACGTTATATGTATTTTTACTACGAAATACAGTATGGTGAGTTTCATTTGCCTTTTTACTCTTTATATTTTTGGGACTGAGAATACATGCGCTTTTATAAATGTTTGACGAAATAGACACAAGTAATTGAAACTACATTCTATGATTGAATTATCGAAATCGAATATGCCCCTTTTTATTAAAGTCTGGTAATCTAAGAATTAGGGAACAGACACCCTAATTGACGCGAATCCTAAAGATAGATCTATTGGGCCTAACAAACCCCATCCAAAGTACCGGATGCTTTAGTACTTCGAAATTTATATCATGTCCGAAGGAGGATCCCGGAATGATAGGGGATATTCTTATATGTATCTAGTTAATGTCGGTTACCAGGTGTTCACCATATGAATGATTATTTTTTGTCTCTATGCATGGGACGTATATTTATGAGAACTGGAAATGAAATTCTTGTGGTCTATTAAAATGATGGAAATAAATGATTATGATAAACTAATGAACTCACCAACCTTTTGGTTAATACTTTAAAGCATGTTTATTCTCAGGTGTTAAAGAAATCTTCCGCTGTGCATTTGCTCATTTTAAAGATATTACTTGGAGTCTTTCATAGCATATTTCGAAGAATGTTGGATTCGAGTCATTGAGTTCATCAAAGATTATTATTAAATCAATTTATAGTTGGATAGTGAATATTATGAAATGGTATGCATGCCTGTCAATTTTTGATGTAAAGAAAGATTGTCTTTTAAAAACGAATGCAATGTTTGTAAAATGTATCATATAGAGGTCAAATACCTCGCAATGTAATCAACTATTATGAATCGTTTATAATGTATATGAACGGGTTCTTTCATCTACTCACCCTATGATCACCCGCACACGCGTTGGTACCACCAAGCTTGTCCAAAGACTTAATCTTCATACCTCTGTCATCTCTTCCATTCCTCGCACTTACCCAGATGCACTTCGTGACCCTAATTGGAAACAAGCTATGACTGACGAATTTAATGCTTTAATTAACAATAGTACTTGGAAACTTGTGCCTCGCCCTTCGGACACGAACATAGTTCGCTCCATGTGGCTCTTCAAGCACAAGTTTAACGCAGATGGTAATTTGAGCAGGTATAAGGCTCGACTCGTTGCTAATGGTCGAAGTCAACAGGTTGGCATTGATTGTGATGAGACTTTCAGCCCGGTTGTTAAACCGGCCACGATACGGACTGTTCTCAGCCTAGCAATTTCTCGACACTAGCCTATTCATCAGCTGGATGTCAAGAACGCTTTTCTTCACGGCCAGTTATCCGAGACTGTCTACATGCACCAGCCTCCAGGTTTTCGGGATCCCAGATACCCTGATCATGTTTGCCTTTTACAGAAATCTTTGTATGGCCTCAAGCAGGTACCTAGAGCATGGTTTCAGCATTTTGCAGGGTACGCTTAACGGATTGGTTTTTATCATAGTCGTTGTGATACATCTCTATTTATCTATCGTCAGGGCTCTGACATTGCTTATCTGCTCCTCTATGTTGATGACATTGTCTTAACAGCTTCTTCTACATGTTTACTTCAGCGGATTATCACTTCTCTACACAGAGAATTTTCCATGACTGATCTAGGGCCGCTGAACTATTTTTTGGGTATCTCCGCCACTCGCACCACCACTGGGTTATTTCTGTCTCAGAAACAG
This sequence comes from Rutidosis leptorrhynchoides, assembly GCF_046630445.1. Classification (NCBI taxonomy): domain Eukaryota; kingdom Viridiplantae; phylum Streptophyta; class Magnoliopsida; order Asterales; family Asteraceae; genus Rutidosis; species Rutidosis leptorrhynchoides. The sequence continues at coordinate 429,432,132 of NC_092334.1, read as the reverse complement.
TATGCCTCAGAGATTCTTGAGCGTGCAGATATGACTACATGCCATCCATGTAGGACACCCGTTGAACCGGGGGCCAAACTCACTACTCACGGTCCTCCTGTTAAGGACCCGACTTTGTATCGCGGTCTCGTCGGTGCATTACAGTACTTGACCTTTACTCGGCCTGACATCACCTATGCTGTTCAGCAAATTTGCCTCTTCATGCACGATCCACGAGAGCAGCACCTTCATGCTCTCAAGCGGATCTTATGGTATATTCAGGGTACTACAGATATTGGTTTACAGTTATATGCATCCTCGCATACCACTTTGGTTGCCTACTCTGATGCTGATTGGGCAGGCTGCCCTACCACCAGACGCTCTACATAGGGTTATTGTGTATTCCTCGGGAACAACTAGCTATCATGGTCGTCTAAATGACAACTTACCCCTTCTCGTTCCAGTGCTGAGGTCGAGTACCGCGGCGTGGCCAACGCTGTTGCAGAGACATGTTGGATTCGTAATCTTCTTCGTGAGCTGCACTGTCCCCTTACCTCAGCTACTCTCATCTACTGCGACAATGTTAGCTCCGTCTATCTCTCATCTAATCCGGTTCAACATCAGCGGACCAAACACATTGAGATTGACATACACTTCGTTAGAGATTTGGTTGCTCAGGGTCAAGTCCGAGTTCTACATGTCCCTTGAAGATATCAGTTTGCGGACATCTTCACTAAAGGTCTCCCGTATGCCTTGTTTGATGATTTTCGATCTAGTTTGAGCATCCGCAGCACTCCCGCTCCAACTGCGGGGGGATGTTAGCCTAGTTATTGTGAGCCCATATGTTAGCCCATGTCCTATCTTGTATTGGGCTTTGCCCACCTTTCTCTAGTAGGGTTAATACCTTTATATTTGTAACTGTATGTTCAGATTTGGCATTCACAATAATACATATCGATATTTCATTCCAACAAAAAACACGCAAATTTTACGGGTCTTAAACTAGTTAGTTGATTATGATTATTGGCATGTAAAGTTCATAAATCTCGGGCATGCGTCATGTCCTCTATCTGAAACATGGGCCATGTACTCAAGGTTGCAAAAATCTGAAAAGATCACCGAGAACTCGGCGATAACTCGGATTCAGAAGTTGGCGAGTTCTCGTTTTATGAATCGGAAAAAAATGGTCAACGACCAATTTATCGGTTCACGGCCGATTTCTCGGTCAACTTATCGGTCAATATCCGTTTTTATTGAATTTCTCGGTCAAATCTTGGTCAAATCAATAAAATTATCTCGAAAGTCTAATACAACAACAGCAAAACTCAATAAAATTATCTCAAAATTCACACTCAATCCCAATGTGGGGTATAGGGAGGTAACATGTAGACAATCCTTCCCATTTCCTAGAATAAAGAGAAGTCATTTCTCTACTCAGAGTGAAACACCCGAGAGTAGATTAAGTCCTCTCTCTCAATGTTCTTTAGTTAGAGAGATTGCTTTCGAATGAACCTCCGACCAATAAGTAGGTTTAAAAAAAGTGTGAGACGCCATGAAAATGGTAAAATCAAATTTTCATGGGTTTTAAACCTGCCTGAAATACAATTTAGGCTCTAAACGTCTGTCAAGTCGCCAATAAATCGACGCTTGCTGTTGACTCAAAAGTCTAATATATATATATATATATATATATATATATATATATATATATATATATATATATATATATATATATATATATATATATATTGTAAGATCCTGTTTTCTTTTTGGGTTTGGACGCCGTCCAAACATTTGGGACGCCGTCCCAGTTTGAAGACCTGGACGCCGTCCAACATTTTGGGTCCAGAATGGCTGGCAGGCATGTCTTTTTGCTATTAATTATTTTAGATGGGTATTTTGGTAATTTCACTTCTTGGACGAATTTTAAAGCCCTAGATCAGTTTTGCGAGTCTCATTACTCCATTCACAACCACCAAACATCATCTACTTTAATTCTAGAGAGAGAGTGCTCTTAAGTGTGAGAAAGCTCAAATAGGAGAGGAAGAAGCTTGTTTCGGGTTCTAGCTCGAGCATTGAAGTTGTTCATCTCCTCGTTAGCTTCGTTTTGATTGTGGTGGTAAGCCCTAAAATTGATTTCTCTAGTAAATATGTTTAAGGGTTAGGGTTTGGGTTAATGTTGTACATAAAACCCATGTATGAGTGATTTGGGGGTTTTGGGTAAGTTTGGGTCATGAAGACCCAAATGGTGACTAACTTAGAGTTTTGAAATGTTGAAATGTGTAAATGGGTCTTAAAGGCCTAATAAATCACTAGTACACCTATAGTTAGTGTTAGTGGGAGTCATTTGGGTTGTGGGTGACCTAAATGGGTATGTTGACCTTGAAATGGGTCAAATGGGTCTTTGATGACCTAGGTTGTCTTGCATGCGTGAAAATGAGTCAACTTGGTGTTTAAATGCGTGATAAGACCTTAAATGGCTAGAACTAGGGTTTTTGGTGAAGTTAACCCATTATTAGGGTTAAAGGTGCAAAATGGGTCGGGATTGCACTTAGGGTCAAAAGACTCTAGATTGTTAAGTGAGTTGCTTGACCGACTTGAGTTGTGAATTGATTATGTGCTAAAATGTAATAGGTACGTTACATTGACGTTGCAAGTTCGGTTATCTTACACGAAGACTTTGAGGTGAGTGGAATAATTATATGCGTATGTATATAATGTATCTATTTGTTGTAGCGTGAAAGGTGTAGTGTCGAGGTGTTAAGACACCACGTTTCACGTGAAGAGTGTAGCATCGAGGTGTTAAGATGCCACTCGGGTGTAGCATCGAGGTGTTAAGATGCCACCTAGGAGTGTAGTGTCGAGGTGTTAAGACACCACTCCGTAAAATAATGAGTGTTGCATCGAGGTGTTAAGATGCCCCTCTGGGTGATGTGCCGAGGTGTTAAGGTGCCACCCTAGGGGTTAGTGGTGCGAGGTGTTAAGTGCCCTAACGGATGTTACGAACACCGATGGCGTTTTCGCGAGCGCCGTTCCCTTGTACTATTGGTTAACCATGGTTATTTGTGTTGTAAGCATATTATATTATTCGAGTTATATTTATATGCGGATGTTATGCTAGCTTGGGGGTATTGGTGAATTATAGCTTGTTATTGCGACGATAAGCTAATGTTGTTTGCTAGCATGTTTGCGGTTGTGTAAGTGTATGCAAGTAGGTATAATTATATATGTATTCGTATAATTATTGCATTCACTAAGCTTTGCTTACCCTCTCGTTGTTTACTTTTTTTATAGGCTCGTGCATTGACAAGGGTAAGAGCGTTCAATTGGATTAGTGATCTCCCGCTTGTCTTGTTCGGGGATGCTTTTGGGTGTTAGCTTTTGGAGTTCGACCGAGATTGGGTAGTTTAACCCCAAACACCATGCTCTAGTGTCGTTTGGAACTTAAACTTATATTTGGTCGAAACTTTTATTTTAGAACGAAACTCGTAAAATGGGCGATGTGGGCCCGTTGATGTAAAACTTGATTTGATGATGAAAATCTCTTAGTTTCACTTATATTGACTTGTGGTAAAAAGGTTTTCGTTTGAAAGTGTTGGGAAGCGGGTTTTCCGCTCGTGTGAGTTGGACCCGTGATCAGTAGCTGGAAGACCATTGGGACGCCGTCCCAATTGCTTGGACGCCGTCCCAGTTGTTTTGATCTGGACGCCGTCCCAAAACTTTGGACGCCGTCCCACCTTTCTGAGCTGGACGCCGTCCAGGATTCTGGACGCCGTCCAGATGCACTGACAGAAATGTTTTTTTTTTGGTACGCGTTTTTGGGTTTATGAAGTCGGGTTGTTACAAGTGGTATCAGAGCATGGTCTAAGGGATTTAGGTGACTTGAGATAGGCGCCTAGACTTAGACTTTTTGTGTGCGCGTTTATGCGGGACTTGTAGGATCTTGGGTCGGATCGGGATGGTTAGTGCATAGGTTTATGTGAACTAATCATGCGCTATTTGTTGTGTGTGTTTAGCAATCATCGAGCGAGATGGACGTTGTACTAGCGAGTTAACGCGACGTGCTCGCGTAGTAATGACTAGCTACCATCACTACGAGTGCAAATCGTGTCAAACAAGTAATGTACGACGATTGTTGAGCGAGTTGGAGTAGTGTGGCGTATATGTATGTATATATGTAATCTGTCCTTCCGTTTTGTGGTTTAACCTAATTCGTTTTATAGAATGAAGACGAGAAACGGTCCCGAACATGATAATGGAAGTACAAGCGGAGACGCCGAGTTCTCAACCAAGGTTGAGGCCATCTTTAAGAAGTTAAAATCGGATTTTCTTGCGGACGTTCGAAAGGTCTTCCAAGATTCGGTTGATGAGCAAATAACCGATCTAATTAATGAACGAATGAAGGCCACTATCGAAGAGGCCCTTGATGCTAGGAATATCTACCCTCGCGGTGAAGAAGGTGAAGGAAGGCGGGACTTCCACTACAAGAACTTCAAGGATGCTCAACCCCCGATGTTTAATGGGGTGCGGGATCCTTTAAAAAGTACATGTTGGATCTCCGATATTGAGGGAGCGTTCCGTACCGCGGGATGTCCTCCCGAAAAGAAGGCGAGGTATGGCTCTAGCATGCTACGAGAAGAGGCTAAGTTATGGTGGGATGATAAAATCAACTTGTATGGTGAGGAACAATGTATGGGCTTGACGTGGGAAGAGTTTAAGAAGGAGTTTTTCAAGGAATACCGAACTTCTTCCGATCTCGATAGAATCCGGGACGAGTTGCACCATTTGCAACAAGGCTCAATGGACTTAGTTACTCTTAAGTCTACATTCTTGGCAAAGACTCGTTTTTGCCCGGAATATGTTGGTGATGATCATAAGCTCATGAAGGATTTCTACCGTACTTTGAATGATGAGTACAAGGGGAAGATTAGTCGGGGTATGGCTAAGACTTTTGATGAATTGTTTAAGTTGGGTCGGGGTTTTGAGCCGGAGGTTCCAAGAAAGAGTGATTTCATGTTTTCCAAAAGAAAGTTTGAAGGTTTTAGTTACTCTAACGCCTCAAGCAAGAAGAGCAAGAGCAAGAGGGGGGCCGAAAGTGTCAATAGTGCAAAGAAGGGCACTACCGGCAGGTTTTCTTATACGTGCTACAATTGTGGGCAACCGGGTCATATGGCTCGTGAGTGTCCGAAACCACGTTCCGGAAACAAAGTCACTTGTTTTAATTGCGGCAAAGAAGGGCATAAGAAGCCGGAGTGTCCCGACTTGCGAAACGACAATGTGAAACGGTTAGAGAAGGCGGCGGGTACGGCTAGGGGTCGCAACTATTTGATGACCAATGATGAAGCCAAACAATCGCACGAAGTTGTCTCAGGTACTTACATGGTTAATTCTAATCCGGTAAGGATTCTTTTCGATAGCGGTGCAAATTTGTCGTTTGTGTCTCCTAAATTTGTGCCTAAACTTAATAGACCGTTAGCTAAGTTAAGTCGTCCGATAGAAGTCGAAATAGCAGACGGCAAGACGGTGCTAGTGGTTGATGTGTGTGAAAATTGTGATGTTGTTTTTGGTGCCGAAACCTTTAAAATTGATCTTATTCCAATGACCTTGGGCGACTTTGATATTGTCGTTGGTATGGATTGGCTCGATCGTTATAGAGCTGATATTGCATGCCATGATAAGTTTATTCGTGTGAAGACCCTAAGTGGGGGAGAGTTAATTATTCATGGTGATAAGCGAAGGAGACCGGTGCCGATATGCACTTTTGCACGGGCACGTCGTTTTGTTGTTACCGGTGGCATGGCTTTCCTTGCTCATGTTGTTGATACTCGCAATGAGCCACCACCTATTCGTGAAATTCCGGTTGTTAGTGAATTCGAAGACGTTTTTCCGGACGAATTACCGGGTGTTCCGGCGGAAAGACAAGTTGAGTTTCGTATTGAGTTGGTTCCGGGAGCTACTCCCATTGCTAAAACTCCTTATCGTTTAGCACCAACGGAAATGCAAGAGTTGTTAAATCAAACCCAAGAGTTGCTCAAGAAGGGTTTTATTCGACCGAGTGCTTCACCGTGGGGCGCTCCGGTGTTATTTGTGAAGAAGAAAGATGGTAGTATGCGTATGTGCATTGATTACCGTGAGTTGAATAAAGTGACGATCAAGAATCTTTATCCATTACCTAGGATTGACGATTTATTTAATCAACTTCAAGGTGCAACGTATTTCTCTAAGATCGACCTACGGTCCGGCTATCACCAAATGCGGGTCCGTGAGGAAGACATAGAGAAAACGGCTTTTCGAACGCGTTACGGGCATTATGAGTTTGTAGTTATGCCCTTTGGTCTTACGAATGCACCGGCGGCATTCATGGATCTTATGAACCGAGTGTGCCAACCTATGTTGGACAAGTCGGTAATAGTGTTCATTGACGACATACTAGTCTACTCGAAAAGTATGAACGAACATGAACATCATTTGCGTGAAGTATTGAAGACGCTATGAAAGGAGAAGTTGTATGCAAAGTTCTCCAAATGTGAATTTTGGCTAAGGGAAGTTCAATTCCTTGGTCATATTGTGAACGAAAACGGTATTCAAGTAGATCCGGGGAAGATCGAAACGGTGAAGAGTTGGGGACGACCGACTACGCCTACGGAAATCCGAAGTTTTCTCGGATTGGCCGGTTATTATCGTCGGTTTATCCAAGATTTTTCTAAGATCGCTTCTTCGTTGACGAAATTGACAAGGAAGAATGCGAGGTTTGGTTGGGAGAACGAGCAATAAATTGCTTTTCATTTGTTAAAAGAGAAGTTGTGTCAAGCTCCGGTGTTAGTGTTACCGGAAGGTGTTGAAGACATGGTGGTTTATTGTGATGCTTCCTTAAATGGTCTCGGGTGTGTTCTAATGCAAAGAGGTAAAGTCATCGCTTATGCCTCTCGACAATTAAAGGAACAAGAAACGAGGTATCCGACTCATGATCTTGAGTTGGCGGCGGTTGTGCATGCGTTGAAAATTTGGCGCCATTACTTGTATGGTGTCAAGTGTACGATTTATTCGGATCATAAGAGTTTGAAACATCTCTTTAATCAACCAGATTTGAATTATCGCCAACGTAGGTGGATGGATGTGGTGAAAGACTACGATTGTGAAATACTTTATAATCCGGGTAAAGCGAATGTGGTCGCGGATGCGTTGAGTCGAAAGAGTCAACATCCGGTGATAAAAGTGGGGTCGTTACGTTTGATTATTACCAACGATTTTCTTGAAAAGCTTGGTGAGATTCAAATAGAGGCTTATGTTCACAACAAGCATACGGAGCGAATCGTGGGCCAATCAGAGTTTATTACTATGGGTCCGCGTGGTTTGTTGTCTTTTCAAGGAAGGGTGTGGGTGCCTAAGATGGGTGATTACCGACGAGTGCAACTTGATGAAGCACATAAGTCAAAATACTCCATTCATCCGGGCGCGACGAAAATGTATCTTGACTTGAAGAAAGATTATTGGTGGCCGGGCATGAAATGTGATGTTGTGAAGTATGTTGAGCAATGTGTCACGTGTTTACAAGTAAAAGCCGAACACCAAAAGCCGTATGGTAAGTTGCAACCGTTAGAAATCCCAAAATGGAAATGGGAGCACATTACCATGGATTTCATTACAAAGTTACCTAAAACGGCGAGAACCCAATTCGATTCGATTTGGGTTATAGTTGACCGATTGACAAAAAGCGCTTTGTTTCTTCCCATTAAAGAAGCGATATCGTCGGAGACTTTGGCTAAGTTGTTTATCAAGGAAGTGGTCTCGCGACATGGGGTTCCTATATCTATTATTTCGGATCGAGATACCCGTTTTACATCTCGGTTTTGGGAAAAGTTTCATGAAGATATGGGCACGCAATTGAAGTTGAGCACGGCGTATCATCCTCAAACGGACGGTCAAACCGAACGTACGAATCAAACTTTGGAAGATATGTTACGGGCGTGCATCATTGACTTTGGTGGTAGTTGGGATGAGCATTTGCCTTTGGTGGAATTCTCGTACAATAATAGTTATCATACTAGTATCGGGATGCCACCTTACGAAATGCTTTATGGGCGTAGGTGTCGAACTCCCATTTGTTGGGGAGAAGTGGGTCAAAGAGAGATCGGGAGTACCGATTTGGTTTTAGAGACAAATAGCAAGATCGATTTGATTCGGGAACATTTGAAGAAGGCTCAAGATAGGCAAAAGTCGTATGCCGATAGACGTAGGCGATTGATTGAGTTCCAAGAAGGCGATATGGTGATGCTTAAGGTTTCGCCATGGAAGGGTATTATTCGATTTCGAAAACGGGGAAAGTTAGCTCCTCGATTTATTGGGCCGTTCAAGGTTTCAGCTCGTGTTGGTGAAGTTGCATATCGATTGGAATTACCCGAAGAGCTTGCGGGGATCCATAATACATTTCACATTTCCCACCTCCGTAAGTGTCTTGCGGACGATTCCTCATGGATGCCTTTAGACGAGATCGAGCTAAACAACAAGTTAAAATATGTCGAGGAACCGATTGCTATCCTTGACGAGAAGGTGAAAATGTTGAGGAATAAAGAGGTGAGAACTTTCAAGGTTCAATGGCGGCGAAGTAAAGGTTCCGAGTTCACTTGGGAGCCCGAAGAGTTCGTGTTAGTTTATCTTCCCTCGTGTCATGCGGCTTGGATTGCGAGGTCGCAATCCGGTTCAAGTGGGGGAGAGTTGTAAGATCCTGTTTTCTTTTTGGGTTTGGTCGCCGTCCAAACATTTGGGACGCCGTCCCAGTTTGAAGACCTGGACGCCGTCCAACATTTTGGACGCCGTCCAGAATGGCTGGCAGGCATGTCTTTTTGCTATTAATTATTTTAGATGGGTATTTTGGTAATTTCACTTCTTGGACGAATTTTAAAGCCCTAGATCAGTTTTGGGAGTCTCATTACTCCATTCACAATCACCAAACATCATCTACTTTAATTCTAGAGAGAGAGTGCTCTTAAGTGTGAGAAAGCTCAAATAGGAGAGGAAGAAGCTTGTTTCGGGTTCTAGCTCGAGCATTGAAGTTGTTCATCTCCTCGTTAGCTTCGTTTTGATTGTGGTGGTAAGCCCTAAAATTGATTTCTCTAGTAAATATGTTTAAGGGTTAGGGTTTGGGTTAATGTTGTACATAAAACCCATGTATGAGTGATTTGGGGGTTTTGGGTAAGTTTGGGTCATGAAGACCCAAATGGTGACTAACTTAGGGTTTTGAAATGTTGAAATGTGTAAATGGGTCTTAAAGGCCTAATAAATCACTAGTACACCTATAGTTAGTGTTAGTGGGAGTCATTTGGGTTGTGGGTGACCTAAATGGGTATGTTGACCTTGAAATGGGTCAAATGGGTCTTTGATGACCTAGGTTGTCTTGCATGCGTGAAAATGAGTCAACTTGGTGTTTAAATGCGTGATAAGACCTTAAATGGCTAGAACTAGGGTTTTTGGTGAAGTTAACCCATTATTAGGGTTAAAGGTGCAAAATGGGTCGGGATTGCACTTAGGGTCAAAAGACTCTAGATTGTTAAGTGAGTTGCTTGACTGACTTGAGTTATGAATTGATTATGTGCTAAAATGTAATAGGTACGTTACATTGACGTTGCAAGTTCGGTTATCTTACACGAAGACTTTGAGGTGAGTGGAATAATTATATGCGTATGTATATAATGTATCTATTTGTTGTAGCGTGAAAGGTGTAGTGTCGAGGTGTTAAGACACCACGTTTCACGTGAAGAGTGTAGCATCGAGGTGTTAAGATGCCACTCGGGTGTAGCATCGAGGTGTTAAGATGCCACCTAGGAGTGTAGTGTCGAGGTGTTAAGACACCACTCCGTAAAATAATGAGTGTTGCATCGAGGTGTTAAGATGCCACTCGGGGTGATGTGCCGAGGTGTTAAGGTGCCACCCTAGGGGTTAGTGGTGCGAGGTGTTAAGTGCCATAACGGATGTTACGAACACCGATGGCGTTTTCGCGAGCGCCGTTCCCTTGTACTATTGGTTAACCATGGTTATTTGTGTTGTAAGCATATTATATTATTCGAGTTATATTTATATGCGGATGTTATGCTAGCATGGGGGTATTGGTGAATTATAGCTTGTTATTGCGACGATAAGCTAATGTTGTTTGCTAGCATGTTTGCGGTTGTGTAAGTGTATGCAAGTAGGTATAATTATATATGTATTCGTATAATTATTGCATTCACTAAGCTTTGCTTACCCTCTCGTTGTTTACTTTTTTTATAGGCTCGGGCATTGACAAGGGTAAGAGCGTTCAATTGGATTAGTGATCTCCCGCTTGTCTTGTTAGGGGATGCTTTTGGGTGTTAGCTTTTGGAGTTCGACCGAGATTGGGTAGTTTAACCCCAAACACCATGCTCTAGTGTCGTTTGGAACTTAAACTTATATTTGGTCGAAACTTTTATTTTAGAACGAAACTCGTAAAATGGGCGATGTGGGCCCGTTGATGTAAAACTTGATTTGATGATGAAAATCTCTTAGTTTCACTTATATTGACTTGTGGTAAAAAGGTTTTCGTTTGAAAGTGTCGGGAAGCGAGTTTTCTGCTCGTGTGAGTTGGACCCGTGATCAGTAGCTAGAAGACCATTGGGACGCCGTCCCAATTGCTTGGACGCCGTCCTAGTTGTTTTGAGCTGGACGCCGTCCCAAAACTTTGGACGCCGTCCCACCTTTCTGAGCTGGACGCCGTCCAGGATTCTGGACGCCGTCCAGGATTCTGGACGCCGTCCAGATGCACTGACAGAAATTTTTTTTTTTGGTACGCGTTTTTGGGTTTATGAAGTCGGGTTGTTACATATATATATATATATATATATATATATATATATATATATATATATATATATATATATATATATATAAGTCAACGAAAGTCAACAATTGAGTTCCCGAGTTCTCCGAAAACTAAAAATTGTCCCGTCGAGAACTCCCCGAGTTCTTCAACCTTGCATGTACTCCATTTCAGATATGGGGCTAGTCCTCCATATAGGACGTGGGGCTAGTCCTGCATCTTGGACATAGGCCAGGTCCTCCATTTTAGACGTAGATCAGGTCCTCCATTTCGAACGTGGGTCAGGTCCTCCATATCGAACATGGGACATGTCTATCTCGAAACTTTATCGGACATGGGCAATCTTCATCTCGATCACGGGCCATGTTCCCCATCTCGATCATCTCCGATCCATCGGATATCCATTCGATAGGATCGTCTAAAAATAGATAACGATGATCTAAATGGATGTTAAGCGGATATGGATATGGATATGGATATGGATGATGTGAAAAATTAGTGGATTGTTTATGGATAACAATTCATCGTCAACATATATATATATATATATATATATATATATATATATATATATATATATATATATATATATATATATATATATATATATATATATATATATATATATATATATATATATATATATATATATATATATCCACTTATCACCCGAAATACATATAAATATATACATATTTACTTAAATATATGCATATCTAATGTTATTTTATTTGATTTTTTATTTCTTTTTATTATAGTCATCTAAAAATCAAAATGCATAAATCAATCTTAATCAACTATGAAAAAATTCAAAAGTAGTTGTGTCTAGTTTATAATCTTAAAGATTATATTTAACATTAGTTAATACATGTATATTTTGCTCAATTGACAACCACGATTACACACTTTTGTGTATAAATTTTATTACAGTACGTTATATATATATATATATATATATATATATATATATATATATGTGTGTGTGTGTGTGTGTGTGTGTGTGTGTGTGTGTGTGTGTGTGTGTGTGTTAAAAATACTTTGATAATTTCATTTCATAATCAGGAAAAAAAAAAAAACTTTACATCCTACGAATATGCATTAACCCACTTAATTTAATGGATGTAGAGGGGTTGCTTTCTTGATGTAGTATTTCTTTCTTGATATCGTAATTCAACTCTTCCATTTTTTCTAATTGTAATCCATCCCGCTTTCTTAATGGCATATTAATGCACTAACTTACCATTTTTTGGCTTCATTTTCTTTTGCCTTCCTACAATGAATCTTTACAATTTTGATGTGTGAAATTTACTTATAAAATTACTAGCAAAATACTTAACAATTATCATATAAAGTCAGGCAAGTAAACTCGTATAGTAATTAAGCAAAAGACCAGTTCGTTCCACAAAATGCAGTTTAATTAAGACTTTAAAACTAAAATTTCCAAAGTAAATGGGGAGTTTTGATTTGAAATTAAACTAAAGTAAACAAATTAATCTAAACGAATAACCGGATGAGAAAAATAGTGTGCACTTTAATGCTCAATGTTGGTACTATTTTCCGTATAGAGAGTGTAAGGTACTAGTACATGACAATAACAGCCTAGCGTCGAGCAATATAATGCTGAAGTTTTTAGTGTTTGGTTCGAGTGCTGCTCTTGTTGAAGTCACATCAATTGCTTTGGCGTTCTTGGTATTTTTGTTGTTCTTCGAAACGGATGGCGCCATATGTTGGTACTATTTTTCGTATAGCGGGTGTAAGGTACCAGTACAGGACAATAACAGCCTAGCGTCGAGTGATATAATGCCGATTGATGTTTGCTCTCGGGAAATAATCCCTGTAGACCCGGAACACGGATGAGAAATCCGTGGGGTGACCTCAGTCAATCTTTGGATAAATCTGAAATTGATCCATCTAGCGTTCTGTTGCTAAGCGGTTAATGTTTTTAGAGTGAGAAAGAACTGTGTGAGAGAGAGTGTACTCTCTGACTGAAGTTCAGATGTGAAATGTGGTGACCCAAGGGGTCTATTTATAGGCGTAGTGTAACAGACTGAAACCCGGGCTAGTTGTAAGTTGCCTATTTTGCCCTTAGGGTTTATGCTTAGTCTTAAGTGCTTTTATTTTAATTATTTTATTAGTGTTTTATTATAATTGTGTTGTGACCAGTTTGTGACAAGGGTCCCAGAACAGGTTTGTTTATTTAATTTGGACCTCGTTTGGGCTAACTAATCTTGTGCGAAAGATTTTAGATAACTGGTAAATACCCGTGTGTGATGGGGTATTATTTTTTTAACACATAAGAGTGTAATATCTGGATGTTTCCATCCATTTCACCTAATTTCCCAAAACTAGAACGTACCTAAACTCTTTCACTCTCAAAACCCTAATCAAATCCAAGTAAGAAATTGGATCAAGTAGCTTAAGTGACTAATTTCTTGTATCCTTGTGATCATCTAATCAGGTTTGTTTACTTGAATCCTTGCTTTGATTCTTGATTAATTGAGTTTTTGTGTTCTTGAATAAAAGTGTGATTTTAAGCTTGAATCTTCATTTTTGGTGTTTGTTATGCTTAATTGATGTTAGAAATAGGTTGTATATATGTTTAGTAGCTTCCATGTGCTTAAAAACGGATCAAAAACACTCAAAAATCGAGTTTTGGGCGAAAAAATCACGAAATCAGCGAATGTGTTCGAACCAGTTGCTACAGTATTTTGCTACAGTACCCGAGTTGCTACAGTGCCCGAGTTGCTACATTGCCTGAGGTACTACAGTGTCACTATTTGCTACAGTACCGAGTTGTTACGTGTCACTATTTGCTACAGTGTTCGGTATTTGCTACAGTGTCACTATTTGCTACAGTACCCGAGTTGCTATAGTACCGATTTGCTACAGTGTCACTATTGCTACAGTACCGAGTTGCTACAGTGCCACTATTTGCTACAGTACCTTTTATGAAATTGAAACGGGCGTAACTTTCAAAACGTAACTCCGTTTTTGATGAATAAACTATCGTTGGAATCGTAATAAAGAATACTTTTTAATGGTGAACTTTTAAGAAACTAGATCAAACTGTTTTTGGGCCGAAAAAGGAGTTTTAGTGTGAATGTCGTGTTTTGCACGCACCTGTATGCCATTATTGAGTGGAGTCATGATGTAGACTCATAAAATTATGAATATATGGTGTTATGACCTAGTTAATCGTATGAAATGATTATATTATTTATTGGATATGTATATTAACTTTGTTTGTGTTGTTCTCAGGTTATAAGGACAAGGAGGAAGCTCAGAAATAATAACTGAGCAGTTGCTGGTAATTGGTGAATGGGTCTATCTCCGGATAGAGTTTAAGTAGCATATCATGCTACTGTGGTTGACTCTTTTACCATGCATAGTGTAGAAATTGCCATGTTAGAATAATATAGTATGCCTGATGTTGTATGTGAATTATGTGTACACTGTGTGAATGGCACCAGTCGGGCCTAGGGAGACTGGGGACTCGAGACCGTGCCTAGGAGAGGTTAGAGTCCGTATGAGGTCAACCGTGCCTAGGGGTGGTTGGGTCCTTAGGCTACTGATTGTAGAGTATAGTGTGAATGATGCATCCCCTGCATCTGGATAACTATACTGTGAATTGAGTAGCAGGGACTATCGGTAGACTCAGGCCTGATCAGCTGAGAGTCGTGTGCTCGTACAAGCCGCCGATCCTCGTATTGTCTTATTGTATGCTAGTTGGTAGTTAGCAAGTGTTGTTGTTAGTATATAGCTTGTGTGTGACTTAAGCTATATCTGTTAGATAGATTTCATTCACTTAGCGGTGCGCTAATCCCCCACATGTTTCCCCCTTTTGCAGGTTTAGGTACTGCTAGTCGGGATGGGTGCTGTTGCAGAAGACATGTTTGACAACCCAACTCTGATGTGGACATTTGTATAAATAATGTTTTGTGATAACGTAACACCGTTGTGTAAACTTAAACGTAATGACGTGACTTATATTGTGTTTGTTAATAAAGTCTTCCGCTGTGTATTTAAAAAAAAAATGGCCGGTGTTACAAGTTGGTATCAGAGCATGGTTTGGCAGCAAATACGTGCGCGTATTTTGTTCCCAAACCCTGAGGCAAGTCAAACATGTCTGTGGGAGTGGGGGCTAAGTGAAAATAGGATATACGTGTGTTAGTTGTGATTGAACTAACTGTTATCCACTAAGCTTTTGTGTGAGCTGTTTTGTAGCACAGGTATGGCTGATAGAAACGCAACTGGCCCATCTAACCCCGGAACATTCAGAGCACCAGAAGAAGGTGTTGAGTCAGATGATGATCAGAGTAGTTACATCCTTCAGTTAGAAAGCAAGCTAAAAGAGGCCGAGGACAAAATTAATGAGCTTGAATTGGCGAGGCATTCTGGAAATGATGATACACCACCTGGATTCCCAACCGCGCAATCCCAAACGATACCTAATGTGCCCCAGAACCAGTTTCAGAATCAAATACCTAACCAATATTATATGCCACCACAAAACACCTTTACTTACCAAAATCCCATGATGATGAATCCATACCAAATGCAAATGTTCCATCAACCTTACATGCAACCACCCAAAAGATGTACGTATAAGAACTTCCGTGATTGCAAACCCTCCGAGTTCTCTGGAAGTACTGATCCGACTGTAACTCTCAATTGGTTGCGAGAAGTTGAAAGGGTATTTGAAGCGTGTCAGTGTGAACCCGAGCTGAAGGTAACATATGCTAGTAGACTGTTGAAAGGTAGGGCTATGATTTGGTGGGATTCTTTGATTTCTAGTATATCAAAAGAGCAAGTGAGTATGATCACATGGGAGCAGTTTCATGGGAAGGTGTGTGAACAATATTGTAATTCATTTGATATGAACCGAATCAAGACTGAGTTTCTTGAAATGAAGATGACACCTCAAATGACGATCGATGAGGTAGTAGAGAAGTTTATGGATAAACTGAGGTTTGTACAACAATGGGTGCCAGACGAAGCGTCTCGTATCCAGCATTTTGTTAATATCATTCTGCCTGAGTACAGAACTTTTGTTAGAATAGCTACATCATTGTCTCAAGCTGTTGTGATGGCTAAGATGGTAGAAAGTGATGTTCAGGCTGCCAGAAACATAATGTTTGGTAATGTGCTACAACAAGGTGGGCAAGTATCTGGTCAATCAGGATCTAAATTCAAGAAGTCTAGTGGGTTTAAATCGAAGGGTAAAAGTGGTCAGAGTAGTACTGGATCTGGATCAGGTAAAGGGAATTGGTGTCACACGTGTCACGACCCGACTTTTTCCGTTATCTTTTGCCGTTAATTATTTAACGACCGTTAATTGTTACTCGTGCCACGTCATTTTTATGATCTATATTATTATTTTATAGTAATATATTAATTATTATGTGTTATATGAATATTTGTATTCATATTTTAAACTATACGTTTCTACGTGTCGCGGATTTCCATCCGGCGAATCTTTTCGGTTTTCAAACCAACGGTCGAGCTTTCGGGATTTTTAAATCCTAAACATTTTAAATATGATATTTTAAGATCATATTATTATAAGGTGTATTTATATTTATTTTTCGTCGCGCGTTTGTTATCTTTCCGGATTTTTAATCGCGTAAGTGCGTTTTCGCGTTTCGGGATTCGTTCGGGCTTTCGGGCCACAAGGAAATTATCAGTTAACAAAATTTGGGCCATGGGGCCCACCCCCATAACCAATTCGGCCGAACCCTTTGTAAGGGGGGGAGTGCTTTATTTTTTTTTTCATTTACTACTTCATTTAAAAATTCCATTTTATTTTTCACAAACCCTTATCCCTTTTTGCTCTCCTTTTCTTCCTCCCTCCCCATTATTGCCGTCCCCCATATCAACCATCATCATCATCACCATCAATTGAAAGCTAGCTTGGATCATCAATTAAAGTGCATCAACGCGTTCCTCATTCCGTTCTTTACGCGATTATACTTGTTGATTCTTGATTAGGGTATAAACCCTAACCCTAACTTTTTGATTTTTCTTATATTTTACTGTTTTTATATGTTATATTAATAGTATGATGCTTACATGTTATTGTATTGTTGATTATATGCGTAGAATTGCTCATTAATTCATGTTTTCGGTTTGATAATATTGGGACAGCAGCTTGTTCGTTGTTTTCTGTAAATATAACTGATATAAATGTGAAATTAAAGTGTCTAGATGAGTTCCTCTCATCAAGACATTAATTTTAGACTCCGGATTCATGTCGTTTCGATTCCCGGAGCTTAAGATATGATTAAAATGGTGTTTTGTAAAGATTAAATGGTGAAAACGAATTGGTTCAGTTATGGTCCGACTTTGTGACCATTTTTTGGAGTCTTTAGGGTGTACTAGTGTGTTAGAGTTGATGATGGGATGAACTTTCATGTTCGGGTCATCGAAATCCGAGCCACGGATCACCCGTTATGACTAAAATACGTTTTTGAGCGGATTAAAGGTACAAACTGATTTAGAGCTGTAAGTCACGACTTGGTGACTGTTCTTGGGATGTTCTTGAGCACACTAATGTGTCGGGTGGGTTGGTTAGGTGAAGATATATATAAGGCTCGCCAAAAACTGATTCCCGGGGCTCAAGTTATGACCCGATGAACTTTTGAATTAAAACTTATGGTTAAATATTAAAACTTATGATAAAAATAATGATTTTCATTATTGATTAATTACTTATGATATAAGAAGTAATTATTATCATTTAAGACTTATGATATATATTTATTATATCATTTAATTATTACTTATGATTTAATTAACATTTTAATTAAACTTATGATTAATAATACTTTTATTATTAATGAAAAATACTTATGATAAGTATTAAATTCATTTTATGAGAATATTATTTTAAGACTTATAATAAAGATTAAATAATTATTTAATTATTATAAGACATAGTTTTATTTAATTATGATTTAATTATTAAATACTTATGATTTAATAATTTTAATTAGAAACTTATGATATGATTAATAATTCATTATTAATACTTATGATATGAATTAAAATTTATTATTAATTAATAATACTTATATTATGACTAATATTTAATTAATTAATTAAATACTTATGTTATATTAATTATATCATTTCAACTTATGTTAACTTTAGTAATTCATTTTAATTTTATTAAACTTATGTTATGATTTAATTATACACTTTTAACTTTAATAAACATTATAGCTTATGTTATTATTATAACATGCACTTTTAAAATTAATGTTGAGTATGTTTGACCAAGGTTGACTTTTGAGTTGACTTTCGGTTGACTTTGACTTTCAGTTGACTTCTGTTGACTTTCTAAATAAGGAAACTTTCCTAACTTAAAACTTTCTAAAAATAGAAACTTTCTAAATTTGGAAACTTTCCAAAAATAGAAACTTTCCAAAAATATAAACTTTCCAAAAATAGAAACTTTCCTAAAATAGAAACTTTCCAAAAATGGAAACCTGCTAAAAATAGAAACTTTCTAAAAATAGAAAGTGTGTGTCCGTACGCTGTTCCGATCAAACCGATGCATGTTGAGTATTGTTCTATGTCTACTTGCAACATGTACAATAGCTATCATACTAAGACTTGACCTAAGTTAGTTATTTATATCGACCTGCTTTATTTATAGGTCGGCGTTGTGATCATTCATGATCACTTTACTTCATTTGCTGTTCGCATAATTGTGTGGTTACTTCGTTTGCTAATAAGGTGAGTTATAGTCCCATTTTTATATTTTAAATCTTTTGGGATGAGAATACATGCAATTTATTTTATATTCTGGACACAAGTGAAAGTTGGTTTAAATTATTCATTGTGAGTTGAACAAAAATATTCCCTAGTCTGGTAACTGTAATCACTGGTTTCTACTGGTGAACGCGAATCCTATGGATAGATCTATCGGGTTTGACAACCCCATTTCGAGCTAGTCGCGCTAGCAATTTGTTATCGGAATGTTTAGTACTTCGTATTTTGTTGTAGATACACTTGTTCGGTGTATATTATTTATTGTGTTTGGCAAGGGTAAATAAAGGGTTAAGTGGTTACCAGGTGGCTCATGGAAAATGGAATAATGTTTTATTATATGTTTTCTAGCATATAATTTGGTGGTTTAAAAAGGACTTTTATGTCTTCAAACATAAATTTTTATTGTTTAAATTAAATATTGTTTGCAATATTAAACCTATAATTCACTCAACATTTTTGTTGACAGTTACTCGCATGTTTTATTCTCAGGTTCATGATTGATTGCTTCCGCTGTGCTTAGAGAGTCTGCATTTTTATGATGGCAGCTTTTGTTAAACATTAACTTGCATTCTATTTTGTTACATTAAATAGTGGTTGTTTGTTGACTTTGTTTGGTCAACTTTTGGTTAAAGTATTATTGTATAGTTTTTCTAAACTTATACATTTTAGTAGATTTCCTTTATAGGAAATCATTTTTAAATAAAGAATGCAAGGTTGTTTTATTAAATTCATATAGAGTTTCGATCAAGCTGTGGGACCAAGTGACGGAGCCGTTAAGTGTTTTGACGGAGTCATCACAGTTGGTATCAGAGCTCTGGTTGTAGGGAATTAGGCTGCATTGATGTCGTTACCCGAGTCAATAGGGTGCATTAGTGAGTCTAGTCTACAGCCCGGCCTATTATATATTACTATATGTGATTATTTGTATCGTATTGGTATGTATATTGTTATCATACATACATTTCTATTATGTTCTGAATCCGGGAGGAACTCCCATTCCGATTTAAACGTATTCTCCGACTCATGCGAGTTCATCTTTTATGGGAACACCTTGGTTAGTGAAACCGAGGGGGGGTGACATTCTTGACTTCTGAAATTCTCGACATTTCTATGTCATAATTTGTGTTTATTGATATAACATTTGAGTTACATTACGTGTTCTAAAATTCTCGGCATTTCTATGTCATCTATTATGGTTATGTATATAACGTTTGAGTTATATTACGCGAGATGTCATTCTTGACTTCTAAAGGCTCGGCATTTCAATGTCAGCTATTGTGTTTGGGTATATAACATTTTTGTTACGTTACATGCCATTGTGCCGTTGTGCCTATGTGCTTTGGTTTTTGAACCGAAAAACGTCATCCTTGACTTTTAGAGATTCTTGGTACTTCGAAGACATTTTCATGTCACCATTACTCCTATTCATTACTTTCGATGTCTTTGTCTCTTGTGCTATCCTTAGCACATTGTTAAGAAATTGTTTTAGGGAAATTGTGTTGAAATTCGAGGTTGACCACGTGTCCTGACCTTATGTAGTGATATTGGAATGGAACTATGAGTTAGTGAAATATAATGGCGTCAGGCCAACGTGATTATATTACGTTAATTCATAAAAAGTCCCAATATTGTGACATGAGGAATAGAAAGCGAGTCAGAGAAAATTTATACACCACTCATTCGGAAATTCTAACGTTGTTACATGAGTAAGGAAGATACTCATTATCTTATTTGTTGATATACGAGAGACTCGTCTTAACCGAACTACTTACCCTATGTTTTATCATTCATAACTCGATTGTTAGTGACAGCTTCGCACGTGAAGAGTTTTGGCCCAAGGACTTATGTCCTGATAATAGTCAAAACAATATTTAACTCATTGGTTTTCATGACCTCGTAGCATTTATTGATTAGATGTCGCAAGACGATTCAAGTCCATCACCCGAGCTTTAACGATCTTACTTCAACTCGTAACCTCTGTAATGCGGATACCCTGCTTTTCATTAAAATTTTTACACATTTGTGCAATTGGGCGGTTCTCACGAGATTTATGGGCGAATAGAAGTAATGAAATATTTTGTCATGTATACTATTTATAAAATCATATATGTACGTATGAATTCAAATGGACTAATTTACCCTTACCTATTTTGGCTATTATACACTAAATTATACCTTCAAAATTATTTTAAAAACCACTCTTGTTGAGTTGTTTAGTTAACTCAAATTGATTTACGTAAAATGGTACACGTTGTACATACTTCTAAATTTACTAAGAGCTTCGTTCCATTTATGGGGTTACATCAGACGTTTCAAGCTTTTTCAAAACTCCTTTGATTGATTACATTAGAATTTTCGCATTACTCTACCGAGTGTTTGGATCACAGTTCTCCTCATCCTCCGTTTAAGGATGAAACTTACCATTAAGTTCATTGATAGAAACTCATACACCACTTTGGGGGCCGGCTTTGTAAATTTGTTGGAGAGTCTTTGCGCTCATTAGATTTTATCTCTTATGGTTGGACATGGCCGAAACGCGGACCGATAAATCAATTTTCTGGGGTACCCTCGATGGTCACCTTATTGTAGAAAAGGCGCTAGGTGGGTTTCTACCCCAACTGTTGTTATAATGGGTATCATGGATATATATTACTCTAGACCGTTTGAGGAGTTTCTACTCTCAATTTTCGCTGTCAACCGCAACACCCTCGTAAACATCAATCCTAGGATTCGATACTTTAGGGTGCACGAAATTATTTTTGGAGATTCATCTAACCTGGAGTCGGCCATTCTTTATAACCCATGATTCGCGTTCTTTTCATCCGCACATAAATTTAAGAATATGGATGAATCCTAGATTGCCTCGCTCATTGTACAAGGAAGTTCACTCTCGTTGAAATATCACACCTTTCGTACGTCTTCCTTTCGGAAATGTAATCAAAATTTACTTTGAAGTCCATGATCCTCATTATCTCCTTCGAGAGAATTGCCTTAAATATCTATGCCACCGAAGTGACTACTTCATATATTTCTTCCCTCATTGTTGCAACTACATTTCATTCATCCCAGTTCGTCCCCTTGGGGAGCTCCTGTTTTGTTTGTTAAGAAGAAGGGTGGTTCGTTCCGATGGTATAGTGATTATCGCGAGTTGAACAAGCTTACAGTTAAGAACCGTTACCCTCTTCTGAGAATTGATGATCTGTTCGATCAACTTCAAGGTTTGTCCGTTTATTCTGAAATCGATCTTCGTTCCGGTTATCATCAGTTGCGTGTTAAAGAATCTGATGTTTCGAAAACTGCTTTTCGCACCCGTTACGGTCACTTTGAGTTTCTTGTTATGCTGTTCGGATTGACAAATGCATCTGCTGTGTTCATGGACCTCATGAACCATGTGTGCAGACCTTATTTAGACAAGTTCGTTATTGTTTTCATTGACGACATCCTTATTTATTCTAAGAGTGATGAAGAGCACGAAGAACACTTGAAGTTAGTGCTTGATCTATTGAGAAAAGAAGAGTTGTACGCTAAGTTCTCTAAGTGTGATTTCTGGTTAAGAGAAGTTCAATTCCTTGGTCACATTGTTAGTAAACAGGGAATACAAGTTGATCCTGCTAAGATTGAGGCGATCGAAAAGTGGGAAACTCCGAAAACTCCTACTCAGATCCGTCAGTTTCTAGGATTGGTAGGATATTATAGAAGGTTCATTCAAGATTTCTCTCGTATAGCGACACCTCTGACTGCTTTAACGCATAAGGGGGAGAAGTATGAGTGGAAGGATGAACAAGAGACTGCTTCTCAAATTTTGAAGAAGAAGTTGACTACCGCTCCGATATTGTCACTACCTAAGGGTAATTATGATTTTGTTGTTTATTGTGATACTTCGCGTCAAGGCTTTGGGTGTGTTTTGATGCAATGAAAGAAGGTTATTGCATATGCGTCATATCAGTTGAAGATCTACGAGCAGAATTATACAACCCATGATTTAGAATTGGGAGTTGTTATATTCGCACTCAAGAATTGGAGACATTACTTATATGGGGTCAAATGTGCAGTGTACACTGATCACAAAAGTCTTCAACATATTCTTGATCAAAAACAGCTAAATATGAGACAGCGAAGATGGGTTGAGACGTTGAACGATTATGATTTTGAACTTCTATATCATCCTGGAAAGGCCAATGTTGTAGCCGATGCTTTGAGTCGAAAAGAGAGAGTTGAACCTCGTAAGTTTAGGGCCTTGAATATGACCATACGAACAAACCTCGCAAGGCAGATTCTTGCAGCTCAACAAGAAGCCTTGAAGGAGGAAAATTTCGTAACGGGAAGGTCAAAGGCCTAAGTAGACAGTTTGAGGTACGAACCGATGGCACTCGGTATTTTTGCGGGATGCCTTTGGGTTCCGAAGTTTGGTGATCTACGAAACTTGTTTTAGATGAGGCTCATAAGTATGGGTACTCTATTCATCCTGGTTCAGGAAAGATGTATCATGATCTTAAGGAGCTGTATTGGTGGCCTAATTTGAAAGCTGATATGGCTACGTATGTGGTTAACTGTTTGACCTGTGCTAAGGTTAAGGCTGAACATTAGAAACCGTCTGGACTTTTGGTGCAACCTGAGATTCCCGAGTGGAAGTGGGAAGGTATTACAATGGATTTTATTACGAAGTTATTGTGAGTTGTGGGTGGTTACAACGCCATTTGGGTGATTGTGACCGACTCACAAAATCAGCTCATTTCTTACCGATTAAGGAAACTGATTCGAGGGAGAAGCTTACCCGTTTATAATTGAAGGAAATTGTTTTGAGGCATGGTGTTCCCGTATCTATTATTTCGGATCAAGACAGTCGATTTACGGCGAGGTTTTGGCAGTCTTTACAAGATGCTTTGGGAACTAAATTGGATATGAGCACCGCTTATCATCCACCGTCGGACGGTCAGAATTAAAGGACCATCCAAACGTTAGAAGGCATGTTGAGGGCGTGCGTAATTGATTTTGGTAATTGTAGGGATAGATACTTGTCGTTGGCTAAGCTTTCTTATAACAACAGCTATCATGCAAGTATTAAAGCTGCACCGTTTGAAGCTCTGTATGGTAGAAAGTGTAGGTCTCCTGTCGGTTAGAATGAGGTTGGGGATGCTCAACTCACAGGTCCAGACATTATTCATGAGACTACCGAGAAGATCGTATAGATTAAGGAAGGATTGAGAACCGTCAGAAGTCGGCAAAAGAGCTATGCCAATAAGAGAAGGAACGATATTAAATTTCAGGTCGGTGATCGTGTTATGTTGAAGGTATTGCCTTGGAAGGGCGTGATACGTTTTGGTAAAAGGGGGAAAGTTGAATCCTCGATTTGTTGGACCTTTTGAAATTATTGAGAGAGTTGGACCCGTGGCTTATCGTTTGAAATTGCCACAAGAACTCAGTGCTGTTCACGATGTTTTTCATGTATCGAATTTAAAGAAGTGTTTGGCCGAGGTCGAGGAAACCATTCCTATGGAGGGACTTCATGTTGATAAGAAACTACTTTTTCTTTTAAGGAACCTGTTGAAATTATGGATCGAAAGGTTAAGACTCTTAAACAGAGTAGAATTCCTATTTTTCGAGTTAGATGGAACGAATCGGTCCCGAGTTCACTTGGGAGCGTGAAGATTAGATGAGGCAGAAGTACCCGCATTTGTTCCCAAATGTTGAGTCAACCCCTGCACCTGCTTAAATTTCGGGACGAAATTTCCGTAACGGGAAGGTACTGTCACGACCCGACTTTTTCCGTTATCTTTTGCCGTTAATTATTTAACGACCGTTAATTGTTATTCGTGCCACGTCATTTTTATGATCTATATTATTATTTTATAGTAATATATTAATTAATATGTGTTATATGAATATTTGTATTCATATTTTAAACTATACGTTTCTACGTGTCGCGGATTTCCATCCGGCGAATCTTTTCGGTTTTCAAACCAACGGTCGAGCTTTCGGGATTTTTAAATCCTAAACATTTTAAATATGATATTTTAAGATCATATTATTATAAGGTGTATTTATATTTATTTTTCGTCGCGCGTTTGTTATCTTTCCGGATTTTTAATCGCGTAAGTGCGTTTTCGCGTTTCGGGATTCGTTCGGGCTTTCGGGCCACAAGGAAATTATCAGTTAACAAAATTTGGGCCATGGGGCCCACCCCCATAACCAATTCGGCCGAACCCTTTGTAAGGGGGGGAGTGCTTTATTTTTTTTTTTCATTTACTACTTCATTTAAAAATTCCATTTTATTTTTCACAAACCCTTATCCCTTTTTGCTCTCCTTTTCTTCCTCCCTCCCCATTATTGCCGTCCCCCATATCAACCATCATCATCATCACCATCAATTGAAAGCTAGCTTGGATCATCAATTAAAGTGCATCAACGCGTTCCTCATTCCGTTCTTTACGCGATTATACTTGTTGATTCTTGATTAGGGTATAAACCCTAACCCTAAATTTTTGATTTTTCTTATATTTTACTGTTTTTATATGTTATATTAATAGTATGATGCTTACATGTTATTGTATTGTTGATTATATGCGTAGAATTGCTCATTAATTCATGTTTTCGGTTTGATAATATTGGGACAGCAGCTTGTTCGTTGTTTTCTGTAAATATAACTGATATAAATGTGAAATTAAAGTGTCTAGATGAGTTCCTCTCATCAAGATATTAATTTTAGACTCCGGATTCATGTCGTTTCGATTCCCGGAGCTTAAGATATGATTAAAATGGTGTTTTGTAAAGATTAAATGGTGAAAACGAATTGGTTCAGTTATGGTCCGACTTTGTGACCATTTTTTGGAGTCTTTAGGGTGTACTAGTGTGTTAGAGTTGATGATGGGATGAACTTTCATGTTCGGGTCATCGAAATCCGAGCCACGGATCACCCGTTATGACTAAAATACGTTTTTGAGCGGATTAAAGGTACAAACTGATTTAGAGCTGTAAGTCACGACTTGGTGACTGTTCTTGGGATGTTCTTGAGCACACTAATGTGTCAGGTGGGTTGGTTAGGCGAAGATATATATAAGGCTCGCCGAAAACTGATTCCCGGGGCTCAAGTTATGACCCGATGAACTTTTGAATTAAAACTTATGGTTAAATATTAAAACTTATGATAAAAATAATGATTTTCATTATTGATTAATTACTTATGATATAAGAAGTAATTATTATCATTTAAGACTTATGATATATATTTATTATATCATTTAATTATTACTTATGATTTAATTAACATTTTAATTAAACTTATGATTAATAATACTTTTATTATTAATGAAAAATACTTATGATAAGTATTAAATTCATTTTATGAGAATATTATTTTAAGACTTATAATAAAGATTAAATAATTATTTAATTATTATAAGACATAGTTTTATTTAATTATGATTTAATTATTAAATACTTATGATTTAATAATTTTAATTAGAAACTTATGATATGATTAATAATTCATTATTAATACTTATGATATGAATTAAAATTTATTATTAATTAATAATACTTATATTATGACTAATATTTAATTAATTAATTAAATACTTATGTTATATTAATTATATCATTTCAACTTATGTTAACTTTAGTAATTCATTTTAATTTTATTAAACTTATGTTATGACTTAATTATACACTTTTAACTTTAATAAACATTATAGCTTATGTTATTATTATAACATGCACTTTTAAAATTAATGTTGAGTATGTTTGACCAAGGTTGACTTTTGAGTTGACTTTCGGTTGACTTTGACTTTCAGTTGACTTCTGTTGACTTTCTAAATAAGGAAACTTTCCTAACTTAAAACTTTCTAAAAATAGAAACTTTCTAAATTTGGAAACTTTCCAAAAATATAAACTTTCCAAAAATAGAAACTTTCCTAAAATAGAAACTTTCCAAAAATGGAAACCTGCTAAAAATAGAAACTTTCTAAAAATAGAAAGTGTGTGTCCGTACGCTGTTCCGATCAAACCGATGCATGTTGAGTATTGTTCTATGTCTACTTGCAACATGTACAATAGCTATCATACTAAGACTTGACCTAAGTTAGTTATTTATATCGACCTGCTTTATTTATAGGTCGGCGTTGTGATCATTCATGATCACTTTACTTCATTTGCTGTTCGCATAATTGTGTGGTTACTTCGTTTGCTAATAAGGTGAGTTATAGTCCCATTTTTATATTTTAAATCTTTTGGGATGAGAATACATGCAATTTATTTTATATTCTGGACACAAGTGAAAGTTGGTTTAAATTATTCATTGTGAGTTGAACAAAAATATTCCCTAGTCTGGTAACTGTAATCACTGGTTTCTACTGGTGAACGCGAATTCTATGGATAGATCTATCGGGTTTGACAACCCCATTTCGAGCTAGTCGCGCTAGCAATTTGTTATCGGAATGTTTAGTACTTCGTATTTTGTTGTAGATACACTTGTTCGGTGTATATTATTTATTGTGTTTGGCAAGGGTAAATAAAGGGTTAAGTGGTTACCAGGTGGCTCACGGAAAATGGAATAATGTTTTATTATATGTTTTCTAGCATATAATTTGGTGGTTTAAAAAGGACTTTTATGTCTTCAAACATAAATTTTTATTGTTTAAATTAAATATTGTTTGCAATATTAAACCTATAATTCACTGATAAGGCTAAAAAGGAACATATATTTCATAGCAAAATCCCCCAAGAAAGATAAGATTTTAGTTGCAATTGTTCCATTTTCAAGTAATATTCGTTTATATTTAATAAGTGCGAAGACAAAAGGCGAAAACGAAGATTTGAAGACAAAAAGGTCCAAAAAGCTCAAAAGTACAAGATACAATCAAAAAGGTTCAAATTATTGATGAAGAACGTCTAAAAATGACAAGAGTACAAGTTACAAAACGCAAAGTACACGATATAAAATTGTACGAAAGGACGTTCGAAAATCCGGAACCAGGACATGAACCAACTCTCAACGCTCGACGCAACGGTGTAAAAATTACGAGTCAACTATGCACAAGAATAAAATATAATATTTAAATAATTCATAATAAGAATAATATTAAATAATAAAAAGTTGTTAATTGAGCATAGTTCAGGGGTCGTAAATGAAAATTCAATTTCTAATTTCGCCTATAAAAGGCTATGTAACGATCAATTGAAATATACATTTTTCTATCCCTTTTTCTATCTAAAAATCTATTATCAATATCAATATCTAAAAATCTCTATCATAATGTTAATGTAATAAGATATAACAATAATCTTAATTTTAATTTTAAATTATGATAATAATAAGATTTATGATAGAGATCGTTTGAGTGTGTAAGTCGAAATTCTGTCCGTGTAACGCTACGCTATTTTTAATCATTGTAAGTTATGTTCAACCTTTTTATATTAATGTCTCGTAGCTAAGTTATTATTATGCTTATTTAAAACGAAGTAATCATGATGTTGGGCTAATTACTAAAATTGGGTAATTGGGCTTTGTACCATAATTAAGGTTTGGGCAAAAGACCGACACTTGTGGAAATTGGACTATTGACTATTAATAGATGGGGGGGTATTGTCTAATTGAGTGACAACTCATTGGAGTCTGTCGAACCTATCTTCAAATTAATTATCCTAATAATTAATAATGATTATGGTTGTCCTATTTAGTGACGTTCATATGGAATCTATTATAATCATTTAATTAATTATTCGGGTTGGGTAATTGATTATTCAAACTGATCAAGTGGGTAAATTAATATTCATATCTAATCAAAACAGGGGTAGATTACATACAGTGATAACTGGTGTAATTGTTGACAGAAGTGATAACTGCGTCACAGTTTAAATCCTTAATTAGTTGGAATATTTGACTTCGGGTATAAGGGTAATTTGACGAGGACACTCGCACTTTATATTTATGACCGATGGACTATTATGGGTAAAAACCAGATAGGTATCAAATAAACCATGACAAAGGACAATTAACCCGAGTAACAGTTAATTAAAATCAAAACGTCAAACATCATGATTACGGAAGTTTAAATAAGCATAATCCTTTTATTTCATATTCTATCGCAATTTTATTTATTGTTATTTTATTTATCGTCATTTATTTATTTTACGCACTTTAATTATTGTCATTTATCTTTACGCTTAAAAATATAAAATCGACAAACCGGTCATTAAACGGTAAAAACCCCCCTTTTATAATAATATTACTACTTATATATATATATATATATATATATATATATATATATATATATATTTATATAAATATAGTTTTATAAAAATATAGTACGTAATCACTAGCTCCCTGTGGAACGAACCGGACTTACTAAAAACTACACTACTCTACGATTAGGTACACTGCCTATAGTGTTGTAGCAAGGTTTAGGTATATCCCATCCGTAAATTAATAAAACTTGTGTCATATTTTGTAGTATTTCCTAGTAAAAATAATACTATTTCGTACCCTCACACTACATCATCAAGTTTTTGGCGCCGCTGCCGGGGAGCGCTAAAACGCTATATTTTTAATTATAATAATAATTTAATAAATATAATAATATAATAATATTGAAATAAAATATAATAATATAATAATATTGAAATATAATATAATAATATAATAATATTGAAATAGAATATAATAATATAATAATATTTTAGAATATATTTTGAATCGTAAAAGTTTTAAAAAGTCGTATTTATTAAATACTTCAGGGGTATATTATGTAACTTGTAATTAATAATTTCTATCATGTCGCTTTCATGTGAATAGTAAATTAATTAATTTCTTTTCATTTACTATTCATGAATAGTAAATGAATTAAAAAAAAGTTTTGAAAAAAAAATAATAATTATAAAAAAAGTATTAATTTGTAAAAAAAAATTCATTTTTTTTTTTTAAAAAAAAAAATTGTAAAAAAAAAACGTTTTTTTTTAAGAAAAAAAAAATTCGTTTTTAAAAAAAAAAAAAAAATTTTAAAAAAAAATTTAAAAAAAAATTTTTTTTTTAAAAATATAATAAATTATAATTTTTTTTTTAAGTTTTATTACCTTTATATTTTTAGACTATAGTTACAATTTTTAGTATTAAGTTTAGTTTTGCCATAGTTATTTTTATTTCTAGAATTTTTAGGCTTTGCCGTAAAATCCCTTAAGTGCTTATTCCTTAGACTAAGATTTAGGTGCTTTAGAATTTTGCGACGCCGTTTTTCGCGCTACTTTCTTATTTTTATTTTTCGACGCCTATTTTTCGACCTTTTATTTTTCGACATTTTTCGACGCGCAATCTATTTCTTTCTTATTTCTCGCCATTCTAGTTTTTAGGACTTAAAATTTTTTCTACTTCTTCTCTAAATTTCTTAAAATTACGAAAATTTATTTTAAGTGGTTAAATTGATAGACATCAAAATTTTCTGGTTCGTAGTAATAGTTGGATTTGTACGTGGACCGGGTTATTGGAGCCAAACAGTACTCAATTATATTGAGACCAAACGAATCCTGCCCCTCTGCTGCATCTTTTGGCTATTCGAAACGTGGGCAAAATCAGAAAAGTCTATTAATTGGATAACTTATTATAATTTTTCTTTCCTTTTTAAAAACTAATAGGATATTCAGTGAATGCACCGAGCAAGACGTTCGCCGCCGGTCATACGTTCACCACCTGTAACTCGATCAAGACATCTAGCAAATATTGTCGCCGTTGATTTTTCTTTAGAATCGTCATCTAGTCGAACAAGAACTCCAACTCAAATTTCCGATAATCCATCTTTTGAACCCGACTTCACAATTAAGAACCCGGAGCATATTCAAGGACAATTCCAAGATCTTGAACCACTAATTATTCCTCCTGAGCCACAAACCATTAAATCAGAATCCTCTAGTGATTCGTATTCAACAAATTCAATTATGGAAGTAACGGAACCTCTAAGTATGGAAGATCGAATGAGAGCCACACGCACGGGCCAAGGTCACGCCATTATTAAGCCAGAAGTTAATGCGCCAGATTATGAAATCAAAGGACAAATTCTACACATGGTAACTAACCAAAGCCAATTCAGTGGTGCACCGAATGAAGATCCTAACGAACACCTTCGTACGTTTAAAAGAATTTGTACACTATTCAAAATCCGAGAAGTGGAAGATGAGCAGATCTATCTCATGTTGTTTCCCTGGACTTTAAAGGGAGAAGCCAAAGATTGGTTAGAATCGTTACCTGAAGGGGCGATTGACACATGGGATGTTTTAGTTGAAAAATTTCTTAAACAATTCTTTCCGGCATCTAAAGCCGTGAGACTTCAAGGAGAAATTGTTACGTTCGCGCAAAAGCCAAATGAAACATTATATGAGGCGTGGACAAGATTCGGAAGGATGTTGAGAGGATGTCCTCAACACGGTTTAGACACTTACCAAATAGTACAAATATTCTACCAAGGTGTCAACGTTGCTACACGAAAAGACATCGACATAACAGCTGGTGGTTCCATTATGAAGAAAACCGCAACTGAAGCTTACAAAATTATTGATAACACAGCCTCCCACTCGCATGAGTGGCACCAAGAAAAAGATATTTTTCGTTCATCTAAAGTGGCTAGAGCCGATTCTAGCCATGACTTTGATTCCGTTTCAGCAAAAATAGATGCTTTCGAAAGACGAATGGAAAAGATGAATAAAGATATTCACGCAATACGAATCAGTTGTGAGCTATGCGGTGGACCACACTTATTGAAAGATTGTCACATTGAACCAACATTGGAACAACGAGAGAATGTTTCCTATATGAACCAAAGGCCTGGAAATAATTATCAAAATAATTATCAACCGCCAAAGCTAAACTTCAATCGAAATCAAAACATTCTTTACAATCCAAAAGGACCCAAAAATAACTGGTATAACCAACAAGGTCCGAATAACCAACCAACTCAAAAAAACACTTTCAATCAACAAATACCTGGCTTATATAAACCACAACAACAAACCGAAGAGAAAAAGTCAAATATGGAAGACGTGGTATTCAAGCTAGTTGAATCTCAAACACAATTTATTGAAACTCAAACCCAAACGAACGAGAGATTTGATCAGTCATTAAGAACTCAACAAGCTTCCATTTTGAATCTAGAAAAACACGTAGGTACTCTTGCTAGCATGATGAGTGAGAGGGAACAAGGAAAGCTACCGAGTAATACTGAAGTAAATCCTCGGAATGAGAATGTTAATATGGTTTCAACGAATTCTGAAAAACCAGCACCAGAAGATGGGAAGGTTTTAGATGAGAGTAACAATGAAGAAGTTACACCACCACCACCCGAGTATGTAAAGCCAGTGGTGGCACCATACAAACCACCCATCCCGTTTCCAAGAAAAGGAGTTGAGTATGAGCAAGTGATAGGTAATAAAGATTGTGATACCTCTGGAAAGAAGAAGAAGAAAAAGAATAAGAAAGTGCAAGAAACAAAAGCCGTAAATATAAACCCGGTGAAGACAGTTCCACCAAAACCTCCACCTAGGGTAGGTGATCCGGGTGAATTTATTGTTCCTTGTCTACTTAGTGATTGTGTCATGTATGATGCACTAGCAGATTTAGGTGCAAGTGTAAGTGTTATGCCTCTTTCATTATATAAAAGATTAGGTGTAGGTAAGTTAAGTCCAACGGATATGAGTGTTCGACTCTTTGATCAAACCATTAAGCACCCAGTTGGAATTGCTGACAACCTACCCATTCAAGTAGGTAATTTAACCTTTCTAGTCGAATTCATTGTCATTGACATAGAAGAGGACCCAAACATTCCTCTAATTTTAGGTCGACCATTCTTTGCGTCCACCGGGGCGTTATTTGATGTAGGAAATGGAAGAATGACACTTAAAAGTGGTGACAAATCGATCACCTTTATGATTCGAAAATCTAAACCTCCACCAACCAAAACCGTTGAACCAATAAAAACGATTGATAATAACCATGTTGTTTTACCAACTCCAACGGCAGTGCTTAGCAATAATGAAACGCCTAAGTGTGGGAAAAATGAAGTAACACCTAATGATAACCCAATAACAAAGGACCCCGTTGTTGATACGAAATTAGATGACCCCGTTATTAACAGTTCAATGAAGAAAATTTTTAAACGGGCTATTGATGCTAGAAGTAAGGGGAACTTTAAGTTATGTAACCGGTTAGTATCCAATCTGTCGCCTAAAGAAAGGGCGAAGCTAGTTGAATTATGGGATATTACGGAAGAAGCCGGGCACTGGCTTAAAGAAAAAGTCACAGATAGGCAAGTTGATTATGGACCAAGAGAAATTGACAATGAAGTTAATCACAATTTCAACACCACAGCTACCTAAGTGTGGGGAGATTCGAATGTTCTAAAAAGATAATGCTGTCTAAAGTTATTTGTTCTGTTCTCGTGTAGTTCCGAGAATGGAATCCGATTGGTCTTTTCCGCTAGCAGACACTAAAGAACTAGTTTTCTCCCTCCATTCTGAATTTTTATTTTTTTTTTAGGTTTTATTTGAAATTAATATGCATTTTAATTTATGTTTTATTGTGATTTTAAAAAAACAAAATTTACTTTATTTCTTTAAGTTAAAAATATGATTTTTAAAATTCGTCGTAAGTTGAACACTAGGTCATTGAACCGAAATTGCTTTACCCGAGGGTGGGACGGCAAATTTTGTTATCATTATTTTTATTGATCTAAAGTATGCCAAAAAGATATTAGACTTTATAAATTTTTGAACGTGGGGTAATATACCCAACTTCAAAAATATGTATATATATGTTTGTATTTTATATTATGTACAAAACAGGGTAGAACAACGCACTTTCAAAGACTAACATTAAGTTCAGCAAAAGGTACTAATTTTGACGACAAGACGCAAAACAACAAATGTGATATAACAAATGAAGGAATGAATGATGAGGCGCCATCAATCATTCGACGAGCTTGGTAATTACAAACTCGGTATTTTTAATCACTTTTCTACGCTAATCACCCTCATGAATTTAAATTATAGTCTGATTTCATGCAAATGAGGGCATTGCATGATCTTAAGTGTGGGGAAGGATTATAAATTCTCTCAGGTTGGTTTATTTGCCAAATTTTGTGAAAATTTGAAAAATTTTCAATTAAATGAAGTCAAAATCATGATTATACATATTTATGAACGATGAAAACTAGGTGATAATACCGAAATTATCGTTACCTCGAAAAGGACATAAATTGAGAAACACCCTAAAACGCTTGAATTCATTTAAAATGAAATAGAAGAAAATAAAAAGGCAAAGAAAGAAACTAAGTGTGGGAAGAATGTACCAAGTTATTCAATTTAAAACATATATCACATATTTTCGTACAAGATTATTGCAGGTACTTTTGCTTTGGACGATACTAATCAGTTTTACCCGGTTTACTGTAATACTTTTGAAAAAAGAGATGGATCTACACGATGAATCAATTCCATCATTAAAAGGAAGTAAAGTCTTCCGAAAAAGACACGCGCTTCTTGATTTAGGTCATGAAGTTGTCGTCCAAACCAGCTGTAGGTTGACGAAAAATCTAGAAAAGTCATCACTAAAATCAGCAGGAAATCCACGGACCTCAGCATCAAACAGGGTCGCCAAGTGGTCAGATTTATCCTAACCATGAGAAGGATTTATCTCGTACAATGGGGAGGCACCGTGCAAATTAGCTTGATAAGACTAATGAATCAGATCCCCAGAAAAGGATAATCTCCTTAAAGATTAAAAATCAGCTTTTAAGACTGATAATACTCAATCCTAGAGATTGACCTTAAAGATTGAGAATTCAAACTCATGGAATTCGATGATATCTAAACTCGAGCATGAACGAGAAAATATTTTGATCAAAAAAATACAAACCGATTTGTTTTCTGAAAAACCATTTTCAATGCGTTCATTACCATTGAACGTAAAATCCTAAGAAATTCACCTGGAATTCATTAGGTCACCTGAACCAAATCGGGTGTCAACCGTAAGAACGGTGGTTGCATAGCATGGTCGGAGACAGGACCTTGTGCCAGACCAAAAAATTATAGGATGATCTTTACTATCGCTCCTACCAAGGATAGTTCTAGCATCCAACACGTTAATAAGACCATAATCATCTGCATGTCACGGGACATTGCCTTAACAGTTTCTTATTCATCGCTTTCCTTTATAACCGGACGGTAGTTTACCGAAAGGTAATATACGGAACAAGTAAACTGGATGTGTGCTTTCCGATACCGGGATAGCAGTGGATTACACGAGCCTAAAAGTTTTAGCCAAAATAATGATCCACAAATATATTTTGCAACACCAATGGTGGATCAAATCAGAAAACTTATCTAGGGTAAAAGCTAGATTGAATTTTCAAAAGATCAAATGTTTTCATAAAGATCCTATTTCCTAAAGGATCTAAATTTTTATAGTCATGTGGGACTGTAAACCGCCTTTCAAATGTGCACTTTGCTTTGGAAACCGAAAGTAAATCGGCTATTTGATTGCAAGTGTCGTTGACCTAAACCCGAGGCAACTGTGGATGACACACCCACCTTTAACCATGGTTCTATTGTTAATATCATTGTTTATACCGCTCTATCAAAATCACTTATGTACAAAGTGTGAAGAATAAAGAAGTGATTCGTGTGATGTATTATATTATTTCAAGACTGTATTGCTTGAGGACAAGCAACGCTCAAGTGTGGGGATATTGATAAGGCTAAAAAGGAACATATATTTCATAGCAAAATCCCCCAAGAAAGATAAGATTTTAGTTGCAATTGTTCCATTTTCAAGTAATATTCGTTTATATTTAATAAGTGCGAAGACAAAAGGCGAAAACGAAGATTTGAAGACAAAAAGGTCCAAAAAGCTCAAAAGTACAAGATACAATCAAAAAGGTTCAAATTATTGATGAAGAACGTCTAAAAATGACAAGAGTACAAGTTACAAAACGCAAAGTACACGATATAAAATTGTACGAAAGGACGTTCGAAAATCCAGAACCAGGACATGAACCAACTCTCAACGCTCGACGCAACGGTGTAAAAATTACGAGTCAACTATGCACAAGAATAAAATATAATATTTAAATAATTCATAATAAGAATAATATTAAATAATAAAAAGTTGTTAATTGAGCATAGTTCAGGGGTCGTAAATGAAAATTCAATTTCTAATTTCGCCTATAAAAGGCTATGTAACGATCAATTGAAATATACATTTTTCTATCCCTTTTTCTATCTAAAAATCTATTATCAATATCAATATCTAAAAATCTCTATCATAATGTTAATGTAATAAGATATAACAATAATCTTAATTTTAATTTTAAATTATGATAATAATAAGATTTATGATAGAGATCGTTTGAGTGTGTAAGTCGAAATTCTGTCCGTGTAACGCTACGCTATTTTTAATCATTGTAAGTTATGTTCAACCTTTTTATATTAATGTCTCGTAGCTAAGTTATTATTATGCTTATTTAAAATGAAGTAATCATGATGTTGGGCTAATTACTAAAATTGGGTAATTGGGCTTTGTACCATAATTAAGGTTTGGGCAAAAGACCGACACTTGTGGAAATTGGACTATTGACTATTAATAGATGGGGGGTATTGTCTAATTGAGTGACAACTCATTGGAGTCTGTCGAACCTATCTTCAAATTAATTATCCTAATAATTAATAATGATTATGGTTGTCCTATTTAGTGACGTTCATATGGAATCTATTATAATCATTTAAATAATTATTCGGGTTGGGTAATTGATTATTCAAACTGATCAAGTGGGTAAATTAATATTCATATCTAATCAAAACAGGGGTAGATTACATACAGTGATAACTGGTGTAATTGTTGACAGAAGTGATAACTGCGTCACAGTTTAAATCCTTAATTAGTTGGAATATTTGACTTCGGGTATAAGGGTAATTTGACGAGGACACTCGCACTTTATATTTATGACCGATGGACTATTATGGGTAAAAACCAGATAGGTATCAAATAAACCATGACAAAGGACAATTAACCCGAGTAACAGTTAATTAAAATCAAAACGTCAAACATCATGATTACGGAAGTTTAAATAAGCATAATCCTTTTATTTCATATTCTATCGCAATTTTATTTATTGTTATTTTATTTATCGTCATTTATTTATTTTACGCACTTTAATTATTGTCATTTATCTTTACGCTTAAAAATATAAAATCGACAAACCGGTCATTAAACGGTAAAAACCCCCCTTTTATAATAATATTACTACTTATATATATATATATATATATATATATATATATATATATATTTATATAAATATAGTTTTATAAAAATATAGTACGTAATCACTAGCTCCCTGTGAAACGAACCGGACTTACTAAAAACTACACTACTCTACGATTAGGTACACTGCCTATAGTGTTGTAGCAAGGTTTAGGTATATCCCATCCGTAAATTAATAAAACTTGTGTCATATTTTGTAGTATTTCCTAGTAAAAATAATACTATTTCGTACCCTCACACTACATCATCAAGTTTTTGGCGCCGCTGCCGGGGAGCGCTAAAACGCTATATTTTTAATTATAATAATAATTTAATAAATATAATAATATAATAATATTGAAATAAAATATAATAATATAATAATATTGAAATATAATATAATAATATAATAATATTGAAATAGAATATAATAATATAATAATATTTTAGAATATATTTTGAATCGTAAAAGTTTTAAAAAGTCGTATTTATTAAATACTTCAGGGGTATATTATGTAACTTGTAATTAATAATTTCTATCATGTCGCTTTCATGTGAATAGTAAATTAATTAATTTCTTTTCATTTACTATTCATGAATAGTAAATGAATTAAAAAAAAAAGTTTTGAAAAAAAAATAATAATTATAAAAAAAGTATTAATTTGTAAAAAAAAATTCATTTTTTTTTTTTTAAAAAAAAAAATTGTAAAAAAATAAACGTTTTTTTTTAAGAAAAAAAAAATTCGTTTTTAAAAAAAAAAAAAAATTTAAAAAAAAAAATTTTAAAAAAAAATTTTAAAAATTTTTTTTTTTTTAAAAATATAATAAATTATAATTTTTTTTTTAAGTTTTATTACCTTTATATTTTTAGACTATAGTTAAAATTTTTAGTATTAAGTTTAGTTTTGCCATAGTTATTTTTATTTCTAGAATTTTTAGGCTTTGCCGTAAAATCCCTTAAGTGCTTATTCCTTAGACTAAGATTTAGGTGCTTTAGAATTTTGCGACGCCGTTTTTCGCGCTACTTTCTTATTTTTATTTTTCGACGCCTATTTTTCGACCTTTTATTTTTCGACATTTTTCGACGCGCAATCTATTTCTTTCTTATTTCTCGCCATTCTAGTTTTTAGGACTTAGAATTTTTTCTACTTCTTCTCTAAATTTCTTAAAATTACGAAAATTTATTTTAAGTGGTTAAATTGATAGACATCAAAATTTTCTGGTTCGTAGTAATAGTTGGATTTGTACGTGGACCGGGTTATTGGAGCCAAACAGTACTCAATTATATTGAGACCAAACGAATCCTGCCCCTCTGCTGCATCTTTTGGCTATTCGAAACGTGGGCAAAATCAGAAAAGTCTATTAATTGGATAACTTATTATAATTTTTCTTTCCTTTTTAAAAACTAATAGGATATTCAGTGAATGCACCGAGCAAGACGTTCGCCGCCGGTCATACGTTCACCACCTGTAACTCGATCAAGACATCTAGCAAATATTGTCGCCGTTGATTTTTCTTTAGAATCGTCATCTAGTCGAACAAGAACTCCAACTCAAATTTCCGATAATCCATCTTTTGAACCCGACTTCACAATTAAGAACCCGGAGCATATTCAAGGACAATTCCAAGATCTTGAACCACTAATTATTCCTCCTGAGCCACAAACCATTAAATCAGAATCCTCTAGTGATTCGTATTCAACAAATTCAATTATGGAAGTAACGGAACCTCTAAGTATGGAAGATCGAATGAGAGCCACACGCACGGGCCAAGGTCACGCCATTATTAAGCCAGAAGTTAATGCGCCAGATTATGAAATCAAAGGACAAATTCTACACATGGTAACTAACCAAAGCCAATTCAGTGGTGCACCGAATGAAGATCCTAACGAACACCTTCGTACGTTTAAAAGAATTTGTACACTATTCAAAATCCGAGAAGTGGAAGATGAGCAGATCTATCTCATGTTGTTTCCCTGGACTTTAAAGGGAGAAGCCAAAGATTGGTTAGAATCGTTACCTGAAGGGGCGATTGACACATGGGATGTTTTAGTTGAAAAATTTCTTAAACAATTCTTTCCGGCATCTAAAGCCGTGAGACTTCAAGGAGAAATTGTTACGTTCGCGCAAAAGCCAAATGAAACATTATATGAGGCGTGGACAAGATTCGGAAGGATGTTGAGAGGATGTCCTCAACACGGTTTAGACACTTACCAAATAGTACAAATATTCTACCAAGGTGTCAACGTTGCTACACGAAAAGACATCGACATAACAGCTGGTGGTTCCATTATGAAGAAAACCGCAACTGAAGCTTACAAAATTATTGATAACACAGCCTCCCACTCGCATGAGTGGCACCAAGAAAAAGATATTTTTCGTTCATCTAAAGTGGCTAGAGCCGATTCTAGCCATGACTTTGATTCCGTTTCAGCAAAAATAGATGCTTTCGAAAGACGAATGGAAAAGATGAATAAAGATATTCACGCAATACGAATCAGTTGTGAGCTATGCGGTGGACCACACTTATTGAAAGATTGTCACATTGAACCAACATTGGAACAACGAGAGAATGTTTCCTATATGAACCAAAGGCCTGGAAATAATTATCAAAATAATTATCAACCGCCAAAGCTAAACTTCAATCGAAATCAAAACATTATTTACAATCCAAAAGGACCCAAAAATAACTGGTATAACCAACAAGGTCCGAATAACCAACCAACTCAAAACAACACTTTCAATCAACAAATACCTGGCTTATATAAACCACAACAACAAACCGAAGAGAAAAAGTCAAATATGGAAGACGTGGTATTCAAGCTAGTTGAATCTCAAACACAATTTATTGAAACTCAAACCCAAACGAACGAGAGATTTGATCAGTCATTAAGAACTCAACAAGCTTCCATTTTGAATCTAGAAAAAAACGTAGGTACTCTTGCTAGCATGATGAGTGAGAGGGAACAAGGAAAGCTACCGAGTAATACTGAAGTAAATCCTCGGAATGAGAATGTTAATATGGTTTCAACGAATTCTGAAAAACCAGCACCAGAAGATGGGAAGGTTTTAGATGAGAGTAACAATGAAGAAGTTACACCACCACCACCCGAGTATGTAAAGCCAGTGGTGGCACCATACAAACCACCCATCCCGTTTCCAAGAAAAGGAGTTGAGTATGAGCAAGTGATAGGTAATAAAGATTGTGATACCTCTGGAAAGAAGAAGAAGAAAAAGAATAAGAAAGTGCAAGAAACAAAAGCCGTAAATATAAACCCGGTGAAGACAGTTCCACCAAAACCTCCACCTAGGGTAGGTGATCCGGGTGAATTTATTGTTCTTTGTCTACTTAGTGATTGTGTCATGTATGATGCACTAGCAGATTTAGGTGCAAGTGTAAGTGTTATGCCTCTTTCATTATATAAAAGATTAGGTGTAGGTAAGTTAAGTCCAACGGATATGAGTGTTCGACTCTTTGATCAAACCATTAAGCACCCAGTTGGAATTGCTGACAACCTACCCATTCAAGTAGGTAATTTAACCTTTCTAGTCGAATTCATTGACATTGACATAGAAGAGGACCCAAACATTCCTCTAATTTTAGGTCGACCATTCTTTGCGTCCACCGGGGCGTTATTTGATGTAGGAAATGGAAGAATGACACTTAAAAGTGGTGACAAATCGATCACCTTTATGATTCGAAAATCTAAACCTCCACCAACCAAAACCGTTGAACCAATAAAAACGATTGGTAATAAGCCAGGTATCGTGCAATTAGTTGTCCGTCGAAGAGTGGTAGTTCCGGGGCAGGGTCAGGGGCGCGTTCAGCATCAGCTGGAGGGTCAACTGCCTCGAGTGGGCAGAAGAGGAAGAACCCTCCAACAGCAGAGGCTAGAGCTTTTCAGATGTCGGTGGAAAATGCTGTGGCAACCGACGAAGTAATCACCGGTATGTTTCTAATCAACTCAATACCTGCTCGCGTATTGTTTGATTGTGGTGCCAATAGGTGTTTTATGTCCCTAGATTTCTGTGCTAAGTTGAATTTACCAGCTACTATGTTACCCAAGCCAGTTAGTGTAGAAGTAGCTGATGGTAAGACCACACCCGTCACAACCTATGTGACTGGGGTTTGTATAGAGATCGAAGGGAAGTCTTTCCCGGTGACTTGTTTAGTGTTACCTATTCCTAGCTTTGATGTAGTACTAGGAATGGATTGGTTGAGCTCGCTTAGGGCTAATATTAAGTGTGATAGGAAAATGATTACCTTTCGTTCAACCGATGGAACCCGTGTTGTGGCCCGAGGGGAGCGGGGAGGGTATAATTTTCTGTTGATAACCATGATGAAAGCGAAAAAGTCGATGGCAAAGGGT
Source organism: Rutidosis leptorrhynchoides (assembly GCF_046630445.1). Lineage (NCBI taxonomy): Eukaryota > Viridiplantae > Streptophyta > Magnoliopsida > Asterales > Asteraceae > Rutidosis > Rutidosis leptorrhynchoides. The sequence continues at coordinate 429,390,903 of NC_092334.1, read as the reverse complement.
TGTGAATCATTTCTTGCATATGTGATTGATGCAAAGAAAGAAAAGAAAACAGTGGCTGATATTCCGATAGTATCAGAATTTCCCGAAGTGTTCCCAGATGAGTTACCAGGTCTGCCGCCGGTAAGGGAAGTTGAATATAAGATTGAATTGGTTCCTGGAACAACTCCAGTTGCAAAAGCTCCATATCGATTAGCGCCATCTGAAATCCGTGAAATGATGTCACAGATTCAAGAACTATTAGATCGTGGGTTTATCCGACCGAGTTCTTCACCGTGGGGTGCTCCGGTATTGTTTGTTAAAAAGAAAGATGGGTCAATGCGTATGTGTATTGATTATCGTGAATTGAACAAAAGAACAGTGAAGAATAAGTATCCGTTACCTCGAATAGACGATTTGTTCGATCAGTTACAGGGGGCTTCATTATTTTCTAAGATAGACTTACGATCCGGATATCATCAGGTTCGTGTTGCTGAATCAGATATACCGAAAACAGCGTTCAGAACAAGGTATGGTCATTATGAATTTCTTGTCATGCCGTTTGAGTTGACGAATGCGCCAGCAATCTTCATGGATCTAATGAATAGAGTGTGTCGCCCGTTCTTAGATAAGTTTGTGATTGTGTTTATAGACGATATACTAGTGTATTCAAAGACCGAAAGTGAACATGCTGAACATCTGAGACAGGTTTTGAACATGTTGAAACGTGAACAACTATTTGCAAAATTTTCAAAGTGTGAATTTTGGTTACGTGAAGTGCAGTTTTTGGGTCATGTGATTTGTGCCGAGGGTATAAAAGTTGATCCGACAAAGATAGAAGCGGTAATGAATTGGAATTCTCCGAAGACTCCGACTGAGATTAAGAGTTTTCTGGGATTAGCCGGTTATTATCTCAGATTTATCAAGGATTTCTCGAAAATAGCGGGTCCGTTGACTAAGTTGACTCGTAAAGATGTAGCCTTTCGATGGACTGATGAACAGGAAAAGGCTTTTCAGATTTTGAAACAGCTACTGTGTCAGGCACCGGTATTAGCTTTACCAGAAGGTTCAGACGACTTCGTGGTATACTGTGATGCGTCATTTGCAGGGTTGGGTTGTGTATTAATGCAAAGAGATAAAGTAATCGCTTACGCCTCGCGACAGTTGAAAGTTCATGAGAAGAATTATCCAGTGCATGATCTTGAAATGGCTGCAGTAGTGTTTGCTTTGAAACTGTGGAGACACTATTTGTATGGAACCCATTGTGTTATATGTACAGATCACAAGAGTTTGCAGTATATCTTCTCACAGAAAGAATTGAATATGCGTCAGAGACGATGGCAAGAGTTGATCAAAGATTACGATTGTGAAATTAAATACCATCCGGGTAAGGCAAATGTGGTTGCAGATGCGCTAAGTCGTAAAAAGTCAAGTGAAAATGTAAAATTTCTTCGTTTGAATATAACTTCAGATTTGATTAACAGCTTAAAAACCATTCAGGCCCGTGCTTTAGAGGACGAACATATTAAATCTGAACAAATGACCAAACAAAAAGTGGACTTAATTGATGACTCACGTGGACTAAAGACCTTAAACAATCGTGTTTGGGTGCCTAAGCTTGGAGATTTGAGGGATTTAATCATGACGGAAGCTCACAAATCCAGATTGACAGTACATCCGGGTAGTAATAAGATTTATCATGATTTGAAAACAGTGTATTGGTGGCCAACAATGAAATCAGATATCGCCCGTTATGTCGAAAAGTGTCATATATGTGCTCAAGTGAAGGCCGAACATCAGAAACCTTATGGTTCGTTACGTCAGTTACAGATTCCGGAGTGGAAATGGGAACATATAACGATGGATTTTGTGACCAAATTACCTCGAACTCAGAAAAGACATGATATGATTTGGGTAATAGTGGATCGCCTAACTAAAAGTGCTCATTTTCTTGCTACTCGTGAAACAGCTTCGTTAAGTGAGTTAGCCGAATTGTATATAAACGAGATAGTTAGTCGACATGGTGTGCCATTATCGATCGTTTCAGACAGAGATTCCAGATTTGTGTCGAATTTTTGGAATAGTCTTCAACAGAATTTGGTTACACGTGTGAATTTAAGTACAACTTATCATCCTCAGACAGACGGTCAGAGTGAAAGAACGATACAGACTTTGGAGGATATGTTAAGGGCTTGTGTGTTAGAATACGGTGGTTCGTGGGATACACATTTGCCGTTGGTCGAATTTGCGTATAATAATTCATATCATTCGAGTATAGGGATGCCGCCCTATGAAATGTTATACGGTCGTCGTTGTAGAACTCCGACTTGTTGGTTAGAAGCCGGGGAGAAACAGTTTGCAGGTCCCGAAATTGTTCAAATGACAGCCGAAAAAGTTGCAATTGCGAGAGAAAAGTTGAAAGCCGCTAGAGATAGGCAGAAAATGTATGCTGATCCACGTAGACGTCCGGTAACCTTTAATGTGGGTGAACGAGTGTATCTGAAAGTTTCGCCGTGGAAAGGGGTTATCAGATTCGGTAAACGTGGTAAGTTAGCACCGAGATTTATTGGTCCGTTTCCGATCAGTGAAGTGTTGAATGATCAGACTGTGGTGTTAGATCTTCCGCCAGAGTTAGCTGGTATTCATAATACATTCAACGTATGTTATCTTCGTAAGTGTAAAGTCGACAATGAAACACAACTTCTTCCTTTAGAAGATTTAAGGGTCGATTTGAATAAGAAATTGGTGGAAGAGCCGGTCCGTGTGGTTGACCAAAAGGTGACTAAGCTGAGAAAGAAAGAGATTCCGATGGTGTTGATTGAGTGGAAACACAGTTTGGGTTCTAATTTTACATGGGAGACAGAAGAGTTGATGACAAATCGCTACCCTCGTTTGTTTGACCAAGACCAGATTCCGAGGACGGAATCTTCTTAAGGGGGGTGGATTTGTAACAGACTGAAACCCGGGCTAGTTGTAAGTTGCCTATTTTGCCCTTAGGGTTTATGCTTAGTCTTAAGTGCTTTTATTTTAATTATTTTATTAGTGTTTTATTATAATTGTGTTGTGACCAGTTTGTGACAAGGGTCCCAGAACAGGTTTGTTTATTTAATTTGGACCTCGTTTGGGCTACCTAATCTTGTGCGAAAGATTTTAGATAACTGGTAAATACCCGTGTGTGATGGGGTATTATTTTTTTAACACATAAGAGTGTAATATCTGGATATTTCCATCCATTTCACCTAATTTCCCAAAACTAGAACGTACCTAAACTCTTTCACTCTCAAAACCCTAATCAAATCCAAGTAAGAAATTGGATCAAGTAGCTTAAGTGACTAATTTCTTGTATCCTTGTGATCATCTAATCAGGTTTGTTTACTTGAATCCTTGCTTTGATTCTTGATTAATTGAGTTTTTGTGTTCTTGAATAAAAGTGTGATTTTAAGCTTGAATCTTCATTTTTGGTGTTTGTTATGCTTAATTGATGTTAGAAATAGGTTGTATATATGTTTAGTAGCTTCCATGTGCTTAAAAACGGATCAAAAACACTCAAAAATCGAGTTTTGGGCGAAAAAATCACGAAATCAGCGAATGTGTTCGAACCAGTTGCTACAGTATTTTGCTACAGTACCCGAGTTGCTACAGTGCCCGAGTTGCTACATTGCCTGAGGTGCTACAGTGTCACTATTTGCTACAGTACCGAGTTGTTACGTGTCACTATTTGCTACAGTGTTCGGTATTTTCTACAGTATCACTATTTGCTACAGTACCCGAGTTGCTACAGTACCGATTTGCTACAGTGTCACTATTGCTACAGTACCGAGTTGCTACAGTGCCACTATTTGCTACAGTACCTTTTATGAAATTGAAACGGGCGTAACTTTCAAAACGTAACTCCGTTTTTGATGAATAAACTATCGTTGGAATCGTAATAAAGAATACTTTTTAATGGTGAACTTTTAAGAAACTAGATCAAACTGTTTTTGGGCCGAAAAAGGCGTTTTAGTGTGAATGTCGTGTTTTGCACGCACCTGTATGCCATTATTGAGTGGAGTCATGATGTAGACTCATAAAATTATGAATATATGGTGTTATGACCTAGTTAATCGTATGAAATGATTATATTATTTATTGGATATGTATATTAACTTTGTTTGTGTTGTTCTCAGGTTATAAGGACAAGGAGGAAGCTCAGAAATAATAACTGAGCAGTTGCTGGTAATTGGTGAATGGGTCTATCTCCGGATAGAGTTTAAGTAGCATATCATGCTACTGTGGTTGACTCTTTTACCATGCATAGTGTAGAAATTGCCATGTTAGAATAATATAGTATGCCTGATGTTGTATGTGAATTATGTGTACACTGTGTGAATGGCACCAGTCGGGCCTAGGGAGACTGGGGACTCGAGACCGTGCCTAGGAGAAGTTAGAGTCCGTATGAGGTCAACCGTGCCTAGGGGAGGTTGGGTCCATAGGCTACTGATTGTAGAGTATAGTGTGAATGATGCATCCCCTGCATCTGGATAACTATACTGTGAATTGAGTAGCAGGGACTATCGGTAGACTCAGGCCCGATCAGCTGAGAGTCGTGTGCTCGTACAAGCCGCCGATCCTCGTATTGTCTTATTGTATGCTAGTTGGTAGTTAGCAAGTGTTGTTGTTAGTATATAGCTTGTGTGTGGCTTAAGCTATATCTGTTAGATAGATTTCATTCACTTAGCGGTGCGCTAATCCCCACATGTTTCCCCCTTTTGCAGGTTTAGGTACTGCTAGTCGGGATGGGTGCTGTTGCAGAAGACATGTTTGACAACCCAACTCTGATGTGGACTTTTGTATAAATAATGTTTTGTGATAACGTAACACCGTTGTGTAAACTTAAACGTAATGACGTGACTTATATTGTGTTTGTTAATAAAGTCTTCCGCTGTGTATTTAAAAAAAAATGGCCGGTGTTACACGTAGAATGTCCGAAATTCTCGGGAAACACGTGTCAAACGCTGATTAATTCTGTTATGCGAAATATCCGGAACCGACTTTGGTGTGGCTGACGTGGCTGCGTACCGCTCACGTGCCTAATCAAAGGGCTTAAACATAGAAGCTGCCTGCAGGGCTTACGCATGTCGTTGGGCGGCCTGCTAAGCGCTGGACGGTAAATGATGAAATCTGCCAAATATTACTATCTTTTATGCTTTTTGATCCATTCTTCTGTATGAAAATGATGCTTTTATGCGTGTATCCCTTAGGATACACCATTACTCAACAAATAACAAAAATTGTTCTTTTGTAATTTAAATCGTTATTTAAAGTTATAACTAAATAGTTATATCAATAATACAATATTAATAACTAAGATCTAATGAATTCAATCAATTCACATTAATCATCATTCATAGATTTTATCTTGTCCAGTCAATGAGACTCTTCCTTAGTCAAACTCACGTAAAACCTAGCCTACTAAGATCATTTAAAATAGAGTTTTTCTAATGTTAGCCCTTAGGGCTATCCTTAAGGGTAACTTCCAACTACCATTAATTAATTAAATACAGTGTAAAATAGAAAAATAAAAAAAATAAATCACACACGTATTTGATATCCTTGATAACCGTTTCTGTCAAAATCCTTTTAATAAATGGAATTTCCCCCCTTTTTCCAGAAATAAGGAGAAAAAGTGTTGGACTCTCTCATTCACAATCTGAAGAAAAATACGGAGTACTAAGTTAAAATCAAGACCAACTTCATTCATTTTCAAGAGGTAATAGAAATTGTATAAACAAGAAGGAATTATTGTTGGTCTTTTCAAATGAAAATAAGTAATAGAAATTGTATCTTCGACTTTTAAACCAAAAAGTATGTGAATGAAATAAAGTCAGTGGATTCATGAAATCATAGTAGTAGTACTCAGTCTGTTTTGAGTAATACATCTTTACTTTAATTAATTTATATGTGTATATCGTAAAATTAATGTGTATATAATGTTTTCCGCTAAAAAATGGAAAATAAATACATTGACTTTTTGTGATTTGAACGTGGGTAGTCACTTTTATGCCTCAAATTTAGCAAATAATATTAAACAGTTGAATATATGAGCGGTTATTAAAATTTAGTTGGAAGTTGGTCCCTTAAGGATAGCCCTAAGGGCTAACATTAGAAAAACTCTTTAAAATAGTCTACACAATTATGTTGTCACAATACCATTCAATTAACACCTACACTCAAATGTAGATGTCTAAATCACTAGGTGTTAAAGTATGAATTATTTATCACTAATTATCTCACAATAACTATTCATATAACTGAATTAAAGTATATAAACAACCACAAAAGATCTATGGAAGAACACAATTAATTAATCATAATAACTTTCAACAAACCAAAGCATGAAACAATCCAAAATCATAAAACTTACATTAAAGTGAACACAATAAAATTTAGCCTAGCATAATTAAAGATGAAACAATCAAACACATGGACATGATGAAAATTATAATTAAATCACTAAAATAATGAAAACTAAAAGTACCAATGTTAGTCTTGATCAAATCTTCAATCTTGATGATGCCCTAGCTTGAATGTGGTGAAAAATAGCTTGAAACCCCTCAAATTCGTAGCTAAAGTTGTCTGGAAATCGGATGTATTAAATGGACGAAACTCTTCCCTATTTATAAGAAATTCGTAACTTGCTGGCCAATAGTGACAATGATGCGCCACATCTATAAGTGATGCACCGCATCCTTTAACACGTACAGGGACATGCGCGTATCTAAGCTGATGTGCCGCATCATTTGACTTTTGTTAAGAACTGATCACTTTTCAAAGAACGATGTACTTGAAATTTTCTCTCGTTCAATCACTATTGAGCCGAATTCTTTCACTAATATCAACCTTGATGCTCATTTTAACGTTTTTCACTTGTAATCATCTTCTTACACAAATACCAATCATATGTCTTCAACTCCTTGTCAAATGAATCAAATTAAGAACCGATGACGTGCGTAAAATGTATGTAAAATGCGCGTTATCACATTGAAGGACTTGGAATCTCCAAACTTGAAAACCTATATCTTGAGATATGAGGATTGTACTTCAAGGTTGATCATGGTTGTACGTAGATTGTTAAAATAGCGGAATTGCTTTCTTTAATTTCTTTTCAATAACTTTCTAATTGATTTTAACGTTTTCTGTTAATTTTTGTATTAGCTTTCATAAATAATTGAGAGGTGATCTTCACACACCATTTTTTGATCCATCCACATTTAATTCACTATTATACTCTTAATTATACTTAGAATAATAATATAAGTGCAATTTCCTAGATTAATTTATGGGTATAATTGTAAATTTATGAGATAAAAGTGTAGATTAATCAAAAAATGATGTGTGAGAATCACCTCCTTAAATAATAATTGCCTTTTATTGTCAATTAGTTATCTACAAGTATTTTCCTTATAGAGTTTTATATATGTTAATTTCTAATAATGACAGTGATTTTGTACTTGCATCCAAGAAGCCAAAATTCCTTACTTAACACCTACGTTGTATGCTCCCACTTCGACATTCTTGTACTTTGAGGCTTGTACATTGGTGTTGATCGAATGAATGTAGGCTTTGCAAGTTGCAGGATTGCTTTTTGTGAAGTGGGTATCTCCGTTTTTGTTACATATTTATTGTATTTTATCGTCTTAATTACTTCCTTGACCTTATCAATTTTTTATTCACATCTGAGTTTCCATTTACTAGCACATATGAACAATAATATTCACAATAGGCAAAAAAAATACCCTCATGTTTAATTTCCACTGTTACTTCGAGTAGTAGTAGGACTGATGCTAATAAGGTCATTCCCTATTTTCACTTAGAGTGCTCCATTAAAGGGTGTGAGTTAAGGGTGTGAAAGGGTGTGAGTGGGTAACATAGATAAGTACCAATTTGTTAAAAAGGGTGTGTTATGTTAGTGAGTCCTACAACAGAAGGCTCACGGATATATGTGTTAGAGTATAATACCAAAATTATAGTGAGCGGAAGCATTTAAAATTTTATAAAATCATACTCTTCTAAGGACCCATGTACAAAACTTTTAGCAAACAAAATATAAAATGAACAAGAAAAAGTTTAAATTACAACCTTTGTAGTCTTTGAAAATTGTTGGGAGAACTCGAAGAAGAGTTCCTCTAAACGGTAGACACCCAAAGTTCTAACCTTTCTTTGATATACACCTTCTAATTCACCAAAACTTTTTCTCTCCTTTTGTTTTCTAATTTCACCCGTAAAATTCTCTAAGTCTTGTTTACAATTTTTTAACTCTTAAAATTGGAGTATCTTTTCTTTTGTGTTTAAAACAGAAAAATAGTTCACTAACTGTCAAAGGAGATAGAGAAATTTATGTCTATATATTAGAAAACTTCTTTTGGTCAAAATTCTTAAAAGGAGAATGAGACTTTTGAGATGCATGATGCATGTATCGGGTTTCAAAGAACAAGCATGCATTTTCTTTTTATTTTTTACCATGCCATGCCATGTTCTTTTCTCTTTTGTCATGACACATGTTTTATTAAAACAAATTAATTAATAAATCTCAAAATATATTTATTTATTAAACCAATAACAATTGATTAATAAATTAATTCCCGATTAGAAGGTGTATCAAACAATTTACGATTGGCTTTTGTGTGTGACCGAATAGGATAAATGTACTTTATATTATTTAATGTCATGGGCATACCTTCGGAATATATGTACCACGGTCAAATCACTGTTGAACCGTAACCAACCCGAGAACATATTTCCAACAGACTCCCACTTGCACTGACATTAATAATATTGGCTAGTCTTAAAAGACACACCATGTGTAACAACTAGTCAATTAAGTTACACTCTTATATTTTGATTTATATCAATCATCCTTTTGTTCTGGATATCTTTATGAACGTGTGACGTGGTTAAGTGTCAATCATCATCGTTCAAGATTATGTTTCCCGATAGAGATTTGTGACGATCAAATAGACTGTTATTCCATTAATTCAGTCGTAGCATGGTCATGCATTTAATTCAGCACAAATCAACGAGGGGACCGGAGATATCGCTTCAACTTGCTAAGAGAAGAAGGAACAAATTGCTCCAACTGCATAGACATCCACCACATTCCATAATGTACCCGATCTGTTCCCTTATGACTGGCATTTACACACAGCGTTAGAAACAGGCCAAAGTGCAATACAGTTTGTGTCAGGATTCCTCATACATATCCACTCTAGGATAAATGATGTTGCCATCTTAGAGCTTACTTGTGACTTAAAACCATGAAGTAATGTCTAAGTGTGGTCATTCCAGAACCTTGAATCAACTATCAAGTTCCTCATGAATGTAGTTTCATATAAGCCTATATTACTACACTTCATAGCAGCCTTAATTCAATTCTCTCTTCCTTAGAGAATGACCGACTGTGGAGGTTTATGAAATAATATTCATTGGAAGTTAAAACATGCAAAATGAAACATGGCAATATACAATGAAATGATCGCATCATACGTATAATATAATCCCGATATATTAATCATCAGATCAATTGCAACATTTATTATTGCCAATGTTTAAAGTGTCAAACTTACATAATAAATACAATCAAACTTTATCATCAATGACACGAATGCCAATAGACATGCTATGAGCATCATGCTTAGTCTGTTGCAAAGGCTTGGTGAAAGGATCAGCCAAGTTCTTAGTCGTGTCTACTGTACTTAATAATATGTCATTTTCTGCTACAAGTTGACGGATGTAATGGTGCTTTCTGAGTATGTGTCGTGTGCGTTTTGTGACCTCGGTTCTTGAGCCAAGACAACCGCACTCACATTGTCGTAGAAAATCTCAACAGGATCATGGATTGTAGGAACCACACCTAGATCCCCGATGAATTTCTTTATCCACATGGCCTCTTTTGCAGCTTCATTTACCGCTATATACTCAGCTTCTGTCATAGAATCAGCAATAGTACTTTTCTTGGAGCTTCTCCAAGTGACGGCTCCACCGTTCAACATAAACACAAATCCTAATTGTGAAGAGCAATCATCTCTATCTGATTGGAAACTAGCGTCCGAGTATCCTCATTATTCCCACCATAGACCAAGAACATCTCTTTAGTCCTCCTAAGATACTTTAGAATGTTCTTGACTGCTATCTAATGAGCTTCACCAGGGTTGGCCTGATAACGACTAGTCATGCTTAATGCATAGGATAGGTCAGGCCTAGTGCATATCATGGCATACATGATCGATCCTATAGCTGAAGCATATAGAGTCCGACTCATGGTAGCTGACTCCAATTCAGAATTAGGACATTGAGACTTGCTCAATATCATTCCAGGGTTCATAGGAACACACCCTTTCTTGGAGTTGTGCATACCGAATTTTTTCAGTATCTTATCTACATATGCACTTTGGCTTAGCCCAATCAATCTCCTTGATCTATCTCGATAGATCTTAATTCCAAAAATATATGATGCGTCTTCCAAATCTTTCATGGAGAAACATTTCCCTAGCCAAGCTTTGACATCTTTCAATGTCGAGATATCGTTTCCCATGAGTAATATGTCATCGACATATAGTACAAGAAAGACTACAACACTCCCACTAGACCTAACATAGACACATGGCTCATCTTCGCTTCTAATAAAACCAAATTCTTTGATTTTCTCATTAAAGCAAAGATTCCAGCTACAAGAAGCTTGTTTAAGTCCATAAATGGACTTTTGAAGCTTGCACACACTTTTAGGATACTTAGGATGTCCAAAACCCTCAGGTTGTGTCATAAACACATCCTCTGTTAGCTTACCATGAAGGAAAGCTATTTTTACATCCATTTGCCATATTTCTTAGTCATAAAATGCAGCTATGGCAAGAAGTATTCTAATGGATTTCAACATCGCCACTGGTGAAAAGGTTTCATCATAGTCTACACCATATTGTTGTGTGTAACCCTTAGCCACCAGTCTGGCTTTGAATGTGTGTACATTTCCATTCATGTCGGTCTTCTTCTTGAAGACCCACTTACACCCAATGGTTTTAATTCCTAGTGTATGATCAATCAAGGTCCAAACTTGATTATCATGCATGGATTGAATCTCGTTGTCCATAGCCTCCATCCATTTGGCAGAATCAGGGCATGTCATCGCTTCCTGATAGGTAATAGGTTCATCAGAATCTATATTTTCGTCATCACCCTCAAATATGTGTAAACTATATTTCTTTGGTGTTTGACGCACTCTATCAGATCTACGTATGGGCGGTGGCTGTAGGTCAGTTTCTCTCTTGATAGCAGGCTCGTCGACCTCTTGAGGAGAATTGGTTCCAATATCGGTTTCCATGTCGGTTGATTCTTGAATTTCTTTAAGGTCAATTTTGCTCCCACTGGTTCCTTTTGATATGAGATCCTTTTCAAGGAAGACTCCCCTTCGAGACACAAAGACTTTGTTCTCAGTAGGGTTGTAAAACAAATATCCAAAAAAATCAGTCGGGTATCCAACAAATAAACACTTTTCAGATATGGGTTCAAGTTTATCTTGAGCTTCACGACGAACGTAAGCCTCACATCCCCAGATTCTAAGATACGAGAGAGACACGGTTTTGCCATGCCATATCTCATAAGGTGTTTTAGAAACTTTCTTGGTTGGGATGAGGTTAAGGATCCTTGCGGCAGTTTGTAGGGCGTAACCCCAAAAACTGATTGGAAGCATTGTGCGACTCATCATGGGCCGAACCATATCAAGTAATGTTCGATTCCTCCTTTCAGCCGCATCATTATGATGTGGTGTTCTAGGAGGAGCTAATTGTGAGATTATCCCACAACCCCGTTGTAACATCCCGCCTTTTTCCGTTTACTTTTCCGTTTAACTATTTAAATCCCGTTATATGTTTATAACATCTCCCGTTAATATGTGTTTTAAAAATATCTCGTCTAGGTAATTCACGCACCCGCAACCGAACTTGAGGGACTAGTTTCGCCAAAATGCCATAGAGGTGACTAGCCTTTGACTAGTCAACCCCCACCCCCATCTTTTCTTTTTCATTTTCCCTTTTCTTCTTCTACTTCCATATTTTCTCTCAATTTCTCAAACAAGGAATCATCATCTAAATCCAAGCTAGCGGGTGTCTTGCAAAACAAATTACATATTTGAAATCCTTGCAACTTCCTCTTCGATTCCATACCGACTTCATCAAGTTTGGGTAACTTTCTAAAATCACTAGATTTTGTGTTCTTGATATTTTTGAACTTATAAAGTTGTTAATTAGTGTCTATGGCTCAAGTCTAACATGAATATATGATTTATATGCTCGATTTCATTATTTGAAGTAACTAGCTTGAGTATGAACTTTGGTGTGTTTGATTTGGTGATTTGGTTGTTTGAATGTTGTTAAATGTTATAAATGCATGTATTAAATGTGTTCCTAGTATCACTAGCTTCAAATTGATGTGTAGGTTGCTTGAGAAAACTCCATAAACTTGATTAGTGATTTTGGTGAATTCGGGTTAGGGTTTGATAAGCTTGAAATGAATATTTGATGCATTGAATGACATGAATTGTAGTTAGTAAGTAGTTAGTTGTATTGTATGCTCGATTACCTACAAAACGGCATGTTATATGTATGCATTAAATGCCCGAATCATAAATGTGCACTTATCAAATTTGTGTATTAAATGTGTGCATTAATTGATCATTTACTTTGGAAAGCCGATTGTTACAAATAACATTTTTGGTTGGTGAAATGTATTTAGTTGTGTTCTTTGTCAAATTACCTTTCTAACGATATAAGATACGAGTTCTAAGTATTAGCGGTTTGCGAGTTATGCTTGAAAGTGTTTGGAATTGAGACTTGGACATTTGAGACTGACCAGGTACCAGTTCCCGTGTATTATCGCGGCGCGACAATTTGGGGCCGCGGCGCGGCCTAAGCCGTGTCCAGTTTCTGACCTCTTTGGTCAAAATACGAAAAATGTTTGGCACACTATGGACCTCCGATTCACATGAGACTTGTTCTAACATGCTTATATATGAATAAAAACCTCAGAAAAATAGTTCGGGACCCGACCCGAACGTGTTGACTTTCGTTGACTTTGACCGACCAAAGTTTGACTTTTTGTCAAACTTAACCAAATGATTATGCAACCTTCCTAACTTGTTTCTGTACTTGTATCTTGCATGAAACTTGACAATTTGATTCACATGCTACATAATCGAGTCGTAACGAGCCATAGGACTAATTAAACATCTTTGACCTATCGTGTTTACCGTTATTGATACGACCTATTGGTTTAGGTCAAGACTAGCACTATCCTTCGCACACGTTACTTTGTGAAGTACTTTTCATACGTGCACTCAAGGTGAGATCATAGTCCCATCCTTCAAACAACTTTTATGCTTTAAACTATGGGATGAGAAACATATACGTATCATACTTTTACACTTTAAACACAAGTACAAAAACGAACATTCCACGTACGGGTTTGAACAAAAAGCCTCAATTCAATTATCATTAGTTACACTTGCAGGGTGTAAACGTGAACTTATATTATGTGATCACATGGGCTTGACGAGCCTCATTCGGACGGTTCGCTACCGTTAGCGGATGAAATATATTTTCGGGTCTAGTGTATGTTCTAACACTACGCGAAGGGTGCAAAACAGTTAAGTTTGATAATTGGGTGCCCGCGAAACAAATAACAACTTTGGAATACAAATGATTTAGATAATCATATTATATTAAATCTTGTGGTTCAAATGCAACGTTTACTAAAACACCTATGATTTCACCAACGTTTTCGTTGACAGTTTTCTATATGTTTTCTCAGGTCCTTGAAAGCTACTTGATACATGCTTCCGCACTCTTTTTGATACTTGCTTGGATGTCGAGTATACATGCATAGATGGAGCGTCTTTTGACTACCTTAAATTGTGTCGCATAGGTTTCATTCGTACGTTAAACATTGTAATGTAACTAGTCATTCGAACTACATTTGTAAACTTGAAACATCCTTTTTCTTATAAAATAAATGCGACATATTTTGGTCAAAAGTCATAATAAAGACTTATGACCACGCAACGGGACCGAAGTAGTCGGCGCCGTCAAACATGATTTGGTCGGGTCTCTACAGATGGTATCAGAGGGTTGGTTGTAGGGATTTAGAGTTCATTGGTGTCAACCCCGAGTCATAGGGTACATTGGTGAGTCTAGACTACAACCGGCATATAGACTTGAAGTAGGAATTACTTGACTATTTGTGCATTTATACTCGAACGCTTCTACTCATATCTACTCTTATTTCATCTAAATCTCACGTTGTTTAATTTGATTGACACGCCACCTTGACTATATGAAATAATGTCGAATGCACATATGAATCAGGGTAATATAATTTTCGGGATTATATTACGGTGACTCATATGAACGTTCCGACTTTATGACATAAAGAATTTAAGGCGAGTCAAGGAAAATTTTCTCTCTATCTTTATTCCATATCACGGTTAGTATTATTTAGAATACTAACCAACGGTATTCTTTTGTTTTGAAGGAACAATGCCTCCTCGTCGTGCACCACGCCGTGAAACACCCGAACAAGCTCTACAACGCATGATAGCCACCGCCGTAGATGCGGCCATGGCCGGTCACTCATCCAACAACAATAACAATAATAATAACAACAACCAAAACAACAACAACAACAACAATGGAGCCGGTAACTCAAACGAGGGATGCTCCTATAAAGCCTTCATGGGGTGCAAACCTCACACTTTTGATGGAACCGGGGGACCGGTTGTGCTCACCCGATGGTTTGAGCAAACGGAAGCCGTCTTTAGCATAAGTGGTTGTCGGGACCAAGACAAGGTCAAATACTCCACTCACACTTTCGCCGGTGTCGCTCTTACATGGTGGAATACTTATGTACAATCGGTGGGTACCGATGAAGCTCACGCCCTCTCTTGGGCCGATTTAAGGGAAAAGATGGTCATCGAATATTTCCCTCGCGAAGAAACCCGAAAGCTCGAACAAGAGCTAAGAACCTTGGAGGCGGTCGGAAACGATCTCAATGCCTATAATCAACGATTCGCCGAACTATCCTTGATGTGCCCAAACCTCGTGAACCCCGAATCTCAAAGGGTCGAACTTTATATGTATGATCTTCCAAAGAGCATCAAACAAGGGGTGATGTCATCCAAACCCGCTAACCTACAACAAGCTTTGAACATGGCCCGCCAATTGATCGAAACGGTTGATGAAATCGTAGTACCGGCGCCTAAAGCCGAGGACAAGTCGGGTAACAACAAAAGAAAATGGGAAGCCCCTCAATCAAGCAACAACTACAACAACAACTTCACCAAAAATCCTTTCACCTCCGACGCCAAGAAAAGTTATGGCGGAAATAAATCCTTTTGCAACAAATGCCACAAACACCACTATGGTGAATGTAGCAATCTATTTTGCCACCGGTGCCAAAGGGGTGGTCATGTGGCCAACGATTGTAGAAGTGCCGCCCCCGTCGCTCAAAAGGTGCCCAATGCACCAAAATCGGGTACTTGTTATGAATGTGGCCAAACGGGTCATTTTAGAAATGCCTGTCCGAAGAAGAAAGCCAACCCCAACACACGCGGCCGAGCTTTCAACATCAACACCGAGGAAGCCCGAGATGACAATGAATTAGTCACGGGTACGTTTCTCCTCAACAACACTTATGTTACTTGTTTATTCGATTCGGGTGCCGATAAGAGTTTTGTATCCAAGACTTTGACTCATTCTTTTAGCACTCCACCACTTCCACTAGATACCACTTATACCATTGAAGTGGCTAACGGGAAACTATTAAGTGCCGACACATATTACCGGGGGTGTACGTTAAACATTTTGGGTAAGGAATTTGAAATTGACTTGATACCCATGGAACTAGGAAGCTTTGATGTAATAATCGGTATGAATTGGTTAGTCAAAACGAAATCTCACATCCTTTGTGATCTTAACGCAATCCGAATTCCTATCGAGAATGGTGAACCTTTGATTGTTTATGGCGATAAGAGTTGCACCAGACTCAACCTCGTTTCGTGCCTTAAAGTTAGAAAACTACTCCGTAAGGGTTGTTTTGCAATCCTTGCCCACGTTAAGAAAGTCGAGTCCGATGAGAAGCATATCGATGATGTGCCTATTGTTAGTGACTTTTTCGATGTATTTCCCGACGAATTGCCGGGTCTTCCACCCCATCGACCGGTTGAATTCCAAATCGATCTTATTCCGGGAGCCGCACCCGTAGCACGTGCACCATATAGACTCGCTCCATCCGAAATGCAAGAATTGCAAAGTCAAATCCAAGAACTACTTGATCGTGGTTTTATCCAACCTAGCCATTCACCTTGGGGCGCTCCGATTTTGTTTGTTAAAAAGAAAGACGGATCCCTACGAATGTGCATTGATTATCGTGAACTAAACAAATTGACGGTTAAGAACCGATATCCTCTTCCTCGCATCGATGACCTCTTTGATCAATTACAAGGGTCTTGCGTATATTCAAAAATCGATCTCCGCTCGGGTTATCATCAATTAAGGGTTAAGGGGGAAGATGTCTCCAAAACCGCTTTCCGAACTCGTTATGGTAGTTATGAATTTCTTGTAATGCCATTTGGTCTCACTAACGCACCGGCGGTGTTCATGGATCTTATGAACCGCGTGTGCAAACCGTATCTTGACAAATTCGTTATCGTGTTCATCGATGATATTTTGGTCTATTCAAAAAGCGAAGAAGAACACGAGGAACACCTCCGACTTGTGCTTGAACTTTTAAGACAAGAAAGACTCTATGCCAAATTCTTCAAGTGTGAATTTTGGTTGAAGGAAGTTCAATTTCTTGGTCATGTTGTAAGTGACCAAGGTATTAAAGTCGATCCATCAAAAATCGAAGCCATTAGTAAATGGGAAACTCCTACTACTCCGACTCACATTCGTCAATTCTTGGGTCTCGCCGGGTACTATCGTAGTTTCATCGAAAACTTCTCTTTGGTTGCACGTCCTCTAACCGCATTAACTCACAAGGGAAAGAAATTCATTTGGGTGACCGAGCAAGAATCCGCGTTCCAAATCTTGAAGACAAAGCTTACCACCGCTCCTATCTTGTCACTTCCCGAAGGCAACGATGATTTTGTTGTGTATTGCGACATCTCGAAACATGGTTTTGGGTGTGTGTTGATGCAACGAACGAAAGTCATTTCTTATGCTTCTCGACAACTCAAAATTCATGAACGAAACTACACGACACATGATCTATAACTCGGAGCCGTTGTCTTTGCACTTAAAATGTGGAGACACTATCTTTATGGAACCAAGAGTACTATCTTTACCGATCACAAAAGTCTCCAACACATCTTCGATCAAAAACAACTAAACATGAGACAACGAAGGTAGATTGAAACCTTAAACGATTACGATTGCAAACTTCGTTACCATCCCGGGAAGGCAAACGTAGTAGCCGATGCCTTAAGTCGAAAAGAAAGAGCGGTGCCTCTTCGTGTCCGAGCCTTAAACATCACCATCCACACCAACCTTAATAGCCAAATTCGGGTAGCCCAAGATGAGGCTCTCAAGGATGAAAATGTTTCACACGAGCTCTTGAACATTCTCGTCTCTCGATTCGAAACTAAGGAAACCGGACTCCGATATTTCGCCGGAAGGATTTGGGTGCCTAGTTATGGGAACCTACGAAGTCTCATTTTAGATGAAGCCCATAAGTCACGATACTCGATCCACCCCGGTGCCAATAAGATGTACCACGACCTTAAACAACAATATTGGTGGCCGAACATCAAAAGGGACGTAGCTACTTATGTTTCTAAGTGTTTGACATGTTCCAAAGTCAAAGCCGAACACCAAAGACCGTCCGGACTACTTCAACAACCCGAGATCCCGCAATGGAAGTGGGAAAGGATAACGATGGATTTTATTACCAAACTACCAAAAACGACGGGCGGTTATGATACCATTTGGGTTATTGTTGACCGTCTCACCAAATCCGCACACTTTCTTGCCATGAAGGAGACCGACAAAATGGAGAAACTTGCGCAACTTTACATTAAAGAAATCGTAGCCCGACACGGTGTACCTTTATCGATTATCTCCGACCGAGATGGCCGTTTTGTTTCTAGATTTTGGCGTACCTTGCAAGAAGCGTTGGGAACGCGTTTAGACATGAGCACCGCATATCATCCTCAAACCGATGGACAAAGCGAACGTACAATTCAAACCTTGGAGGAAATGTTACGAGCTTGCGTGGTTGATTTTGGAAAAGCTTGGGACAAGCACTTACCTCTCGGCTAGTTCTCTTACAACAATAGTTATCACGCGAGTATTAAAGCCGCACCTTTTGAAGCGCTATACGGCCGAAAATGTCGTTCAACTCTTTGTTGGGCCGAGGTAGGCGACGTGCAAATCACCGGACCCGAACTCATTCACGAAACCACCGAGAAGATCGTACAAATCCGAGATAGGCTCCGGACGCCCCGGAGTCGTCAAAAGTGCTACACCGACAAAAGACGCAACGACCTCGAATTTCAAGTCGGTGACCGAGTAATGTTAAAAGCTGCACCTTGGAAAGGTGTAATCCGTTTTGGGAAACGCGGGAAGCTAAATCCGCGGTATATTGGTCCTTTCGAAATCTTGGAGCGTATTGGAAACGTTGCTTATCGTTTAGATCTTCCGCCTCAATTGAACTCCGTTCATCCTACCTTCCATGTATCTAACTTGAAAAAGTGTCTTGCTGAACCCGATATCGTCATCCCTCTCGAGGAACTTACTATTGATGACAAGCTTCATTTTGTGGAGGAACCGGTTGAAATTGTGGACACCTCCGTCAAGACATTGAAACAAAGCCGAATCCCGATTGTTAAAGTCCGTTGGAACGCCAAAAGAGGACCCGAGTTTACTTGGGAAAGGCAAGATCAAATGCAAAAGAAATACCCTCATTTATTCCCAATTCCGGAAACGCAGGATTCCGAGGAAGAAACAACGACTACTACGCCTACTTAAATTTCGGGACGAAATTTCTTTTAAGGAGTAGGTAATGTAACATCCCGCCTTTTTCCGTTTACTTTTCCGTTTAACTATTTAAATCCCGTTATATGTTTATAACATCTCCCGTTAATATGTGTTTTAAAAATATCTCGTCTAGGTAATTCACGCACCCGCAACCGAACTTGAGGGACTAGTTTCGCCAAAATGCCATAGAGGTGACTAGCCTTTGACTAGTCAACCCCCACCCCCATCTTTTCTTTTTCATTTTCCCTTTTCTTCTTCTACTTCCATATTTTCTCTCAATTTCTCAAACAAGGAATCATCATCTAAATCCAAGCTAGCGGGTATCTTGCAAAACAAATTACATATTTGAAATCCTTGCAACTTCCTCTTCGATTCCATACCGACTTCATCAAGTTTGGGTAACTTTCTAAAATCACTAGATTTTGTGTTCTTGATATTTTTGAACTTATAAAGTTGTTAATTAGTGTTTTTGGCTCAAGTCTAACATGAATATATGATTTATATGCTCGATTTCATTATTTGAAGTAACTAGCTTGAGTATGAACTTTGGTGTGTTTGATTTGGTGATTTGGTTGTTTGAATGTTGTTAAATATTATAAATGCATGTATTAAATGTGTTCCTAGTATCACTAGCTTCAAATTGATGTGTAGGTTGCTTGAGAAAACTCCATAAACTTGATTAGTGATTTTGGTGAATTCGGGTTAGGGTTTGATAAGCTTGAAATGAATATTTGATGCATTGAATGACATGAATTGTAGTTAGTAAGTAGTTAGTTGTATTGTATGCTCGATTACCTACAAAACGGCATATTATATGTATGCATTAAATGCCCGAATCATAAATGTGCACTTATCAAATTTGTGTATTAAATGTGTGCATTAATTGATCATTTACTTTGGAAAGCCGATTGTTACAAATAACATTTTTGGTTGGTGAAATGTATTTAGTTGTGTTCTTTGTCAAATTACCTTTCTAACGATATAAGATACGAGTTCTAAGTATTAGCGGTTTGCGAGTTATGCTTGAAAGTGTTTGGAATTGAGACTTGGACATTTGAGACTGACCAGGTACCAGTTCCCGTGTATTGTCGCGGCGCGACAATTTGGGGCCGCGGCGCGGCCTAAGCCGTGTCCAGTTTCTGACCTCTTTGGTCAAAATACGAAAAATGTTTGGCACACTATGGACCTCCGATTCACATGAGACTTGTTCTAACATGCTTATATATGAATAAAAACCTCAGAAAAATAGTTCGGGACCCGACCCGAACGTGTTGACTTTCGTTGACTTTGACCGACCAAAGTTTGACTTTTTGTCAAACTTAACCAAATGATTATGCAACCTTCCTAACTTGTTTCTGTACTTGTATCTTGCATGAAACTTGACAATTTGATTCACATGCTACATAATCAAGTCGTAACGAGCCATAGGACTAATTAAACATCTTTGACCTATCGTGTTTACCGTTATTGATACGACCTATTGGTTTAGGTCAAGACTAGCACTATCCTTCGCACACGTTACTTTGTGAAGTACTTTTCATACGTGCACTCAAGGTGAGATCATAGTCCCATCCTTCAAACAACTTTTATGCTTTAAACTATGGGATGAGAAACATATACGTATCATACTTTTACACTTTAAACACAAGTACAAAAACGAACATTCCACGTACGGGTTTGAACAAAAAGCCTCAATTCAATTATCATTAGTTACACTTGCAGGGTGTAAACGTGAACTTATATTATGTGATCACATGGGCTTGACGAGCCTCATTCGGACGGTTCGCTACCGTTAGCGGATGAAATATATTTTCGGGTCTAGTGTATGTTCTAACACTACGCGAAGGGTGCAAAACAGTTAAGTTTGATAATTGGGTGCCCGCGAAACAAATAACAACTTTGGAATGCAAATGATTTAGATAATCATATTATATTAAATCTTGTGGTTCAAATGCAACGTTTACTAAAACACCTATGATTTCACCAACGTTTTCGTTGACAATTTTCTATATGTTTTCTCAGGTCCTTGAAAGCTACTTGATACATGCTTCCGAACTCTTTTTGATACTTGCTTGGATGTAGAGTATACATGCATAGATGGAGCGTCTTTTGACTACCTTAAATTGTGTCGCATAGGTTTCATTCGTACGTTAAACATTGTAATGTAACTAGTCTTTCGAACTACATTTGTAAACTTGAAACATCCTTTTTCTTATAAAATAAATGCGACATATTTTGGTCAAAAGTCATAATAAAGACTTATGACCACGCAACGGGACCGAAGTAGTCGGCGCCGTCAAACATGATTTGGTCGGGTCGCTACACCCGTAGATGATCACGAAATTCTTCATTAAGATATTCACCACCTCTATCAGATCGGAGAATCTTAATTCTTTTGTTCAGTTGATTTTCTACTTCGTTTTGGTATGCCTTAAACACTCCCAAAGTTTCAGAATTTTGTTTAATTAAATAAACATAACCATATCTACTGAAGTCATCAGTAAATGTAACGAAGTATCGTTCCTGGTGTCTAGTAGGCGATCTGAACGGACCGCACACATCAGTGTGTACCAAGTCCAACAGATCCTTACCCCTTTCACAGTTTCATGTGAAAGGTGCTTTTGTCATTTTTCCTAATAAGCAAGATTCGCATTCATCATATGATTGAATATCAAATGATTCTAGAATTCCATCTGACTGGAGTTTAGCTATGTGTTTCTTGTTTATATGGCCTAAATGACAATGCCATAGATACGTTTTATCCAAACTATCTTTGGATGAATCAACATTATAGATTGAACTATCATTTAGCTTTATTGTGGTTTCCAAGATACCTCTACAAGGACTATCTTTGAAATAAAATATTCCATTCTTGTAAACAAGTATTGATCCATTATCAAAACTAAAATCAAAACCATCATTAAATAAAGCATCAAATGATATAATGTTTCTTGCCATTTCGGCACTGTAGCAAACATTAGATAAAACAATACATAAATCAGAATCAAAAGAAAGCTTGTATTCTCCAATCATGTCAACAGAGGCAACGTTCTTATTCCCCATGATTAGATTTAGCTCTCCGGTCTTCAGCTTCCTACTTCTTGTGAGTCCCTGCACATTAGTACAAATGTGAGTACCACATCCTGTGTCCAATACCCAGGAATTAGAAATAGTAGTATTGTTTAATTCAATCATGAACAAACCTGAAGGTACGGCGACTCCTTTATCCCGTAGTTCATTAAGTTCCTTCAAGTACTTAGTACAATTACGCCTCCAATGTCCTTTATCCCCACAATGAAAGCATATTGCTTCTTCAAGAGATTTGGTTTGCGGGATCTTTGAAGTAGAAGAGTTAGCAATGCCCTTAGGTTTAGGTTTGAAGTTGGACGTGCCAACCTTACCCTTGCCCTTGTTCATGCCCTTTGTTTTGTTTTTGTTCTTCTTGATCCCACCTTCACGAATGGCTAGGACGGTAGTTGCGGGTTTAGCTTTGGCCATGTTAGCCTCAGCGGTTTTCAACATGCCATGGAGCTCCATGATTGTTTTCTCCATATTGTTCATATTATAGTTCATAATGAATCCTTCATATGCACTAGTCAGCGAGTTCAGGATAAAATCCGTTGCAAGCTCCTGACTTATGGAAAAACCAAGGCGCTCCAGCCGGTCTATGTACCCTTTCATTTGTAGTACATGGACACTAACGCTACTTCCCGTTGCCATTTTGTAGGATACGAGAGCTTTCACGGTGTCAAACCTTTCTTGTTTTGCTTGTTGTTGGAACATGTCCTTGAGTTGGTTAAGCATGTCATACGACCCTAAGCTCTCCATGCCCTTTTGGAGCTCTGGAGACATGGTCGCCAACATCAAGCATGCTACCTCATTAGACTCGGAACGACGTTTTTCAAACTCGTCCCTAGCCGCTTGAGTAGCTCTCGATCCGGGTTCTGCCGGTAAGGGTTCCTCAATTGCCCTGATCTTTCCTTCCATCCTAAGAGCAATTCTTAGGTTGCGAAGCCAGTCCATGTAGTTCAAGCCCATAAGCTTGTCCTTTTCGAGGAGCCCTTTAAGGCAGAAATTAGTGATCGATAATAGAGTAGGATTTGTGTTTGTTGCAGACATCTGTCATATTTTTAAAGTAAGTTGTATTAGTTAGTTTGATATGTTTAATCCTTGTTAAAGATAATTACCCAAGTGTGTTCAATATTCAAACAATTATAATTAACAAGGTTAAGATCCATATTTCACTTATGGTAACGACGGGTTTGCCGCGGATCGCTAATCATAAGCTATTTAGGTAGGTAAACATATTACCAATTTCATCCATTATGAAATTCTTAGCTTCTGCGGGATTTTGTGATAATCAATTATTTCACTTGGCATGTTTAATCCCTTCTACGCTAATCCTTCCTCATGGCGGGTTTGCCGCGAACCACGATTTCAGATTGTAAACCGTCCGTGATAGATACACGTGAAATCCGGCCCAAGACTCTCGGGTATCGCGAAATTCACCTCACCCTTCCCAACACCTAATTAAAGTCCGGCCCAAGACTCTCGGGTATCGCAAACTCTAACATGTAGAAGGTTCGGATGTGCGTACTACTCATGGATAGCGTAAAGTTTACATTTAAAACGGGTTTTTGTTTTCTTTTAGCAAAAGTAGTTTACACCATTTTAAATATTTTGCTAATATAGTATTGCGTGTTGCGTTTGTTAAATCAATTTTAACCAAACCATTTTAAGTGATTATTGTCTTTTGTTTCTATACTAATTTTCTAGCTAGTATGGCAAAGACAAATAAGAACATAATAATAATCATGACACGCAATTATCGGTAGTATGCCTCGAGTCTTATGCGTTTTTCCGGTGAGCCAACACCCGAAAAAACATGGTCAACTAGGGACATAACCTTGTGTGAGAATTGACTCCCACTAAAACCGCCATCTCCATTATATGCTCGGATGGGCAGCCTTGTGAACATCGTCTTCCTGATTCCAATATTGGTTGCATTATTTTACAAAATAACTATTCTATTTTCTATACTATTACAAATTACAAATACAAATAGAAAGACGACATGCAAGTCGTTTAATAAATTATTACATTCATCCCGAATAAATAATAAACACGACATGCAAGTCGTTTAATAAATTATTACATTCATCCTGAATAAATAATAAATTAAATCATATAACCAAACATCCACACAAGGGTCTTATTGAGGCAAATACTACCGATTTCATACAACAATCATATACAAAACAAATGGAGTGCCAAGTATCCATTTTCATGAAACATGCTTCGATAAGGATTGATTTAAACAACACTTAATGACACACAAAATAATCAATCCTTGTTTACATAACTTATGTATGCATGTAAACCCACTTCATATTTTGAAAGTATGGTTTTCATGCCAAAACCATCCAAACAAACATATTAAGTGAATCAAAACATGTTGGAGATTTATCCACTTTAACAAAGAATAAAGTCTAAAATTAATAATTTTAATTTTCTCATTTCATGTAAAACATGAAAAGAATTCATGTACTTTATTTTCTTAAACATTGAATCTTTAATAGTCAACATGCAAGTTACTATTAAAATTTTCGGAATTAATTTTTGGCAGATTCATACATCAATTTTAAATGGTCATATCTTACTCATTTCTAATTCATTTTCGATGAATTTTTTTTCAAATTTAAGTTCTTTCAGTTAGCTTTCAAATGCAATTGGCGTCATACGAAAATATGGATTTTAAAGCCTCGAAACAGTCCATCAAAGACAGACTGTACAAGCTGAAAAAAATTTCTTAAATGAAAATAATGAGTTTAACCCATTTTACATTTTGACAAATTCCAAGATTCAAGTTAGTATTTAGGAAACATAAAACGTAAATCGTGATATGTGTTTTGCATGTTTGTTTTGCATAATCATCTCCAAGAATCATGCACAACACACCCATCAAAATTAAATATCACAAGAAAAAGTTTGCTAAAACTTGTACAAGATGGCTCGGATACCACTTGTTGGAGTATGATACCAAAATCATAGTGAGCGGAAGCATTTAAAATTTTATAAAATCATACTCTCCCAAGGACCCATGTACAAAACTTTTATCAAACAAAATATAAAATGAACAAGAAAAAGTTTAGATTACAACCTTTGTAGTCTTTGAAGATTGTTGGGAGAACTCGAAGAAGAGTTCCTCTAAACGGTAGACACCCAAAGTTCCAACCTTTCTTTGATATACACCATCTAATTCACCAAAACCTTTTCTCTCCTTTTGTTTTGTAATTTCACCCCTAAAATTCTCTTAGTCTTGTTTACAATTTTTTAACTCTTAAAATTGGAGCAGTGACGAGTGTAGGTATATTCCTACGGGGTCCTGTGACATCACTAATTTTTCGAAATTTAGCACAAAAAAATATTTTTTTCTGTATAGGACACCACTAAATATAATAATGTGACCCCATATATTTTTAGATTTTAAAAATTGATAGTTTGAACTACTAAAATATTTGAAATTAACCCGCTTATAATTTTATAGTATGAGCCATTTATATATTTAAACAAAAAAATAAACAAAAATAAACTTAGCCTTATTCAATTTTCAATTGACTCTATTAATTAAGTCAACATTAAGCGTCGATTTATTAGCGACTTCACTGCCGCTTAGAACCTAAATTTAATTTCAGACAGGTTTTAAAACCAATGAAAATTTAATTCTACCATTTCCATGGCGTCTCATTTTTATTTTATTTTATTATTTTAAAGTTTTCCTACTTATAGACTGGAAGTCCATTTGGAGACAATCTCTTTATCCATACAACATTGAGAGGGAGGACTTTTAATACTCTTGGGGTGTTTCACTCTTGTTAGAAAAATGACTTGTCTTTATTGTAGGACAGGGGAAAGATTGTCTACATCATAACTCCTTCATATCTCACTTTTGTGGGATTGTGTTTTGTTTTTGTTATCCAAATTCCTATTTCCTTTGTATCTAGCGACCATCGATGATCATATGTGATTTCATTCAGTCATTCATAATTTCGTGTCCTTCCATCTTCATCCGAGTCATCCACCATTATGTAAGTATATGTACATTCATGAGGTTGCACTACTCCTTTTGTATAGATATAAATATATGTATTACGGAGTACTAATTAATATCAATAAAATTCCATTTTCTTAAAAAGTAACTTAGTTGAGCTTTTTTGCTACTGATGTATCATATATACATGTTTATAATTAGTTTTCTCAAATGATTGATTTTTCATTTAAGTATATATGTTTAGTTTATGTTTATAATTGTAATTTTTTGGTACTGATATTTCATTTAAGTATATATGTTTATATTGCAATGTTTTAGTACTGATGTATCATGTATATATTTTAATTTTATTGATGTATTATGTTTATATGTTTATAATTAGTTTTTTTAAATGATTGATCTTTTTTGGTACTAATGTAATTTCCATATATACTAACCACCACATGGGATTTGGTCGTTTCACCCCATCCCCCGCTCAAAAAATACCCAAAACGACATGGGACCAAACTTCCACCCAAAATACCCAAATACCCCCCCTACACTATGCCTAACTTAAAAAAAATACCCTCAAATCCAGGGGGTAAAACGCCACTTTCCTTAATTAAAATAAAAACTCCACCCAAACATTTCGACAGTCCGTATCTTCCTCCTCGCTCCGAGTTAAATTTCACCGACCGCACCGTTAAACTCGAAATATTTCTGTGAACAAAAAGAAACTAACTACGTTCAAAACGGACACTTTTTAAAAAACGCTAAATACACAACAGCCCGTATCTTCCCGCTCGCCGCGAGTTAAATTTTTCCGAAAGCAGCGTCGTACTCGAAATAATTTTATGAACAAAACGATAAAAGGTACGTTCGAAACGGACACCTTTTAAAAAACGCTAAAGACAACGACAGCCCGTATCTTCCTGCTCGCCGCGAATTAAATTTTTCCGCCAGCACCGTTAAACTCGAAATATTTTTGTGAACAAAACGAAACTAACTACATTCGAAACGGACACTTTTTAAAAAACGCTAACCACAACGACAATCCGTATCTTCCCGCTCGCCGCGAGTTAAAATTTTTCGACAGTAGCGTCTTACTCGAAATAATTTTATGAACAAAACCATAAAAACTACGTTCGAAACGGACACTTTTAAAAAAACGCTAAACACAAAGACAACCCGTATCTTCCTCTAGGACCGTTAAGCTCGAAATAAATATATCAACAAAACGAATAAACACAAACACAAACACAAACAGAGCACCCACAATATGACCCGAACACCACCGCCGCAACGCGCGGTCGATAACTTTCTAGTTAATTAGATTGCCTTTTCATAGTGTAAATTTTGCTAGAGATGTATCAATAAAATTGCCTTTTGATTTTGAATTTGTCAACTATTATTAACATGTTAAGATACTTCAATTTGTGAATGATTGTTTACTTGCATAGATTGAGAAATATGTGTTATATGATATTAGCAATGATGTAATTATGGATGAATTTTATCGTATGAAATCTCGTAAACAAAAGTTAAAACTTAATTTTAGTATTGATTGGATTGAATATATGATATTTTTGTAGAGGTGTTAATATTTGTGGAAATATTATCATTTTGTATGATAGGTTGTTGTAATGACAATAGTAAAAAATATGAACAACCTTATATTTTGCGAGTATTATCCATTTCCCGACCCGACCCGACAAGATTTAACCCGACCCGATTTAACCAAGACATTCAATATTTGTGCAAGTAAGTTATCGAATAAGTTTTTTGGGACCCCATTGGACTTTCATCCTAGAATCGCCACTGAATTAGAGTATTTTTTCTTTTGTGTTTAAAACAGAAAAATAGTTCACTAACTGTCAAAGGAGATAGAGAAATTTATGTCTATATATTAGAAAACTTCTTTTGGTCAAAATTCTTAAAAGGAGAATGAGACTTTTGAGATGCATGATGCATGTATCGGGTTTCAAAGAACAAGCATGCATTTTCTTTTTATTTTTTTTACCATGCCATGCCATGTTCTTTTCTCTTTTGTCATGACACATGTTCTAGTAAAATAAATTAATTAATAAATCTCAAAATATATTTATTTATTAAACCAATAACAATTGATTAATAAATTAATTCCCGATTAAAAGGTGTATCAAACAATTTACGATTGGCCTTTGTGTGTGACCGAATAGGATAAATGGACTTTATATTATTTAATGTCATGGGCATACCTTCGGAATATATGTACCACGGTCAAATCACTGTTGAACCGTAACCAACCCGAGAACATATTTCCAACAATATGTGGGGTCCCCTATTATTTTATTTTGTACCATTTGCTTCACTAGTTGTATATATTATATTTTATGGGTATATTTGTGAGTATTATTTAGTGATAGATTTGAAATGTTTAGTTAAAGGATTATTAAAATTTTTTGTGCTGATATGAGCGTTGATGTGGAGAAGAGAAGTTTTGTTAAAGGTATTAAAGATAGGGAATGGCCCAACTTTAGCCGATGCAAATACATCTCCAAATTTTTGTATAATGGAGTTTTCAATTTTCAAGAAGCAATCTTTACAATGACACTGATACACGCGCAGGTGGTTTACTTTTGAGACGAGTCTTGATGCATATTCTCATTAAAAAAAAAAAAAACTGTTGATCTTGTTACTTCTTGACTTGTACCAATAGAGATATTCTTTTTGCTATGATCTTGAATCTTGACTGGAGAATTTTTCAAAGCTTGGATTTCTTGTTCTAATGTAAAGATCATAAGAAACGTGGATTTTGACTTTTGAGGTCAATTATGCTATTTTTCCTAATTCATAATGACACGAGCCTTCTTATAATTTTATGATTACAATTTCAAGTTTATAAGTGTTATACATTAAACAACTGATAGCCCTTAAGTTTTTTTTTTTGAAAAGCAAGTAAGATTTCATTCAAACATAAAACGAGTACAACGGAGGAGCATGAAGCTCAAGGACAAGAACATAAGCACACCTATACAAGTTTGCAGCGAACGCAAACTATTGTACTAACTAGCTAATTACAAGCAATTTAAATAAACACTCGGATCATTAAGCCACGACGACCATTCTAATCTTTTACCATGCGATCTTCGAGAAATCCATTCGAAAGACTTTATTTGTATCTCGTTCAACGCAACCGGAGGGTTCCAACCTTTACCTCGAAAGACGACATTATTACGATTAGACCAAATCAAGTAGGAGTGACCCATTTGACCGCTTGCCACACTTTTTCCCCACGCTTGTTTGCATTTCTTGGAACATTGGCTTCCACAATTTCTTTAATGCTAAAATTTGACATATTGCCAAAACCCCACCATGAAAAGATACGATTCCATATCTCCATCACTTGGTTACAAAAGACGAGTACATGATCGATGGATTCTAAGTCATCATCACAAATTGGACAACGGATACTATCAAGATCTATACCTCTACGATCTAAATCGACCCTTACGGGTAGCCTCTTTAGGTTTGCTCGCCAAACGAATAATTCCATTTTTTTTAGGAACTAGTGAATTACGAAGCGTTTCTTGAGCAAGAGGATTACCCATGAAGGCATGTGACTCGATAATAGAAGCAAGATGTTTGACAGTAAATTTCCCATTATTTGCAAGTGACCAAGTATAATTATCCCGAGTGTTATTAAAATTAAAACCTGCAATTAAGCTTGTTAGTTCCAAAAGTTCGGATTCGGTTCTGCTAGAAGGAGATCGACACCAATCCGCAACTAAAACAGCACCATCTTCACTCTGTTGGATTCTGTCCGCAATCAGCACGTTTGGATCGGGGTCCAGTCGAAACAACCTTGAAAAAACATACTTTAGTTTGCCTTTGCCGGTCCAATTGTCTTCCCAAAATTTTGTTGAAGATCCGTCACCCACTTTGTTCACGAACGAGCTTCTAAAAGGAACATCCAAATCGCCAATATGAAAACCTGTCAAAATAATGTTACGCCAAATACTTGGTTTTAAAGATCGAACGGATTCAATCTCTAAATCCAAGCCACCGTGAGAACCATAAATACTCCGGATAATTTTCCCCCAAAGTGAGTCGGTTTCGGTATAAAACCTCCACCACCACTTTCCCAATAAGGCCCAATTTTTGTGTTTTAATAGACCAAAGTTTAACCCCCCCCCCCCCCCATTATCATAAGATGACACGACATTTTCCCACTTTACTCAAGGTAGTTTGGTACCCAAATCCGACCCTCCCCAAAAGAACATTCTTCTCACGCACTCTAGAGTTTTCAACACACACGGAGGGGCACGAAAAAGCGAGAAGTAGTATAATGGAATGCTATTCAAGATCGATTTGATGAGGACACTTCTTCCTCCGAACGACAACGTTTTCATTTTCCAACTCGATAGTCTAGTTTTTATTTTATCAATTACCGGGTTCCAACTTTTTAGCTTGTTCATTTTTTCACCAATAGGAAGCCCGAGATATGTGAACGGGAAGGAGCCAACTTTGCACCCCAATCTATTAGCCACATAGTTAAGATCATCACCATTAACACCAATACCATAAAGACAACTTTTATGAAAGTTAACCTTCAAGCCCGATACTAATTCGAAACACTTAAGAAGATTATGTAGGCTAAGAGCATTCGACCGACTCCAATCACCAAGAAAAATGGTGTCATCCACATATTGAAAGTGTGATACTTGCACATTGTCATGTGAAATGTCCCGTTCTTATTGATTAAAAACGTTCCATATTAATTGATTTCGTTGCGAGGTTTTGACCTCTATATGAGACGTTTTTCAAAGACTGCATTCATTTTTAAACAAACCATAACCTTTATTTCATCAATAAAGGTTTAAAAAGCTTTACGTAGATTATCAAATAATGATAATCTAAAATATCCTGTTTACACACGACCATTACATAATGGTTTACAATACAAATATGTTACAACAAAATAAGTTTCTTGAATGCAGTTTTTACACAATATCATACAAGCATGGACTCCAAATCTTGTCCTTATTTAAGTATGCGACAGCGGAAGCTCTTAATAATCACCTGAGAATAAACATGCTTAAAACGTCAACAAAAATGTTGGTGAGTTATAGGTTTAACCTATATATATCAAATCGTAACAATAGACCACAAGATTTCATATTTCAATACACATCCCATACATAGAGATAAAAATCATTCATATGGTGAACACCTGGTAACCGACAATAACAAGATGCATATATAAGAATATCCCCATCATTCCGGGACACCCTTCGGATATGATATAAATTTCGAAGTACTAAAGCATCCGGTACTTTGGATGGGGTTTGTTAGGCCCAATAGATCTATCTTTAGGATTCGCGTCAATTAGGGTGTCTGTTCCCTAATTCTTAGATTACCAGACTTAATAAAAAAGGGGCATATTCGATTTCGATAATTCAACCATAGAATGTAGTTTCACGTACTTGTGTCTATTTTGTAAATCATTTATAAAACCTGCATGTATTCTCATCCCAAAAATATTAGATTTTAAAAGTGGGACTATAACTCACTTTCACAGATTTTTACTTCGTCGGGAAGTAAGACTTGGCCACTGGTTGATTCACGAACCTATAACAATATATACATATATATCAAAGTATGTTCAAAATATATTTACAACACTTTTAATATATTTTGATGTTTTAAGTTTATTAAGTCAGCTGTCCTCGTTAGTAACCTACAACTAGTTGTCCACAGTTAGATGTACAGAAATAAATCGATAAATATTATCTTGAATCAATCCACGACCCAGTGTATACGTATCTCAGTATTGATCACAACTCAAACTATATATATTTTGGAATCAACCTCAACCCTGTATAGCTAACTCCAACATTCACATATAGAGTGTCTATGGTTGTTCCGAAATATATATAGATGTGTCGACATGATAGGTCGAAACATTGTATACGTGTCTATGGTATCTCAAGATTACATAATATATAATACAAGTTGATTAAGTTATGGTTGGAATAGATTTGTTACCAATTTTCACGTAGCTAAAATGAGAAAAATTATCCAATCTTGTTTTACCCATAACTTCTTCATTTTAAATCCGTTTTGAGTGAATCAAATTGCTATGGTTTCATATTGAACTCTATTTTATGAATCTAAACAAAAAAAGTATAGGTTTCTAGTCGAAAAAATAAGTTACAAGTCGTTTTTGTAAAGGTAGTCATTTCAGTCGAAAGAACGACGTCTAGATGACCATTTTAGAAAACATACTTCCACTTTGAGTTTAACCATAATTTTTGGATATAGTTTCATGTTCATAATAAAAATCATTTTCTCAGAATAACAACTTTTAAATCAAAGTTTATCATAGTTTTTAATTAACTAACCCAAAACAGCCCGCGGTGTTACTACGACGGCGTAAATCCGGTTTTACGGTGTTTTTCGTGTTTCCAGGTTTTAAATCATTAAGTTAGCATATCATATAGATATAGAACATGTGTTTAGTTGATTTTAAAAGTCAAGTTAGAAGGATTAACTTTTGTTTGCGAACAAGTTTAGAATTAACTAAACTATGTTCTAGTGATTACAAGTTTAAACCTTCGAATAAGATAGCTTTATATGTATGAATCGAATGATGTTATGAACATCATTACTACCTTAAGTTCCTTGGATGAACCTACTGGAAAAGAGAAAAATGGATCTAGCTTCAATGGATCCTTGGATGGCTCAAAGTTCTTGAAGCAAAATCATGACACGAAAACAAGTTCAAGTAAGATCATCACTTGAAATAAGATTGTTATAGTTATAGAAATTTAACCAAAGTTTGAATATGATTATTACCTTGTATTAGAATGATAACCTACTGTAAGAAACAAAGATTTCTTGAGGTTGGATGATCACCTTACAAGATTGGAAGTGAGCTAGCAAACTTGAAAGTATTCTTGATTTTATGAAACTAGAACTTTTGGAATTTATGAAGAACACTTAGAACTTGAAGATAGAACTTGAGAGAGTTCAATTAGATGAAGAAAATTGAAGAATGAAAGTGTTTGTAGGTGTTTTTGGTCGTTGGTGTATGGATTAGATATAAAGGATATGTAATTTTGTTTTCATGTAAATAAGTCATGAATGATTACTCATATTTTTGTAATCTTATGAGATATTTCATGCTAGTTGCCAAATGATGGTTCCCACATGTGTTAGGTGACTCACATGGGCTGCTAAGAGCTGATCATTGGAGTGTATATACCAATAGTACATACATCTAAAAGCTGTGTATTGTACGAGTACGAATACGGGTGCATACGAGTAGAATTGTTGATGAAACTGAACGAGAATGTAATTGTAAGCATTTTTGTTAAGTAGAAGTATTTTGATAAGTGTATTGAAGTCTTTCAAAAGTGTATAAATACATATTAAAACACTACATGTATATACATTTTAACTGAGTCGTTAAGTCATCGTTAGTCGTTACATGTAAGTGTTATTTTGAAACCTTTAGGTTAACGATCTTGTTAAATGTTGTTAACCCAATGTTTATAATATCAAAAGAGATTTTAAATTATTATATTATCATGATATTATGATGTACGAATATCTCTTAATATGATATATATACATTAAATGTCGTTACAACGATAAACGTTACATATATGTCTCGTTTCAAAATCATTAAGTTAGTAGTCTTGTTTTTACATATGTAGTTCATTGTTAATATAATTAATGATATGTTTACTTATCATAATATCATGTTAACTATATATATAACCATATATATGTCATCATATAGTTTTTTTACAAGTTTTAACGTTCGTGAATCACCGATCAACTTGGGTGGTCAATTGTCTATATGAAACCTATTTCAATTAATCAAGTCTTAACAAGTTTGATTGCTTAACATGTTGGAAACATTTAATCATGTAAACATCAATCTCAATTAATATATATAAACATGGAAAAGTTCGGGTCACTACAGTACCTACCCGTTAAATAAATTTCGTCCCGAAATTTTAAGCTGTTGAAGGTGTTGACGAATCTTCTGGAAATAGATGCGGGTATTTCTTCTTCATCTGATCTTCACGCTCCCAGGTGAACTCGGGTCCTCTACGAGCATTCCATCGAACCTTAACAATTGGTATCTTGTTTTGCTTAAGTCTTTTAACCTCACGATCCATTATTTCGACGGGTTCTTCGATGAATTGGAGTTTTTCGTTGATTTGGATTTCATCTAACGGAATAGTGAGATCTTCTTTAGCAAAACATTTCTTCAAATTCGAGACGTGGAAAGTGTTATGTACAGCCGCGAGTTGTTGAGGTAACTCAAGTCGGTAAGCTACTGGTCCGACACGATCAATAATCTTGAATGGTCCAATATACCTTGGATTTAATTTCCCTCGTTTACCAAATCGAACAACGCCTTTCCAAGGTGAAACTTTAAGCATGACCATCTCTCCAATTTCAAATTCTATATCTTTTCTTTTAATGTCAGCGTAGCTCTTTTGTCGACTTTGGGCGG
Organism: Rutidosis leptorrhynchoides; assembly: GCF_046630445.1. Taxonomy (NCBI): domain Eukaryota; kingdom Viridiplantae; phylum Streptophyta; class Magnoliopsida; order Asterales; family Asteraceae; genus Rutidosis; species Rutidosis leptorrhynchoides. The sequence continues at coordinate 429,356,330 of NC_092334.1, read as the reverse complement.
TTTTCAACCGTTGTTGAATTTGGATGATCTTCTCGGTAGTTTCTTGTATAATCTCCGGACCCGTAATCTGTCTATCCCCCACCTCACTCCAACAAATCGGAGACCTGCACTTTCTACCATAAAGTGCTTCAAATGGCGCCATCTCAATGCTTGAATGGTAGCTGTTGTTGTAGGAAAATTCTGCTAATGGTAGATGTCGATCCCAACTGTTTCCGAAATCAATAACACATGCTCGTAGCATGTCTTCAAGAGTTTGTATCGTCCTTTCGCTCTGCCCATCAGTTTGTGGATGATAGGCAGTACTCATGTCTAGACGAGTTCCTAATGCTTGCTGTAATGTCTGCCAGAATCTTGAAATAAATCGGCCATCCCTATCAGAGATAATAGAGATTGGTATTCCATGTCTGGAGACGACTTCCTTCAAATACAGTCGTGCTAACTTCTCCATCTTGTCATCTTCTCTTATTGGTAGGAAGTGTGCTGATTTGGTGAGACGATCAACTATTACCCAAATAGTATCAAAACCACTTGCAGTCCTTGGCAATTTAGTGATGAAATCCATGGTAATGTTTTCCCATTTCCATTCCGGGATTTCGGGTTGTTGAAGTAGACCTGATGGTTTCTGATGCTCAGCTTTGACCTTAGAACACGTCAAACATTCTCCTACGTATTTAGCAACATCGGCTTTCATACCCGGCCACCAAAAATGTTTCTTGAGATCCTTGTACATCTTCCCCGTTCCAGGATGTATTGAGTATCTGGTTTTATGAGCTTCTCTAAGTACCATTTCTCTCATATCTCCAAATTTTGGTACCCAAATCCTTTCAGCCCTATACCGGGTTCCGTCTTCCCGAATATTAAGATGCTTCTCCGATCCTTTGGGTATTTCATCCTTTAAATTTCCCTCTTTTAAAACTCCTTGTTGCGCCTCCTTTATTTGAGTAGTAATGTTATTATGAATCATTATATTCATAGATTTTACTCGAATGGGTTCTCTATCCTTCCTGCTCAAGGCATCGGCTACCACATTTGCCTTCCCCGGGTGGTAACGAATCTCAAAATCGTAATCATTCAATAATTCAATCCACCTACGCTGCCTCATATTCAGTTGTTTCTGATTAAATATGTGTTGAAGACTTTTGTGGTCGGTATATATAATACTTTTGACCCCATATAAGTAGTGCCTCCAAGTCTTTAATGCAAAAACAACCGCGCCTAATTCCAAGTCATGCGTCGTATAATTTTGTTCGTGAATCTTCAATTGTCTAGACGCATAAGCAATCACCTTCGTTCGTTGCATTAATACACAACCGAGACCTTGCTTTGATGCGTCACAATAAATCACAAAATCATCATTCCCTTCAGGCAATGACAATATAGGTGCCGTAGTTAGCTTTTTCTTCAATAACTGAAACGCTTTCTCTTGTTCATCATTCCATTCAAATTTCTTCCCTTTATGCGTTAATGCAGTCAAGGGTTTTGCTATTCTGGAAAAGTCTTGGATGAACCTTCTGTAGTAACCAGCTAGTCCTAAAAACTGGCGTATGTGTTTCGGAGTTTTCGGGGTTTCCCACTTTTCAACAGTTTCTATCTTTGCCGGATCCACCTTAATACCTTCTTTGTTCACTATGTGACCGAGGAATTGAACTTCTTCCAACCAAAATGCACACTTTGAAAACTTAGCGTACAATTCTTCCTTCCTCAATACTTCTAACACCTTTCTCAAATGTTCACCGTGTTCTTGGTCATTCTTTGAGTAAATAAGTATGTCATCAATGAAAACAATGACAAACTTGTCAAGGTATGGTCCACACACTCGGTTCATAAGGTCCATGAACACAGCTGGTGCATTAGTTAAACCAAACGGCATGACCATAAACTCGTAATGACCGTAACGTGTTCTGAAAGCAGTCTTTGGAATATCATCTTCTTTCACCCGCATTTGATGATACCCGGAACGTAAGTCAATCTTTGAATAAACAGACGAGCCTTGTAGTTGATCAAATAAGTCGTCGATTCTCGGTAGTGGGTAGCGGTTCTTGATGGTAAGTTTGTTCAACTCTCGGTAGTCGATACACAACCTGAATGTACCATCTTTCTTCTTGACAAACAAAACAGGAGCTCCCCACGGTGATGTGCTTGGTCGAATGAAACCACGCTCTAAAAGTTCTTGTAATTGGCTTTGCAGTTCTTTCATCTCGCTGGGTGCGAGTCTGTAAGGAGCACGAGCTATTGGTGCAGCTCCTGGTACAAGATCTATTTGAAATTCAACGGATCGATGTGGGGGTAATCCCGGTAATTCTTTCGGAAATACATCGGGAAATTCTTTTGCAATGGGAACATCATTGATGCTCTTTTCTTCAGTTTGTACTTTCTCGACGTGTGCTAGAACAGCATAGCAACCTTTTCTTATTAGTTTTTGTGCCTTCAAATTACTAATAAGATGTAGCTTCGTGTTGCCCTTTTCTCCGTACACCATTAAGGGTTTTCCTTTTTCTCGTATAATGCGAATTGCATTTTTGTAACAAACGATCTCCGCTTTCACTTCTTTCAACCAGTCCATACCGATTATCACATCAAAACTCCCTAACTCTACTGGTATCAAATCAATCTTAAATGTTTCGCTAACCAGTTTAATTTCTCGATTCCGACATATATTATCTGCTGAAATTAATTTACCATTTGCTAATTCGAGTAAAAATTTACTATCCAAAGGCGTCAATGGACAACTTAATTTAGCACAAAAATCTCTACTCATATAGCTTCTATCCGCACCCGAATCAAATAAAACGTAAGCAGATTTATTGTCAATAAGAAACGTACCCGTAACAAGCTCCGGGTCTTCCTGTGCCTCTACCGCATTAATATTGAAAACTCTTCCACGGCCTTGTCCATTCGTGTTCTCCTGGTTCGGGCAATTTCTAATAATGTGGCCTGGTTTTCCACATTTATAACAAACTACATTGGCATAACTTGCTCCGACACTACTTGCTCCGCCATTACTCGTTCCGACACCATTTGTTCCTTTCGTTCTATTAACCCCTGGTCCGTAGACCTCACACTTCGCCGCGCTATGACCATTTCTTTTACACTTGTTGCAAAATTTGGTGCAGAACCCCGAGTGATTCTTTTCACACCTTTGGCATAGTTGCTTCTGATTGTTGTTGTTGTTGCGGTTATTATTGTTGTTGGGATGATTGTTGTAGTTGCTGTTGTTGTTGTTGTTGTTGTTGTTGTTGTTGGGCCGTTTGTTGTAGTTGCGATTGATGTTGCGATTGTTGGGATAATTGTTGCGATTATTGTTGTAATTGCTGTTGTTGTTGTATTGGTGATTCTTATCACCGTTTTCCTCCCACTTTCTTTTGACTTGCTTCACATTGGCCTCTTCAGCAGTCTGTTCTTTAATTCTTTCTTCAATCTGGTTCACTAGTTTGTGAGCCATTCTACATGCCTGTTGTATGGAGGCGGGCTCGTGTGAACTTATATCTTCTTGGATTCTTTCCGGTAATCCTTTCACAAACGCGTCGATCTTCTCTTCCTCATCTTCGAATGCTCCCGGACACAATAGGCACAATTCTGTGAATCGTCTTTCGTACGTGGTAATATCAAATCCTTGGGTTCGTAACCCTCTAAGTTCTGTCTTGAGCTTATTGACCTCGGTTCTGGGACGGTACTTCTCGTTCATCAAGTGCTTGAATGCTGACCACGGTAGTGCGTACGCATCGTCTTGTCCCACTTGCTCTAGATAGGTATTCCACCATGTTAACGCAGAACCTGTGAAGGTATGCGTAGCGTACTTCACTTTGTCCTCTTCAGTACACTTACTTATGGCAAACACCGATTCGACCTTCTCGGTCCACCGTTTCAATCCGATCGGTCCTTCGGTTCCATCAAATTCCAAAGGTTTGCAGGCAGTGAATTCTTTGTAGGTGCATCCTACACGATTTCCTGTACTGCTAGATCCAAGGTTATTGTTGGTATGTAGCGCAGCCTGTACTGCGGCTATGTTTGAAGCTAGAAAAGTACGGAATTCCTCTTCATTCATATTCACGGTGTGTCGAGTAGTCGGTGCCATTTCCTTCAAAATAGTTAAATGGAACAAGTTAATCATACAGAATATTAAGAGTAGTTAATAGTATTTCGTAGCATAATATGAACTCATTTATAAAAGCTTTTTCTTCATATTAGCGTTTTATAAGTTTAAATTCGGGTAGTACCTACCCGTTAAGTTCATACTTAGTAGCTAATATACAATTCAACTACTACAATTCTATATGAAAAACTGATTATAATAATATTTCGCGTTCAAACTTTTACACAATATTTTACAAACTTACAATACCGCTTATTTTACATATAGCATGAAATATAGCACACAATAAATTTGATACACGATGGTTGTGAAGATAATTCTAGCTAGTACACAAGTCGTTCAGCAAAGGCAATAAAGACACGTAATTCATACGTCCAGAAACAAGTCATGCATTCTGGTTTTACTAGGATTACTTCCCATCCTTGGTCTTGTGGAACATAACCGTTATGGCTGTTGATAAGACAGCGTGTTGTAACGTCGTCAAAGGGACGAGGGTTACGTAATGTCCAACAGTCCCGTAATAATCTAAAAACCTCATTTCTTACCCCAATTACCGACTCCGTCACTTGTGGAAACGTTTTGTTTAATAGTTGTAGCCCGATGTTCTTGTTCTCACTTTGGTGAGAAGCGAACATTACTAATCCGTAAGCATAACATGCTTCTTTATGTTGCATGTTAGCCGCTTTTTCTAAATCACGAAGTCCAATATTCGGATATATTGAGTCAAAATAATTTCTTAACCCGTTGCGTAAAATAGCATTTGGGTTCCCCGCAATATATGCGTCAAAGTAAACACATCGTAACTTATGGGTTTCCCAATGTGATATCCCCCATCTTTCAAACGAAAGTCTCTTATAAACCAAGACATTCTTGGAACGTTCTTCGAATGTCTTACAAACTGATCTCGCCTTAAATAGTTGTGCCGAGGAATTCTGGCCGACTCTAGACAAGATTTCATCAATCATGTCTCCGGGTAGGTCTCTTAAAATATTGGGTTGTCTATCCATTTTGTGTTTTTAAACTGTAAAATAGACAAGAGTTAGATTCATAAAAAAATACTTATTAATACAAGCAATTTTTACATATATCATAAAGCATACGAACACTATATTACATATATTACACCACACGAATACAACTATCTTATTCCGACTCGCTCGTTTCTTCTTCTTCGGTTTTGGTTCGTTTTGCCAAGTTTCTAGGGATATATGATGTTCCCCTAATACGAGCCGTCGTGATCCACATTGGTTTAGAAAAACCTGGTGGTTTAGAGGTTCCCGGGTCATTGTTACAACTTAAGGACTTCGGGGGTTGACGATACATATAAAGTTCATCGGGGTTGGAATTAGATTTCTCTATTTTTATGCCCTTTCCCTTATTATTTTCTTTTGCCTTTTTAAATTCAGTTGGGGTAATTTCTATAACATCATCGGAATTGTCGTCGGAATCCGATTCATCGGAGAATTGGTAATTCTCCCAATATTTTGCTTCCTTGGCGGAAACACCATTGACCATAATTAACTTTGGTCGGTTGGTTGAGGATTTTCTTTTACTTAACCGTTTTATTATTTCCCCCACCGGTTCTATTTCTTCATCCGGTTCCGATTCTTCTTCCGGTTCCGATTCTTCTTCCGGTTCCGACTCTTCTTCCGGTTCCTCTTCGGGAACTTGTGAATCAGTCCACAAATCATTCCAATTTACATTTGACTCTTCATTATTATTAGGTGAGTCAATGGGACTTGTTCTAGAGGTAGACATCTATCACATAATATCAAACACGTTAAGAGATTAATATATCACATAATATTCATATGTTAAAAATATATAGTTTCCAACAAAAATGTTAAGCAATCATTTTTAAAGAAAACACGGTCGAAGTCCAGACTCACTAATGCATCCTAACAAACTCGATAAGACACACTAATGCAAATTTTCTGGTTCTCTAAGACCAACGCTCGGATACCAACTGAAATGTCCCGTTCTTATTGATTAAAAACGTTCCATATTAATTGATTTCGTTGCGAGGTTTTGACCTCTATATGAGACGTTTTTCAAAGACTGCATTCATTTTTAAACAAACCATAACCTTTATTTCATCAATAAAGGTTTAAAAAGCTTTACGTAGATTATCAAATAATGATAATCTAAAATATCCTGTTTACACACGACCATTACATAATGGTTTACAATACAAATATGTTACAACAAAATAAGTTTCTTGAATGCAGTTTTTACACAATATCATACAAGCATGGACTCCAAATCTTGTCCTTATTTAAGTATGCGACAGCGGAAGCTCTTAATAATCACCTGAGAATAAACATGCTTAAAACGTCAACAAAAATGTTGGTGAGTTATAGGTTTAACCTATATATATCAAATCGTAACAATAGACCACAAGATTTCATATTTCAATACACATCCCATACATAGAGATAAAAATCATTCATATGGTGAACACCTGGTAACCGACAATAACAAGATGCATATATAAGAATATCCCCATCATTCCGGGACACCCTTCGGATATGATATAAATTTCGAAGTACTAAAGCATCCGGTACTTTGGATGGGGTTTGTTAGGCCCAATAGATCTATCTTTAGGATTCGCGTCAATTAGGGTGTCTGTTCCCTAATTCTTAGATTACCAGACTTAATAAAAAAGGGGCATATTCGATTTCGATAATTCAACCATAGAATGTAGTTTCACGTACTTGTGTCTATTTTGTAAATCATTTATAAAACCTGCATGTATTCTCATCCTAAAAATATTAGATTTTAAAAGTGGGACTATAACTCACTTTCACAGATTTTTACTTCGTCGGGAAGTAAGACTTGGCCACTGGTTGATTCACGAACCTATAACAATATATACATATATATCAAAGTATGTTCAAAATATATTTACAACACTTTTAATATATTTTGATGTTTTAAGTTTATTAAGTCAGCTGTCCTCGTTAGTAACCTACAACTAGTTGTCCACAGTTAGATGTACAGAAATAAATCGATAAATATTATCTTGAATCAATCCACGACCCAGTGTATACGTATCTCAGTATTGATCACAACTCAAACTATATATATTTTGGAATCAACCTCAACCCTGTATAGCTAACTCCAACATTCACATATAGAGTGTCTATGGTTGTTCCGAAATATATATAGATGTGTCGACATGATAGGTCGAAACATTGTATACGTGTCTATGGTATCTCAAGATTACATAATATATAATACAAGTTGATTAAGTTATGGTTGGAATAGATTTGTTACCAATTTTCACGTAGCTAAAATGAGAAAAATTATCCAATCTTGTTTTACCCATAACTTCTTCATTTTAAATCCGTTTTGAGTGAATCAAATTGCTATGGTTTCATATTGAACTCTATTTTATGAATCTAAACAAAAAAAGTATAGGTTTCTAGTCGAAAAAATAAGTTACAAGTCGTTTTTGTAAAGGTAGTCATTTCAGTCGAAAGAACGACGTCTAGATGACCATTTTAGAAAACATACTTCCACTTTGAGTTTAACCATAATTTTTGGATATAGTTTCATGTTCATAATAAAAATTATTTTCTCAGAATAACAACTTTTAAATCAAAGTTTATCATAGTTTTTAATTAACTAACCCAAAACAGCCCGCGGTGTTACTACGACGGCGTAAATCCGGTTTTACGGTGTTTTTCGTGTTTCCAGGTTTTAAATCATTAAGTTAGCATATCATATAGATATAGAACATGTGTTTAGTTGATTTTAAAAGTCAAGTTAGAAGGATTAACTTTTGTTTGCGAACAAGTTTAGAATTAACTAAACTATGTTCTAGTGATTACAAGTTTAAACCTTCGAATAAGATAGCTTTATATGTATGAATCGAATGATGTTATGAACATCATTACTACCTTAAGTTCCTTGGATGAACCTACTGGAAAAGAGAAAAATGGATCTAGCTTCAATGGATCCTTGGATGGCTCAAAGTTCTTGAAGCAAAATCATGACACGAAAACAAGTTCAAGTAAGATCATCACTTGAAATAAGATTGTTATAGTTATAGAAATTTAACCAAAGTTTGAATATGATTATTACCTTGTATTAGAATGATAACCTACTGTAAGAAACAAAGATTTCTTGAGGTTGGATGATCACCTTACAAGATTGGAAGTGAGCTAGCAAACTTGAAAGTATTCTTGATTTTATGAAACTAGAACTTTTGGAATTTATGAAGAACACTTAGAACTTGAAGATAGAACTTGAGAGAGTTCAATTAGATGAAGAAAATTGAAGAATGAAAGTGTTTGTAGGTGTTTTTGGTCGTTGGTGTATGGATTAGATATAAAGGATATGTAATTTTGTTTTCATGTAAATAAGTCATGAATGATTACTCATATTTTTGTAATCTTATGAGATATTTCATGCTAGTTGCCAAATGATGGTTCCCACATGTGTTAGGTGACTCACATGGGCTGCTAAGAGCTGATCATTGGAGTGTATATACCAATAGTACATACATCTAAAAGCTGTGTATTGTACGAGTACGAATACGGGTGCATACGAGTAGAATTGTTGATGAAACTGAACGAGAATGTAATTGTAAGCATTTTTGTTAAGTAGAAGTATTTTGATAAGTGTATTGAAGTCTTTCAAAAGTGTATAAATACATATTAAAACACTACATGTATATACATTTTAACTGAGTCGTTAAGTCATCGTTAGTCGTTACATGTAAGTGTTATTTTGAAACCTTTAGGTTAACGATCTTGTTAAATGTTGTTAACCCAATGTTTATAATATCAAAAGAGATTTTAAATTATTATATTATCATGATATTATGATGTACGAATATCTCTTAATATGATATATATACATTAAATGTCGTTACAACGATAAACGTTACATATATGTCTCGTTTCAAAATCATTAAGTTAGTAGTCTTGTTTTTACATATGTAGTTCATTGTTAATATAATTAATGATATGTTTACTTATCATAATATCATGTTAACTATATATATAACCATATATATGTCATCATATAGTTTTTTTACAAGTTTTAACGTTCGTGAATCACCGATCAACTTGGGTGGTCAATTGTCTATATGAAACCTATTTCAATTAATCAAGTCTTAACAAGTTTGATTGCTTAACATGTTGGAAACATTTAATCATGTAAACATCAATCTCAATTAATATATATAAACATGGAAAAGTTCGGGTCACTACATCATGTCCGATACTAACCCCTTTAAAGAGCCCTTTTTCAATAGCCGCATTTGAAAGTATATTCAATCCTTCCGCTGCCAAAATGAAGAGGAAAGGAGAAAGCGGATCTGTGATGCCCCGTACAAAACCATCGTGTATGAATCATCAACAACAGGATCATTACAAGGTCAAATACTATATGCGGTTTCAAAAGAAGTTTGCATTCATGAATAAAGGTGATGTCTTAACCAACATCAAATATCTTACAACAAAAGTATGCTTCAATGAACATAAGCAATTAGTAATAGTACGTGACCCAACGGTCATTACAAATCATTGTTTCAAAAGGTAACATAGTTTGAATGCAAATAAAACGTTTCATGCGGTGACAACTCTAACAAGCGCAGCGGGTGTCTACAAGGCATGACTAGTACAACTGCGGAAGCACGCAACCTTAAGTACCTGAGAAAAACATGCTTAAAAACGTCAACACAAAGGTTGGTGAGCTATAGTTTAAGTATAACAGTAATGTAAGGTAGGCCACGAGATTTCAGTGCTTCAACAGCGTTTCAAAATAGTATGAAAAGTATATGTATAACCGTGGGCACTTGGTAACTAACTTAATGTTTATCACCCCCTAAAAGTACACTTGGCGAGTGCGTATGTTTAGGAAGTATTAAACACCCGTTAAATGCTAGCGCTACTAGCCCGAGTGGGGATGTCAAACCCTATGGATCCATATCTAAGATTCGCGTTCACCGGTTCAAAGACCAATGACTAAACGTTACCGAGCTAAGGGGAAAGTTTATGCCGTTGTATAACCCACACATATATAAAGTTTAAGCACTCGTGCCTAGTATGTAAAACGTAAAATGCGCATGTATTCTCAGTTCCCAAAATAGTTAAAGTAAAAAGGGATGCTATAACTCACAGTGGAAAAGTAGTAGTAAAGTTGACTCGGGAAAAGTAAGCAAGTACGTTGGTTCGGAAAGTCCTCAACCTAAGTCAAAAGTTACTAAGTCAGTAAATCGTCCCAATAGGTTTAAAAGTATGTAAATTAGGTCTTAAGGGTCATCATCATTCATCATCAAACAAAAAGTATAAAGTAAGTTTCGTTCTAGAAAAGAGTTTAAAACAAAGGCTGACTTCGATCAGTCACCACGGACCCTATACCTACTGAAATAAGGTGATACCAGTGGCCATGGCTCCGTATATAAGTCCTTTAGTTGCTGTCAAAATTCCATAACCAAACTCGTCTTCGTTTGACCGTGGCAACGGTTTAAGTGCGAGTAGGTCAGAATTTTCAGCACAACGTTAAAAGGACATAGTGACGTTCGGAGGGCCATAGATCCTAAACCGTTACTCGGATTAAGACAAGTATTAAACGAAAAATTATCTACTCGAACAAAGATAACCGAAAATCAACTTTACAGTAGCCCAGATATTCTGATCAGTTACAGAAAACAGAAGATAAAGTGCTCCGGTGGGTTCTTGGTGCTTGATGCTCATCACGGTTCTCATCCTTGATGCTTGTAGCTTCAAGTGTACAACTCGTTGATGTGTTTGCAGCATATTTACCAAGTTTTAACCATCATAACACTAATGCAAGTCTAAGATATGTAGCACAACTCAATTAAGTGTTGTAAGTAGTTTGATGAACCAAAGTTACATCAAGATCTTAGATTTATCACATACATGAGTTATAAAAGTAATATTGAACTACAAACTTGAAAGTAAACTAGCTAATCAAGATCTTAAGTTGTAGAACATAGTTCTTAGTTATATCTTGAAGATCCAAGACCCAAAAGTCTAGATCTAAAGTTATTAAGTTAAATCCTAAGTTATAAGACATAAATCTTTACTTTCATGAAACCATAAGTTATGAAACTTAGATTTTCATCTTGTAAAGTGTATGTAAGCTTATGAGCTCTTAATTATGACAAAATAAGTAGACCATAAGCTATAGAAACTTAGATCTTTCATAAGTATGTGAAGTTGTAACTAGAAAGTTAAACTTCCATGTTCTTGAACTTATAAAGTTAGCTTTTAGTTTCAAGAAGTATGAGATCAAGATTACCTTGTAATACTTGACCATTATACCAAAATCACGAATTTAAATGTGCATAATATGAAGAAATAAACTAAATAAACAAGTAACAAGTTCATGGTTGTTCATACTTTTAAAGATTCAAGCCAAGGCTTTGATCTTTAAGAAAGTAAACTTTAAGTTTACAACATGAACTTCAAGTATGATTTTACAACATGAACTTTCTTTCTTTAAAAACCTTAAGTGTTGAACCATGAACTAGTAAGTTTAGGTTCTTGTGTGTTCTTGTAAATACAAGATAATATGAAGAATTAAGCTAGAAAGTTTGATTCTTGTACTAGTAAGTAAACAACAACAAGAACAAGTAACAAACAAGCAAAAGAATGATGATGATGAGTGCTTTAGGTGGCGGTTTTAGATGAAAAAAGGAGAAGAAAAGTCTCATGTTACTTACAATATTTAAGAGCAAATGAGAGAAAAGGAGAAGTATATTTGTGTGTGTGAAAAGTGAAATGAGAACAAATGAAGAATACAAGTGATAAGTAATAAAAAAAAAAAATTTGAACACTCCCTTTGCTATGTGGTGGCCAACGGTTTAATCAAGAAAGGGGGGGGGGGGGGGGGGAGGAAGGGAAATGTCCACAAGTCTCTTGCATGTATTTGGCTCAAAGTAGTAATAAAGTGAGTTGTTATGAGAAAGTGTTGTAATGGAACAAGTAACTAGTCTCCATCCACTTAATTAATCTTGTATTAAGCTTAATAAGTGACTAGCAACTTATTGGGCTCCTAATAGTCCATTAAGAAAGGTAGGGTGGGATTCCAAGTCCATTAACATGTATCCATTAATAAAAGCCCAGGTCTTAAGCAAATAAGTAACAATTAATTAAATAAAGCCCAAGTAATTAACCACATGCATTAGTTAATTATAATGATTAATAATAATTAATCATGAATGTAAATAATATTCAAAAATATTATTCGCGCAAAGTACGTGTGTCACAAAGACAAGTCGGGATATGTAAAGTCAAGTACGGTATCAAGTAAATGTAATAAAATACATTCATTAATGCGCAAGTATTAATAATAAATATTATATTATTAATAAACGTTGGAAAAACCAGGGTCATTACATTACCCAACTGTTAAAGAAAATTTCGTCCCGAAATTTTAAGCTGAGGTAGATGGAGGAGTCGGGAAAAGGTGAGGATACTTCTGCATCATTTGATCCTCTCATTCCCAGGTAAACTCAGGTCCTCGTTTGGCATTCCATCATACTCAGATGATCGAAATCTTGTTGTGTTTCAAAGTTTTGACCTCACGGTCCATAATTTCAACAGGCTCTTCCACGAAGTGGAGTTTGTCATAAATCGTAAGTTCCTCCAAAGGTATGACATGTTCCGGTTCAGCAAGACACTTCTTCAAATTCGATACATGAAAGGTAGGATGAACGGAGCTCAATTGAGTTAGAAGATCCAAACGGTAAGCAACGGGTCCAACATGCTCCAAGATTTCGAAAGGACCAATGTATCACGGGTTTAACTTCCCAAGTTTTCCAAAACGGATCACACCTTTCCAAGGTGCGACCTTCAACATTACACGGTCACCCACGTTGAATTCAAAGTTTTTACGTTTTAGGTCGGCATAACTCTTTTGACGATCACGTGCCGTCTTGAGTCTCGCTTGAATCTGGACAACCTTCTCAGTGGTTTCATGGACTACCTCGGGTTCGATGATTTGCTTTTCACCTACTTCGGCCCAACAGATAGGAGATCGGCACTTGCAGCCATACAATGCTTCAAAAGGTGCGGCATTAATACTCGAATGATAACTGTTGTTGTAAGGGAATTCGGCTAGCGGCAAATGCCTTTCCCAAGCCTTTCCTAAATCAATGACACATGCACGCAACATATCCTCCAAAGTCTGAATTGTGCATTCGCTCTGACCATTGGTCTGTGGGTGATAAATAGTACTCATGTCGAGACGAGTTCCCAAGGCTTCTTGCAAAGAACGCGAAAATCTAGAAGCAAAACGGGGATCGCGATCTGAGATGATCGATAAAGGTACACCATGACGAGATACAACCTCTTTGATGTATAGTTGAGCGAGTCTCTCCATCGTATCCGTTTCCTTCATGGCTAAGAAGTGTGCAGATTTAGTAAGATGGTCAACAATAACCCAAATGGTATCGTATCCGCCCACCGTCTTTGGTAGCTTGGTAATGAAATCCGTTGTGATTCTTTCCCACTTCCATTACGGGATTTTCGATTGTTGAAGTAATCCAGAGGGCCTCTGATGCTCGGCCTTTACTTTCGAGCAAGTCAAACATTTCCCAACATAAGTTACAACATCCTTCTTAAGATTCGACCACCAGTACTGTTCCTTAAGATCGTGGTACATTTTGCCCGCTCCAGGGTGAATCGAATATCTCGACTTGTGGGCTTCATCTAGTATAAGGTTTCGAAGATCTCCATAAAGAGGTACCCAAATCCTTCCTGCAAAATATCGAAGTCTAGTCTCCTTAACTTCGAATCGAGAGACGAGAATGTTCAAGTGTTCATGAGATATATTTTCCTCCTTGAGAGCCTCATCTTGGGCTACTCGAATCTGGCTGTTGAGATTTAAATGAATGGTGATGTTCAAGGCTCGGACACGAAGAGGTTCCGTTCTCTCCTTTCGGCTCAAAGCTTCAGCTACAACATTGGCCTTTCTAGGGTGATAACGAAGTTCACAATCATAGTCGTTCAGCCTCTCGATCCATCGATGCTGTCTCATATTCATTTGCTTCTGATCGAAGATGTATTGGAGGCTTTTATGGTCGGTGAATATAGTACTCTTAGTTCCATACAAATAGTGTCTCCACAATTTGAGCGCAAATACAACGGTTCCAAGTTCAAGATCGTGTGTTGTGTAATTTCGTTCACGAATCTTCAGTTGACGGGAGGCGTAAGCGATAACCTTTGTGCTTTGCATCAGTACACAACCAAAACCACTTTTCGAAGCATCGCAATAAACGACGAAATCATCACTGCCTTCAAGAAGTGATAAGATAGGTGCGGTGGTTAACTTCTTCTTCAATGTTTGAAATGCAGATTCCTGTTCGGGTTCCCAAATGAACTTCTTCCCTTTGTGAGTCAGCACGGTCAAAGGACACGCAATCAGAGAGAAACCTTCAATAAACCTTCGGTAGTAACCGGCGAGACCTAAAAATTGGCGAATATGAGTTGGAGTAGTGGGGGTTTCCCACTTGCTGATAGCTTCAATCTTGGCGGGATCAACTTTGATACCCTGGTCGCTCACAACATGACCCAGAAATTGGACTTCCTTCAACCAAAATTCACACTTGGAGAATTTGGCATAAAGTTGCTCTTGTCTCAAGAGTTCAAGTACTAGTCAGAGGTGTTGCTCATGCTCTTCTTCGCTCTTAGAGTAGATAAGGATATCATCTATGAAGACGATAACGAACTTATCCAAGTAAGGCTTGCAGACACGATTCATGAGGTCCATGAACACGACAGGTGCGTTAGTTAATCCGAATGGCATCATGAGAAACTCATAATGACCATAACGGGTTCTAAATGCAGTATTCATCACGTCACTTTCCTTCACCCTCAACTAGTGATAACTGGATCACAAATCGATCTTTGAGTAAACACTCGATCCTTGTAGTTGATCAAAAAGATCGTCAATACAGGGAAGAGGATACCGATTCTTGATCGTCAATTTATTGAGTTCACGGTAGTCGATACACATGCAGAAGGATCCGTCCTTCTTCTTCACAAACAAAACAGGTGCGCCCCAAGGAGAGAAACTGGGTTGGATAAATCCTCGGTCTAGCAGTTCTTGTAATTGGCTCTGCAACTCTTGCATTTCGGAAGGTGCGAGTCGATAGGGTGCGCGAGCTACAGGTGCAGCTCCTGGCACTAAATCGATCTGAAACTCTACTGCTCTCGGTGGCGGTAATCCAGGCAATTCTTCCAAAAAGACATCGGAAAACTCATTCACAATTCGAACATCGTTCACACTCTTCACCTCGGTTTCGAATGTTTTCACATGTGCTAGCACAGCAAGACGTCCTTTCTTCATGATCTTTTGCGCTTTCACGCAACTAATGAGGTTCAGCTTCGAGGTACATCTCTCTCCGTAAATGATCAGTGGCTCGCCGTCTCCGTGTGGTATACGAAGAGCTTTATCTCCACAGATAATGTCGGCCCTTATCTTGGTCAACCAGTCCATACCGACAATAACATCAAAGCTTCCCAACTTAATGGGTATCAGGTCAATCTCGAAATTCACACCAGCTATGTTGATAATGGCTCCTCGACTAATATGATCTACTTTCTCAAGTTTTCCATTGGCTACCTCTACAAGCATACTCTCCTTTAAAGGAACTAACGACTAATTTATCTTATCGCAAAAGTGCCTGCATACATAACTTCTATCGGCACCAGTATCAAATAGGACAGAAGCTAATAAATTGTTGATAGTGAATATACCTGTGACCAAGTCGGGGTTCTCACGAGCATCCCTTGCATTTACATTGAAAGCTCTACCACGTGGTGGTCCACCGTCCTTTCGCTTGTTGGGACACTCATTTCTGAAGTGGACCGTTTATCCGCATTCATAACACTTTCTCGGTCCAGTGGGGTTCAGCTTCCCAGTCATGGTGGTGATCTTGCAGTCCCTGTCGATATGCCCGGTCTTTTTGCATTTTTCACAAACAATGTTACAGTACCCGGTATGGTACTTGTAGCACCTCTTGCACTGTGGTAGAGTACCCTTGTAGTTGGGGTTCGAGTTGGTGTTTGGATTGGGATTCCCACCGTTGTTGTTTCCTTTGAAACCCTCATGTCGCTTCGCTGGGTTTTGATCATAGGCTCTACCCTTGTTGTTATCCTACTTACGCTTATCACTACTACCCGCTTCGAATTTTGCCTTTTCCGGTTCATCGATGATGATTTGGTTCATTAAGGTATGTGCCATGCGCATTGCTTCCGGGACATTGGGTGGCTTAGACGAGGTGACATTTTCCTTAATGGACTTAGGAAGTCCCCAAAAATAACTTTCCATACGTTTGAACTCCGGGGTAACCATGGTAGGACACATCAGGGCTAATTCTAGATACCTCCAGTGGTAACCATCGAGGTCGTTTCCCACAACCTTCAACTTCATAAACTCAATCTCTATTTTCTGGATCTCGGTCCTAGGGCAATATTCCTCAATCAGGGCCCCTTTGAATTCCTCCCATGGGGTAGCAAATGCCTCATCAATACCCTTTGCTTGAGCCAACGTGTTCCACCAAGTTAGTGCGCCGTCAGACAGCGTACATGAAGCAAACTTGGTTTTGTTTGCCTCTGAATAGTTACTAACTCGAAACACAGATTCTAATTTCTCAAACCACTTAGTGAGACCAACTGGCCCCTCCATTCCACTAAAGTTGTGGGGCTTGCAGATTTGAAACTCTTTGTATGTACACCCATTACGAATGGGCTGGACAACCAGTGGCGGTGGAGCTTGGGATTTCATTTCCGCTAAAGCTGCGACGACTCGTTCATTGATCATTTCCTCAATTTGGGCTGTGGTGGGTGTTGATCTTCCGTTGGCCATGATGTTCTAAACAAAAATTTTGACTCAAGTCAAAATCCGGTATTCAAATAGTAATAATACAGTATATGGTAACCAACATGGAATCAACACATCACATGTTTATTAAGTAATGCAACCAGGTACAAATACCACAGAATCATACAGTAACGTAAATAGAACATCGTACAAGAATTAAATAACGCAAAGTTCCATTCATTAATAATAAGTTGCATACATCTGTATAGGTTCGTACAATACATAAGTGAAACATGAAGCTACAACTAGATTACATAATGAAATCTACTACAAAGGTCCTATGGTGAAGGTGGGTGTAGGATGTCCAATACGTGGGACATCTGGTCCTCGAGCTCAGTTACCCGAGCACGGAGGATCTCCACCTCCCTCATCAGTTCCTCGACAGAGGGAGATGGTGGGGCAGGCGGTGCAGTCGGTGCTGGTGGTCCTGGTGGAGCTGGTGGTGCAGACGATCCGGCTCTAGAAGTAGAGGCTGCAAAGTGGTAAGGCTTACGGATGAAGGGATCAGCAGGATACGGCACAAGCCGCTTACAGGCGGTAACCCTACGATGCCGACCATATGCGTCAGTGAATGCTCGACCTCCATTAATCCCTGGAATGACGGTACCATCGAAACGGAACTGCTTCTTCGGCGGGGTGGAGGGTGGCTGTACAGGTGCATCATCAGGGTCCTCATTAGAATTATCGTCACTGGAGTCGTCTGAGGAGGTGTCGTCGGATAAAGAGTCAGTGGAGGATGGGTCGTTCGAATCATGTGGAGGTGGCTGCACGGGTGGCTGTACTGGCTCTCCTCGGGCGGCCATCATCTGTCGGTATCTGGCGGGTCCGATCGGAACGAGACGTCCATCAGGAGCGCGTCGACACCAATGGTTATGCTCATTATGGACTGGACCTTCCCCAAGATCCGCAGGAATCACAGCACCACCGGAATGGTGCTGTGGCTCCGAGGGTCCGGGGTCAAGTGGAGCTGGAATCTCCTGGAGGTCCTCGACTTTGTCAGAGGTAACCACTGGGGCAGGTGCATGAGTACTGGCACCAGAGGATGAAGCGCCAGGGTCACTGGTGGGTGTCGACGACGGCATCTGGGAATCGGCAACAACGGTCGGTGAAGTGGCGGACGAGTCTGAGTCACTGTCCAAAATGATGACAGGTGGAATATCCGACATCTGAACAAGGAAAAATAACTTTTTCCACGTCAGTAAGTCATAAAGCAAGCATGTATTAGGCAAAGTAACTACGACAGTCTAGATCATGTGTAACAGTAAGTAGCATGGCAATAATGACAAGTATCATGCAATCGAAAGCAGATAATAGCATGCAGTAGTGAAATCATGTAGTAGCATATGGCATATAGTAGTAAAAGTAAGCAGCAGCATGCAGCAAGTTCCGCAGAAACAAGTAAACTAGCAAGTTGTAGATTAGTCCTATTAGTGAATCCTAGTCGGGTCGGTCCAGACGCACTAATGCAACCTAATTCCCTACAACCAATGCTCTGATACCAAAAGTGATGCCCCGTACAAAACCATCATGTACGAATCATCAATAACAGGATCATTACAAGGTCAAATACTATATGCGGTTTCAAAAGAAGTTTGCATTCATGAATAAAGGTGATGTCTTAACCAACATCAAATATCTTACAACAAAAGTATGCTTCAATGAACAGAAGCAATTAGTAATAGTACGTGACCCAACGGTCGTTACAAATCATTGTTTCAAAAGGTAACATAGTTTGAATGCAAATAAAACGTTTCATGTGGTGATACAAGGCATGACTAGTACAACAGCGAAGCAAGCAACCTTAAGCGCCTGAGAAAAACATGCTTAAAAACGTCAACACAAAGGTTGGTGAGCTATAGTTTAAGTATAACAGTAATGTAAGGTAGGCCACGAGATTTCAGTGCTTCAACAGCATTTCAAAACAGTATGAAAAGTATATGTATAACCGTGGACACTTGGTAACTAACTTAATGTTTATCACCCCCTAAAAGTACACTTGGCGAGTGCGTATGTTTACGAAGTATTAAACACCCATTAAATGCTAGCGCTACTAGCCCGAGTGGGGATGTCAAACCCTATGGATCTATATCTAAGATTCGCGTTCACTGGTTCAAAGACCAATGACTAAACGTTACCGCGCTAAGGGGAAAGTTTATGCCGTTGTATAACCCACACATATATAAAGTTTAAGTACTCGTGCCTAGTATGTAAAACGTAAAATGCGCATGTATTCTCAGTTCCCAAAATAGTTAAAGTAAAAAGGGATGCTATAACTCACACTGAAAAAGTAGTAGTAAAGTTGACTCGGGAAAAGTAAGCAAGTACGTTGGTCCGGAAAGTCCTCAACCTAAGTCAAAAGTTACTAAGTCAGTAAATTGTTCCAATAGGTTTAAAATTATGTAAATTAGGTCTTAAGAGTCATCATCATTCATCATCAAACAAAAACTATAAAGTAAGTTTCGTTCTAGAAAAGAGTTTAAAACAAAGGCTGACTTCGATCAGTCACCACGGCCCCTATACCTACTAAAATAAGGTGAGACCAGTGGCCATGGCTCCGTATATAAGTCCTTTAGTTGCTGTAAAAATTTCAGAACCAAACTCGTCTTCGTTTGACCGTGGCGACGGTTTAAGTGCGAGTAGGTCAGAATTTTCAGCACAACGTTAAAAGGACATAGTGACGTTCGAAGGGCCATAGATCCTAAACCGTAACTCGGATTAAGACAAGTATTAAAGGAAAAATTATCTAACCGAACAGAGCTAACTGAAAATAAACTTTACAGTAGCCCATGTATTCTGATCAGTTACAGAAAATAGAAGATAAAGTGCTCCGGTGGGTTCTTGGTGCTTGGTGCTCATCACGGTTCTCATCCTTGATGCTTGTAGCTTCAAGTGTACAACTCGTTGATGTGTTTGCATCATATTTACCAAGTTTTGACCATCATAACACTAATGAAAGTCTAAGATATGTAGCACAACTCAATTAAGTGTTGTAAGTAGTTTGATGAACCAAAGTTACATCAAGATCTTAGATTTATCACATACATGAGCTATAAAAGTAATATTGAACTACACACTTGAAAGTAAACTAACTAATCAAGATCTTAAGTTGTAGAACATAGTTCTTAGTTAGATCTTGAAGATACAAGACCCAAAAGTCTAGATCTAAAGTTATTAAGTTAAATCCTAAGTTATAGGACATAAATCTTTACTTTCATGAAACCATAAGTTATGAAACTTAGATTTTCATCTTGTAAAGTGTATGTAATCTTATGAGCTCTTGATTATGAAAAAATAAGTAGACCATAAGCTATAGAAACTTAGATCTTTCATAAGTATGTGAAGTTGTAACTAGAAAGTTAAACTTCCATGTTCTTGAACTTATAAAGTTAGCTTTTAGTTTCAAGAAGTATGAGATCCAGATTAACTTGTAATACTTGACCATTATACCAAAATCACGAATTTAAATGTGCATAATATGAAGAAATAAACTAAATAAACAAGTAGCAAGTTCATGGTTGTTCATACTTTTAAAGATTCAATCCAAGGCTTTGATCTTTAAGAAAATAAACTTTACGTTTACAACATGAACTTCAAGTATGATTTTACAACATAACCTTTCTTTCTTTAAAAACCTTAAGTGTTGAACCATGAACTAGTAAGTTTAGGTTCTTGTGTGTTCTTGTAAATACAAGATAATATGAAGAATTAAACTAGAAAGTTTGATTCTTGTACTAGTAAGTAAACAACAACAAGAACAAGTAACAAACAAGCAAAAGAATGATGATGATGAGTGCTTTAGGTGGCGGTTTTAGATGAAAAAAAGGAGAAGAAAAGTCTCATGTTACTTACAATATTTGAGAGCAAATGAGAGAAAAGGAGAAGTATGTTTGTGTGTGTGAAAAGTGAAATGAGAACAAATGAAGAATACAAGTGATAAGTAATAAAAAATTTTTTTGAACACTCCCTTTGCTATGTGGTGGCCGACGGTTTCATCAAGAAAGGGGGGGAAGGGAAATGTCCACAAGTCTCTTGCATGTATTTGGCTCAAAGTAGTAATAAAGTGAGTTGTTATGGGAAAGTGTTGTAATGGAACAAGTAACTAGTCTCCATCCACTTAATTAATCTTGTATTAAGCTTAATAAGTCACTAGCAACTTGTTGGGCTCCTAATAGTCCATTAAGAAAGGTAGGGTGGGCTTCCAAGTCCATTAACATGTATGCATTAATAAAAGCCCAAGTCTTAAGCAAATAAGTAACAATTAATTAAATAAAGCCCAAGTAATTAACCACATGCATTAGTTAATTAAAATGATTAATAATAATTAATCATGAATGTAAATAATATTCGAAAATATTATTCGCGCAAAGTACGTGTGTCACAAAGACAAGTCGGGATATGTAAAGTCAAGTACGGTATCAAGTAAATGTAATAAAATACATTCGTTAATGCGCAAGTATTAATAATAAATATTATTAATAAACGTTGGAAAAACCAGGGTCGTTACAGGATCCCCTTGCCAAATTCCTCTTCCAAGTAAAAACTCCTTAGTGGGGGAGCCATTCACCAAAATAGATATAGAAGCGGATTTTAAACATGCGCTAATCCACTTTCTCCATTTGGTTCCAAAACCCATGTGATGTTAAAGCGAAGGGGTATAAAATACTATTAATTTTTACAAGGAAATACTATTAAATACGATACAATTTTACACAAGTGATTTATTTATTTATAGAGTGGATATACCTAAACCTTGCTACAACACTTATAGGCAGTGTACCTAATCGTACAGTAGTGTAGTTTTTAGTAAGTCCGGTTCGTTCCACAGGGATCTTTAGCCAAGCTTAACGCTATATTTTTAACTTATAATTGTAAAAATACAAAAATATATATAAGTAGTATTATTATTATAAAAGGGGGTTTTTACCGTTTAATGACCGGTTTGTCGATTTTTAAAACTTTAGTCGCAGTTAAAACCTAGTGTAAAATATTAAAAATAAATATAACTTAATTTAAAGCGTAAAGTAAATAACGATAATGAAATTGCGATAAATAAAAGTGCGATAAAATAAAATTGCGATAATTAAAGAGTACGATAATTAAAAGTGCAATTAAATAAAATGACAATAAATAAAAGTGCAATAATTAAAAGTGCAATTAAATATGAAATAAAGAAATTATGCTTATTTAAACTTCCGTAATCATGATGTTCGACGTGTTGTTTTTAGTTTATTCCCATGGGTTAATTGTCCTTTGTCCTGGATTATTCGATATGTCCATACGGATTTGTCCATAATAGTCCATCAGTCATAATTATAAAGTGCGAAAGTCTTCATCAAATTATTCTTATTCCCGAAGTCAAATATTCCAACTAATTGGGGATTCGAATTGTAACAAGGTCTTAATACTTTGTTTAATGAATACACCAGGTTATCGACTGCGTGTAGTCCAAGGTTTTACTACTTTGTTAACAATTACACCAATTACCCTTGAATGTAATCTACCCCTGTTTCAACAAATCTATTAACTATTAATCCAGTTCCGTGTCCGGTAAAATGAACAATTATTGGTATTTATAGATATCCCGCCCACCGTACCCAGTCAAGCGTATGTGGTTATATATAAATACGTCAAATTATAAGTCTATATATTAAATGAACGAGGTATCATTTAGTTAATATAAAACCCATTAATAGCCCATAGTCTAATTTCTACAAGTGTCATTCTTTTATTCAAACCCCAATTATGGTACAAAGCCCAATTACCCAATTTTAATATTTAGCCCAACATCATGATTACTTCGGCATTAAATAAGCATAATAATAACTTAGCTACGAGACATTAAATTAAAAGGTTGAACATAACTTACAATGATTAAAAATAGCGTAGCGTTACACAGACAGAATTTCGACTTACACCCTTACAATATTCGCTAACATACCCTTATTATTAGAATTTAAAATTAAAATTAAAATTATAATATAAATATTAATATATATACGTTGATAGATAGATGGAAAGGATGGATATATAATCAACCAAAACCGCGAATTTATAGGCATGTGGCCAGCTACCTACTGCCATGCGATCGCATGGATTTAACACTTCCAGGCCATGCGATCGCATGGCCTGCTTTTCCAGCTCACAGGTCTTTGTTTGTTTATTTGCCGACGTTTTAATAAATAAATATAATATATAAATAATTTTAAGAATTATTTAAATATTATATTATATTTATGTGCATAGTTGACTTGTAATTTTTAGTCCGTTGCGTCGAGCGTTGAGAGTTGACTCTGGTCCAGGTTCCGAATTTTTGAACGTCCTTGCGTACAATTTAATATCTTGTATTTTGCGTTTTGCGTCTTGTACTCTTGTAATTTTGAGACGTTTCTCATCAATAATTTGAACCACTTTAATTGTACTTTGTACTTTTGAGCTTTTTGGTCGTTTGCGTCTTCAATTCGTCGAATCTGTCTTTTGTCTTCACCTTTTATTATTTAAACGAATATCACTTGTAAATAGAACAATTGCAACTAAAAGCTTGTCTTTCTTGAGGGATAATGCTATGAAATATATGTTCGTTTTTAGCATTATCAAATATTCCCACACTTGAGCGTTGCTTGTCCTCAAGCAATATAGTCTTGAAATAAAAATGCTAGAATCACTTCTTTATTCTTCACACTTTGTACATCAGTGATTTCTATACGGCGGTATGAACAATGGTAGTAACGATGTGGTTTACAGTCCCACATGACTATGAAAATTTAGATCCTTAAAGAAATTGGATCTTTATGAAAACATTTGATCTTTTGAAAATATGATCTAGCTTTTACCCTAGATAAGTTTTTCGGAATAACCCTTCACCGGTGTTTGCAAATTATTTTTGTGGGTTTTGTGGGTTTCAGATTTTAAAATTTTAGCTCAAAACTTGCGGTTTTGTGTCACCCACTTGCTAACCTTGTATTAGGAAAGCAACACGTCCAGTATACTTGCTCCGTATATTACCTTTCGATAAACTACCGTCCGGTTGTAAAGGAAAGCGTTGAACAAGCAACTGTTAAGGCTATGTCCCCTGACATGCTTTTAATTATGGTCTATAACGTGTCGGATGCAATTACTATCCTTTGTAGGAGCAATAGTAAAGCTCACCCTATAATTTTTCGGTCTGACACAAGGTCCTGTCTTCGACCATGCTATGCAACCACCGTTCTTACGGTTGACACCCGATTTGGTTCAGGTGACCTGATGAATTCCAGGTGAATTCCTAGGATTTTACGTTCAATGGTAATGAACGCATTAAAAATGGGTTTTCAGAAAACAAATCGGTTTGTAATTTGATCAAAATATTTTCTCGTTCAAGCTCGAGTTTAGATATCATCGAATTCCATGAGTTTGTAATTCTCAATCTTTAAGGTCAATCTCAAGGATTGAGTAATATCAGTCTTAAAAGCTGATTTTTAATCTTTAAGGAGATTATCCTTTCTGGGGGTCTTATTCATTAGTCTTATCAAGCTAATTTGCATGGCGCCCTCCCCATTTTACGAGATAGATCCTCTCATGGTTAGGATAAGTCTGACCACTTGGCGACCCTGTTTGATGCTGAGGTCCGTGGATTTCCAGCTGATTTTCGAGAAAACTTTTCAAGGTTTTTCGTAGACTCTACAACTGGTCTGGACGACAAGTTCCTGACCTAAATCAAGAAGCGCGTGTCTTTTTCGGAAGACTTTACTTCCTTTTAATGATGGAATTGATTTATCGTGTAGATCCATCTTTCTTTCAAATATCTTACAATTTACCGGGTAAAACGGTTAATTTTGTCCAAAACAAAAGTATCCTCAGTTATTTGTACAAAAATATGTGATATATGTTTTTAAATAACTTGGTAAATTTTTTCCACACTTGGCTTTTATTTTCCTTTTTATTGCCTTTTTATTGTCCTCTATTCCATTTTAAATGAATTCTAACATTTTGGGTTGTTTCTCAATTTATGTCCTTTCCAAGGTAACAATAATTTCGGTGTTAACACCTAGTTTTATCGTTCATAAATATGTATAAACATGATTTTGAGTTAATTTAATTTGAAAATTTTGAAAAATTTTACTAGAATTGGGTAGTCAGTATATAAGACTAGGGCTGTTCTTTATTATCAGAGAGCACTAGATTCTAATACAACTACTGTGTTACTAGTATTTTTAATGGTAACCAAGTGTATAAGTTAAAATTTTAAAAATCCGAAAGAATTTAACCCCTTCCCACACTTAAGATCTTGCAATGCCCTCATTTGCAAGAAATCAGTAACAATTTAAATTATTGAGGGTGATTAGCGTAGAAAAATGATTAAGTTTTACCAAAGTTTCCAAACATATTGGCATTTGTTTGCTGAATGATAAATGGTGCACATTATTTGTTTATTCCGTCTTGTTGTTACATCACATTTGTTTTTTGTTTTGTCGTCAAAATCAGTAGCTTTTGCTGAACTTAATGCCAGTCTTTGAAAATGCACTGTTTTACCTTGTTGTGTACAATTGACATACATAGAAATAATAACATGCATGGTAATTTGAAATGGGACTTAAAATCCCACTTTCAAATCAAATATGATATATTAGTACAACAAATAAAAATATTAAACATTACAATAAAAGTATCAAAAAATAATGTGTTTAAACATAAATAATTAGAAATAATAAAAAGATAAAAATCATAGAAATCACCAACAGGAACTATATCAATCTGGATAGGGGTTCCAGTTCATGTCGTCGTCCGGGTTCCATGGTTGGTGATAGGTGTACTGGTAGGCTTGGTTAGGGTCGTAGAGAGTATATGGTGGTCTCATCTCGGGCTGGTGTAGAGGATAGTAAGCGGGTCGGGTCGGAACGTTGTGATCCTGAGGTGACAGCCGGCTCATAATCTGACGCTGATGATAGTCCCATCTATCATGCTGTCATTGCCTGGAATGATCGTAATCATTCCGGGCTTGCCACTGCTCCATCCGACGAAATCTCTCCGCGTTTGTCATATCTACCTCATCTACACGCTGGTAGACGTCAGTCAAGCCTCCCTAATGACATCCCTAATGGCATCCGCTTCCTCCATTTCCTCATCTGAAACTCTCTCTACCTGAGGATGACTACCTTCATAGGGTACTGCCTGGTTTCGTCTGCTCTTTAATACCTTAGCACCCTGATAGACCTTTAATCCTAAAGGCTCAACCTGTTCCTTACATTCCAAAAGTGGACCCCCTTGTTCCCTATCTACACCCAAATACTCTCCAATGAGAGTAACAAAAATACCTCCTCCTATTATCCCCCCTTCCCGTATTCCTTCCACCATTTTAGACAAATAAAAACCAACACAGTAGGGGATATTAACAAAGCTTCTTGGGTCTCAAATACACTTTAGGTAAAATAAATCATGTAAGGTCATTTTCTATTTGTTGTGACCTCTCTGTGTAATCGAGTTAGCTAGAAATCTATGAATTATATGAAGCTCGGCTTTGTTAATATGTAAGTAGGAGTGTTTTCCTCCCAGCGTAAAAACATTATAGTTTGACATAAGCCTCCAGACGGCGTTCGCGTCAAAATTCCTATCTACCCTTTCACCACGATAAATCAAATTCATACAATCGGGTAGTAGTAATTCACCAGGAGTATATATCTGTAAAGCCCTGGCCATGTCCAGCATGGACATCCTGTACATCCTACGGCCAAGTATAAATCTAAGAAAACTTCTATCATCAAATCTATCTACATCTACATTTAACGCTATAGTACTCATGAGCTCAACACACCATTCCTTATATACAGGCCTACGAATGGTGAATAGACGTTCCCAATCGGGAAAAGAAGTGATGCCATACCTTTGGATCAAATGCTGTCTAACTGAGTTAGCAAGTTGGACCCTTTCCAAAGGATCCCAATCGATTACCCTTGGCACTTCTACATTTTTCGATATCAGTTTAAATTTGTTACTTTGATATGATGGGTAATCTCTCCAGCTTCTATCGAATCTCAGATTAGGATGCAACGTGTGTTCAGGAATTGTTGGGTATTCTACTGGTGAATGTATCAGAAATACTATGAAGGCATCAACAAATTGTAGCGGATCATAATAAGGTAAGTGTTGATCAGGTTGTTGTTGTGGTTCCTGTTGTTGCTCCGGTTCAGGTTCATATTGCATTTCTGGTTCAGGTTCTGGAGCAGGTCGTCTAGATGATGATGATGAACCTCCAGTTTCAGTATTAGTAAATCTCTGCAAAACACATAAAACACAAAATTTGTGCATCCAAATATGCATTAGTGTTAGCAAAATAACAAATTAACATAATTACAATAACATGTTAAATCAAACTTAAACTTATACGCATTTTCACAATTTTAACAATTCTACACTTTTTCAAATAAGCATAAATGAAAATGTTTACAAAGTTCATAAGCATTCAACTCAAATAACATGTTAAAACAACCATTACTAGCAATTAAACAAGTTTTAAATGGCATTTTCATCAATTTAATCAAATTCATGAATTTTATACCTAAAAAGTCCACTTTAATTCTCAAAAATCATGTTTAGGATCAAAGTTTGGATCATTTAGCTACCTAAACATGTTACACTACTTAATTTAGCAATAATTCATGACAAAAATCGGCCAGAACCTGTTTATATCAAAAAGCCCCAAATTGCTCAAGAACACAAACCCTAGATTTCTAACAATTTTGAAGTTTTTGGCTTCAAATCATGTTAAATAACATCAATCTAGGTTATACATGCATAATATACTAACAATTTAACACTAATAAAACTAGAAATTAACAAAATCAAATTAGGTAAAATATAGCTCACGAACACTAAAAATTAAATTTAAAGAGATTTAGGGGTGAAATTGTTACCCTTTTTGATAAACTCCTTATCAAATTCATGTTTAGAGCGGATTGTAGCGAGAAATTTGGTGAAATTTGGTGAAAAAATGATGAAATTTGAGAGATTTTGGGGTATTTTCGCGTATGTGTGTGTGTGGAGTGGTGTAGAGCAGAACTCGCTGAGAGTTTTGTACTTGGCCAGATTTTTCTATCCATGCGATCGCATGGAATTGCAGTTCAAAACCCATGCGATCGCATGGGTCTGCTATATATATATATATATATATATATATATATATATATATATATTTTTTTTTTATATTTTTTTTAAAACCTTTACTAATAAAACATATATATTAAAAATTAAAATTTTGTTTTCAGGATGAGGGCGTTTCGGATCGTTGTCCTAGTCCGTCCCTCGACAAAATTTTAAAATTTGTCATTTTTAAGCGCAGTTTTAAAAGCAAAGATTTTTTAGTTTTTTTAAATGTTTTTGGCATACTTTAATTCAATAAGATTAAAAATAATGATAACAAAAATTCTCGTCCCTCCCTTGGGTAGAGCAATTTCGGTTCAACGACCTAGTTTTCAACTCACGAAAAATTTTAAAAATCATATTTTTAACTTAACGAAATAAAGTAAATTTTTGTTTTTAAATTCACACCAAACTTAAATTTAAAATGCATAAAATCAAAAATTCATATTATTAAAATTTTAAAAATTCACACCAAACTTATATTATATTTTTGTTTTTATACATACAAACTTATATTAAAAATATTAATTTTTCAAATATTTACAAACTTAAATATATATTGAGTTAAAAAGTTTACAATAATAATTTAATATTAATATATTAATTTTAAAAACAAAGTAAAATTAAAAATCTTTTTGGTCTTTTATCCCACTTTAATCAATCAAATATTATTAAAAATATACGCCCCTCTTTTCGATAAAGTAATTTCGGCTATATTACCTAGTTTTACTCCTGACGAATTTCTGAAATATTTTGGGTTGATTGATTAAAGATATTTATACCTTAAGAATAAACGGTAAATTTCGCAGTGATGTAATAAATTTTTGTATGATATCAATAATTTCGATCGCAAAACCTAATTTTATTGAGTATCAATTTAATACTTTATAGCGAACAATTTAGCGTTTATTATTAAAAGGCTAAAAGCAAAATAAAAATAAAAACTGTACACACTTACCTGTGAGATAGAATTCTCAGTGACCGGCTTTATCCCACTCATAAGATAGTCGAACTAATTAGTTTTCCATAGCTACATAGGCATAACCTCGAGCATTCAACGATTTTTCTTCGAAACATATGAACGGTCCTCCTCTGCATAAAGTAACGAACTCGGTATTGAAATATGTCTGATTCGTCGAGCATTTTCCTTCGTGTGACCATTTTCCGCATTTGTGACATCTTTCAAGGTGTCGTGCTCTTCTTTTCACTGCGGATTTTGATTTTTCTTTACCAAAATGTAACTTATTATGATCGTTTCTGAGTTCTTTTCTTACTCCGTCCAATTTGGCTCTTATTACTGATACCAGGTCACTCGGGAGTGTGTCATTATTACGTTTAGTGATCAAAGCGTGTAGCATTAGACCATGGTTTAGTTCACAGGAATTCTTCATCTCGTAAAACCTAAAAAAAAAATTCAGAATGGGGGGAGAAGACTAGTTCTTTAGGGTCTTCTAGGGAAAGACCATTCGGATTCCATTCTTGAGAACTACACGAAAACATAATATCTAACTCTAACAGAAATACATATTACCCTAAAAGATTCGAACCTTCCCACACTTAGTTAGCTGTGGTGTCGAAATTGTGATTAACTTCATTGTCAACTTCCATCGGACCATGTATGTAATGTTTAACTCTGTGACCATTAACTTTAAATTCAATCCCATTTGAATTTAGTAACTCTATTGTTCTGTATGGGAAAACTCTTTTGACTATGAATGGTCCAGACCATCTTGATTTCAATTTTCCAGGAAATAGCTTGAATCGTGAATTGAAAAGAAGAACTCTGTCTCCTTTAAATTCTTTTGAACTTCTGATTCTTTTATCATGCCATTTCTTCGTTCTTTCTTTATAGATTAACGAATTTTCGTATGCTTCATGTCTTAATTCTTCTAATTTGTTGAGTTGACTTAATCGTAGACGTCCGGCTTCATGTAAATCAAGATTACATGTCTTCAAAGTCCAAAATGCTTTGTGTTCAATTTCTACTGGAAGATGACATGCTTTTTCGTAAACGATTCTAAAAGGTGTGGTTCCAATTGGAGTTTTGTAGGCTGTTCTAAAAGCCCAGAGTGAAATGTCCCGTTCTTATTGATTAAAAACGCTCCATATTAATTGATTTCGTTGCGAGGTTTTGACCTCTATATGAGACGTTTTTCAAAGACTGCATTCATTTTTAAAACAAACCATAACTTTTATTTCATAAATAAAGGTTTAAAAAGCTTTACGTAGATTATCAAATAATGATAATCTAAAATATCCTGTTTACACACGACCATTACATAATGGTTTACAACACAAATATGTTACATCGAAATCAGTTTCTTGAATGCAGTTTTTACACAATATCATACAAACATGGACTCCAAATCTTGTCCTTATTTTAGTATGCAACAGCGGAAGCTCTTAGTATTCACCTGAGAATAAACATGCTTTAAACGTCAACAAAAAATGTTGGTGAGTTATAGGTTTAACCTATATATATCAAATCGTAACAATAGACCACAAGATTTCATATTTCAATACACATCCCATACATAGAGATAAAAAATCATTCAAATGGTGAATACCTGGTAACCGACATTAACAAGATGCATATATAAGAATATCCCCATCATTCCGGGACACCCTTCGGATATGATATAAATTTCGAAGTACTAAAGCATCCGGTACTTTGGATGGGGTTTGTTAGGCCCAATAGATCTATCTTTAGGATTCGCGTCAATTAGGGTGTCTGTTCCCTAATTCTTATATTACCAGACTTAATAAAAAGGGGCATATTCGATTTTGATAATTCAACCATAGAATGTAGTTTCACGTACTTGTGTCTATTTTGTAAATCATTTATAAAACCTGCATGTATTCTCATCCCAAAAATATTAGATTTTAAAAGTGGGACTATAACTCACTTTCACAGATTTTTACTTCGTCGGGAAATAAGACTTGGCCACTGGTTGATTCACGAACCTATAACAATATATACATATATATCAAAGTATGTTCAAAATATATTTACAACACTCTTAATATATTTTGATGTTTTAAGTTTATTAAGTTAGCTGTCCTCGTAGGTAACCTACAACTAGTTGTCCACAATTAGATGTACAGAAATAAATCGATAAATATTATCTTGAATCAATCCACGACCCAGTGTATACGTATCTCAGTATTGATCACAACTCAAACTATATATATTTTGGAATCTACCTCAACCCTGTATAGCTAACTCCAACATTCACATATAGAGTGTCTATGGTTGTTCCGAAATATATATAGATTTGTCGACATGATAGGTCGAAACATTGTATACGTGTCTATGGTATCTCAAGATTACATAATATACAATACAAGTTGATTAAGTTATGGTTGGAATAGATTTGTTACCAATTTTCACGTAGTTAAAATGAGAAAAATTATCCAATCTTGTTTTACCCATAACTTCTTCATTTTAAATCCGTTTTGAGTGAATCAAATTGCTATGGTTTCATATTGAACTCTATTTTATGAATCTAAACAGAAAAAGTATAGGTTTATAGTAGGAAAAATAAGTTACAAGTCGTTTTTGTAAAGGTAGTCATTTCAGTCGAAAGAACGACGTCTAGATGACCATTTTAGAAAACATACTTCCACTTTGAGTTTAACCATAATTTTTAGATATAGTTTCATGTTCATAATAAAAATCATTTTCCCAGAATAACAACTTTTAAATCAAAGTTTATCATAGTTTTTAATTAACTAACCCAAAACAGCCCGCAGTGTTACTACGACGGCGTAAATCCGGTTTTACGGTGTTTTTCGTGTTTCCAGGTTTTAAATCATTAAGTTAGCATATCATATAGATATAGAACATGTGTTTAGTTGATTTTAAAAGTCTAGTTAGAAGGATTAACTTTTATTTGCGAACAAGTTTAGAATTAACTAAACTATGTTCTAGTGATTACAAGTTTAAACCTTCGAATAAGATAGCTTTATATGTATGAATCGAATGATGTTATGAACATCATTACTACCTCAAGTTCCTTGGATAAACCTACTAGAAATGAGAAAAATAGATCTAGCTTCAAAGGATCCTTGGATGGCTTGAAAGTTCTTGAAGCAGAATCATGACACGAAAACAATTTCAAGTAAGATTTCCACTCGAAATAAGATTGTTATAGTTATAGAAATTGAATTAAAGTTTGAATATGATTATTACCTTGTATTAGAAAGATAACCTACTGTAAGTAACAAAGGTTTCTTGATCTTGGATGATTACTTGGAATGGATTTAGAAAACTTGGAAGTAAACTTGCAATCTTGGAAGTATTCTTGATTTTATGAAACTAGAACTTTTGGAATTTATGAAGAACACTTAGAACTTGAAGATAGAACTTTAGAGAGATCAATTAGATGAAGAAAATTGAAGAATGAAAGTGTTTGTAGGTGTTTTTGGTCGTTGGTGTATGGATTAGATATAAAGGATATGTAATTTTGTTTTCATGTAAATAAGTCATGAATGATTACTCATATTTTTGTAATTTTATGAGATATTTCATGCTAGTTGCCAAATGATGGTTCCCACATGTGTTAGGTGACTCACATGGGCTTCTAAGAGCTAATCATTAGAGTGTATATACCAATAGTACATACATCTAAAAGCTGTGTATTGTACGAGTACGAATACGGGTGCATACGAGTAGAATTGTTGATGAAACTGAACGAGGATGTAATTGTAAGCATTTTTGTTAAGTAGAAGTATTTTGACAAGTGTCTTGAAGTCTTTAAAAAGTGTATGAATACATATTAAAACACTACATGTATATACATTTTAACTGAGTCGTTAAGTCATCGTTAGTCGTTACATGTAAATGTTGTTTTGAAACCTTTAGGTTAACGATCTTGTTGAATGTTGTTAAACCATTGTTTATTATAACAAATGAGATGTTAAATTATTATATTATCATGATATTATGATATATAATATATCTTAGTATGATATATATACAGTTAAATGTCGTTACAACGATAATCGTTACATATTTGTCTCGTTTCGAAATCATTAAGTTAGTAGTCTTATTTTTACATATGTATTTCATTGTTAATACACTTAATAATATATTTACTTATCATTTAACATAATTAACCAAGTATATCAATATCTTAATATGATTCATATGTGCCTAGTAAGACGTTGTTATAACGATAATCGTTATATGTATCGTTTCGAGTTTCATACGTCAATAGTCTCCTTTTTAAGTATATAACTTATTGTTACTATTTTTAATGAGATACTTGATGATCATTATATCATGTTAAACATATATATTTATTCATTTATGTATCATCATGTCATATACAACTTATAGCATTCGTGAATCATTGGTCAAACTGGGTAATCAGACGTTTACAAAATTTCCGTTTCAATTAACCAAGTCTTAACAAGTTTGATTGCTTAACATGTTGGAAAAATTTAATCATGTAAATATAGTTTTCATTAAACATATAATCATAGAAAGGTTCAGAAAAGTTCGGGTCACTACACAGAGTGCATCCTCCAATTTCATGGACCATTCCTTCGGATTTGATCCTACGGTTTTCTCTAGAATACGTTTTAAAGCTCGGTTGGTATTTTCAACTTGTCCACTTGTTTGTGGATGATAAGCAGCGGAGATTTTATGAGTTACTCCATATCTTTTGAGAACTCTCAAGTTGATTGTTACAAAAATGAGTACCCCGATCACTTATTAAAGCTTTCAGTGTTCCAAACCTAGCAAAAAGACGTTTTAAAAAGTTGACTACAACTCGTGCATCATTAGTTGGGAGAGCTTGTGCTTCCGCCAATTTAGATACATAATCAATGGCAACGAGAATGTAGAGATTATTATGAGATTTTGGAAATGGACCCATAAAGTCAATACCCCAAATGTCAAATACTTCACATACTTGAATGACATTTTATGGCATTTCATCACGTTGACTTATTTTTCCGGCCCTTTGACAAGCATCACAGGATTTTCAAAGAAGGTGTGCGTCTTTGAAAATTGTAGGCCAATAGAATCCAGCATCGTAAACTTTTCTTGCTGTGAGCTGAGGCCCATAATGCCCTCCTGTTGGTCCTGTGTGACAATGGTTTAAGATTTGACTAGCTTCATCTCCGAATATACATCGGTGTATTATTCCATCGGGACAACTTTTAAACAAATGTGGATCTTCCCAGAAATAGTGTTTTATATCACTAAAGAATTTCTTTCATTTTTGGTACGACAATCCTTTTTCAAGGAATCCACATACTAAGTAGTTTGCATAGTCTGCAAACCATGGAATTTCATTATAATCTATCTTCAATAGATATTCATCAGGAAAGTTGTCTTGTATGGCCGATTCATTCAGAACTTTTAATTCGAGATTTTCAAGACGAGAAAGATGATCAGCGGCTAGATTTTCTGCTCCCTTTCTATCTCAGATTTCAATATCGAACTCTTGTAAGAGTAAGATCCAACGGATTAATCTTGGTTTAGCATCTTATTTCGAAAATAGGTATCTAAGAGCAGAATGGTCGGTATAGACCACCGTTTTAGCTAGAACGAGATATGAACAAAATTTGTCAAAAACAAAGACAATAGCAAGGAGTTCTTTTTCAGTAGTTGTGTAATTTGTTTGTGCTCCTTGTAACGTCTTACTAGCGTAATAAATAGGTTGAAATCGTTTTTCAATCCTTTGTCCTAAAACGGCTCCCATTGCAAAATCACTTGCATCGCACATTAGTTCAAACGGTAGATTCCAATTTGGAGTTATCATGATCGGCGCATTAGTGAGTTTTTCTTTAAGAATATTAAAAGATTTGATGCATTCATCTGAAAAGATGAATGGAGCATCCTTTTCTAGGAGTTTATTCATAGGAGTGGCAATTTTAGAAAAATCTTTTATGAAATGTCGGTAAAAACCGGCATGCCCTAGAAAACTCCTAACTCCTCTAACATTGGTGGGATGTGGAAGTTTAGCAATTACATCTACTTTAGCTCTATCCACTTCAATTCCTTCCTTTAAAATTTTATGACCAAGAACGATGCCTTCTTTAATCATGAAATGGCATTTATCCCAATTAAGTACTAGATTTGATTGTTCACATCTAATAAGCATTCGTTCAAGATTCACTAGACATGTTTCAAAAGTATCACCGAAGACTGAAAAGTCATCCATGAAAACTTTCATGCATTCTTCTATCATTTCGTGAAAAATCGCCATCATGCACCTTTGAAAGGTTGCAGGGGCATTGCAAAGTCTAAATGGCATGCGTTTGTAAGCAAAAGTACCATAAGGGCACGTGAACATGGTTTTCTCTTGGTCCTCGGGTGCTATTAGAATTTGAAAGTTTCCGGAAAAATCGTCAAGAAAACAATAGTAACTATTTCCGGCTAATCTTTCCAACATTTGATCAATGAAAGGTAAGGGAAAGTGATCTTTTATGATGGCGTCATTTAATTTTCTATAATCAATACAAACACGCCATCCTGTTACAGTCCTAGTAGGAATAAGCTCATTTTTCTCATTTATGATGACAGTCATGCCACCCTTCTTAGGTACTCATTGAACTAGGCTTACCCATGGACTATCAGAAATTAGATAAATTAAACCTGCATCAAGCAGTTTAATAATTTCTTTCTTAACAACATCTTGCATATTAGGATTTAGTCTTCGTTGGCATTGCACATATGTTTTATGACCTTCTTCCATAAGGATTTTATGTGTGTGATAATGCTAAAAACGAACAT
The DNA here is from genome assembly GCF_046630445.1 of Rutidosis leptorrhynchoides. Taxonomy (NCBI): domain Eukaryota; kingdom Viridiplantae; phylum Streptophyta; class Magnoliopsida; order Asterales; family Asteraceae; genus Rutidosis; species Rutidosis leptorrhynchoides. The sequence continues at coordinate 429,320,514 of NC_092334.1, read as the reverse complement.
ATATTTCATAGCATTATTCCTCAAGAAAGACAAGCTTTTAGTTGCAATTGTTCTATTTAAAAGTGATATTCGTTTAAATAATAAAAGATGAAGACAAAAGACAGATTCGACGAATTGAAGACGCAAACGACCAAAAAGCTCAAAAGTACAAAATACAATCAAAAAGGTTCCAATTATTGATAAGAAACATCTCGAAATTACAAGAGTACAAGATTTAAAACGCAAAGTACAAGATATTAAATTGTACGCAAGGACGTTCAAAAATCCGGAACCGGGACCAGAGTCAACTCTCAACGCTCGACGCAACGGACTAAAAATTACAAGTTAACTATGTATATAAATATAATATAATATATAATTAATTATATTAATTATATATATATATTATATTTATAAAACAAATCGTCGGCAAACAAAGAGCCAAATGTGCGTGAGCTGTAAACACGATCTCCGTGACTCGCGGAGTTTGAAGAAGAAAAGGGCCGCGAGTCGCGGAGCCCCAAAAACTGAAACTCCCTATAAAGTCCAACGAATTCTGATCAATTTTTCATCCAATATATCCATCCATCTATAAACGTATATATTTATATTTATATTTTAATTTTAATTTTAATTTTAATTTTAATCCTAATAATAAGGGTATGTTAGCGAATGTTGTAAGGGTGTAAGTCGAAATTCTGTCCGTGTAACGCTACGCTATTTTTAATCATTGTAAGTTATGTTCAACCTTTGTAATTTAATGTCTCGTAGCTAAGTTATTATTATGCTTATTTAATCCGAAGTAAACATGATGTTGGGCTAATTACTAAAATTTGGTAATTGGGCTTTGTACCATAATTGGGGTTTGGATAAAAGAACGACACTTGTGGAAATTAGACTATGGGATATTAATGGGTTTTATATTAACTAAACAATACCTTGTTAATTTAATATACAAACTTATAATTCGACGTATTTATATATAACCACATACGCTTGACTGGGTACGGTGGGCGGGATATCTATAAATACCAATAATTATTCATTTTACCGGACACGGAACTGGATTAATAGTTAATAGACTTGTTGAAACAGGGGTGAATTACATTCAAGGGTAACTAGTGTAATTGTTAACAAAGTAGTAAAACCTTGGTTTACACGCAGTCGATAACCTGGTGTATTCATTAAACAAAGTATTAAAACCTTGTTACAATTCGAATCCCCAATTAGTTGGAATATTTGACTTCGGGAATAAGAATAATTTGACGAAGGCTTTCGCTCTTTATATTTATGACTGATGGACTATTATGGACAAATCCGTATGGACATATTAAATAATCCAGGACAAAGAACAATTAACCCATGGGCATAAAACTAAAATCAACACGTCAAACATCATGATTACGGAAGTTTAAATAAGCATAATTCTTTTATTTCATATTTAATTTCCTTTATTTTATATTTAATTGCACTTCTAATTATCACATTTTTATTTATTATTGTATTTAATTGCACTTTTAATTATCGTACTTTTTAATTATCGCAAGTTTATTTTATCGCACTTTCATTTATCGCAATTTCATTATCGTTATTTACTTTATGCTTTAAATTAAGTCTTGTATTTATTTATTATTTTACATTTGGTTTTAACTGCGACTAAAGTTTTAAAATCGACAAACCGGTCATTAAACGGTAAAAACCCCTCTTTATAATAATAATATTACTTATATATATATTTGTATTTTTATAAAAGTAAACTAATATAGCGTTAAGCTTTGTTTAAAAAGATTCCCTGTGGAACGAACCGGACTTACTAAAAACTACACTACTGTACGATTAGGTACACTGCCTATAAGTGTTGTAGCAAGGTTTAAGTATATCCATTCAATAAATAAATAAATATCTTGTGTAAAATTGTATCGTATTTAATAGTATTTCCTTGTAAAATTTAATAGTATTTTATACCCCTCTGCTCAAACATCAAGTATTTTTGGCGCCGCTGCCGGGGAACTCTTAAACGCCGAAAGCGCAACGCTAAATATTAAAAAAAAAAAGATTTTTATTTTTAGTTTACTTTTATTAAAATTCACTTTTGTAAAAATACGTTTTTTATTATTCGAAAATATAAAAAGAAAACAAAATTTTATATATATTTTTTAAGATTTTGTCAAATATTTAAGTCTTATAAAGTTTCTTTATTTTTATTTTATAAAAATATAAGTTTTATTTAAATATTTTTATTTAAAAAAAATTAATATATATATAAATCTATTTTTAAGATATTTTTAAAATTATAAAGTGGTTCTATTTTTATTTTAGTTTTTAAATATAAGTTTTTATTATATAAATATTTTTATTTAAACAGAAAAAAAATATATAAAAAAAAAAACGCGTCGAATTTTAAACTGTACCTGAGTTGAAAATTGGAACCCCGCGACTCGCGGAGTTTGCAGCCTCGAATACCGTGACTCGCGGAGCAACTTTGACACCGACAGAAACCCTAATCAGCATTTATTACGGGTAATTATTATTATTAATTTTTAATTAAACCCTAATTAGTTTTGTTAATTTATTATTAAGTTTAGTTTATTTATTTAATTTGTATATTTAGTTTATTTAGTTTAATTAAATTGTAAAATTAATAGTTTTAAAAAAATAATTAATATAAAAATAATATTTTTATAAAAATTGTACTTTTTACAACTTTTAGTATATTTTTATATTTTGTCCCTTTTTAATTATTTTAGCGTAATATTTGTATTTTTCGCTCGTATTTAGTTTTAATACATAGTTTTTGCCATAATTATTTTTACTTCTAGATTTTTAGGCTTTGCCGTAAAATCCCTTAAGTGCTTTTTCTTTAGACTAAGATTTAGGTACTTTAGAATTTTGCGACGCCTTTTTAAGTTTTAGTTTCTTTTTAAGTTATTTCCATTTGGGATTTAGTTTTTCCTATAAGCCTTAATATTTTTAGACGCCTTTTACCTATGTATCAATTATCATTCCAATTAGTAATCTCAATTTGCGATTATAATTTTAAGTTAGTTGTAGTAATAAGGTTAGGTTAGTCAAGTGTTTTTAAGTTTTATAAGTTTCTTTTATTTTTCCGTCACCTTTTATTTTTCAACCATTTTTCTTTTTCGACTTTTTTCGACGAACTCTTTTTCTTTCTTATTTCTCGCCATTCTAGTTTTTAGGACATAGAGTTTTTATTCTACTTCTTATCTAAATTTCTTAAAATTACGAAAATTTATTTTAAGTGGTTAAATTGATAGACATCAAAATTTTCTGGTTCGTAGTAATAGTTGGATTTGTATGTGGACCGGGTTATTGGAGCCAAACAGTCCTCAATTATATTGAGACCAAACGAATCCTGCCCCTCTGCTGCATCTTTTGGCTATTCGAAACGTGGGCAAAATCAGAAAAGTCTATTGATTGGATAACTTATTATAATTTTTCTTTCCTTTTAAAAACTAATAGGATATTCAGTGAATGCACCGAGCAAGACGTTCATCACCTTTTGTACGTTCACCACCTGTAACTAGATCAAGACATCTAACTAATATTGTCGCCATTGATAATCCATTTTTTGAACCCGACCTCACAATTGAGAATTCGGAGAATATTCAGGGACGATTCATAGATCCTGAACCACTAAACTTTCCTCCGGAACCACCAATCACTCAAACAGAGATTGTTGAGGAACGAAGCATTAAATCAGAATCCTCTAGTGATTCCGATTCAACAAATTCAATTATGGAAGTAACAGAACCATTAAGTATGGAAGACCGAATGAGAGCTAAACGCACTGGCCAAGGTCACGCAATTACTCATCCAGACATTAATGCGCCAGATTATGAAATCAAAGGACAAATTCTACACATGGTGACTAATCAATGCCAATTTAGTGGTGCGCCGAAGGAAGATCTAAATGAACATCTACGTACCTTTAATAGGATCTGCACACTATTTAAAATCCGAGAAGTAGAGGATGAACAGATATATCTCATGTTATTTCCCTGGACTTTAAAGGGAGAAGCCAAAGATTGGTTGGAATCGTTACCTGAAGGGGCGATCGATACATGGGACGTTTTAGTTGAAAAATTTATTAAACAATTCTTTCCGGCATCTAAAGTCGTAAGACTTCAAGCAGAAATTGTTACGTTCACACAGAAACCAAATGAAACTCTATATGAGGCGTGGACAAGATTTGGAAAATTATTGAGAGGATGTCCGCAACATGGTTTAGACACCTGTCAAATAGTACAAATATTCTACCAAGGATGCGACATCACTACAAGGAAAGACATAGATATAGCAGCTGGTGGTTCTATTATGAAGAAAACAGAAACTGATGCTTATAAAATTTTTGATAACACTGCTTCCCACTCACATGAGTGGCACCAAGAAAAAGATATCGTTAGATCATCTAAAGCAGCTAGAGCCGATTCTAGCCATGACTTAGATTCCATTTCCGCAAAGATAGATGCTGTCGAGAGACGAATGGAAAAGATGACTAAAGATATTCACTCAATACGAATTAGTTGTGAGCAGTGTGGAGGACCACATTTGATAAAAGATTGTCTCAGTATTGAATTAACAATGGAACAAAGAGAGAATATTTCATACATAAACCAAAGGCCTGGAAATAATTATCAGAATAATTATCAACCGCCAAGACCGATTTACAATCAAAACCAAAATTATAACCGAAATATTCCATACAACAACCAACAAGGTCCTAGCAATCAACAAGTATCCAATAATGCTTACAATCAGCAAAGACCTAATTTTCAAAATAAACCACCACAACAAACCGATGATAAAAAGCCGAATTTAGAAGATATGATGACAAAGCTAGTTGAAACTCAAACGCAGTTTTTCACATCTCAAAAACAAACCAATGAACAAAATGCTCAAGCATTTAGAAATCAACAAGCTTCTATTCAAAATCTGGAACAAGAAGTATGTAGTGACCCGAACTTTTCCATGTTTATATATATTAATTAAGATTGATATTTACATGATTAAATGTTTCCAACATGTTAAGCAATCAAACTTGTTAAGACTTGATTAATTGAAATATGTTTCGAATAGACAATTGACCACCCAAGTGGACCGGTGATTCACGAACGTTAAAACTTGTAAAAACTATATGATGACATATATATGGATATATATATATATATATAGTTAACATGATACTATGATAAGTAAACATATCATTAAGTATATTAACAATGAACTACATATGTAAAAACAAGACTACTAACTTAATGATTTTTAGACGAGACATATATGTAACGATTATCGTTGTAAAGACATTTAATGTATATATATCATATTAAGATATATTCATACATGATAATATCATGATAATATAATAATTTAAAATCTAATTTGATATTATAAACATTGGGTTAACAACATTTAACAAGATCGTTAACCTAAAGGTTTCAAAACAACACTTACATGTAACGACTAACGATGACTTAACGACTCAGTTAAAATGTATATACATGTAGTGTTTTAATATGTATTTATACACTTTTGAAAGACTTCAATACACTTATCAAAATACTTCTACTTAACAAAAATGCTTACAATTACATCCTCGTTCAGTTTCATCAACAATTCTACTCGTATACACCCGTATTCGTACTCGTACAATACACAGCTTTTAGATGTATGTACTATTGGTATATACACTCCAATGATCAGCTCTTAGCAGCCCATGTGAGTCACCTAACACATGTGGGAACCATCATTTGGCAACTAGCATGAAATATCTCATAAAATTACAAAAATATGAGTAATCATTCATGACTTATTTACATGAAAACAAAATTACATATCCTTTATATCTAATCCATACACCAACGACCAAAAACACCTACAAACACTTTCATCCTTCAATTTTCTTCATCTAATTGATCTCTCTCAAGTTCTATCTTCAAGTTCTAAGTGTTCTTCATATATTCTACAAGTTCTAGTTACATAAAATCAAGAATACTTTCAAGTTTGCTAGCTCACTTCCAATCTTGTAAGGTGATCATCCAACCTCAAGAAATCTTTGTTTCTTATAGTAGGTTATTATTCTAATACAAGGTAATAATCATATTCAAACTTTGGTTCAATTTCTATAACTATAACAATCTTATTTCAAGTGATGATCTTACTTGAACTTGTTTTCGTGTCATGATTCTGCTTCAAGAACTTCGAGCCATCCAAGGATCCGTTGAAGCTAGATCCATTTTTCTCTTTTCCAGTAGGTTTATCCAGGGAAATTAAGGTAGTAATGATGTTCATAACATCATTCGATTCATACATATAAAGCTATCTTATTCGAAGGTTTAAACTTGTAATCACTAGAACATAGTTTAGTTAATCCTAAACTTGTTCGCAAACAAAAGTTAATCCTTCTAACTTGACTTTTAAAATCAACTAAACACATGTTATATATCTATATGATATGCTAACTTAATGATTTAAAACCTGGAAACACGAAAAACACCGTAAAACCGGATTTACGCCGTCGTAGTAACACCGCGGGCTGTTTTGGGTTAGTTAATTAAAAACTATGATAAACTTTGATTTAAAAGTTGTTATTCTGAGAAAATGATTTTTATTATGAACATGAAACTATATCCAAAAATTATGGTTAAACTCAAAGTGGAAGTATGTTTTCTAAAATGGTCATCTAGACGTCGTTCTTTCGACTGAAATGACTACCTTTACAAAAATGACTTGTAACTTATTTTTCCGACTATAAACCTATACTTTTTCTGTTTAGATTCATAAAATAGAGTTCAATATGAAACCATAGCAATGTGATTCACTCAAAACGGATTTAAAATGAAGAAGTTATGGGTAAAACAAGATTGGATAATTTTTCTCATTTTAGCTACGTGAAAATTGGTAACAAATCTATTCCAACCATAACTTAATCAACTTGTATTGTATATTATGTAATCTTGAGATACCATAGACACGTATACAATGTTTCGACCTATCATGTCGACACATCTATATATATTTCGGAACAACCATAGACACTCTATATGTGAATGTTGGAGTTAGCTATACAGGATTGAGGTTGATTCCAAAATATATATAGTTTGAGTTGTGATCAATACTGAGATACGTATACACTGGGTCGTGGATTAATTCAAGATAATATTTATCGATTTATTTCTGTACATCTAACTGTGGACAACTAGTTGTAGGTTACTAACGCGGACAGCTGACTTAATGAACTTAAAACATCAAAATATATTAAAAGTGTTGTAAATATATTTTGAACATACTTTGATATATATGTATATATTGTTATAGGTTCGTGAATCAACCAGTGGCCAAGTCTTACTTCCCGACGAAGTAAAAATCTGTGAAAGTGAGTTATAGTCCCACTTTTAAAATCTAATATTTTTGGGATGAGAATACATGCAGGTTTTATAAATGATTTACAAAATAGACACAAGTACGTGAAACTACATTCTATGGTTGAATTATCGAAATCGAATATGCCCCTTTTTATTAAGTCTGGTAATCTAAGAATTAGGGAACAGACACCCTAATTGACGCGAATCCTAAAGATAGATCTATTGGGCCTAACAAACCCCATCCAAAGTACTGGATGCTTTAGTACTTCAAAATTTATATCATATCCGAAGGGTGTCCCGGAATGATGGGGATATTCTTATATATGCATCTTGTTAATGTCGGTTACCAGGTGTTCACCATACGAATGATTTTTATCTCTATGTATGGGATGTGTATTGAAATATGAAATCTTGTGGTCTATTATTATGATTTGATATATATAGGTTAAACCTATAACTCACCAACATTTTTGTTGACGTTTTAAGCGTGTTTATTCTCAGGTGATTATTAAGAGCTTCCGCTGTCGCATACTTAAATAGGGACGAGATTTGGAGTCCATGCTTGTATGATATTGTGTAAAAACTGCATTCAAGAAACTTATTTTGTTGTAACATATTTGTATTGTAAACCATTATGTAATGGTCGTGTGTAAACAGGATATTTTAGATTATCATTATTTGATAATCTACGTAAAGCTTTTTAAAACCTTTATCTATGAAATAAAGGTTATGGTTTGTTTTAAAAATGAATGCAGTCTTTGAAAAACGTCTCATATAGAGGTCAAAACCTCGCAACGAAATCAATTAATATGGAACGTTTTTAATCAATAAGAACGGGACATTTCAGTTGGTATCAGAGCGTTGGTCTTAGAGAACCAGAATTTTGCATTAGTGTGTCTTATCGAGTTTGTTAGGATGCATTAGTGAGTCTGGACTTCGACCGTGTTTACTTGAAAAATGATTGCTTAACAAATTTTGTTGGAAACTATATATTTTTAACATGTGAATATTATGTGATATATTAATCTCTTAACGCGTTTGATATTATGTGATAGATGTCTACCTCTAGAACAAGTCCCATTGACTCACCTAATAATAATGAAGAGTCAAATGTAAATTGGAATGATTCGTGGACTGATTCACAAGTTCCCGAAGAGGAACAGGAAGAAGAGTCGGAACCGGAAGAAGAATCGAAATCGGAAGAAGAATCGGAACCGGATGAAGAAATAGAACCGGTGGGGGAAATAATAAAACGGTTAAGTAAAAGAAAATCCTCAACCAACCGACCAAGGTTAATTATGGTCAATGGTGTTTCCGCCAAGGAAGCAAAATATTGGGAGGATTACCAATTCTCCGATGAATCGGATTCCGACGAGAATTCCGATGATGTTATAGAAATTACCCCAACTGAATTTAAAAAGGCAAAAGAAAATAATAAGGGAAAGGGCATAAAAATAGAGAAATCTAATTCCAACCCCGATGAACTTTATATGTATCGTCAACCCCCGAAGTCCTTAAGTTGTAACAATGACCCGGGAACCTCTAAACCACCAGGTTTTTCTAAACCAATGTGGAAAACGACGGCTCGTATTAGGGGAACATCATATATCCCTAGAAACTTGGCAAAACGAACCAAAACCGAAGAAAAAGAAACAAGCGAGTCGGAATAAGATAGTTGTATTCGTGTGGTGTAATATATGTAATATAGTGTGCTTATGCTTTATGATATATGTAAAAATTGCTTGTATTAATAAGTATTTTTTTTTTATGAATCTAACTCTTGTCTATTTTACAGTATAAAAACACAAAATGGATAGACAACCCAATATTTTAAGAGACCTACCCGGAGACATGATTGATGAAATCTTGTCTAGAGTCGGTCAGAATTCTTCGGCACAACTATTTAAGGCGAGATCAGTTTGTAAGACATTCGAAGAACGTTCCAAGAATGCCTTGGTTTATAAAAGGCTTTCGTGCGAAAGATGGGGGATATCACATTGGGAAATCCATTAGTTACGATGTGTTTACTTTGACGCATATATTGCGGGGAACCCAAATGCTATTTTACGCAATGGGTTAAGAAATTATTTTGACTCAATATATCCGAAAATTGGACTTCGTGATTTAGAAAAAGCGGCTAACATGCAACATAAAGAAGCATGTTATGCTTACGGATTAGTAATGTTCGCTTCTCACCAAAGTGAGAACAAGAACATCAGGCTACAACTATTAAACAAAACGTTCCCACAAGTGACGGAGTCGGTAATTGGGGTAAGAAATGAGGTTTTTAGATTGTTACGGGACTGTTGGACATTACGTAACCCTCGTCCCTTTGACGACGTTACAACACGACGTCTTATCAACGGCCATAATGGTTATGTTCCACAAGACCAAGGATGGGAAGTAATCCTAGTAAAACCAGAATGCATGACTTGTTTCTGGACGTATGAATTACGTGTCTTTATTGCCTTTGCTGAACGACTTGTGTACTAGCTAGAATTATCTTCACAACCATCTTGTATCAAATTTATTGTGTGCTATATTTCATGCTATATGTAAAATAAGCGGTATTGTAAGTTTGTAAAATATTGTGTAAAAGTTTGAACGCGAAATATTATTATAATCAGTTTTTCATATAGAATTGTAGTAGTTGAATTGTATATTAGCTACTAAGTATGAACTTAACGGGTAAGTACTACCCGAATTTAAACTTATAAAACGCTAATATGAAGAAAAAGCTTTTATAAATGAGTTCATATTATGCTACGAAATACTATTAACTACTCTTAATATTCTGTATGATTAACTTGTTCCATTTGACTATTTTGAAGGAAATGGCACCGACTACTCGACACACCGTGAATATGAATGAAGAGGAATTCCGTACTTTTCTAGCTTCAAACATAGCCGCAGTACAGGCTGCGCTACATACCAACAATAACCTTGGATCTAGTAGTACAGGAAATCGTGTTGGATGCACCTACAAAGAATTCACTGCCTGCAAACCTTTGGAATTTGATGGAACCGAAGGACCGATCGGATTGAAACGGTGGACCGAGAAGGTCGAATCGGTGTTTGCCATAAGTAAGTGTACTGAAGAGGACAAAGTGAAGTACGCTACGCATACCTTCACAAGTTCTGCGTTAACATGGTGGAATACCTATCTAGAGCAAGTGGGACAAGACGATGCGTACGCACTACCGTGGTCAGCATTCAAGCACTTGATGAACGAGAAATACCGTCCCAGAACCGAGGTCAGTAAGCTCAAGAAAGAACTTAGAGGGTTACGAACCCAAGGATTTGATATTACCACGTACGAAAGACGATTCACAGAATTGTGCCTATTGTGTCCGGGAGCATTCGAAGATGAGGAAGAGAAGATCGATGCGTTTGTGAAAGGATTACCGGAAAGAATCCAAGAAGATATAAGTTCACACGAGCCCACCTCCATACAACAGGCATGTAGAATGGCTCACAAACTAGTGAACCAGATTGAAGAAAGAATTAAAGAACAGACTGCTGAAAATGCCAATGTGAAGCAAGTCAAAATAAAGTGGGAGGAAAACGGTGATAAGAATCACCAATACAACAACAACAGCAATTACAACAATAATCGCAACAATTATCCCAACAATCGCAACATCAATAGCAACTACAACAAACGGCCCAACAACAACAACAACAACAACAACAACAGCAGCAACTACAACAATCATTCCAACAACAATAATAACTGCAACAACAACAACAACAATCAGAAGCAGCTATGCCAAAGGTGTGAAAAGTATCACTCGGGGTTCTGCACCAAATTTTGCAACAAGTGTAAAAGAAATGGTCATAGCGCGGCGAAGTGTGAGGTCTACGGACCAGGGGTTAATAGAACGAAAGGAACAAATGGTGTCGGAACTAGTAATGGCGGAGCAAGTAGTGTCGGAGCAAGTTATGCCAATGTAGTTTGTTATAAATGTGGAAAACCGGGCCACATTATTAGAAATTTCCCGAACCAGGAGAACACGAATGGACAAGGCCGCGGAAGAGTTTTCAATATTAATGCGGCAGAGGCACAGGAAGACCCGGAGCTTGTTACGGGTACGTTTCTTATTGACAATAAATCTGCTTACGTTTTATTTGATTCGGGTGCGGATAGAAGCTATATGAGTAGAGATTTTTGTGCTAAATTAAGTTGTCCATTGACGCCTTTGGATAGTAAATTTTTACTCGAATTAGCAAATGGTAAATTAATTTCAGCAGATAATATATGTCGGAATCGAGAAATTAAACTGGTTAGCGAAACATTTAAGATTGATTTGATACCAGTAGAGTTAGGGAGTTTTGATGTGATAATCGGTATGGACTGGTTGAAAGAAGTGAAAGCAGAGATCGTTTGTTACAAAAATGCAATTCGCATTATACGAGAAAAAGGAAAACCCTTAATGGTGTACGGAGAAAAGGGCAACACGAAGCTACAACTTATTAGTAATTTGAAGGCACAAAAACTAATAAGAAAAGGTTGCTATACTGTTCTAGCACACGTCGAGAAAGTACAAACTGAAGAAAAGAGCATCAATGATGTTCCCGTCGCAAAAGAATTTCCCGATGTATTTCCGAAAGAATTACCGGGATTACCCCCACATCGATCCGTTGAATTTCAAATAGATCTTGTACTAGGAGCCGCACCAATAGCTCGTGCTCCTTACAGACTCGCACCCAGTGAGATGAAAGAACTGCAAAGCCAATTACAAGAACTTTTAGAGTGTGGTTTCATTCGACCAAGCACATCACCGTGGGGAGCTCCTATTTTGTTTGTCAAGAAGAAGGATGGTACATTTAGGTTGTGTATTGACTACAGAGAGTTGAACAAACTTACCATCAAAAACCGTTATCCACTACCGAGAATCGACGACTTATTTGATCAACTACAAGGCTCGTCTGTTTATTCAAAGATTGACTTACGTTCCGGGTATCATCAAATGCGGGTGAAAGTAGATGATATTCCAAAGACTGCTTTCAGAACACGTTACGATCATTACGAGTTTATGGTCATGCCGTTTGGATTGACAAAAGCACCAGCTGTGTTCATGGACCTTATGAACCGAGTGTGTGGGCCATATCTTGACAAGTTTGTCATTGTTTTCATTGATGACATACTTATTTACTCAAAGAATGACCAAGAACACGATGAACATTTGAGAAAGGTGTTAGAAGTATTGAGGAAGGAAGAATTGTACGCTAAGTTTTCAAAGTGTGCATTTTGGTTGGAAGAAGTTCAATTCCTCGGTCACATAGTGAACAAAGAAGGTATCCAGGTGGACCCGACAAAGATCGAAACCGTTGAAAAGTGGGAAACCCCAAAAACTCCGAAGCATATACGTCAATTTTTAGGATTGGCTGGTTACTACAGAAGATTCATCCAAGATTTCTCCAAAATAGCAAAACCCTTGACTGCATTAACGCATAAAGGGAAGAAATTTGAATGGAAGGATGAACAAGAGAAGGCGTTTCAATTATTGAAGAAAAAGCTAACTACGGCACCTATATTGTCATTGCCTGAAGGGAATGATGATTTTGTGATTTATTGTGATGCATCAAAGCAAGGTCTCAGTTATGTATTAATGCAACGGACGAAGGTGATTGCTTATGCGTCTAGACAATTGAAGATTCACGAGCAAAATTATACGACGCATGATTTGGAATTAGGCGCGGTTGTTTTTGCATTAAAGACTTGGAGGCACTACTTATATGGGGTCAAAAGTATTATATATACCGACCACAAAAGTCTTCAACACATATTTAATCAGAAACAACTGAATATGAGGCAGCATAGGTGGATTGAATTATTGAATGATTACGACTTTGAGATTCGTTACCACCCGGGGAAGGAAAATGTGGTAGCCGATGCCTTGAGCAGGAAGGATAGAGAACCCATTCGAGTAAAATCTATGAATATAATGATTCATAATAACCTTACTACTCAAATAAAGGAGGCGCAACAAGGAGTTTTAAAAGAGGGAAATTTAAAGGATGAAATACCCAAAGGATCGGAGAAGCATCTTAATATTCGGGAAGAAGGAACACGGTATAGGGCTGAAAGGATTTGGGTACCAAAATTTGGAGATATGAGAGAAATGGTACTTAGAGAAGCTCATAAAACCAGATACTCAATACATCCTGGAACGGGGAAGATGTACAAGGATCTCAAGAAACATTTTTTGTGGCCGGGTATGAAAGCCGATGTTGCTAAATACGTAGGTGAATGTTTGACGTGTTCTAAGGTCAAAGCTGAGCATCAGAAACCATCAGGTCTACTTCAACAACCCGAAATCACGAAATGGAAATGGGAAAACATTACCATGGATTTCATCACTAAATTGCCAAGGACTGCAAGTGGTTTTGATACTATTTGGGTAATAGTTGATCGTCTCACCAAATTAGCACACTTCCTGCCAATAAGAGAAGATGACAAGATGGAGAAGTTAGCACGACTGTATTTGAAGGAAGTCGTCTCCGGACATGGAATACCAATCTCTATTATCTCTGATAGGGATGGTAGATTTATTTCAAGATTCTGGCAGACATTACAGCAAGCATTAGGAACTCGTCTAGACATGAGTACTGCCTATCATCCACAAACTGATGGGCAGAGCGAAAGGACGATACAAACGCTTGAATACATGCTACGAGCATGTGTTATTGATTTCGGAAACAGTTGGGATCGACATCTACCGTTAGCAGACTTTTCCTACAACAACAGCTACCATTCAAGCATTGAGATGGCGCAGTTTGAAGCACTTTATGGTAGAAAGTGCAGGTCTCCGATTTGTTGGAGTGAAGTGGGGGATAGACAGATTATGGGTCCGGAGATTATACAAGAAACTACCGAGAAGATCATCCAAATTCAACAACGGTTGAAAACCGCCCAAAGTCGACAAAAGAGCTACGCTGACATTAAAAGAAAAGATATAGAATTTGAAATTGGAGAGATGGTCATGCTTAAAGTTGCACCTTGGAAAGGCGTTGTTCGATTTGGTAAACGAGGGAAATTAAATCCAAGGTATATTGGACCATTCAAGATTATTGATCGTGTTGGACCAGTAGCTTACCGACTTGAGTTACCTCAACAACTCGCGGCTGTACATAACACTTTTTACGTCTCGAATTTGAAGAAATGTTTTGCTAAAGAAGATCTCACTATTCCGTTAGATGAAATCCAAATCAACGAAAAACTTCAATTCATCGAAGAACCCGTCGAAATAATGGATCGTGAGGTTAAAAGACTTAAGCAAAACAAGATACCAATTGTTAAGGTTCGATGGAATGCTCGTAGAGGACCCGAGTTCACCTGGGAGTGTGAAGATCAGATGAAGAAGAAATACCCGCATCTATTTCCAGAAGATTCGTCAACACCTTCAACAGCTTAAAATTTCGGGACGAAATTTATTTAACGGGTAGGTACTGTAGTGACCCGAACTTTTCCATGTTTATATATATTAATTGAGATTGATATTTACATGATTAAATGTTTCCAACATGTTAAGCAATCAAACTTGTTAAGACTTGATTAATTGAAATATGTTTCATATAGACAATTGACCACCCAAGTTGACCGGTGATTCACGAACGTTAAAACTTGTAAAAACTATATGATGAAATATATATGGATATATATATATAGTTAACATGATACTATGATAAGTAAACATATCATTAAGTATATTAACAATGAACTACATATGTAAAAACAAGACTACTAACTTAATGATTTTTAAACGAGACATATACGTAACGATTATCGTTGTAAAGACATTTAATGTATATATATCATATTAAGAGATATTCATACATGATAATATCATGATAATATAATAATTTAAAATCTAATTTGATATTATAAATATTGGGTTAACAACATTTAACAAGATCGTTAACCTAAAGGTTTCAAAACAACACTTACATGTAACGACTAACGATGACTTAACGACTCAGTTAAAATGTATATACATGTAGTGTTTTAATATGTATTTATACACTTTTGAAAGACTTCAATACACTTATCAAAATACTTCTACTTAACAAAAATGCTTACAATTACATCCTCGTTCAGTTTCATCAACAATTCTACTCGTATACACCCGTATTCGTACTCGTACAATACACAGCTTTTAGATGTATGTACTATTGGTATATACACTCCAATGATCAGCTCTTAGCAGCCCATGTGAGTCACCTAACACATGTGGGAACCATCATTTGGCAACTAGCATGAAATATCTCATAAAATTACAAAAATATGAGTAATCATTCATGACTTATTTACATGAAAACAAAATTACATATCCTTTATATCTAATCCATACACCAACGACCAAAAACACCTACAAACACTTTTATCCTTCAATTTTCTTCATCTAATTGATCTCTCTCAAGTTCTATCTTCAAGTTCTAAGTGTTCTTCATATATTCTACAAGTTCTAGTTACATAAAATCAAGAATACTTTCAAGTTTGCTAGCTTACTTCCAATCTTGTAAGGTGATCATCCAACCTCAAGAAATCTTTATTTCTTACAGTAGGTTATTATTCTAATACAAGGTAATAATCATATTCAAACTTTGGTTCAATTTCTATAACTATAACAATCTTATTTCAAGTGATGATCTTACTTGAACTTGTTTTCGTGTCATGATTCTGCTTCAAGAACTTCGAGCCATCCAAGGATCCGTTGAAGCTAGATCCATTTTTCTATTTTCCAGTAGGTTTATCCAAGGAACTTAAGGTAGTAATGATGTTCATAACATCATTCGATTCATACATATAAAGCTATCTTATTCGAAGGTTTAAACTTGTAATCACTAGAACATAGTTTAGTTAATCCTAAACTTGTTCGCAAACAAAAGTTAATCCTTCTAACTTGACTTTTAAAATCAACTAAACACATGTTCTATATCTATATGATATGCTAACTTAATGATTTAAAACCTGAAAACACGAAAAACACCGTAAAACCGGATTTACGCCGTCGTAGTAACACCGCGGGCTGTTTTGGGTTAGTTAATTAAAAACTATGATAAACTTTGATTTAAAAGTTGTTATTCTGAGAAAATGATTTTTATTATGAACATGAAACTATATCCAAAAATTATGGTTAAACTCAAAGTGGAAGTATGTTTTCTAAAATGGTCATCTAGACGTCGTTCTTTCGACTGAAATGACTACCTTTACAAAAACGACTTGTAACTTATTTTTCTGACTATAAACCTATACTTTTTCTGTTTATATTCATAAAATAGAGTTCAATATGAAATCATAGCAATTTGATTCACTCAAAACGGATTTAAAATGAAGAAGTTATGGGTAAAACAAGATTGGATAATTTTTCTCATTTTAGCTACGTGAAAATTGGTAACAAATCTATTCCAACCATAACTTAATCAACTTGTATTGTATATTATGTAATCTTGAGATACCATAGACACGTATACAATGTTTCGACCTATCATGTCGACACATCTATATATATTTCGGAACAACCATAGACACTCTATATGTGAATGTTGGAGTTAGCTATACAGGGTTGAGGTTGATTCCAAAATATATATAGTTTGAGTTGTGATCAATACTGAGATACATATACACTGGGTCGTGGATTGATTCAAGATAATATTTATCGATTTATTTCTGTACATCTAACTGTGGACAACTAGTTGTAGGTTACTAACGAGGACAGCTGACTTAATGAACTTAAAACATCAAAATATATTAAAAGTGTTGTAAATATATTTTGAACATACTTTGATATATATGTATATATTGTTATAGGTTCGTGAATCAACCAGTGGCCAAGTCTTACTTCCCGACGAAGTAAAAATCTGTGAAAGTGAGTTATAGTCCCACTTTTAAAATCTAATATTTTTGGGATGAGAATACATGCAGGTTTTATAAATGATTTACAAAATAGACACAAGTACATGAAACTACATTCTATGGTTGAATTATCGAAATCGAATATGCCCCTTTTTATTAAGTCCGATAATCTAAGAATTAGGGAACAGACACCCTAATTGACGCGAATCCTAAAGATAGATCAATTGGGCCTAACAAACCCCATCCAAAGTACTGGATGCTTTAGTACTTCGAAATTTATATCATATCCGAAGGGTGTCCCGGAATGATGGGGATATTCTTATATATGCATCTTGTTAATGTCGGTTACCAGGTGTTCACCATACGAATGATTTTTATCTCTATGTATGGGATGTGTATTGAAATATGAAATCTTGTGGTCTATTATTATGATTTGATATATATAGGTTAAACCTATAACTCACCAACATTTTTGTTGACGTTTTAAGCATGTTTATTCTCATGTGATTATTAAGAGCTTCCGCTGTCGCATACTTAAATAAGGACGAGATTTGGAGTCCATGCTTGTATGATATTGTGTAAAAACTGCATTCAAGAAACTTATTTTGTTGTAACATATTTGTATTGTAAACCATTATGTAATGGTCGTGTGTAAACAGGATATTTTAGATTATCATTATTTGATAATCTACGTAAAGCTTTTTAAAACCTTTATCTATGAAATAAAGGTTATGGTTTGTTTTAAAAATGAATGCAGTCTTTGAAAAACGTCTCATATAGAGGTCAAAACCTCGCAACGAAATCAATTAATATGGAACGTTTTTAATCAATAAGAACGGGACATTTCAAAGTAAGTAACCTAGCAAGGTTAATAGGTGAAAGAAAACTGGGAAGTTTACCTAGTGATACAAATGCTAACCCCCGGAATGAAACAGCTAAAGCCATTACCACAAGAAGTGGTACAACACTTAAACCACCTGAAATACCTGTAACTTCTGATGAAACTATTCCTACTCCACAAAACCACAACCTGAACAAGATAAGGAAACAGAACCGGTAGTTGAAAAGGTTAATGAAGATAACACAGTTAAGGATAAACCTTATGTTAAACCATACCAACCACCACTTCCTTACCCGAGTAAAATGAAGAAAGAGAAACTTGAAGCCGAGCAATCCAAATTCTTGGATATGTTTAAACAGATAAATGTAAATCTTCCTTTCATTGATGTGATTTCAGGAATGCCTAGATATGCTAAATTCTTGAAAGATCTAATCTCAAATAGAAAGAAAATGGAAGAACTCTCGGCTGTTACTATGAACGCTAATTGTTCAGCAGTGCTGTTGAATAAGATACCAGAAAAACTATCTGATCCAGGAAGTTTCACAATTCCATGTTTTCTGGCTAGTCTTAGTTCAATAGAAGCACTGGCAGACTTAGGTGCTAGTATAAATTTAATTCCGTTTTCACTATACGCTAAACTAGACCTTGGAGAATTGAAACCAACCAGAATAAGTATACAACTAGCCGATCGATCAATAAAATATCCTAGAGGGATAATGGAGAACATGCTGGTTAAAGTTGGTACTTTAGTATTTCCAGTAGATTTTGTTGTTCTGGAAATGGAAGAAGATTCTCAAGTTCCTCTCATATTAGGAAGACCATTCTTAAACACGGCTAAAGCAATGATAGACGTGTTCGGTAAGAAACTGACCCTAAGTATAGAGGACGAGAGTGTTACCTTTTCAGTTGATAGAGCAATGCAACAACCGCAATCTGCAGATGATACATGTTATTATATTCAAACTATAGATGCACATGCAGAATTATTAGAAGAATTTCCAGAATTACAAGGAACAGGAGAATGTTCTTTAGGTGAAGGTAATGAACCAATTGATGAAGCTGAAATGTTAGCTACACTTATAGCTAATGGATATGAACCAACAACAGAAGAAATTCAAATGCTAAAAGAAGAAGACAGATATCGATATAAATCATTGATAGAAGAACCTCCGAAATTAGATCTAAAGCCACTTCCAAACCATTTGGAATACGCTTATTTACATGGTGAATCTGAATTACCTGTAATAATATCGTCTTCTCTTACTGAAAATGAGAAATCACAACTCATTTCTGTGTTGAAAGCTCATAAACCAGCTATTGCATGGAAGATTCATGATATTAAAGGAATAAGTCCTTCGTATTGAACACATAAAATCCTTATGGAAGAAGGTCATAAAACGTATGTGCAACGCCAACGAAGACTAAATCCTAATATGCAAGATGTAGTTAAGAAATAAATTATTAAACTGCTAGATGCAGGTTTAATTTATCCAATTTCTGATAGTCCATGGGGAAGCCCAGTTCAATACGTGTCTAAGAAGGGTGGCATGAATGTCATTACAAATGAAAAAAATGAGCTTATTCCTACTAGGACTGTAACAGGATGGCGTGTGTGTATTGATTATAGAAAATTAAATGACGCCACCAGAAAAGATCACTTTCCCTTACCTTTCATTGATCAAATATTGGAAAGATTAGCCGAAAATAGTTACTATTGTTTTCTAGATGGATTTTCCGGATATTTTCAAATTCCAATAGCACCCGAAGATCAAGAGAAAACCACATTCACGTGCCCTTATGGTACTTTTGCTTACAAACGCATGCCATTTGGACTTTGCAACGCCCCTGCAACCTTTCAAAGGTGCATGATGGCGATTTTTCACGACATGATAGAAGAATGCATGGAAGTTTTCATGGATGACTTTTCAGTCTTCGGTGATACATTTGAATCATGTCTAGTTAATCTTGAACGAATGCTGATTAGATGCGAACAGTCAAATCTAGTACTTAATTGGGAGAAATGCCATTTCATGGTTAAAGAAGGCATTGTTCTTGGACATAAAATTTCAAAGGAAGGAATTGAAGTGGATAGAGCTAAAGTAGATGTAATTGCTAAACTTCCACATCCAACCAATGTTAGAGGAGTTTGGAGTTTTCTAGGGCATGCCAGTTTTTACCGACGTTTCATAAAAGATTTTTCTAAAATTGCCACTCCTATGAATAAACTCCTAGAAAAGGATGCTCCATTCATCTTTTCAGATGAATGTATCAAATCTTTTAATATTCTTAAAGAGAAACTCACTAATGCGCCGATCATGATAACACCAAATTGGAATCTACCGTTTGAATTAATGTGCGATGCAAGTGATTTTGCAATGGGAGCCGTTTTAGGACAAAGGATTGAAAAACGATTTCAACCTATATATTATGCTAGTAAGACGTTACAAGGAGCACAAACGAACTATACAACTACTGAAAAAGAACTCCTTGCTATTGTCTTTGCTTTTGACAAATTTCGTTCATATCTCGTTCTAGCTAAAACGGTGGTCTATACCGACCATTCTGCTCTTAGATACCTATTTTCGAAAGAAGATGCCAAACCAAGATTAATCCGTTGGATCTTACTCTTACAAGAGTTCGATATTGAAATCCGAGATAAAAGAGGAGCAGAAAATCTCGCCGCTGATCATCTTTCTCGTCTTGAAAATCCCGAATTACAAGTTCTAAATGAATCGGCCATACAAGACAACTTTTCTGATGAATATCTATTGAAGATAGATTATAATGAAATTCCATGGTTTGCAGACTATGCAAACTACTTAGTATGTGGATTCCTTGAAAAAGGATTATCGTACCAAAAACGAAAAAAATTCTTCAGTGATATAAAACACAATTTTTGAGAAGATCCACATTTGTTTAAAAGTTGTCCCAATGGAATAATACGCCGATGTGTATTCGGAGATGAAGCTAGTAAAATTTTAAACCATTGTCACACAGGACCAACAGGAGGGCATTATGGGCCTCAACTAACAGCAAGAAAAGTTTATGATGCTGGCTTCTATTGGCCTACAATTTACAAAGACGCACACCTTCTTTGCAAATCCTGTGATGCTTGTCAAAGGGCCGGAAAAATAAGTCAACGTGATGAAATGCCATAAAATGTCATCCAAGTATGTGAAGTATTTGACATTTGGGGTATTGACTTTATGGGTCCATTTCCAAAATCTCATAATAATATCTACATTCTCGTTGCCATTGATTATGTATCTAAATGGGCGGAAGCACAAGCTCTCCCAACTAACGATGCACGAGTTGTAGTTAACTTTTTAAAACATCTTTTTGCAAGGTTTGTAACACCGAAAGCTTTAATAAGTGATCGGGGTACTCATTTCTGTAATAATCAACTTGAGAAAGTTCTTAAAAGATATGGAGTAACTCATAAAATCTCCACCGCATATCATCCACAAACAAGTGGACAAGTTGAAAATACCAACCGAGCTTTAAAACGTATTCTAGAGAAAACCGTAGGATCAAATCCGAAGGAATGGTCCATTAAATTGGAGGATGCACTCTGGGCTTTTAGAACGGCCTACAAAACTCTAATTGGAACCACACCTTTTAGACTTGTTTATGGAAAAGCATGTCATCTTCCAGTAGAAATTGAACACAAAGCGTTTTGGGCTTTGAAGACATGTAATCTTGATATACATGAAGCTGGACGTCTACGGTTAAGTCAACTAAACGAATTAGAAGAATTAAGACATGAAGCATACGAAAATTCGTTAATCTATAAAGAAAGAACGAAGAAATGGCATGATAAAAGAATCAGAAGTTCAAAAGAATTTAAAGAAGGAGACAGAGTTCTTCTTTTCAATTCACGATTCAAGCTATTCCCTGGAAAATTGAAATCAAGATGGTCTGGACCATTCATAGTCAAAAGAGTTTTCCTATACTGAACGATAGAATTAATAAATTCAAATAGAATTGAATTTAAGGTTAATGGTCACAGAGTTAAACATTACATACATGGTCCGATGGAATTCGACAATGAAGTTAATCACAATTTCGATACCACAGCTAACTAAGTGTGGGGAGATTCAAGTCTTTAAAGGGGTTTATGTATTTCTGTTAGAGTTAGATTTTCTGTTTTCGTGTAGTTCTAAAAAATGGAACTCGAATGGTCTTTCCCTAGCAGACCCTAAAGAACTAGTCTTCTCCCCCCATTCTGAATTTTTATTTTTTAGGTTTTTATGAAATGAAGACTGCCTGTGAACTAAACCATGGTCTAATGCTACACGCTTTGATCACTAAACGTAATAATGACACACTTCCGAGTGAAATAGTATCAGTAATCAGAGAAAGATTGGACGGAGTAAGAAAAGAATCTAGATGCGAAGATAAAAAGTTACAATTTGGTAAAGGAAAATCAAAATCCGCAGCGAAAAGAAGAGCACGACACCTAGAAAGATGTCACAAATGCGGAAAATGGTCACATGGAGGTAAATGTTCAAATAATCAAACCTATTCAAACACCGAATTTGTTACTTTATGCAGAGACGGACCGTTCATATGTTTAGAAGAAAAGACACTGAATGCTCGAGGTTACACCTATGTAGCTATGGAAAACCAATTAAACCGACTATCTTAAGAATGGGATAGATCATATAACTAAGAATACTATCTCACAGGTAAGTCTGTACAGTTTTTATTTTTTTATTTTTATTTTTAACCTTTTGATAATAAACGCTAATTTGTTCGCTATAAAGTATTAAATTGGTATTGAATAAAATTAGGTTTGGCGACCGAAATTATTGATATCATTCAAAAATTTATTACATCACTGCGAAATTTAACGTTTATTCTTAAGGTATAAATATCTTTAATCAATCAACCCAAAATATTTCAAAAATTCGTCATGAGTTAAATTAGGTCTTGGAACCGAAATTACTTTACCGAAAAGAGGGGCGCATATTTTTGATAATATTTGATTGATTAAAGTGGGATAAAAGCCAAAAAGATTTTTAATTTTATTTTTACCATATTTTTAAAATTAATATATAAATCTTAAATTAATATTGTAAACTTTGTAAAATCAATATATTTAAAATTGTAAATATTTGAAAAATATAATATAAGTTTGGTGTGAATTTTTAATATTAATTTTGAATTTTATGTATTTTTATTTTAAGTTTGGTGTGAATTTAAAAACAAAAATTTACTTTATGTCGCTAAGTTAAAAATATGATTTTTAAAATTCGTCGTAAGTTGAAGACTAGGTCGTTGAACCGAAATTGCTTTACCCGAGGGAGGGACAAGAACTTTTATTATCATTATTTTTAATCTTATTGAATTAAAGTATGTCAAAAACATTAAAAAACCCCAAAAATCTTAGTTTTTAAAACAATCGCTACAAAAAGACAAATTTTAAAATTTTGTCAAAGGACGGACTAGGACATCGATCCGAAACGACCTCGTCCTAAATAACAAGGGAAACAAAATTTTAAAATTAATTACTTAATTGTTTTAATTAGTATAAGATAAAAAAAAAAATACAAACTCCGCGACTCGCGGAGTTTGAAGCATCAAACACCGCGACTCGCGGAGTTCCAAAAATACTGAAAAAAAATAAAAGGGGCAGAACTGATCAGTCCCCAACCCACACACACGAAAAATACTGCGAAAATAACCCGCAAAAACCCGAAAAAACACCCCAAAATTCACAATTTTTGACCGTTAATCATCAAATCTTTTACTAAAATCATGTTGAGAAGGATGCTATCAAGGAATTACTCAAGAAAAATGGTAAATTTCTACACCTAAACACCATTTAATCTGAAAATTAGTGTTCTTGAGCAATTTTATACCCAATTTGATTTTGATGCTTTTTAGTGTAATTATGCTTAAATTGTTTATGTATTATGCTTGTATAACCTAGATTGATGCTATTTAACATGATTAGAAGCCTTAAACTTCAAATTTTGAGTAATCTAGGGTTTGTGTTCTTGAGCAAATTTGGGGCTTTTTGATATAAACAGGTTATGGCCGATTTTTTTCATGAATTGTTGCTAAATTAAGTAGTGTAACATGTTTAGGTAGTTAAATGATCCAAACTTTGAGCCTAAACATGATTTTGAGAATTAAAGTGGACTTTTTCAAGTCTAAAATTCATGAACTTGATTTTTGAGAGATAATGCCATTTGAAACTTGTTTAATTGCTAGTAATGATTATTTTAACATATTATTTGAGTTGAATGCTTATGAACTTGGAGAACATTTTCTTATATGCTTATTTGAAAAAGTGTAGATTTGATGAAAATATGAAAATGAGCTTATGTTTGATATAAATTGAACATGTCTTTGTAATTATTTTGATTGATGATTTTGCTGACACTAATGCATATTTGGATGCACAAAAATTGTGTTTGATGTGTTTTGTAGACTGAAAGGGGTGAATCTTCATCCCAAGCTCGCAATGCTCCTACTGAGAATGCGGAACAACAGGAGGTGGATAACTACTACAAACAAGATATACCTCATCCAGTCATGACATTTTCTGATATGCACTTGAAAGATTTGCACCCGAACCTGAGATTTGACAGACTTTGGATAGATTATCCAAAATACCAAAGGGGTTTGCATACTCTTCATTCTAAAGTTGTTGAAGTACCTAGGGTCATAGAATGGGGACCATTAGAAGCTGTAGAATTGGCCGGGCCAATTAGGGAATTACTTGCACAGAGGTATGGTAATTCTACTTTTAACGACTGGGTACGTTTATTCACCATGCGTAGACCTGTATATAAAGTATGGTGTGAAGAATTGTTGTGTAGCATAGAAATAAATGATCGGGTAGCTAGTATTACCGATCGATCTTTTATTAGATTTTTGTTAGGAGGTTCGATGCGCCACATGTCTTTACTAGACATGGCTCAGGCTTTACGTATATATACGCCTAAGGAGTTAGCATCTGCCGATTGTAGAGGGTTGATATTGAACGGTAGGAAGATAGACAAAAATTTTGATACGCATGGTGTATGGAGTCAAATGACTAGCCATCACCGATTCAAAGGGGGAAATTACTCTTATTTGGATATAGATAGAGCTGTATTAAGAGTAATTCATAGGTTTTTAGCTAATTCGATTACACAAAGAGGTAAGAACAAGGAAAAGGTAAATGAACAGGATTTGTTTTACCATATGTGTATTCGAGACCCACAAAGCGCTGTAAGTATACCTTATGGTGTGGGTTATTATTTATCAGCTATGGTTAGGGGGATGAGACCGCATAGCATAATAGGAGGTGGTATATTTATTACTTTGATTGCTGAATATCTCGGTGTGGATATAAGTCGGGGGGATTATTAGTCGAAGAACCAGAACCCCGCGATACAATAGGTTTAAATGTATACCATGGTGCGAAAGTTTTGAAGAGGCGAAATAACGCCGCAGTACAATACCATGGTAGACATCCACAGGTTGAGAGAAACCAACAGCAAGGTAATGTAGGAGGGGGAAATGAAATGGCAGAAATGAAAAGGTTTATAGCTTCACAAGAGTATGAAAATGCTAGACATAGAACATTTGAAGATTGGCAAGTTCATCAAAACCAAATCATAGCTTATTGCCAACATATAGGTAGAAACTATATTCCTACTCCATCGCCCATATTCCATCCCTGGTCTATAGAGATTCAACCACCGTATCCTACGTATAACCCTGCCGAAGCATTCTATAGCACATACGGTTTTGCATGGAACCCCTACTGGTATCAGTATCATCCCTAGTCTACTTAGTTTTATTTATTTTATAATTTGTAATGTTGATACATTTAATACTTATGTTAATATTGTAATAGTTTTTATAATTTTCTAACTTTTATTATTAGATTTTAATAATTGTTGAATGTGGGGTTAATATACCAAACTTCAAAAATATGTATATATGTTTGCAGTTTATCTTATGTAAACAACAGGGTAAAACAACGCATTTTCAAAGACTGGCATTAAGTTCAGCAAAAGCAACTAATTTTTGACGACAAGATGCAAAAGATATGTGAAATAACAACAAGACGGAATGAACAAATGATATGCACCATTTGTCATTCAGCAAGCAAACACAAATATGTTTGGAAACTTTGGTAAAATTTAATCATTTTCACACAAATCACCCTCAATAATTTAAATTGTTACTGATTTCTTGCAAATGAGGGCATTGTAAGATCTTAAGTGTGGGAAGGGGTTAAATTCTTTCGGATTTTAAAATTTTTACTTTATACACTTGGTTACCATTAGAAATACTAGTGAAGTAGTAGTTGTATTAGAATCTAGTACTCTCTGATAATAAAGAACAGCCCTAGTCTTATATACTGACTACCCAATTCTAGTAAAATTTTTCAAAATTTTCAACTAAATGAACTCAAAATCATGTTTATACATATTTATGAACGATAAAACTAGGTTTTAACACCGAAATTATTGTTACCTCGGAAAGGACATAAATTGAGAAACAAACAAAAATGTTAAAATTCATTTAAAATGGAATAGAGGACAATAAAAAGGAAAATAAAAGCCAAGTGTGGGAAAATTTACCAAGATATTTTAAACATATGTCACATATTTCTGTACAAATAACTGAAAATACTTTTACTTTGGACTAAACTAAAAAGTTTTACCTGATTTACTGTAAGAAAGATGGATCTACACGATGAATCAATTCCATCATTAAAAGGAAGTAAAGTCTTCCGAAAAAGAAACGCGCTTCTTGATTTAGGTCAGGAAGTTGTCGTCCAGACTAGCTGTAGGTTGACGAAAAATCTAGAAAAGTCATCTCTAAAATCAGCAGGAAATCCACGGACCTCAGCATAAAACAGGGTCACCAAGTGGTCAGATTTATCCTAACCATGAGAAGGATTTATCTTGTAAAATGGGGAGGGCACGTGCAAATTAGCTTGATAAGACTAATGAATCAGATCCCCAGAAAGGATAATCTCCTTAAAGATTAAAAATCAGCTTTTAAGCCTGATATTACTCAATCCTAGAGATTGACCTTAAAGATTGAGAATTACAAACTCATGGAATTCAATGATATTTAAACTCGAGCCTGAACGAGAAAATATTTTGATCAAAATTACAAATCGATTTGTTTTCTAAAAACCCATTTTCAATGCGTTCATTACCATTGAACGTAAAATCCTAGGAATTCACCTGGAATTCATTAGGTCACCTGAACCAAATCGGGTGTCAACCGTAAGAACGGTGGTTGCATAGCATGGTCAAAGACAGGACCTTGTGCCAGATCGGAAAATTATAAGGTTGAGCTTTACTATTGCTCCTACCAAGGATAGTAATTGCGTCCGACACGTTATAGACCATAATTAAAAGCATGTCAGGGGACATTGCCTTAACAGTTGCTTGTTCAACGCTTTCCTTTACAACTGGACGGTAGTTTACCGAAAGGTAATATACGGGACAAGTAAACTGGACGTGTTGCTTTCCAAATACAAGGTTAGCAAGTGAAAACCATAAGTTTTGAGCTAAAATTTTCAAATCTGAAACCCACCAAACCCACAAAAATATTTTGCAAACACCGGTGAAGGATTATTCCGGAAAACTTATCTAGGGTAAAAACTAGATTTAATTTTCAAAAGATCAAATGTTTTCATAAAGATCCAATTTCCTTAATGGATCTAAATTTTTATAGTCATGTGAGACTGTAAACCATATCGTTACTACCATTGTTTATACCGCCGTATAGAAATCACTGATGTACAAAGTGTGAAGAATAAAGAAGTGATTCTAGTATTTCAAGATGATATTGCTTGAGGACAAGCAACGCTCAAGTGTGAGAATATTTGATAATGCTAAAAACGAACATATATTTCATAGCATTATTCCTCAAGAAAGACAAGCTTTTAGTTGCAATTGTTCTATTTAAAAGTGATATTCATTTAAATAATAAAAGATGAAGACAAAAGACAGATTCGACGAATTGAAGACGCAAACGACCAAAAAGCTCAAAAGTACAAAATACAATCGAAGAGGTTCCAATTATTGATAAGAAACGTCTCGAAATTACAAGAGTACAAGATTCAAAACGCAAAGTACAAGATATTAAATTGTACGCAAGGACGTTCGAAAATCCGGAACCGGGACCAGAGTCAACTCTCAACGCTCAACGCAACGGACTAAAAATTACAAGTTAACTATGTATATAAATATAATATAATATATAATTAATTATATTAATTATATATATATTATATTTATAAAATAAATCATCGGCAAACAAAGAGCCAAATGTGGGTGAGCTGTAAAAACGATCTCCGCGACTGGCGGAGTTTGAAGAAGAAAAGGGCCACGAGTCGCGGAGCCCCAAAAACTGAAACTCCCTATAAAGCCCAACGAATTCTGATCAATTTTTCATCCAATATATCCATCCATCTATAAACGTATATATTTATATTTATATTTTAATTTTAATTTTAATTATAATCCTAATAATAAGGGTATGTTAGCGAATGTTGTAAGGGTGTAAGTCGAAATTCTGTCCGTGTAACGCTACGCTATTTTTAATCATTGTAAGTTATGTTCAACCTTTGTAATTTAATGTCTCGTAGCTAAGTTATTATTATGCTTATTTACTCTGAAGTAATCATGATGTTGGGCTAATTACTAAAATTGGGTAATTGGGCTTTGTACCATAATTGGGATTTGGATAAAAGAACGACACTTGTGGAAATTAGACTATGGGCTATTAATGGGTTTTATATTAACTAAACAATACCTTGTTAATTTAATATACAAACTTATAATTCGACGTATTTATATATAACCACATACGCTTGACTGGGTACGGTGGGCGGGATATCTATAAATACCAATAATTATTCATTTTACCGGACACGGAACTGGATTAATAGTTAATAGACTTGTTGAAACAGGGGTGAATTACATTCAAGGGTAATTGGTATAATTGTTAACAAAGTAGTAAAACCTTGGTTTACACGCAGTCGATAACCTGGTGTATTCATTAAACAAAGTATTAAAACCTTGTTACAATTCGAATCCCCAATTAGTTGGAATATTTGACTTCGGGAATAAGAATAATTTGACGAAGGCTTTCGCTCTTTATATTTATGACTGATGGACTATTATGGACAAATCCGTATGGACATATTAAATAATCCAGGACAAAGAACAATTAACCCATGGGCATAAAACTAAAATCAACACGTCAAACATCATGATTACGAAAGTTTAAATAAGCATAATTCTTTTATTTCATATTTAATTTCCTTTATTTTATATTTAATTGCACTTCTAATTATCGCATTTTTATTTATTATTGTATTAAATTGAACTTTTAATTATCGTACTTTTTAATTATAGCAAGTTTATTTTATCGCACTTTCATTTATCACAATTTCATTATCGTTATTTACTTTACGCTTTAAATTAAGTCTTGTATTTATTTATTATTTTACATTTGGTTTTAACTGCGACTAAAGTTTTAAAATCGACAAACCGGTCATTAAACGGTAAAAACCCCTCTTTATAATAATAATATTACTTATATATATATATATATTTGTATTTTTATAAAAGTAAACTAATATAGCGTTAAGCTTTGTTTAAAAAGATTCCCTGTGGAACGAACCGGACTTACTAAAAACTACACTACTGTACGATTAGGTACACTGCCTATAAGTGTTGTAGCAAGGTTTAAGTATATCCATTCAATAAATAAATAAATATCTTGTGTAAAATTGAATCGTATTTAATAGTATTTCCTTGTAAAATTTAATAGTATTTTATACCCCTCTGCTCAAACATCAGTGTGCAATACGAAGGACTTATTCCTTTAATATCATGAATCTTCCATGCAATAGCTGGTTTATGAGCTTTTAGTACAGAAATGAGTTGAGATTTTTCATTTTTTGTAAGAGAAGACGATATTATTACAGGTAATTCAGATTCACCATGTAAATATGCATATTCCAAATGGTTTGGAAGTGGCTTTAACTCTAATTTCGGTGGTTCTTCTATCGATGATTTATATCGATATCTGTCTTTCTCTTTTAGCATTTGAATTTCTTCTGTTGTTGGTTCATATCCATTAGCCATAAGTGTAGCTAACATTTCAGTTTCATCAATTGGTTCAGTTCCTTCTCCTAAAGAACATTCTCCTGTTCCTTGTAATTCTGAAAATTCTTCTAACAATTCTGCATGTGAATCTATAGTTTGAATATAATAACATGTATCATCTGCAGATTGAGGTTGTTGCATGGCTCTATCAACAGAAAAGGTAACACTCTCGTCCTCTATACTTAGGGTCAGTTTCTTACCGAAACACGTGAAATGTCCCGTTCTTATTGATTAAAAACGTTCCATATTAATTGATTTCGTTGCGAGGTTTTGACCTCTATATGAGACATTTTTCAAAGACTGCATTCATTTTTAAAACAAACCATAACCTTTATTTCATAGATAAAGGTTTTAAAAAGCTTTACATAGATTATCAAATAATGATAATCTAAAATATCCTGTTTACACACGACCATTACATAATGGTTTACAATACAAATATGTTACAACAAAATAAGTTTCTTGAATGCAGTTTTTACACAATATCATACAAGCATGGACTCCAAATCTCGTCCTTATTTAAGTATGCGACAGCGGAAGCTCTTAATAATCACCTGAGAATAAACATGCTTAAAACGTCAACAAAAATGTTGGTGAGTTATAGGTTTAACCTATATATATCAAATCATAATAATAGACCACAAGATTTCATATTTCAATACACATCCCATACATAGAGATAAAAATCATTCATATGGTGAACACCTGGTAACCGACATTAACAAGATGCATATATAAGAATATCCCCATCATTCCGGGACACCCTTCGGATATGATATAAATTTCAAAGTACTAAAGCATCCGGTACTTTGGATGGGGCTTGTTGGGCCCAATAGATCTATCTTTAGGATTCGCGTCAATTAGGGTGTCTGTTCCCTAATTCTTAGATTACCAGACTTAATAAAAAGGGGCATATTCGATTTCGATAATTCAACCATAGAATGTAGTTTCACGTACTTGTGTCTATTTTGTAAATCATTTATAAAACCTGCATGTATTCTCATCCCAAAAATATTAGATTTTAAAAGTGGGACTATAACTCACTTTCACAGATTTTTACTTCGTCGGGAAGTAAGACTTGGCCACTGGTTGATTCACGAACCTATAACAATATATACATATATATCAAAGTATGTTCAAAATATATTTACAACACTTTTAATATATTTTGATGTTTTAAGTTTATTAAGTCAGCTGTCCTCGTTAGTAACCTACAACTAGTTGTCCACAGTTAGATGTACAGAAATAAATCGATAAATATTATCTTGAATCAATCCACGACCCAGTGTATACGTATCTCAGTATTGATTACAACTCAAACTATATATATTTTGGAATCAACCTCAACCCTGTATAGCTAACTCCAACATTCACATATAGAGTGTCTATGGTTGTTCCGAAATATATATAGATGTGTCGACATGATAGGTCGAAACATTGTATACGTGTCTATGGTATCTCAAGATTACATAATATACAATACAAGTTGATTAAGTTATGGTTGGAATAGATTTGTTACCAATTTTCACGTAGCTAAAATGAGAAAAATTATCCAATCTTGTTTTACCCATAACTTCTTCATTTTAAATCCGTTTTGAGTGAATCAAATTGCTATGGTTTCATATTGAACTCTATTTTATGAATCTAAACAGAAAAGTATAGGTTTATAGTCAGAAAAATAAGTTACAAGTCGTTTTTGTAAAGGTAGTCATTTCAGTCGAAAGAACGACGTCTAGATGACCATTTTAGAAAACATACTTCCACTTTGAGTTTAATCATAATTTTTGGATATAGTTTCATGTTTATAATAAAAATCATTTTCTCAGAATAACAACTTTAAAATCAAAGTTTATCATAGTTTTTAATTAACTAACCCAAAACAGCCCGCGGTGTTACTATGACGGCGTAAATCCGGTTTTACGGTGTTTTTCGTGTTTCCAGGTTTTAAATCATTAAGTTAGCATATCATATAGATATAGAACATGTGTTTAGTTGATTTTAAAAGTCAAGTTAGAAGGATTAACTTTTGTTTGCGAACAAGTTTAGAATTAACTAAACTATGTTCTAGTGATTACAAGTTTAAACCTTCGAATAAGATAGCTTTATATGTATGAATCGAATGATGTTATGAACATCATTACTACCTTAAGTTCCTTGGATAAACCTACTGGAAAAGAGAAAAATGGATCTAGCTTCAATGGATCCTTGGATGGCTCGAAGTTCTTGAAGCAGAATCATGACACGAAAACAAGTTCAAGTAAGATCATCACTTGAAATAAGATTGTTATAGTTATAGAAATTGAACCAAAGTTTGAATATGATTATTACCTTGTATTAGAATGATAACCTACTGTAAGAAACAAAGATTTCTTGAGGTTGGATGATCACCTTACAAGATTGGAAGTGAGCTAGCAAACTTGAAAGTATTCTTGATTTTATGAAACTAGAACTTTTGGAATTTATGAAGAACACTTAGAACTTGAAGATAGAACTTGAGAGAGATCAATTAGATGAAGAAAATTGAAGAATGAAAGTGTTTATAGGTGTTTTTGGTCGTTGGTGTATGGATTAGATATAAAGGATATGTAATTTTGTTTTCATGTAAATAAGTCATGAATGATTACTCATATTTTTGTAATTTTATGAGATATTTCATGCTAGTTGCCAAATGATGGTTCCCACATGTGTTAGGTGACTCAAATGGGCTGCTAAGAGCTGATCATTGGAGTGTATATACCAATAGTACATACATCTAAAAGCTGTGTATTGTACGAGTACGAATACGGGTGCATACGAGTAGAATTGTTGATGAAACTGAACGAGGATGTAATTGTAAGCATTTTTGTTAAGTAGAAGTATTTTGATAAGTGTATTGAAGTCTTTCAAAAGTTTATAAATACATATTAAAACACTACATGTATATACATTTTAACTGAGTCGTTAAGTCATCGTTAGTCGTTACATGTAAGTGTTGTTTTGAAACCTTTAGGTTAACGATCTTGTTAAATGTTGTTAACCCAATGTTTATAATATCAAATGAGATTTTAAATTATTATATTATCATGATATTATCATGTATGAATATCTCTTAATATGATATATATACATTAAATGTCTTTACAACGATAATCGTTACATATATGTCTCGTTTAAAAATCATTAAGTTAGTAGTCTTGTTTTTACATATGTAGTTCATTGTTAATATACTTAATGATATGTTTACTTATCATAGTATCATGTTAACTATATATATAACCATATATATGTCATCATATAGTTTTTACAAGTTTTAACGTTCGTGAATCACCGGTCAACTTGGGTGGTCAATTGTCTATATGAAACATATTTCAATTAATCAAGTCTTAACAAGTTTGATTGCTTAACATGTTGGAAACATTTAATCATGTAAATATCAATCTCAATTAATATATATAAACATGGAAAAGTTCGGGTCACTACAGTACCTACCCGTTAAATAAATTTCGTCCCGAAATTTTAAGCTGTTGAAGGTGTTGACGAATCTTCTGGAAATAGATGCGGGTATTTATTCTTCATCTGATCTTCACGCTCCCAGGTGAACTCGGGTCCTCTACGAGCATTCCATCGAACCTTAACAATTGGTATCTTGTTTTGCTTAAGTCTTTTAACCTCACGATCCATTATTTCGACGGGTTCTTCGATGAATTGAAGTTTTTCGTTGATTTGGATTTCATCTAACGGAATAGTGAGATCTTCTTTAGCAAAACATTTCTTTAAATTCGAGACGTGGAAAGTGTTATGTACAGCCGCGAGTTGTTGAGGTAACTCTAGTCGGTAAGCTACTGGTCCGATACGATCAATAATCTTGAATGGTCCAATATACCTTGGATTTAATTTCCCTCGTTTACCAAATTGAACAACGCCTTTCCAAGGTGCAACTTTAAGCATGACCATCTCTCCAATTTCAAATTCTATATCTTTTCTTTTAATGTCAGCGTAGCTCTTTTGTCGACTTTGGGCGGTTTTCAACCGTTGTTGAATTTGGATGATCTTCTCGGTAGTTTCTTGTATAATCTCCGGACCCGTAATCTGTCTATCCCCCACTTCACTCCAACAAATCGGAGACCTGCACTTTCTACCATAAAGTGCTTCAAACGGCGCCATCTCAATGCTTGAATGGTAGCTGTTGTTGTAGGAAAATTCTGCTAACGGTAGATGTCGATCCCAACTGTTTCCGAAATCAATAACACATGCTCGTAGCATGTCTTCAAGCGTTTGTATCGTCCTTTCGCTCTGCCCATCAGTTTGTGGATGATAGGCAGTACTCATGTCTAGACGAGTTCCTAATGCTTGCTGTAATGTCTGCCAGAATCTTGAAATAAGTCTGCCATCCCTATCAGAGATAATAGAGATTGGTATTCCATGTCTGGAGACGACTTCCTTCAAATACAGCCGTGCTAACTTCTCCATCTTGTCATCTTCTCTTATTGGCAGGAAGTGTGCTGATTTGGTGAGACGATCAACTATTACCCAAATAGTATCAAAACCACTTGCAGTCCTTGGCAATTTAGTAATGAAATCCATGGTAATGTTTTCCCATTTCCATTCCGGGATTTTGGGTTGTTGAAGTAGACCTGATGGTTTCTGATGCTCAGCTTTGACCTTAGAACACGTCAAACATTCTCCTACGTATTTAGCAACATCGGCTTTCATACCCGGCCACCAAAAATGTTTCTTGAGATCCTTGTACATCTTCCCCGTTCCAGGATGTATTGAGTATCTGGTTTTATGAGCTTCTCTAAGTACCATTTCTCTCATATCTCCAAATTTTGGTACCCAAATCCTTTCAGCCCTATACCGGGTCCCGTCTTCCCGAATATTAAGATGCTTCTCCGATCCTTTGGGTATTTCATCCTTTAAATTTCCCTCTTTTAAAACTCCTTGTTGCGCCTCCTTTATTTGAGTAGTAATGTTATTATGAATCATTATATTCATAGATTTTACTCGAATGGGTTCTCTGTCCTTCCTGCTCAAGGCATCGGCTACCACATTTGCCTTCCCCGGGTGGTAACGAATCTCAAAGTCGTAATCATTCAACAATTCAATCTACCTACGCTGCCTCATATTCAGTTGTTTCTGATTAAATATGTGTTGAAGACTTTTGTGGTCGGTATATATAATACTTTTGACCCCATATAAGTAGTGCCTCCAAGTCTTTAATGCAAAAACAACCGCGCCTAATTCCAAATCATGCGTCGTATAATTTTGCTCGTGAATCTTCAATTGTCTAGAGGCATAAGCAATCACCTTCGTTCGTTGCATTAATACACAACCGAGACCTTGCTTTGATGCATCACAATAAATCACAAAATCATCATTCCCTTCAGGCAATGACAATATAGGTGCCGTAGTTAGCTTTTTCTTCAATAACTGAAACGCTTTCTCTTGTTCATCCTTCCATTCAAATTTCTTCCCTTTATGCGTTAATGCAGTCAAGGGTTTTGCTATTCTGGAAAAGTCTTGGATGAACCTTCTGTAGTAACCAGCTAGTCCTAAAAACTGGCGTATGTGTTTCGGAGTTTTCGGGGTTTCCCACTTTTCAACAGTTTCTATCTTTACCGGATCCACCTTAATACCTTCTTTGTTCACTATGTGACCGAGGAATTGAACTTCTTTCAACCAAAATGCACACTTTGAAAACTTAGCGTACAATTCTTCCTTCCTCAATACTTCTAACACCTTTCTCAAATGTTCACCGTGTTCTTGGTCATTCTTTGAGTAAATAAGTATGTCATCAATGAAAACAATGACAAACTTGTCAAGGTATGGTCCACACACTCGGTTCATAAGGTCCATGAACACAGCTGGTGCATTAGTTAAACCAAACGGCATGACCATAAACTCGTAATGACCGTAACGTATTCTGAAAGCAGTCTTTGGAATATCATCTTCTTTCACCCGCATTTGATGATACCCGGAACGTAAGTCAATCTTTGAATAAACAGACGAGCCTTGTAGTTGATCAAATAAGTCGTCGATTCTCGGTAGTGGGTAGCGGTTCTTGATGGTAAGTTTGTTCAACTCTCGGTAGTCGATACACAACCTGAATGTACCATCTTTCTTCTTGACAAACAAAACAGGAGCTCCCCACGGTGATGTGCTTGGTCGAATGAAACCACGCTCTAAAAGTTCTTGTAATTGGCTTTGCAGTTCTTTCATCTCGCTGGGTGCGAGTCTGTAAGGAGCACGAGCTATTGGTGCAGCTCCTGGTACAAGATCTATTTGAAATTCAACGGATCGATGTGGGGGTAATCCCGGTAATTCTTTCGGAAATACATCAGGAAATTCTTTTGCGACGGGAACATCATTGATGCTCTTTTCTTCAGTTTGTACTTTCTCGACGTGTGCTAGAACAGCATAGCAACCTTTTCTTATTAGTTTTTGTGCCTTCAAATTACTAATAAGATGTAGCTTCGTGTTGCCCTTTTCTCCGTACACCATTAAGGGTTTTCCTTTTTCTCGTATAATGCGAATTGCATTTTTGTAACAAACGATCTCTGCTTTCACTTCTTTCAACCAGTCCATACCGATTATCACATCAAAACTCCCTAACTCTACTGGTATCAAATCAATCTTAAATGTTTCGCTAACCAGTTTAATTTCTCGATTCCGACATATATTATCTGCTGAAATTAATTTACCATTTGCTAATTCGAGTAAAAATTTACTATCCAAAGGCGTCAATGGACAACTTAATTTAGCACAAAAATCTCTACTCATATAGCTTCTATCCGCACCCGAATCAAATAAAACGTAAGCAGATTTATTGTCAATAAGAAACGTACCTGTAACAAGCTCCGGGTCTTCCTGTGCCTCTGCCGCATTAATATTGAAAACTCTTCCGCGGCCTTGTCCATTCGTGTTCTCCTGGTTCGGGCAATTTCTAATAATGTGGCCCTGTTTTCCACATTTATAACAAACTACATTGGCATAACTTGCTCCGACACTACTTGCTCCGCCATTACTCGTTCCGACACCATTTGTTCCTTTCGTTCTGTTAACCCCTGGTCCGTAGACATCACACTTCGCCGCGCTATGACCATTTCTTTTACACTTGTTGCAAAATTTGGTGCAGAACCCCGAGTGATACTTTTCACACCTTTGGCATAGCTGCTTCTGATTGTTGTTGTTGTTGCGGTTATTATTGTTGTTAAGATGATTGTTGTGGTTGCTGTTGTTGTTGTTGTTGTTGTTGTTGTTGTTGTTGTTTTTGGTCCATTTGTTGTAGTTGCGATTGATGTTGCGATTGTTAGGATAGTTGTTGCGATTATTGTTATAATTGCTGCTGTTGTTGTATTGGTGATTCTTATCACCGTTTTCCTCAGACTTTCTTTTGACTTGCTTCACATTGGCCTCTTCAGCAGTCTGTTCTTTAATTCTTTCTTCAATCTGGTTCACTAGTTTGTGAGCCATTCTACATGCCTGTTGTATGGAGGCGGGTTCGTGTGAACTTATATCTTCTTGGATTCTTTCCGGTAATCCTTTCACAAACGCGTCGATCTTCTCTTCCTCATCTTCGAATGCTCCCGGACACAATAGGCACAATTCTGTGAATCGTCTTTCGTACGTGGTAATATCAAATCCTTGGGTTCGTAACCCTCTAAGTTCTGTCTTGAGCTTATTGACCTCGGTTCTGGGACGGTACTTCTCGTTCATCAAGTGCTTGAATGCTGACCACGGTAGTGCGTACGCATCGTCTTGTCCCACTTGTTCTAGATAGGTATTCCACCATGTTAACGCAGAACCTGTGAAGGTATGCGTAGCGTACTTCACTTTGTCCTCTTCAGTACACTTACTTATGGCAAACACCGATTCAACCTTCTCGGTCCACCGTTTCAATCCGATCGGTCCTTCGGTTCCATCAAATTCCAAAGGTTTGCAGGCAGTGAATTCTTTGTAGGTGCATCCTACACGATTTCCTGTACTGCTAGATCCAAGGTTATTGTTGGTATGTAGCGCAGCCTGTACTGCGGCTATGTTTGAAGCTAGAAAAGTACGGAATTCCTCTTCATTCATATTCACGGTGTGTCGAGTAGTCGGTGCCATTTCCTTCAAAATAGTCAAATGGAACAAGTTAATCATACAGAATATTAAGAGTAGTTAATAGTATTTCGTAGCATAATATGAACTCATTTATAAAGGCTTTTTCTTCATATTAGCGTTTTATAAGTTTAAATTCGGGTAGTACCTACCCGTTAAGTTCATACTTAGTAGCTAATATACAATTCAACTACTACAATTCTATATGAAAAACTGATTATAATAATATTTCGCGTTCAAACTTTTACACAATATTTTACAAACTTACAATACCGCTTATTTTACATATAGCATGAAATATAGCACACAATAAATTTGATACAAGATGGTTGTGAAGATAATTCTAGCTAGTACACAAGTCGTTCAGCAAAGGCAATAAAGACACGTAATTCATACGTCCAGAAACAAGTCATGCATTCTGGTTTTACTAGGATTACTTCCCATCCTTGGTCTTGTGGAACATAACCGTTATGGCCGTTGATAAGACAGCGTGTTGTAACGTCGTCAAAGGGACGAGGGTTACGTAATGTCCAACAGTCCCGTAACAATCTAAAAACCTCATTTCTTACCCCAATTACCGGCTCCGTCACTTGTGGAAACGTTTTGTTTAATAGTTGTAGCCCGATGTTCTTGTTCTCACTTTGGTGAGAAGCGAACATTACTAATCCGTAAGCATACAATGCTTCTTTATGTTGCATGTTAGCTGCTTTTTCTAAATCACGAAGTCCAATATTCGGATATATTGAGTCAAAATAATTTCTTAACCCGTTGCGTAAAATAGCATTTGGGTTCCCCGCAATATATGCGTCAAAGTAAACACATCGTAACTTATGGGTTTCCCAATGTGATATCCCCCATCTTTCAAATGAAAGTCTCTTATAAACCAAGACATTCTTGGAACGTTCTTCGAATGTCTTACAAACTGATCTCGCCTTAAATAGTTGTGCCGAAGAATTCTGACCGACTTTAGACAAGATTTCATCAATCATGTCTCCGGGTAGGTCTCTTAAAATATTGGGTTGTCTATCCATTTTGTGTTTTTATACTGTAAAATAGACAAGAGTTAGATTCATAACAAAAAAAAATACTTATTAATACAAGCAATTTTTACATATATCATAAAGCATAAGCACACTATATTACATATATTACACCACACGAATACAACTATCTTATTCCGACTTGCTTGTTTCTTCTTCTTCAGTTTTGGTTCGTTTTGCCAAGTTTCTAGGGATATATGATGTTCCCCTAATACGAGCCGTCGTTATCCACATTGGTTTAGAAAAACCTGGTGGTTTAGAGGTTCCCGGGTCATTGTTACAACTTAAGGACTTCGGGGGTTGACGATACATATAAAGTTCATCGGGGTTGGAATTAGATTTCTCTATTTTTATGCCCTTTCCCTTATTATTTTCTTTTGCCTTTTTAAATTCAGTTGGGGTAATTTCTATAACATCATCGGAATTCTCGTCAGAATCCGATTCATCGGAGAATTGGTAATCCTCCCAATATTTTGCTTCCTTGGCGGAAACACCATTGACCATAATTAACCTTGGTCGGTTGGTTGAGTATTTTCTTTTACTTAACCGTTTTATTATTTCCCCCACCGGTTCTACTTCTTCATCCGGTTCCGATTCTTCTTCCGGTTCCGATTCTTCTTCCGGTTCCGACTCTTCTTCCGGTTCCTCTTCGGGAACTTGTGAATCAGTCCACGAATCATTCCAATTTACATTTGACTCTTCATTATTATTAGGTGAGTCAATGGGACTTGTTCTAGAGGTAGACATCTATCACATAATATCAAACGCGTTAAGAGATTAATATATCACATAATATTCACATGTTAAAAATATATAGTTTCCAACAAAATTTGTTAAGCAATCATTTTTCAAGTAAACACGGTCGAAGTCCAGACTTACTAATGCATCCTAACAAACTCGATAAGACACACTAATGCAAAATTCTGGTTCTCTAAGACCAACGCTAGGATACCAACTGAAATGTCCCGTTCTTATTGATTAAAAACGTTCCATATTAATTGATTTCGTTGCGAGGTTTTGACCTCTATATGAGACATTTTTCAAAGACTGCATTCATTTTTAAAACAAACCATAACCTTTATTTCATAGATAAAGGTTTTAAAAAGCTTTACGTAGATTATCAAATAATGATAATCTAAAATATCCTGTTTACACACGACCATTACATAATGGTTTACAATACAAATATGTTACAACAAAATAAGTTTCTTGAATGCAGTTTTTACACAATATCATACAAGCATGGACTCCAAATCTCGTCCTTATTTAAGTATGCGACAGCGGAAGCTCTTAATAATCACCTGAGAATAAACATGCTTAAAACGTCAACAAAAATGTTGGTGAGTTATAGGTTTAACCTATATATATCAAATCATAATAATAGACCACAAGATTTCATATTTCAATACACATCCCATACATAGAGATAAAAATCATTCATATGGTGAACACCTGGTAACCGACATTAACAAGATGCATATATAAGAATATCCCCATCATTCCGGAACACCCTTCGGATATGATATAAATTTCGAAGTACTAAAGCATCCGGTACTTTGGATGGGGCTTGTTGGGCCCAATAGATCTATCTTTAGGATTCGCGTCAATTAGGGTGTCTGTTCCCTAATTCTTAGATTACCAGACTTAATAAAAAGGGGCATATTCGATTTCGATAATTCAACCATAGAATGTAGTTTCACGTACTTGTGTCTATTTTGTAAATCATTTATAAAACCTGCATGTATTCTCATCCCAAAAATATTAGATTTTAAAAGTGGGACTATAACTCACTTTCACAGATTTTTACTTCGTCGGGAAGTAAGACTTGGCCACTGGTTGATTCACGAACCTATAACAATATATACATATATATCAAAGTATGTTCAAAATATATTTACAACACTTTTAATATATTTTGATGTTTTAAGTTTATTAAGTCAGCTGTCCTCGTTAGTAACCTACAACTAGTTGTCCACAGTTAGATGTACAGAAATAAATCGATAAATATTATCTTGAATCAATCCACGACCCAGTGTATACGTATCTCAGTATTGATCACAACTCAAACTATATATATTTTGGAATCAACCTCAACCCTGTATAGCTAACTCCAACATTCACATATAGAGTGTCTATGGTTGTTCCGAAATATATATAGATGTGTCGACATGATAGGTCGAAACATTGTATACGTGTCTATGGTATCTCAAGATTACATAATATACAATACAAGTTGATTAAGTTATGATTGGAATAGATTTGTTACCAATTTTCACGTAGCTAAAATGAGAAAAATTATCCAATCTTGTTTTACCCATAACTTCTTCATTTTAAATCCGTTTTGAGTGAATCAAATTGCTATGGTTTCATATTGAACTCTATTTTATGAATCTAAACAGAAAAGTATAGGTTTATAGTCAGAAAAATAAGTTACAAGTCGTTTTTGTAAAGGTAGTCATTTCAGTCGAAAGAACGACGTCTAGATGACCATTTTAGAAAACATACTTCCACTTTGAGTTTAATCATAATTTTTGGATATAGTTTCATGTTTATAATAAAAATCATTTTCTCAGAATAACAACTTTAAAATCAAAGTTTATCATAGTTTTTAATTAACTAACCCAAAACAGCCCGCGGTGTTACTACGACGGCGTAAATCCGGTTTTACGGTGTTTTTCGTGTTTCCAGGTTTTAAATCATTAAGTTAGCATATCATATAGATATAGAAC
The DNA here is from genome assembly GCF_046630445.1 of Rutidosis leptorrhynchoides. Classification (NCBI taxonomy): domain Eukaryota; kingdom Viridiplantae; phylum Streptophyta; class Magnoliopsida; order Asterales; family Asteraceae; genus Rutidosis; species Rutidosis leptorrhynchoides. The sequence continues at coordinate 429,278,462 of NC_092334.1, read as the reverse complement.
ATGTGTTTAGTTGATTTTAAAAGTCAAGTTAGAAGGATTAACTTTTGTTTGCGAACAAGTTTAGAATTAACTAAACTATGTTCTAGTGATTACAAGTTTAAAACTTCGAATAAGATAGCTTTATATGTATGAATCGAATGATGTTATGAACATCATTACTACCTTAAGTTCCTTGGATAAACCTACTGGAAAAGAGAAAAATGGATCTAGCTTCAATGGATCCTTGGATGGCTCGAAGTTCTTGAAGCAGAATCATGACACGAAAACAAGTTCAAGTAAGATCATCACTTGAAATAAGATTGTTATAGTTATAGAAATTGAACCAAAGTTTGAATATGATTATTACCTTGTATTAGAATGATAACCTACTGTAAGAAACAAAGATTTCTTGAGGTTGGATGATCACCTTACAAGATTGGAAGTGAGCTAGCAAACTTGAAAGTATTCTTGATTTTATGAAACTAGAACTTTTGGAATTTATGAAGAACACTTAGAACTTGAAGATAGAACTTGAGAGAGATCAATTAGATGAAGAAAATTGAAGAATGAAAGTGTTTATAGGTGTTTTTGGTCGTTGGTGTATGGATTAGATATAAAGGATATGTAATTTTGTTTTCATGTAAATAAGTCATGAATGATTACTCATATTTTTGTAATTTTATGAGATATTTCATGCTAGTTGCCAAATGATGGTTCCCACATGTGTTAGGTGACTCAAATGGGCTGCTAAGAGCTGATCATTGGAGTGTATATACCAATAGTACATACATCTAAAAGCTGTGTATTGTACGAGTACGAATACGGGTGCATACGAGTAGAATTGTTGATGAAACTGAACGAGGATGTAATTGTAAGCATTTTTGTTAAGTAGAAGTATTTTGATAAGTGTATTGAAGTCTTTCAAAAGTTTATAAATACATATTAAAACACTACATGTATATACATTTTAACTGAGTCGTTAAGTCATCGTTAGTCGTTACATGTAAGTGTTGTTTTGAAACCTTTAGGTTAACGATCTTGTTAACTGTTGTTAACCCAATGTTTATAATATCAAATGAGATTTTAAATTATTATATTATCATGATATTATCATGTATGAATATCTCTTAATATGATATATATACATTAAATGTCTTTACAACGATAATCGTTACATATATGTCTCGTTTAAAAATCATTAAGTTAGTAGTCTTGTTTTTACATATGTAGTTCATTGTTAATATACTTAATGATATGTTTACTTATCATAGTATCATGTTAACTATATATATAACCATATATATGTCATCATATAGTTTTTACAAGTTTTAACGTTCGTGAATCACCGGTCAACTTGGGTGGTCAATTGTCTATATGAAACATATTTCAATTAATCAAGTCTTAACAAGTTTGATTGCTTAACATGTTGGAAACATTTAATCATGTAAATATCAATCTCAATTAATATATATAAACATGGAAAAGTTCGGGTCACTACAACACGTCTATTATTGCTTTAGCCGTGTTTAAGAATGGTCTTTCTAATATGAGAGGAACTCGAGAATCTTCTTCCATGTCCAAAATAATAAAATCTACTGGAAATACTAAAGTACCAACTTTAACTAGCATGTTTTCCATTATCCCTCTAGAATATTTTACTGATCGATCGGCTAGTTGTATGCTTATTCGTGTTGGTTTCAATTCTCCAAGGTCTAGTTTAGCGTATAGCGAATATGGCATTAGATTTATACTAGCACCTAAGTCTGCCAATGCTTCTATTGAACTAAGACTACCCAGAAAACATGGAATTGTGAAACTTCCTGGATCAGATAATTTTTCTGGTATCTTATTCAACAGCACTGCAGAACAATTAGCATTCATAGTAACAGCCGAGAGTTCTTCCATTTTCTTTCTATTTGTGATTAGATCTTTCAAGAATTTAGCATATCTTGGCATTCCTGAAATCACATCAATGAAAGGAAGATTAACATTTATTTGTTTAAACATATCCAGGAATTTGGATTGCTCGGCTTCAAGTCTCTCTTTTCTCATTTTACTCGGGTAAGGAAGTGGTGGTTGGTATGGTTTAACATAAGGTTTAACCTTAACTGTGTTATCTTCATTAACCTTTTCAACTACCGGTTCTGTTTCCTTATCTTGCTCAGGTTGTGGTTCTTGTGGAGTAGGAATAGCTTCATCAGAGATTACAGGCATTTCAGGTGGTTTAAGTGTAATACCACTTCTTGTGGTAATGGCTTTAGCTGTTTCATTCCAGGGGTTAGCATTTGTATCGCTAGGTAGACTTCCCGATTTTCTTTCACCTATCAACCTTGCTAGGTTGCTTACTTCTTGTTCCAAATTTTGAATAGAAGCTTGTTGATTTCTAAATGCTTGAGCATTTTGTTCATTGGTTTGTTTCTGAGATGTGAAAAACTGCGTTTGAGATTCAACTAGCTTTGACATCATATCTTCTAAATTTGGCTTTTTATCATCAGTTTGTGGTGGTTTGTTTTGAAAAATAGGTCTTTGCTGATTGTAAGTATTATTGGATACTTGTTTATTGCTTGGACCTTGTTGGTTGTTGTATGGAACATTTCGATTATAATTCTGATTTTGATTGTAGATTGGTCTTGTCGGTTGATAATTATTCTGATAATTATTTCCAGGCCTTTGGTTTATGTATGAAACATTCTCTCTTTGTTCCATTGTTAGTTCAATACTGAGACAATCTTTTGTTAAATGTGGTCCTCCACACTGCTCACAACTAATTCGTATTGAGTGAATATCTTTAGTCATCTTTTCCATTTGTCTCTTGACAGCATCTATCTTTGCAGAAATGGAATCGAAGTCATGGCTAGAATCGGCTCTAGCTGCTTTAGATGATCTAACGATATCTTTTTCTTGGTGCCACTCATGTGAGTGGGAAGCAATGTTATCAATAATTTTGTAAGCGTCAGTTGCTGTTTTCTTCATAATGGAACCACCAGCTGCTATATCTATGTCTTTTCTTGTAGTGATGTCGCATCTTTGGTAGAATATTTGTACTATTTGACAGGTGTCTAAACCATGTTGCGGACATCCTCTTAATAACTTTCCAAATCTGGTCCACGCTTCATATAAAGTTTCATTTGGCTTTTGTGTGAACGTGACTATTTCTCCTTGAAGTCTCACGGCTTTAGATGCCGGAAAGAATTGTTTAAGAAATTTTTCAACTAAAACGTCCCATGTATCAATCGCCCCTTCAGGTAACGATTCTAACCAATCTTTGGCTTCTCCCTTTAAAGTCCAGGGAAATAACATGAGATATATCTGTTCATCCTCCACTTCTCTTATTTTAAATAGTGTACAGATCCTATTAAAGGTACGAAGATGTTCATTTGGATCTTCCTTCGGTGCACCACTAAATTGGCATTGATTAGTTACCATGTGTAGAATTTGTCCTTTGATTTCATAATGTGGCGCATTAATGTCTGGTTGAGTAATTGCGTGACCTTGGCCAGTGCGTTTAGCTCGCATTCGGTCTTCCATACTTAGAGGTTCCAGATTTTCCATGATTGAATTTGTTGAATCTGAATCACTATAGGATTCTGATTTAATGGGTTGTTCCTCGACAATCTCCGTTTGAATGATTGGTGGTTCCGAAGGAAAGATTAGTGGTTCAGTGATAATGCTAAAAACGAACATATATTTCATAGCATTATTCCTCAAGAAAGACAAGCTTTTAGTTGCAATTGTTCTATTTACAAGTGATATTCGTTTAAATAATAAAAGGTGAAGACAAAAGACAGATTCGACGAATTGAAGACGCAAACGACCAAAAAGCTCAAAAGTACAAAATACAATCAAAGAGGTTCTAATTATTGATAAGAAACGTCTCGAAATTATAAGAGTACAAGATTCAAAACGCAAAGTACAAGATATTAAATTGTACGTAAGGACGTTCGAAAATCCGGAACCGGGACCAGAGTCAACTCTCAACGCTCGACGCAACGGATTAAAAATTACAAGTCAACTATGCACATAAATATAATATAATATTTAAATAATTCTTATAATTATTTATATATTATATAAATAAAAAATCCGTCGGCAAGAAAGACTCCAAAGTTGGTGAGCTGGAATTTCAAACTCTGCGACTCGCGGAGTTTGAAGGCAGAAAAGGCCGCAAGTCGCGGAGCCCCAAAAACTAAAACTCCCTATAAAAGCAAACGAATTCTGATCGCAAAATATAACATATATATCCATCCTCTCTATATCTATACGTAAATATTTATATTTATATTTTAATTTTAATTTTAATCCTAATAATAAGGGTATGTTAGCGAATGTTGTAAGGGTGTAAGTCGAAATTCTGTCCGTGTAACGCTACGCTATTTTTAATCATTGTAAGTTATGTTCAACCTTTTTATATTAATGTCTCGTAGCTAAGTTATTATTATGCTTATTTAATCCGAAGTAATCATGATGTTGGGCTAATTACTAAAATTGGGTAATTGGGCTTTGTACCATAATTGGGGTTTGGACAAAAGAACGACACTTGTGGAAATTAGACTATGGGCTATAAATGGGCTTTATATTTGTTTAACTAAATGATAGTTTGTTAATGTTAATATAAAGATTTACAATTGGGCGTCCCTATAAATTACCATATACACTCGATCGGACACGATGGGCAGGGTATTTATATGTACGAATAATCGTTCATTTAACCGGACACGGGAATGGATTAATAGCCACTAGAATAATTAAAACAGGGGTGAAATTATGTACAAGGACACTTGGTATAATTGATAACAAAATATTAAAACCTTGGGTTACACTCAGTCGACATCCTGGTGTAATTATTAAACAAAGTATTAAAATCTTGTTACAGTTTAAGTCCCCAATTAGTTGGAATATTTAACTTCGGGTATAAGGATAATTTGACGAGGACACTCGCACTTTATATTTATGACTGATGGACTGTTATGGACAAAAACCAGATGGACATATTAAATAATCCAGGACAAAGGACAATTAACCCATGGGCATAAAACTAAAATCAACACGTCAACCATCATGATTACAGAAGTTTAAATAAGCATAATTCTTTTATTTCATATTTAATTTCCTTTATTTTATATTTAATTGCACTTCTAATTATCGCATTTTTATTGTTATTGTATTTAATTGCACTTTTAATTATCGTACTTTTTAATTATCGCAAGTTTATTTTATCACACTTTTATTAATCGCAATTTTATTATCGTTATTTACTTTACGCGTTAAATTAAGTCTTGTATTTATTTATTATTTTACATTTGGTTTTAACTGCGACTAAAGTTTTAAAATCGACAAACCGGTCATTAAACGGTAAACAACCCCCCTTTATAATAATAATATTACTTATATATATATATTTGTATTTTTATAAAAGTAAACTAATATAGCGTTAAGCTTTGTTTAAAGATTATCCCTGTGGAACGAACCGGACTTACTAAAAACTACACTACTGTACGATTAGGTACACTGTCTATAAGTGTTGTAGCAAGGTTTAAGTATATCCATTCTCTAAATAAATAAATATCTTGTGTAAAATTGTATCGTATTTAATAGTATTTTCTTGTAAAATTTAATAGTATTTTATACCCCTTAGCTTTAACCATCAAGTATTTTTGGCGCCGCTGCCGGGGACCAATCTAGCTTAAAAGCCAGAAGCGCAACGCTAATTAAAAGAAAAAAAAAAGATTTTTAGTTTACTTTTATTAAAATACGCTTTTGTAAAAATACGTTTTAAATATTCAAAAATATTAAAAGATAAACAAAAATATAAATATTTTTAAGAGTTTGATAAATATTTAAGTTTTATAAAGTTTCTTTAGTTTGTAAAAATATAAGTTTTATTTAATTTATTTTATAAATATATTTTATAAATATATTTTACCGAAAAAAAAAATTTTAATATATATATAAATCTATTTTTAAGATATTTTTAAAAATTATAAAGTAGTTCTATTTTTTTATTCTAGTTTTTAAAATATAAGTTTTTATTATATAAATATTTTTATTTAAACAGAAAATATAAAAAAGGAAAAAAAAAACGTCGAATTAAAAACTGTACCTGAGTTGAATTCTGGAACCCCGCGACTCGCGGAGTTTACAGCTTCTAATACAGCAACTCGCGGAGACAATCTGACACGCCACACAGGAACCCTAATCAGCATTAATTACGGAGTAATTCTTAATTATTATTATTATTAACCCTAATTACTTATTATTATTATAATTAGTTTTATTTTAAGTTTCTTTTTATTTAATTTGTTTTATTTAGTTAAATTAGTTTAAATAAAATATAAAATTAATAGTTTTAATAAATAAATAATATAAAAATAATATTTTTATAAAATTTGTAACTTTTTACAACTTTTTGTATATTTTTATATTTTGTCCCTTTTTAATTTTTTTCGCTCATATTTAGTTTTAAACTTAGTTTTTGCCATAGTTATTTTTACTTCTAGATTTTTAGGCTTTGCCGTAGAATTCCTCAAGTGCTTTTTCTTTAGACTAAGATTTAGGTACTTTAGAATTTTGCGACGCCTTTTTAAGTTTTAGTTTCTTTTTAAGTTATTTCCATTTGGGATTTAGTTTTTCCTGTAAGCTTTAATATTTTTAGATGACTTTTACCTATGTATCAATTATCATTCCAATTAGTAATCTCAATTTGCGATTATAATTTTAAGTTAGTTGTAGTAATAAGGTTAGGTTAGTCAAGTGTTTTTAAGTGTTATAAGTTTCTTTTATTTTTCCGTCACCTTTTATTTTTCAACCATTTTTCTTTTTCGACCTTTTTCCGACGCGCTCTTTTTCTTTCTTATTTCTCGCTATTCTAGTTTTAGGACATAGATTTTTATTCTACTTCTTATCTAAATTTCTTAAAATTACGAAAATTTATTTTAAGTGGTTAAATTGATAGACATCAAAATTTTCTAGTTCGTAGTAATAGTTGGATTTGTACGTGGACCGGGTTATTGGAGCCAAACAGTCCTCAATTATATTGAGACCAAACGAATCCTGCCCCTCTGCTGCATCTTTTGGCTATTCGAAATGTGGGCAAAATCAGAAAAGTCTATTGATTGGATAACTTATTATAATTTTTCTTTCCTTTTAAAAACTAATAGGATATTCAGTGAATGCACCGAGCAATACGTTCAACACCTTTTGTACGTTCACCACCTGTAACTAGATCAAGACATTTAGCAAATATTACTGCCGTTGATTTTTCTTTAGAATCGTCATCCAGTCGACCAAGTACTCCAGTTCAAATTTCCGATAATCCATTTTTTGAACCCGACCTCACAATTGAGAATCCGAAGAATATTCAGGAACGATTCATAGATCCTGAACCACTAAACTTTCCTCCGGAACCACCAATCATTCAAACAGAGATTGTTGAGGAACGAACCATTAAATCAGAATCCTCTAGTGATTCCGATTCAACAAATTCAATTATGGAGAATCTGGAAGCTTTAAGTATGGAAGACCGAATGAGAGCTAAACGCACTGGCCAAGGTCACGCAATTATTCATCCAGACATTAATGAGCCAGATTATGAAATCAAAGGACAAATTCTACACATGGTGACTAATCAATGCCAATTTAGTGGTGCGCCGAAGGAAGATCCAAATGAACATCTATGTACCTTTAATAGGATCTGCACACTATTTAAAATCCGAGAAGTGGAGGATGAACAGATATATCTCATGTTATTTCCCTGGACTTTAAAGGGAGAAGCCAAAGATTGGTTGGAATCGTTACCTGAAGGGGCGATCGATACATGGGACGTATTAGTTGAAAAATTTCTTAAACAATTCTTTCCTGCATCTAAAGCCGTAAGACTTCAAGGAGAAATTTTTACATTTACACAGAAGCCGAATGAAACTCTATATGAGGCGTGGACTAGATTTGGAAAGTTATTAAGAGGATGTTCGCAACATGGTTTAGACACCTGTCAAATAGTACAAATATTCTACCAAGGATGCGACATCACTACAAGGAAAGACATAGATATAGCAGCTGGTGGTTCTATTATGAAGAAAACCGAAACTGATGCTTACAAAATTATTGATAACACTGCTTCCCACTCACATGAGTGGCACCAAGAAAAAGATATCGTTAGATCATCTAAAGCAACTAGAGCCGATTCTAGCCATGACTTAGATTCCATTTCCGCAAAGATAGATGCTGTAGAGAGACGAATGGAAAAGATGACTAAAGATATTCACTCAATACGAATTAGTTGTGAGCAGTGTGGAGGACCACATTTGACAAAAGATTGTCTCAGTATTGAATTAACAATGGAACAAAGAGAGAATATTTCATACATAAACCAAAGGCCTGGAAATAATTATCAGAATAATTATCAACCGCCAATACCGATTTACAATCAAAACCAGAACTATAACCGAAATATTCCATACAACAACCAACAAGGTCCTAGCAATCAACAAGTATCCAATAATACTTACAACCAGCAAAGACCTAATTTTCAAAACAAACCACCACAACAAACCGATGATAAAAAGCCGAATTTAGAAGATATGATGACGAAGCTAGTTGAAACTCAAACGCAGTTTTTCACATCTCAGAAACAAACTAATGAACAAAATGCTCAAGCATTTAGAAATCAACAAGCTTCTATTCAAAATCTGGAACAAGAAGTAAGTAACCTAGCAAGGTTAATAGGTGAAAGAAAACCGGGAAGTCTACCTAGTGATACAAATGCTAACCCCCAGAATGAAACAGCTAAAGCCATTACCACAAGAAGTGGTACAACACTTAAACCACCTGAAATACTTGTAACTTCTGATGAAGCTATTCCTACTCCACAAGAACCACAACCTGATAAAGATAAGGAAAAAGAACCGGTAGTTGAAAAGGTTAATGAAGATAACACAGTTAAGGCTAAACCTTATGTTAAACCATACCAACCATCACTTCCTTACCCGAGTAAAATGAAGAAAGAGAAACTTGAAGCCGAGCAATCCAAATTCTTGGATATGTTTAAACAGATAAATGTAAATCTTCCTTTCATTGATGTGATTTCAGGAATGCCTAGATATGCTAAATTCTTGAAAGATCTAATCTCAAATAGAAAGAAAATGGAAGAACTCTCGGCTGTTACTATGAACGCTAATTGTTCAGCAGTGCTGTTGAATAAGATACCAGAAAAACTATCTGATCCAGGAAGTTTCACAATTCCATGTTTTCTGGCTAGTCTTAGTTCAATAGAAGCACTGGCAGACTTAGGTGCTAGTATAAATTTAATTCCGTTTTCACTATACGCTAAACTAGACCTTGGAGAATTGAAACTAACCAGAATAAGTATACAACTAGCCGATCGATCAATAAAATATCCTAGAGGGATAATGGAGAACATGCTGGTTAAAGTTGGTACTTTAGTATTTCCAGTAGATTTTGTTGTTCTGGAAATGGAAGAAGATTCTCAAGTTCCTCTCACATTAGGAAGACCATTCTTAAACACGGCTAAAGCAATGATAGACGTGTTCGGTAAGAAACTGACCCTAAGTATAGAGGACGAGAGTGTTACCTTTTCAGTTGATAGAGCAATGCAACAACCGCAATCTGCAGATGATACATGTTATTATATTCAAACTATAGATGCACATGCAGAATTATTAGAAGAATTTCCAGAATTACAAGGAACAGGAGAATGTTCTTTAGGAGAAGGTAATGAACCAATTGATGAAGCTGAAATGTTAGCTACACTTATAGCTAATGGATATGAACCAACAACAGAAGAAATTCAAATGCTAAAAGAAGAAGACAGATATCGATAAAAATCATCGATAGAAGAACCTCCGAAATTAGAGTTAAAGCCACTTCCAAACTATTTGGAATACGCTTATTTACATGGTGAATCTGAATTACCTGTAATAATATCGTCTTCTCTTACTGAAAATGAGAAATCACAACTCATTTCTGTGTTGAAAGCTCATAAACCAGCCATTGCATGGAAGATTCATGATATTAAAGGAATAAGTCCTTCGTATTGCACATATAAAATCCTTATGGAAGAAGGTCATAAAACGTATGTGCAATGCCAACAAAGACTAAATCCTAATATGCAAGATGTAGTTAAGAAAGAGATTATTAAACTGTTAGATGCAGGTCTAATTTATCCAATTCCTGTTAGTCCATGGGTAAGCCCAGTTCAATGCGTGCCTAAGAAGGGTGACATGACTGTCATTACAAATGAAAAAAATGAGCTTATTCCTACTAGGACTGTAACAGGATGGCGTGTATGTATTGATTATAGAAAATTAAATGACGCCACCAGAAAAGATCATTTTCCCTTACCTTTCATTGATCAAATGTTGGAAAGATTAGCCGGAAATAGTTACTATTGTTTTCTAGATGGATTTTCCGGATATTTTCAAATTCCAATAGCACCCGAGGACCAAGAGAAAACCACATTCACGTGCCCTTATGGTACTTTTGCTTACAAACGCATGCCATTTGGACTTTGTAACGCCCCTGCAACCTTTCAAAGGTGTATGATGGCGATTTTTCATGACATGATAGAAGAATGCATGGAAGTTTTCATGGATGACTTTTCAGTCTTCGGTGATACATTTGAATCATGTCTAGTTAATCTGGAACGAATGCTTATTAGATGCGAAAAATCAAATCTAGTTCTTAATTGGGAGAAATGCCATTTTATGGTTAAAGAAGGCATCGTTCTTGGTCATAAAATTTCAAAAGAAGGAATTGAAGTGGATAGAGCTAAAGTAGATGTAATTGCTAAACTTCCACATCCCACCAATGTTAGAGGAGTTAGGAGTTTTCTAGGGCATGCCGGTTTTTACCGACGTTTCATAAAAGATTTTTCTAAAATTGCCACTCCTATTAATAAACTCCTAGAAAAGGATGCTCCATTCATCTTTTCAGATGAGTATATCAAATCTTTTAATATTCTTAAAGAGAAACTCACTAATGCGCCGATCATGATAACACCAAATTGGAATCTACCATTTGAACTAATGTGCGATGCAAGTGATTTTGCAATGGGAGCCGTTTTAGGACAAAGGATTGAAAAACGATTTCAACCTATATATTATGCTAGTAAGACGTTACAAGGAGCACAGACGAACTATACAACTACTGAAAAAGAACTCCTTGCTATTGTCTTTGCTTTTGACAAATTTCGATCATATCTCGTTCTAGCAAAAACGGTGGTCTATACCGACCATTCTGCTCTTAGATACCTATTTTCAAAACAAGATGCTAAACCAAGATTAATCCGTTGGATCTTACTCTTACAAGAGTTTGATATTGAAATCCGAGATAAAAGAGGAGCAGAAAATCTCGCCGCTGATCATCTTTCTCGTCTTGAAAATCCCGAATTAGAAGTTCTAAATGAATCGGCCATACAAGACAACTTTCCTGATGAATATCTATTGAAGATAGATTATAAAGAAATTCCATGGTTTGCAGACTATGTAAACTACTTAGTTTGTGGATTCCTTGAAAAAGGATTATCGTACCAAAAACGAAAGAAATTCTTCAGTGATATAAAACACTATTTTTGGGAAGATCCACATCTGTTTAAAAGTTGTCCCGATGGAATAATACGCCGATGTGTATTTGGAGATGAAGCTAGTAAAATTTTAAACCATTGTCACACAGGACCAACAGGAGGGCATTATGGGCCTCAACTAACAGCAAGAAAAGTTTATGATGCTGGATTCTATTGGCCTACAATTTACAAAGACGCACACCTTCTTTGCAAATCCTGTGATGCTTGTCAAAGGGCCGGAAAAATAAGTCAACGTGATGAAATTCCACAAAATGTCATCCAAGTATGTAAAGTATTTGACATTTGGGGTATTGACTTTATGGGTCCATTTCCAAAATCTCATAATAATCTATATATACTCGTAGCCATTGATTATGTATCTAAATGGGCGGAAGCACAAGCTCTCCCAACTAACGATGCACGAGTTGTAGTCAACTTTTTAAAACGTCTTTTTGCAAGGTTTGGAACACCGAAAGCTTTAATAAGTGATCGGGGTACTCATTTTTGTAATAATCAACTTGAGAAAGTTCTTAAAAGATATGGAGTAACTCATAAAATCTCCACCGCATATCATCCACAAACAAGTGGACAAGTTGAAAATACCAACCGAGCTTTAAAACGTATTCTAGAGAAAACCGTAGGATCAAATCCGAAGGAATGGTCCATTAAATTGGAGGATGCACTCTGGGCTTTTAGAACAGCCTATAAAACTCCAATTGGAACCACACCTTTTAGACTTTTTTATGGAAAAGCATGTCATCTTCTAGTAGAAATTGAACACAAAGCATTTTGGGCTTTGAAGACATGTAATCTTGATTTACATGAAGCCGGACGTCTACGGTTAAGTCAACTAAACGAATTAGAAGAATTAAGACATGAAGCATACGATAATTCGTTAATCTATAAGGAAAGAACGAAGAAATGGCATGATAAAAGAATCAGAAGTTTAAAAGAATTTAAAGAAGGAGACAGAGTTCTTCTTTTCAATTCACGATTCAAGCTATTTCCTGGAAAATTGAAATCAAGATGGTCTGGACCATTCATAGTTAAAAGAGTTTTTCCATACGGAATGATAGAATTAATAAATTCAAATGGGATTGAATTTAAAGTTAATGGTCACAGAGTTAAACATTACATACATGGTCCAATGGAAGTCGACAACGAAGTTAATCACAATTTCGACACCACAGCTAACTAAGTGTGGGGAGAATCAAGTCTTTAAAGGATAATATGTATTTATGTTAGAGTTAGATTGTCTTTTTTCGTGTAGTTCTCGAAAATGGAACCCGAACGGTCTTTCCCTAGCAGACCCTAAAGAACTAGTCTTCTCCCCCCATTCTGAATTTTTATTTTTTTTAGGAAATGAAGACTGCCTGTGAACTAAACCATGGTCTAATGCTACACGCTTTGATCACTAAACGTAATAATGACACACTACCGAGTGAAATAGTATCAGTAATCAGAGAAAGATTGGACGGAGTTAGAAAAGAATCCAGATGCGAAGATAATAAGTTACAATTTGGTAAAGGAAAATCAAAATCCGCAGCGAAAAGAAGAGCACGACACCTAGAAAGATGTCACAAATGCGGAAAATGGTCACATGGAGGTAAATGTTCAATTAATCAAACCTATTCAAATATCGAATTTGTTACTTTATGCAGAGACGGACCGTTCATATGTTTAGAAGAAAAGACACTGAATGCTCGAGGTTACGCCTATGTAGCTATGGAAAACCAATTAAACCGACTATCTTATGAATGGGATAGATCATATAACTAAGAATACTATCTCACAGGTAAGTCTGTACAGTTTTTATTTTTATTTTTTTTTATTTATTTTTAACCTTTTGATAATAAATGCTAATTTGTTCGCTATAAAGTATTAAATTGGTATTAAATAAAATTAGGTTTGGCGACCGAAATTATTGATATCATTCAAAAATTTATTACATCACTGCGAAATTTAACGTTTATTCTTAAGGTATAAATATCTTTAATCAATCAACCCAAAATATTTCAAAAATTCGTCATGAGTTAAATTAGGTCTTGGAACCGAAATTACTTTACCGAAAAGAGGGGCGCATATTTTTGATAATATTTGATTGATTAAAGTGGGATAAAAAGCCAAAAAGATTTTTAATTTTATTTTTACCATGTTTTTAAAATTAATATATAAATCTTAAATTAATATTGTAAACTTTGTAAAATCAATATATTTAAAATTGTAAATATTTGAAAAATTAATATAAGTTTGGTGTGAATTTATAATATGAATTTTTAAATTAAGTTTGGCGTGAATTTATAATATGAATTTTTAAATTAAGTTTGGTGTGAATTTTTAATTTTTAAAATATGAATTTTATTTTTATGCATTTTAAATTTTAAGTTTGGTGTGAATTTTTAATATTAATTTTGAATTTTATGTATTTTTATTTTAAGTTTGGTGTGAATTTAAAAACAAAAATTTACTTTATCTCATTAAGTTAAAAATATGATTTTTAAAATTCGTCGTAAGTTGAAGACTAGGTCTTTGAACCGAAATTGCTTTACCCGAGAGAGGGACGAGAACTTTTATTATCATTATTTTTAATCTTATTGAATTAAAGTATGCCAAAAACATTAAAAAAAAACCCAAAAATCTTAGCTTTTAAAACAATCGCTACAAAAAGACAAATTTTAAAATTTTGTCGAAGGACGGACTAGGACATCGATCCGAAACGACCTCGTCCTAAATAACAAGGGAAACAAAATTTTAAAATTAATTACTTAATTGTTTTAATTAGTATAAGATGTAAAAAAAAAATACAAACTCCGCGACTCGCGGAGTTTGAATGTCCAAACACCGCGACTCGCGGAGGGACCAAAAATCAGAAAAAAAATAAAAACGCAGAACTGATCAGTCCCCAACCAACACCACACATACAGCGAAAATACTGCGCAAAAACCCCGAAAAAATACCCCCAAAATCACAATTTTTAACCGTTAATCATCAAATCTTTTACTAAAATCATGTTGAGAAGGATGCTATCAAGGAATTACTCAAGAAAAACGGTAAATTTCTACACCTAAACACCATTTAATCCGAAAATTAGTGTTCTTGAGCAATTTTATACCCAATTTGATTTTGATGCTTTTTAGTGTAATTATGCTTAAATTGTTTATGTATTATGCTTGTATAACCTAGATTGATGCTATTTAACATGATTAGAAGCTTTAAACTTCAAATTTTAAGTAATCTAGGGTTTGTGTTCTTGAGCAATTTGGGGCTTTTTGATATAAACAGGTTATGGCCGATTTTTGTCATGAATTGTTGCTAAATTAAGTAGTGTAACATGTTTAGGTAGTTAAATGATCCAAACTTTGAGCCTAAACATGATTTTGAGAATTAAAGTGGACTTTTTCAAGTCTAAAATTCATGAACTTGATTTTTGAGAGACAATGCCATTTGAAACTTGTTTAATTGCTAGTAATGATTATTTTGACATGTTATTTGAGTTGAATGCTTATGAACTTGGCGAACATTTTCGTACATGCTTATTTGAAAAAGTGTAGATTTGATAAAAATGTGAAAATGAGCTTAAATTTGATATAAATTGATCATGTCATTGTAATTATTTTAATTGATGATTTTGCTGACACTAATGCATATTTGGATGCACAAAAATTGTGTTTGATGTGTTTTGCAGACTGAAAGGGGTGAATCTTCATCCCAAGCTCGCAATGCTTCTGCTGAGAATGCGGAACAACAGGAGGTGGATAACTACTACAAGCAAGATATACCTCATCCAGTCATGACATTTTCTGATATGAACTTGGAAGATTTGCACCCGAACCTGAGATTTGACAGACTTTGGATAGATTATCCAAAATACCAAAGGGGTTTGCATACTCTTCATTCTAAAGTTGTTGAGGTACCTAGGGTCATAGAATGGGGACCATTAGAAGCTGTAGAATTGGCCGGGCCAATTAGGGAATTACTTGCACAGAGGTATGGTAATTCTACTTTTAACGACTGGGTACGTTTATTCACCATGCGTAGACCTGTATATAAAGTATGGTGTGAAGAATTGTTGTGTAGTATAGAATTAAATGATCGGGTAGCTAGTTTAACCGATTGATCTTTTATTAGATTTTTGTTAGGAGGTTCGATGCGCCACATGTCTTTACTAGACATGGCTCAGGCTTTACGTATATATACGCCTGAGGAGTTAGCATCTGCCGATTGTAGAGGGTTGATACTAAATGGTAGAAAGATAGATGAAAATTTTGATACACATGGTGTATGGAGTCAAATGACAAGCCATCACCGATTCAAAGGGGGAAATTACTCTTATTTGGATATAGATAGAGCTGAATTAAGAGTAATTCATAGGTTTTTAGCTAATTCGATTACACAAAGAGGTAAGAACAAGGAAAAGGTAAATGAACAGGATTTGTTTTACCATATGTGTATTCGAGACCCACAAAGCGCTGTAAGTATACCTTATTGTGTGGGTTATTATTTATCAGCTATGGTTAGGGGGATGAGACCACATAGCATAATAGGAGGTGGTATATTTATTACTTTGATTGCTGAATATCTCGGTGTGGATATAAGTCGGGGGGGATTATTAGTCGAAGAACCAGAACCCCGCGATACTATAGGTTTAAATGTATACCATGGTGCGAAAGTTTTGAAGAGGCGAAATAACGCCGCAGTACAATACCATGGTAGACATCCACAGGTTGAGAGAAACCAACAGCAAGGTAATGTAGGAGGGGGAAATGAAATGCAAGAAATGCAAAGGTTTATAGCTTCACAGGAGTACGAAAATGCTAGACAAAGAGCATTTGAAGATTGGCAAGTTCATCAAAACCAAATCATAGCTTATTGCCAACATATAGGTAGAAACTATATTCCTACTACAAATCCCATATTCCCTCCCTGGTCTATAGAGATTCAACCACCGTATCCTACGTATAACCCAGCCGAAGCATTTTATAGCACCTATGGTTATGCATGGAACCCTTATTGGTATCAGTATCATCCCTAGTCTACTTAGTTTTATTTATTTTGTAATTTGTAATGTTGATACGTTTAATACTTATGTTAATATTGTAATAGTTGTTATAATTTTCTAACTTTTATTCTTAGATTTTAATAATTTTTGAATGTGGGGTAATATACCAAACTTCAAAAATATGTATATATGTTTGCAGTTTATCTTATGTACACAACAGGGTAAAACAACGCATTTTCAAAGACTGGCATTAAGTTCAGCAAAAGCAACTAATTTTGACGACAAGATGCAAAATATATGTGAAATAACAACAAGACGGAATGAACAAATGATATGCACCATTTATCATTCAGCAAGCAAACACAAATATGTTTGGAAACTTTGGTAAAATTTAATCATTTTCACACAAATCACCCTCAATAATTTAAATTGTTACTGATTTCTTGCAAATGAGGGCATTGCAAGATCTTAAGTGTGGGAAGGGGTTAAATTCTTTCGGATTTTAAAATTTTTATCTTAAACACTGGGTTACCATTAAAAATACTAGTAAAGCAGTAGTTGTATTAGAATCTAGTGCTCTCTGATAATAAAGAACAGCCCTAGTCTTATATACTGACTACCCAATTCTAGTAAAAATTTTCAAAATTTTCAACTAAATGAACTCAAAATCATGTTTATACATATTTATGAACGATAAAACTAGGTTTTAACACCGAAATTATTGTTACCTCGGAAAGGACATAAATTGAGAAACAAACCAAAATGTTAAAATTCATTTAAAATGGAATAGAGGACAATAAAAAGGAAAATAAAAGCCAAGTGTGGGAAAATTTACCAAGTTATCTTAAACATATGTCACATATATCTGTAACAAATAACTGAAAATACTTTTGCTTTGGACTAAACTAAACTGTTTTACCCAATGAAAGAAAAGAAGAGATGGATCTACACGATGAATCAATTCCATCTTTAAAAGGAAGTAAAGTCTTCCGAAAAAGAAACGCGCTTCTTGATTTAGGTCAGGAAGTTGTCGTCCAGACCAGCTGTAGGTTGACGAAAAATCTAGAAAAGTCATCACTAAAATCAGCAGGAAATCCACGGACCTCAGCATTAAACAGGGTCGCCAAGTGGTCAGATTTATCCTAACCATGAGAAGGATTTATCTCGTAAAATGGGGGGCACCGTTCAAATTAGCTGGATAAGACTAATGAATCAGATCCCCAGAAAGGATAATCTCCTTAAAGATTAAAAATCAGCTTTTAAGCCTGATATTACTCAATCCTAGAGATTTACCTTAAAGATTGAGAATTCAAACTCATGGAATTCAATGATATCTAAACTCGAGCTTGAACGAGAAAATATTTTGATCAAATTATAAACCGATTTGTTTTCTGAAAACCCATTTTCAATGCGTTCATTACCATTGAACGTAAAATCCTAGGAATTCACCGGGAATTCATTAGGTCACCTGAACCAAATCGGGTGTCAACCGTAAGAACGGTGGTTGCATAGCATGGTCAAGGACAGGACCTTGTGCCAGACCGAAAAATTATAAGGGTGAGCTTTACTATTGCTCCTACCAAGGATAGTAATTGCGTCCGACACGTTATAGACCATAATTAAAAGCATGTCAGGGGACATTGCCTTAACAGTTGCTTGTTAAACGCTTTTCTTTACAACCGGACGGTAGTTTACCGAAAGGTAATATACGGGACAAGTAAACTAGATGTGTTGCTTTCCTAATACAAGGTTAGCAAATGGGTGACACAAAACCGCAAGTTTTGAGCTAAAATTTTCAAATCTGAAACCCACCAAACCCACAAAAATAATTTGCAAACACTGGTGAAGGGTTATTCCGGAAAAGTTATCTAGGGTAAAAACTAGATTTAATTTTCAAAAGATCAAATGTTTTCATAAAGATCAAATTTCCTTAATGGATCTAAATTTTTATAGTCATGTGGGACTGTAAACCATATCGTTACTACCATTGTTTATACCGCCGTATAGAAATCACTGATGTATAAAGTGTGAAGAATAAAGAAGTGATCCTAGTATTTCAAGACGATATTGCTTGAGGACAAGCAACGCTCAAGTGTGGGAATATTTGATAATGCTAAAAACGAACATATATTTCATAGCATTATTCCTCAAGAAAGACAAGCTTTTAGTTGCAATTGTTCTATTTACAAGTGATATTCGTTTAAATAATAAAAGGTGAAGACAAAAGACAGATTCGACGAATTGAAGACGCAAACGACCAAAAAGCTCAAAAGTACAAAATACAATCAAAGAGGTTCCAATAATTGATAAGAAACGTCTCGAAATTACAAGAGTGCAAGATTCAAAACGCAAAGTACAAGATATTAAATTGTACGCAAGGACGTTCGAAAATCCGGAACCGGGACCAGAGTCAACTCTCAACGCTCGACGCAACGGACTAAAAATTACAAGTCAACTCTGCACATAAATATAATATAATATTTAAATAATTCTTATAATTATTTATATATTATATTAATAAAAAAATCCGTCGGCAAGAAAGACTCCAAAGTTGGTGAGCTGGAATTTCAAACTCCGCGACTCGCGGAGTTTGAAGGCAGAAAAGGCCCCAAGTCGCGGAGCCCCAAAAACTAAAACTCCCTATAAAAGCAAACGAATTCTGATCGCAAAATATAACATATATATCCATCATCTCTATATCTATACGTAAATATTTATATTTTAATTTTAATTTTAATTTTAATTTTAATCCTAATAATAAGGGTATGTTAGCGAATGTTGTAAGGGCGTAAGTCGAAATTCAGTCCGTGTAACGCTACGCTATTTTTAATCATTGTAAGTTATGTTCAACCTTTTTATATTAATATCTCGTAGCTAAGTTATTATTATGCTTATTTAATCCGAAGTAATCATGTTGTTGGGCTAATTACTAAAATTGGGTAATTGGGCTTTGTACCATAATTGGGGTTTGGAAAAAAGAACGACACTTGTGGAAATTAGACTATTTGCTATAAATGGGCTTTATATTTGCTTAACTAAATGATAGTTTGTTAATGTTAATATAAAGATTTACAATTGGGCGTCCCTATAAATTACCATATACACTCGATCGGACACGATGGGCAGGGTATTTATATGTACGAATAATCGTTCATTTAACAGGACATGGGAATGGATTAATATCCACTAGAATAATTAAAACAGGGGTGAAATTATGTACAAGGACACTTGGTATAATTGATAACAAAATATTAAAACCTTGGGTTACACTCATTCGACATCCTGGTGTAATTATTAAACAAAGTATTAAAATCTTGTTACAGTTTAAGTCCCCAATTAGTTGGAATATTTAACTTCGGGTATAAGGATAATTTGACGAGGACACTCGCACTTTATATTTATGACTGATGGACTGTTATGGACAAAAACCAGACGGACATATTAAATAATCCAGGACAAAGGACAATTAACCCATGGGCATAAAACTAAAATCAACACGTCAACCATCATGATTACAGAAGTTTAAATAAGCATAATTCTTTTATTTCATATTTAATTTCCTTTATTTTATATTTAATTGCACTTCTAATTATCGCATTTTTATTGTTATTGTATTTAATTGCACTTTTAATTATCGTACTTTTTAATTATCGCAAGTTTATTTTATCGCACTTTTATTAATCGCAATTTCATTATCGTTATTTACTTTACGCTTTAAATTAAGTCTTGTATTTATTTATTATTTTACATTTGGTTTTAACTGCGACTAAAGTTTTAAAATAGACAAACCGGTCATTAAACGGTAAAAAACCCCCCCTTTATAATAATAATATTACTTATATATATATATATATATATATATTTGTATTTTTATAAAAGTAAACTAATATAGCGTTAAGCTTTGTTTAAAGATTATCCCTGTGGAACGAACCGGACTTACTAAAAACTACACTACTGTACGATTAGGTACACTGCCTATAAGTGTTGTAGCAAGGTTTAAGTATATCCATTCTCTAAATAAATAAATATCTTGTGTAAAATTGTATCGTATTTAATAGTATTTTCTTGTAAAATTTAATAGTATTTTATACCCCTCCGCTACCACATCATTCAGGATCTCTGAATTGTCCCTGAATATCCTCCGGGTTCTCAATTGTGAGGTCGGGTTCAAAAAATGGATTATCGAAAATTTGAATTGGAGTACTTGGTTGTCTGGATGAAGATTCTAAAGAAAAATCAACGGCGACAATATTTGCTAGATGTCTTGATCGAGTTACAGGTGGTGAACGTACAAAATTTGGTGAACGTTTTTCTCGGTGCATTCACTGAATATCCTATTAGTTATAAAAGATAAAAATTATATAAGCTATCAAATTAATAGACTTTTCTGATTTTGCCCACGTTTCGAATAGCCAATAGATGTAGCAGGGAGCCAGAACCCTTTAAATCGGAAGCTCACAACTCAGCCACTAACAAATCCAACTATTACTACGAACCAGAAAATTTAGGATGTCTATCAACTCAACCACTTAAAATAATTTTTCGTTGAAATTTAAAGAAATTTTAGAGAAGAAATAGAAAATTCTATGTCCTAAAAACTAGAGCGGCGAAAAATAAGAAAGAAAAAGAGCGCGTCGAAAAACGTGGAAAAATAAATAGTCGAAAAATAATAAAAAGAACATAGCGCGTTGAAACTTAAAAGTCTAAAAACTAAAAATTAAAAGTTGCGTCTAAAAATATTAAAGCTTAAAAGAAATACTATATCTCAAATGGCAATAACTTAAAAAGTACTAAAATATAAAAACGGCGTCGTAAAATTCTAAAGCACCTAAATCTTAGTTTAAAGAAAAAGCACTTAAGGGATTTTACGGCAAAGCCTAAAAATCTAGAAATAAAAATAACTATGGCAAAAACTATGACTTAAAAGTAAATACGAGCGAAAAATACAAAATATTACGCTAAAACAAACAAAAAGATACAAAATATAAAAAATAATCTTAAAGTTGCAAAAAGTACAATTTTTATAAAAATATTATTTTTATATTATTATTTTATAAAACTATTAATTTTTATAATTTATTAAAACTAATTAAACTAAATAATACAAATTAATAATAAAAACTAAACTAATTAATTAAATAAACAACCCTAATTAGGGTTTTAATTATAATAATTAAAATATACTCCGTAATTAATGCAGAATTAGGTCAAGTCTGGCGTGTCAGTGCTACTCATGCGATCGCATGAGATATACACCTCTGGGCCATACGATCGCATGGCTATTGGATTCGGGCCAAGATCTGGGCTGCTACAGTGATCGGGCCGAGTGTTTTTTTCTCTTTTTTTTTCTGTTTTAATTTTTTGTATAAAATATTTATAATAAAACTTATATTTTTACAAACTTAAAATAAAAATAAAGAAACTTTATAAAACTTATATATTTAACAAACTCTTTAAAAATAAATATATAGATATTTTTCTTTTATATTTTTGTATATTTTTAAATTTTTTAATATTTAAAACGTATATTTTTTTATACAAAGAACTTAATAAAAAAAAATCTTTTTTTTAGATAGCGTTTCGCTTCCGGTGTTTAAGCTTTTCCCGTCAGCGGCGCCAAAAATACTTGATGTTAAAGCGAAGGGGTATAAAATACTATTAATTTTTACAAGGAAATACTATTAAATACGATATAATTTTACACAAGTGATTTATTTATTTATAGAGTGGATATACCTAAACCTTGCTACAACACTTATAGGCAGTGTACCTAATCGTACAGTAGTGTAGTTTTTAGTAAGTCCGGTTCGTTCCACAGGGATCTTTAGCCAAGCTTAACGCTATATTTTTAACTTATAATTGTAAAAATACAAAAATATATATAAGTAGTATTATTATTATAAAAGGGGGTTTTTACCGTTTAATGACCGGTTTGTCGATTTTTAAAACTTTAGTCGCAGTTAAAACCTAATGTAAAATATTAAAAATAAATATAACTTAATTTAAAGCGTAAAGTAAATAACGATAATGAAATTGCGATAAATAAAAGTGCGATAAAATAAAATTGCGATAATTAAAGAGTACGATAATTAAAAGTGCAATTAAATAAAATGACAATAAATAAAAGTGCAATAATTAAAAGTGCAATTAAATATGAAATAAAGAAATTATGCTTATTTAAACTTCTGTAATCATGATGTTCGACGTGTTGTTTTTAGTTTATTCCCATGGGTTAATTGTCCTTTGTCCTGTATTATTCGATATGTCCATACGGATTTATCCATAATAGTCCATCAGTCATAATTATAAAGTGCGAAAGTCTTCGTCAAATTATTCTTATTCCCGAAGTCAAATATTCCAACTAATTGGGGATTCGAATTGTAACAAGGTCTTAATACTTTGTTTAATGAATACACCAGGTTATCGACTGCGTGTAGTCCAAGGTTTTACTACTTTGTTAACAATTACACCAATTACCCTTGAATGTAATCTACCCATGTTTCAACAAATCTATTAACTATTAATCCAGTTCCGTGTCCGGTAAAATGAACAATTATTGGTATTTATAGATATCCCGCCCACCGTACCCAGTCAAGCGTATGTGGTTATATATAAATACATCAAATTATAAGTCTATATACTAAATCAATGAGGTATCATTTAGTTAATATAAAACCCATTAATAGCCCATAGTCTAATTTCTACAAGTGTCGTTCTTTTATTCAAACCCCAATTATGGTACAAAGCCCAATTACCTAATTTTAATATTTAGCCCAACATCATGATTACTTCAGCATTAAATAAGCATAATAATAACTTAGCTACGAGACATTAAATTAAAAAGGTTGAACATAACTTACAATGATTAAAAATAGCGTAGCGTTACACGAACAGAATTTCGACTTACACCCTTACAATATTCGCTAACATACCCTTATTATTAGAATTTAAAATTAAAATTAAAATTATAATATAAATATAAATATATATACGTTGATAGATAGATGAAAAGGATGGATATATGATCAACCAAAATCGCGAATTTATAGGCATGTGGCCAGCTACCTACTGCCATGCGATCGCATGGATTTAACACTTCTAGGCCATGCGATCGCATGGCCTGCTTTTCCAGCTCACAGGTCTTTGTTTTTTTATTTGCCGACGTTTTAATAAATAAATATAATATATAAATAATTTTAAGAATTATTTAAATATTATATTATATTTATGTGCATAGTTGACTTGTAATTTTTGGTCCGTTGCGTCGAGCGTTGAGAGTTGACTCTGGTCCCGGTTCCGGATTTTCGAACGTCCTTGCGTACAATTTAATATCTTGTATTTTGCGTTTTGCGTCTTGTACTCTTGTAATTTTGAGACGTTTCTCATCAATAATTTGAACCACTTTAATTGTACTTTGTACTTTTGAGCTTTTTGGTCGTTTGCATCTTCAATTCGTCGAATCTGTCTTTTGTCTTCACCTTTTATTATTTAAACCAATATCACTTGTAAATAGAACAATTGCAACTAAAAGCTTGTCTTTCTTGAGGGATAATGCTATGAAATATATGTTCGTTTTTAGCATTATCACCATGCTTTTCATGACATCCAATAAAAAGTCCCAATTTATGCAATCGAAGGCCTTCTCGAAGTCCACTTTAAAGAGGATACCTTTTTGTTTCTTCGACCTTAGAAAATCCACACTTTCGTTTACAATCAATGCACTATCTAAAATATACCGAACTTGGAGGAAGGCACTTTGTTCAAAGCCCACGAGCGAAGGAATGTGTTTTCTTAACCTATTAGAAAGAATCTTGGCTATTATTTTATAATAGCTACCGATCAAGCTAATTGGCCGAAAATCACCTAGACCTTGCGGATTCGACTTTTTTGGAATAAGTGTAACAGAGGAGGCATTACATCCGCGTGAGAATTCACCGTTAGTCCAAAACCATTCAATGGCACTAATTAAATCTCCCTTGATAGATTCCCAAAATCTTTTGAAGAAACCAAGATTGAAACCATCCGGCCCCGGGGCCTTCGAACTCCCACAATCAAACACCGCATCTTTAATTTCCTTTTCGTCAAATGGTATTTCAAGAGTTGCTGCTACCTCTTAAGATAGCGTCAGGTAACTCAACTCCTCCATGCTCGACCTAACTCCATTTAGTTCTTCAAAAACGCCTTTGAAATGTTGAAAGATTTCGTTTTTTATGTCGGTTGGAGAATCATTCTGTGATGGCCCCGTCAAAACACTAAACGGCTCCGTCACTTGGTCCCGCAGCTTGATCGAACTTAAATGAATTTAATAAATGACATTGCATTCTTTTATATCAAAAGTTTCCCAAAAAGGAAAGCATACCAAAATATGTAGTTTAAAAGTAACCCAACATATTAATAATCCAAAGTTGACACAAAAATATTGTCAACAACCCACAAGTATTAATTATTCAAAAACCGAATGCAAGCCAAAGTTTCATAAATTATTTCATAAAAATCTGCCCAAATGCATGCAGACTCTTCTAAACACATCGGAAGCATCACATAAACTCAAGTACCTGTGAAAACATGCGAGTAAACTGTCAACACAAAGGTTGAGTGAATTATAGGTTTAAATAATTGAATAAACTTAAGACCACAAGATTTAAAAATGTTAGAAAATATTAAACATTATTCCATTATCAATGAGCCACTTTGTAACCACTTAACCCTTTATTTACCCTTGCCAAACACGATAAAAATATACACTGGACAGTGTATCTACAACAAAATACGAATTACTAAACATTCCGATTATAAATTGCTAGCGCGACTAGCTCGAAATGGGGTTGTCAAACCCGATAGATCTATCCGTAGGATTCGCGTTCACCGGTAGAAACCAATGATTACAGTTACCAGACTAGGGAATATTTTTGTCCAACTCACAATGAATAATTTAAATTTAATTGTCACTTGTGTCTAAACGTGAATAAAATGCATGTAATCACATCCCAAAAATATACTTTGAAAAGTATGTAAAAACGGGACTATAACTCACCTTAAAAGTAATGAAGTAACCAACACAATTAAGCGAACAGCAAATGTAGTACAGTGATCAGGAATGATCACAACGCCGACCTATAAATAAAGCAGGTCAATATAAATAACTAACTTAGGTCAAGTCTTAGTATGATAGCTATTGTACATGTTGCAAGTAGTCATAGAACAATACTCAATATGCATCGGTTTGATTGGAACAGCTTACAGACACACACTTTCTATTTTTAGAAAGTTTCTATTTTTAACAGGTTTCCATTTTTGGAAATTTTCTATTTTTGGAAAGTTTCTATTTTTGGAAAGTTTCTATTTTTAGGAAAGTTTATAAGTTAGGAAAGTTTCCTTAATTAGAAAGTCAACAAAAGTCAACTGAAAGTCAAAGTCAACCGAAAGTCAACTCAAAAGTCAACCTTGGTCAAACATAGTCAACATTAATTTTAAAACTGTAAGTTATAATAATAATATAAGTGATAACGTTTATTAAAGTTAAATATGTCTAATTATGTCATAACATAAGTTTAATTAAATTAAAATGAATTATTAAAGTTAATATAAGTTTAAATGATATAATTAATATAACATAAGTATTTAATTAATTAATTAAATATTAGTCATAATGTAAGTATTATTAATTAATAATAAATTTTAAATCATATCATAAGTATTATTAATTAATGATGATTTATTAATCATATCATAAGTTTCTAATTATAATTAGTAAATCATAGTATTTAATAATTAAATTATAATTAAATAATAACTAAGCCTTATAATAGTTAAATAATTAATTAATCCTTATTATAAGTCTTATTATAGTAATCTCATAATATAAGTTTAATACTTATCATAAGTATTTTCCATTAATAATGAAGTATTATTAATCATATGTTTAATTAAAAAGTTAATTAAATCATAAGTATTAATTAAATGATATAATAAATATATATCATAAGTTGTAAATAATAATAATTACTTTTTTTATCATAAGTAATTAAATGATAATGAAATCCATTATTTATATCATAAGTTTCATAATTAGTCAAAAGTTTTAAATCAAAAGTTCATCGGGTCGTATCCTGAGCCCCGGGTGTCGGTTTTCGGCGAGCCTTACATATATCTCCGCCTAAGAAAACCACCCGACACTTTGGTACACTCAAGAACACCCCAAGAACAGTCCACAAGTCATGATGTACAGCCAACACACTACTTGCAACTTCAATTCAATCAAAAACGTGTTTTAGACGTAACGGGTGATTCGTGGCTCGGATTGAGATGACCCGAACATGAAAGTTCGTCCTACCATCAGTCCTAACACACTAAAACACCCTAAAGTCACCAAATATGGTCACAAAGTCGGACCAAACCTGGTTCATACCAATATCACAATTCAATCTTAACAAAATACCACTTTGATCATAATTAGGGTTCCGGGAATCGAAACGACATGAATCCGGAGTCTAAAATTAATGTCTTGATGAGAGGAACTCATTTATATACTTTATTTTATGATCAACATCAGTTACAATATCAGAAACACACGAAAAAGCTGCTGTCCAGAATTTAACAAACCGAAAACATGTGATTATGAGTATTTCTATGCATACAAACATCATTACAATAATCCACAAACATCATACTACTAAATAATCTTCAAAATACAGAAAATAAATGAAAAATTGAAAGTTCTAGGGTTAGGGTTTATACCCTAATCGAGAAACAATTGGTGTTATCGCGTAGAGAACGGAACGAGGAATCCGATTGTATGAACGATCTCTAGATCTAAGCAATATTTTTGGTTGATGATGATGATGATATGGTGATGGTGGTCGTCGCCCAAAAAGAAAGAAAGAGAGGAAGAGAGCCAAAAAAATAGAATTAGGTTTTGAGAGGATATTGATAAATTGGAAATAAAATCAAAAGTGAGAAAACAAGGGAGTAATACTCCCTCCCTCCCCCCATTCGGCCGAATATGGGTGAGGTGGGCCCCATGGTGGGCCAAAATTTCTAAAAGCTTAATTCGTTGTAGCCCGAAAGCCCGAACGAGTCCCGTAACGCGAAAACGCACTTACGCTATTAAAAATCAGGAAAAATAATAAACGCGCGACGAAAAATAAATATAAATACCCTATATAATTATATGACCTTAAAATATCATATTTAAAATAAATAGGATTTAAATATCCCAAAAACACGACCGTTGGTTTGAAAACCGAAATGATTCGCCGGATAGAAATCCGCAATTCGTATAAACGTACGATTTAAAATATGAATACATATATTCACATAACACATAATAATTAATATATTATTACTAAAACAATAATATAGGTCACGAAATGACGTAACACAATTAATAGTTAACGGTCGTTAAATAATTAACGGAAAAGATAACGGAAAAAGTAGGGTCGTGATAGTACCTTCCCGTTAAGGAAATTTCGTCCTGAAATTTAAGCAGGTGCAGGGGTTGACTCAGTATCTGGGAACAAATGCGGGTACTTCTGCTTCATCTGATCTTCATGCTCCCAAGTGAACTCGGGACCGCGTCTGGCGTTCCATCTAACCTGGACAATAGGAATTCGGCTTTGCTTAAGAGTCTTAACTTCTCGATCCATAATTTCAATAGGTTCCTCAATAAAGTGTAATTACTTATCAACATGAAGTTCTTCCAAAGGAATAGTCTTATCGGCCTCGGCCAAACACTTCTTTAAATTCGATACATGAAAAACATCGTGAACAGCACTGAGTTCTTGTGGCAACTTTAAACGATAAGCCGCCAGTCCCACTCTCTCCACAATCTCAAACAGTCCAACAAAACGAGGACTTAGCTGTAGTGACCCGAACTTTTCCATGTTTATATATATTAATTGAGATTGATATTTACATGATTAAATGTTTCCAACATGTTAAGCAATCAAACTTGTTAAGACTTGATTAATTGAAATATGTTTCATATAGACAATTGACCACCCAAGTTGACCGGTGATTCACGAACGTTAAAACTTGTAAAAACTATACGATGACATATATATGGTTATATATATAGTTAACATGTTTTTATTATAAGTATGTATCTCATTAGGTATTTTAACAATGAGTTATATACATAAAAATGAGACTATTAATTTAAGAAACTCGAAAACGATATATATATAACGATTATCGTTATAACAACGTCTTACTAGGTACATATGAATCATATTAAGATATTGATACACTTGGTTAATTATGTTAAATGATAAGTAAATATATTATTAAGTGTATTAACAAGGAAATACATATGTAAAAATAAGACTACTAACTTAATGATTTCGAAACGAGACATATATGTAACGATTATCGTTGTAACGACATTTAACTGTATATACATCATACTAAGATATATTATATATCATAATATCATGATAATATAATAATTTAACATCTCATTTGTTATAATAAACAATGGGTTAACAACATTCAACAAGATCGTTAACCTAAAGGTTTCAAAACAACATTTACATGTAACGACTAACGATGACTTAACGACTCAGTTAAAATGTATATACATGTAGTGTTTTAATATGTATTCATACACTTTTGAAAGACTTCAAGACACTTATCAAAATACTTCTACTTAACAAAAATGCTTACAATTACATCCTCGTTCAGTTTCATCAACAATTCTACTCGTATGCACCCGTATTCGTACTCGTACAACACACAGCTTTTAGATGTATGTACTATTGGTATATACACTCCAATGATCAGCTCTTAGAAGCCCATGTGAGTCACCTAACACATGTGGGAACCATCATTTGGCAACTAGCATGAAATATCTCATAAAATTACAAAAATATGAGTAATCATTCATGACTTATTTACATGAAAACAAAATTACATATCCTTTATATCTAATCCATACACCAACGACCAAAAACACCTACAAATACTTTCATTCTTCAATTTTCTTCATCTAATTGATCTCTCTCAAGTTCTATCTTTAAGTTCTAAGTGTTCTTCATATATTTTACAAGTTCTAGTTACATAAAATCAAGAATACTTTCAAGTTTGCTAGCTCACTTCCAATCTTGTAAGGTGATCATCCAACCTCAAGAAATCTTTGTTTCTTACAGTAGGTTATCATTCTAATACAAGGTAATAATCATATTCAAACTTTGGTTCAATTTCTATAACTATAACAATCTTATTTCAAGTGATGATCTTACTTGAACTTGTTTTCGTGTCATGATTCTGCTTCAAGAACTTCGAGCCATCCAAGGATCCGTTGAAGCTAGATCCATTTTTCTCTTTTCCAGTAGGTTTATCCAAGGAACTTAAGGTAGTAATGATGTTCATAACATCATTCGATTCATACATATAAAGCTATCTTATTCGAAGGTTTAAACTTGTAATCACTAGAACATAGTTTAGTTAATTCTAAACTTGTTCGCAAACAAAAGTTAATCCTTCTAACTTGACTTTTAAAATCAACTAAACACATGTTCTATATCTATATGATATGCTAACTTAATGATTTAAAACCTGGAAACACGAAAACACCGTAAAACCGGATTTACGCCGTCGTAGTAACACCGCGGGCTGTTTTGGGTTAGTTAATTAAAAACTATGATAAACTTTGATTTAAAAGTTGTTATTCTGAGAAAATGATTTTTATTATGAACATGAAACTATATCCAAAAATTATGGTTAAACTCAAAGTGGAAGTATGTTTTCTAAAATGGTCATCTAGACGTCGTTCTTTCGATTGAAATGACTACCTTTACAAAAACGACTTGTAACTTATTTTTCCGACTATAAACCTATACTTTTTCTGTTTATATTCATAAAATAGAGTTCAATATGAAACCATAGCAATTTGATTCACTCAAAACGGATTTAAAATGAAGAAGTTATGGGTAAAACAAGATTGGATAATTTTTCTCATTTTAGCTACGTGAAAATTGGTAACAAATCTATTCCAACCATAACTTAATCAACTTGTATTGTATATTATGTAATCTTGAGATACCATAGACACGTATACAATGTTTTGACCTATCATGTCGACACATCTATATATATTTCGGAACAACCATAGACACTCTATATGTGAATGTTGGAGTTAGCTATACAGGGTTGAGGTTGATTCCAAAATATATATAGTTTGAGTTGTGATCAATACTGAGATACGTATACACTGGGTCGTGGATTGATTCAAGATAATATTTATCGATTTATTTCTGTACATCTAATTGTGGACAACTAGTTGTAGGTTACTAACGAGGACAGCTGACTTAATAAACTTAAAACATCAAAATATATTAAAAGTGTTGTAAATATATTTTGAACATACTTTGATATATATGTATATATTGTTATAGGTTCGTGAATCAACCAGTGGCCAAGTCTTACTTCCCGACGAAGTAAAAATCTGTGAAAGTGAGTTATAGTCCCACTTTTAAAATCTAATATTTTTGGGATGAGAATACATGCAGGTTTTATAAATGATTTACAAAATAGACACAAGTACGTGAAACTACATTCTATGGTTGAATTATCGAAATCGAATATGCCCCTTTTTATTAAGTCTGGTAATCTAAGAATTAGGGAACAGACACCCTAATTGACGCGAATCCTAAAGATAGATCTATCGGGCCCAACAAGCCCCATCCAAAGTACCGGATGCTTTAGTACTTCGAAATTTATATCATATCCGAAGGGTGTCCCGGAATGATGGGGATATTCTTATATATGCATCTTGTTAATGTCGGTTACCAGGTGTTCACCATATGAATGACTTTTATCTCTATGTATGGGATGTGTATTGAAATATGAAATCTTGTGGTCTATTATTATGATTTGATATATATAGGTTAAACCTATAACTCACCAACATTTTTGTTGACGTTTTAAGCATGTTTATTCTCAGGTGATTATTAAGAGCTTCCGCTGTCACATACTTAAATAAGGACGAGATTTGGAGTCCATGTTTGTATGATATTGTGTAAAAACTGCATTCAAGAAACTTATTTTGTTGTAACATATTTGTATTATAAACCATTATTAATGGTCGTGTGTAAACAGGATATTTTAGATTATCATTATTTGATAATCTACGTAAAGTTTTTTAAACCTTTATTGATGAAATAAAGGTTATGGTTTGTTTTAAAATGAATGCAGTCTTTGAAAAACGTCTCATATAGAGGTCAAAACCTCGCAACGAAATCAATTAATATGGAACGTTTTTAATCAATAAGAACGGGACATTTCATTAGCTTTCTCCTTTTACCAAAACGGATCACACCCTTCCAAGGTGAAACCTTTAACATAACACGATCACCAACTTGAAATTCCACATCTTTCCTTCCCCTATCGGCATAACTCTTTTGCCGACTTCTAGCGGTTCTCAACCTTTCCTTAATCTGTACAATCTTCCCGGTAGTCTCGTGAATAATTTATGGACCTGTGAGTTGAGCATCCCCAACCTCATTCCAACAGACAGGAGACCTACACTTCCTACCGTACAGAGCTTCAAACGGTGCGGCTTGAATACTTGCGTGATAACTGTTGTTATAAGAAAATTAGCTAGCGGCAAATATTTATCCCACCCATTACCAAAATCGATAACACACGCTCGTAACATATCTTCTAACGTCTGAATGGTCCTTTCACTCTGACCATCTATTTGAGGATGATAAGCGGTGCTCATATCTAGCCTAGTTCCCAAGGCTTCCTGTAAAGATCGCCAAAACCTAGATACAAAACGACTGTCTCGGTCCGAAATAATGGATACAGGAACACCATGCCTAGAAACAATCTTCTTCAAGTACAAACGAGTGAGCTTCTCCATTGAATCTATTTCCCTGATCGGCAAAAAGTGAGCCGACTTAGTGAGTCGATCTACAATCACCCAAATAGTGTCATAGCCACCCGCAACTCTCGGTAACTTAGTAATAAAATCCATCGCAATTCCTTCCCACTTCCACTCGGGAATCTCAGGTTGCACCAACAGTCCAGACGGTTTTTGATGTTCAGCTTTATCCTTAGCACAGGTCAAACAATTAGCCACATACGTAGCCACATCACCTTTCAAATTTGGCCACAATACAGCTCCTTAAGATCATGATACATCTTTCCTGAACCAGGATGAATGGAGTACCTAGACTTATGAGCCTCATCCAAAACAAGTTGTCGCAGTTCACCAAACTTCGGAACCCAAAGACATCCTGCAAAGTACCTAGTACCATCTGCTCGAACATCAAATTTCTTAGCCATACCTCTTACGTTCTCTTTCACAAAATTCTCTTCCTTTAAGGCTTCTTGTTGTGCCTCAAGAATCTGCCTTGCGAGGTTTGTTCTAATTGTCATATTCAAGGCCCTAAACCTGCGAGGTTCAGCCCTTTCTTTACGACTCAACGCATCAGCCACAACATTGGCCTTACCTGGATGATACAAAAGTTCACAATCGTAATCATTCAACGTCTCAATCCATCTTCGTTGTCTCATGTTCAACTGTTTCTGATCGAGGATATGTTGAAGACTTTTGTGATCTGTGTACATAGTACTCTTGACCCCATACAAATAATGTCTCCAAATCTTAAGTGCAAAAACAACGGCCCCCAACTCTAAATCATGAGTTGTATAGTTCTGCTCGTGAATCTTCAACTGACGTGATGCGTACGCAATAACATTCTTTCGCTGCATCAAAACACAGCCAAAGCCCTGACGTGAAGCATCACAATAAACAACAAAGTCATCATTACCCTCAGGTAGTGACAATATCGGAGCGGTAGTCAACTTCTTCTTTAAAATCTGAAAAGCAGTCTCTTGTTCATCCTTCCACTCATACTTCTTCCCTTTATGCGTTAAAGCAGTCAAAGGTTTTGCAATACGAGAGAAATCTTGAATGAACCTTCGATAGTAACCTGCCAATCCTAGGAACTGATGAATCCGGGTAGGTGTTTTCGGAGTTTCCCACCTTTCAATCGCCTCAATCTTAGCAGGATCAACTTGAATCCCTTGCTTACTAACAATGTGTCCAAGGAATTGAACTTCTCGTAACCAGAATGCACACTTAGAAAACTTATCGTATAACTCTTCTGTTCTCAACAGATCAAGCACTAACTTCAAATGTTCCTCGTACTCTTCATCACTCTTCGAATAAATAAGGATGTCGTCGATAAACACAATAACGAACTTGTCCAGATAGGGTCTACACACACAGTTCATGAGGTCCATGAACACAGCAGGTGCATTCGTCAATCCGAACGGCATAACAAGAAACTCAAAGTGACCGTAACGGGTGCGAAAAGCAGTTTTCGAAACATCAGATTCTTTAACACGCAACTGATGATAGCCGGAACGAAGATCGATTTTTGAATAAACAGATGAACCCTAAAGTTGATCGAACAGATCATCAATTCTCGGAAGAGGATAACGGTTTTTAATAGTAAGCTTGTTCAACTCACGATAATCAATGCACAAACAAAAAGAACCATCCTTCTTCTTAACAAACAGAACAGGAGCTCCCCAAGGGGACGAACTAGGACGAATAAAACCTTTGTCTAACAACTCAGGGAGTTGACTTGGCAATTCGTGAAGTTCAAAAGGCGCAAGATGATAAGGAGCACGTACTACGGGAGCAGCACCGGGAACAAGATCAATTTGAAATTCTACCGCGCGTTGCGGCGGAAGGCCAGGTAAATCTTCAAGAAATACCTCGGGAAAATCTCTAACAATATGAACATCTCCAACACTCTTCGTTTCTCTTTCGGAATCAACAACATGGGCTAGAATAGCATGACAGCCTTTGCGAAGATGTTTAAGAACCTTCAGACAGCTAATAAGATTTAACTGTCGGCACCTCTTATCTCCAAAAACCATCAGCGGCTCTCCAACCACATTAGTAATACGAATAGCTTTATCATAACACACAATCTCAGCACGATTCGTAGATAACCAATCCATTCTAATAACAACATCAAAACTACCAAGTTCAATCGGTACCAAATCTATCTCAAAATCTCTACCAGCTAAACTAATGTTACACTTACGATGCACAGTCTTAGCAGTGAGTACCTTACCATTAGCTATTTCAACAACATACGTATTGTCTAAAGGAGTTAACGGTGTTTTGATTTTTGGACTTAATTTACTCGACACAAAACTCAAATCAGCCCCTGAATCAAATAGTACATAAACTGATAAATCGTTGACCAAGAACGTACCAGTAACAAGTTTAGGATCTTCCTCAGCATCCCTAGCGTTAATGTTGAACGCTCTACCACGCGCAGTCTCTGCAGTCTTCTTGTTGGGACAGGCATCACGGAAATGCCCCGGCTTCCCACACTCATAACAAACTCTCGGATTACCACCATTATTCGACTTTCCATTTCCATTACCATTACCATTTCCACCTCTATTACCAGCATTTTTACCACCTGTGGCAGGAGTAGCAGAACCCAGCAGAAGCACCGTACAATCCTTAGCAATATGTCCATGTTTAGAACACCTCTTGCAAGTCACGGTACAGAAACCATCATGAGCCTTGTAACAACGTGGACACACAAGCTGACTGCAGTTATTCGAACCAGAAGTATCCTGCTTTTTCTGCTGACTCTGGTTTTGATTGCGGTTATTATCCCACTTTCTCTTCCCATTATCAGCTTTCT
Organism: Rutidosis leptorrhynchoides; assembly: GCF_046630445.1. Classification (NCBI taxonomy): domain Eukaryota; kingdom Viridiplantae; phylum Streptophyta; class Magnoliopsida; order Asterales; family Asteraceae; genus Rutidosis; species Rutidosis leptorrhynchoides. Next base: position 429,243,226 of record NC_092334.1, on the reverse strand, counting down.
TAACAGCCTCTTCACTGGGTTCGGTTACAGCAGCCTTGCTTCTTCTCAAGATCTTATCATTCAACTTATGAGCCATTGACATCGCGGCCTCAATAGTCTGGGGCTCACTAGATTCAACTCCATGTTCAATTTTCTCAGACAACCCATCAATGTAAGCTTCAATCTTAAGATTCTCATCGGCATAAACATTAGGGCACAACAAAGCCAACTCAAAGAATCTCTGCTCGTAGGCATCTAATTCGGTGCCCTTCATTTTCAAGTTTTTAAGTTCAACCTCTAACTTCTTAAGCTCACCCCTAGGACGGTAGCGGGTGATCATTCTTTCCTTAAAATTATTCCAAGTTAAACCATAAGCCACATCATTTCCCAAACTGTTAACCAAGTTATTCCACCAGGTCAATGCACTATCCTTCAAAGTGCATCTAGCAAAACTAACCTTGTCCTCCTCTCGGAGTCGACTAACCCTGAAAATAGACTCGATTTTCTCGAACCAGCGGGTAAGTCCTATGGGTCCTTCTGTACCACTGAATTCCTGTGGGCGACTTGCCATAAATGTTTTGTGGGAGCATCCCACTGATTATTGTTCGCATTAGCATTTGCATTAGCATTCGCTGCCATAGTAGCAGCTATCCCTTCGGTAACAAGACGTTGGATACGGGCTTCGTTGGACTCTCTAGGAGGCATGATCTTCAAAACAGAATAACACAACCGTTAGTACTAAGAATAATACCAGTGTTATAAAGGAATAGATCGAACATGAAAAGATTAACCATTAAAATAATAGTCAGTAACCACTATGTGTAATAACATGACAGTTATGATTGTTATAGAAATAACCACCACATGCATACATATTTTATGATAACATCATACAACATACATAGCACCTAACATACATGATCTGCATTACACATAATATAACATGCCAAGAGTCACAACATCAGAAATAAAATGCGATAATGATAATAGATGTCATAAAAATAACCATCCATACATAATGAAAAACATCCCATAACAAAACCTTAATAAAATCCTCGGAAAAACGCCGTACATAATCCAAAAATGTATGTATGAAAGGACATTAAGTTTTATGAAATAAGTAATCAATCATGAATCATCATATCACATCTGCTTAGAGCGGGTGTGATAAGCTGGGCCAGCATGAGTCTCAGCAGAAGGCTCATACTTTTGCAACTTTCCTTTCACTTCTTCCAACTCTTCCTTCAAACCACGAACTGTGCTCTCCAGAGCCTCGAACCTAGCGTCAACTTCACGGTTACGCTTACGAGTCTCGAACCCAACATTGTTCTTGAAGCTAACAAACGAATCCATACTATCTCGAATCTGGTCCATCATCTCGTTATGTGGCAAAGTACGCATACAATCACTAAGAGCATTAATACGCGTCACTTCATTGTAAGCCCTGTTCATATGGGTAAGGGTGGAAAAGTAGTAGTGAACAGGATCATCGATCTCTGGTTGATCAGCACGGCGTCTGGTAGCAGCCAGAGGAGCAGGAGCAGCAACGGAGTTATCGCTCGAAGTCGACATCTACAAACAGTAAAACCGCAAACCACATACCAAAAGATATAAATGCTAATGATATAACTCATACGAAATAAAATGCATAATAATGCTATAGCAAAAGGGTCGGGCTGTAGACTAGACTCTAATGCACCCTAAGATCCACGGGTTGACCACATTAAGACCGCCTAGTTCCCTACAACCAGAGCTCTGATACCAACTATGATGGCCCTGTCAAAACACTTAACGGCTCCGTTACTTGGTCCCACAGCTTGATCGAACTTAAATGAATTTAATAAATGACATTGCATTCTTTTATATCAAAAGTTTCCCAAAAAGGAAAGCATACCAAAATATGTAGTTTAAAAGTATCCCAACATATTAATAATCAAAGTTGACACAAAAACATTATCAACAACCCACAAGTATTAATTATTCAAAAACCGAATGCAAGCCAAAGTTTCATAAATTGTTTCATAAAAATCTACCCAAATGCATGCAGACTCTTCTAAACACAGCGGAAGCATCACATAAACTCAAGTACCTGTGAAAACATGCGAGTAAACTGTCAACACAAAGGTTGAGTGAATTATAGGTTTAAATAATTGAATAAACTTTAGACCACAAGATTTAAAAATGTTAGAAAACATTAAACATTATTCCATTATCAATGAGCCACCTGGTAACCACTTAACCCTTTATTTACCCTTGCCAAACACAATAAAAATATACACTGGACAGTGTATCTACAACAAAATACGAAGTACTAAACATTCCGATTATAAATTGCTAGCGCGACTAGCTCGAAATGGGATTGTCAAACCCGATAGATCTATCCGTAGGATTCACGTTCACCGGTAGAAACCAATGATTACAGTTACCAGACTAGGGAATATTTTTGTCCAACTCACAATGAATAATTTAAATTTAATTGTCACTTGTGTCTAAACGTGAATAAAATGCATGTAATCATATCCCAAAAATATACTTTGAAAAGTATGTAAAACTCACCTTAAAAGTAATGAAGTAACCAACACAATTAAGCGAACAGCAAATGTAGTACAGTGATCAGGAATGATCACAACGCCGACCTATAAATAAAGCAGGTCGATATAAATAACTAACTTAGGTCAAGTCTTAGTATGATAGCTATTGTACATGTTGCAAGTAGTCATAGAACAATACTCAATATGCATCGGTTTGATTGGAACAGCTTACGGACACACACTTTCTATTTTTAGAAAGTTTCTATTTTTAGCAGGTTTCCATTTTTGGAAATTTTCTATTTTTGGAAAGTTTCTATTTTTAGAAAGTTTCTATTTTTGGAAAGATTCTATTTTTAGAAATTTGCTATTTTAGGAAAGTTCATAAGTTAGGAAAGTTTCCTTAATTAGAAAGTCAACAAAAGTCAACTGAAAGTCAAAGTCAACCGAAAGTCAACTCAAAAGTCAACCTTGGTCAAACATAGTCAACGTTAATTTTAAAAGTGTAAGTTATAATAATAATATAAGTGATAACGTTTATTAAAGTAAAATATGTCTAATTATGTCATAACATAAGTTTAATTAAATTAAAATGAATTATTAAAGTTAATATAAGTTTAAATGATATAATTAATATAACATAAGTATTTAATCAATTAATTAAATATTAGTCATAATGTAAGTATTATTAATTAATAATAAATTTTAAATCATATCATAAGTGTTATTAATTAATGATGAATTATTAATCATATCATAAGTTTCTAATTATAATTAGTAAATCATAGTATTTAATAATTAAATTATAATTAAATAATAACTAAGCCTTATAATAATTAAATAATTAATTAATCCTTATTATAAGTCTTATTATAGTAATCGCATAATATAAGTTTAATACTTATCATAAGTATTTTCCATTAATAATGAAGTATTATTAATCATATGTTTAATTAAAAAGTTAATTAAATCATAAGTATTAATTAAATGATATAATAAATATATATCATAAGTTGTAAATAATAATAATTACTTTTTTTATCATAAGTAATTAAATGATAATGAAATCCATTATTTATATCATAAGCTTCATAATTAGTCAAAAGTTTTAAATCAAAAGTTCATCGGGTCGTATCCTGAGCCCCGGGTGTCGGTTTTCGGCGAGCCTTACATATATCTCCACCTAATCAAATCACCCGACACTTTGGTACACTCAAGAACACCCCAAGAACAGTCCACAAGTCGTGATGTACAGCCAACACACTACTTGCAACTTCAATTCAATCAAAAACGTGTTTTAGACGTAACGGGTGATTCGTGGCTCGGATTGAGATGACCCGAACATGAAAGTTCGTCCCACCATAAGTCCTAACACACTAAAACACCCTAAAGTCACCAAATATGGTCACAAAGTCGGACCAAACCTGGTTCATACCAATATCACAATTCAATCTTAACAAAATACCACTTTTATAATAATTAGGGTTCCGGGAATCGAAACGACATGAATCCGGAGTCTAAAATTAATGTCTTGATGAGAGGAACTCATTTATATACTTTATTTTATGATCAACATCAGTTACAATATCAGAAACACACGAAAAAACTGCTGTCCAGAATTTAACAAACCGAAAACATGTGATTATGAGTATTTCTATGCATACAAACATCATTACAATAATCCATAAACATCATACTACTAAATAATCATCAAAATACAGAAAATAAATGAAAAATTGAAAGTTCTAGGGTTAGGGTTTATACCCTAATCGAGAAACAATTGGTGTTATCGTGTAGAGAACGGAACGAGGAATCCGATTGTATGAACGATCTCTAGATCCAAGCAATATTTTTGGTTGATGATGATGATATGGTGATGGTGATCGTCGCCCAAAAAGAAAGAGAGAGAGGAAGAGAGCCAAAAAAATAGAATTAGGTTTTGAGAGGATATTAATAAATTGGAAATAAAATCAAAAGTGAGAAAACATGGGAGTAATACTCCCTCCCTCCCCCCATTCGGCCGAATATGGGTGGGGTGGGCCCCATGGTGGGCCAAATTTGCTCAAAGCTTAATTCCTTGTGGCCCGAAAGCCTGAACGAGTCCCTTAACGCGAAAACGCACTTACGCGATTAAAAATTCGGAAAGATAATAAAACGTGCGACGAAAAATAAATATAAATACCCTATATAATTATATGACCTTAAAATATCATATTTAAAATAAATAGGATTTAAATATCCCAAAAACACGACCGTTGGTTTGAAAACCGAAAAGATTCGCCGGATAGAAATCTGCGATTCATATAAACGTACGATTTAAAATATGAATACATATATTCACATAACACATAATAATTAATATATTATTACTAAAATAATAATATAGGTCATGAAATGACGTAACACAATTAACAGTTAACGATCGTTAAATAATTAACGGAAAAGATAACGGAAAAAGTAGGGTCGTGACACATTCCAAATCCCATTGATCACCAAACCCCTGATATTGCATACATTGTTTTTTCTTTTAATCATCGAATGGAAGAACTTCGTGTTTTCATCACCATCAATGGTCCACTTTACTCGAGCTTTTTGTTTAAGCATGCATGACTTGATTCTTTCTTTTTCTATCCAATTCTTCCTAGACTCTTTCCATAATAGCTTCTCGCTATCACTTAGCATGCATGTTTCGGCTTTGAGTTGTAATCTAGTAGTCGTGTTTTTTAGCATCTCAATATCACCATCTAAGTTATTAAATGAATTACTCCAATCCCGCAGTGCATTTTTAACACACTTTAGTTTGTTCCTAAACACGCAATCTTTCCTATTAATGTTTTCAATAGGGGTGGCCCACACGTCCAAAATAACCTGCTCAATCTCATCTTCTTCAAGCCATGCATCAAAGAATTTAAACGGCTTAGGCCAAAGTTACGTTCTTCATCTTTTAACATGAGAGGGCAGTGATCCGATAAATATCTATCCATAACTAAAGCCGTGGGATCCTTCCACATGTCAAAGAATTTTTCATTCATAAGAAACCGATCGAGTTTACTATATTTTACACCATCATCACAAAATCTTGTGAAATTCCTTCCACTCAACAGAATATCTATCAACCTATTGCCTTCAATAAAGTCGTTGAATCTTCGGGCTCTATATTAAAGGAACTCACAATTAAACTGTGACACCGCTAATAATTTTTTTATTTTTTTTAAATACGTGGCGGAAACATTTATTTATTAAATACCAAATACACTTTACCAGTTTCACATGACCACATCACAAAATACATGTTTTAAATGGAAAAGACGTAATTACATTCGGTTTACAAAAGAACACAGATCATATGATAAAAGACTCCATAAGAGTTAAACACTGTCAAACATAACATTAGCATGCCCGTCTTCTCCCAAAAGCAATATCTACAAAGCTACAACCTGCAGGGAGGAGATGGAGGGGAATTAGCACGAAGCTAAGTGAGTACGACTAACTACAGGCCATAGCATACAGAAGTGTTATACTAAGCATGTCACATAGTCTAACACACTAATAGTGCTCCAAATGAACATATATTTAGGCACAATATCCTTCCAATATGTAAAGCTTTTAGTTGTAATTGTTCTATTTTTATGTAATATTCGTTTAAATAAATAAGTGCGAAGACAAAAGAAGAAAATGACGATTCGAAAACGCAAATGATCAAAAAGCTAAAAAGTACAAAGTACAATCTAAGTGGTTCGAATTATTGATGAGAAACGTCTAAAAATTACAAGAGTACGAGCCGCGGAACACAAAGTACAAGATATCTCTGCGTACGAAAGGACGTTCGAAAATCCGGAACCGGGACCAGAGTCAACTCTTAACGCTCGACGCAACAGAGCTAAAATTACAAGTCAACTATGCACATAAATATAATATAATATATAAATAATTCTTAAAATTATAAATATATTATATTATATATTAAAAACCGTCGGCAAACTAGAAAACAAAGTTATGTGAGCTGGATCAGAGGTCCATGCGATCGCATGGCCAGAAGGTACAAAACTCATGCACTCGCACAAGTTACTGTAGCAGGCCAAGTTCTATAAAAAGTCAGTTTTTTCGGACGAGTTATGTACACAATATATCAATCTCTCTCACTCTCAATATATATATATATATATATATATATATATATATATATATATATATATATATATATATATATATATATATATATATATATATATATATATATATATATATATATATATATATATATATATATATATTTATATTTATATTTATATTTATAATTTTAATTTTAATGTTAAGTTAATAATAATAAGGTTATTTTAAGAATGTTTTACGGGTTTTAAGTCGAAATTCTGTCCATGCAACGCTACGCGATTAATCACCACTGTAAGCTATGTTCTTCCTTTTTAAATTAATGTCTCATAACTAAGTTATTATTATGCTTATTTAAGCCAAAGTAATCGTGATGTTGGACTAAAAATTAAGATTTGGTTATTAGATTTTGTACCATAATTAAGGTTTGGACAAAAGACCGACACTTGTGGACATTGGACTATTGACTATTAATAGATAGGGGGTATTGTCTAATCGAATGACAACTCATTAGAATCTGTCGAACCTATCTTCAAATTAAGTTAATCTAATAATTATTAAAATGATTATGTATGTTCTATTTAGTGACGTTTATACGACATCTTTTACGATCATTTAATTAATTATTCGGGCTGGGTAATTGATTATTCATTCTGATCAAGTGGGTAAATTAATATTCATATCTCATTAAAACAGGGGTGGATTACATACAAGGATAATTGGTGTAATTGTTAACAAAGTATTAAAACCTTGGATTACATGCAGTCGATAACCTGGTGTAATCATTAAGCAAAGTATTTAAACCTTGTTACAGTTCGAATCCCTAATTAGTTGGAACATTTGACTTCGGGAATAAGGTTAACCAGATAGGTATCAAATAAACCAGGACAAAGGACAATTAACCCGGGTAACAATTAATCAAAACGTCAAACATCATGATTACGGAAGTTTAAATAAGCATAATACTTTTATTTCATATTTCATCGTACCTTTATTTACTGTCATTTTAATTACTGCAATTTACTTTATCGCAATTTAAATTCTATCATTTATATTATCGTCATTTATCTTTACGCTTTATTTAAAATCGACAAACTGGTCATTAAACGGTAAAACCCCCCTTTTATAATAATAATAATACTGCTTATATATATATATATATATATATATATATATATATATATATATATATATATATATATATATATATATATATATATATATATATATATATATATATATATATATTTATTTATTTATTTACTTATTTATTTATACAAATATAGTTTTAAAAATATAGCGTTAAACTTGGTTAGCTCCCTGCGGAATGGACCGGACTTACTAAAAACTACACTACTGTACGATTAGGTACACTGCCTATAGTGTTGTAGCAAGGTTTCGGTATATTCACTCTAATAATAAATAAATAACTTGTGTAAAATTGTATCGTATTTAATAGTATTTCGTAGTAAAAATATAACTATTTCGTATACGCTGCTGCACACATCAAGTATTATTGGCGCCGCTGCCGGGGACTCGGTGAAAAACGCACATCTATTAAAACTATATTTTTGTAAAAATATATAAATTTGTAAAAATATTATTTTACATAAAAAAGAAAAGAAATATATATATATATATATATATATATATATATATATATATATATATATATATATATATATATATATATATATATATATATATATAAGTGTTTAAAATAAAAAGAAAATATATTTTTAAAATCTTATTTAAAGTATAAAAAGTGTTTTTATTTTTAAGTTCTTAAAATTTAAGTTTTTTTATATATATAAATTTTACTTATAATTAAGTTTAAAAAAAATAAAAAAATAGAGAAAACTGAAATCAAATAATTAATAAATAGAAATTTGGGCCGAGCCTATTAAAAGCCAAAAATATTGCTGGACTCCTTGTTCATGCGACCGCATGATATCATAACTATATCCCCATGCGATCGCATGAGCCTGTCTGACAGGTCTGAAACCTTAGCTGTACGAATTAGGGTTACGTTTAAATAATTATTATTATTAATTAATTATAATTAGGGTTTTTAATTTAATAATATTTAGTTTTAGTTGCATTTAATTTGTAATATTTAGTTTAAATTGTTTTATTAATTATAAATTGATACTTTTATAAAATAAATAATATAAAAATAATATTTTTATAAAATTGTATTTTTATAACTTTAAGCTTATTTTATATTTTGTATCTTTTTATTAGTTAAAGCGTAATTTTATAATTTTTCATTCGTAATTAGTTTTAATCTAGTATTTTGCCGTAGTTTATTTTTATTTCTAGATTTTTAGGTTTTGCCGTAAAATCCCTTAAGTGCTTTTTCTTTAGATTAAGATTTAGGTGCTTTAGAATTTTACGACGTCGATTATCGCTTTAGTATTTAATAGATTTTAGTGCCTAATTAAGTTATTGTCGTTTTGGATATAGAATTCCTTTAAGCTTTAATACCTTTAGACGTAAGTTTTAATTTTTAATTTTTAGACTTTTAAGTTTCGATGCTTATTTTCTTATTTTTATTTTTCGACTGTTTGTTTTTCGACTTTTTTGTTTTTTTCGACCTTTTATTTTTCGACGTTTTTCGACGCACTCTTTTTCTTTCTTATTTCTCAACGCTCTAGTTTTTAGGACATAGAATTTTCTATTTCTTCTTTATATTTCAACGAAAAATTATTTTAAGCGGTTAAATTGATAGACATCCAAAATTTTCTGGTTCGTAGTAATAGTTGGATTTGTTAGTGGCGAGTTGTGGGCTTCCGATTTAAAAGGTCCTGGCTACCTGCTGCATCTATTGGCTATTTGAAACGTGGGCAAAATCAGAAAAGTCTATTAATTTGATAACTTATATAATTTTTATATTTTATAACTAATAGGATATTCAGTGAATGCACCGAGCAAAACGTTCACCACCTTTCATACGTTCACTACCTGTAACTCGATCAAGACATCTAGCCAATATTGTCGCCGTTGATTTTTCTTTAGAATCATCATCAAGTCGACCAAGTACTCCAATTCAAATTTTCGATAATCCATTTTTTGAACCCGACCTCACAATTGAGAATCCAGAGGATATTCAGGGACAATTCAGAGATCCTGAACCACTAATAATTCCTCCGGAACCATAAATTACTCATCCAGAGATTGTCGAGGAAGAAACCATTAAATCAGAATCCTCTAGTGATTCAGATTCAACAAATTCAATTATGGAAGTAACAGAACCTCTAAGTATGGAAGACCGAATGAGAGCCACACGCACGGGCCAAGGTCACGCCATTATTAAGCCAGACATCAATGTGCCAGATTATGAAATCAAGGGACAAATCCTACACATGGTAACTAATCAATGCCAATATAGTGGTACGCCGAAGGAAGATCCAAACGAACATCTTCGAACCTTTAATAGGATCTGTACTCTATTTAAAATTCGAGAAGTGGAGGATGAACAAATCTATCTCATGTTATTTCCCTGGACTTTAAAGGGAGAAGCCAAAGATTGGTTAGAATCGTTACCTGAAGGGGCGATTGATAATGGGATGTTTTAGTTGAGAAATTTCTTAAAAGATTCTTTCCGGCATCTAAAGCTGTGAGACTTCAAGGAGAAATTGTTACATTCACGTAGAAGCTAAATGAAACTCTATATGAGGCGTGGACAAGATTCGGAAAATTGTTGAGAGGATGTCCTCAACACAGTTTAGATACTTATCAAATAGTATAAATATTCTACCAAGGATGCGACGTTGCTACACGAAAAGACATCGACATAACAGCTAGTGGTTCCATTATGAAGAAAACCGCAACTGAAGCTTACAAAATTATTGATAACACATCATCCCACTCACATGAGTGGCACCAGGAAAAAGATATTTTTCGTTCATCTAAAGTGGCTAGAGCCGATTCTAGCCCTGATTTTGATTCCGTTTTCGCAAAAATAGATGCTTTCGAGAGACGAATGGAAAATATGAATAAAGATATTCACGCAATACGAATCAGTTGTGAGCAATGCGGTGGACCACACTTAACGAAAGAGTGTCACATCGAGCAAAGGATGGTACAACGTGAGAATGTTTCCTACATAAACCAAAGGCCGGGAAATAATTATCAAAATAATTATCAACCGCCAAGGCCAAACTTTAATCGAAATCAAAACATTCTTTACAATCCAAATGGACCCAATAATAACTCGTACAACCAACATGGTCCGAATAACCAACCAACTCAAAACAACACTTTCAATCAACAAAGACTTAGCTTGTATAAACCACTACAACAAATCGAAGAGAAAAAGTCAAATCTAGAAGAAATGATGGCAAAGCTAATGGAATCTCAAACACAATTTATTACATCTCAAACCCAAACAAATGAGAGGTTTGATCAGTCATTAAGAACTCAACAAGCTTCCATTTTGAATCTAGAAAAACACGTAGGTACTCTTGCTAGCATGATGAGTGAGAGGGAACAAGTAAAGCTACCAAGTAATACTGAAGTAAATCCTCGGAATGAGAATGTTAATATGGTGTCAACAAATTCTGAAAAACCAGCTTCAGAAGATGGGAAGGTTTTAGATGTGAGTAACAATGAAGAAGTTACACCACCACCACCACCCGAGTATGAAAAGCCAGTGGTGGCACCATACAGACCACTCATCTCGTTTCCAAGAAAAGGAGTTGAGTATGAGCAAGTGATAGGTAATAAAGTTTGTGATACCTCTGGAAAGAAGAAGAAGAATAAGAAAGTGAAAGAAACAAAAACCGTAAAGATAAACCCGGTGAAGACAGTTCCACCAAAACCTCCACCCAAGGTGGGTGATCCGGGTGAATTTATTGTTCCTTGTCTACTTAGTGATTGTGTCATGTATGATACACTAACAGATTTAGGTGCGAGTGTGAGTGTTATGCCTCTTTCATCATATAAGAGATTAGGAGTAGGTGAGTTAAGTCCAACAAAAATGAGCGTTCGACTCTGTAACATCCCGCCTTTTTTCGTTAAATTTCCATCTAACTATTTAAAGTCCGTTACATATTTATAACATCTCCCGTTGACACGCATTTTAAAATTATCTCGTTTACGTAATTCACGCACCCGTTTCCAAAGTTGAGGGACTAAGATTGTCAAAAGAGTAATGAGGTGACTAGGTCAAGAGTCAACACTCTTCCTCATCCATTCATTTATCCATTTTCATTTCCCTTTTCTTTTCATACTTTCACCATTTTCTCTAAATCTCCAATACAAAGATTCATCATCTAAATCAAATCGAGCAAGCATCAATCCAAACAAATTACATATTCGGAATCCTTGCATCTTCCTCTTCGAATCCATACCGATTACATCTCATTTGAGTAACTTTCTAAAATCACTAGATTTTGTGTTCTTGACGTTTTTAACTTATAAAGTTGTTAATTAGTGTCTATGGCTCAAGTCTAACATGAATATATGATTTATATGCTTGATCTCGTTGTTTAAATGTAACTAGCATGAACTTGAAAAGTGTGTGTTTGATTTTAAGTTTTGGATGATTTAATGTTGTTGTTATGATAAAGTGCAAGTATTAAATGTGTTCCTAGCATCATTAGCTTCAATTTTATGTGTAGGTTGATTAAGAAAACTTCACTAGTATGATTATTGATTTTGTGGTTCTTGAGTTAGGGTTTGATAGAGGTAAAATAGAATTTAAATGCATTGAATGCTTTAGAATGTAAATTGTGAGTGCATAATAGTATTTTATGCATAATTACCTACAAAACGGCATATGATATGTATGCATTTAATTCCCGAATCATAAATATGCATTTATGGACTTGAAAGCATTAATGGTGGATATTTAATGAGCTTTCCACTTGGTTTTGTTTATTGCAAATGATAATTTGATTGATGAAATGTGTTTACTTGTATTCCTCGTCAAATTATCTTTACAACGATGTATGGTATGCGTTTTGAATGTTTTCGGTTCATGAATTATGTTAATTTGGGTTTTGGTTCGAGACTTAGCCAATTTTCTGCAAACCAGCATTTTTCCAGGTATGCGCGCCATGCACACCTCAACGCACCGCGCAAATCAGAAAATCCAGATGATTGCCCCTTTTAGTCGATTTCTGACCTGGTTCCACGTTAAAGTGTGCGCCGCGCATCTGCCCAGTTACTTTTTATTTGTGTTTTGTTCTTCATAAAAACTTTTCCGCTTAACCGTAACTCCGGTTAACATGAAATTTGACTAATGTGCTCATATATGATTCCTCATTATGGGAAAATTGTCGGATGCCCGACCCGACCCCGTTGACTTTGACTTTGACCAAGTTTGACTTTTAGTCAAACTTAACCAAACATTTATACGATTGTTCTAACATGCTTAAATACTTGTAACGTGCATGAAACTTGACAAATTGATTCACATGCTATATAATCGAGTCGTAATGAGACATAGGACTAATTGAACATCTTTGACCAATCGTGATTACCGTTATTGATACGACCTATTTGTTTAGGTCAAGACTAGCATTGTACTTTGCACACGTATACTTGCGAAGTACTTTTTACTCGTGCACTCAAGGTGAGATCATAGTCCCACCTTTTCAACAACTTTTGCTTTAAACTATGGGATGAGAAACATATACGTATCATACTTTTATGCTTTGAACACAAGTACGAAAACAAACATTCCACGTGCGAGTTTGAACAAAAAGCCTCAATTCAATTATCATTAGTTACACTTGTAGGGTGTAAACGAGAACTTATATTATGTGATCACATGGGCTTGACGAGCCTCATTCGGACAGTTCGCTACCGTTAGCGGATGAAATATATTTTCGAGTATAGTGTATGTTCTAACACTATGTAACAGGATACTAAATAGTTAAGTCTTGATAATTGGGTGCTCGCGAACATACTTTTGGAATACAGACGATTTGGATAATTAACTATATTAAATCTTGTGGTTCAAACAAACGTTACTAATACACCTATGATTTCACCAACGTTTTTCGTTGACATTTTTCTATATGTTTTCTCAGGTCCTTAAACGCTATGTGATACATGCTTCCGCACTCTTTTTGATACTTGCTGGGATGTCAGGAATATATGCATACATGGAGCATCTTTTGGATTACTTTCAAAATTGTGTCGCATAGGTTTCATTTGTACGTTAAACATTGTAATGTAACTAGTCGTGGAACTACCTTTGTAAACTTGAAACACTTTTACATTTGAAATGAATGCGACATATTTTGGTCAAACATCATTTTAAAGACTTATGACCATGTAACGGGACCTAAGTAGACGGCGCCGTCAATGATGATTTTGTCAGGTCGCTACAGATGGTGTCAGACCGTTGGTTGTAGGGATATAGAGTTCATTGGTGTCGACCCCGAGTCATAGGGTACATTAGTGGATCTAGACAACGACCGACATATAGACTTGAAGTAGGAATTACTTGACTACTTTTGCATTTATACTCGAACGTTTCTATTCATATCTAACTCTTATTCGATCTTAATCTCACATTATTAAATTTGGTTGACACGCCACCTTGACCCTATGAAGTAATGTTAAATGCACATGTGAATCAGGGTAATATAATTTCCGGGATTATATTACGGTAATTCACATGGACGTTTTGATATTATGACATAGAGAATTTAAGGCAAGTCAAGGAAATTTTTTCTCTCTATCCTTATTCAATATCACGGTTAGTATTATTGAGAATACTAATCAATGATATTCTTGTATTTTGAAGGAACAATGCCTCCTCGCCGTGTGGCACACAACGAAACACCCGCACAAGCACTTCAACGGATGGTAGCCACCGCCGTAGAGGCGGCCAAGGTAGGTCACTCTTCCAACAACAATAATAACAACAACCACAACAATAATCAAGGAGCCGGTAACTCAAGCGAAGGGTGCTCCTACAAATCCTTCATGGGGTGCAAACCTCACACTTTTGTTGGAACGGGGGGACCGGTTGTGCTCACTCGATGGTTCGAACAAACGGAAGCCGTTTTTAGCATAAGCGGTTGTTGGGACCAAGATAAGGTCAAATACTCCACTCATACTTTCGCCGGTGTCGCTCTCACATGGTGGAACACCTATGTGCAATCGGTGGGTACCGATGAAGCTCACGCTCTCTCTTGGGCCGACTTAAGGGAAAAGATGATCGTCGAATTTTTTCCTCGTGAAGAAACCCGAAAGCTCGAACAAGAGCTAAGAACTTTAAAGGCGGTCGGAAACGATCTCAAGGCCTATAATCAACGATTTGCCGAACTATCCTTGATGTGTCCAAACCTCGTGAACCCCGAATCTCAAAGGGTTAAACTCTACATGGATGGTCTTCCAAAAAGCATCAAACAAGGAGTGATGTCATCCAAACCCGCTAACCTACAACAAGCCTTAAATATGGCCCGCCAATTGATAGAAACGGTGGATGAAATCGTAGTTCCGGCACCTAAGGCCGAGGATAAATCGGGTGGCAACAAAAGAAAATGGGAAGCCCCCCAATCAAGCAACAACTAAAACAACAACCCCGCCAAGAAGCCTTTCACCTCTGACGGCAAGAAAAGTTATGGTGGAAATAAACCTTTTTGAAACAAATGTCACAAACATCACTATGGTGAATGTGACAAATCATTTTGCCACTGGTGCCAAAGGAGTGGTCATGTGACCAACGATTAAAGAAGCGCCGCCCCCGTAGCTCAAAAGGGGCCCAATGCACAAAAACCGGGTGCTTGTTTTGAATGTGGCCAAACGGGTCATTTTAGAAATGCGTGTCCGAAGAAGAAAGCTAACCCCAACACACGCGGCCGAGCTTTCAACATTAACGCCCAAGAGGCCCGAGATGATAATGAACTAGTCACGGGTACGTTTCTTCTCAACAAAACTTATGTTTCTTCCTTATTCGATTCGGGTGTCGATAAATGTTTTATATCCAAGACTTTGGTTCATACTCTTAGCACTCCATAACTCCCCCTAGATACTGAAATGTCCCGTTCATATTGATTATAAACGTTCCATATTAATTGATTTCATCGCGAGGTTTTGACCTCTATATGAGACGTTTTTCAAAGACTGCATTCATTTTTAAAACAACCATAACCTTTATTTTATCGATAAAGGTTTAAAAAGCATTACGTAGATTTTCAAATAATGATAATCTAAAATATACCGTTTACACACGACCATTACATAATGGTTTACAATAAGAATATATTACATCGAAAATAAGTTTCTAGAATGCAGTTTTTACATAATATCATACAAGCATGGACTCCAAATCTTGTCCTTATTTTAGTATGCAACAGCGGAAGCTCTTAATAATCATCTGAGAATAAACATGCTTAAAACGTCAACAAAAATGTTGGCGAGTTATAGGTTTAACCTATATATTATCAAATCATAATAATAGACCACAAGATTTCATATTTCAATATACATCCCATACATAGAGATAAAATTCATTCATATGGTGAACACCTGGTAACTGACATTAACAAGATGCATATAAGAATATCCCCTATCATTCCGGGAAATCCTTCGGACCTGATAAAAATGAATTCGAAGTACTAAAGCATCCGGTACTTTGGATGGGTTTCGTTAGGCCCAATAGATCTATCTTTAGGATTCACGTCAATTAGTAGATCGGTTTACTAATTCTTAGGTTACCAAGCAAAAGGGACATATTCGGCTTCGATCATTCACCCATATAATGTAGTTTCAATTACTTGTGTCTATTTCATAAAACATTTATAAAACTGCATGTATTCTCATCCCAAAATATTAGATTTTAAAAGTGGGACTATAACTCACTTTCACAGATTTTTACTTCGTCGGGAAGTAAGACTTGGCCACTGGTCGATTCACGAACCTATAACAAATATGTACATATATATCAAAGTATGTTCAAAATATATTTACAACATTTTTAATACGTTTTAATGTTTTAAGTTTATTAAGTCAGCTGTCCTCATTAGTAACCTACAACTAGTTGTCCACAATTAGATGTACAGAAATAAATCAATATAAATTATCTTGGATCAATCCACGACCCAGTGTATACAAGCCTCAGGCTAGATCACAACTCAAACTATATATATTATTTCGGAATCAACCTCAACCTTGTATAGCTAACTCCAACATTACTGCATATAGAGTGTCTATGGTTGTTCCAAAATATATTATATAGATGGGTCGATATGATATGTCAAAACATTGTATACGTGTCTATGGTATCCCAAGATTACATAATATATATTAGAATACATGAATAATACAATATAAGTTTGTTAAGTTATGATTTGTATAGAATTGTTACAATATTTCCCGTAGCTACAACAATCAAAAAAATATTCAATCTTGTTTTACCCATAACTTCTTCGTTTAAATCCGTTTTGAGTGAATAACATTGCTATGGTTTCATATTGAACTCTATTTTATGAATCTAAACAGAAAAAGTATAGTTTTATAGTTAGAAATATAAGTTACAAGTCATTTTTGTAAGAGGTAGTCATTTCAGTCGAAAGAACGACGTCTTGATGACCATTTTGAAAAACATACTTCCACTTTGAGTTTAACCATGATTTTTGGATATAGTTTCATGTTCATAATAAAAATCATTTTTCCATAAGAACAACTTTTAAATCAAATTTTATCATAATTTTTAATTATCAAACCCAAAACAGCTCGCGGTGTTACTACGACGGCGTATGTCCGATTTTACGGTGTTTTTCGTGTTTCCAGGTTTTAAATCATTAAGTTAGCATATCATATAGATATATAACATGTGTTTAGTTGATTTTAAAAGTCAAGTTAGAAGGATTAACTTTATTTGCGAACAAGTTTAGAATTAACTAAACTATGTTCTAGTGATTACAAGTTTAATTCTTCGAATAAGATAGTTTTATATGTATGAATCGAATGATGTTATGAACAACATTACTACCTCAAGTTTAGTAGGTAAACCTACTAGAAGTGAAAAGAAATGATCTAGCTTCAAAGGATCTTGGATGGCTTAAAAGTTCTTGAAGTAGGATCATGACACAAAAACAAGTTCAAGTAAGATTTTTACTCGAATTAAGATAGTTTATAGTTATAGAAATTGAATCAAAGTTTGAATATGATTATTACCTTAAATAAGAAAGATAACCTACTGTAAATAACAAATGTTTCTTGATCTTAGATGATTACTTGGAATGGATTAGAAAGCTTGGATGTAAACTAGTAAACTTGAAAGGATTTTCGAAGTGTTCTTCCTAAGATGATTATAGCTTGATTCTTGAAGTAATTTTTGATGAAGATGATGATTAGCTACTGGAAAAATTCATTCATAAGTGTGTGTGTGTGTGTGTGTGTGTGTGCGCGCGTGTGTTTGTTGAGAGAGAATTAGAAAGAGAATTGGAAGTGAAATGGAGTGAATGATGAGTGGTAAGTGGTGAGTGGTGCGTGGGTTAAAAGGAGTTCTAGTTAGTTGACTAGTTCATGGTAGAAGTTAAAATTGATTATTCATGCATGACATAATCAAGAGTGAAATCCCATGCTAGTTCCTATTGGTATATACCCACAGTAAGTACGTCTAGAAGCTGTGTATAATACGGGTATGAATATGACTAGAATTCTTGATGAAAAAAAGAATGGGAATGTAACTGTACCCATTTTTGTTAAGTATGAGTGTTTTGATATATGTCTTTAAGTCTTCCAAAAGTATATTAATACATCTAAATACACTACATGTATATACATTTTAACTGAGTCGTTAAGTCATCGTTAGTCATTACATGTAAGTGTTGTTTTGAAACCTTTAAGTTAACGATCTCATTTAATGTTGTTAACCCATTGTTTTTTATATCTAATGAGATGTTAAATTATTATATTATCATGATATTATGATATATTATTATATCTTAATATGATATATATACATTTAAATGTCGTTACAACGATAATCGTTACATATATGTCTCGTTTCGAAATCCTTAAGTTAGTAGTCTTGTTTTTACATATGTAGTTCATTGTTAACATATATAATTATCATTTTATCATGTTAAATATAGTGTAACAATGTCTTAATATGATACATATGTATTTAGTAAGACGTTGTAATAACGATAATCGTTATATATATCGTTTCGACTTTCTTAACTTAGTAGTCTCATTTTTATGTATATAACTCATTGTTAATATAGTTATGGAGATACTTACTTATCATAATCTCATGTTAACTATATGTATATCTATATATATATCCTCATGTCGTTTTTACAAGTTTTAACGTTCGTGAATCGCCGGTCAACTTGGGTGGTCAATTGTCTACATGAAACTCATTTCAAATAATCAAGTCTTAACAAGTTTGATTGCTTAACATGTTGGAAACACTTAATCATGTAAAAATCAATTTCATTTAATATATATAAACATGGAAAAGTTCGGGTCACTATAGTACCTACCCGTTAAATAAATTTCGTCCCGAAATTTTAAGCAGTTGGAGGTGTTGTCGTATCTTCTGGAAATAAGTGCGGGTATTTCCTCTTTATCTGATCTTCTCGTTCCCAGGTGAACTCGGGTCCTCTATGAGCATTCCATCAAATCTTAACAATTGGTATTTTGTTTTGCTTAAGTCTTTTAACCTCACGATCCATTATTTCGACGGGTTCTTCGATGAATTGAAGTTTTTCGTTAATTTGGATTTCGTCCAACGGAATAGTGAGATCTTCTTTATCAAAACATTTCTTCAAATTCGAGACGTGGAAAGTGTTATGTACAGCTACAAGTTGTTGAGGTAACTCAAGTCGGTAAGCTACTGGTTCGACAAGCTCAATAATCTTGAATGATCCAATATACCTTGGATTTAATTTCCCTCGTTTACCAAATCGAACAACGCCTTTCCAAGGTGCAATCTTAAGCATGACCATCTCTCTAATTTCAAATTCTATATCTTTTCTTTTAATGTCGGCGTAGCTCTTTTGTCGACTTTGGGCGGTTTTCAACCGTTGTTGAATTTGGATGATCTTCTCGATAGTTTCTTGTATTATCTCCGGACCCGTAATCTGTCTATCCCCCACTTCACTCCAACAAATCGGAGACCTGCACTTTTTACCATAAAGTGCTTCAAACAGCGACATCTCAATGCTTGAATGGTGGCTGTTGTTGTAGGAAATTCTGCTAATGGTAGATGTCGATCCCAACTGTTTCCGAAATCAATAACACATGCTCGTAGCATATCTTCAAGCGTTTGTATCGTCCTTTCGCTCTGCCAATCAGTTTGTGGATGATAGGCAGTATTCATGTCTAGACGAGTTCCTAATGCTTGCTGTAATGTCTGAAAGAATCGTGAAATAAATCTTCCATCCTTATCAGAGATAATAGAGATTGGTATTCCATGTCTGGAGACGACTTCCTTCAAATACAGTCGTGCTAACTTCTCCATCTTGTCATCTTCTCTTATTGGCAGGAAGTGTGTTGATTTGGTGAGACGATCAACTATTACCCAAATAGTATCAAAACCACTTGCAGTCCTTGGCAATTTAGTGATGAAATCCATGGTAATGTTTTCCCATTTCCATTCCGGGATTTTGGGTTGTTGAAGTAGACCTGATGGTTTCTGATGCTCAGCTTTGACCTTAGAACACGTCAAACATTCTCCTACGTATTTAGCAACGTCGGCTTTCATACCTGGCCACCAAAAATGTTTATTGAGATCCTTGTACATCTTCCCTGTTCCAGGATGTATTGAGTATCTAGTTTTATGAGCTTCTCTAAGTACCATTTCTCTCATATCTCTAAATTTTGGTACCCAAATTCTTTCAGCCCTATACCGGGTTCCGTCTTCCCGAATATTAAGATGCTTCTCCGATCCTTTGGGTATTTCATCCTTTAAATTTCCCTCTTTTAAAACTCCTTATTGCGCCTCCTTTATTTAAGTAGTAAGGTTAGTGTGAATCATTATATTCATAGCTTTTACTCGAATGGGTTCTCTATTCTTTCTACTCAAGGCGTCGGCTACCACATTTGCCTTCCCGGGTGGTAACGAATCTCAAAGTCGTAATCATTCAACAACTCAATCCATCTGCGCTGCCTCATGTTCAGTTGTTTATGATTAAATATGTGTTGAAGACTTTTGTGGTTGGTATATATAATACTTTTGACCCCATATAAGTAGTGCCTCCAAGTCTTTAATGCAAAAACAACCGCGCCTAATTCCAAATCGTGCGTTGTATAATTCTGCTCGTGAATCTTTAATTGTCTAGACGCATAAGCAATTACTTTCATTCGTTGCATTAATACACAACCGAGACCTTGCTTTGAGGCATCACTGATATTTAAAGCTAAGGGGTATAAAATACTATTAAATTTTACAAGGAAATACTATTAAATACGATACAAATTTACACAAGATATTTATTTATTTAGAGAATGGATATACTTAAACCTTGCTACAACACTTATAGGCAGTGTACCTAATCGTACAGTAGTGTAGTTTTTAGTAAGTCCGGTTCGTTCCACAGGGAATCTTTTAATCAAAGCTTAACGCTATATTAGTTTTATTTTATAAAAATACAAATATATATATAAGTAATATTATTATTATAAAGGGGGGTTTTTACCGTTTAATGACCGATTTGTCGATTTTAAAACTTTAGTCGCAGTTAAAACCTAATGTAAAATAATAAAAATAAATATAACTTAATTTAAAGCGTAAAGTAAATAACAATAATGAAATTACGATAAATAAAAGTGCGATGAAATAAAATACAATAATTAAAAAGTACGATAATTAAAAGTGCAATTAAATACAATAACAATAAATTAAAGTGCGATAATTAGAAGTGCAATTAAATATAAAATAAAGGAAATTAAATATGAAATAAAAGAATTATGCTTATTTAAACTTCCGTAATCATGATGTTTGACGTGTTGATTTTAGTTTTATGCCCATGGGTTAATTGTCCTTTGTCCTGGATTATTTAATATGTCCGTCTGGTTTTTGTCCATAACAGTCCATCAGTCATAAATATAAAGTGTGAGTATCCTCGTCAAATTATCCTTATACCCGAAGTTAAATATTCCTACTAATTGGGGACTTAAACTGTAACAAGATTTTAATACTTTGTTTAATAATTACACCAGGTTATCGACTGCGTGTAACCCAAGGTTTTAATACTTTGTTATCAATTATGCCAAGTGTCCTTGTACATAATTTCACCCCTGTTTTAATAATTCTAGTGACTATTAATCCATTCCCGTGTCCGGTTAAATGAACGATTATTCGTACATATAAATACCCCGCCCATCGTGTCCGATCGAGTGTATATGGTTATTTATAGGGATGTCCAATTGTAAATCTTTATATTAAAATTAACAAATTATCATTTAGTTAAACAAATATAAAGCCCATTAATAGCCCATAGTCTAATTTCCACAAGTGTCGTTCTTTTGTCCAAACCCCAATTATGGTACAAAGCCCAATTACCCAATTTTATTATTTTTAGCCCAACATCATGATTACTTCGGATTAAATAAGCATAATAATAACTTAGCTACGAGACATTAAATTAAAAAGGTTGAACATAACTTACAATGATTAAAAATAGCGTAGCGTTACACAGACAGAATTTCGACTTACACCCTTACAACATTCGCTAACATACCCTTATTATTGGAAATTAAAATTAAAATTAAAATTATAATATAAATATAAATATTATACGTTGAGTAATAGAGAGATTGATATATGGATGGATATATGGTGCACCAAACACTCGTTTTTATAGGGCATGTGAACTGAAAAAGTTGTCCATGCGATCGCATGGCTTTTGTGCCTCCAGGCCATGCGATCGCATGGTGGTAGGTGACAGCTCAAAATCCTTGTTTTCTTGTTTGTCGACGTTTTAATTAAATAAATATAATATATAAATAATTATAAGAATTATTTAAATATTATATTATATTTATGTGCATAGTTGACTTGTAATTTTTAGTCCGTTGCGTCGAGCGTTGAGAGTTGACTCTGGTCCCGGTTCCGGATTTTCGAACGTCCTTGCGTACAATTTAATATCTTGTACTTTGCGTTTTGAATCTTGTACTCTTGTAATTCTAAACGTTTCTTATCAATAATTGGAACCTCTTTGATTGTATTTTGTACTTTTGAGCTTTTTGGTCGTTTGCGTCTTCAATTCATCGAATCTGTCTTTTGTCTTCACCTTTTATTATTTAAACGAATATCACTTGTAAATAGAACAATTGTAACTAAAAGCTTGTCTTTCTTGAGGGATAATGCTATGAAATATATGTTCGTTTTTAGCATTATCAAATATTCCCACACTTGAGCGTTGCTTGTCCTCAAGCAATATAGTCTTGAAATACTAGAATCACTTCTTTATTCTTCACACTTTGTACATCAGTGATTTCTTTACGGCGGTATAAACAATGGTAGTAACGATGTGGTTTACAGTCCCACATGACTATAAAATTTAGATCCATTAAGGAAATTGGATCTTTATGAAAACATTTGATCTTTTTGAAAATTAAATCTAGCTTTTACCCTAGATAAGTTTTCCGGAATAACCCTTCACCGGTGTTTGCAAAATATTTTTGTGGGTTTGGTGGGTTTTAGATTTGAAAATTTTAGCTCAAAACTTGCGGTTTTGTGTCACCCACTTGCTAACCTTGTATTGGGAAAGCAACACGTCCAGTTTACTTGTTCCGAATATTACCTTTCGGTAAACTACCGTCCGGTTGTAAAGGAAAGCGTTGAACAAGCAACTGTTAAGGCAATGTCCCCTGACATGCTTTTAATTATGGTCTATAACGTGTCGGACGCAATTACTATCCTTTGTAGGAGCAATAGTAAAGCTCACCCTTATAATTTTTTGGTCTGGCACAAGGTCCTGTCTTTGACCATGCTATGCAACCACCGTTCTTACGGTTAACACCTTATTTGGTTCAGGTGACCTAATGAATTCCAGTTGAATTCCTAGAATTTTACGTTCAATGGTAATGAACGCATTGAAAATGGGTTTTCAGAAAATAAATCGGTTTATAATTTGATCAAAATATTTTCTCGTTCAAGCTCGAGTTTAGATATAATTGGATTCCATGAGTTTAAATTCTCAATCTTTAAGGTCAATCTCTAGGATTGAGTAATATCAGTCTTAAAAGCTGATTTTTGATCTTTAAGGAAATTATCCTTTCTGGGAATTTGATTCATTAGTCTTATCCAGCTAATTTGCACGGCGTCCTCCCCATTTTACGAGACAGATCCTCTCATGGTTAGGATAAGTCTGACCACTTGGCGACCCTGTTTTATGCTGAGGTCCGTGGATTTCCTGCTGATTTTAGAGATGACTTTTCTAGATTTTTCATCAACCTACAGCTGGTCTGGACGAAAACTTCATGACCTAAATCAAGAAGCGCGTTTCTTTTTTGGAAGACTTTACTTCCTTTTAATGATGGAATTGATTCATCATGTAGATCCATCTTTCTTACAGTAAATCGGGTAAAACTGTTTAGTTTAGTCCAAAGGAAAAGTATCTTTAATTATTTGTTATAGAAATATGTGTCATATGTTTAAAATAACTTGGTAAATTTTCCCACACTTGGCTTTTATTTTCCTTTTTATTGTCCTCTATTCCATTTTAAATGAATTTTAACATTTTGGTTTGTTTCTCAATTTATGTCCTTTCCGAGGTAACAATAATTTCGGTGTTAATACCTAGTTTTATCGTTCATAAATATGTATAAACATGATTTTGAATTCATTTAATTGAAAATTTTGAAAAATTTTACTAGAATTGGGTAGTCAGTATATAAGACTAGGGCTGTTCTTTATTATCAGAGAGCACTAGATTCTAATACAACTACTGCTTTACTAGTATTTCTAATGGTAACCAAGTGTATAAAGTAAAAATTTTAAAATCCGAAAGAATTTAACCCCTTCCCACACTTAAGATCTTGCAATGCCCTCATTTGCAAGAAATCAGTAACAATTTAAATTATTGAGAGTGATTAGCGTAGAAATGATTAAATTTTACCAAAGTTTTCAAACATATTGGCATTTGTTTGCTGAATGATAAATGGTGCATATCATTTGTTCATTCCGTCTGTTGTTACATCACATTTATTTGTCATCTTGTCGTCAAAATTAGTAGCTTTTGCTGAACTTAATGCCAGTCTTTGAAAATGCGCTGTTTTACCCTGTTTTGTACAATCGACAATATACATACATACAAATATAAACATGCATGGCAATTTGAAATGGGACTTAATATCCCACTTTCAAATCCTAAATGTGAAATATTAGTACACAATAATAATAAAAATGATAAAAATTACACAAATATATCCAATAACATAAGGTCCCTCATCAGGTGGGTTCCATTGTTGGTTATAGGTGTTCTGATAGGCTTGGTTATAGTCATACCGGTTAAAGGGTGGTCGGATATCGCGGCTGTGTGGCAAAAAATAAGCAGGTCGAGTAGGTACATAGTTATTTGGTACCTGATATGATAGCTGGCTCATGATTTGGTGCTGATGAACTAAACAGCTATCGTGTTGGCGTCACCTATAATCCTCGTATACTCGCTCGGAGTTCCACTGCTCATACATACTATGTCTGGCCGCGTTCGTCATTGATTCCTCCTCTATACGAACATGGACGTCAAGAATAGCATCTCGAAAGACATCCCTAATGTCTTCTGCTTCCTCCATTTCCTCGTCTGAGCCCCTTTCTACCTGTGGATGAGGTCCCTCATAGGGTACTGCCTGGTTACGTCTACTTTTCAATACCTTAGCACCCACATAAACTTTCAATCCTAAGGGCTCAACCTGTTCTCTACAAAGCTGTAATGGACCCCCTTGGTTCCTATCAACACCTAAATACTCTCCAATGAGAGTAACAAAAATACCTCCTCCTATTATACTCTCGTCCTGCATTCCCTCTACCATTTTAGATAAATAAAAAGCAACACAGTAAGGGAATTTGTCAAAGCTTCTAGGATCCCGAATACACTTTAGGTAGAATAAATCATATAAGGTAATTTTTTCTTTATTGTGACCTCTCTGTGTAATCGAGTTAGCCAAAAATCTATGAATAATACGAAGCTCGGCTCTGTCAATATGTGTATAGGAGTGTCCTCCTGCTCGTGTAAAAACATCAAAATGTGACATACGCCTCCAAATGGCGTCAGCGTCAAAGTTGCTATCTACCCTTTCACCATAATGAATCAAGTTTGTACAATCGGGTAGTAGCAACTCACCAGGAGTATATATCTGTAAAGCCCTGGCCATGTCCAGCATGGACATTCTGTACATCCTACCGCCAAGGATAAACCTAAGAAATCTCCTATCATCTATTCTAACTATATTTGTATCAAGTGATACAGTACTCATCAACTCAACACACCATTCCTTATATACAGGTCTATGAATGGTGAAAAGACGTTCCCAATCTGTAAAAGAAGAACTGCCATACCTTTGAACCAAAAGCTGTCTAACACGGTCAGCTAGATGGACCGTTTCCAAAGGGGCCCAATCGATTACCCTTGGCACCTCTACATTTTTTGTTACCAATTTGAATTTGTTCCTTTGATATGTCTCGTAATCTCTCCATCTTCTATCAAATCTCAGATTAGGATGTAGAGTGTGCTCAGGAATTATTGGGAAGTCTACTGGCGGTCTCATCGGAAATACTATGAATTCATTAACAAACTGTACCGGATCATAATAAGGTACGTGCTGATCAGGCTGTTGTTGTGGTTCCTGTTGTGGTTGTTGTTCAGGTGCATATTGCATTTCTGGTTCTGGTTCTGGTTCTGGTGCTGGTGTTGGTCGTCTAGATGATGATGCTCCTAAACCTCCAGTATCGGCTTTCTGCAAAACAAATTAAACACAAAATTTGTGCATCAAAATATGCATTAGTGTTATCAAAATAACAACTTAAAACAATCACAATAACATGTTAAATCAAAATTAAACTTATACACATTTTCACAATTTTAATTCTACACTTTTCCAAATAATCACATATGAAAATGTAGACAAAGTTCATAACTATTTAACTCGAATAATATGTCAAAATAGTCATTACTAACAATTAAACAAGTCTTAAATGGCAAATATATCAAATTAATCAAGTTCATGAATTTTGGACTTAAAAAGTCCACTTTAATCTCTAAAAATCATGTTTAGGATCAATGTTTGGATCATTTAACTACCTAAACATGTTACACTACTCAATTTAGCAATAATTCATGACAAAAATCGGCCATAACCTGTTTATATCAAAAAGCCCCAAATTGCTCAAGAACACAAACCCTAGATTTCTAAAAATTTTGAAGTTTTTGGCTTCAAATCATGTTAAATAGCATCAATCTAGGTTATACATGCATAAAATACTAACAATTTAACACTAATTACATTAGAAATTAACAAAATTGCAGTAGGTAAAATATTGGTAATTATCACAAAAACTAGGAAATTTATGAGCTTAGGGGTGTAATTTTTACCTTTTTGCTGAAGAATGAGAATCTAGGCATGATTAGAGCAAGAAAAATGACGAATTACGGTGGAAAAATGATGAAATTTGGTAAGGTTTTGAGTGTTTTTCGTAAATGTGTGTGTGTTGTGTGGAGAAGACAGAACAGCGAGCTGTATGTATCAGGCCTAGAATTTGCCTCCATGCGATCGCATGGAGGTATAAGGAGAATCCCATGCGATCGCATGGGTACCCGGCTACAGTGATTTCAGGCTTCTTTTTTTTTAAACTTATACTTTATAAAACATGTAATTAATTAAATTCTAAAAATTTTGTTTTCCTTTAGGAGCGAGGGTGTTTCGGATCGTTGTCCTAGTCTGTCCCTCGACAAAATTTTAAAATTTGTCAAATTAAAGCGCGATTTTAAAAGCAAAGATTTTTTTGGGGTTTTTTAATGTTTTTGGCATACTTTAATTCAATAAGATTAAAAATAATGATAATAAAAGTTCTCGTCCCTCCCTCGGGTAAAGCAATTTCGGTTCAACGACCTAGTCTTCAACTTACGAAGAATTTTAAAAATCATATTTTTAACTTAGCGAAATAAAGTAAATTTTTTTTTTAAATTCACACCAAACTTAAATTAAAAATGCATAAAATTAAAAAATTCACACCAAACTTAAATTATATTTTTATTTTCATACAAACTTATATTAAAAATATTAATTTTTCAAATATTTACAATTTTAAATATATTGATTTAAAAAGTTTACAATAATTTTTTTTAATACTAATTTATTAATTTTAAAAACATGGTAAAAATAAGATTAAAACTCTTTTTGGCTTTTTATCCCACTTTAATCAATCAAATATTATCAAAAACATACGCCCCTCTTTTCGGTAAAGTAATTTCGGTTCCATGACCTAATTTAACTCATGACGAATTTTTGAAATATTTTGAGTTGATTGATTAAAGATATTTATACCTTAAGAATAAACGTTAAATTTCGCAGTGATGTAATAAATTTTTGAATGATATCAATAATTTCGGTCGCAAGACCTAATTTCATCGAATACCAATTTAATACTTTATAGTGAACAAATTAGCGTTTATTATTAAAAGGTTAAAAATAAAAATAAAAATAAAAATAAAAATAAAAACTGTACAAACTTACCTTTGAAATATAATTCTTAGTGATATGCTCTAGCCCACTCATAATATAGTCGGACTAATTGATTTTCCATGGCTACATAGGCGTAACCTCGAGCATTTAATGTTTTTTCTTCTAAACATATGAACGGTCCATCTCTGCATAAAGTAACAAATTCGGTGTTTGAATAGGTTTGATTATTTGAACATTTACCTTCGTGTGACCATTTTCCGCATTTGTGACATTTTTCAAGGTGTCGTGCTCTTCTTTTCGCTGCAGATTTTGATTTTCCTTTACCAAATTGTAACTTATTATCTTCGCATCTGGATTCTTTTCTTACTCCGTCCAATCTTTCTCTGATTACTGATACCAGTTCACTCGGTAGTGTGTCATTATTACGTCTAGTAATCAAAGCGTGTAGCATTAGACCATGGTTTAATTCACAGGAAGTCTTCATTTCGTAAAAACCTAAAAAAAAATAAAAATTCAGAATGGGGGGAGAAGACTAGTTCTTTAGGGTCTGCTAGGGAAAGACCATTCGGGTTCCATTTTCGAGAACTACACGAAAATAGAAAATCTAACTCTAACAGAAATACATATTATCCTTTAAAGACTTGATTCTCCCCACACTTAGTTAGCTGTGGTATCGAAATTGTGATTAACTTCGTTGTCGACTTCCATCGGACTATCAATGTAGTGTTTAACTCTGTGACCATTAACTTTAAATTCAATTCCATTTGAATTTATTAATTTTATCGTTCCGTATGGGAAAACTCTTTTGACTATGAATGGTCCAGACCATCTTGATTTCAATTTTCCAGGAAATAGCTTGAATCGTGAATTGAAAAGAAGAACTCTGTCTCCTTCTTTAAATTCTTTTAAACTTCTGATTCTTTTATCATGCCATTTCTTTGTTCTTTTTTTTATAGATTAACAAATTTTCGTATGCTTCATGTCTTAATTCTTCTAATTCGTTTAGTTGACTTAATCGTAGACGTCCGGCTTCATGTAAATCAAGATTACATGTCTTCAAAGCCCAAAATGCTTTGTGTTCAATTTCTACTAGAAGATGACATGCTTTTCCGTAAACGAGTCTAAAAGGTGTGGTTCCAATTGGAGTTTTGTAGGCGGTTCTAAATGCCCAGAGTGCATCCTCCGACTTAATGGACCATTCCTTCGGATTTGATCCTACGGTTTTCTCTAGAATACGTTTTAAAGCTCGGTTGGTATTTTCAACTTGTCCACTTGTTTGTGGATGATATGCAGTGGAGATTTTATGAGTTACTCCATATCTTTTGAGAACTTTCTCAAGTTGATTATTACAAAAATGAGTTCCCCGATCACTTATTAAAGCTTTCGGTGTTCCAAACCTTGCAAAAAGACGTTTTAAAAAGTTGACTACAACTCGTGCATCGTTAGTTGGGAGAGCTTGTGCTTCCGCCCATTTAGATACATAATCAATGGCTACGAGAATGTATAAATTATTATGAGATTTTGGAAATGGACCCATAAAGTCAATACCCCAAATGTCAAATACTTCACATACTTGAATGACATTTTGTGGCATTTCATCACGTTGACTTATTTTTCCGACCCTTTGACAAGCATCATAGGATTTGCAATGAAGGTGTGCGTCTTTGTAAATTGTAGGCCAATAGAATCCAGCATCATAAACTTTTCTTGATGTTAGTTGAGGCCCATAATGCCCTCCTGTTGGTCCTGTGTGACAATGGTTTAAGATTTGATTGGCTTCATCTCCGAATACACATCGGCGTATTATTCCATCGGGACAACTTTTAAACAGATGTGGATCTTCCCAGAAATAGTGTTTTATATCATTAAAGAATTTCTTTCGTTTTTGGTACAACAATCCTTTTTCAAGGAATCCACATACTAAGTAGTTTGCTTAGTCTGCAAACCATGGAATTTCATTATAATCTATCTTCAATAGATATTCATCAGGAAAGTTGTCTTGTATGGCCGATTCATTTAGAACTTCTAAGTCGGGATTTTCAAGACGAGAAAGATGATCAGCGGCGAGATTTTCTGCTCCTCTTTTATCTCGGATTTCAATATCGAACTCTTGTAAGAGTAAGATCCATCGGATTAATCTTGGTTTAGCATCTTGTTTCGAAAATAGGTATCTAAGAGCAGAATGGTCTGTATAGACCACAGTTTTTGCTAGAACGAGATATGATCGAAATTTGTCAAAAGCAAAGACAATAGCAAGGAGTTCTTTTTCAGTAGTTGTATAGTTTGTTTGTGCTCCTTGTAACGTCTTACTAGCATAATATATAGGTTGAAATCGTTTTTCAATCCTTTGTCCTAAAACGGCTCCCATTGCAAAATCACTTGCATCGCACATAAGTTCAAACGGTAGATTCCAATTTGGTGTTATCATGATCGGCGCATTAGTGAGTTTCTCTTTAAGAATATTAAAAGATTTGATACATTCATCTGAAAAGATGAATGGAGCATCCTTTTCTAGGAGTTTATTCATAGGAGTGGCAATTTTGCTAAAATCTTTTATGAAACGTCGGTAAAAACCGGCATGCCCTAGAAAACTCCTAACCCCTCTAACATTGGTGGGATGTGGAAGTTTAGCAATTACATCTACTTTAGCTCTATCCACTTCAATTTCTTCTTTTGAAATTTTATGTCCAAGAACGATGCCTTCTTTAACCATGAAATGACATTTCTCCCAATTAAGTACTAGATTTGATTGTTCGCATCTAATAAGCATTCCTTCAAGATTAGCTAGACATGATTCAAATGTATCACCGAAGACTGAAAAGTCATCCATGAAAACTTCCATGCATTCTTCTATCATGTCGTGAAAAATCGCCATCATGCACCTTTGAAAGGTTGCAGGGGCGTTGCAAAGTCCAAATGGCATGCGTTTGTAAGCAAAAGTACCATAAGGGCACGTGAATATGGTTTTCTCTTGGTCTTCGGGTGCTATTGGAATTTGAAAATATCCGGAAAAACCATCTAGAAAACAATAGTAACTATTTCCGGCTAATCTTTCCAACATTTGATCAATGAAAGGTAAGGGAAAGTGATCTTTTCTGGTGGCGTCATTTAATTTTCTATAATCAATAGAAACATGCCATCCTGTTGCAGTCCTAGTAGGAATAAGCTCATTTTTCTCATTTGTAATAACAGTCATGCCACCCTTCTTAGGCACACATTGAACAGGGCTTACCCATGGACTATCAGAAATTGGCTAAATTAAACCTGCATCTAGCAGTTTAATAATTTCTTTTTTAACTACATCTTGCATATTAGGATTTAGTCTTTGTTGGCGTTGCACATACCTTTTATGACCTTCTTCCATAAGGATTTTATGTGTGCAATACGAAGGACTTATTCCTTTAATATCATGAATCTTCCATGCAATGGCTGGTTTATGAGCTTTCAACACAGAAATGAGTTGTGATTTCTCATTTTTAGTAAGAGAAGACGATATTATTACAGGTAATTCAGATTCACCATGTAAATAAGCGTATCCCAAATGGTTTGGAAGTGGATTTAACTCTAATGTCGGTGGTTCTTCTATCGATGATTTGTATCGATATCTGTCTTCTTCTTTTAGCATTTGAATTTCTTCTGTTGTTGGTTCATATCCATTAGCCATAAGTGTAGCTAACATTTCAGCTTCATCAATTGGTTCAGTACTTTCTCCTAAAGAACATTCTCCCGTTCCTTGTAATTCTGGAAATTCTTCTAACAATTCTGCATGTGAATCTATAGTTTGAATATAATAGCATGTATCATCTGCATATTGCGATTGTTGCATAGCTTTATCAACTGAAAAGGTAACACTCTCGTCCTCTATACTTAGGGTCAGTTTCTTACCGAACACGTCTATCATTGCTTTAGCCGTGTTTAAGAATGGTCTTCCTAATATGAGAGGAACTTGAGAATCTTCTTCCATGTCCAGAACAACAAAATCTACTGGAAATACTAAAGTACCAACTTTAACTAGCATGTTCTCCATTATCCTTCTAGGATATTTTATTGATCGATCGGCTAGTTGTATGCTTATTCGTGTTGGTTTCAATTCTCCAAGGTCTAGTTTAGCGTATAATGAATACGACATTAAATTTATACTAGCACCTAAGTCTGCCAATGCTTCTATTGAACTAAGACTACCCAGAAAACATGGAATTGTGAAACTTCCTGGATCAGATAGTTTTTCTGGTATCTTATTCAACAGCACTGCAGAACAATTAGCATTCATAGTAACAGCCGAGCGTTCTTCCATTTTCTTTCTATTTGAGATTAGATCTTTCAGAAATTTAGCATATCTAGGCATTCCTGAAATCACATCAATGAAAGGAAGATTTACATTTATCTGTTTAAACATATCCAAGAATTTGGATTGCTCGGCTTCAAGTTTCTCTTTTTTCATTTTACTCGGGTAAGGAAGTGGTGGTTGGTATGGTTTAACATAAGGTTTAGCCTTAACTGTGTTATCTTCATTAACCTTTTCAACTACCGGTTCTTTTTCCTTATCTTGTTCAGGTTGTGGTTCTTGTGGAGTAGGAATAGCTTCATCAGAAATTACAGGTATTTCAGGTGGTTTAAGTGTTGTACCACTTCTTGTGATAATGGCTTTAGCTGTTTCATTCCGGGGGTTAGCATTTATATCACTAGGTAAACTTCTCGATTTTCTTTCACCTATTAACCTTGCTAGGTTACTTACTTCTTGTTCCAAATTTTGAATAGAAGCTTGTTGATTTCTAAATGCTTGAGCATTTTGTTCATTAGTTTGTTTCTGAGATGTGAAAAACTGCGTTTGAGTTTCAACTAGCTTCGTCATCATATCTTCTAAATTCGGCTTTTTATCATCGGTTTGTGGTGGTTTGTTTTAAAAATTAGGTCTTTGCTGATTGTAAGTATTATTGGATACTTGTTGATTGCTAGGACCTTGTTGGTTGTTGTATGGAACATTTCGATTATAATTCTGGTTTTGATTGTAAATCGGTCTTGGCGGTTGATAATTATTCTGATAATTATTTCCAAGCCTTTGGTTTAGATATGAAACATTCTCTCTTTGTTCCATTGTTAATTCAATACTGAGACAATCTTTTGTCAAATGTGGTCGTCCACACTGCTCACAACTAATTCGTATTGAGTGTATATCCTTAGTCATCTTTTCCATTCGTCTCTCGATAGCATCTATCTTTGCTGAAATGGAATCTAAGTCATGGCTAGAATCGGCTCTAGCTGCTTTAGATGATCTAACGATATCTTTTTCTTGGTGCCACTCATGTGAGTGGGAAGCAGTGTTATCAATAATTTTGTAAGCATCAGTTTCAGTTTTCTTCATAATAGAACCACCAGCTGCTATATCGATGTCTTTCCTTATAGTGATGCCGCATCCTTGGTAGAATATTTGTACTATTTGACAGGTATCTAAACCATGTTGCGGACATCCTCTTAATAACTTTCCAAATCTTGTCCACGCCTCATATAGAGTTTCATTCGGTTTCTGTGTGAACGTAACAATTTCTCCTTGAAGTCTTACGGATTTAGATGCCGGAAAGAATTGTTTAAGAAATTTTTCAACTAAAACGTCCCATGTATCAATCGCCCCTTCAGGTAACGATTCCAACCAATCTTTGGCTTATCCCTTTAAAGTCCAGGGAAATAACATGAGATATATCTGTTCATCTTCAACTTCTCTTATTTTAAATAGTGTGCAGATCCTATTAAAGGTACGAAGATGTTCATTTGGATCTTCCTTCGACGCACCACTAAATTGGCATTGATTAGTTACCATGTGTAGAATTTGTCCTTTGATTTCATAATCTGGCGCATTAATGTCTGGATGAGTAATTGCGTGACCTTGGCCAGTGCGTTTAGCTCTCATTCGGTCTTCCATACTTAAAGGTTCCAGATTTTCCATGATTGAATTTGTAGAATCTGAATCACTAGAGGATTCTGATTTAATGGTTCATTCCTCAACAATCTCTGTTTGAATGATTGGTGGTTCCGGAGGAAAAATTAATGGTTCAGGATCTATGAATCGTCTCTGAATATTCTCCGGATTCTCAATTGTGAGGTCGGGTTCAAAAAATGGATTATCGGAAATTTGAATTGGAGTACTTGGTTGACTGGATGACGATTCTAAAGAAAAATCAACGGCGACAATATTTGCTAGATGTCTTGATCTGGTTACAGGTGGTGAACGTACAAAAGGTGGTGAACGTCTTGCTCGGTGCATTCACTGAATATCCTATTAGTTTTTAAAAGGAAAGAAAAATTATATAAGTTATCCAATTAATAGACTTTTCTGATTTTGCCCACGTTTCGAATAGCCAAAAGATGCAGCAGAGGAGCAGGATTCGTTTGGTCTCAATATAATTGAGTACTGTTTGGCTCCAATAACCCGGTCCACATACAAATCCAACTATTACTACAAACCAGAAAATTTTGATGTCTATCAATTTAACCACTTAAATATAAATTTTCGTAATTTTAAGAAATTTAGATAAGAAATAGAATAAAAATCTATGTCCTAAAACTAGAATGTCGAGAAATAAGAAAGAAAAAGAGCGCGTCGAAAAAGGTCGAAAAAGAAAAGAATAAAAAAGAGCGACTTATAAAATTTTAAAAACACTCGACTAACCCAACCTTATTACTATCACTAACTTAAAATTAAAATTGCAAATTGAGATTACTAATTGGAGTGATAATTGATACATAGGTAAAAGGCGTCGCAAAATTCTAAAGCACCTAATTTTTAGTCTAAAGAAAAAGCACTTAAGGGATTTTACGGCAAAGCCTAAAATTCTAGATATAAAAATAACTATGGCAAAAATTATATCTTAAAACTAAATACAAGCGAAAAATACAAAAATTACGCTAAAACAATTAAAAAGATACAAAATATAAAAATATATTAAAAGTTGTAAAAAATTACAATTTTTATAAAAATATTATTTTTATATTATATATTTTATAAAACTATTAATTTTATAAATTAATTAAACTAATTAAACTTAAAATACAAATTAAATAAATAAAACTAAATTAATTATTTAAAATACTAACCCTAATTAGGGTTTTAATTAAATAATAATAATTATTATTATTACACCGTAATTAATGCAGTTGGCAGACTAATCAGACGTGTCAGGTGAGCTCATGCGATCGCATGAGTTCTATGTTACCCGGCCATGCGATCGCATGGGCTAGGGTTTCGGGCCAGACACTGGGCTACTACAGTACAGGCCGAGAGTTTATTATTATTATTTTTTTCTTGTTTTTCTGTATTATATTTCTGTTTTATAAATTTATGTAATATATTAATATAAATAAATAAAAACTTATATTTTTATAAAATAAAGATAAAGAAACTTTTATAGAACTTATAAATTTAACAAATTCTTAAAAATATTTATATTTTTGTTTTTATTTTTATATTTTTGAATATATTAAAACGTATTTTTACAAAAGTGTATTTTTTTATAAAAGTAAACTAAAAATAAAAATCTTTTTTTTATATATTTAGCGTTGCGCTTCCGGCTTTTAAGCTAGATTTTGTTCCCCGGCAGCGGCGCCAAAAATACTTGATAGTTAAAGCTAAGGGGTATAAAATACTATTAAATTTTACAAGGAAATACTATTAAATACGATACAATTTTACACAAGATATTTATTTATTTAGAGAATGGATATACTTAAACCTTGCTACAACACTTATAGGCAGTGTACCTAATCGTACAGTAGTGTAGTTTTTAGTAAGTCCGGTTCGTTCCACAGGGAATCTTTTAATCAAAGCTTAACGCTATATTAGTTTTATTTTATAAAAATACAAATATATATATAAGTAATATTATTATTATAAAGGGGGTTTTTACCGTTTAATGACAGGTTTGTCGATTTTAAAACTTTAGTCACAGTTAAAACCTAATGTAAAATAATAAAAATAAATATAACTTAATTTAAAGCGTAAAGTAAATAACAATAATGAAATTGCGATAAATAAAAGTGCGATGAAATAAAATACAATAATTAAAAAGTACGATAATTAAAAGTGCAATTAAATACAATAACAATAAATTAAAGTGCGATAATTAGAAGTACAATTAAATATAAAATAAAGGAAATTAAATATGAAATAAAAGAATTATGCTTATTTAAACTTCCGTAATCATGATGTTTGACGTGTTGATTTTAGTTTTATGCCCATGAGTTAATTGTCCTTTGTCCTGGATTATTTAATATGTCCGTCTGGTTTTTATCCATAACAGTCCATCAGTCATAAATATAAAGTGCGAGTATCCTCGTCAAATTATCCGTATACCCGAAGTTAAATATTCCAACTAATTGGGGACTTAAACTGTAACAAGATTTTAATACTTTGTTTAATAATTACACCAGGTTATCGACTGCGTGTAACCCAAGGTTTTAATACTTTGTTATCAATTATGCCAAGTGTCCTTGTACATAATTTCACCCCTGTTTTAATAATTCTAGTGACTATTAATCCATTCTCGTGTCCGGTTAAATGAACGATTATTCGTACATATAAATACCCCGCCCATCGTGTCCGATCGAGTGTATATGGTTATTTATAGGGACGTCCAATTGTAAATCTTTATATTAAAATTAACAAATTATCATTTAGTTAAACAAATATAAAGCCCATTAATAGCCCATAGTCTAATTTCCACAAGTGTCGTTCTTTTGTCCAAACCCCAATTATAGTACAAAGCCCAATTACCCAATCTTAATATTTTTAGCCCAACATCATGATTACTTTGGATTAAATAAGCATAATAATAACTTAGCTACGAGACATTAAATTAAAAAGGTTGAACATAACTTACAATGATTAAAAATAGCGTAGCGTTACACGGACAGAATTTCGACTTACACCCTTACAACATTCGCTAACATACCCTTATTATTGGAAATTAAAATTAAAATTAAAATTATAATATAAATATAAATATTATACGTTGAGTAATAGAGAGATTGATATATGGATGGATATATGGTACACCAAACACTCGTTTTTATAGGGCATGTGAACTTAAAAAGTTGGCGATGCGATCGCATGGCTTTTGTGCCTCCAGGCCATGCGATCGCATGGTGGTAGGTGACAGTTCAAAATCCTTGTTTTCTTGTTTGTCGACGTTTTAATTAAATAAATATAATATATAAATAATTATAAGAATTATTTAAATATTATATTATATTTATGTGCATAGTTGACTTGTAATTTTTAGTCCGTTGCGTCGAGCGTTGAGAGTTGACTCTGGTCCCGGTTCTGAATTTTAGAACGTCCTTGCGTACAATTTAATATCTTGTACTTTGCGTTTTGAATCTTGTACTCTTGTAATTCTGAGACGTTTCTTATCAATAATTGGAACCTCTTTGATTGTATTTTGTACTTTTGAGCTTTTTGGTCGTTTGCGTCTTCAATTCATCGAATCTGTCTTTTGTCTTCACCTTTTATTATTTAAACGAATATCACTTGTAAATAGAACAATTGCAACTAAAAGCTTGTCTTTCTTGAGGGATAATGCTATGAAATATATGTTCAATTTTAGCATTATCAGTCACAATATATCACAAAATTATCGTTCCCTTCAGGTAATGACAATATAGGTGCCGTAGTTAACTTTTTCTTCAACAATTGAAACGCTTTCTCCTGCTCATCCTTCCATTCAAATTTCTTCCCTTTATGATTTAATGTAGTCAAGGGTTTTGCTATTCTGGAAAAGTCTTGGATGAACCTTCTATAGTAACCAGCTAGTCCTTAAAACTGGCGTATGTGTTTCGGAGTTTTCGGGGTTTCCCACTTTTCAACGGTTTCAATCTTTGCTGGATCCACCTGAATACCTTCTTTGTTCATTATGTGACCGAGGAATTGAACTTCTTCCAACCAAAATGCACACTTTGAAAACTTAGCGTACAGTTTTTCTTTTCTCAGCAACTCTAGCACTTTTCTCAAATGTTCTTCGTGCTCTTGATCATTCTTCGAGTAAATAAGTATGTCATCGATGAAAACAATGACAAACTTGTCAAGATATGGCCCACACACTCGGTTCATGAGGTCCATGAACACAGCTGGTGCGTTAGTCAATCCAAACGGCATAACCATAAACTCGTAATGACCGTAACGCGTCCTAAAAGCAGTCTTTGGAATATCATCCTCCTTCACCCGCATTTGATGATATCCAGAACGTAAATCGATCTTCGATTAAACTGACGAGCCTTGTAGTTGATCAAATAAGTTGTTGATTCTCGGTAGTGGGTAGCGGTTCTTGATGGTAAGTTTGTTCAACTCTCGGTAGTCAATATACAACCTAAACGTACCATCCTTCTTCTTGACAAACAAAACAGGAGCTCCCCACGGTGATGTGCTTGGTCGAATGAAACCACGCTCTAAAAGTTCTTGTAATTGGCTTTGGAGTTCCTTCATCTCACTGGGTGCAAGTCTGTATGGAGCACGAGCTATTGGTGCAGCTCCTGGTACAAGATCTATCTGAAATTCTACGGATCGGTGCGGAGGTAGTCCCGGTAAT
Source organism: Rutidosis leptorrhynchoides (assembly GCF_046630445.1). NCBI lineage: Eukaryota > Viridiplantae > Streptophyta > Magnoliopsida > Asterales > Asteraceae > Rutidosis > Rutidosis leptorrhynchoides. The sequence continues at coordinate 429,204,432 of NC_092334.1, read as the reverse complement.
TCTTTCGGAAATACATCGGGAAATTCTTTTGCGACGGGAACATCATTGATGTTCTTTTCTTCAGGTTTAACTTCTTCGATGTGTGCTAGAATGACATAACAACCTTTTCTTATTAGTTTTTGCGCCTTCAAACTACTAATAAGATTTAACTTCGCGTTGCTCTTTTCTCCGTACACCATTAAAGGTTTTCCTTTTTCATGCATAATGTGAATCGCATTTTTGTAACAAATGATCTCTGCTCTTACCTTTTTCAACTAGTCCATGCCAATTATTACATCAAAACTCCCTAACTCGACTGGTATTAAATCAATTTTAAACGTTTCATCCCCCAGTTTAATTTCTCTCTCCCGACATATATTGTCTGCTGAAATTAATTTACCGTTTGCTAATTCGAGTAAAACTTTACTATCCAAAGGCGTCAATGGGCAACTTAATTTAGCACAAAATTCTCTACTCATATAGCTTTTATCCGCACCCGAATCAAATAAAATATAAGCAGATTTATCGTCAATAAGAAACGTACCCGTAACAAGCTCCGGGTCTTCCTGAGCTTCTGCCGCATTAATATTGAAAACTCTTCCACGGCCCTGCCCATTAGTATTCCCCTGATTCGGGCAATTTCTAATAATGTGGCCCGATTTTCCACATTTATAACAAACAGTGTTGGTATTACTTGCTCCGACACTATTCGTTTCGGCATTACTTGTTCCGACATTATTTGTTCCTTTAGTTCTGTTAAGCTTTGGTCCATAGACCTCACACTTTGTCGCGCTATGACCATTTCTTTTACACCTGTTGCAAAATGTCGTGCAAAACCCCTGATGATTTTCTTCACACCTATGACATGGCTGTTTTTGGTTTTTGTTGCCGTTGTTGTTATTGAGGTTGTTGTTGAAACGGTTGTTGTAGTTGTTGTTGTTGTTGGGATGTTTGTTGTAGTTATTGTTAGGATTGCGTTATTGTTGCGATTGTTGTTGCGGTTGTTGGGATAGTTGTTGCGATTATGGTTTTAATTGTTGTTGTTGTACTGGTGACTCTTATCACCCTTTTCCTCCCACTTCTTCTTGAGTTGTTTCGTATTGGCTTCTTCGATCGCCTGCTCTTTAATTCTTTCCTCAATCTGATTTATGATTTTATGAGCCATTAGACTTGCCTTCTGTATAGAAGCAGGCTCGTGTGAACTTACATCTTCTTGAATCCTTACTGGTAACCCTTTTACAAACACGTCGATCTTCTCTTCTTCATCTTCGAACGCTCCCGGACACAATAGGCACAACTCTGTGAATCGTCGTTCATATGTGGTAACGTCGAACCCTTGTGTTCGTAACTCTCTAAGTTCTGCCTTGAGTTTATTGACTTCGTTTCTAGGACGGTACTGCTCGTTCATCAATTGCTTGAATGCCGACCACCGTAGTGCGTAAGCAGCATTTTGTCCTACCTGTTCAAGATAGGTGTTCCACCACGTTAACGCAGTACCTGTGAAGGTATGCGTAGCGTACTTAACTTTGTCCTCTTCAGTACACTTACTTATGGCAAACACCGATTCGACTTTCTCGGTCCACCATTTCAATCCAATTGGTCCTTCGGTTCCATCAAATTCCAAAGGTACTACCTACCCGTTAAGTTTAAATTCGGGTACTACCTACCCGTTAAGTTCATACTTAATAGCTAATATACAATTCAACTACTACAATTCCATATGAAAAACGGATTATAATAATATATCACATACAAATATTCTTCAAACTTACAACTTCGCTATATTACATATAACATGAAATATAGTACACTATGATACAGGACAGTTTTGAAGATAAATCTAGTTAATACGCAAGTTGTTCATCAAAGGAAATAAAGACACGTAATTCATAAGTCCAGAAACAAGTCATGCATTCTGGTTTTACTAAGATGACTTCCCATCCTTGGTCTTGTGGAAAATAACTGTTATGACCATTGGCTAGGCAGCATGTTGTAATGTCGTCAAAAGGACGAGGGTTTCGTAATGTCCAACAGCCCCGTAATAATCTAAAAACCTTGTTTCTCACCTCAACTACTGAATCTGTCACTTATGGAATGGTTTTATTTAAAAGTTGTAATCCGATATTCTTTTTCTCACTTTGGTAAGAAGCGAACATCACTAACCCGTAAGTATAACATGCTTCTTTATATTGCATGTTAGAAGCTCTTTCTAACTCGCGAAATCCTATGTTGGGATATGTTGAGTCAAAATAGGTTCTTAACCCGTAGCGTAAAATTGCATTTGGGTTCCCCGCATTTAATGCTTTAAAGAAAACACGGCGTAACGTACGGTCTCCCCAATGTGATATACCCCACCTATCAAAGGAAAGCCTTTTATAAACTAAGGCATTTCTGGAAAGTCTTTCAAATGTTTGACAAGTTAATTTCGCCATAACTAAATGTGCTGATGAATTCTGACCGACTCTAGACAAGATTTCCTCAATCATATCCTCTGGTAGGTCTTCTAAAATATTAGGTTGTCTACCCTTAACGTCCATTTTGTTTTTATACTGTAATATAGACAAGGATTAGATTCATAAAAGATAATTAACAAACAATACAAGCAATTTTTACATAGAACATAAAAGTACAAGCACACTACAATACATATAATACACAACATGATTACAACCCTCTAATCTGAATCACTGGTTTCTTCTTCTTCGGACTTGGTTCGTTTTCCTAATTTTCTAGGAATATATGGTGTTTCTCTAATACGAGCCGTCGTTTTCCATAATGGTTTAGAAAAACCTGGTGGTTTAGAGGTTCCCGGGTCATTGTTACATTTTAGGAAATACGGATGTTGTCGATACATATAAAGTTCATCGGGGTTGGAATCGGGTTTCTCTATTTTTATACCTTTTCCCTTATTATTTTCTTTCGCTTTATTAAATTGGGTCGAGGTAATTTCTATAACATCATCAGAATCCTCATCGGGATCCGATTCATCAGAAAATTGGTAATCTTCCCAATATTTTGCTTCCTCGGCGGAAACACCATTGACCATTATTAACTTTGGTCCGTTGGTTGAGGATTTTCTTTTATTTAATCGATTTACTATAGGTATCAATATTTCTTCCTCCGGAACCTCTTCTTCTTCTGGTTCCTCCTCTTCCGATTAATCCTCTTCTGGTTCCTCTTCTTCCGGTTCCTCCTCTTCCGGTTCCTCCTCTTCCGGTTCCTCTTCGGGAATTTGTGAATCTTCCCAAAATATATTCGACTCTTCATTATTATTAGCTGAATCAATGGGATTTGTACTAGAGATAGATATCTATCACACAATATCAAACACGTTAAGAGATTAATATATCACATAATATTTACATGTTAATAATATATAGTTTCCAACAAAAAAATGTTAAGCAATCGTTTTTGAAGAAAAACAAGGTCGAAGTCCAGACTAAGACCAACGCTCGGATACCAACTGAAATGTCCCGTTCATATTGATTATAAACGTTCCATATTAATTGATTTCGTCGCGAGGTTTTGACCTCTATATGAGACGTTTTTCAAAGACTGCTTTCATTTTTAAAACAACCATAACCTTTATTTTATCGATAAAGGTTAAAAAAGCATTACGTAGATTATCAAATAATGATAATCTAAAATATACCGTTTACACACGACCATTACATAATGGTTTACAATAAGAATATATTACATCAAAAATAAGTTTCTGGAATGCAGTTTTTACATAATATCATACAAGCATGGACTCCAAATCTTGTCCTTATTTTAGTATGCAACAGCGGAAGCTCTTAATAATCACCTGAGAATAAACATGCTTAAAACATCAACAAAAATGTTGGTGAGTTATAGGTTTAACCTATATATTATCAAATCATAATAATAGACCACAAGATTTCATATTTCAATATACATCACATACATTGAGATAAAATTCATTCATATGGTGAACACCTAGTAACCGACATTAACAAGATGCATATAAGAATATCCCCTATCATTCCGGGAAATCCTTCGGACATGATAAAAACGAATTCGAAGTACTAAAGCATCCGGTACTTTGGATGGGGTTCGTTAGGCCCAATAGATCTATCTTTAGGATTCGCGTCAATTAGTAGATCGATTTACTAATTCTTAGGTTACCAAGCAAAAGGGGCATATTCGGCTTCGAACATTCATCCATATAATGTAGTTTCAATTACTTGTGTCTATTTTGTAAAACATTTATAAAACTGCATGTATTCTCATCCCAAAATATTAGATTTTAAAAGTGAGACTATAACTCACTTTCACATATTTTTACTTCGTCGGGAAGTAAGACTTGGCCACTGATCGATTCAAGAACCTATAACAAATATGTACATATATATCAAAGTATGTTCAAAATATATTTACAACATTTTTAATACGTTTTAATGTTTTAAGTTTATTAAGTCAGCTGTCCTCGTTAGTAACCTACAACTAGTTGTCCACAATTAGATGTACAGAAATAAATCAATATAAATTATCTTGGATCAATCCACGACTCAGTGTATACAAGCCTCAGGCTAGATCACAACTCAAACTATATATATTATTTTGGAATCAACCTCAACCCTGTATAGCTAACTCCAACATTTCTGCATATAGAGTGTCTATGGTTGTTCCAAAATATATTATATAGATGGGTCGATATGATATGTCAAAACATTGTATACGTGTCTATGGTATCCCAAGATTACAGAATATATATTAGAATACATGAATAATACAATATAAGTTTGTTAAGTTATGATTTGTATAGAATTGTTACAATATTTCCCGTAGCTACAACAATCAAAAAAATATCCAATCTTGTTTTACCCATAACTTCTTCGTTTTAAATCCGTTTTGAGTGAATCAAATTGCTATGGTTTCATATTGAACTCTATTTTATGAATCTAAACAGAAAAAGTGTAGGTTTATAGTCAGAAATATAAGTTACAAGTTGTTTTTGTAAGAGGTAGTCATTTCAGTCGAAAGAACGACGTCTTGATGACCATTTTGAAAAACATACTTTCACTTTGAGTTTAACCATGATTTTTGGATATAGTTTCATGTTCATAAGAAAAATCATTTTCCCAGAAGGATAACTTTTAAATCAAATTTTATCATAGTTTTTAATTATCAAACCCAAAACAGCCCGCGGTGTTACTACGACGGCGTATGTCCGGTTTTACGGTGTTTTTCGTGTTTCTAGGTTTTAAATCATTAATTTAGCATATCATATAGATATAGAACATGTGTTTAGTTGATTTTAAAAGTCAAGTTATAGGGATTAACTATATTTGCGAACAAGTTTAGAATTAACTAAACTATGTTCTAGTGATTACAAGTTTAAATCTTCGAATAAGATAGTTTTATATGTATGAATCGAATGATGTTTTGAACATCATTACTACCTCAAGTTTAGTAGGTAAATCTACTAGAAGTGACAAGAAATTATCTAGCTTCAAAGGATCTTGGATGGCTTGAAAGTTCTTGAAGTAGGATCATGACACAAAAACAAGTTCAAGTAAGATTTTTACTCGAATTAAGATAGTTTATAGTTATAGAAATTGAATCAAAGTTTGAATATGATTATTACCTTGAATAAGAAAGATAACCTACTATAAATAACAAAGGTTTCTTGATCTTAGATGATTACTTGGAATGGATTAGAAAGCTTGGATGTAAACTAGTAAACTTGAAAGGATTTTCGAAGTGTTCTTCCTAAGATGATTATAGCTTGATTCTTGAAGTAATTTTTGATGAAGATGATGATTAGCTACTGGAAAAATTCGTTCATAAGTGTGTGTGTGTGTGTGTGTGTGTGTATGTGTGTGTGTGTGTGTGTGTGTGTGTTGAGAGAGAATTAGAAAGAGAATTGGAAGTGAAATGGAGTGAATGATGAGTGGTAAGTGGTGAGTGGTGCGTGGGGTTAAAAGGAGTTCTAGTTAGTTGACTAATTCATGGTAGAAATTAAAATTTATTAGTCATGCATGACATAATCAAGAGTGGAATCCCATGCTAGTTCCTATTGGTATATACCCACAGTAAGTACGTCTAGAAGCTGTGTATAATACGGGTATGAATACGACTAGAATTCTTGATGAAAAAAAGAATGGGAATGTAACTGTACCCATTTTCATTAAGTATGAGTGTTTTGATATATGTCTTGAAGTTTTCCAAAAGTATATTAATACATCTACATACACTACATGTATATACATTGTAACTGAGTCGTTAAGTCATCGTTAGTCGTTACATGTAAGTGTTGTTTTGAAACCTTTAAGTTAACGATCTCATTTAATGTTGTTAACCCATTGTTTATTATATCTAATGAGATGTTAAATTATTATATAATCATGATATTATGATATATTATTATATCTTAATATGATATATATACATTTAAATGTCGTTACAACGATAATCGTTACATATATGTCTCGTTTCGAAATCCTTAAGTTAGTAGTCTTGTTTTTACATATGTAGTTCATTGTTAACATATATAATTATCATTTTATCATGTTAAATATAGTGTAACAATATCTTAATATGATACATATGTATTTAGTAAGACGTTGTAATAACGATAATCGTTATATATATCATTTCTACTTTCTTAACTTAGTAGTCTCATTTTTATGTATATAACTCATTCTTAATATACTTATGGAGATAATTACTTATCATAATATCATGTTAACTATATGTATATCTATATATATATCGTCATGTCATTTTTACAAGTTTTAACGTTCGTGAATCGCCGGTCAACTTGGGTGGTCAATTGTCTACATGATACTCATTTCAAATAATCAAGTCTTAACAAGTTTGATTGCTTAACATGTTGGAAACACTTAATCATGTAAAAATCAATTTCATTTAATATATATAAACATGAAAAATTTCTGGTCACTACAGATACTACTTATGCCATTGAGGTGGCCAACGGGAACCTATTGAGTGCTGACACATATTACCGGGGGTGTACGTTAACCATTTTGGGAAATGAGTTTGAAATTGACTTGATACCCATGGAACTAGGGAGCTTCGATGTAATAATCGGTATGAATTGGTTAGCCAAAATGAAATCTCACATTCTTTGCGATCTTAATGCAATCCGGATTCCTATCGAGAACGGTGAACCCTTGATTGTCTATGGCGATAAGAGTTGCACCGGACTCAACCTCGTCTCGTGCCTTAAAGTTAGAAAACTACTCCGTAAGGGTTGTTTTGCGATCCTTGGCCACGTTAAGAAAGTCGAGTCTGATGAGAAGCATATCGATGTTGTGCTAATTGTTAGTGACTTTTCCGATGTATTCCCCGACGAATTGCCGGGTCTTCCACCTCATCAACCGGTTGAATTCCAAATCGATCTTATTCCGGGAGCCGCACCCGTAGCACATGTACCATATAGACTCGCTCCATCTGAAATGCAAGAATTGCAAAGTTAAATCCAAGAACAACTTGACCGTGGTTTTATCCAACCTAGCCATTCACCATGGGGCGCTCCGATTTTATTCGTTAAGAAGAAAGATGGATCCCTACGAATGTGCATTGATTATCATGAACTAAACAAATTGACGGTTAAGAACCGATATCCTCTTCCGCGCATCGATGACCTCTTTGATCAACTACAAGGATCTCGTGTAAATTCAAAAATCGATCTCCGCTCGGGTTATCATCAACTAAGGGTTAAGGAGGAAGATGTCTCCAAAATCGCTTTCCGGACTCGTTATGGTAGTTATGAATTCCTTGTCATGCCATTTGGTCTCACTAATCCACCGGCGGTGTTCATGGATCTTATGAACCGCGTGTGCAAACCGTACCTCGACAAATTCGTTATCGTGTTCATCGATGATATTTTGGTCTATTCTAAGAGCGAAGAAGAACATGAGAAACATCTTCGACTTGTGCTTGAACTTTTAAGACAAGAACGACTCTATGCTAAATTCTCCAAGTGTGAATTTTGGTTGAAGGAAGTTCAATTTCTTGGTCATGTTGTAAGTGATCAAGGTATTAAAGTCGATTCATCAAAAATCGAAGCCATTAGTAAATGGGAGACTCCTTTTAACAACCCAATCCGTATTAAAATCGGCCCATAAATTTTTTTTTCCTTTTAATACGCTTTAAATAACACTTTAGGTCCAAATTGTGTTTCCATAAACATCTTTAATATAATAGAAGGTTTAATAAACCTTAAAACATTTAATACATTGATTAATTGTCCAAACGGACATACACGACCCGACTAGTTTAGTTTCCAACCAAAACCGAGCATGGTGATTTGGGACTACACTACCCAAATCCTAATCGAATACAAAAGCAAGATCTTCTAAGCAACCTAGCCAAGATCTCTAATCCCCAAGCTTACCATAGACACCAAGCATGCGAACCTATAAAAATATCAACAACTAGAGGGTAAGCTAACGCTTAGTGGGTGAGAATATACTACATACATATATATGCATAAAATGGACACGCCACACAAATAACCAAATACCTCATACCGGAGCATCCAAGCATAAAGGCAAGCTAGTCTAAGCATACCGTAAGATCACTAAGCAACGAGCTAAAGATACATCAACAAAATATAAGTTCACCAACGACGATGTGAACAATGCCAATAAGCTACACCCAGAGGGTTAGCTACATCACGACAATACAACATTATACGTATACAATATGTATATATCTATATCTCGAATAACATAAATTTGCTTACGCTTACAACACAATAACCATGGTTAACCAATAGTACAAGGAATGGTACTTCGAATTTCCCATTGGTGTTCCCAACAACCGTTAGTGCACAACAAATTATAACACTAACCCCGGAGTGGTATCGATCGCCCGAACTTTAAACCCACCCGTCACGTGTAATGTGGTATCGAACGCTCGAACTTTAAACCCACACTACATGCCCACACACATATATGACATGGCATCGAACGCCCGAACTTAAACCCATATCATATATTGACCCTATGTGGTATCGACCGCCCGAACTTAAACCCACATCGAATCTCGTACAAGTAAATACATTATATACACATATGCATAATCATTCCACTCACAATATTAACCCTTCGCCATTGGGGTTATATAATCCACATCACACACCCATGTGATAACGTACACAAAAAGTGTGCACCTCGCTAAGGTAGTTAACCAAAACGCACAACCGTGCCAATTGGACCTATACACAAGTCCAACAATTCCACCTATATGAGAAGTGAGCTCTATAACCGAGAACCCCTTCACCCGACCCGCACCCATCCTACACATACATATGCATATAGGATATTAACACTCACCTTGTCGCCTCGATGAATGCTTCCAAGTAATCCGCAACTCGTCAATGGAACGTACCTATTCCATCATCACAAATTTAACAACACACTTAGATTGGATTTACAAACCAACCTAATTTGACACTTAGTGCAATTTCTAAAAGGACCTGTCCTAATCCATCCGGACAAAGTCCACATCGATTATGAACGATTCACAACAGTTGATTACATCGCGAGGTACTTGACCTCTATATAATACATTTTACAAACATTGCATTCATTTTTGAAAAGACAATATTTCATTACATCTACGGTTGACGACATGCATACCATTTCATAATATATCTTACTATAATTGATTTAATAATAATCTTGATGAACTCAATGACTCGAATGCAACGTCTTTTGAAATATGTCATGAATGACTCCAATTAATATCTCTAAGATGAGTAAAAGCACAGCGGAAGATTTCTTTCATACCTGAGAATAAACATGCTTTAAAGTGTCAACCAAAAGGTTGGTGAGTTCATTAGTTTATCATAAACAAACATTTCATAATTTTAATAGACCACAAGATTTCATATTTCCAATTCTTATAAATAAACGTCCCATGCATAGAGACAAAAATATCATTCATATGGATTGAACACCTGGTAACCGACATTAACAATATGCATATAGAATATCCCCATCATTCCGGGATCCTTCTTCGGACATGATATAAATTTCGAAGTACTAAAGCATCCGGTACTTTGGATGGGGCTTGTTGGGCCCGATAGATCTATCTTTAGGATTCGCGTCAATTAGGGTGTCTGTTCCCTAATTCTTAGATTATCAGACTAAATAAAAAGGGGCATATTCGATTTCGATAATTCAACCATAGAATGTAGTTTCACGTACTTGTGTCTATTTTGTAAATCATTTATAAAAATTACGCATGTATTCTCAGCCCAAAAATATAAAGGGTAAAAAGGCAAATGAAACTCACCTGACAACTTCAAAAATAAATCACAGAGATGTGACCGAAAATCGGAATGCAAGTAACCGTAGACCCTAACACAAATCATGAAATTGTTGATATGGATGTGTAGAGCTCTTCGAGAGGAATCCGAATATATAAACGATTTTATGATACATCAAGTTTTTAAGGTGTTCTTGAGTGATAAAAGATTGATGACGATGATGAATAGTAGTGGGTGTTCTTGAGAGAAAAAATTGGGTGTTTCATAAAATGAATCTGGAAGGGGCAATAATATAGATAGATTAGATAAGGTCACGGGTGTTTTACTGGTTAATCAAGGGTATAGATATAACACGGTGTAATAATTAAATAAACTCGGGTATTAAATGTGTAGTCACGGGTTGGTATTTAATTTTTATCTGTTATCTAAAACCCAATGTATTTTAGTTTAATATGATTCAATGATTGGTTAATTTTATATTTATAAAAATTATATATATATCTATATTGTTTTAAACCTTTTAAAATTCTTGACGTCATACCTGGTTGGTGTGTTTCATTATTTATTATATTTTTAATAAGCCTATAATTTATAAAACTCATTTTCGGATCATCGTTTATTTTAAAATCACATAAGTTCCTTTTTAACTCGTTTACTATCAATTGAATGACAATTGAGCGTTACCGTTGTTTACTAAATAACTTCGAAATCACTAAATATATATTCTATACACTTTATTTATATGTATATATACTTTCTAAATAATATTTATTATATATTATTATTATTTACGTAATTAATTCTAACAATTACAATATATAATATTTCATTTTATTATTTACATATATATATATATATATATATATATATATATATATATATATATATATATATATATATATATATATATATATATAATTATATACATATCTATTTACAAGTAATCGTATTGTGAGTCGTCGGGAAAAGTCAAAGGTCAAATGGATTCATTAAAAATAGTTCAAAATTTTTTAGATTCAACTTTACAGACTTTGCTTATCGTGTCGAAATCAAATAAGAATTAAGTTTAAATTTGGTCGGAAATTTCCGGGTCGTCACAGTACCTACCCGTTAAAGAAATTTCGTCCCGAAATTTGAGTGAGGTGGTCATGGCTAGCAATAAAAATGTTTTCATGACGAATATGAGTTGATAAATAGAGTTTTATCATCTTTGAGTAATATGGGTAAAACAATTCGATTTTTCGAAGAGCACGAATGAAGCTATCACAAATGATTGGGATAGAGATTTAACTTTTGACGTAGTCACGATTGAATTTAGAAAATAAGGTGCTTCTTTACTTTTGACGTTGTCTTGGTTGAATTCCGGGATTCAAGGGATTTAAAGAAAATCTATGAAATCTATAAGATCTGATTTTTCGGTAAATGAGGAAATTAGGATCTCTTTAATTAAATGTGATGATCTACCTCGATTGCTCTGTCTGATATTTCCATTATAAATTAAATTCTTCCGTTTCATTATTCTCATCATTCCTATACTTTCTTTCTTAGTTCATACATCCAAACGATTGTGAAAATGCTTAATCCAGTTCTGACTCTTGTCCTCATCCTTACTATCGCAACAATCATTCTCCTTTTCCAACTTCCACCGGAGGAATCTGTGTTCTTCAACATCGCCCTTGGGGTGATACTATTCTTAATTATACCGTGTCTTTATATTGCTATTCGTATTAATATACACGGTTTGTAATTTCTGTGTTGTTATTGGGTTTTATATCTTCCCTTATATTTCGAAGCCCCTTGCTTCTGTCTCCTATAATCATTGCCATCCACAGATAATGCTTTCTCTTATTTGCTGCGATTTATACTCCTATTTACACTTCGAAGCTTTATGCTCTGTTTCTCTTCTATCCATTAAGTACCTTAAGTAATGGTCCATAATTCGTGGGTATGGAGTTTCGAATGAAAATGGTTAATGTTTTAAGAAGAAAATCGTAATAGCACGATTTGATTTTCAAATTTATCAACATCACGGAAGATAGAACCATCAAGAATACATTTTCTTGATATGTTCATAAGTTAAGTAGAATGAAAGAGTTATGTAACATGGCACATGATGAGGGTGTGATCTACTGTGAACCATTATCACGTTTCATTAGAAACCTAGCATGACTTACTGTAATATAATCACATTGGCCAAGCGTCATTATATTATACTAACTCATGCTTCAATTCCCAACACTTCTCCACAATTCATTCATAATTTATACTTAGATTTTACAGAAGTTTTCAATATAATGAAATACAGAAAACACGAAGAGGTAGATAATTTCGGACAAGAATATTTATGAAAATATCCTCAGAAATATCGAAGATATTTATGATGATATTTTGGAATTTCTAAGTTCGAAGGTTGATGAAGAAAAATTTTCCGCAAGATTTTAACATGACTTCGGAGCAAGATATTCTCTAAAGATTTTATCGGATCTAGAATTACCTGAATTCTTTGAATATAGGGGTTGGTCCTTGTATTTGTCATTGGTCTCCTTCATGGTTAACTCAATCTGTTTTTCTGTACCAAATTTTCTATCGAGCGTTCCTAACACTCCTTTCTTTATCATCAAACTTTTGGCCGTTTAGACCATCTACCATTTTTCTGTTTCCTTTGCATTTAATGCTACGAATTCTGAATCATCGGTTATCAATTTGAGGTGGTTTCAGGAGAACTGTGTTTTTAGATGATTAAACGCTGATGGTAATATGATGGAATATGAAAGGTTCCCCGATAACAATAAAAGAGCACGCATATATATCAAGGTTATAATTAGGTTATTTCGAACGAAAAATTGAAGTTGACTTGTTGGAGCTGTGACAAAATTGGCTAATTTGGAAAGAGATTGCAAAGTTATTTTCGGTAATAATAACGCTAAAGGAATTAGCACAGCTACGCGTTAAACGTTTATTCAGTTTCCGAGAGTTTTTCAGGTATATTACTATATGCATAAATCTTTCCTTCCGTAGATGAAGTGCGGTTGGTTCATCCTCTCGATTGAGGTGTTTTCAAGAATCATGAAAGGTTTGAACGCGGATTGTAATCGTCAAGATACAAATGAGGTTTAAGATGAAATCAAGTGGCAAACTTGAAGAATTGTTTAGTTTCATATATTATAATCAATATTTTAATTCATTTTAATTGTCCAATCTTATTAGTCCACAGTCGATAGTCCACAGTTGACAGTCCAATAATTCATACAAAGTTTAATATATAATATTCAAATTTATTAATACGTGTCGTGACCCGTATATGTCTCAGACTCGATCACAACTCAAACTATATATACTATTGTAGAATCAACCTCAACCCTGTTTAGAGAACTCGATCATTACTGCATATAGAGTGTCTATGGTTATTCTAAATAATATATATATAGATGCGTCGATACGATATGTCAAAACCTTGTATACGTGCCCCGATATTTAAAGTGCGTAAAATAAATAACAGAAATTAAATGACGATAAATAAAATTGCGAGAATTAAAATTGCGATAAATAAAATGTAGTCAGTTAGCTAGGAACAGTTAGCTAGGATTTTGTTAGCGTGGATTCTTAACAATATTCTCATAGTTAATTTGTTTGTTTCTAATAAATTTTATTTTGTCCAATGTTTTCTTCATTATGCCACTTGTTGGATTCTGATAGATCAAAATTCAAGTATGAAATTGAATGAAAATGGTTATTTTGTGGTGAACGGATACGTATATCGGTGGATGTAAGTAGAATAGTAAATGACTGTTGAATCAGATTTGAAGAATGTACAGTGTAACTTATTAATGTGAAATTTAAATATTCCTCGGGTATTACCTACCCGTTGAAATATTTTCACCATTATTAGTTTGTACAAAAGAATTTTAATTACAATCTTTATGAAAATATACTTACATATATATTTTCTTCAGATGTAATCATGAATTTAATGGGTCAATATGATATTAGACTCATTTGATTTACCGTTAGAATATGAATATATAATCTCTTAAAATATTAAAGATTATATAATCACCATGTTGAACGAAGATAAATAATGTAAAATGATTCGTAGAATGATGATTATGCTCGAGGTACAGAATGAGATATTGGGGCATGTGATGTTGAAACTTGTGTTGTTGGTGATACTGTTGATGCCAGTGATGTTGTTGAAGCTGGTATGTTTTGCACCATATTCTCCAAATTGATTACTCGATCTCGAAGTTCGTTGACTTCTTGTATTACTCCGGAATAATTGTCGGTCGGAACGAGCAGATGAGTAAGGTTTCAAATTTTGGATAGAATATAATCATGTCAAGCTACTCTGGAAATGAGGGTGAAGATGGTGTTTCGGATTGGTTTTCCAGTGAATGTTTCAAGTTCTTCGCCCAGCGAACAATATGGTGGGTGAAAGGGATCGATTCTTCTTGTCTCCAATGATTAAGTAGACTACGAACTCATCATATGAATTGGGGATGGTTGGTTGGTTGATTCATTCTGGTGACGCTGCTTTCGGAGCTTAGGTGAACGTCCACGTCGGAATAGCTGTCGGAATAACTATCAGAATAGTTATCGAAATTCGAGGGACTCGAACTGGTTGAAGGATTCATCCTGTACGATCAGATGAAGGATTTTCGATAAGAATTAGATTATAGGATGTAGATTAGTACCCTGCAATACATAATTTACATATGCATACATAATACTAAAATCCCATAAGTTACGGAGGAATCTACGGAAGCTGTCAGGCAAAGATAACAATAACAGGTACGCTAAGATATGAAGTAGCAGATATGTTAAGATATGAAAAAAAAAAAAAAATTTTTTGTCTATACACTATTCATGCAATCATTGCAGTAAGATGTGTCTAGACTAAGAATGATAAGCAAGTAATTTCATAAGGATGATAAGGAGATGATTTCCGACAAAAATGATAAGCAAAACTTTTAACATGCAGACACGGTCGAAGTTCATACTCACTATTACATCCTAACGATTTATCAGTTTGACACACTAATGTAGACCTGGTTCGCTAAGACCATCGCTCTGATACCAACTGAAAGGACCCGTCCTAATCCATCCGGACAAAGTCCACATCGATTATGAACGATTCACAACAGTTGATTACATCGCGAGGTACTTGACCTCTATATAATACATTTTACAAACATTGCATTCATTTTTGAAAAGACAATCTTTCATTACATCTACGGTTGACGACATGCATACCATTTCATAATATATCTTACTATAATTGACTTAATAATAATCTTGATGAACTCAATGACTCGAATGCAACGTCTGTTGAAATATGTCATGAATGACTCCAATTAATATCTCTAAGATTAGCAAAAGCACAGCGGAAGATTTCTTTCATACCTGAGAATAAACATGCTTTAAAGTGTCAACCAAAAGGTTGGTGAGTTCATTAGTTTATCATAAACAAACATTTCATAATTTTAATAGACCACAAGATTTCATATTTCCAATTCTCATAAATAAACGTCCCATGCATAGAGACAAAAATATCATTCATATGGATTGAACACCTGGTAACCGACATTAACAATATGCATATAGAATATCCCCATCATTCCGAGATCCTCCTTCGGACATGATATAAATTTCGAA
Source organism: Rutidosis leptorrhynchoides (assembly GCF_046630445.1). Taxonomy (NCBI): domain Eukaryota; kingdom Viridiplantae; phylum Streptophyta; class Magnoliopsida; order Asterales; family Asteraceae; genus Rutidosis; species Rutidosis leptorrhynchoides. The sequence continues at coordinate 429,188,534 of NC_092334.1, read as the reverse complement.
GTACTAAAGCATCCGGTACTTTGGATGGGGCTTGTTGGGCCCGATAGATCTATCTTTAGGATTCGCGTCAATTAGGGTGTCTGTTCCCTAATTCTTAGATTACCAGACTAAATAAAAAGGGGCATATTCGATTTCGATAATTCAACCATAGAATGTAGTTTCACGTACTTGTGTCTATTTTGTAAATCATTTATAAAAATTACGCATGTATTCTCAGCCCAAAAATATAAAGGGTAAAAAGGCAAATGAAACTCACCTGACAACTTCAGAAATAAATCACAGAGATGTGACCGAAAATCGGAATGCAAGTAACCGTAGACCCCAACACAAATCATGAAATTGTTGATATGGATGTGTAGAGCTCTTCGAGAGGAATCCGAATATATAAACGATTTTATGATCCATCAAGTTTTTAAGGTGTTCTTGAGTGATAAAAGATTGATGATGATGATGAATAGTAGTGGGTGTTCTTGAGAGAAAAAATTGGGTGTTTCATAAAATGAATCTGGAAGGGGCAATAATATAGATAGATTAGATAAGGTCACGGGTGTTTTACTGGTTAATCAAGGGTATAGATATAACACGGTGTAATAATTAAATAAACTCGGGTATTAAATGTTTAGTCACGGGTTGGTATTTAATTTTTATCTGTTATCTAAAACCCAATGTATTTTAGTTTAATATGATTCAATGATTGGTTAATTTTATATTTATAAAAATTATATATATATCTATATTATTTTAAACCTTTTAAACTTCTTGACGTCATACCTAGTTGGTGTGTTTCATTATTTATTATATTTTTAATAAGCCTATAATTTATAAAACTCATTTTCGGATCATCGTTTATTTTAAAATCACATAAGTTCCTTTTTAACTCGTTTACTATCAATTGAATGACAATTGAGCGTTACCGTTGTTTACTAAATAACTTCGAAATCACTAAATATATATTCTATACACTTTATTTATATGTATATATACTTTCTAAATAATATTTATTATATATTATTATTATTTACGTAATTAATTCTAACAATTACAATATATAATATTTCATTTTATTATTTACATATATATATATATATATATATAATTATATACATATCTATTTACAAGTAATCGTATTGTGAGTCGTCGGGAAAAGTCAAAGTTCAAATGGATTCATAAAAATAGTTCAAAATTTTTGAGATTCAACTTTACAGACTTCGCTTATCGTGTCGAAATCAAATAAGAATTAAGTTTAAATTTGGTCGGAAATTTTCGGGTCGTCACAATTTCGACCCAAATGCACTTCCAAGTACAAAACGCGCCCAAACTATCCAATAATTACTAACACAAGTGAGAATGGTCCTAATATGCCCATTAAACCCAATCACAAGTGTTAAACACTTATCGTTCTCAAAATCGCCCATAAACCCTAATTTTCCAACACCTCAATAATCACTAAATACTAGTGATTACACCCATTTGCAAGTCTTACAAGCATAAACTTGCACACCAAACCCAAAACCCGCCAATAACAACAATAAACCCGAATATTGGTGTTAATCTCCAATTAACAACTAAATGGGTTTCACCTATGAATCATACAATCAAAAGCCCTAAATTTGAATGATGAACACGAAAATGAAATTCGGAGTTAGAGCTTACCACTAGTATCACCGTGTAGCTAAGAACGAGGAGAACAAACTTGTCAACTACGCCAAAGATCAAAACCCACTTCTTCCTTTCCAAAATCCCACTTGAATCACTTGGGGTATTTGAGTTTCTTGGGAGAAAATGAAAGAAAAAGGAAAAGAAAATAAGAAATGAAATGAATGGATGAGGTTAAATCCTCAAATCTGGCTCAAACGCGAAAAGACTAAATTGCCCTTGAACTTCATTTAAAATTACAAGAATCTGGTGCCAGTTCGTGCAGTATGCCGCGCCGCAGCCTTAAATGTCGCGCCGCGACATTTGACTAAGTCTGGGATCATTTTATAACTAACTTCTGATCTAAATTTCAATAGAATGCCGCGCCGCGGCCTCGTTTACCACGACCTAAAGCTCGACCTGATCCCTTCTCCCGCGTACATGACTTTAACACCCGAACACGTCTCAAATCCTTCAAACTCTAGTCGTACCTACACAATACACCTATATATCATGTACGGAGAAAAACGGGGTGTTACACTCCTACTACTCCTACTCACATTCGTCAATTCTTGGGTCTCGCCGGATACTATCGTAGATTTATCAAAGATTTCTCTTTGGTTGCTCGTCCTCTAACCGCGTTAACTCATAAGGGAATAAAATTCGTTTGGGCAATCGAACAAGAATCTGCATTTCAAATCTTGAAGACAAAGCTAACCACCGCTCCTATCTTGTCACTCCCGAAGGCAATGATGATTTTGTTGTATATTGCGATGCCTCGAAACACGGTTTTGGGTGTGTATTGATGCACAGAAAGAAAGTCATTGCTTATGCCTCTCGACAACTCAAGGTTCACGAACGAACTACACGACACTTGATCTCAAACTCGGAGCCGTTGTCTTTGCACTTAAAATGTGGAGACACTACCTTTATGGAACCAAAAGTACTATCTTCACCGATCACAAAAGCCTCCAACACATCTTCGACCAAAAGCAACTAATCATTAGACAACGAAGGTGGATTGAAACTTTAAACGATTACGATTGCGAGCTTCATTACCATCCCGGAAAGGCAAATGTAGTAGCCGATGCCTTAAGTCGAAAAGAAAGAGCGGTGCCTCTTCGTGTCTGAGCCTTAAACATCACTATCCACACCAACCTCAATAACCAAATTCCCATGAACATTTGAACATTCTCGTCTCTCGATTCGAAGTTAAAGAGACCGGACTCCGATATTTCGCCGGAAGAATTTGGGTACCTAGTTATGGGGACTTGCGAAGCCTTATTGTGGACGAAGCCCATAAGTCAAGATATTCGATTCACCCCGGTGCCAATAAGATGTACCACGACCTCAAAGAACAATATTGGTGGCCGAACATTAAAAGGGACGTTGCTACTTATGTTGGAAAATGCCTAACTTGCTCCAAATTCAAAGCCGAACATCAAAGACCGTCCGAACTACTTCAACAACCCGAAATCCCGCAATGGAAGTGGGAAAGGATAACGATGGATTTTATCACCAAACTACCAAAGACGGTTGGCGGTTATGATACTATTTGGGTTATTGTTGACCGTCTCACCAAATTCGCGCACTTCCTAGCCATGAAGGAAACCGACAACATGGAGAAACTCGCACAACTTTACATTAAAGAAACTGTAGCCCGTCACGGTGTACCCTTATCGATTATCTTCGACCGAGATGGCCGTTTTGTTTCTAGATTTTGGCGTACTTTACAAGAAGCGTTGGGAACGCGTTTAGACATGAGCAATGCATATCATCCACAAACTGACGGACAAAGCGAACGCACAATTCAAACTTTGGAAGACATGATACGAGCTTGTGTTTTCGACTTTGGTAAAGCTTGGGGTAAGCACTTGCCTCTCGCAGAATTCTCCTACAACAATAGTTATCACGCGAGTATTAACGCCGCACCATTCGAAGCTTTATATGGCCAAAAATGTCGTTCACCTCTTTGTTGGGCCGAAGTAGGCGACACACAAATCACCGGACCCGAACTTATTTGAAACGACCGAGAAGATCGTTCAAATCCGAGATAGACTCCGGACGGCCCGAAGTCGTCAAAAGAGCTATACCGACAAAAGATGCAACGACCTCGAATTTCAAGTCGGTGACCGCGTAATGTTAAAAGTCGCACCTTGGAAGGGTGTGATCCATTTTGGGAAGCGCGGGAAGCTAAATCCGCGGTATATTGGTCCTTTCGAAATCTTAGAGCGTGTTGGAACCGTTGCTTATCGTTTAGATCTCCCGCCTCAATTGAGCTCCGTTCATCCTACCTTCCATGTATCCAACTTGAAAAAGTGTCTTGCCGAACCCGATATCATCATCCCTCTCGAAGAACTTACTATTGATGACAAACTTCATTTTGTGTAGGAACCGGTTGAAATTGTGGACTCCTCTGTCAAAACGTTAAAACAAAGCCGAATCCCGATTGTTAAGGTCCGTTGGAACGCCAAAAGAGGACCCGAGTTTACTTGGGAAAGGAAAGATCAAATGCAAAAGAAATACCCTCACTTATTCGCGGATCCGAAAACGCAAGATCTCGAGGAAGAAACAACGACTACTACGCCTACTTAAATTTTGGGACGAAAATTCTTTTAAGGAGTAGGTAATGTAACATCCCGCCTTTTTCCATTAATTTCCGTCTAACTATTTAAAGTCCGTTACATATTTATAACATCTCCCGTTGACACGCGTTTTAAAATTATCTCGTTTAGGTAATTCACGCACCCGTTTCCAAAGTTGAGGGACTAAGATTGTCAAAAGAGCAAAGAGGTGACTAGGTCAAGAGTCAACACTCTTCCTCATCCATTCATTTATCCATTTTCATTTCCCTTTTATTTTCATACTTTCACCATTTTCTCTAAATCTTCAATACAAAGATTCATCATCTAAATCAAATCGAGCAAGCATCAATCCAAACAAATTACATATTCGGAATCCTTGCATCTTCCTCTTCGAATCCATACCAATTACATCTCATTTGGGTAACTTTCTAAAATCACTAGATTTTGTGTTCTTGACATTTTTAACTTATAAAGTTGTTGATTAGTGTCTATGGCTCAAGTCTAACATGAATATATGATTTATATGCTTGATCTCGTTGTTTAAATGTAACTAGCATGAACTTGAAAAGTGTGTGTTTGATTTTGAGTTTTGGATGATTTAATGTTGTTGTTATGATAAAGTGCAAGTATTAAATGTGTTCCTAGCATCATTAGCTTCAATTTGATGTGTAGGTTGATTAAGAAAACTTCACTAGCATGATTATTGATTTTGTGGTTCTTGAGTTAGGGTTTGATAGAGGTAAAATGGAATTTAAATGCATTGAATGCTTTGGAATGTAAATTGTGAGTGCATAATAGTATTTTATGCATAATTACCTACAAAACGGCATATGATATGTATGCATTTAATTCCTGAATCATAAATATGCATTTATGGACTTGAAAGCATTAATGGTGGATATTTAATGAGCTTTCCACTTGGTTTTGTTTATTGCAAATGATAATTTGATTGATGAAATATGTTTAGTTGTATTCCTCGTCAAATTACCTTTACAACGATATATGGTATGCATTTTGAATGTTTTCGGTTCATGAATTATGTTAATTTGGGTTTTGGTTCGAGACTTAGCCAATTTTCTGCAAACCAGCATTTTTCCAGGTATGCGCGCCGTACACACCTCAGCGCGCCGCGCAAATCAGAAAATCCAGATGATTGCCCCTTTTAGTCGATTTCTGACCTGGTTCCACGTTGAAGTGCGCGCCGCGCAATCCTTCGCGCGCAGCGCATCTGCCCAGTTACTTTTTATTTGTGTTTTGTTCTTCATAAAAACTTTTCCGCTTAACCGTAACTCCGGTTAACATGAAATTTGACTAATGTGCTCATATATGATTCCTCATTATGGTAAAATTGTCGGATGCCCGACCCGACCCCGTTGACTTTGACTTTGACCAAGTTTGACTTTTAGTCAAACTTAACCAAACATTTATACGATTGTTCTAACATGCTTAAATACTTGTAACGTGCATGAAACTTGACAAATTGATTCACAGGCTATATAATCGAGTCGTAACGAGCCATAGGACTAATTGAACATCTTTGACCAATCGTGATTACCGTTATTGATACGACCTATTTGTTTAGGCCAAGACTAGTATTGTACTTTGCACACGTATACTTGCGAAGTACTTTTTACTCGTGCACTCAAGGTGAGATCATAGTCCCACCTTTTCAACAAATTTTGCTTTAAACTATGGGATGAGAAACATATACGTATCATACTTTTATGCTTTGAACACAAGTACGAAAACAAACATTCCACGTGCGAGTTTGAACAAAAAGCATCAATTCAATTATCATTAGTTACACTTGCAGGGTGTAAACGAGAACTTATATTATGTGATCACATGGGCTTGACGAGCCTCATTCGGACGGTTCGCTACCGTTAGCGGATGAAATATATTTTCGAGTATAGTGTATGTTCTAACACTACGTAACAGGGTACAAAACAGTTAAGTCTTGATAATTGGGTGCTCGCGAACATACTTTTGGAATACAAACGATTTGGATAATCAAGTATATTAAATCTTGTGGTTCAAAAAAACGTTACTAATACACCTATGATTTCACCAACATTTTTTGTTGACAGTTTTCTATATGTTTTCTCAGGTCCTTAAACGCTATGTGATACATGCTTCCGCACTCTTTTTGATACTTGCTGGGATGTCGAGTATATATGCATACATGGAGCATCTTTTGGATTACTTTCAAAATTGTGTCGCATAGGTTTCATTTGTACGTTAAACATTGTAATGTAACTAGTCGTGGAACTACCTTTGTAAACTTGAAACACTTTTACATTTGAAATGAATGCGAAATATTTAGGTCAAACGTCATTTTAAAGACTTATGACCACGTAACGGGACCTAAGTAGACGGCGTCGTCAATGACGATTTTGTCGGGTCGCTACAGATGGTATCAGAGCGTTGGTTGTAGGGATTTAGAGTTCATTGGTGTCGACCCCGAGTCATAGGGTACATTAGTGGATCTAGACTACGACCGGCATATAGACTTGAAGTAGGAATTACTTGACTACTTGTGCATTTATACTCGAACGTTTCTATTCATATCTAACTCTTATTCGATAATCTCACATTGTTAAATTTGGTTAACACGCCACCTTGACCCTATGAAGTAATGTTAAATGCACATGTGAATCAGGGTAATATAATTTCCGGGATTATATTACGATAATTCACATAGACGTTCCGACATTATGACATAGAGAATTTAAGGCAAGTCAAGGAAAATTTTTCTCTCTATCCTTATTCAATATCACGGTTAGTATTATTGAGAATACTAATCAATGATATTCTTGTGTTTTGAAGGAACAATGCCTCTTCGCCGTGTGCCACGCAACGAAACACCCGCACAAGCCCTTCAACGGATGGTAGCCACCGCCGTAGAGGTGGCCATGGCCGGTCACTCTTCCAACAACAACAATAACAACAACCACAACAACAATCAAGGAGCCGGTAACTCAAGCGAAGGGTGCTCCTACAAATCCTTCATGGGGTGCAAACCTCACACTTTTGATGGAACCAGGGGACCGGTTGTGCTCACTCGATGGTTCGAACAAACGGAAGCCGTTTTTAGCATAAGCGGTTGTCGGGACCAAGATAAGGTCAAATACTCCACTCACACTTTCGCTGGTGTCGCTCTCACATGGTGGAACACCTATGTGCAATCGGTGGGTACCGATGAAGCTCACGCCCTCTCTTGGGCCGACTTAAGGGAAAAGATGATCATCGAATTTTTTCCTCGTGAAGAAACCCGAAAGCTCGAACAAGAGCTAAGAACTTTAAAGGCGGTCGGAAACGATCTCAAGGCCTATAATCAACGATTCGCCGAACTATCCTTGATGTGTCCAAACCTTGTGAACCCCGAATCTTAAAGGGTTGAACTCTACATGGATGGTCTTCTAAAAAGCATCAAACAAGGAGTGATGTCATCCAAACCTGCTAACCTACAACAAGCCTTAAATATGTCCCGCCAATTGATAGAAACGGTGGATGAAATCGTAGTTCCGGCACCTAAGGGCGAGGATAAATCGGGTGGCAACAAAAGAAAATGGGAAGCCCCCCAATCAAGCAACAACTACAACAACAACAACCTCGCCAAGAAGCATTTCACCTCCGACGGCAAGAAAAGTTATGGTGGAAATAAACCTTTTTGAAACAAATGTCACAAACATCACTATGGTGAATGTGACAAATCATTTTGCCACCGGTGCCAAAGGAGTGGTCATGTGGCCAACGATTGTAGAAGCGTCGCCCCCGTTGCTCAAAAGGGGCCCAATGCACAAAAACCGGGTGCTTTTTTGAATGTGGCCAAATGGGTCATTTTAGAAATGCGTGTCCGAAGAAGAAAGCTAACCCCAACACACGCGGCCGAGCTTTCAACATTAACACCCAAAAGTCACAGATATGCAAGTTGATTATGGTCCAAGAGAAATTGACAATGAAGTTAATCACAATTTCGACACCACAGCTACCTAAGTGTGGGGAGATTCAAATGTTCTAAGAAAAAAATGTTGTATAGTGTTAGTTGTTCTGTTCTCGTGTAGTTCCGAGAATGGAATCCGATTGGTCTTTTCCGCTAGCAGACACTAAAGAACTAGTTTTCTCCCTCCATTCTGAATTTTTTTTTTTTTTGTTTTATAGGTTTTGTATGAAATTAATATGCTTTTTAAATTTAAGTTTTGTGTGAATTTAAAAATAAAATTTACTTTATTTCATTATGTTTAAAAAATGATTTCTAAAATTCATCGTAAGTTGAAGACTAGAACATAGAATCGAAATTGCTTTACCCGAGAGCGGGGCGAAAAATTTTGTTATCACTATTTTTAATTTTATTGATCTAAAGTATACCAAAAAAAAATTTAAAAAAAACCCAAAAATTTTTGCTTTTAAAACGATCGCTTTAAAAACGATAAATTTTAAATTTTGTCGAGGGACGGACTAGGTAAACATACCGAAACTACCTAAAGTAAAAGGAAACAAAATTTTAAAAAATTATTCATTTAAATTGTTTTAATAAATAAAGGTTTTTATAAAATATATATATATATATATATATATATATATATATATATATATATATATATATATATATATATATATATATATATATATATATATATATATATATATATATATATATATATATATATATATATATATATATATATGTTTGTAGTTTATCTTATGTACAAAACAGGGTAAAACAGCGCATTTTCAAAGAATGACATTAAAGTTCAGCAAAAGCTACTAATTTTGACGATAAGACGCAAAACATATTGATATCGCATATTTCATATGCATTTTCCTTAGCGATATCGGTTACATTTTGGTCCTTATGGATACGATTTGGAGTTATTTCGGTTAAAGTTGTGAAAGTTTGAGTTCCAAGACCAAGAAGGTTAAATTTGATGTTATTTGATGGTTTTGGACGTGTTTCGTTGTTTACAAGTGAAAAGGTTTGATTCGGTTCGAGTTTGGGTGTTAATATTGAGTTTTCAGCTTCGTTTCAGCATTTGTTACATGGCGCGCCGCTCCAAAAGGGGGCGCGCCGCGCCATTTAACTAAAAAATCAGTTCGAGCCTTTTCAAGAACCAAATGTCAGCTCACAGACAAATGGCGCGCCGCGCGGGAAAGGTGGCGCGCCGCGCGGGGTTGTGCCCGGGTTCAGAATTTCCTCATATAAAAAGCCCGAATTTAACCCTAAATTAGGATAATCGTATCCTGACGAATTCCAGCCACTTTTTGACGAACTTAGGTGATTTTTGGAGATCTTCAAGGTCATTCTAAGGTATCAATCATTCCGAGATCAAGTCTTGATTCGTGTGTTCTTCAGGATTCAATCTTTAATTAGTTTTATTCTTTTGTTATCAACAATGAATTATTCTATGTCTTTGATTGTTATTTTGATTTCAGCCATGATTGTAGGCTAAAACCTTTAATGTTTGTCTAGATTGAATATTTGCAAGTGTTTGGATGACACTTTAATGTTTTATTCATTGATGCATGATTAATTATGAGTTTTGATTAAAGAACCATTCTTGTGGGTGTTAATTATTGTTACTAGGTTGATTAGTGAAACTTGTTTGAACAAAGGGAACCCTGTTTCAATTTAGTGATCTAGTTTCCAATTGATTTGTCTTAACCGATTGGGTGCTTACTGGACCAAGGGGGTAAACTGTGTAATGTAATTAACCGAAATAGGGGTGAATTGTGTGGAGCGAACGCGTAACCAATTGAATCTTAATCTTATAATTAGCTAGTTACTAAGTCACAAATGAATGATGGTTTTTGGTGAAAGGGAACCCTAAGCCAATAAGTCCTAGTTTGATGTGTTTGCTAAAAGAGAACTCTGGGTAAACCGACTCTGTAATTGCGTGCATTGATTAATAGAACTAGTGCTTAATAACAAATCATCCAACACTGCGAATAGGATATCTAGGCGAACATTCTTTTATCCATTGAATTCAAATATCTTTATTTTTCTGTCGAGTCTGCATTTCCTTTATTTAAACTTAAAAACCAAAAATATTGTCTTTTATTTTCAAAGCTATCTTGATTTGGCTAATCGTTAAATAGCCGCAAAACAAACTATCTCGTACTTTCGATTTTCATAGTTTAACTTAGTTTACTTTTATTTACAAACTTAATTCTCACGTTAATACTGTCCTTGGAACGATCTTGGAATTACCATTTTTATACTATTGCACGATCGGGTACACTGCCCGTTAGTGTGTAGTAATCTTTAAACCAGGCATATTTCCAGTGATAAATTTATATACTAGATTTCACACATCACATATGTGAAATTACAATAAAAGGAATGAACGATGAGGCGCGCCATCTATCATTCGACGACCTTAGTAATTGCAAACTCGGTATTTTTAATCACTTTTATACACTAATCACCCTCATGAATTTATAATTATAGTCTGATTTCATGCAAATGAGGGCATTGCATGATCTCAAGTGTGGGGAAGGGTTATAAATTCTCTCGGGTTTACACTTAGTTTAATTGCCAAATTTTGTGAAAATTTGAAAAATTTTCAACTAAATGAATTCAAAATCATTTTTATACATATTTATGAACGATAAAACTAGGTTTTATTACCGAAATTACTGTTACCTCGGAGAGAACATAAATGGAGAAACAACCCAAAATGTTAGAATTCATTTAAAATGGAATAGAGGAGAATAAAAAGGCAAAGAAAAAAATAAAAATAAATAAAAGCTAAGTGAGGGAAGAATTTATCAAGTTATTTAAAACACATATCACATATGTTTGTGCAAGATTATTACAGGTACTTTTATTATGGACGATTTTAATCAGTTTTACCTAATAAATTGTAATATATTTGAAAGAAAGATGGATCTACACGATGAATCAATTCCATCATTATAGGAAGTAAAGTCTTCCGAAAAAGACACGCGCTTCTTGATTTAGGTCAGGAAGTTGTCGTCCAGACCAGTTGTAGAGTCTACGAAAAATCTTGAAAAGTTTTCTCGAAAATCAGCTGGAAATCCACGGACCTCAACATCAAACAGGGTCGCCAAGTGGTTAGACTTATCCTAGCCATGAGAGGATCTGTCTCGTAAAATGGGGAGGGCTCCGTGCAAATTAGCTTGATAAGACTAATGAATCAGACCCCCAGAAAGGATAATCTCCTTAAAAGATTAAAAGTCAGCCTTTAAGCCTGATATTACTCAATCCTTGAGATTGACTTTAAAGATTGAGAATTACAAACTCATGGAATTCGATGATATCTAAACTCGAGCTTGAACGAGAAAATATTTTGATCAAATTAAAACCGATTTGTTTTCTGAAAACCTATTTTCAATGCGTTCATTACCATTGAACGTAAAATCCTAAGAATTCACCAGAATTCATTAGGTCACCTGAACCAAATCGGGTGTCAACTGTAAGAACAGTGGTTGCATAGCATGGTCGAAGACGGGACCTTGTGCCAGACCGAAAAACTATAGGGTGATCTTTACTATTGCTCCTACAAAGGATAGTAATTGCATCCGACACGATATAGACCATAATAAAAAGCATGTCACGGGACATTGCCTTAACAGTTGCTTGTTCAACGCTTTCCTTTACAACCAGGCGGTAGTTTAACGAAAGGTAATATACGGAGCAAGTATACTGGACGTGTGCTTTCCTAATACAAGGATTAGCAAGTGGGTGAAACAAAACCACAAGTTTTGAGCTAAAATGTTCAAAACTGAAACCCACAAAAACAATTTGCAAACACCGGTGAAGGGTTATTTCGGAAAACTTATCTAGGGTAAAAGCTAGACTGAATTTTCAAAAGATCAAATGTTTTCATAAAGATCCAATTTCCTTAAAGGATCTAAATTTTAATAGTCATGTGGGACTGTAAACCACATCGTTACTATCATTGTTTATACTGCCGTATCAAAATCACTGATGTATAAAGTGTGAGAATAAAAAAAGTGATTCGAGTGAAGTGTGATTTTATTTTAAGTTCTGTATTGCTTAAGGACAAGCAACGCTCAAGTATGGGGATATTTGATAGTGCTCCAAATGAACATATATTTAGGCACAATATCCTTCCAATATGTAAAGCTTTTAGTTGTAATTGTTCTATTTTTATGTAATATTCATTTAAATAAATAAGTGCGAAGACAAAAGAAGAAAACGACGATTCGAAGATGCAAATGATCAAAAAGCTAAAAAGTACAAAGTTCAATCCAAGTGGTTCGAATTATTGATGAGAAACGTCTAAAAATTATAAGAGTACGAGCCGCGGAACGCAAAGTACAAGATATCTCCGCGTACGAAAGGACGTTCTAAAATCCGGAACCGGGACCAGAGTCAACTCTCAACGCGCGACGTAACGGAGCTAAAATTACAAGTCAACTATGCACATAAATATAATATAATATATAAATAATTCTTAAAATTATATATATATATATATATATATATATATATATATATATATTATATATTAAAAACTGTCGGAAAACTAGAAAACAAAGTTATGTGAGCTGGATCAGAGGGCCATGCGATCGCATGGCCAGAAGGCACAAAACTCATGCACTCGCATGAGTTACTGTAGCAGGCCAAGTTCTATAAAAAGTCAGTTTTTTCGGACGAGTTATGTACACAATATATCAATCTCTCTCACTCTCAATATATATATATATATATTTATATTTATAATTTTAATTTTAATTTTAATTTTAAGTTAATAATAATAAGGTTATTTTAAGAATGTTTTACGGGTTTTAAGTCGAAATTTTGTCCGTGCAACGCTACGCTATTAATCACCACTGTAAGTTATGTTCTTCCTTTTTAAATTAATGTCTCGTAACTAAGTTATTATTATGCTTATTTAAGCCAAAGTAATCGTGATGTTGGACTAAAAATTAAGATTGGGTTATTAGATTTTGTACCATAATTAAGGTTTGGACAAAAGACCGATACTTGTGGACATTGGACTATTGACAATTAATAGATAGGGGGTATTGTCTAATCGAATGACAACTCATTAGAATCTGTCGAACCTATCTTCAAATTAAGTTAATCTAATAATTATTAAAATGATTATGTATGTTCTACTTAGTGACGCTTATACGACATCTTTTACGATCATTTAATTAATTATTCGGGCTGGGTAATTGATTATTCATTCTGATCAAGTGGGTAAATTAATATTCATATCCCATTAAAACAGGGGTGGATTACATACAAGGATAATTGGTGTAATTATTAACAAAGTATTAAAACCTTGGATTACACGCAGTCGATAACCTGGTGTAATCATTAAACAAAGTATTAAAACCTTGTTATAGTTCGAATCCCTAATTAGTTGGAACATTTGACTTCGGGAATAAGGTTAATTTGACAAGCATTTTATAATTATGACCGATGGACTATTATGGACAAAAACCAGATAGGTATCAAATAAACCAGGACAAAGGACAATTAACCCGGGTAACAATTAATCAAAACGTCAAACATCATGATTACGGAAGTTTAAATAAGCATAATACTTTTATTTCATATTTCATCGTACCTTTATTTACTGTCATTTTAATTACTGCAATTTACTTTATTGCAATTTAAATTCTATCATTTATATTATCGTCATTTATCTTTACGATTTATTTAAAATCGACAAACCGGTCATTAAACGGTAAAACCCCCCTTTTATAATTATAATAATACTACTTATATATATATATATATATATATATATATATATATATATATATATATATATATATATATATATATATTATTTTTAATACAAATATAGTTTTAAAAATATAGCGTTAAACTTGGCTAGCTCCCTGTGGAACGAACCAGACTTACTAAAAACTACACTACTGTACGATTAGGTACACTGCCTATAGTGTTGTAGCAAGGTTTAGGTATATCCACTCTAATAATAAATAAATAACTTGTGTAAAATTGTATCGTATTTAATAGTATTTCGTAGTAAAAATATAACTATTTCGTATACGCTGCTGCACACATCAAATATTTTTGGCGCCGCTGTCGGGGACTCGGTGAAAAACGCACATCTATTAAAACTATATTTTTGTAAAAATATATAAATTTGTAAAAATATTATTTTACATAAAAAAGAAAAGAAATATATATATCTATATATATATATATATATATATATATATAAGTGTTTAAAATAAAAAGAAAATATATTTTTAAAATCTTATTTAAAGTATAAAAAGTGTTTTTATTTTTAAGTTCTTAAAATTTAAGTTTTTTTTATATATAAATTTTACTTATAATTAAGTTTAAAAAAAATAGAGAAAACTGAAATCAAATAATTAATAAATAGAAATTTGGGCCGAGCCGATTAAAAGCCAAAAATATTGCTGGACTCCTTGTTCATGTGACCGCATGATATCATAACTATATCCCCATGCGATTGCATGAGCCTGTCTGACAGGTCTGAAACCTTAGATGTACGAATTAGGGTTACGTTTAAATAATTATTATTATTAATTAATTATAATTAGGGTTTTTAATTTAATAATATTTAGTTTTAGTTGTATTTAATTTGTAATATTTAGTTTAAATTAGTTTTATTAATTATAAATTGATACTTTTATAAAATAAATAATATAAACATAATATTTTTATAAAATTGTATTTTAATAACTTTAAGCTTATTTTATATTTTGTATCTTTTTATTAGTTAAAGCGTAATTTTATAATTTTTTGTTCGTAATTAGTTTTAATCTAGTATTTTGCCGTAGTTTATTTTTATTTCTAGATTTTTAGGCTTTGCCGTAAAATCCCTTAAGTGTTTTTTCTTTAGATTAAGATTTAGGTGCTTTTTCTCTAGATTTTAAGATTTAGGTGCTTTAGAATTTCACCCAAGTGCCGTCTACAGAGACTTTAGTGTAGTGACCCGAACTTTTTCATGTTTATATATATATTAAATGAAATTGTTATTTACATGATTAAGTGTTTCCAACATATTAAGCAATCAAACTTGTTAAGACTTGATTAATTGAAATAGGTTTCATATAGACAATTGACCACCCAAGTTGACCGGTGATTCACGAACGTTAAAACTTGTAAAAACTATACGATGACATATATATATTTATATATATAGTTAACATGATTTTATTATAAGTATGTATCTCATTAGGTATTTTAACAATGAGTTATATACATAAAAAATGAGACTATTAATTTAAAAAACTCGAAAACGATATATATATATAACGATTATCGTTATAACAACGTCTTACTAGGTACATATGAATCATATTAAGATATTGATACACTTGGTTAATTATGTTAAATGATAAGTAAATATATTATTAAGTGTATTAACAATGAAATACATATGTAAAAATAAGACTACTAACTTAATGATTTCGAAACGAGACATATATGTAACGATTATCGTTGTAACGACATTTAACTGTATATATATCATACTAAGATATATTATATATCATAATATCATGATAATATAACAATTTAACATCTCATATGTTATAATAAATAATGGGTTAACAACATTCAACAAGATCGTTAACCTAAAGGTTTCAAAACAACATTTACATGTAACGACTAACGATGACTTAACGACTCAGTTAAAATGTATATACATGTAGTGTTTTAATATGTATTCATACACTTTTGAAAGACTTCAAGACACTTATCAAAATACTTCTACTTAACAAAAATGCTTACAATTACATCCTCGTTCAGTTTCATCAACAATTCTACTCGTATGCACCAGTATTCGTACTCGTACAATACACAGCTTTTAGATGTATGTACTATTGGTATATACACTCCAATGATCAGCTCTTAGCAGCCCATGTGAGTCACCTAACACATGTGGGAACCATAATTTGGCAACTAGCATGAAATATCTCATAAAATTACAAAAATATGAGTAATCATTCATGACTTATTTACATGAAAACAAAATTACATATCCTTTATATCTAATCCATACACCAATGACCAAAAACACCTACAAACACTTTCATTCTTCAATTTTCTTCATCTAATTGATCTCTCTCAAGTTTTATCTTCAAGTTCTAAGTGTTCTTCATAAATTCCAAAAGTTCTAGTTTCATAAAATCAAGAATACTTCCAAGATTGCAAGTTTACTTCCAAGTTTTCTAAATCCATTCCAAGTAATCATCCAAGATCAAGAAACCTTTGTTACTTACAGTAGGTTATCTTTATAATACAAGGTAATAATCATATTCAAACTTTAATTCAATTTCTATAACTATAACAATCTTATTTCGAGTGGAAATCTTACTTGAAATTATTTTCGTGTCATGATTCTGCTTCAAGAACTTTCAAGCCATCCAAGGATCCTTTGAAGCTAGATCTATTTTTCTCATTTCCAGTAGGTTTATCCAAGGAACCTGAGGTAGTAATGATGTTCATAACATCATTCAATTCATACATATAAAGCTATCTTATTCGAAGGTTTAAACTTGTAATCACTAGAACATAGTTTAGTTAATTCTAAACTTGTTCGCAAATAAAAGTTAATCCTTCTAACTTGACTTTTAAAATCAACTAAACACATGTTCTATATCTATATGATATGCTAACTTAATGATTTAAAACCTGAAAACACGAAAAACACCGTAAAACCGGATTTACGCCGTCGTAGTAACACCGCGGGCTGTTTTGGGTTAGTTAATTAAAAACTATGATAAACTTTGATTTAAAAGTTTTTATTCTGGGAAAATGATTTTTATTATGAACATGAAACTATATCCAAAAATTATGGTTAAACTCAAAGTGGAAGTATGTTTTCTAAAATGGTCATCTAGACGTCGTTCTTTCGACTAAAATGACTACCTTTACAAAAAAGACTTTTAACTTATTTTTCTGACTAAAAACCTATAATTTTTCTGTCTAGATTCATAAAATAGAGTTCAATATGAAACCATAGCAATTTGATTCACTCAAAACGGATTTAAAATGAAGAAGTTATGGGTAAAACAAGATTGGATAATTTTTCTCATTTTAGCTACGTGAAAATTGGTAACAAATCAATTCCAACCATAACTTAATCAACTTGTATTGTATATTATGTAATCTTGAGATACCATAGACACGTATACAATGTTTCGACCTATCATGTCGACACATCTATATATATTTTGGAACAACCATAGACACTCTATATGTGAATGTTGGAGTTAGCTATACAGGGTTGAGGTTGATTCCAAAATATATATAGTTTGAGTTGTGATCAATACTGAGATACGTATACACTGGGTCGTGGATTGATTCAAGATAATATTTATCGATTTATTTCTGTACATCTAACTGTGGACAACTAGTTGTAGGTTACTAACGAGGACAGCTGACTTAATAAACTTAAAACATCAAAATATATTAAAAGTGTTGTAAATATATTTTGAACATACTTTGATATATATGTATATATTGTTATAGGTTCGTGAATCAACCAGTGGCCAAGTCTTACTTTCCGACGAAGTAAAAAATCTGTGAAAGTGAGTTATAGTCCCACTTTTAAAATCTAATATTTTTGGGATGAGAATACATGCAGGTTTTATAAACGATTTACAAAATAGACACAAGTACGTGAAACTACATTCTATGGTTGAATTATCGAAATCGAATATGCCCCTTTTTATTAAGTCTGGTAATCTAAGAATTAGGGAACAGACACCCTAATTGACGCGAATCCTAAAGATAGATCTATTGGGCCTAACAAACCCCATCCAAAGTACCGGATGCTTTAGTACTTCGAAATTTATATCATATCCGAAGGGTGTCCCGGAATGATGGGGATATTCTTATATATGCATCTTGTTAATGTCGGTTACCAGGTGTTCACCATATGAATGATTTTTATCTCTATGTATGGGATGTATATTGAAATATGAAATCTTGTGGTCTATTGTTACGATTTGATATATATAGGTTAAACCTATAACTCACCAACATTTTTGTTGACGTTTAAAGCATGTTTATTCTCAGGTGAATACTAAGAGCTTCCGCTGTTACATACTAAAATAAGGACAAGATTTGGAGTCCATGTTTGTATGATACTGTGTAAAAACTGCATTCAAGAAAATGATTTCGATGTAACATATTTGTATTGTAAACCATTATGTAATGGTCGTGTGTAAACAGGATATTTTAGATTATCATTATTTGATAATCTACGTAAATCTTTTTAAACCTTTATTTATGAAATAAAGGTTATGGTTTATTTTAAAAATGAATGCAGTCTTTGAAAAACGTCTCATATAGAGGTCAAAACCTCGCAACGAAATCGATTAATATGGAACGTTTTTAATCAATAAGAACGGGACATTTCAGTTGGTATCCGAGCGTTGGTCTTAGAGAACCAGAATTTTGCATTAGTGTGTCTTATCGAGTTTGTTAGGATGCATTAGTGAGTCTGGACTTCGACCGTGTTTACTTGAAAAATGATTGCTTAACAAATTTTGTTGGAAACTATATATTTTTAACATGTGAATATTATGTGATATATTAATCTCTTAATGCGTTTGATATTATGTGATAGATGTCTACCTCTAGAATAAGTCCCATTGACTCACCTAATAATAATGAAGAGTCAAATGTAAATTGGAATGATTCATGGACTGATTCACAAGTTCCCGAAGAGGAACCGGAAGAAGAGTCGGAACCGGAAGAAGAATCGGAACCGGATGAAGAAATAGAACCGGTGGGGGAAATAATAAAACGGTTAAGTAAAATAAAATCCTCAACCAACCGACCAAGGTTAATTATGGTCAATGGTGTTTC
Organism: Rutidosis leptorrhynchoides; assembly: GCF_046630445.1. Classification (NCBI taxonomy): domain Eukaryota; kingdom Viridiplantae; phylum Streptophyta; class Magnoliopsida; order Asterales; family Asteraceae; genus Rutidosis; species Rutidosis leptorrhynchoides. The sequence goes on along the minus strand of NC_092334.1, from coordinate 429,169,496 downwards.
CGCCAAGGAAGCAAAATATTGGGAGGATTACCAATTCTCCGATGAATCGGATTCCGACGAGAATTCCGATGATGTTATAGAAATTACCCCAACTGAATTTAAAAAGGCAAAAGAAAATAATAAGGGAAAGGGCATAAAAATAGAGAAATCTAATTCCAACCCCGATGAACTTTATATGTATCGTCAACCCCCGAAGTCCTTAAGTTGTAACAATGACCCGGGAACCTCTAAACCACCAGGTTTTTCTAAACCAATGTGGAAAACGACGGCTCGTATTAGGGGAACATCATATATCCCTAGAAACTTGGAAAACCAACCAAAACCGAAGAAGAAGAAACGAGCGAGTCGGAATAAGATAGTTGTATTCGTGTGGTGTAATATATGTAATATAGTGTGCTTATGCTTTATGATATATGTAAAAAAAATTGCTTGTATTAATAAGTATTTTTTTATGAATCTAACTCTTGTCTATTTTACAGTATAAAAACACAAAATATATAGACAACCCAATATTTTAAGAGACCTACCCGGAGACATGATTGATGAAATCTTGTCTAGAGTCGGTCAGAATTCTTCGGCACAACTATTTAAGGCGAGATCAGTTTGTAAGACATTCGAAGAACATTCCAAGAATGCCTTGGTTTATAAAAGGCTTTCGTTCGAAAGATGGGGATATCACATTGGGAAATCCATAAGTTACGATGTGTTTACTTTGACGCATATATTGCGGGGAACCCAAATGCTATTTTATGCAATGGGTTAAGAAATTATTTTGACTCAATATATCCGAATATTGGACTTCGTGATTTAGAAAAAGCGGCTAACATGCAACATAAAGAAGCATGTTATGCTTACGGATTAGTAATGTTCGCTTCTCACCAAAGTGAGAACAAGAACATCGGGCTACAACTATTAAACAAAACGTTCCCACAAGTGACGGAGTCGGTAATTGGGGTAAGAAATGAGGTTTTTAGATTGTTACGGGACTGTTGGACATTACGTAACCCTCGTCCCTTTGATGACATTACAACACGCTGTCTTATCAACGGCCATAATGGTTATGTTCCACAAGACCAAGGATGGGAAGTAGTCCTAGTAAAACCAGAATGCATGACTTGTTTCTGGACGTATGAATTACGTGTCTTTATTGCCTTTGCTGAACGACTTGTGTACTAGCTAGAATTATCTTCACAACTATCTTGTATCAAAGTTATTGTGTGCTATATTTCATGCTTTATGTAAAATAAGCGGTATTGTAAGTTTGTAAAATATTGTATAAAAGTTTGAACGCGAAATATTATTATAATCAGTTTTTCATATAGAATTGTAGTAGTTGAATTGTATATTAGCTACTAAGTATGAACTTAACGGGTAGGTACTACCCGAATTTAAACTTATAAAACGCTAATATGAAGAAAAAGCTTTTATAAATGAGTTCATATTATGCTACAAAATACTATTAACTACTCTTAATATTCTGTATGATTAACTTGTTCCATTTGACTATTTTGAAGGAAATGGCACCGACTACTCGACACACTGTGAATATGAATGAAGAGGAATTCCGTACTTTTCTAGCTTCAAACATAGCCGCAGTACAGGCTGCGCTACATACCAACAATAACCTTGGATCTAGCAGTACAGGAAATCGTGTAGGATGCACCTACAAAGAATTCACTGCCTGCAAACCTTTGGAATTTGATGGAACCGAAGGACCGATCGGATTGAAACGGTGAACCGAGAAGGTCGAATCGGTGTTTGCCATAAGTAAGTGTACTGAAGAGGACAAAGTGAAGTACGCTACGCATACCTTCACAGGTTCTGCGTTAACATGGTGGAATACCTATCTAGAGCAAGTGGGACAAGATGATGCGTACGCACTACCGTGGTCAGCATTCAAGCACTTGATGAACGAGAAGTACCGTCCCAGAACCGAGGTCAATAAGCTCAAGACAGAACTTAGAGGGTTACAAACCCAAGGATTTGATATTACCACGTACGAAAGACGATTCACAGAATTGTGCCTATTGTGTCCGGGAGCGTTCGAAGATGAGGAAGAGAAGATCGACGCGTTTGTGAAAGGATTACCGGAAAGAATCCAAGAAGATATAAGTTCACACGAGCCCGCCTCCATACAACAGGCATGTAGAATGGCTCACAAACTAGTAAACCAGATTGAAGAAAGAATTAAAGAACAGACTGCTGAAGAGGCCAATGTGAAGCAAGTCAAAAGAAAATGGGAGGAAAACGGTGATAAGAATCACCAATACAACAACAACAGCAATTACAACAATAATCGCAACAATTATCCCAACAATCGCAACATCAATCGCAACTACAACAAATGGCCCAACAACAACAACAACAACAACAACAACAACAACAACAACAGCAGCAACTATAACAATCATCCCAACAACAATAATAACCGCAACAACAATAACAATCAGAAGCAGTTATGCCAAAGGTGTGAAAAGTATCACTCAGGGTTCTGCACCAAATTTTGCAACAAGTGTAAAAGAAATGGTCATAGCGCGGTGAAGTGTGAGGTCTACGGACCAGGGGTTAATAGAACGAAAGGAACAAATGGTGTCGGAACGAGTAATGGTGGAGCAAGTAGTGTCGGAGCAAGTTATGCCAATGTAGTTTGTTATAAATGTGGAAAACCGGGCCACATTATTAGAAATTGCCCGAACCAGGAGAACACGAATGGAAAAGGCCGCGGAAGAGTTTTCAATATTAATGCGGCAGAGGCACAGGAAGACCCGGAGCTTGTTACGGGTACGTTTCTTATTGACAATAAATCTGCTTACGTTTTATTTGATTCGGGTGCGGATAGAAGCTATATGAGTAGAGATTTTGTGCTAAATTAAGTTGTCCATTGACGCCTTTGGATAGTAAATTTTTACTCGAATTAGCAAATGGTAAATTAATTTCAGCAGATAATATATGTCGGAATTGAGAAATTAAACTGGTTAGCGAAACATTTAAGATTGATTTGATACCAGTAGAGTTAGGGAGTTTTGATGTGATAATCGGTATGGACTGGTTGAAAGAAGTGAAAGCAGAGATCGTTTGTTACAAAAATGCAATTCGCATTATACGAGAAAAAGGAAAACCCTTAATGGTGTACGGAGAAAAGGGCAACACGAAGCTACATCTTATTAGTAATTTGAAGGCACAAAAATTAATAAGAAAAGGTTGCTATGCTGTTCTAGCACACGTCGAGAAAGTACAAACTGAAGAAAAGAGCATCAATGATGTTCCCGTTGCAAAAGAATTTCCCGATGTATTTCCGAAAGAATTACCGGGATTACCCCCACATCGATCCGTAGAATTTCAAATAGATCTTGTACCAGCAGCTGCACCAATAGCTCGTGCTCCTTACAGACTCGCACCCAGCGAGATGAAAGAACTGCAAAGCCAATTACAAGAACTTTTAGAGCGTGGTTTCATTCGACCAAGAACATCACCGTGGGGAGCTCCTGTTTTGTTTGTCAAGAAGAAAGATGGTACATTCAGGTTGTGTATCGACTACCGAGAGTTGAACAAACTTACCATCAAGAACCGCTACCCACTACCGAGAATCGACGACTTATTTGATCAACTACAAGGCTCATCTGTTTATTCAAAGATTGACTTACGTTCCGGGTATCATCAAATGCTGGTGAAAGAAGATGATATTCCAAAGACTGCTTTCAGAACACGTTACGGTCATTACGAGTTTATGGTCATGCCGTTTGGTTTAACTAATACACCAGCTGTGTTCATGGACCTTATAAACCGAGTGTGTGGACCATACCTTGACAAGTTTGTCATTGTTTTCATTGATGACATACTTATTTACTCAAAGAATGACCAAGAACACGGTGAATATTTGAGAAAGGTGTTAGAAGTATTGAGGAAGGAAGAATTGTACGCTAAGTTTTCAAAGTGTGCATTTTGGTTGGAAGAAGTTCAATTCCTCGGTCACATAGTGAACAAAGAAGGTATTAAGGTGGATCCGGCAAAGATAGAAACTGTTGAAAAGTGGGAAACCCCGAAAACTCCGAAACACATACGCCAGTTTTTAGGACTAGCTGGTTACTACAGAAGGTTCATCCAAGACTTTTCCAGAATAGCAAAACCCTTGACTGCATTAACGCATAAATGGAAGAAATTTGAATGGAATGATGAACAAGAGAAAGCGTTTCAGTTATTGAAGAAAAAGCTAACAACGGCACCTATATTGTCATTGCCTGAAGGGAATGATGATTTTGTGATTTATTGTGACGCATCAAAGCAAGGTCTTGGTTGTGTATTAATGCAATGAACGAAGGTTATTGCTTATGCGTCTAGACAATTGAAGATTCACGAACAAAATTATACGACACATGATTTGGAATTAGGCGCGGTTGTTTTTGCATTAAAGACTTGGAGGCACTACTTATATGGGGTCAAAAGTATTATATATACCGACCACCAAAGTCTTCAACACATATTTAATCAGAAACAACTGAATATGAGGCAGCGTAGGTGGATTGAATTGTTGAATGATTACGACTTTGAGATTCATTACCACCCGGGGAAGGCAAATGTGGTAGCCGACGCCTTGAGCAGAAAGGACAGAGAACCCATTCGAGTAAAATCTATGAATATAATGATTCACACTAACCTTACTACTCAAATAAAGGAAGCGCAACAAGGAGTTTTGAAAGAGGGAAATTTAAAGGATGAAATACCCAAAGGATCGGAGAAGCATCTTAATATTCGGGAAGACGGAACCCGGTATAGGGCTGAAAGAATTTGGGTACCAAAATTTGGAGATATGAGAGAAATGGTACTTAGAGAAGCTCATAAAACCAGATACTCAATACATCCTGGAATGGGGAATATGTACAAGGATCTCAAGAAACATTTTTGGTGGCCGGGTATGAAAGCCGATGTTGCTAAATACGTAGGAGAATGTTTGACGTGTTCTAAGGTCAAAGCTGAGCATCAAAAACCATCAGGTCTACTTCAACAACCCGAAATCCCGGAATGGAAATGGGAAAACATTACCATGGATTTCATCACTAAATTGCCAAGGACTGTAAGTGCTTTTGATACTATTTGGGTAATAGTTGATCATCTCACCAAATCAGCACACTTCCTGCCAATAAGAGAAGATGACAAGATGAAGAAGTTAGCAAGACTGTATTTAAAGGAAGTCATCTCCAGACATGGAATACCAATCTCTATTATCTCTGATAGGGATGGCAGATTTATTTCAAGATTCTGGCAGACATTACAGCAAGCATTAGGAACTCGTCTAGACATGAGTACTGCCTATCATCCACAAACTGATGGGCAGAGTGAAAGGACGATACAAACGCTTGAAGACATGCTACGAGCATGTGTTATTGATTTCGGAAACAGTTGGGATCAACATCTACCGTTAGCAGAATTTTCCTACAACAACAGCTACCATTCAAGCATTGAGATGGAGCCGTTTAAAGCACTTTATGGTAGAAAGTGCAGGTCTCCGATTTGTTGGAGTGAAGTGGGGGATAGACAGATTACGGGTCCGGAGATAATACAAGAAACTACCGAGAAGATCATCCAAATTCAACAAAGATTGAAAACCGCCCAGAGTCGACAAAAGAGCTATGCAGACAGTAAAAGAAAAGATATAGAGTTTGAAATTGGAGAAATGGTCATGCTTAAGGTTTCACCTTGGAAAGGCGTTGTTCGATTTGATAAACGGGGGAAACTAAATCCAAGGTACATTGGACCATTCAAGATTATAAATCGTGTCGGACCAGTAGCTTACCAACTGGAGCTACCTCAACAACTCGCGGCTGTACATAACACTTTTCACGTCTCAAATTTGAAGAAATGTTTTGCCACTATTCCGTTGGACGAAATCCAAATCAATGAAAAACTTCAATTCATTGAAGAACCCGTCGAAATAATGGATCGTGAGGTTAAGAGAATTAAACAAAACAAGATACCGATTGTTAAGGTTCAATGGAATGCTCGTAGAGGACCCGAGTTCACCTGGGAGCATGAAGATCAGATGAAGAAGAAATACCCGCATTTATTTCCAGAAGATACGTCAACACCTCCAACTGCTTAAAATTTCGGGACGAAATTTATTTAACGGGTAGGTACTGTAGTGACCCGAACTTTTCCATGTTTATATATATATTAAATGAAATTGTTATTTACATGATTAAGTGTTTCCAACATATTAAGCAATCAAACTTGTTAAGACTTGATTAATTGAAATAGGTTTCATATAGACAATTGACCACCCAAGTTGACCGGTGATTCACGAACGTTAAAACTTGTAAAAACTATACGATGACATATATATGTTTATATATATAGTTAACATGATTTTATTATAAGTATGTATCTCATTAGGTATTTTAACAATGAGTTATATACATAAAAAATGAGACTATTAATTTAAGAAACTCGAAAACGATATATATAACGATTATCGTTATAACAACGTCTTACTAGGTACATATGAATCATATTAAGATATTGACACACTTGGTTAATTATGTTAAATGATAAGTAAATATATTATTAAGTGTATTAACAATGAAATACATATGTAAAAATAAGACTACTAACTTAATGATTTCGAAACGAGACATATATGTAACGATTATCGTTGTAACGACATTTAACTGTATATATATCATACTAAGATATATTATATATCATAATATCATGATAATATAACAATTTAACATCTCATTTGTTATAATAAACAATGGGTTAACAACATTCAACAAGATCGTTAACCTAAAGGTTTCAAAACAACATTTACATGTAACGACTAACGATGACTTAACGACTCAGTTAAAATGTATATACATGTAGTGTTTTAATATGTATTCATACACTTTTGAAAGACTTCAATACACTTATCAAAATACTTCTACTTAACAAAAATGCTTACAATTACATCCTCGTTCAGTTTCATCAACAATTCTACTCGTATGCACCCGTATTCGTACTCGTACAATACACAGCTTTTTGATGTATGTACTATTGGTATATACACTCCAATGATCAGCTCTTAGCAGCCCATGTGAGTCACCTAACACATGTGGGAACCATCATTTGGCAACTAGCATGAAATATCTCATAAAATTACAAAAATATGAGTAATCATTCATGACTTATTTACATGAAAACAAAATTACATATCCTTTATATCTAATCCATACACCAACGACCAAAAACACCTACAAACACTTTCATTCTTCCATTTTCTTCTTCTTATTGATCTCTCTCAAGTTCTATCTTCAAGTTCTAAGTGTTCTTCATAAATTCCAAAAGTTCTAGTTTCATAAAATCAAGAATACTTCCAAGATTGCAAGTTTACTTCCAAGTTTTCTAAATCCATTCCAAGTAATCATCCAAGATCAAGAAACCTTTGTTACTTATAGTAGGTTATCTTTATAATACAAGGTAATAATCATATTCAAACTTTAATTCAATTTCTATAACTATAACAATCTTATTTCGACTGGAAATCTTACTTGAAATTGTTTTCGTGTCATGATTCTGCTTCAAGAACTTTCAAGCCATCCAAGGATCCTTTGAAGCTAGATCTATTTTTCTCATTTCCAGTAGTTTTATCCAAGGAACTTGAGGTAGTAATGATGTTCATAACATCATTCAATTCATACATATAAAGCTATCTTATTCGAAGGTTTAAACTTGTAATCACTAGAACATAGTTTAGTTAATTCTAAACTTGTTCGCAAATAAAAGTTAATCCTTTTAACTTGACTTTTAAAATCAACTTAACACATGTTCTATATCTATATGATATGCTAACTTAATGATTTAAAACCTGAAAACACGAAAAACACCGTAAAACCGGATTTACGCCGTCGTAGTAACACCGCGGGCTGTTTTGGGTTAGTTAATTAAAAACTAGGATAAACTTTGATTTAAAAGTTGTTATTCTGGGAAAATGATTTTTATTATGAACATGAAACTATATCCAAAAATTATGGTTAAACTCAAAGTAGAAGTATGTTTTCTAAAATGGTCATCTAGACGTCGTTCTTTCGACTGAAATGACTACCTTTACAAAAAAGACTTGTAACTTATTTTTCCGACTAAAAGCCTATAATTTTTCTGTGTAGATTCATAAAATAGAGTTCAATATGAAACCATAGCAATTTGATTCACTCAAAATGGATTTAAAATGAAGAAGTTATGGGTAAAACAAGATTGGATAATTTTTCTCATTTTAGCTACGTGAAAATTGGTAACAAATCTATTCCAACCATAACTTAATCAACTTGTATTGTATATTATGTAATCTTGAGATACCATAGACACGTATACAATGTTTCGACCTATCATGTCGACACATCTATATATATTTCGGAACAACCATAGACACTCTATATGTGAATGTTGGAGTTAGCTATACAGGGTTGAGGTTGATTCCAAAATATATATAGTTTGAGTTGTGATCAATACTGAGATACGTATACACTGGGTCGTGGATTGATTCAAGATAATATTTATCGATTTATTTCTGTACATCTAACTGTGGACAACTAGTTGTAGGTTACTAACGAGGACAGCTGACTTAATAAACTTAAAACATCAAAATATATTAAAAGTGTTGTAAATATATTTTGAACATACTTTGATATATATATGTATATATTGTTATAGGTTCGTGAATCAACCAGTGGCCAAGTCTTACTTCCCGACGAAGTAAAAATCTGTGAAAGTGAGTTATAGTCCCACTTTTAAAATCTAATATTTTTGGGATGAGAATACATGCAGGTTTTATAAATGATTTACAAAATAGACACAAGTACGTGAAACTACATTCTATGGTTGAATTATCGAAATCGAATATGCCCTTTTTATTAAGTCTGGTAATCTAAGAATTAGGGAACAGACACCCTAATTGACGCGAATCCTAAAGATAGATCTATTGGGCCTAACAAACCCCATCCAAAGTACCGGATGCTTTAGTACTTCGAAATTTATATCATATCCGAAGGGTGTCCCGGAATGATGGGGATATTCTTATATATGCATCTTGTTAATGTCGGTTACCAGGTGTTCACCATATGAATGATTTTTATCTCTATGTATGGGATGTATATTGAAATATGAAATCTTGTGGTCTATTTGTACGATTTGATATATATAGGTTAAACCTATAACTCACCAACATTTTTGTTGACGTTTAAAGCATGTTTATTCTCAGGTGAATACTAAGAGCTTCCGCTGTTGCATACTAAAATAAGGACAAGATTTGGAGTCCATGTTTGTATGATACTGTGTAAAAACTGCATTCAAGAAAATGATTTCGATGTAACATATTTGTATTGTAAACCATTATGTAATGTGTGACGACCCGAAAATTTACGATCAAATTTAAATTTAATTTCATATAATCTCTACACGATAAGCAAAGTCTGTAATGTTGAGTCTTAAAATTTTTGAACTGTTTAGATGAAATCATTACCCTTTGATTATTTCCGACGATTCACGAACCACTATTTGAAAATAGATACATATATATTTATATATATATATATATATATATATATATATATATATATATATATATATATATATATATATATATATATATATATATATATATATATATATCTTAATTATTATAAACTAAAATATTATATGAGTTAATTAATATATGATATTATTATTAAAATAAATCTATATTTATATGTAATGTATATTGAATATATATTTTGTGATCTCGAATCTATTTAGTGAACGACAGTAACACTCAATTGCCATTCGATTGATATTAAGCTAGTTAAATTTGAACTTATGTGATTTAAAAATAAATGGTGATCCGAAAATGAGTTCTATAAATTTTAGGCTTACTAAAAATATATTTAGGATCTAATTATTAAATTTTAGCACTTTTTATATTTCACCCATAAGTGAGAGGGACAGTTGATGTAAATTTTATTTATTAGATTAATGATTGAATTTTATACCATAATGACCAAAATAAATAAATATAGTTAATTTAAAAAATATGGGATTTTCTTTCTGAAGACTTTTTATACGCCGCTAAATTAAACAACGGAGCACGATATAATACCCGTTAAAACTGTCGGTACAAAAGGATAAGAAAATGGCTGCTAAACTATAAAATTACTATTGGGTACTGTGCTTAATTGAGTGATTTACGCTTTGTTTTCCTGTGTATGAAAGTGTGATTCATATATATTATTATGTTATTATTATTAATATTATATTATTAATATAAATAAATACACATGTAGTGATATGAGACCAAGTATCATCTAACTCATCTGCATCTATTTTCTCTGATTCAAGGACCCTTTCTCCTATCTCCTTTACAAGTATTCGACTACCACCATCACCATCCAACATCAACCTCTTACCTTCGGCTACTACCACCACCTCACCAACCACCACAACAACACGCCATTTGTCTTCAACCGTGAGCACCCAACCATCCACACACCTTATATCCACTACTAGTCTACTCGTGATACTGCAGGCTGCTGCAAATATGTTGTGATCGACCAGAAACAACCACCTTGAATGACCACCCACTTCACGACATCACTACACTTTCCAACACCTCACAACCCACGAACAACCCAACAAATGCACCAACTATGCTGCTATAGCTTCGGCTTCGGTTAATATTATTTTTCTTAATTTGGTGTTCCCTGTCCGACAACCACAATAACAGCCACCCCGAACACCACCTAAACCTGTTACTGTTTTAAAAGTAATTACCTCTATTGATTTATCACCACCGAACACCACTATTCTATTCAAGTTACAAACTATAAACCATAACCCAAACCATCTCTCTTCTTCTCACTCTTTATAATTCAAAGAACTAACACCACCATCACCATAATAAACGTCAACCTACAACCATGATCTACCACCACTTGAAACCCTACAACCACTAAGAACCATCACCTTACTTGTTGTTCATTCGAAACCATTTGTTTTCCTTGTTCGATCACCATGGACTCCCTTATTATTCAAAGCCGTGTTGTTACTGTATGATTTCATTGCAACTACAGCCGACCAATCTGTTTGGCTGTATAGCTATCGTAACCCATCAAGGAATCACCACCATAAACCACCTTCAAACTACTATTTTGTTTTCAAGTTCATCATGATGCTTCTGTTTTCGGTTAACTGTTGTTCGAGTAGATCACCTGACCTCTTTAATTCAAACCAAAATTCTAAGAAACAAAAGAAGTGGTACACATATTTAATTGGGGTTTGTCAACTTGATTATGATTATATATTACAATACAGTACATGTGGGACTAAAAGTAATTTGTTGGTTGACAAAATGAACCACTTTAAGGTGACGTGGTGATAGAAAATGATGAACAGCACGTGACAGTAAGATGATGAGCTGTTGCATTTTTTTTTTCTTCGGGCTTCTTGTGAAAAATCAAACAACCCACACGTATTTTTTTTTTTGGCTTGATAATTTGTTATTTGGGTTTCCAGACATCTAATCGGGCTTTAAGTTGGGCCGTAAAACTTGGGCTAACATGGCTGCCATTATTTTTGTACAAAACCCCCAAACCATGGAAGCTTTAAACGATGATAAAGATGGTGAGTGATGATAGCTGTTAAATGAAATAGATGATGGAGGTTTATGAAGATTATGAATGATGATGATGAAGATGTTAAATGGGTTTAGAAGAAGGCATAAGCGTTGATAAGTTAAATAAATTAATATGCGAATAAACTCAGAAAGTAGCTAGTGGTTCAACTGTTTAAGGGTGTTTGTGTGTAACGAGAGGTCGCGGGTTCGAGCCCAGACTGTGTCATTTTTTTTAGAAAAAAAGGGAAGGACAATCAGACAGTCACATATATTAGGGTAAATATATTTGGGCTGTGATATAGATCATGAAGATAACAGACAGACAGATGGTTAGGCGTGTTGTGTTAGACCGAGAGGTCGCAGGTTCGAGCCTGGGCAAGGGCACTTATTTTTGGAACTTATTCTTTGAGGTAGTTTTCTATTATTATTATTATTATTATGATGATTATTATTATTATTATTAAAGTTATTATGATTAATATTTTTAGTAAAGCAGTTATTATTTTTATTATTATTATCATAAGTGTTATTATTAATCTTATCATTATTATTAATAATATGAATATTAGTATTGTTATTATTAAACTTATTATCATGATTATCATTTTTACTAAAATTTATTATACTGTTATCCCTAAAACTAGTAACGTTGTTACAAATAGATATTTTTATATAAAAATGCATTACACCATATTTTATTATTAAAAGATATTAATTAAACTATATGTAAAAGATATCAATTAATATATAAATATATATTAAACGTTAATATACAGTTTGATCATTTATGATAAATATTAGTTATACAAAACATATGAACTAAATATATTAAATTCATCAAAATAATATATAGTATAACGAGTATATTATTAACAACAACAATATATATATATATATATATATATATATATATATATATATATATATATATATATATATATATATATATATATATATATATATATATATATATATATATATATATATATATATATATATATATATATATATATATATATATATACACATACATAGATAATATCTCGATTATGATCATGTTTTAATAAATATACAATTGATATAGGTTCGTGAATCCGAGGCCAACCTTGCATTGTTTAGTTGTTCAATGTCGTTATATGTATTTTACTACAAAATACAATACGGTGAGTTTCATTTGCTCCCTTTTTAAATGCTTTTGCAATATATATTTTTGGGACTGAGAATACATGCGCTGCTTTTATAAATGTTTTACGAAATAGACACAAGTAATCGAAACTACATTATATGGTTGAATGATCGAAATCGAATATGCCCCTTTTAGTCTGGTAATCTAAGAATTAGGGAACAGACACCCTAATTGACGCGAATCTTAAAGATAGATCTATCGGGCCCAACAAGCCCCATCCAAAGTACCGGATGCTTTAGTACTTCGAAATTTATATCATGTCCGAAGGAGGATCCCGGAATGATGGGGATATTCTTATATGCATATTGTGAATGTCGGTTACCAGGTGTTCAATCCATATGAATGATATTTTTGTCTCTATGCATGGGACGTATGATTATGAGAAATGGAAGTATGAAATCTTGTGGTCTATTAAAATTATGAAATGATTCTTTATGATAAACTAATGAACTCACCAACCTTTTGGTTGACACTTTAAAGCATGTTTATTCTCAGGTACGAAAGAAATCTTCCGCTGTGCATTTGCTCATATTAGAGATATTACTTGGAGTCATTCATGACATATTTCAAAAGATGTTGCATTCGAGTCGTTGCGTTCATCAAGATTATTATTAAGTCAATTATATTTGGATATATTATGAAATGCTTTACATGCCTGTCAACTGTCGATGTAATGAAAGTTTGTCTTTTAAAAACGAATGCAATGTTTGTAAAATTTATCATATAGAGGTCAATTACCTCGCTATGTAATCAACTGTTGTGAATCGTTTGTAATCGATATGGACTTCGTCCGGATGGATTAGGATGGGTCCTTTCAGTTGGTATCAGAGCGGTGGTCTTAGCGAACCATGCCTGCATTAGTGTGTCTAACTGATAAGTCGTTAGGATGCATTAGTGAGTCTGGACTTCGACCGTGTCTGCATGTCAAAAGTTTTGCTTATCATTTTATGTCAAAAATTACCTGCTTATCATTCTTAGAGAATCACTTGCTTATCATTCCTAGTCTAGACACATCTTACTGCAATGATTACATGAATAGTGTATAGACAAAATTCGTATCTTAGCGTATCTGCTAATTCATATCTTAGCATATCTGTTACTGTAGACTTTGCCTGACAGCTTCCGTAGATTCCTCCGTAACTTATGAGATTTTAGTATTATATATGCATATGTAAATTATGTATTGCAGAATACTAATCTACATCATATAATCTATTTCTTATCAAAAATCCTTCATCTGATCGTACGAGATGAATCCTTCAACTAGTTCGAGTCCCTCGGATTCCGACAGCTATTCCGATAGTTATCCCGACAGTTATTCAGAATGGATAGTCATCTAAGCTCCGGAAGCAACGACACCAGAATGAATCAACCAATCATCCATCCCCAATTCATCTGATTGATTCATAGTTGACTTAATCAATGGAGACGCGCAGAAGGCGATCCCATCCACTAACCGAATTCACCTTTTGGCAAAGAACCTGAAGCACTTACCGGCGAACCTGTTCGTAACACTAATTCACCCTCATTTCCCAAATACCTCGCCACGACTATATCATAACTCAGATTCTAAACCTTATTCATCCTCTCGCTCCGACCGACAATCCAACCGGAATAATAGAAGAAGTCAATGAACTTCGCGCTCATGTAATTAATTTGGAAAAATATGGTGCAAAATGTACCAGCTTCAGCAACATCACCGGCACCAACAGTACTATCAGTAACAGCACCAGTACCATCAACAATCCATGCCTCAACATCCCATTCAGTACCTCGAGTACAATTATCATTCTACGTATCATTCTACCTCATTTATCTTTGTACTACATGGCGATTATGTAATCTCTAATGTTTTAGAGATTATATATTCTTGTTCTAACGGTAAATCAAATGAGATTAATATCATATTAACTCATTAAATCCATGATTTCATCTGAAGAAAATATACATGTATATATGTTTTCATAAAGATTGTAATTAAAAATTCTTTTGTACAAACTGTTAATGGTGAAAATATTTTAACGGGTAGGTAATACCCGAGGAATATTTAGATTTCACATTAATAAGTTACACTGTACATTCTTTCAATTCTGATTCAACAGTCATTTACTATTCTACTTACATCTACAGATATACGAATCTGTTCACCACAAAATAACCATTTTCATTCAATTTTATATTTGGATTTTGACCTATCAGAATCCAACAAGTGGCATAAAGAAGAAAAAAAACATTTGATAGAATAAAATTTGTTAGAAACAGACAAATTAACTATGAAAAATTTTGTTAAGAATCCACGCTAACTATTCCTAGCTAACTGATTACATTTTATTTATCGCAGTTTATTTATCGCAATTTAATTATCGCAATTTTATGTATTGTCAGTTAATTTCTGTTATTTACTTTACGCACTTTATTTATCGTCATTTAATTTCTGTTATTTATTTTACGCACTTTAAATATCGGGACACGTATTCAAAGTTTTGACATATCATATCGACGCATCTATATATATTATTTGGAATAACCATAGACACTCTATATGCAGTAATGATCGAGTTCTCTATACAGGGTTGAGGTTGATTCTATAATAATATATATACTTTGAGTTGTGATCGAGTCTGAGACATGTAGACGGGTCACGACACGTATTAATTAATTCGAATATAATATATTAAACTATATATGAATTATTGAACTATTAACTGTGGACTATCAACTGAGGACTACCAACATTGAACAATTAAAATGAACTAAAATATAGATTATAACATATGAAACTAAATAATTCTTCAAGTTTGCCACTTGATTTCATCTTAAACCTCATTTGTATCTTGACGATTACAATATGCGTTCAAACCTTTCATGATTCTTGAAAACAACTCAATCGATAGGATGAATCAATCGCACTTCATCTACGGAAGGAAAGAATTATGCATATAGTTATGCACCTGAGAAACTCTCGGCAACTAAGTAAAAGTTTAACACGTAGCCGCGTCAGATCCTTTGACATTTATTAGCAAAAATAACTTTGCGATCCCTTTTCAAAGTAGCCAATTTTGTCACAGCTCTAACAAGTCAACTTTGACTTTTCATTCGAAGTAGCCTTACTATAATCCTGATATATACAATTACCCTTTCGATGCTGGAGAATTCTTTTATATTCTACCATATTACCAATAGACGTACCAGCAACCTCGTTGCTTTTTGGCTTAAATCTCTCTGACAAATCATTATATTTATTCATTGAAACACTATCATATACTCATCCGCATCTTGTAACGAGAACTACCATAACAATTACCAGGAATCAGCAATCAGTACTTTGAAAACTCACAGCATATCTACATCAACAGTTATATATATGACATTTATCTCTTAGAATTATGATCTCTCATTCTGAAATTCTGAAAGGCACTCAGTCACAAATCAATACTCTGAATGTTGAAAAAGCTGAATGAAGCAGCAGAAAACATAGACAACCGTAAACGACCTTAATCATCGGAAGTTTGATGATAAAGAATAGTATATTGGAAAAGCTCAGAAAAGTTAAAACTGGAAAACGGATTGAGCTAACCACGAAGGAGTCCAAGGACAAATACAAGGACCATATCCTATATTCAAAGAATCCAGATAATTCTGGATCCATTGAAATCTTTAGAGAATATCTTGCTCCGAAGTCATGTTAAAATCTTGCGAAAAATCTTTCTCCATCAACCATCGAACTTAGAAATTCCAAAATATCATCATCAATATCTTCGATATTTCTGAGGATATTTTCATAAATATTCTCGTCCGAAATTATATACCTCTTCGTGCTTCCTGTGTATCATTATATTGGAAACATTCAATAGAAAATTTAGTACCGAAAAGCAGATTATGCGAAACTATGAAGAAAGCCGTGGACAAATCACAAAGAATAAGTTTGACTTTAATGAATCCAAATGAATCAATGCCTGCTGAAATCTTTAGCGAATATATTGCTCCTTACTCTAAACCCTTGCGGATAATAATTTCCATCATCCTCTGATCTTAGATATTCAAAGATATTATCGTATCATTCATTATAAATATCCTCCATATTTCTGAAGATATTTTCATAACTATTCTTATCTGAAATCATTAATCTCTTCGTGCTATCAGTGTTACATCATATAGAAACTGTTAGTTTCTATATTATGTAAACTTTCGAGCTTAAAATATGAATGTTATTGAATTAATGTTGGGAACTGATGCATGAGTTAGTATAATATAATGACACTTGATCAACGTGATTATATTACAGTAAGTCATGCTGAGTTTCTAATGGGATGTGATGATTCATAGATTATATTGTCATCATGTGCCATGTTACATGACTCTTGCATTCTATCTAATCTATAAACATATTAAGAACATATTTTCTTGATAGTCCTATCTTTCCCTTGAATTCTGATAATTTAGCCAATCAAGATCGTGCTATTACAATCTTTCTTAGAACATTAGTTATGTTCATTCGAAACTCTATACCTACGAATTCTGGATCATTATTCGCTTGAATTAAAGTCGGGAAAAGAAACCAAAAGGATGGAACCCCAAATTATAAAGGAAACGAAGGGGGTAGATATATGGTAAAACATACGATAGAGCAATCAAGACAGATTATCACATTTAATCCAAACGGATCTTAATTTTCTTATTCGCCAAAGAATCAAATCTTTTAGATTTCGAAGATCTTCTTTAAATTCCTTGAATTCCGAAAATCAACCGTATATACGTCAAGAGATATGACGAAACGTTATTTTCTCATTTCACTCTTTTGTGATAGCTTTACTTGTCTTCTTCACAAAAACAAATTGTTTTATCCATATTACTCACTGATGATAAAACCCTAATTTCTAACTCATATTCGTCATGAAAACAAATTTATTGTCAGCCATGACCATCCCACTCAAATTTCGGGACGAAATTTCTTTAACGGGTAGGTACTGTGACGACCCGGAAATTTCCGATCAAATTTAAACTTAATTTCATATGATCTCGACACGATAAGCAAAGTCTGTAATGTTGAGTCTTAAAATTTTTGAACTGTTTAGATGAAATCATTACCCTTTGATTATTTCCGACGATTCACGAACCACTATTTGAAAATAGATACATATATATTTATATTTATATATATATATATATATATATATATATATATATATATATATATATATATATATATATATATATATATATATATATATATATATATATATATATATATATATATCTTAATTATTATAAACTAAAATATTATATGAGTTAATTAATATATGATATTATTATTAAAATAAATCTATATTTATATGTAATGTATATTGAATATATATTTTGTGATCTCGAATCTATTTAGTGAACGACAGTAACACTCAATTGACATTCGATTGATATTAAGCAAGTTAAATTTGAACTTATGTGATTTAAAAATAAATGGTGATCCGAAAATGAGTTCTATAAATTTTAGGCTTACTAAAAATATATTTAGGATCTAATTATTAAATTTTAGCACTTTTTATATTTCACCCATAAGTGAGAGGGACAGTTGATGTAAATTTTATTTATTAGATTAATGATTGAATTTTATACCATAATGACCAAAATAAATAAATATAGTTAATTTAAAAAATATTGGATTTTCTTTCTGAAGACTTTTTATACGCCGCTAAATTAAACAACGGAGCACGATATAATACCCGTTAAAACTGTCGGTACAAAAGGATAAGAAAATGGCTGCTAAACTATAAAATTACTATTGGGTACTGTGCTTAATTGAGTGATTTACGCTTTGTTTTCCTGTGTATGAAAGTGTGATTCATATATATTATTATGTTATTATTATTAATATTATATTATTAATATAAATAAATACACATGTAGTGATATGAGACCAAGTATCATCTAACTCATCTGCATCTATTTTCTCCGATTCAAGGACCCTTTCTCCTATCTCCTTTACAAGTATTCGACTACCACCATCACCATCCAACATCAACCTCTTACCTTCGGCTACTACCACCACCTCACCAACCACCACAACAACACGCACTTGTCTTCAACCGTGAGCACCCAACCATCCACACACCTTATATCCACTACTAGTCTACTCGTGATACTGCATGCTGCTGCAAATATGTTGTGATCGACCAGAAACAACCACCTTGAATGACCACCCACTTCACGACATCACTACACTTTTCAACACCTCACAACCCATGAACAACCCAAAAATGCACCAACTATGCTGCTATAGCTTCGACTTAGGTTAATATTATTCTTCTTAATTTGGTGTTCCCTGTCCGACAACCACAATAACAGCCACCCCGAACACCACCTAAACCTGTTACTGTTTTAAAAGTAATTACCTCTATTGATTTATCACCACCGAACACCACTATTCTATTCAAGTTACAAACTATAAACCATAACCCAAACCATCTCTCTTCTTCTCTCTCTTTATAATTCAAAGAACTAACACCACCATCACCATAATAAACGCCACCCTACAACCATGATCTACCACCACTTGAAACCCTACAACCACTAAGAACCATCACCTTACTTGTTGTTCGTTCGAAACCATTTGTTTTCCTTGTTCGATCACCATGGACTCCCTTATTATTCAAAGCCGTGTTGTTACTGTATGATTTCATTGCAACTACAGCCGACCAATCTGTTTGGTTGTATAGCTATCGTAACCCATCAAGGAATCACCACCATAAACCACCTTCAAACTACTGTTTTGTTTTCAAGTTCATCATGATGCTTCTGTTTTCGGTTAACTGTTGTTCGAGTAGATCACTTGACCTCTTTAATTCAAACCAAAATTCTAAGAAACAAAAGAAGTGGTACACATATTTAATTGGTGTTTGTCAACTTGATTATGATTATATATTATAATACAGTACATGTGGGACTAAAAGTAATTTGTTGGTTGACAAAATGAACCACTTTAAGGTGACGTGGTGATAGAAAATGATGAACAGCACGTGACAGTAAGATGATGAGCTGTTGCATTTTTTTTTTCTTCGGGCTTCTTGTGAAAAATCAAACAACCCACACGTATTTTTTTTTTTGGCTTGATAATTTGTTATTTGGGTTTCCAGACATCTAATCGGGCTTTAAGTTGGGCCGTAAAACTTGGGCTAACATGGCTGCCATTATTTTTGTACAAAACCCACAAACCATGGAAGCTTTAAACGATGATA
Organism: Rutidosis leptorrhynchoides; assembly: GCF_046630445.1. NCBI lineage: Eukaryota > Viridiplantae > Streptophyta > Magnoliopsida > Asterales > Asteraceae > Rutidosis > Rutidosis leptorrhynchoides. Next base: position 429,149,464 of record NC_092334.1, on the reverse strand, counting down.
AAGATGGTAAGTGATGATAGCTGTTAAATGAAATAGATGATGGAGGTTTATGAAGATTATGAATGATGATGATGAAGATGTTAAATGGGTTTAGAAGAAGGCATAAGCGTTGATAAGTTAAATAAATTAATATGCGAATAAACTCATAAAGTAGCTGGTGGTTCAACTGTTTAAGGGTGTTTGTGTGTAACGAGAGGTCGCGGGTTCGAGCCCAGACTGTGTCATTTTTTTTAGAAAAAAAGGGAAGGACAATCAGACAGTCACATATATTAGGGTAAATATATTTGGGCTGTGATATAGATCATGAAGATAACAGACAGATGGTTAGGCGTGTTGTGTTAGACCAAGAGGTCGCGGGTTCGAGCCTGGGCAAGGGCACTTATTTTTGGAACTTATTCTTTGAGGTAGTTTTCTATTATTATTATTATTATGATGATTATTATTATTATTATTAAAGTTATTATGATTAATATTTTTAGTAAAGCAGTTATTATTATTATTATTATTATCATAAGTGTTATTATTAATCTTATCATTATTATTAATAATATGAATATTAGTATTGTTATTATTAAACTTATTATCATGATTATCATTTTTACTAAAATTTATTATACTGTTATCCCTAAAACTAGTAACGTTGTTACAAATAGATATTTTTATATAAAAATGCATTACACCATATTTTATTATTAAAAAGATATTAATTAAACTATATGTAAAAGATATCAATTAATATATAAATATATATTAAACGTTAATATACAGTTTGATCATTTATGATAAATATTAGTTATACAAAACATATGAACTAAATATATTAAATTCATCAAAATAATATATAGTATAACGAGTATATTATTAACAACAACAATATATATATATATATATATATATATATATATATATATATATATATATATATATATATATATATATATATATATATACATAGATAATATCTCGATTATGATCATGTTTTAATAAATATACAATTGATATAGGTTCGTGAATCTGAGGCCAACCTTGCATTGTTTAGTTGTTCAATGTCGTTATATGTATTTTACTACAAAATACAATACGGTGAGTTTCATTTGCTCCCTTTTTAAATGCTTTTGCAATATATATTTTTGGGACTGAGAATACATGCGCTGCTTTTATAAATGTTTTACGAAATAGACACAAGTAATCGAAACTACATTATATGGTTGAATGATCGAAATCGAATATGCCCCTTTTAGTCTGGTAATCTAAGAATTAGGGAACAGACACCCTAATTGACGCGAATCTTAAAGATAGATCTATCGGGCCCAACAAGCCCCATCCAAAGTACCGGATGCTTTAGTACTTCGAAATTTATATCATGTCCGAAGGAGGATCCCGGAATGATGGGGATATTCTTATATGCATATTGTGAATGTCGGTTACCAGGTGTTCAATCCATATGAATGATATTTTTGTCTCTATGCATGGGACGTATGATTATGAGAAATGGAAGTATGAAATCTTGTGGTCTATTAAAATTATGAAATGATTCTTTATGATAAACTAATGAACTCACCAACCTTTTGGTTGACACTTTAAAGCATGTTTATTCTCAGGTACGAAAGAAATCTTTCGCTGTGCATTTGCTCATATTAGAGATATTACTTGGAGTCATTCATGACATATTTCAAAAGATGTTGCATTCAAGTCGTTGCGTTCATCAAGATTATTATTAAGTCAATTATATTTGGATATATTATGAAATGCTTTACATGCCTGTCAACTGTCGATGTAACGAAAGTTTGTCTTTTAAAAACGAATGCAATGTTTGTAAAATTTATCATATAGAGGTCAATTACCTCGCGATGTAAACAACTATTGTGAATCGTTTGTAATCGATATGGACTTCGTCCGGATGGATTAGGACGGGTCCTTCCATAATGGTCGTGTGTAAACAGGATATTTTAGATTATCATTATTTGATAATCTACGTAAAGCTTTTTAAACCTTTATTTATGAAATAAAGGTTATGGTTTGTTTTAAAAATGAATGCAGTCTTTGAAAAACGTCTCATATAGAGGTCAAAACCTCGCAACGAAATGAATTAATATGGAACGTTTTTAATCAATAAGAACGGGACATTTCATTTAGCAGCTCAGCCAAACCATTAACCACCAGCTGATCGGACTGGGGCTTACCAGAAGTTCCTCCACCACCGTATATATATATATATATATATATATATATATATATATATATATATATATATATATATATATATATATATATATATACATAATCCACACGCGACGGACGCGTCATTCACATGTATATACACCACGGTTGTCTAGGCTACCACAGAGGAACCCAACCCGCAGGTTGATCTATCCTACCGAGGCTACCACACAATAGGGACGCACTGAGCTCCAGCAGACAAACATCAACTAACATGCAGTCATCACCACAGACTAACTAACAGTATCAGTAAGTATATCTAACAAGCATGGCAATCATAATATAACATGCTACTATATACTATATACTCCAGTTAGTCCCACTCACCGATTACCAGCAAATGAGAAGGTGTTCAGCTGTCTAATCACTGGACCTTCTCTTTCTCCTTTTCTCCTGAGAAAGACATATACACAAGTTAGTTATAATGTCTCGATAATAACCCGACAACAAAACAATAACACTAAATACCAACACTTAAGCATTTAACAACTGGTCTGTCAACCGTACGAGTAACACTCTCAATCGTACATTCGAAAACACTCAACCGTACGGGTGACAGCTTACTCGTACGTTTGGTCTATGACCAAACATCCTACAGTGACTAATCAGATCCGTACGGTTCACCACACGAGTGATCGGTGACTCGTACGAGTCACATCTCAATCGTACGTATCATCATAATTAAATCATAAGTTTCTATCACCACTCACTCGCACGGTTCACCACACGGGTGACTACCTCAACCGTACGAGTGAAGGCTCACTCGTGCGAGTGATGAAGAACAGTAGTAGCAACTATTTAAACAGATTTTAACTCAAAATGTACAACATAAACATCAATTCATACAGTAAGTTAACACATAAAATCATATATTCACTATATGATAAGCCTACATCATAAACTCAATCAATAACGACACTAAACGGGTACAAAACAAGACATACACAATAAAATCCATTTTTTGACCAAAATAAAGTTTGATCTAGATTCTTAAAACCATATCATTGGATAGTAAACTTCAAGACGAGTCCAACGATAGTTTATTCATCGAAAATGGAGTTACGGTTAGAAAGTTACAGCCTTTTCAAGTTTACCAAAAACTGACCAGTGCTCATTCGCGCGGACGAGACCTCACTCGTGCGAGTGAGTCATCAACCGTGTGGTTGAGCCTCAAATGCGTGGTCACACGTACGGGTGACCTGTCAGAAGTGTGGGAGCTGTTAGAACATTCCAGCTCGCTGATTTTTGCCATTTTGGCCCAAAAACTCGATTTTTGCAAGATTTAACACCAAAACCACTCCCAAAACATCATATTAACTATATAAAACATATTTCTAACATCAATTAAATGCAATAAACACTTAAGATTAGGATTCAAGCATCAAAATCTAACTTTTACTCAAGAACGCAAAAACCCCATTTAAGCAAGAATCAAGACATTAATCAAAGTGATGCTTACCTTAAAATGATCACAAAATCACAAAGAACAAGAAGATGTGAATAATTTAAGCTCTAGATCAAAGATTAGATTTTAGGGTTTGAAGTAGGTGAAGGAGATGAAGAACGGTGTGTGTTTGAAGTAGGCCCGATTGAAGATGTTACAAATCTACCCCCCTTAAGAAGATTCCATCCTCGGAATCTGGTCAAGGTCAAACAACTGGGGATAGCGCGCCCTCATTAACTCATCAGTTTCCCATGTCAAGTTAGAACCTAAACTGTGCCACCATTCCACTAGCACCATTGGAATCTGTTTCTTTCTTAACTTTGTAACCTTCCTGGCTACTATTCTAACCGGCTCTTCCACTAGTTTCTTGTTCAAATCCACTTTCAAGTCTTTCAATGGAAGAATCTGATTTTTATCATCTACTTTGCACTTCTCAGATAGCACACATTGAATGTGTTGTGAATTCCTGCTAACTCTGAAGGAAGATTTAAAACAACATTTTGATCATTCAAAATTTCTTTGATCGGAAATGGCTCAATAAATCTTGGCGCTAGCTTACCACGTGAAAGGACCCGTCCTAATCCATCCGGACGAAGTCCGTATCGATTATAAACAATTCACAATAGTTGATTTCATCGCGAGGTACTTGACCTCTATATGATACATTTTACAAACATTGCATTCGTTTTTGAAAAGACAATATTTCATTACATCGAAAGTTAACGGCATGCATACCATTTCATAATATATCTAATTATAATTGACTTAATATTAATCTTGATGAACTCAACGACTCGAATGCAACGTCTTTTGAAATATGTCATGAATGACTCCAAATAATATCCCTAAAATGAGCAAATGTACAGCGGAAGATTTCTTTCGTACCTGAGAATAAACATGCTTTAAAGTGTCAACCAAAAGGTTGGTGAGTTCATTAGTTTAACATAAATAACCATTATCAATATTTTAATAGACCACAAGATTTACATATTCAGTTCTCATAAATATACATCTCATGCATAGAGACAAAATATCATTCAAATGGATTGAACACCTGGTAACCGACATTCACAATATGTATATAAGAATATCCCCATCATTCTGGGATCCTCCTTCAGACATGATATAAATTTCGAAGTACTAAAGCATCCGGTACTTTGGATGGGGCTTGTTTGGCCCGATAGATCTATCTTTAGAATTCGCGTCAATTAGGGGGTCTGTTCCCTAATTCTTAGATTACCAGACTTAATAAAAAGGGGCATATTCGATTTCGATAATTCAACCATAGAATGTAGTTTCATGTACTTGTGTCTATTTCGTAAAACATTTATAAAAGCAGCGCATGTATTCTCAGTCCCAAAAATATATATTGCAAAAGCATTTAAAAAGGGAACAAATGAAACTCACGAATATAAATATTGTAAAACAGTTAATAAAGCATTTGCATGTATTCTCAGCCCAAAAATGTATTCTCAGCCCAAAAATGTAAAGAGTAAAAGGGAGCAAATGAAACTCACGCATATAAATATTGTAAAACAATTAATAAAGCATTTGCATGTATTCTCAGCCCAAAAACGTAAAGAGTAAAAGGGGAGTAAATGAAACTCACCTAATGTATTTTGTAGTAAAAATACATATGACAACATTGAATCAAAAGTAGGGTTGGCCTCGGATTCACGAACCTATATCATTAATGTATATTAACACACATATTTGTAATCGAGCAAAATTACCTATTATTAGTGATATAATTTTTAATGTTTCAATAATAATCTCATTACATATATTTATATTTTTTTATATATACTTTAACTTACTAATTAATATTTATTATAAAAATATTTGTATAGTTATGTGTTATGTCATAAATATGTTTTAATATAGAAAATGTTTATTTGATATACTAATAATAAAAATGATAAAAATGTTATATGATAATATAATGATAATAATAATAATAAAGTGATAAATTAGTAATAATAATAATAATAATAATAATAATAATAATAATAATAATAATAATAATAATAATAATAATAATAATAATAATAATAATAATAATAATAATAATAATAATAATAATAATAATTTTATCTTTAATAATAACAATAATAATGATAACAATAACTACCTTTGAAGCTTTTCACAAAAAAAATGCCTAAGACAAGGCTCGAACCCGAAACCTCTCGGTTAAACACAAGCACGACTAACCACTCATCTATTTAATGCTTTTCTTAAATAGGTTGTAACCCAATTATACTTATTCTGTATCAGCCCAATCGTAACCAGTTGGGTCACGGCCCAACAATACAAAACTACGGCCCAATCCTAATAAAACTATAAGCCCGCGAAGCTAGTCCAAGTTTTAATCCAACGGCCCAATCCAGTAATCGATTAAATGACCCAGCGGTTGTGTTTCAAAAAAAAATAAAACGCAGACAAGTTGTAGCCGCCATTAACCTTCTTCATTGTTAGTCGTTATCTTACAATCATCACCAATCGTTTATCTATCCAGTATCATTATCATCAATCGCTGTAACTTCCTCTCATCATAAAGTCACGTTATCATTAAGCATGTTCGATCATCAACAACATTTTAATTATGGTTGTAACAGGAACAAGGTAAAAACAGAAACAACAGACCTTGTTTGTTCGATCAAACTGAAACAGGAAGCAGGAACGAAAGGGACGGCAATAGTAGTTGCAGGTTTACTGTTCATCGTCCTCGTTATATCATAATCATCATCGAAATCGTTATCTTATGCAGCAGCAACAACGTAAACAATATCATCATCAATATCATCTTAATCGTCAACACTATTCACTATCTTCTTCATCGAGTCATCATCAACATAATTATCATATTCGCTACTATAATTACATCAGTGATCTATATCCCTGATCATCATCTGCTTACGCATGATCAGAAACAAAAACATAAAATAGTGGTGGTGATTGAGCTGTTGTGGGTTGAAATCGAAACAAAAACAAAAAAAAAATGAAACGAGTAACTGCAGTAGCAGAATAAAATATACGGTGGTTTTTGGTTTAGGTTTCAAATTGTAATACACATCATGATGCTGTGAAACAGAAAACATGAATCCCCACAGCCTGTTGGCTGGAGATCGAACAGAAACAGAATCTATATTACACAGGTGTAGTATGCTTGCGTTTGAACCAAACTCGAACTAGATTCAGAGGGTTTTAAGCAGTAACAGTTGATGGTGGTCTCGTTTGATGGCTGCAGTAGTAGATGGTAGTCGAAAGTAATGGTTTTTTTTTTGTGGTGATGATTTACGGTGGTGTAAGTGGTGATGATCATTGAAAACCAAAACAAGAGAGAGAGAGAGATAGAGAGATAGAGAGAGAGAGAGAGAGAGATATGGTGGAGGTTGTGGGTGACGACTGTAGGACGGTGATGAAGATTTATGGACAAAATCATAAGTGAATATTGGTGGTGAAATGATGGTGTCCCGGAGAAGAAAAGAGAGGGAGAGAAGAAAGAGGGTGACGGATGAATGTGGTGTTGAGTGGTGGCCGTGAGATGTTTCTGAAATGTCCCGTTCTTATTGATTAAAAACGTTCCATATTAATTGATTTCGTTGCGAGGTTTTGACCTCTATATGAGACGTTTTTCAAAGACTGCATTCATTTTTAAAACAAACCATAACCTTTATTTCATAAATAAAGGTTTAAAAAGCTTTACGTAGATTATCAAATAATGATAATCTAAAATATCCTGTTTACACACGACCATTACATAATGGTTTACAATACAAATATGTTACATCGAAATCAGTTTCTTGAATGCAGTTTTTACACAATATCATACAAACATGGACTCCAAATCTTGTCCTTATTTTAGTATGCAACAGCGGAAGCTCTTAGTATTCACCTGAGAATAAACATGCTTTAAACGTCAACAAAAATGTTGGTGAGTTATAGGTTTAACCTATATATATCAAATCGTAACAATAGACCACAAGATTTCATATTTCAATATACATCCCATACATAGAGATAAAAATCATTCATATGGTGAACACCTGGTAACCGACATTAACAAGATGCATATATAAGAATATCCCCATCATTCCGGGACACCCTTCGGATATGATATAAATTTCGAAGTACTAAAGCATCCGGTACTTTGGATGGGGTTTGTTAGGCCCAATAGATATATCTTTAGGATTCGCGTCAATTAGGGTGTCTGTTCCCTAATTCTTAGATTACCAGACTTAATAAAAAGGGGCATATTCGAGTTCGATAATTCAACCATAGAATGTAGTTTCACGTACTTGTGTATATTTTGTAAATCATTTATAAAACCTGCATGTATTCTCATCCCAAAAATATTAGATTTTAAAAGTGGGACTATAACTCACTTTCACAGATTTTTACTTCGTCGGGAAGTAAGACTTGGCCACTGGTTGATTCACGAACCTATAACAATATATACATATATATTAAAGTATGTTCAAAATATATTTACAACACTTTTAATATATTTTGATGTTTTAAGTTTATTAAGTCAGCTGTCCTCGTTAATAACCTACAACTAGTTGTCCACAGTTAGATGTACAGAAATAAATCGATAAATATTATCTTGAATCAATCCACGACCCAGTGTATACGTATCTCAGTATTGATCACAACTCAAATTATATATATTTTGGAATCAACCTCAACCGTGTATAGCTAACTCCAACATTCACATATAGAGTGTCTATGGTTGTTCCAAAATATATATAGATGTGTCGACATGATTGGTCGAAACATTGTATACGTGTCTATGGTATCTCAAGATTACATAATATACAATACAAGTTGATTAAGTTATGGTTGGAATAGATTTGTTACCAATTTTCACGTAGCTAAAATGAGAAAAATTATCCAATCTTGTTTTACCCATAACTTCTTCATTTTAAATCCGTTTTGAGTGAATCAAATTGCTATGGTTTTATATTGAACTCTATTTTATGAATCTAAACAGAAAAATTATAGGTTTATAGTCGAAAAAATAAGTTACAAGTCATTTTTGTAAAGGTAGTCATTTCAGTCAAAAGAACGACGTCTAGATGACCATTTTAGAAAACATACTTCCACTTTGAGTTTAACCATAATTTTTGGATATAGTTTCATGTTCATAATAAAAATCATTTTCCCAGAATAACAACTTTTAAATCAAAGTTTATCATAGTTTTTAATTAACTAACCCAAAACAGCCCGCGGTGTTACTACGACGGCGTAAATCTGGTTTTACGGTGTTTTTCGTGTTTCCAGGTTTTAAATCATTAAGTTAGCATATCATATAGATATAGAACATGTGTTTAGTTGATTTTAAAAGTCAAGTTAGAAGGATTAACTTTTATTTGCGAACAAGTTTAGAATTAACTAAACTATGTTCTAGTGATTACAAGTTTAAACCTTCGAATAAGATAGCTTTATATGTATGAATAGAATGATGTTATGAACATCATTACTACCTAAATTTCCTTGGATAAACCTACTGGAAATGAGAAAAATAGATCTAGCTTCAAAGGATCCTTGGATGGCTTGAAAGTTCTTGAAGCAGAATCATGACACGAAAACAATTTCAAGTAAGATTTCCACTCGAAATAAGATTGTTATAGTTATAGAAATTGAATTAAAGTTTGAATATGATTATTACCTTGTATTAGAAAGATAAACTACTGTAAGTAACAAAGGTTTCTTGATCTTGGATGATTACTTGGAATGGATTTAGAAAACTTGGAAGTAAACTTGCAATCTTGGAAGTATTCTTGATTTTATGAAACTAGAACTTTTGGAATTTATGAAGAACACTTAGAACTTGAAGATAGAACTTGAGAGAGATCAATTAGATGAAGAAAATTGAAGAATGAAAGTGTTTGTAGGTGTTTTTGGTCGTTGGTGTATGGATTAGATATAAAGGATATGTAATTTTGTTTACATGTAAATAAGTCATGAATGATTACTCATATTTTTGTAATTTTATGAGATATTTTATGCTAGTTGCCAAATTATGGTTCCCACATGTGTTAGGTGACTCACATGGGCTGCTAAGAGCTGATCATTGGAGTGTATATACCAATAGTACATACATCTAAAAGCTGTGTATTGTACGAGTACAAATACGGGTGCATACGAGTAGAATTGTTGATGAAACTGAACGAGGATGTAATTGTAAGCATTTTTGTTAAGTAGAAGTATTTTGATAAGTGTCTTGAAGTCTTTCAAAAGTGTATGAATACATATTAAAACACTACATGTATATACATTTTAACTGAGTCGTTAAGTCATCGTTAGTCGTTACATGTAAATGTTATTTTGAAACCTTTAGGTTAACGATCTTGTTGAATGTTGTTAACCCATTATTTATTATAACAAATGAGATGTTAAATTGTTATATTATCATGATATTATGATATATAATATATCTTAGTATGATATATATACAGTTAAATGTCGTTACAACGATAATCGTTACATATATGTCTCGTTTCGAAATCATTAAGTTAGTAGTCTTATTTTTACATATGTATTTCATTGTTAATACACTTAATAATATATTTACTTATCATTTAACATAATTAACCAAGTGTATCATTATCTTAATATGATTCATATGTACCTAGTAAGACGTTGTTATAACGATAATCGTTATATATATCGTTTTTGAGTTTCTTAAATTAATAGTCTCATTTTTATGTATATAACTCATTGTTAAAATACCTAATGAGATACATACTTATAATAAAATCATGTTAACTATATATATAACCATATATATGTCATCGTATAGTTTTTACAAGTTTTAACGTTCGTGAATCACCGGTCAACTTGGGTGGTCAATTGTCTATATGAAACCTATTTCATTTAATCAAGTCTTAACAAGTTTGATTGCTTAACATGTTGGAAACACTTAATCATGTAAATAACAATTTCATTTAATATATATATAAACATAAAAAAGTTCGGGTCACTACAGTACCTACCCGTTAAATAAATTTCGTCCCGAAATTTTAAGCAGTTGGAGGTGTTGACGTATCTTCTGGAAATAAATGCGGGTATTTCTTCTTCATCTGATCTTCACGCTCCCAGGTGAATTCGGGTCCTCTACGAGCATTCCATCGAACCTTAACAATCGGTATCTTGTTTTGTTTAAGTCTCTTAACCTCACGATCCATTATTTTGACGGGTTCTTCAATGATATGAAGTTTTTCATTGATTTGGATTTCGTCCAACGGAATAGTGAGATCTTCTTTAGCAAAACATTTCTTCAAATTTGAGATGTGGAAAGTGTTATGTACAGCCGCGAGTTGTTGAGGTAGCTCCAGTTGGTAAGCTACTGGTCCGACACGATCTATAATCTTGAGTGGTCCAATGTACCTTGAATTTAGTTTCCCCCGTTTACCAAATCGAACAACGCCTTTCCAAGGTGAAACCTTAAGCATGACCATTTCTCCAATTTCAAACTCTATATCTTTTCTTTTACTGTCCGCGTAGCTCTTTTGTCGACTCTGGGCGGTTTTCAATCTTTGTTGAATTTGGATGATTTTCTCGGTAGTTTCTTGTATTATCTCCGGACCCGTAATCTGTCTATCCCCCACTTCACTCCAACAAATTGGAGACCTGCACTTTCTACCATAAAGTGCTTCAAACGGCGCCATCTCAATGTTTGAATGGTAGCTGTTGTTGTAGGAAAATTCTGCTAACGGTATATGTCGATCCCAACTATTTCCGAAATCAATAACACAAGCTCGTAGCATGTCTTCAAGCGTTTGTATCGTCCTTTCGCTCTGCCCATCAGTTTGTGGATGATAGGCAGTACTCATGTCTAGACGAGTTCCCAATACTTGCTGTAATGTCTGCCAGAATCTTGAAATAAATCTGCCATCCCTATCAGAGATAATAGAGATTGGTATTCCATGTCTGGAGACGACTTCCTTCAAATACAGTCATGCTAACTTCTCCATCTTGTCATCTTCTCTTATTGGCAGGAAGTGTGCTGACTTGGTGAGACGATCAACTATTACCCAAATAGTATCATAACCACTTGCAGTCCTTGGTAATTTAGTGATGAAATCCATGGTAATGTTTTCCCATTTCCATTCTGGGATTTCGGGTTGTTAAAGTAGACCTGATGGTTTCTGATGCTCAGCTTTGACCTTAGAACACGTCAAACATTCTCCTACATATTTAGCAATATCGTCTTTCATACCTGGCCACCAAAAATGTTTCTTAAGATCCTTGTACATCTTCCCCGTTCCAGGATGTATTGAGTATCTGGTTTTATGAGCTTCTCTAAGTACAATTTCTCTCATATCTCCAAATTTTGGTACCCAAATCCTTTCAGCCCTACATCGGGTTCCGTCTTCCCGAATATTAAGATGCTTCTCCGATCCTTTGGGTATTTCATCCTTTAAATTTCCCTCTTTTAAAACTCCTTGTTGCGCCTCCTTTATTTGAGTAGTAAGGTTAGTGTGAATCATTATATTCATAAATTTTACTCGAATGGGTTCTCTGTCCTTTCTGCTCAAGGCGTCGGCTACCACATTTGCCTTCCCCGGGTGGTAACGAATCTCAAAGTCGTAATCATTCAACAATTCAATCCACCTACGCTGCCTCATATTCAGTTGTTTCTGATTAAATATGTGTTGAAGACTTTTGTGGTCGGTATATATAATACTTTTGACCCCATATAAGTAGTGCCTCCAAGTCTTTAATGCAAAAACAACCGCGCCTAATTCCAAATCATGCGTCGTATAATTTTGCTCGTGAATCTTCAATTGTCTAGACGCATAAGCAATCACCTTCGTTCGTTGCATTAATACACAACCGAGACCTTGCTTTGATGCGTCACAATAAATCACAAAATCATCATTCCCTTCAGGCAATGACAATATAGGTGCCGTAGTTAGCTTTTTCTTCAATAACTGAAACGCTTTCTCTTGTTCATCCTTCCATTCAAATTTATTCCCTTTATGCGTTAATGCAGTCAAGGGTTTTGCTATTTTGGAGAAATCTTGGATGAATCTTCTGTAGTAACCAGCCAATCCTAAAAATTGACGTATATGCTTCGGAGTTTTTGGGGTTTCCCACTTTTCAACGGTTTCGATCTTTGCCGGGTCCACCTGGATACCTTCTTTGTTCACTATGTGACCGAGGAATTGAACTTCTTCCAACCAAAATGCACACTTTGAAAACTTAGCGTACAGTTTTTCTTTCCTCAATACTTCTAGCACTTTTCTCAAATGTTCTTCGTGCTCTTGATCATTCTTTGAGTAAATAAGTATGTCATCGATGAAAACAATGACAAACTTATCAAGATATGGCCCACACACTCGGTTCATAAGGTTCATGAACACAGCTGGTGCGTTAGTCAATCCAAACGGCATAACCATAAACTCGTAATGACCATAACGCGTCCTAAAAGCAGTTTTTGGAATATCATCCTCCTTTACTCGCATTTGATGATATCCAGAACGTAAATCGATCTTCGAATAAACCGACGAGCCTTGTAGTTGATCAAATAAGTCGTCAACTCTGGGCAGTGGATAACGGTTTTTGATGGTAAGTTTGTTCAACTCTCTGTAGTCAATACACAACCTAAATGTACCATCCTTCTTCTTGACAAACAAAACAGGAGCTACCCATGGTGATGTGCTTGGTCGAATGAAACCACGTTCTAATAGTTATTGCAGTTGGCTTTGCAGTTCTTTCATCTCGCTGGGTGCGAGTCTATAAGGAGCACGAGCTATTGGTGCAGCTCCTGGTACAAGATCTATTTGACATTCAACAGATCGATGTGGAGGTAGTCCCGGTAATTCTTTCGGAAATACATCGGGAAATTCTTTTGCGACGGGAACATCATTGATTCTCTTTTCTTCAGTTTGTACTTTCTCGACGTGTGCTAGAACAGCATAGCAACCTTTTCTTATTAGTTTTTGTGCCTTCAAATTACTAATAAGATGTAGCTTCATGTTGCCCTTTTCTCCGTACACCATTAAGGGTTCTCCTTCTTCTCGTACAATGCGAATTGCATTTTTATAACATACAATCTCTGCTTTCACCTTCTTCAGCCAGTCCATGCCAACTATTACATCAAAACTCCCTAACTCTACTGGTATCAAATCAATCTTAAATATTTCGCTACCCAGTTTAATTTCTCGATTCCGGCATATATTATCTGCTGAAATTAATTTACCGTTTGCTAATTCGAGTAAAAATTTACTATCCAACGGCGTCAATGGACAACTTAATTTAGCCCAAAAATCTCTACTCATATAGCTTCTATCCGCACCCGAATCAAATAAAACGTAAGCAGATTTATTGTCAATAAGAAACGTACCCGTAACAAGCTCCGGGTCTTCCTGTGCCTCTGCCGCATTAATATTGAAAACTCTTCCGCGGCCTTGTCCATTCGTGTTCTCCTGGTTCGGGCAATTTCTAATAATGTGGCCCGATTTTCCACATTTATAACAAACTACATTGGCATAACTTGCTCCGACACTACTTGCTCCGCCATTACTCGTTCCGACACCATTTGTTCCTTTCGTTCTGTTAACCCCTGGTCCGTAGACCTCACACTTCGCCGCGCTATGACCATTTCTTTTACACTTGTTGCAAAATTTGGTGCAGAACCCCGAGTGATACTTTTCACACCTTTGGCATAGCTGCTTCTGATTGTTGTTGTTGTTGCGGTTGTTATTGTTGTTGGGATGATTGTTGTAGTTGCTGTTGTTGTTGTTGTTGTTGGGCCGTTTGTTGTAGTTGCGATTGATGTTGCGATTGTTGGGATAATTGTTGCGATTATTATTGTAATTGCTGTTGTTGTTGTATTGGTGATTCTTATCACCGTTTTCCTCCCACTTTCTTTTGACTTACTTCACATTGGCCTCTTCAGCCGTCTGTTCTTTAATTCTTTCCTCAATCTGGTTCACTAGTTTGTGAGCCATTCTACATGCCTGTTGTATGGAGGCGGGCTCGTGTGAACTTATATCTTCTTGTATTCTTTCCGGTAATCCTTTCACAAATGCATCGATCTTCTCTTCCTCATCTTCGAACGCTCCCTGACACAATAGGCACAATTCTGTGAATCATCTTTCGTACGTGGTAATATCAAATCCTTGGGTTCGTAACCCTCTAAGTTCTGTCTTGAGTTTATTGACCTCGATTCTGGGACGGTACTTCTCGTTCATCAAGTGCTTGAATGGTGACCACGGTAGTGCGTAAGCATTATCTTGTCCCACTTGCTCTAGATAGGTATTCCACCATGTTAATGCAGAACCTGTGAAGGTATGCGTAGCGTACTTCACTTTGTCCTCTTCAGTACACTTACTTATGGCAAACACCGATTCGACCTTCTCGGTCCACCGTTTCAATCCGATCGGTCCTTAGGTTCCATCAAATTCCAAAGGTTTGCAGGCAGTGAATTCTTTGTAGGTGCATCCTACACGATTTCCTGTACTGCTAGATCCAAGGTTATTGTTGGTATGTAGCACATCCTGTACTGCGGCTATGTTTGAAGCTAGAAAAGTACGGAATTCCTCTTCATTCATATTCACGGTGTGTCGAGTAGTCGGTGCCATTTCCTTCAAAATAGTCAAATGGAACAAGTTAATCATACAGAATATTAAGAGTAGTTAATAATATTTCGTAGCATAATATGAACTCATTTATAAAAGCTTTTTCTTCATATTAGCGTTTTATAAGTTTAAATTCGGGTAGTACCTACCCGTTAAGTTCATACTTAGTAGCTAATATGCAGTTCAACTACTACAATTCTATATGAAAAACTGATTATAATAATATTTCGCGTTCAAAATTTTATATAATATTTTACAAACTTACAATACCGCTTATTTTACATAAAGCATGAAATATAGCACACAATAACTTTGATACAAGATAGTTGTGAAGATAATTCTAGCTAGTACACAAGTCGTTCAGCAAAGGCAATAAAGACACGTAATTCATACGTACAGAAACAAGTCATGCATTCTGGTTTTACTAGGACTACTTCCCATCCTTGGTCTTGTGGAACATAACCGTTATGGCCGTTGATAAGACAGCGTGTTGTAACGTCGTCAAAGGGACGAGGGTTACGT
Source organism: Rutidosis leptorrhynchoides (assembly GCF_046630445.1). Lineage (NCBI taxonomy): Eukaryota > Viridiplantae > Streptophyta > Magnoliopsida > Asterales > Asteraceae > Rutidosis > Rutidosis leptorrhynchoides. The sequence continues at coordinate 429,133,687 of NC_092334.1, read as the reverse complement.
AATGACCAACAGTCACGTAATAACCTAAAAACCTCATTTCTTACCCCAATTACCGACTCCGTCACTTGTAGGAACGTTTTGTTTAATAGCTGTAGCCCGATGTTCTTTTTCTCACTTTGGTGAGAAGCGAACATTACTAACCCGTAAGCATAGCATGCTTCTTTATGTTGCATGTTAGCTGCTTTTTCTAAATCATGAAGTCCTATTTTCGGATACATTGAGTCAAAATAATTTCTTAACCCGTTGTGTAAAATAGCATTTGGGTTCCCCGCAATATATGCGTCAAAGTTAACACATCGTAACTTATGGGTTTCCCAATGTGATATCCCCCATCTTTCAAACGAAAGTCTCTTATAAACCAAGACATTCTTGGAACGTTCTTCGAATGTCTTACAAACTGATCTCGCCTTAAATAGTTGAGCCGAGGAATTCTGACTGACTCTAGACAATATTTCATCAATCATGTCTCCGGGTAGGTCTCTTAAAATATTGGGTTGTCTATCCATTTTGTGTTTTTATACTGTAAAATAGACAAGAGTTAGATTCATAAAAAAAATACTTATTAATACAAGCAATGTTTACATATATCATAAAGCATAAGTATACTATATTACATATATTACACCACACGAATACAACTATCTTATTCCGACTCGCTCGTTTCTTTTTCTTCGGTTTTGGTTCGTTTTGCCAAGTTTCTAGGGATATATGATGTTCCCCTAATACGAGCTGTCGTTTTCCACAACGGTTTAGAAAAACCTGGTGGTTTAGAGGTTCCCGGGTCATTGTTACAACTTAAGGGCTTCGGGGGTTGACGATACATATAAAGTTCATCGGGGTTGGAATTAGATTTCTCTATTTTTATGCCCTTTCCCTTATTATTTTCTTTTGCTTTTTTAAATTCAGTTTGGGTAATTTCTATGACATCATCGGAATTCTCGTCGGAATCCGATTCATCAGAGAATTGGTAATCCTCCCAATATTTTGCTTCCTTGGCGGAAACACCATTGACCATAATTAACCTTGGTCGGTTGGTTGAGGATTTTCTTTTACTTAATCGTTTTATTATTTCCCCCACCGGTTCTATTTCCTCCTCCGGTTCCTCCTCTTCCGGTTCTGATTCTTCTTCCGGTTCTGATTCTTCTTCCGGTTCCTCTTCGGGAACTTGTGAATCAGTCCAATATATATTCGACTCTTCGTTATTATTAGGTGAGTCAATGGGATTTGTGCTAGAGGTAGACATCTATCACACAATATCAAACACGTTAAGAGATTAATATATCACATAATATATACATGTTAATAATATATAGTTTCCAACAAAAATGTTAAGCAATCATTTTTAAAGAAAACACGGTCGAAGTCCAGACTCACTAATGCATCCTAACAAACTCGATAAGACACACTAATACAAATTTTCTAGTTCTCTAAGACCAACGCTCGGATACCAACTGAAATGTCCCGTTCTTATTGATTAAAAACGTTCCATATTAATTGATTTCGTTGCGAGGTTTTGACCTCTATATGAGACGTTTTTCAAAGACTGCATTCATTTTTAAAACAAACCATAACCTTTATTTCATAAATAAAGGTTAAAAAAGCTTTACGTAGATTATCAAATAATGATAATCTAAAATATCCTGTTTACACACGACCATTACATAATGGTTTACAATACAAATATGTTACATCGAAATTAGTTTCTTGAATGCCGTTTTTACACAATATCATACAAACATGGACTCCAAATCTTGTCCTTATTTTAGTATGCAACAGCGGAAGCTCTTAGTATTCACCTGAGAATAAACATGCTTTAAACGTCAACAAAAATGTTGGTGAGTTATAGGTTTAACCTATATATATCAAATCGTAACAATAGACCACAAGATTTCATATTTCAATATACATCCCATACATAGAGATAAAAATCATTCATATGGTGAACACCTGGTAACCGACATTAACAAGATGCATATATAAGAATATCCCCATCATTCCGGGACACCCGTCGGATATGATATAAATTTCGAAGTACTAAAGCATCTGGTACTTTGGATGGGGTTTGTTAGGCCCAATAGATCTATCTTTAGGATTCGCGTCAATTAGGGTGTTTGTTCCCTAATTCTTAGATTACCAGACTTAATAAAAAGGGGCATATTCGAGTTCGATAATTCAACCATAGAATGTAGTTTCACGTACTTGTGTCTATTTTGTAAATCATTTATAAAACCTGCATGTATTCTCATCCCAAAAATATTAGATTTTAAAAGTGGGACTATAACTCACTTTCACAGATTTTTACTTCGTCGGGAAGTAAGACTTGGCCACTGGTTGATTCACGAACCTATAACAATATATACATATATATCAAAGTATGTTCAAAATATATTTACAACACTTTTAATATATTTTGATGTTTTAAGTTTATTAAGTCAGCTGTCCTCGTTAGTAACCTACAACTAGTTGTCCACAGTTAGATGTACAGAAATAAATCGATAAATATTATCTTGAATCAATCCATGACCCAGTGTATACGTATCTCAGTATTGATCACAACTCAAACTATATATATTTTGGAATCAACCTCAACCCTGTATAGCTAACTCCAACATTCACATATAGAGTGTCTATGGTTGTTCCGAAATATATATAGATGTGTCGACATGATAGGTCGAAACATTGTATACGTGTCTATGGTATCTCAAGATTACATAATATACAATACAAGTTGATTAAGTTATGGTTGGAATAGATTTGTTACCAATTTTCACGTAGCTAAAATGAGAAAAATTATCCAATCTTGTTTTACCCATAACTTCTTCAATTTAAATTTGTTTTGAGTGAATCAAATTGCTATGGTTTCATATTGAACTCTATTTTATGAATCTAAACAGAAAAAGTATAGGTTTATAGTCGGAAAAATAAGTTACAAGCCGTTTTTGTAAAGGTAGTCATTTCAGTCGAAAGAACGACGTCTAGATGACCATTTTGATAAACATACTTCCACTTTGAGTTTAACCATAATTTTTGGATATAGTTTCATGTTCATAATAAAAATCATTTTCCCAGAATAAAAACTTTTAAATCAAAGTTTATCATAGTTTTTAATTAACTAACCCAAAACAGCCCGCGGTGTTACTACGACGGCGTAAATCCGGTTTTACGGTGTTTTTCGTGTTTCCAGGTTTTAAATCATTAAGTTAGCATATCATATAGATATAGAACATGTGTTTAGTTGATTTTAAAAGTCAAGTTAGAAGGATTAACTTTTATTTGCGAACAAGTTTAGAATTAACTAAACTATGTTCTAGTGATTAGAAGTTTAAACCTTCGAATAAGATAGCTTTATATGTATGAATAGAATGATGTTATGAACATCATTACTACCTAAATTTCCTTGGATAAACCTACTGGAAATGAGAAAAATAGATCTAGCTTCAAAGGATCCTTGGATGGCTTGAAAGTTCTTGAAGCAGAATCATGACACGAAAATAATTTCAAGTAAGATTTCCACTCGAAATAAGATTGTTATAGTTATAGAAATTGAATTAAAGTTTGAATATGATTATTACCTTGTATTAGAAAGATAAACTACTGTAAGTAACAAAGGTTTCTTGATCTTGGATGATTACTTGGAATGGATTTAGAAAACTTGGAAGTAAACTTGCAATCTTGGAAGTATTCTTGATTTTATGAAACTAGAACTTTTGGAATTTATGAAGAACACTTAGAACTTGAAGATAGAACTTGAGAGAGATCAATTAGATGAAGAAAATTGAAGAATGAAAGTGTTTGTAGGTGTTTTTGGTCGTTGGTGTATGGATTAGATATAAAGGATATGTAATTTTGTTTACATGTAAATAAGTCATGAATGATTACTCATATTTTTGTAATTTTATGAGATATTTTATGCTAGTTGCCAAATTATGGTTCCCACATGTGTTAGGTGACTCACATGGGCTGCTAAGAGCTAATCATTGGAGTGTATATACCAATAGTACATACATCAAAAAGCTGTGTATTGTACGAGTACAAATACGGGTGCATACGAGTAGAATTGTTGATGAAACTGAACGAGGATGTAATTGTAAGCATTTTTGTTAAGTAGAAGTATTTTGATAAGTGTCTTGAAGTCTTTCAAAAGTGTATGAATACATATTAAAACACTACATGTATATACATTTTAACTGAGTCGTTAAGTCATCGTTAGTCGTTACATGTAAATGTTGTTTTGAAACCTTTAGGTTAACGATCTTGTTGAATGTTGTTAACCCATTATTTATTATAACAAATGAGATGTTAAATTGTTATATTATCATGATATTATGATATATAATATATCTTAGTATGATATATATACAGTTAAATGTCGTTACAACGATAATCGTTACATATATGTCTCGTTTCGAAATCATTAAGTTAGTAGTCTTATTTTTACATATGTATTTCATTGTTAATACACTTAATAATATATTTACTTATCATTTAACATAATTAACCAAGTGTATCAATATCTTAATATGATTCATATGTACCTAGTAAGACGTTGTTATAACGATAATCGTTATATATATCGTTTTCGAGTTTCTTAAATTAATAGTCTCATTTTTATGTATATAACTCATTGTTAAAATACCTAATGAGATACATACTTATAATAAAATCATGTTAACTATATATATAACCATATATATGTCATCGTATAGTTTTTACAAGTTATAACGTTCGTGAATCACCGGTCAACTTGGGTGGTCAATTGTCTATATGAAACCTATTTTAATTAATCAAGTCTTAACAAGTTTGATTGCTTAACATGTTGGAAACACTTAATCATGTAAATTACAATTTCATTTAATATATATATATAAACATGGAAAAGTTCGGGTCACTACAGTTTCGGTGGAGGATCTTGGTGGCGAGTGGTGGTGGTATTATATAGAGGTGGCGGCTGGTGGTTCCAAAGTGAAGGAGGTGTGTAATTCGTTTGTGTATGTAAATGATATATATCATATATATCTATGTATGTCATTATATAAATAAAGAATGAGATAAGGATAAATGAAAAACAGTGATCCTATTTGGTTAATAATTAAATCACGGGAGTTCTCTGCCGACACTTATTTCCCTAATAGTACTATCGTGTCCATTGCTAAACAGTTAACGTACAAAGTGTTCCAAAAAAATCTCAAATTTTTTGATTAAACATATTTAATTATTTCACTCATTACCTGTTTGAAACCTGATCAAAAAGGTTAAATAATTATTTATTTTATGTTCCAATTTATATGTACGGAGTGCTAATATTTAATCTTAAAAGAGTAAAAATATTTTTGACAAATCTAAAATCTTCGTAATCAATTTACAGTTCAACTTTTATTTCAATCCTTCATGGACATGTATTATATCTATATTAAAACTAACGAAACGTCAACCGAGTGTCGCTGACGTTTACTAATTAAGTTCGAAATCAATTATTTTTAATATATTCTCTTTCTATATGCAAACAGTTTTAAATAGCAAGTTTTAACTACTAAATAAATATATTATATATTTAAACAATTAGATTTAATATAATTTTATATATATTTACAAGAAATATTTATATATACATATCTATATAATTATAATAGTAGTTTTCATTACATCGCATATTATTTTACATATTTATTTCCTAAAAATTAATCATATATTATATCAAATAATATTTCAAATTATTATTATTATATATATATATATATATATATATATATTTAAATATATATGTATCTATTTACAAATAGTTATTCGTGAATCGTCGAGAGCAGTCAAAGGTCAATTGAATACATAAACACAGTTCAGAAACTTTAAGACTTCAACAATACAAATTTTGCTTATCGTGTCAAAAGAAAATATTATTTAAAGATTAAGTTTAAATTTAGTCAGAAATTCCCGGGTCATCACAGTACCTACCCGTTAAAGAAATTTCGTCCCGAAATTTGAGTGAAGTCGTCATGGCTAACAATAAATATGTTTTCCTGACGAATATGAGCTGATAAATAGAGTTTTATCATTATTGAATAATATAGGTTAAATGGTTCGATTAATCGAAGCGTATGAATGAAGCTATCACAAAAGATTGAAATAGGATAAGTAAAGAATTCGTCGTAACTTTTGACAGAGTCAGGGTTGAATTTTGAAAGTAAGATGCATCTTAACTTTTGACGTAGTCACGATTGAATTTAGAAAACAGGATGCGTCTTAGCTTTTGACGTTGTTTTGGTTGAATTCCGGAATTTAAGGGATTTGAAGAAAATCTTCGAAATCTAAAAGATTTGATTCTTCTGCGAATAAGGAAATTTAGATTTCTATAATTAAATGCGGTGATCTGCCTCAATTCCTCTGTCTGATATTTTCACTATAAATTTTACTTTTTCCGTTCCATTAATCTTCACCCCTTCAATACTCAATACCCAAATTCAAAAGATCGTGAAATGCTTAATCCAGTTCCGATCCTTGTCCTCATCCTGATTATCGCAACAATCATTCTCCTTTTCCAACTTCCACCGGAGGAATTCGTTTATTTCTACTATGCTTTAGGGATTATTGTATTTATAATCCTCCCGTGTCTTTATATTGCTATACGCACTGATATCCACGGTTTGTAATTTCGGTGTTGTTGTTGGGCTTTATATTTTCTCTTATATTTTGGAGCTCTTTGCCTTTTTATTATCCTCCCGACCTCTAGTAAAGCGAGTAATGGTCCAGAATTCGTAAGTATAGAATTTCGAATAAACATCGTGTTCTAAATAAGAACTAATGTATTAGCACGATTTGATTTATCAAATTACCAAAATCACTGAGAATAGAACTATCAAGAAAATACTTTCTTGATATGTTCAAAAGTTAAGCATAATGAAAGAGTTATGTAACATGGCACGTGATGACGTTAGGATCTGTGAATCATCACGTCCCATTAGAAACTCAGCATGACTTACTGTAATATAATCACGTTGATCAAGTGTCATTATATTATACTAACTCATGCATCAGTTCCCAACAGTACTTCAATAACATTCATTTTTTTTAAGCTCGAAAGTTTACAGAATATAGAAACTAACAGTGTGACGACCCGGAAATTTCCGACCAAATTTAAAATTTAATCTTTATATTATTCCGACACGATAAGCAAAGTTTGTTAAGTTAAATCTCAAGAATTTTAAACTGTGTTCATACATTCATTATAACCTCGACCAAATTCCGACGATTCACGAACCGTTATATATAAATAGATATGTATATGTATATATATATATTATAACTTGAGAATATTAATAAAGTATTAAACGTATAATACTTTACACGAACGTATTTGTTTCAATATGATTTTCGACGAAATTAAAAAAAATATATTAAATGATTGAATTATCAGAAACATTGAATTATGATTACAAGTCTCTGTTGAGAGGTCCACTATGATTTGAGAAAATCTATTCCTCTTAACGATATTCAGAATAATTGGTAAAGCTATTTATAAATAAAAACAAAAAGTGTCATTTACGAAAGTTAGACAAAAGTTAGTGGAGAATTGGTTTCCATAATATTCTATTAATCTATTTTCAAACGTACAAAGACGTTTTCAGTTTAAAAAGAACTTTATTATTAAAATGTATATAACTTTTATAAATATCTAGAATCACTTTTGACAACTCATTACTTAACCAGTATAATAAATATAACGATATTTATATTTTATTTCATTAAATATATATAACGATTTAAATTAATATTATATATATTTATACGCGTATTATACATACATAGTTTTTATACTTTTACTACACTTTAACTTTACCTTTACTTTACTTTTACATTAATTTAACTTTAATAATTCACTTTAATAATTCACTTTAATAATTCATACTTTAATAATTCACTTTAATAATTCAAAAATCTATTATAAATAGAATTCAATAGGTTTCATTATTTCATAGAAACTTGAAAATATATTTCTCTAAACTCTCTCAATCGATTTATATATATATATATATATATATATATATATATATATATATATATATATATATATATATATATATATATATATATATATATATATATATATATATATATATTTGCTCTGTATTATTTCAAGATATTATTAGTATACATAAAATATTACGACAGAGTGCTGTCCAAGTGATTTCAAAATAGTTTTTTTTTTTGAATGAGTAGAAGCTAAGGAAATTATGGTTTATAGCTATGGAGGTGATGGGTATGGTTCATGGGTATGCTCGTGAGGTCAATCTAGTGTTTATCATCTCCGTTGCGTCTACGTACTTTTCTGCAATATTGAATCTCAATATTGATACGTTCGTGAATCCGAGGCCAACCTTGCACTTGTTAAATGACGTTATATGTATTTTTACTACGAAATACAGTATTGTGAGTTTCATTTGCTCCCTTTTATATCTATTTTTGGGACTGAGAATACATGCGCTGTTTTTATAAATGTTTTACGAAATAGGCACAAGTACTAAAACTAATTCTACGTGGGTTTAAACCAGAAATATACCCTTAGCTTGGTAACATTAAACTACTTGTCTATGTACGGTAGGCACGAATCCTAAAGATAGATCTATTGGGCCTGACAAACCCCATCCTGACTATGGGATGCTTTAGTACTTCGAGGTTATTTTAAACACACCTGATCTGGTGTACTTCAGAGGGTAAAACATGAACGTTAAGACTTGTTACAGGGTGCCTACAACTTATAGAATACTTTTATACACCTGCGAGTGTACATATATTTATAAACAGAAATCTTGTGGTCTATTAATATATTGAAATGATTGTTATGATAAACCTATGAACTCACCAACCTTTTGGTTGACACTTTAAAGCATGTTTATTCTCAGGTATTAAAGAAATCTTCAGCTGTGCATTAGCTCATTTTAAGGATATTACTTGGAGTCATTCATGGCATATTTTGAAAGACGTTGCATTCAAGTCATTGAGTTCATCAAGATTATTATTAAGCCAATTATAGTTGGATGTATTATGAAATGGTGTGCATGCCGTCAACTTTCGTTGTAAAGAAAGTTTGTCTTTTAAAAACGAATGCAATATTTGTAAAATGTATCATATAGAGGTCAAATACCTCGTGATGTAATCAACTATTGTGAATCGTTTATAATGTATATGAACGGGTCCTTTCAAAAAGTTTCTATATGATGTAATACTGATAGCACGAAGAGATTAATGATTTCAGATAAGAATAGTTATAAAAATATCTCCAGAAATATGGATGATATTTATAATGAAAGATTCGATAATATTTCGGAATATCTAAGATGAGAGGATGATAGAAACTACTGTCTGCAAGGGTTTAGAGTAAGGAGCAAGATATTCACTAAAGACTTTAGCAGACATTGAATTATTTGGATTCTTTGAATTCAAACTTATTCTTTGTGATTTGTCCACGGCTTTCTTCATAGTTTCGCATAATCTGCTTTTCGGTACTAAATTTTCTCTTGAATGTTTCCAATACAATGATACACAGGAAGCACGAAGAGGTATATAATTTCGGACGAGAATATTTATGAAAATATCCTCAGAAATATCGAAGATATTGATGATGATATTTTGGAATTTCTAAGTTCGATGGTTGATGGAGAAAGATTTTCCGCAAGATTTTAACATGACTTCGGGGCAAGATATTCTCTAAAGATTTCAACGGATTCAGAATTATCTGGATTCTTTGAATATAGGGTATGGTCCTTGTATTTGTCCTTGGTCTCCTTCATGGTTAGCTCAATCCGTTTTTCAGTTCCAACTTTTCTGAGCTTCTCCAACATATTATTCTTTATCATTAAACTTCCGACGATTAAGGTTTTTTACGGTTGTCTACAGTTTCCGCTGCTTCATTCAGCTTTTCCAACATTCATAGTATTGATTTGTAGACTGAGTGATGTTCAGAATTTCAAAATGAAAGACCATAATTCTAAAGGATAAGTGTTATACATATAACTGTTGATGTAGATATGCTGTGATTTTTCAAAGTACTATTTGCCGATTCCTCTACATTTACTGCTACCATATCTGAATCATTGGTCATCGATTCGAGGTGATTTCAAGAGAATTGTGTTTTTAGATGATTAAACGCTGACAGTAATATGGTGGAATATAAAAGGTTCCCCGGTAACAATAAAAGAATATACATATAAATCAAGGTGATAATAAGGTTGTTTCGAACGAAAAGTCGAAGTTGACTTGGTGGAGCTGTGACAAAATTGGCTAATTTGGAAAAAGATCGCAAAGTTATTTTCGATAATAATAATGCTAAAGGAATTAGCACAGCTACGCGTTAAACGTTTACTCAATTTTCGAGAGTTTTCAGGTGCATAACAATATGCATCGATCTTTTCTTCCGTAGGTAATGTGCAGTTGGTTCATCCTTTCGATTGAGGTGTTTTCAAGAATCATGAGAGATTTTGAGCACAGAATGTAATCGTGAAGATACAAATGAGGTTTAAGATGAAATCAAGTGGCAAACTTGAAGAATTGTTTAGTTTCATATGTTATAATCAATATTTTAATTTATTTTAATTGTCCAATAATGGTAGTCCACAGTTGATAGTTCACAGTTAGCAGTTCAATAATTATATAATATTCGAATTAATTAATATGTATCGTGACCCGTGTACATGTCTCAGACTCGATCACAACTCAAAGTATATATATTATTGTAGAATCAACCTCAACCCTGTATAGAGAACTCGATCATTACTGCATATAGAGTGTCTATGGTGATTCCAAATAATATATATAGATGTGTCGATATGATATGTCAAAACCTTGTATACGTGTCCCGATATTTAAAGTGCGTAAAATAAATAACAGAAATTAAATGACGATAAATAAAGTGCATAAAGTAAATAACAGAAATTAAATGACAATAAATAAAATTGAGAATATAAATTGCGATAAAATAAATTGCGATAATTAAATTGTGATAAATAAAATGTAATACGGAATTAACAGTTAGCTAGGAACAGTTAGCTAGGATTTTGTTAGCGTGGTTTCTTAATAAAATTTAATATTGTTAATTAGTCTGTTTCTAATCAATTTTTATTGTGTCCATTATTTCTTCATTATGCCACTTGTTGAATTCTGATAGGTCAAAATTCAAATATGGAATTGAATTTGATTGAAAATAGTTATTCTTTAGTGAACGGATACGTATCTCGGTGGTTGTAAATAGGATAGTGAATAACTGTTGAATCAGGTTCAAAGAATATACAGTGTAACTTATTAATGTGAAATTTAAATATTCCTCGGGTATTACCTACCCGTTAAAATATTTTCACCATTAACAGTTTGTACAAAAGAATTTTTAATTACAATCTTTTTGAAAACATAAATACATCTATATTTTCTTCAGATGTAATCATGGATTTAATGAGTCAATATGATATTAAACTCATTTGATTTATCGTTAGAACAAGAATATATAATCTCTAACATATTAGAGATTACATAATCACCATGTCGAATGAAGATAAATGATGTAGAACGATTCGTAGAACAATAATTATATTTGAGGTACAAAATGAGATGTCGAAGCATGGATTGTTGATGGTACTGGTGTTGTTACTGATGGTTCTGTTGATGCCGGTGATGTTGCTGAAGCTGGTAAGTTTTGCACCATGTTCTCCAAATTGATTACTCGAGCGCGAAGCTCGTTGACTTCTTCGATTACCCCGGGATGATTGTCGGTCGGAACGAGCGGATAAATAAGGTTTAGAATCCGAGTTATGATATAGTCGTGGTGAGATATTTGGGAAATGAGGGTGAAATGGTGTTACGAACAGGTTCGCCGGTAAGTGCTTCAGGTTCTTCGCCAAAAGGTGAATTCGGTTAGTGGATGGGATCGCCTTCTGCGCGTCTCCATTGATTAAGTCGACTATGAATCCATCAGATGAATTGGGGATGGATGATTGGTTGATTCATTCTGGTGTCGTTGCTTCCGGAGCTTAGATGACTATCCAATCTAAATAACTGTCTGGATAACTATCGGAATAGCTGTCGAAATCCGAGGGACTCGATCTAGTTGAGGGATTCATCTCGTACGATCAGATGAAGGATTTTTGATAAGAAATAGATTATAGGATGTAGATTAGTACCCTTTAATACATAATTTACATATGCATATATAATTCTAAAATCCCATAAGTTACGGAGGAATCTACGGAATATGTCAGACAAAGTTAGAGTAACAGATACGCTAAGATATGAAGTAGCAGATACGCTAAGATATGAATTTTGTCTATACACTAATCATGCAGTCAATGCAGTCAAACGTGTTTAGACTAAGAATGATAAGCAAGTGATTCTCTAAGAATGATAAGCATGTAATTTTTGACACGAAATGATAAGCAAAACTTTTGACATGCAGACCAGGTTCAAGTCCAGACTCCTTAAAGTAACCTAACAACTATTAAGTCGAAGTTCAGACTCACTAATGCATCCTAACAACTCATAGTTAGACACACTAATGCAAGACCTGGTTCGCTACGACCACCGTTCTGATACCAACTGAAAGGACCCATCCTAATCCATCCGGACGAAGTCCATATCGATTATAAACAATTCACAATAGTTGATTTCATCGCGAGGTACTTGACCTCTATATGATACATTTTACAAACATTGCATTCGTTTTTGAAAAGACAATATTTCATTACATCGAAAGTTAACGGCATGCATACCATTTCATAATATATCTAATTATAATTGACTTAATATTAATCTTGATGAACTCAACGACTCGAATGCAACGTCTTTTGAAATATGTCATGAATGACTCCAAGTAATATCCCTAAAATGAGCAAATGTACCGCGGAAGATTTCTTTCGTACCTGAGAATAAACATGCTTTAAAGTGTCAACCAAAAGGTTGGTGAGTTCATTAGTTTAACATAAATAACCATTATCAATATTTTAATAGACCACAAGATTTCCATATTCAGTTCTCATAAATATACGTCCCATGCATAGAGACAAAATATCATTCAAATGGATTGAACACCTGGTAACCGACATTCACAATATGTATATAAGAATATCCCCATCATTCTGGGATCCTCCTTCGGACATGATATAAATTTTGAAGTACTAAAGCATCCGGTACTTTGGATGGGGCTTGTTTGGCCCGATAGATCTATCTTTAGAATTCGCGTCAATTAGGGTGTCTGTTCCCTAATTCTTAGATTACCAGACTTAATAAAAAGGGGCATATTCGATTTCGATAATTCAACCATAGAATGTAGTTTCATGTACTTGTGTCTATTTCGTAAAACATTTATAAAAGCAGCGCATGTATTCTCAGTCCCAAAAATATATATTGCAAAAGCATTTAAAAAGGGAACAAATGAAACTCACGCATATAAATATTGTAAAACAGTTAATAAAGCATTTGCATGTATTCTCAGCCCAAAAATGTAAAGAGTAAAAGGGAGCAAATGAAACTCACGCATATAAATATTGTAAAACAGTTAATAAAGCATTTGCATGTATTCTCAGCCCAAAAACGTAAAGAGTAAAAGGGGAGTAAATGAAACTCACCTAATGTATTTTGTAGTAAAAATACATATGACAACATTGAACCAAAAGTAGGGTTGGCCTCGGATTCACGAACCTATATCATTAATGTATATTAACACACATATTTGTAATCGAGCAAAATTACCTATTATTAGTGATATAATTTTTAATGTTTCAATAATAATCTCATTACATATATTTATATTTTTTTATATATACTTTAACTTACTAATTAATATTTATTATAAAAATATTTGTATAGTTATGTGTTATGTCATAAATATGTTTTAATATAGAAAATGTTTATTTGATATACTAATAATAAAAATGATAAAAATGTTATATGATAATATAATGATAATAATAATAATAAAGTGATAAATTAGTAATAATAATAATAATAATAATAATAATAATAATAATAATAATAATAATAATAATAATAATAATAATAATAATAATAATAATAATAATAATAATAATAATAATAATAATTTTATCTTTAATAATAACAATAATAATGATAACAATAACTACATTTGAAGCTTTTCACAAAAAAAAATGCCAGAGACAAGGCTCGAACCCGCAACCTCTCAGTTAAACACAAGCACGACTAACCACTCATCTATTTAATGCTTTTCTTAAATAGGTTGTAACCTAATTATACTTATTCTGTATCAGCCCAACCGTAACCAGTTGGGTCACGGCCCAACAATACAAAACTACGGCCCAATCCTAATAAAACTATAAGCCCACGAAGCTAGTCCAAGTTTTAATCCAACGGCCCAATCTAGTAATAGATTAAATGACCCAGCGGTTGTGTTTCAAAAAAAAATAAAACGCAGACAAGTTGTAGCCGCCATTAACCTTCTTCATTGTTAGTCGTTATCTTACAATCATCACCAATCGTTTATCTATCCAGTATCATTATCATCAATCGCTGTAACTTCCACTCATCATAAAGTCACGTTATCATTAAGCATGTTCGATCATCAACAACATTTTAATTACGGTTGTAACAGGAACAAGGTAAAAACAGAAACAACAGACCTTGTTTGTTCGATCAAACTGAAACAGGAAGCAGGAACGAAAGGGACGGCAATAGTAGTTGCAGGTTTACTGTTCATCGTCCTCGTTATATCATAATCATCATCGAAATTGTTATCTTATGCAGCAGCAACAACGTAAACAATATCATCATCATTATCATCTTAATCGTCAACACTATTCACTGTCTTCTTCACCGAGTCATCATCAACATAATTATCATATTCGCTACTATAATTACATCAGTGATCTATATCCCTGATCATCATCTGCTTACGCATGATCAGAAACAAAAACGTAAAATAGTGGTGGTGATTGATGTGATGACCCGGAAATTTCCGATCAAATTTAAACTTTAATCTTTATATGTATCCGACACGAGAAGCAAAATATGTAATGTTGAGTCTCAAAAGCTTTGAAACTTTATTCATGTACTCAGTTACCCTTTTACCATGCCTGACGATTCACGAACAATTATGTGTAAACAAATATATATACATATACATATGTGTGTTTTTTTTTTAAATTAAGATATATATTAATAAGACATTGAACGGGTTAGTTGAAATGAATATAGGTTATGAGATCTATGTTATGAACTGGGAAAGGTTATTAAGGTACTGAATGGATAAAACTTTACGTAAACGTATTTGTTCGATGTAAGTTTATCGACGAGATTAAAAGATAATATCAAATGATTGAATTATCAGATACATTGAATTAGGATGAAGAGTCTCTGTTATGAGGTCCACTTTGAATTATGAAACCCTTACTTTTAACGGTATTCAGAATATTTGGAAAAGTGATTGTATATAAGAACAAAAGTGTTAATTATTGAGGATTAGACAAAAGTTGGTGGAGGATTGAATTTCATAACCCTTGTTATTTGATTCAATTGATACTAAGATATTTATTTAGAAAGTTTAAGAAAACTAAAATAAACGTTAACATATAAAGGAATTATAGGTTTAGAGTGTAAACGTTACGTAAAATAGACTTCGAATTATTATTAGTTTGTAAAACTAAATATAATATTATTACATTAATATTTCCATTATATACGATATATACGAGTTTATAATAGTTTTTTTTTTTAAAATGAAAATATATATATATTTTACGAGATGATGAATCATTATATTATAATTAGTCAACAAACGTTTTGATCTAAACTAATATCATTAATATTGTTTTGATAAATAATGAGATTATGGTTTATAAAAGGAAATGACCAAATATTCAAAAGATTAAGTTACACTTTGAGTGGGTTAAATTTTAATTAATTTAAGTCTATATTTTGATAAAGGTACGAGTCATAAAACGTCCTGTTTTAAAATAATATATTTTGATAAACAACGAGTCACTGATTTATAGAAGTAAATGACCACAACGCTCAATTTTATAAGTTATATTTTTATAAAGGTAATTTATTGTTGAGTAAGTCTAATTTTTGTAAAAGGTACACGTCACGTAACGTAAAAGGCTAGTTTTCTAAACGTACGAAAGTGCGCCCGAAAAACCGAAAGTGGTACATGAGTCGTGAGACCACGACCATGTCATTTTTGTAAAAATTATATTTTTACCATGAACGTAAATATAATATAATATTTAATTAATTGTATAAATTTAATATATTATATTAAATAAGCTAACCATTAGCCACGTTTTTTCTTCTTCATATGTGATGTAAATTAGAATGCCACAAATCACGGAGACTTTAAGGAGTTGGTGAGGTCCAATTTTCCTTTAAATATTGAACGTACTAGTTTTTGCTTCTTATTTACTCATTCATATATCTCGATCGCTCTCTAAATATACATATACTTATCTTTTATTATTATTATTATTAAACTTCTTAGTATTATTAGTATGAGCGATATTATTAGTAATATACATAAAATATTACGACGAGGTCATGAGGGCATTATTTTCAAAACGGAAATTTATGAGATGGATAGAGCTAAGGAAATTATGGGTTATAGCTATGGAGGTCATGGGTATGGATCAGGGGTATATTCATGAGGTCAATCTAGTGTTTGTCATCTCCGTTGCGTCTACGTACCTTTCCTACAGTATTGAACCTCAATATTGATACGTGAGTACTCCTAATTAAATTTTTACATACTAATAGTGTATCCCTGACTAGTGCTCGAGAAAATAGAATTATGCATATTTGTATTTTTGATATTGCCCTTAGATAGGTTATGTTAAATCCTGAATTAGTTACACCTACGGTTGAGATAAGGTATAAGATATGCATGTCCTTGGAAAGCTAGCGAAAAATTAAAAACTTTTCATTTAGATATCGAATGGATTCGATGAACGGTTAGAAAGTTATGAATTAAACAATTAATTTCGTAATTAAAAATGCTGATAATAATTAGTGAACTAATTTTCTGGGTAATAAAAAGTGGTTATTTGGATTCTACTCGTCGAGTAGATGAATTTTCATATAAAGCACGTCTCGTTTCGTTGAACGGTTGTCAAGTTATGGATAAAAGAAGTTTTGCAAATTTTGATGAAACGTCGATACGGAAAATGAAATTCTTGCTGATCTGCGTTGTTTCAGATTAAAACAAAAATACCACTGAATTCTTTGCTGTAAGGTCTAACAAACAACTCTGGCCGTTTGTCAATTCGAGTCTCGACGATTTTTCTAAAAATCGTCAAAGTTGACTGTTTGGTCACATTTTAAAATTCTAAAAAGAGCTGAAACTTTTTTATTAAAAATGTCAGTTTTGTATCAGTTTTCATGGTCGGCCTGATGTGTGTTTACTTTTTCCAAAAATCATGTTATATCTTTGTAGTAACGAGAATTTGAAGGCTTTGACCGTTTGTCAATCCGAGTTTCGAGGAATTTTCTAAAAATCTCCAAAGTAGGCTACTCGGTCACTTTTGTAAATTTATTAAAGCTGAAAAATTAACTTTGAAACGCCGAAACCGCGTTGGCAACTACGAGTTGTCTAGATTTAGTTTACTTCTGTAAAAATTTATGCTTAATCTTTTTGGTAATGTGTAACTTTTATCTTTGGCCGTTTATCAATCGGAGTTTCGATAATTTTTCTAAAAATCGCTGAAGTGGTCGTTTAGTCATGTTTGACCGAAAAAAATCATTTTTGTATAAGTTATTGTATTTTTGCATGCGACCTCGTTTTTACTTTAACCTTTGACTTTTGACCTTGAACTTTGACTTTTCCCGTTAACTTTTCAGTTAATTTTTTTGTGTTGACTTTCTCTAAATACTAAAATACTATTTTATGATTATGATACCATTTGTGTTACGTTGTTTCACACGTCACCTTTTACTAGAATTTTAAATGAGCATGGGTAATATAACATGTTACTATACTGTTGAGTCAGACTCGAGCATTAGGATTGTGGTACACTATGACTTGGCCTAAATTGTTAGACAAATATTGACCGTCATATAAATATATATAATTAATATAGGTTCGTGAATCCAAGGCCAACCTTACACTTGTTCGATGATGTTATATGTATTTTTACTACAAAATACAGTATGGTGAGTTTCATTTGCCTTTTTTCCCTTTATATTTTTGGGACTGAGAATACATGCGCTTTTATAAATGTTTGACGAAATAGACACAAGTAATTGAAACTACATTCTATGGTTGAATTATCGAAATCGAATATGCCCCTTTTTATTAAAGTCTGGTAATCTAAGAATTAGGGAACAGACACCCTAATTGACGCGAATCCTAAAGATAGATCTATCGGGCCTAACAAACCCCATCCAAAGTACCGGATGCTTTAGTACTTCGAAATTTATATCATGTCCGAAGGAGGATCCCGGAATGATAGGGGATATTCTTATATGTATCTAGTTAATGTCGGTTACCAGGTGTTCACCATATGAATGATTATTTTTGTCTCTATGCATGGGACGTATATTTAAGAGAACTGGAAATGAAATTCTTGTGGTCTATAAAAATGATGAAAATAAATGATTATGGTAAACTAATGAACTCACCAACCTTTTGGTTGACACTTGAAAGCATGTTTATTCTCAGGTTTGAAAGAGATCTTCCGCTGTGCATTAGCTGATTTTAAAGATATTACTTGGAGTCATTCATGACATATTTCAAAAGACGTTGCATTCGAGTCGTTGAAGTTCATTAAAGATTATATTTAAGTAGATGACAGATTAGGTCATTTATAGTTTGGATATTATGAAATGGTATGCATGCCTGTCAACTTTCGATGTAAATGAAATCTTTTCTTTTAAAACGAATGCAATGTTTGTAAAATGTATCATATAGAGGTCAAATACCTCGCGATGTAATCATATGTTATTGTATTCGTCCTTATGGATTGGGACGGGTCGTCTCATGTGGTATCAGAGCGGTGGTCTTAGCGAACCAGGTCTTGCATTAGTGTGTCTAACTGATAGTTGTTTAGATGCATTAGTGAGTCTGGACTTCGACCGTGTCTGCATGTCAAAAGTTTTGCTTATCATTTAGTCGGAAATCATCTACCTACCATCCTTAGGAAATTACCTGATTATCATTCTTTAGTCTATACGCGTTTTCTTGCATTTATTGCATAATAGTGTATAGACGAAATTTTATCCTGGCATATCTGTTACTGTGAACTTTGACTGACATCTTTCAAAGTTTCTTCCGTAATTTATGGGATTTTGATAATATATATACATATGTAAATTATGTATTGAAGAATATCAAATCTAATTCCTATAATCTATTTCATAACAAAATTCTTTCCCTAATCATACAAGATGGATCCCTCAACCAGTTCGAACTCCTCAGATTTCGATAGCTATGTCGATATGGATTTCCATTCGAGCTCCGAAAACAGTGTGACCGGAATAGATCAACCAATCAGTCATCATCTATTCTGGATGAAATGGGGATGGGTTCGTAGCCTCCTCAATTATTGGAGACAAGAAGAAGGTGATCCTTTCCATCCACCACATTACCCTCTTGGCGATGAAACTGAAGCACTTACCGGCGAACCTGTTCGTGAAACCATTTTCTCTCTCATTTCCAGAGTATCTCGTCACGATTATATACTACATCAAATTCTAGATTTTATTTATCCGCTCG
Source organism: Rutidosis leptorrhynchoides (assembly GCF_046630445.1). Taxonomy (NCBI): domain Eukaryota; kingdom Viridiplantae; phylum Streptophyta; class Magnoliopsida; order Asterales; family Asteraceae; genus Rutidosis; species Rutidosis leptorrhynchoides. Next base: position 429,113,976 of record NC_092334.1, on the reverse strand, counting down.
TCCCAACCAACAATCATCCCGGTATACTAGCAGAAGTTAACGAACTTCGTGCTCGTGTGACGGCTTTGGAGCTTATGGTGCAAGGATTACAAACACCATCAGCAGCACCAGCAGCATAATCAGTACCGCCAGTAACATCAACATCGCAAGCCTCAATACCCTAAGCACCAGCAGCATCACCGGCATCAACAACACCACCATCAACAACAGGATCATTACCACCACCAACAATCACATATGCATCACACACCTCAATATCCCAATCTATATATATGATATCAACGTCACACGCACCAAAGATACCAAGGAGTACCAACAACAACAAATGATGAAGTATTGATTCATAACTTCATCGGAGAAACATTCTGTGGTGATTATGTAATCTCTAAAGTTTTAGAGATTATCTATCTCAGCCTTAACCAAAAACTAGATGAGTGGACAGAGATGATAGAGAGAAGAACCGAAACCCTAACAAGACTAGTGCGTAAGGTACAAGCTAGACTTGTTTTACCAACAACATCAGCAGTACCAATAGCCTCACCAACACAGTCAAATGCTGTCAACATAGTGAGAATCGTCAACACCTCCAACCTCACAAGCTTCGCCAGTTCAAGAATCACTGTGGAAATCATTACGAATTAATAACGAGTATATTATATCAACGAGTTATGAAGTATTAACTCAGTTCCTCCAAAGAATTTATATGTATATCCTATATATATATATATATATATATATATATATATATATATATATATATATATATATATATATATATATATATATATATATATATATAAAAAAAATTTAACCATAATAAATCTTTCTGTACTAAGCTATTATGTATGGAACTTAACTATCCGGTTAATTCATATTACTAATATGCTATGATGTACATTATTCGTTAACAATTTCATCATTGTTAACCACAATCTCTGCTTCAATTCAATGAATTCCGTCTCATAATAAGTCAAGTGTATCATTCAATAACATGTTTGATTTTACACTTTCATCTTCGATGCACTCGAAACTTTCTAGAAAACATCAATCGTACTTTGCGAAGTTCGCAAGAATTCTTCAAGCGTCAACATCCTTCACTGAAGAATATCAATAAGAATAAATATTGAAGTATTGACTACATTAGTGAAATACTCCGCAAAGATTATGAAATCTCTAATGTTTTAGAAAGAAAAAAAAATCATTTCTAATTCAATCTGAAAATCAAATGAGCTTAGTATGATTTAAACTCATTGAATCTGTATTACATCTGAAGAAAATATATTCACATATATTTTCATAAGGACTGTAATGAAAATTCTTATTCAAAACATTATTTGTGAAATTTTTTTAACGGGTAGGTAATACCCGAGAGATGTCTAAATTCACAATTAATATGTTACATTCTTTGAATCTGATTCAGCAATCACCAACTGTATTCACTACTCTCTCAACAATATACATTCTTTCGTAAAAATCAAAATAACTATCCTCATCCAAATTTGATTACATATTCTAATTTTGACAAAAAAAATAAAAAAATCCAAGTCAAGATTTAACAGAAGACATCACTCTTAGAATTCCTACATCTATCAAAGTCATACTTTGAATTCAAAACTGTGACAGAACATCACTTTTATTCGTAACACTCAGAAATAGATGAAATTCATTCGGGAATCAGGACGATTTTATCATTTGGATATTGACTATGACAATCTGCATTTAAAACCCTTCGAAATCCTGGAAGACACTTCAAACATTGAACAATCGAGATGATGATCCAACCACACATTATCCGAAGTCTTGTACCTGAAAAGCTCTCGAAACCAAAGTCGTAGTTTAACACGTACCCTCGTCGAATTCTTTAGCATTTATTAGCAAAAACAACACTTCGATTTCTTTTCAAAGTAGCCAATTTTGTCACAGCTCCAGCAAGTCAATTTCGATTTCTCAGTCGGACTAGTCTTATTATAACCCCGATAGATATGTTGCTCTTTCGTCATTATTACTGGGGAACCTTTCATATTCCACCATATTACCACCAGCGTTTAATCATCTGAAACACGATTCTTCTGAACCCACCTCGGATTGATAACCAGAGATTCAGATATTATAGCATTAAATGCAGAGGAAACATAAAAATGGTAGAAGGTTTAAACGATCAAAATTTTGATGATAAAAGATAGTGAGTTGGTAAAGCTCAGAAAAAGAAAGGATTTGGTACTGAAAAACGGATTGAGCAAAGTATGAGGGAAGCCGTGGACAAATCATAGAGACTGAATCTGCCTTCAAAGGATCTAAATGATTCAGTGCCTGCTGAACTCGTTAGCAAACACCTTACTTCTTATTCTAAACCTTCACAGACAGATATTCTTCATCATCATCATATCTTAAATATTATAAGATATCTTCGTATCTTCCATTATACATATTCTCCATATTTCTGGAAATATCATCACAACTATTCTTATCAAGTATCATTTATCTCTCCGTAATATCTGCAAAATAAAAGAGACTGTGTTAGTTTCTAAATTCTGAAAAATTCGAATATGAATGTTTTTGAAGTAGTGTTGGGAACTGATGCATGAGTTAGTATAATATAATGACACTTGATCAACGTCATTATATTACAGTAATTCATGCTGAGTTTCTAATGGACGTGATGATTCACAGGACATACCGTCATCATGTGTCATTTACACGACTCTTACATTCTATCTAACCTCTAAATATATCAAGAAAATATTTCTTGATGATTCGGCCTTTTTCAGGCTATTCTGGTAATTTGACAAATCAAGATATTACCCTTTCAAATTCTAACTTAGAACAATTACTATGTTCATTCTGAAATCCATACCTACGAATTCTGGACCATTACAAGAGCTATTTAATCGCAAGAAGAAGAAACGAAAGGACAAAGCTCCGAAATAGAAACTGGGGTATAAACCGCAGCAAATAGAAGAGAACATTAACTGTGGATGACAATGATTATAGAAGACAGAAGCAGGAACATCGAAGTATAAGGGAAGATATAAAACCCAACAACCACCCGTAAATTATAAACCGTATATGTCAATGCATATAGCAACGTAAAGACACGGGAGAACTAAAAACACTATAAACCCTAGAGTATAGTAAAAGTAAATAGATTCTTCTGTTGGCAGATTAAAAAGAAGAATGACAGATATGAACGTTAAAAGGATATCAAAGATCAGGATGGGATGGAGCATATTGATGAATACTTTAAAGTATGAACTGAGGGAGAAAGAATGGAAGGTGTGAGTTGTAAGGAAACAAAGGGGGTGGATTTATAGACAGAGCAATCGAAGCAGATTATCGCGTATAACCAAAGAGGATCCTAATCTCCTTAATTACCGATGAATCAAATCTTATTACGGAGATCTTCTTCTAAATTCCTTAAATTTCGGAAATCAATCTTGACTACACCGTCGGTTAAGTCAAACCAGTATTTATTCATTTTCAATCCTATGTGATAGCTTCATTCGTAATCTTCACATAAATGAATTGTTTTATCCATATTACTCCATGATGATAAAACTCTATTTATCAACTCATATACGTCATGAAAACACTCTTACTGTTAGCCATGACGACCTCTATCAAATTTCGGGACGAAATTTCTTTTAACGGGTAGGTACTGTGATGACCCGGAAATTTCCGATCAAATTTAAACTTTAATCTTTATATGTATCCGACACGAGAAGCAAAATATGTAATGTTGAGTCTCAAAAGCTTTGAAACTTTATTCATGTACTCAGTTACCCTTTTACCATGCCTGACGATTCACGAACAATTATGTGTAAACAAATATATATACATATACATATGTGTGTTTTTTTTTTAAATTAAGATATATATTAATAAGACATTGAACGGGTTAGTTGAAATGAATATAGGTTATGAGATCTATGTTATGAACTGGGAAAGGTTATTAAGGTACTGAATGGATAAAACTTTACGTAAACGTATTTGTTCGATGTAAGTTTATCGACGAGATTAAAAGATAATATCAAATGATTGAATTATCAGATACATTGAATTAGGATGAAGAGTCTCTGTTATGAGGTCCACTTTGAATTATGAAACCCTTACTTTTAACGGTATTCAGAATATTTGGAAAAGTGATTGTATATAAGAACAAAAGTGTTAATTATTGAGGATTAGACAAAAGTTGGTGGAGGATTGAATTTCATAACCCTTGTTATTTGATTCAATTGATACTAAGATATTTATTTAGAAAGTTTAAGAAAACTAAAATAAACGTTAACATATAAAGGAATTATAGGTTTAGAGTGTAAACGTTACGTAAAATAGACTTCGAATTATTATTAGTTTGTAAAACTAAATATAATATTATTACGTTAATATTTCCATTATATACGATATATACGAGTTTATAATAGTTTTTTTTTTTTAAATGAAAATATATATATATTTTACGAGATGATGAATCATTATATTATAATTAGTCAACAAACGTTTTGATCTAAACTAATATCATTAATATTGTTTTGATAAATAATGAGATTATGGTTTATAAAAGGAAATGACCAAATATTCAAAAGATTAAGTTACACTTTGAGTGGGTTAAATTTTAATTAATTTAAGTCTATATTTTGATAAAGGTACGAGTCATAAAACGTCCTGTTTTAAAATAATATATTTTGATAAACAACGAGTCACTGATTTATAGAAGTAAATGACCACAACGCTCAATTTTATAAGTTATATTTTTATAAAGGTAATTTATTGTTGAGTAAGTCTAATTTTTGTAAAAGGTACACGTCACGTAACGTAAAAGGCTAGTTTTCTAAACGTACGAAAGTGCGCCCGAAAAACCGAAAGTGGTACATGAGTCGTGAGACCACGACCATGTCATTTTTGTAAAAATTATATTTTTACCATGAACGTAAATATAATATAATATTTAATTAATTGTATAAATTTAATATATTATATTAAATAAGCTAACCATTAGCCACGTTTTTTCTTCTTCATATGTGATGTAAATTAGAATGCCACAAATCACGGAGACTTTAAGGAGTTGGTGAGGTCCAATTTTCCTTTAAATATTGAACGTACTAGTTTTTGCTTCTTATTTACTCATTCATATATCTCGATCGCTCTCTAAATATACATATACTTATCTTTTATTATTATTATTATTAAACTTCTTAGTATTATTAGTATGAGCGATATTATTAGTAATATACATAAAATATTACGACGAGGTCATGAGGGCATTATTTTCAAAACGGAAATTTATGAGATGGATAGAGCTAAGGAAATTATGGGTTATAGCTATGGAGGTCATGGGTATGGATCAGGGGTATATTCATGAGGTCAATCTAGTGTTTGTCATCTCCGTTGCGTCTACGTACCTTTCCTACAGTATTGAACCTCAATATTGATACGTGAGTACTCCTAATTAAATTTTTACATACTAATAGTGTATCCCTGACTAGTGCTCGAGAAAATAGAATTATGCATATTTGTATTTTTGATATTGCCCTTAGATAGGTTATGTTGAATCCTGAATTAGTTACACCTACGGTTGAGATAAGGTATAAGATATGCATGTCCTTGGAAAGCTAGCGAAAAATTAAAAACTTTTCATTTAGATATCGAATGGATTCGATGAACGGTTAGAAAGTTATGAATTAAACAATTAATTTCGTAATTAAAAATGCTGATAATAATTAGTGAACTAATTTTCTGGGTAATAAAAAGTGGTTATTTGGATTCTACTCGTCGAGTAGATGAATTTTCATATAAAGCACGTCTCGTTTCGTTGAACGGTTGTCAAGTTATGGATAAAAGAAGTTTTGCAAATTTTGATGAAACGTCGATACGGAAAATGAAATTCTTGCTGATCTGCGTTGTTTCAGATTAAAACAAAAATACCACTGAATTCTTTGCTGTAAGGTCTAACAAACAACTCTGGCCGTTTGTCAATTCGAGTCTCGACGATTTTTCTAAAAATCGTCAAAGTTGACTGTTTGGTCACATTTTAAAATTCTAAAAAGAGCTGAAACTTTTTTATTAAAAATGTCAGTTTTGTATCAGTTTTCATGGTCGGCCTGATGTGTGTTTACTTTTGCCAAAAATCATGTTATATCTTTGTAGTAACGAGAATTTGAAGGCTTTGACCGTTTGTCAATCCGAGTTTCGAGGAATTTTCTAAAAATCTCCAAAGTAGGCTACTCGGTCACTTTTGTAAATTTATTAAAGCTGAAAAATTAACTTTGAAACGTCGAAACCGCGTTGGCAACTACTAGTTGTCTAGATTTAGTTTACTTCTGTAAAAATTTATGCTTAATCTTTTTGGTAATGTGTAACTTTTATCTTTGGCCGTTTATCAATCGGAGTTTCGATAATTTTTCTAAAAATCGCTGAAGTGGTCGTTTAGTCATGTTTGACCGAAAAAAATCATTTTTGTATAAGTTATTGTATTTTTGCATGCGACCTCGTTTTTACTTTAACCTTTGACTTTTGACCTTGAACTTTGACTTTTCCCGTTAACTTTTCAGTTAATTTTTTCGTGTTGACTTTCTCTAAATACTAAAATACTATTTTATGATTATGATACCATTTGTGTTACGTTGTTTCACACGTCACCTTTTACTAGAATTTTAAATGAGCATGGGTAATATAACATGTTACTATACTGTTGAGTCAGACTCGAGCATTAGGATTGTGGTACACTATGACTTGGCCTAAATTGTTAGACAAATATTGACCGTCATATAAATATATATAATTAATATAGGTTCGTGAATCCAAGGCCAACCTTACACTTGTTCGATGATGTTATATGTATTTTTACTACAAAATACAGTATGGTGAGTTTCATTTGCCTTTTTTCCCTTTATATTTTTGGGACTGAGAATACATGCGCTTTTATAAATGTTTGACGAAATAGACACAAGTAATTGAAACTACATTCTATGGTTGAATTATCGAAATCGAATATGCCCCTTTTTATTAAAGTCTGGTAATCTAAGAATTAGGGAACAGACACCCTAATTGACGCGAATCCTAAAGATAGATCTATCGGGCCTAACAAACCCCATCCAAAGTACCGGATGCTTTAGTACTTCGAAATTTATATCATGTCCGAAGGAGGATCCCGGAATGATAGGGGATATTCTTATATGTATCTAGTTAATGTCGGTTACCAGGTGTTCACCATATGAATGATTATTTTTGTCTCTATGCATGGGACGTATATTTAAGAGAACTGGAAATGAAATTCTTGTGGTCTATAAAAATGATGAAAATAAATGATTATGGTAAACTAATGAACTCACCAACCTTTTGGTTGACACTTGAAAGCATGTTTATTCTCAGGTTTGAAAGAGATCTTCCGCTGTGCATTAGCTGATTTTAAAGATATTACTTGGAGTCATTCATGACATATTTCAAAAGACGTTGCATTCGAGTCGTTGAAGTTCATTAAAGATTATATTTAAGTAGATGACAGATTAGGTCATTTATAGTTTGGATATTATGAAATGGTATGCATGCCTGTCAACTTTCGATGTAAATGAAAGCTTTTCTTTTAAAACGAATGCAATGTTTGTAAAATGTATCATATAGAGGTCAAATACCTCGCGATGTAATCATATGTTATTGTATTCGTCCTTATGGATTGGGACGGGTCGTCTCAATTGAGCTGTTGTGGGTTGAAATCGAAACAAAAACAAAAAACAAAAAAAAAACAAAAATGAAACGAGTAACTGCAGTAGCAGAATAAAATATACGGTGGTATTTGGTTTAGGTTTCTAATTGTAATACACATCATGATGCAGTGAAACAGAAAACATGAATCACCACAGCCTGTTGGCTGGAGATCGAACAGAAACAGAATCTATATTACACATGTGTAGTATGCTTGTGTTTGAACCAAACCCGAACTAGATTCAGAGGGTTTTAAGCAGTAACAGTTGATGGTGGTCTCGTTTGATGGCTGCAGTAGTAGATGGTAGTCGAAAGTAATGGGTTTTTTTTTTTTTGTGGTGATGATTTACGGTGGTGTAAGTGGTGGTGATCGTTGAAAACCAAAACGAGAGAGAGAGAGAGAGAGAGAGAGAGAGAGAGAGAGAGAGAGATATATATATGGTGGAGGTTGTGGGTGACGACTGTAGGACGGTGATGAAGATTCATGGACAAAATCGTAAGTGAATATTGGTGGTGAAATGATGGTGTCCCGGAGAAGAAAAGAGAGGGAGAGAAGAAAGAGGGTGACTGATGAATGTGGTGTTGAGTGGTGGCCGTGAGATGTTTCGGTGGAGGATCTTGGTGGCGAGTGGTGGTGGTATTATATAGAGGTGGCGGCCGGTGGTTCCAAAGTGAAGGAGGTGTGTAATTCGTTCGTGTATGTAAATGATATATATCATATATATCTATGTATGTCATTATATAAATAAAGAATGAGATAAGGATAAAAGAAAAACAGTGATCCTATTTGGTTAATAATTAAATCACGGGAGTTCTCTGCCGACACTTATTTCCCTAATAGTACTATCGTGTCCATTGCTAAACAGTTAACGTATAAAGTGTTCCAAAAAAATCTCAAACTTTTAGATTAAACATATTTAATTATTTCACTCATTACCTGTTTGAAACCTGATCAAAAAGGTTAAATAATTATTTATTTTATGTTCCAATTTATATGTACGGAGTGCTAATATTTAATCTTAAAAGAGTAAAAATTTTTGTGACAAATCTAAAATCTTCGTAATCAATTTACAGTTCAACTTTTATTTCAATCCTTCATGGACATGTATTATATCTATATTAAAACTAACGAAACGTCAACCGAGTGTCGCTGATGTTTACTAATTAAGTTCGAAATCAATTATTTTTAATATATTCTCTTTCTATATGCAAACAGTTTTAAATAGCAAGTTTTAACTACTAAATAAATATATTATATATTTTAAACAATTAGATTTAATATAATTTTATATATATTTACAAGAAATATTTATATATACATATCTATATAATTATAATAGTAGTTTTCATTACATCGCATATTATTTTATATATTTATTTCCTAAAAATTAATCATATATTATATCAAATAATATTTCAAATTATTATATATATATATATATATATATATATATGTATATATTTAAATATATATGTATCTATTTACAAATAGTTATTCGTGAATCGTCGAGAGCAGTCGAAGGTCAATTGAATACATAAACACAGTTCGGAAACTTTAAGACTTCAACAATACAAATTTTGCTTATCGTGTCGAAAGAAAATATTATTTAAAGATTAAGTTTAAATTTAGTGGGAAATTCCCGGGTCATCACACCACGTTTACCAAATCTGATTACCCCTTTCCACGACGAAACTTTCAAATACACACGATCACCTACATTAAATATCACTGGACGTCTGCGCGGATCAGCATACATCTTTTGTCTATCTCTGGCAGCTTTTAACTTCTCACATGCAATTTCAACCTTTTCTGCAGTTTTCTGAACAATTTCGGGACCTGCAAATTGTTTCTCACCTGCTTCTAACCAACACGTAGGAGTTCTGCACTTGCGACCCTACAACATTTCATATGGCGGAATTCCGATACTCGAATGATAAGAATTGTTGTAAGCAAACTCTATAAATGGAAGATGTGAATCCCAAGAACCACCATATTCTAAGACACATGCCCTCAACATGTCTTCTAATGTTTGAATCATTCGTTCACTCTGACCGTCTGTCTGTGGATGATATGATGTACTCAGATTCACACGTGTACCCAAATTCTGTTGTAAACTATTTCAGAAGTTCGATACAAACCTAGTATCTCTGTCGGAAACTATTGACAACGGTACACCATGTCGACTAACAATTTCTTTCAAGTACAATTCTGCTAAATCACTCAGCGAAGCGGTTTCACGAGTAGCTAAGAAGTGAGCACTCTTAGTTAGAGGATCCACTATCACCCAGATCATGTCGTGACTTTTCTGGGTTCGGGGTAACTTGGTTACAAAATCCATCGTTATATGATCCCATTTCCACTAAGGAATTTCTAACTGTCGTAGAGACCCATACGGCTTCTGATGTTCTGCTTTAACTTGTGCACATATATGACACTTTTTGACGAAATTTGCAACATCTGACTTCATTGTCGGCCACCAATATAGTGTTTTTAAATCTCTGTACATCTTTGTACTGCATGGATGCACTGTTAGTCTAGATTTATGTGCTTCTGTAAGGATTAAATCCCTCAAATCTCCAAGCAAAGGCACCCAAATATGGTCATTATAGGTCTTTAATCCTCTAGAATCATTACATATGTCAAATTTTCTTTTAGTCATTTGCTCAGTCTTTAGGTTTTCATCATTCAAAGCTACTAACTGAACGGTTTTCAAACGATCGATCAAGTCTGAAACTATCTCAATTCTCATAAATCTGACATTTTCGGCGGTTTTCTTTCGACTCAGAGCATCCGCGACCACATTTAATTTACCCGGATGGTACTTAATCTCACAATCGTAGTCTTTAATTAATTCTAAACATCGACGTTGACGCATATTTAATTCTTTCTGCGAAAAGATATATTGAAGACTCTTATGATCTGTATAGATTTCACAATGTGTACCATACAAATAGTATCTCCAAAGCTTCAAGGCAAACACAACTGCAGTTAACTCTAAATCATGAGTAGGGTAATTTCGTTCATGATTCTTCAACTGTCGTGAAGCATAAACTATAACTTTATTTCTTTGCATCAAAACACAACCCAGACCTGCACATGATGCATCACAGTAAACCACAAAATCTTCTATTCCCTCTGGTAAAGCTAAAATCGGCGCTTGACATAACAACTGTTTGAGAGTCTGAAAAGCCTTTTCTTGTTCATCAGTCCATCGAAAGGCTACATCTTTTCTGGTTAACTTATTTAATGGGCCTGCTATTTTGGAAAAGTCTTTGATAAATCTGCGGTAATAACCTGCTAAACCCAGAAAACTCTTAATTTCTGTCGGCGTTTTCGGCGAGTTCCAATTCATTACAGCTTCTATCTTAGACTGATCCACTTTGATACCCTGTTCACAAATCACATGACCCAGAAACTGTACTTCTCGCAGCCAAAATTCACATTTGGTGAACTTAGCGTACAATTGTTCCTGTTTCAGAAGTTCTAACACTAACCTCAGATGTGTAGCATGATCCTTCTCGGTTTTTGAATATATCAAGATATCATCTATGAAGACAATCACAAACTTGTCAAGATACTGACGACACACCTTGTTCATTAAATCCATAAACACTGCTGGCACGTTGGTTAACCCGAATGGCATAACTAAAAATTCATAATGACCATATCTAGTTCTGAACGCTGTTTTCGGTATATCGTTCTCTGCAACACATACTTGATGATACCCTGAACGTAAATCAATCTTTGAAAAATAGGAAGCACCCTGTAACTGATCAAATAAATCATCTATTTTTGGTAACGGATACTTATTCTTGATTGTTCTCTTATTCAAATCGCGGTAATCTATACACATTCTAAGCGACCCATCTTTCTTTTTCACAAACAAAACAGGAGCACCCCACGGTGAAGAACTTGGTCGAATAAACCCTTTATCTAACAGTTCCTGAATTTGAGACATCATTTCTCAGATTTCTGACGGAGCTAATCTGTAAGGAGCTTTTGCAACTGGTGTAGCACCTGGAACTAAATCGATTTTATACTCTACTTCACGTACTGGAGGTAACCCTAGTAGATCATCTGGAAACACTTAAGGAAATTCTGACACAACAGGGATATCGGTCACCTGTTTCTTTTCTTTCTTAACATTGATCACGTAGACTAAGAATGAATCACACCCTTTCGATATCGACTTCTGAGCTTTCATTAGGGAAACCATAGGAAAGTTAAATCCACTGCGCTCTCCCCTAGCTATCACTCGGGATCCGTCGGCCAAACGAAAAGAAATCATCTTCTTATCACACTTAATATTAGCCCTATTAGCTCTTAACCAATTCATGCCTATGACTACATCAAAGCTAGGTATAGGCATCAACAAACAGGTTAAAGGGAAGGAATGGCCCTCGATTTCGATGGTAACTCCAGACACAGATGATGTGCATGGAACCATTTTACCATCGGCTACTTCTATTCCCAAAGGCGCATCTAACATCCTAACAGGCAACTTCAACTTATTACAGAGACCTAAGGACATAAAAGATCGATTCACTCCTGAATTAAACAACACACGAGCTGGCAAAGAATTAACTAAGAACATACCGGTAATGACGTCATCGGTAGCGGTTGCAGCGTCTACCGTCATCTGAAACGCCCTCGCCTCTGCTGTTAGAGGATTCTTTATCTTCTGCCCTGTAGTAGAAGCAGAAGATCCCCCAGAAGTTACTGACCTCGCCCCTGACCCTGCCCCAGAACCGGCTCTTGACGCAGATGGACAATTTACAGATCTATGCCCCTCCTGATGGCAACTCCAACAAACAATAGACTTAAAAGAACAAGTTGTTGATTCATGACCTAACACTCCACATTTCAAACACCTTCTGGTCATTGGAGAACACGGACCTACATGGGTCGACTTGCAAACATTACACCATCGAGACTGACTTGAACCCGATCCACTCATACCAGACTTACTTTTCTGTTTAAACCAGCCTGACTTTTTACCACGAAAACCGGATTGCTTACTCGACTGCTGAGTTGACTGCCCACCCGATTGACTTTCTGATTTCCCCCCAAAAGATCCACTTTTTGAACTTTCTCTCTTTGCTGCCACTACATCACCTTCAGTAACCTTAGCCATCTCGTGAGCTTGTGCCAAGGTTGTTGCAAATCTCGCAACGGTTCTGTATTCTAGCTTAATCACTCGCATAAAATGTTGGATCTTATCCTTCTCAGTAGGTACTCATTGCTGAACAAACCTTAACTTCGATGTAAAATCTCTGAAAACCTCATCAATAGTCATACTTTCTGTCATTCTCATATTCAGAAACTCGGTTTTCAACCTTTCCATTTCATATTCAAAACAGTACTGCTCACAAACTTTAGCAGCAAACTGTTCTTAGGTTATTTGGCTAATCTGTTCCTTGGGCAAATATGCTGTAATAGAGTCCCACCATTCCATCGCCTTACCTTTCAAAAGTCTACTAGCGAACAACACTCTAGACTCATGTTCACAAAAACAGGCTTCTAATGCTCTCTCCACTTCTTTCAGCCAATTAAGGGTCATTGTAGGGTTTGTGTGACCATGATATTCTGGAGGTTTGTAATCAAGAAACTGTTTATAGGTACACTTCTTTTTCATCTCGGGAACTTGAAATGGGTACATCATTTGGTTTGGAAATGTCTGGTTAAACGGAAATGGCATTTAGAGCTTTTGATAGGTGGTTTGAGGAAACTGTGACTGAGAACTGCCACCGACTTAGGTCTAAAGGTTTGAAGGAAAAGTTGTGTTTAACGCAGTGGTATTGGGGTTCCATTGTGCCCGTTCTTGTTCTAATTCCTTAATTTTCTCCTGAGCTTCTAGTAATCGACTTTGAAGATCTATAACTTCTTGGGAGGTTTCCTCTTCCGATGACACATGCCCATCTTCATCGGGAGCTCTGAAGATACCAGTTCCAGGGACATTAGGTCCAGTAGCGTTTGCTTCATTATCTGCCATTACTGCACTACCACAACACTCACACCAAAGCTTAGTATAAACTAGGTTAGTATTAACAACTAACACATAACTTTTCCTAGTACTCGCTTAACCCATCCCCAGCATGTTATGTTTGACATGACTCTACTAAGTTTGGGAACATGGCATTTAGATCACAATGCACATGCTGCCAAACCAAGCTCAGATACCAACTTGTGACACCGCTAATAATTTTTTTTTAAATACGTGGCGGAAGCATTTATTTATTAAATACCAAATACACTTTATCAGTGTCACATGACCACATCACAAAATACATGTTTTAAATGGAAAAGACGTAATTACATTCGGTTTACAAAAGAACACAGATCATATGATAAAAGACTCCATCAGAGTTAAACACTGTCAAACATAACATTAGCATGCACGTCTTCTCCCAAAAGCAATATCTACAAAGCTACAACCTGCAGGGAGGAGATGGAGGGGAATTAGCACAAAGCTAAGTGAGTACGACTAACTACAGGCCATAGCATATAGAAGTGTTATACTAATCATGTCACATAGTCTAACCCACAAACATCACCCAAGTGCCGTTTACAGAGACTCTATCGGCTCGGCCAAACCATTAACCACCAGCTGATCAGACTGGGGCTTACCAGAAGTTCCTCCACCACCGTATATATATATACATAATCCACACGTGAAGGACGCGTCATTCACATGTATATACACCACGGTTGTCTAGGCTACCACAGAGGAACCAAACCCGCAGGTTGATCTCTCCTACCGAGGCTACCACACAATAGGGACGCACTGGGCTCCAGCAGACAAGCATCAACTAACATGCAGTCATCACCACAGACTAACTAACAGTATCAGTAAGTATATCTAACAAGCATGGCAATCATAATATAACATGCTACTATATACTATATACTCCAGTTAGTCCCACTCACCGATTACCAGCAAATGAGAAGGTGTTCAGCTATCTAATCACTGAACCTTCTCTTTCTCCTTTTCTCCTGAGAAAGACATATACACAAGTTAGTTATAATGTCTCGATAACAACTCGACAACAAAACAATAACACTAAATACCAACACTTAAGCATTTAACAACTGGTTTGTCAATCGTATGAGTAACACTCTCAATCGTACATTCGAGAACACTCAACCGTACGGGTGACAGCTTACTCGTTCGTTTGGTCTATGACCAAACATCCTACAGTGACTAATCTGATCCGTACGGTTCACCACACGAGTGACCGGTGACTCGTACGAGTCACATCTCAACCGTACATATCATCATATTTAAATCATAAGTTTCCATCACTACTCACTAGCACGGTTCACCACACGGGTGACTACCTCAACCGTACGAGTGAAGGCTCACTCATGCGAGTGATGAAGAACAGTAGCAGCAACTATTTAAATGGGTTTTAACTCAAAATGTACAACATAAACATCAATTCATACAGTAAGTTAACACATAACATCATATATTCACTATATGATAAGCCTACATCATAAACTCAATCAATAACGACACTAAACGGGTACAAAACAAGACATACACAATAAAATCTCTTTTTATGACCAAAATAAAATTTGATCTAGATTCTTAAAACCTTATAATTGGATAGTAAACTTCAAGATGAGTCCAACGATAGTTTATTCATCGAAAACGGAGTTACGGTTAGAAAGTTACAGCCTTTTCAAGTTTACCAAAAACTGACCAGTGCTCACTCGCGCGGACGAGACCTCACTCGTGCGAGTGAGTCATCAATCGTGTGGTTGAGCCTCAAACGTGTGGTCACACGTACAGGTGACCTGTCAGAAGTGTGGGAGCTGTTAGAACATTCCAGCTCGCTGATTTTTGCCATTTTGGCCCAAAAACTTGATTTTTGCAAGATTTAACACCAAAACCACTCCCAAAACATCATATAAACTATATAAAACATATTTCTAACATCAATTAAACACAACAAACACTTAAGATTAGGATTCAAGCATCAAAATCTAACTTTTACTCAAGAACACAAAAACCCCATTTAAGCAAGAATCAAGACATGAATTGTGACAACCCGGAAATTTCCAATCAAATTTAAACTTTATCTTTATATTATTCCGACACGATAAGCAAAGTTTGTTAAGTTAAATCTCAAGAATTTTAAATTGTGTTCATACATTCATTATAACCTCGACCAAATTCAGACGATTCACGAACCGTTATATATAAATAAATATGTATATATATGTATATATATATATTATAACTTGAGAATATTAATAAAGTATTAAACGTATAATACTTTACATGATCGTATTTGTTTCAATATGTTTATCGATGGAATTAGAAGATAATATCAAATTGTTGATTTATCAGATACATTATGATATGATTACGGGTCTATGTTATGAGGTCCACTGTGATTTAAGAAATCTATTCTTTTTGACAACATTCGGAAAATGGTAAAGTGATTTATAAGTAAGAACGTGAGGTGTAAATAACTTAGATGTTGGATATCGACAAGTTAAGTAACTCGACATTTTTCATTAAGATGATTTCATACGTTTATTTAACCTTTGACCTTTATCCCATGCTTCACCAACAAACTGTAATTTAAAAACTTGAAACCTATTATGAATATATATGATTCTACTTTTTTAAAACATTTTATGATATAACGATTTCCATTATTTTAACCTTTAAACAAAATGATTCTTAAAAATATATTTGGTTTTGGAAAACAAAATTATTATATTTATTTGATTTAGTTTCAAACGTACAAAAACGTTTTCAGTTTAAAAAGAACTTTATTATTAAAACGTATATAACTTTTATAAATATCTAGAACCACTTTTGACAACTCATTACTTAACCAGTATGATAAAGATAACGATATTTATATTTTATTGTATTAAATATATATAACGATTTAAATTAATATTATATATATTTATACGCGTATTATACATACATAGTTTTATACTTTTACTATACTTAAACTTTACCTTTACTTTATTTTTACTTTACTTTAACTTTAATAATTCACTTTAATAATTCATACTTTAATAATTCACTTTAATAATTCATACTTTAATAATTCACTTTAATAATTCATACTTTAATAATTCATACTTTAATAATTCACTTTAATAATTCATACTTTAATAATTCACTCTAATAATTCAAAAATCTATTATAAATAGAATTCAATAGGTTTCATTATTTCATAGAAACTTGAAAATATTTTTCTCTAAACTCTCTCAATCGATTTACATAGATATATTTACTCCGTATTATTTCAAGATATTATTAGTATACATAAAATATTACGTCAGAGTGCTGTCCGAGTGATTTCGAAATTGTTTTTCGAGTGGGATTGGATTAAGAAAATTATGGGTTATAACTATGGAGGTGATTGGTATGGTTCATGGGTATGCTCGTGAGGTCAATATAGTGTTTATCATCTCCGTTGCGTCTACGTACCTTTCCTGCAATATTGAATCTCAATATTGATACGTGAGTACTCATAATTTAACTTTTACATACTAATAGTGTATCCCTGACTAGTGCTCGAGTATATAGGATTATGCATGTTTGTACTTTTGATATTGCCTTTAGTTAGGTTATGTTGAATCCTGAATTAGTTATATATGCGACTGAGATAAGGTATAAGATATGCATGTCGTTGGAAAGCTAGTGAAAAATTAAGAACTTTTCATTTAGATATCGAATTATTTCGATGAATGGATTTGAAGTTATAGTCCATCGAATTTTTGTATTATTATTAAAAATGATTATTATTATCGTCGTTATTATCGTCGTTCTAGTTTTTTTCTTATTATTATTATTATTATTATCTTTATTAATAAAAGGATTTATCATTAAAAATTGTTATTTTTTTTAATTATTACTATCGTTATTATCGTTAAAGTTATAATTAGTATTATTATTATTATCCAATTATTATTATTATTATTATTATTATTATTATTATTATTATTATTATTATTATTATTGGTATTATTATTATTATTATTATTATCATTATTAATATATATATCATTATTTAAAAATGGTTATTGTTATTGTTATTATTATTATTACTATATTATCATTAAGATAATTATTAGTATTATCGTTAATAATGTTATAGTAACTATCATTATTAATATTAGTGTAATTAAAACAAATATTTGTAACACCTAATTATTTTGATTACTATTATTATCATTATTACGAACACGATATAAAAGACGATTAAAAGCTATTAAACGAAACGATTAGGAAATAATGGGTAAGAGTATCATGATGAAATTAAAATATTATAAGATATTGATTTAGATAAAATTATCGTTCTTATTATTTTTATCATTACTATTACTATTAAAATTATCGTTAGTATTAAAACTATCATTTTAACAAAAATTATCATTTTAATAGAAATGTCATTGTTACTATAAAATATCATTATTAATATTATTTTAAATAGAATTATTATTTTAAAGATAATATTAAAAATTATCGTAAATATTAAAGTTATCATAATTAGAATTATCGTTTTATCATAATGTCATCTTAGTAATTATAAATATTGATATTTTTATAATAATTATTATTATTACAAAATAATACAACTTTTACTTACTATCATTATAGATATTATTTTATCAAATAAATATTTGATACAAACATATTTTACTACGTGTAATAACTTACTTTAATAATACGTATCATATTATCTTTATAATATTAAATGAACCCTATAAATTTTATTACTTAATATATATAAAAGTATATTTTATTATATAAATATAATATAAAATTTTATTTATTAATAAATAAATTATATTAGTTACTCTAATAAATCTTTTAAAAATATAAAACGACGATATTTAAACTATATATTAATCATGTATAAATTTTTGAAAATTATTTTGAGTCAAATTTACTTTTGTTGACTTTTGCATATTAGTCTCGAGCATTAGGATTGTGGTACACTATGACTTGACCTAATTTGTTAGACAAATATTGACCAACACATAAATATATATAATTTATTTAGGTTCGTGAATCCGAGGCCAACCTTGCACTTGTTCAATGACGTTATATGTATTTTTACTACGAAATACAGTATGGTGAGTTTCATTTGCCTTTTTTACCCTTTATATTTTTGGGCTGAGAATACATGCGCAATTTTTATAAATGTTTTTCGAAATAGACACAAGTAATCGAAACTACATTATATGGTTGAATTATCGAAATCGAATATGCCCCTTTTTATTAAGTCTGGTAATCTAAGAATTAGGGAACAGACACCCTAATTGACGCGAATCCTAAAGATAGATCTATTGGGCCTAACAAACCCCATCCAAAGTACCGGATGCTTTAGTACTTCGAAATTATATCATGTCCGAAGGAGGATCCCGGAATGATAGGGGATATTCTTATATGTATCTAGTTAATGTCGGTTACCAGGTGTTCACCATATGAATGATTATTTTTTGTCTCTATGCATGGGACGTATATTTATGAGAACTAGAAATGAAATTCTTGTGGTCTATTAAAATGATGGAAATAAATGATTATGATAAACTAATGAACTCACCAACCTTTTGGTTGACACTTTAAAGCATGTTTATTCTCAGGTGTTAAAGAAATCTTCCGCTGTGCATTTGCTCATTTTAAAGATATTACTTGGAGTCTTTCATAGCATATTTCAAAGAACGTTGCATTCGAGTCATTGAGTTCATCAAAGATTATTATTAAATCAATTTATAGTTGGATAGTGGATATTATGAAATGGTATGCATGCCTGTCAATTTTTGATGTAAAGAAAGATTGTCTTTTAAAAAAGAATGCAATGTTTGTAAAATATATCATATATAGGTCAAATACCTCGCAATGTAATCAACTATTGTGAATCGTTTATAATGTATATGAACGGGTCCTTTCAGTTGGTATCAGAGCGGTGGTCTTAGCGAACCAGGTCTGCATTAGTGTATCTAACTGATAAGTTGTTAGGATGCATTAGTGAGTCTGGACTTCGACCGTGTCTGCATGTCAAAAGTTTTGCTTATCATTTCTAGTCGGAAATCATCTTCTTATCATCCATAGGAAATTACATGCTTATTATTATTAGTCTAGACACGTCTTGCTACATTAATTGCATGAGTAGTGTATAGACAAACTTCATATCTTAGCGTATCTGCTAAATCATATCTTATCGTATCTGTTACTTTAAACTTTACCTGACATACCCCGCAAATTCCTCCGTAATCTATGAAATCTTTTGATCTCTATATATAGATATCCTATGTAAATAGAATACCACCCGATAGCCGAAAAATCATTTTTATATCGAAAATCCTTTATCCAATCGTACGAAATGGAATTTGTCATCAGTTCAAGTCACTCGGATTCCGAAATGGAATCTCACTCAAGCTCCGAAAGTAGTGTGACCGGAATGGATCAACCAATCAGTCATCACCTATTCTGGATGAATTGGGGATGGGTTCGTAGCCTCCTCAATCATTGGAAACAAGAAGAAGGCGATCCTTTCCATCCACCACATTGCCCTCTTGGCGAAGAACCTGAAGCACTTACCGGCGAACCTGTTCGAGACACCATTTTCTCTCTCATTTCCAGGGTATCTCGTCACGATTATATACTACATCAAATTCTAGATTTTATTTATCCGCTCGTTCCGACCGACAATCATCCTGGAATAATAGAAGAAGTCAACGAACTTCGCGCTCGAGTAATGGCTTTGGAGAATATGGTGCAGAGATTACAAACACCAGCAGCAGCACCAGCAGCATAACCAATACCACCATCATCAACGCCTACAGTACCATTACCACCTCCAACCACAACCGCGTTGTAAACCTCAACTTCACAATCTGTCCCACGAGCATCAACGTCATACGCACCATAGATACCAAGGAGTACCAACAACAATAACTGACGAAGTATTAATTCATAACTTCATTGGAGAAACATTCCGCGGCGATTATATAATCTCTAAAGTCTTAGAGATTATCTAATCTAGCCCTAACCATAAATCAGTTAAGCGAACCAAAATGATAGAAGAAAGAGTAGAAACCCTGACAAAAATGGTGTGTGATTAACAAGTTAAACTTGTTTTACCAATAGCATCAACAGTACCGTCAGCGTCACCAGCATCGTCAGTACAGTCAACATCAGAATCAACAACACCTATAACATCACAAACTCCGTCAGTTCAAGAATCACTGTTTACATCATTACGAATCAATAACGTGTATATTGTAACAACAAGTTATGAAAAATTAACTCATTCCCTCTGAAGAAATTATATATATATATATATATATTTTATATATATATTTTTTGAAATAAAAAAATAAATCTTTCCGTGCTAAGCTATTGTGTGTGAATCTTAACTACTCGGTTAATTCATATTACAAATATACAATAATGTACGTCCCTCACCCGCGACTTAACCATCGTTAACTACAATCTCTGTCTCAATTCAACAAATTCCAATTCCTAATAAATCAAGTATATATTTGATTTTACACTTCATCATTGATGTAACCGAAACTTTTCAGATAACATCATTCGTACTTTGCGAAGTTCACAAGAATTTAACAAAAACCAACATCAGATCTCAACAAATAACGAAGTATTGATTCATAATTTCAATATTATTGAAGAAATACTTATGTAACCTCTAAACCTTCAAGGAATTATTCAATTCTAGTTCCAACCGTAAATCGAATGAGTTTAATTTAGTATTAACTCATTAAAATATATGTTACATCTGAGGAGAATATATACATATATATTTTCATAAAGACTATAATAAAATTCTTATGTACAAAATATTAATTGGGAAAAATTTTTAACGGGTAGGTAATACCCGAGAGATATATATAAATTCACAATTAATATGTTACATTCTTCGAATCAGATTAAGCAAATTATCAATTATACTTCCTACTTTCACAATAATATACATTCTTTCATAGAAATCAAAACAACCATACTTATTCAAACCCAATTACGTATTCTGATTTTAAAATCTCAGAATTCAATTCGAGATATAACCGGTACCATTACTTTTAGATTCCTACATCTTTCAAAGCTATACTTTGACTTCAAAAGTGTGTTAGAACATCAAATGTATACAAACGATTACAATCTATGTTCAAACTCTTCGAAAATCTCTGAAGACACTTCAAATAATGAGCAATCGAGATGATGATCCAACCACATATTACCCACAGTTATGTACTTAAAAAGCTCTCGAAACCAAAGTCATAATTCAACACATATCTGTGTCAGATCTTTTGGCATTTATTAGCAAAAATAACCTTGCAATTCCTTTGCAAAGTAGCAAATTATATCACAGCTCCAGCAAGACAACTTCGATTTTTTCATTCGGAGTAGCCTTATCATAATTTTGATATATGTGATTACCCTTTTGTTACCGGAGAACCTTTCATATTCCACCACATTAGCAATAAACTTACCAACAACTTCACTGATCTTGGGCATTCCGAAGAATCATTATATTTATCGAAACCTCATCATTTTCTCATCTGCCTCTTGTAACGAGAATTGCCATATGAATCACTGGAAATTAGAAATCAGTATTTTGAAATCTCACAGCATGTTGACGCCAACAGTTATACATAACGTCTATTTCCAAGGCTTACATACTTCGAATGTGAAGTTTCTGAAAAACACTCTGAACCGCGAACTAGTTCTCGAAATGCTGATGAAGCAACAAAAACTGTAAACGACCTTAGCAGTAAAAAGTTTGATGATAAAGATTAGTGTATTAACAAAGCTCAGAAATAGAGAAGTTTTGGAACTGGAAAACGGATTGAGCAAAGTATGAAGGAGGCTGTGGACAAATCAAAAAGACTGAACCTGCCTTCAAAGAATCCAAATGATTCAGTGTCTGCTGAAGTCATTAACGAATACCTTGCTCCTGACACTAAACCCTTACAGACAATATTCTTCATCATCCTCTGATATTAGAAATTCTAAGATATCATCTTATCTTTCATTATAAATATCCTCCATATTTCTGAAGATATTTCCATAACTATTCTTATCTGGAATCATTTATCTCTTTGCGCTATCTGTATTACATCAAAAAGGAAACTGTTTAGTTCCTATACTCTGTAAACCTTTGAGTTTAAAATATGAATATTTTTGAAGTAGTGTTGGAAACTGAAGCATGAGTTAGTATAATATAATGACACTTGATCAACGTGATTATATTACAGTAATTCATGCTGAGTTTCTAAATGGAAAGTGATGATTCACAGATCATAACATCATCATGTGCCTTGTTATACGACTCTTGTATTCTATTTAACCTCTAAAATATCAAGAAAATATTTCTTGATGATTCGGCCTTTTCCAAGGTATTCTAGTAATTTGACAAGTCAAGATCGTGCCATCACAATTTCCTTCCTAGAACATTAACAATGTTCATTCCGAAAATCATATTTGTGAATTCTGGACCATTACAAGCGGTGCTTAATCGCAAGAAGAAGAAACGAAAGGACAAAACTCCGAAATAGAAATTGGGGTATAAATTGCAGCAAATAAAAGAGAGTGTTAACTGTGGATGACAATGATTATAGAAGATAGAAATAGAGACTTTGAAATATAAGGGAAGATATAAAGCCCAACGACAAACCAAAAATTATAAACCATATATATCGATGCATATAGCAATATAAAGACACGGGAGAACTAGAAACACTATAAACCCAAGAGTATAGTAGAAGTAAATAGATTCTTCCAGCGGTAGATGAAAAAGAAGAATGACCGATATGAAAGTTATAAGTATATCGTGAATCAGAACTGGATGGAGCATATTGATGAATACTTTAAAATATGAGTTGAGGGGGAAAGAATAGAAGGTGATGAAACATGACTAGGAACTTAGAAATCAACAGATTTAACTCACACAATGACAGAATAAGTGAATCAAACCCTCTAGTGAATAGGTTAAGCTTTTTGTGATTAATTTAGTCATACCACAACTAAATCAAGTGTGATTAGATCAATACCTAGAGCTATTATTCACCACCTGGGTGATTTGGGTTGAGAGAGAATCGGAGGAGCTCACCAGATCTGAGTGTGTGTAACAAATGAGAGGCTTAACCTAAAAATGAAGAACATAAGACTTTATATACCCCTGCTGTTGACTCACCCGTACGATTCATCCATCACACATACGAGTTGGCTTCATCAGCCGTACGGGTGATCACTCACTCGAGTCTTCTCATTTAGATTGTAATTGTGACTTAGCTCAGCATCAACCGTGCGTATGAGCCTGTCAGCCGTACGAGGGAGGCTTCACTCGGACGTCTGACTAAGTCTAACATAGTCAAACATCCACATCTTGTTTCTGCAGTTGCTGTAACCACATACAAACACAAATAGGATAATAACAAACGATCATGGTGGCCTGTAAACTGTTGTACCTGCAATGGACATGGGTAGATGTCTAAGGACTTGCATAAAATGCATCAACAGAAGGTGTGAGTTGTAAGAAAAGGAAGGAGGTGAATTTATAAGAAAATCTCCGACAGAACAATTAAAATGGACGATCGCATTTAAAGCGGATCCTAATTCCTTTTGTTACCGGAGAATCAAATCTTATTACAAAGATTTTCTTCAAATCCCTTGAAATCTGGAAATCAATCATATCTACGTCAAATGATAAGATGAATCTACACTTACTCATTTCACTCTTCTATGTTAGCTTCATTCGTACTCTTCATATAAATGGATTGTTTATCCAAATTATTCGCTGATGATAAAACTCTAATTTTCAGCCTGTATGCATCATGAAAACATACTTATTATCATTCACGACCTTTCCACTCAAATTTCGGGACGAAATTTCTTTAACGGGTAGGTACTGTGACAACCCGGAAATTTCCAATCAAATTTAAACTTTATCTTTATATTATTCCGACACGATAAGCAAAGTTTGTTAAGTTAAATCTCAAGAATTTTAAATTGTGTTCATACATTCATTATAACCTCGACCAAATTCAGACGATTCACGAACCGTTATATATAAATAAATATGTATATATATGTATATATATATATTATAACTTGAGAATATTAATAAAGTATTAAACGTATAATACTTTACATGATCGTATTTGTTTCAATATGTTTATCGATGGAATTAGAAGATAATATCAAATTGTTGATTTATCAGATACATTATGATATGATTACGGGTCTATGTTATGAGGTCCACTGTGATTTAAGAAATCTATTCTTTTTGACAACATTCGGAAAATGGTAAAGTGATTTATAAGTAAGAACGTGAGGTGTAAATAACTTAGATGTTGGATATCGACAAGTTAAGTAACTCGACATTTTTCATTAAGATGATTTCATACGTTTATTTAACCTTTGACCTTTATCCCATGCTTCACCAACAAACTGTAATTTAAAAACTTGAAACCTATTATGAATATATATGATTCTACTTTTTTAAAACATTTTATGATATAACGATTTCCATTATTTTAACCTTTAAACAAAATGATTCTTAAAAATATATTTGGTTTTGGAAAACAAAATTATTATATTTATTTGATTTAGTTTCAAACGTACAAAAACGTTTTCAGTTTAA
The DNA here is from genome assembly GCF_046630445.1 of Rutidosis leptorrhynchoides. Classification (NCBI taxonomy): domain Eukaryota; kingdom Viridiplantae; phylum Streptophyta; class Magnoliopsida; order Asterales; family Asteraceae; genus Rutidosis; species Rutidosis leptorrhynchoides. The sequence continues at coordinate 429,088,632 of NC_092334.1, read as the reverse complement.
AAAGAACTTTATTATTAAAACGTATATAACTTTTATAAATATCTAGAACCACTTTTGACAACTCATTACTTAACCAGTATGATAAAGATAACGATATTTATATTTTATTGTATTAAATATATATAACGATTTAAATTAATATTATATATATTTATACGCGTATTATACATACATAGTTTTATACTTTTACTATACTTAAACTTTACCTTTACTTTATTTTTACTTTACTTTAACTTTAATAATTCACTTTAATAATTCATACTTTAATAATTCACTTTAATAATTCATACTTTAATAATTCACTTTAATAATTCATACTTTAATAATTCATACTTTAATAATTCACTTTAATAATTCATACTTTAATAATTCACTCTAATAATTCAAAAATCTATTATAAATAGAATTCAATAGGTTTCATTATTTCATAGAAACTTGAAAATATTTTTCTCTAAACTCTCTCAATCGATTTACATAGATATATTTACTCCGTATTATTTCAAGATATTATTAGTATACATAAAATATTACGTCAGAGTGCTGTCCGAGTGATTTCGAAATTGTTTTTCGAGTGGGATTGGATTAAGAAAATTATGGGTTATAACTATGGAGGTGATTGGTATGGTTCATGGGTATGCTCGTGAGGTCAATATAGTGTTTATCATCTCCGTTGCGTCTACGTACCTTTCCTGCAATATTGAATCTCAATATTGATACGTGAGTACTCATAATTTAACTTTTACATACTAATAGTGTATCCCTGACTAGTGCTCGAGTATATAGGATTATGCATGTTTGTACTTTTGATATTGCCTTTAGTTAGGTTATGTTGAATCCTGAATTAGTTATATATGCGACTGAGATAAGGTATAAGATATGCATGTCGTTGGAAAGCTAGTGAAAAATTAAGAACTTTTCATTTAGATATCGAATTATTTCGATGAATGGATTTGAAGTTATAGTCCATCGAATTTTTGTATTATTATTAAAAATGATTATTATTATCGTCGTTATTATCGTCGTTCTAGTTTTTTTCTTATTATTATTATTATTATTATCTTTATTAATAAAAGGATTTATCATTAAAAATTGTTATTTTTTTTAATTATTACTATCGTTATTATCGTTAAAGTTATAATTAGTATTATTATTATTATCCAATTATTATTATTATTATTATTATTATTATTATTATTATTATTATTATTATTATTATTGGTATTATTATTATTATTATTATTATCATTATTAATATATATATCATTATTTAAAAATGGTTATTGTTATTGTTATTATTATTATTACTATATTATCATTAAGATAATTATTAGTATTATCGTTAATAATGTTATAGTAACTATCATTATTAATATTAGTGTAATTAAAACAAATATTTGTAACACCTAATTATTTTGATTACTATTATTATCATTATTACGAACACGATATAAAAGACGATTAAAAGCTATTAAACGAAACGATTAGGAAATAATGGGTAAGAGTATCATGATGAAATTAAAATATTATAAGATATTGATTTAGATAAAATTATCGTTCTTATTATTTTTATCATTACTATTACTATTAAAATTATCGTTAGTATTAAAACTATCATTTTAACAAAAATTATCATTTTAATAGAAATGTCATTGTTACTATAAAATATCATTATTAATATTATTTTAAATAGAATTATTATTTTAAAGATAATATTAAAAATTATCGTAAATATTAAAGTTATCATAATTAGAATTATCGTTTTATCATAATGTCATCTTAGTAATTATAAATATTGATATTTTTATAATAATTATTATTATTACAAAATAATACAACTTTTACTTACTATCATTATAGATATTATTTTATCAAATAAATATTTGATACAAACATATTTTACTACGTGTAATAACTTACTTTAATAATACGTATCATATTATCTTTATAATATTAAATGAACCCTATAAATTTTATTACTTAATATATATAAAAGTATATTTTATTATATAAATATAATATAAAATTTTATTTATTAATAAATAAATTATATTAGTTACTCTAATAAATCTTTTAAAAATATAAAACGACGATATTTAAACTATATATTAATCATGTATAAATTTTTGAAAATTATTTTGAGTCAAATTTACTTTTGTTGACTTTTGCATATTAGTCTCGAGCATTAGGATTGTGGTACACTATGACTTGACCTAATTTGTTAGACAAATATTGACCAACACATAAATATATATAATTTATTTAGGTTCGTGAATCCGAGGCCAACCTTGCACTTGTTCAATGACGTTATATGTATTTTTACTACGAAATACAGTATGGTGAGTTTCATTTGCCTTTTTTACCCTTTATATTTTTGGGCTGAGAATACATGCGCAATTTTTATAAATGTTTTTCGAAATAGACACAAGTAATCGAAACTACATTATATGGTTGAATTATCGAAATCGAATATGCCCCTTTTTATTAAGTCTGGTAATCTAAGAATTAGGGAACAGACACCCTAATTGACGCGAATCCTAAAGATAGATCTATTGGGCCTAACAAACCCCATCCAAAGTACCGGATGCTTTAGTACTTCGAAATTATATCATGTCCGAAGGAGGATCCCGGAATGATAGGGGATATTCTTATATGTATCTAGTTAATGTCGGTTACCAGGTGTTCACCATATGAATGATTATTTTTTGTCTCTATGCATGGGACGTATATTTATGAGAACTAGAAATGAAATTCTTGTGGTCTATTAAAATGATGGAAATAAATGATTATGATAAACTAATGAACTCACCAACCTTTTGGTTGACACTTTAAAGCATGTTTATTCTCAGGTGTTAAAGAAATCTTCCGCTGTGCATTTGCTCATTTTAAAGATATTACTTGGAGTCTTTCATAGCATATTTCAAAGAACGTTGCATTCGAGTCATTGAGTTCATCAAAGATTATTATTAAATCAATTTATAGTTGGATAGTGGATATTATGAAATGGTATGCATGCCTGTCAATTTTTGATGTAAAGAAAGATTGTCTTTTAAAAAAGAATGCAATGTTTGTAAAATATATCATATATAGGTCAAATACCTCGCAATGTAATCAACTATTGTGAATCGTTTATAATGTATATGAATGGGTCCTTTCATGAATCAAAGTGATGGTTACCTTAAAATGATCACAAAATCACAAAGAACAAGAAGATGTGAATAATTTAAGCTCTAGATCAAAGATTAGATTTTAGGGTTTGAAGTAGGTGAAGGAGATGAAGAACGGTGTGTGTTTGGGAATAATCTGGAAAGTGAGAGAAATGGTCAGCTCTAGACACTTAATTGTGGATAATTTCCACACTGTGCAACACACGGGTATTTATCAGTTATCTGATATCTTCCGTACATCATTTGGCAACCCAAACGAAGTCCAAATTAAATAAACAAACCTGTTCTGTGACCCTTGTCACAAAATTGTCCTAACCACATTATTATTTAATAATAAATATTAACTTAAAATTAAAACATATATTTAATCAACACGAACTTAAGGGTAAATAAGTAATCTTACAGCTAGGCCCGATTGAAGATGTTACATAAACCTTTCTGACACATCCCTTACTTCATTAAAATCCCCGCCCATGATAATTGCCTCATCAGATTGATTAAGCAAGTTTGAGAGTGCCTCCCAATATTCAATTTTCTTTTGATCATCATGAGGTCCATGAATATTGATAACGTTAATATTGCAGCCCTTATCCTTCCAAACCCCATTAACGCCAATGACTCGATCTACATTCACCCTTATAATATCGATTGCTTTAAACCTCGCTGTATCCCAAATTAGGAGTTGTCCCCCTACCATCCCCACCCTGGCTTTCTGAATGAATTCGCAGTTCGTAGATCCCCAAATCGATTGTACCCATTTATTATCGACTATGTTTAGCCTTGTTTCTTGAATTGCCACAAAATCAGGTTTTTCTTTTTAATTAGTTTCTTGACCCAGCCCACCTTGTCATTTGGACCCCCAATCCCAAATCCTCTAATATTGAGAGAGATAAACTTCATTGATAATCATAAAAAATGACAGAGACATAGGAGAGGATTAGTGAGAGTAAGGAATTTCCTTCCACTTTAATCCTAACTTACATCCATACTCTTTGATGGTTCTGGCATCACACGAATTGGATGTGGAGTTGTTGTCATTTGCACATGAATTACTTGAGGCTTTATGAGCACACGCTGTGCAAGTAGAACGTAGTGTTTCCTCATTAAGTTTCAAATTCCTAGCAACACTTTTAGCATTCAATAACCTGGATGACGTTTTCCATTGTCTGACACTGGACAAGCAACAACTTATCTTTTTCACCTGTTTTTGCTTCTTATACTGGTGGCCCTTGTTCTTCGAGTTATCTGCCTTTTTGGTTTTTGGAATCGAAGATGTGGTTGTCTTTTAAGGTTGGTTTAATCGGAGTCGGGTTTAGACAGGAAGTTCGGTGATGCTTTGTTTCAATGGTGGGAGGTACAACGGTGATTGTTTCTGGGCAAATTGGGTGTTGTTTATCTTGAGTTGATGATGTGTGTCGGTTGTGTGGTGAGGTGGATGAGTGGTTATTGGACTCCGGAGTAGGGCTAAGTGATTTGGGCTTGCTGATGGGTTGATTAAGTATTGGGCTGGGTGAAGCAGGTTCAGGAGAAAGTTTGGCTGGGCTACGGGTATGGGATATATGGTTGGGCTTAAAAGATTGGTTTAATGGGCTAGTGGTTTCGAGAATGACGTCATCAGGATAGTTATTGTTAGGGTTGAGGTTATTGAAGGAAAATATAACGTTACCTGGGGAGAACACAACATTATTCTCTGTGCTGACATTAGGTTTATTGGGGAGGTGACCGCCGTATTCATCATTACACTCGATACCTGCGTATTCCTTAATTGGTGAATTACATATCCCCATGCATCCTGACTCTCCATCTTCAGCTGCATGTTCGTCCCGATCACCATGGTTGCCGGAATCATTGACCGGAGTTTGATTATTAACCCCAACGTCGTCGTCTTCTTCATATTCTGACTCAGACATTCTAAGACCATCCTCATCATCATCTTCACTATTCCCAAATGTGTCATCAACAAAATCATCCTCTGCATCATCTTCTTTATCATCCTTATCCTCTTTCGGATTAGAGTTGGATTTTCGGTGTTCTTCACAAATTGATTCTTCCTCAGACATGCTCATATTAACTTTTCTATTGACCTCTTCTTCCACTCATGCGTTAATCTCTTTACCACGGAATAAAAGTGTGACATTCTCATCAATTTTCCTCAGATCTTTAGTATGTATAAGAACTTTTTCATCAATTAATTCCTGATCCATTTGCGTGAAAGAACAATTTTCAGTTTCAAGGACATCCCCGAATAGTTTTGCTGCTGAGATGAAAACATCTTCATTCCAACATATTTCCGGGACACCAGAGATTTTGATCCATACCAATTTCCTTTTGTTCCTTATTTCTTGACCCAAAATCTTAACATTAGAACACCATTTATGAATTGCATGATCCTTATTGTTTATGATACGTTCAGCTTCAACAGAAGAATAAAAAACCAAGAGTACACTTAGTCCACCGACATATTTGATATCACAGTGGGTCAATCCCTCAACTCTACTAAGGTAGTACACTTGATTTATCAGTCTCCAATCTGTTATTTCTTCGATTATAGTTCTTCTCGTTATATGCTTGAGACAATGTGATTCTTTGACAAGGACTTTTTTAGGGTTACTCTCATCTTGAAATTTCTTTTCATTAAGCTTGAATCTCAAATCTGGGAGCTTTGGGAATTCTTCTTCTAGGATATTGAAATGGTTATATCCTGCTTCCTTCAGTCCACCCTTGTGTTGATCTGCTACGAAACTGTGTTGTTTATAATCCCTGAACCTTGACTGAATGACATGATTATTATTATGCTGATTGCAATCACGAAAATCATTAGGTTTAGATGTGTCGTGAGCCTTGAAGATTTTTATTGGTTTGCCATCGAATTTTATATCTCCTAGCGATTTGATCAGAATATCATCATCATGCACGTTGCTAAATCTAGCAAAGGCAAATCTTTCACCTCCTTTGAGCCTCCTGTTAGCAACATAGACGTCTCGAATTTCACCATAACCCTTGAAACTCTTCCAAAGTTCAGGAACACCCCATCCTTCCGGGAAGTTAAAAAACATAAACGAAGTCAATCGCATTCCGAATAGCCATCTCAAACGGTCTTGATAACCTCCATTGAATCTACCTCTCGCCGTTTTCGTGCCTGACCCGTAGAACTTGTGTTTCTCACTCCTCTCATTCTCTCTCCCAATTTTCTCTCTCACACTCTCCATTTTTTTTTCAAATTATTGATAGCCCTTAAGTTTGAAATATCTTGTATAAGTATTGAACTCTGACGTTAGTCAGTTTGACCTCAAGTCATTTCAATTCTAAACAAGTTTATACCTCTGATTTTTTTTAATATGTTTTAACATTTATATATTTAGTAGAATATAATTTAAATAGTTAAGTATACGTTTTCTACTTTTTCTTTGCATTGTTATATTGATTATAGTTATAGTTATAAACCATTATTTGTTAAAGAACTAGATTTTAGTCATATTAATGCTATGCAAATAAAGTTAATTTTTTGGTTTATTTCGTAAATGTCATGTTTCGAGAATAACATAACTCCGAATATTGTCGTATACTTTTTATGATCAATGTTAATTTAACATTTACGGAAGTATTTATCAGTAATATCAACAACTTCAAAAAGTAAATCACACAATCTTCGTCAAAACACTTTTCAAACATTTTTTCTAAAGTTAGATGTTTTTCAAAGGTAGTTATAATTTTTGTAAGTACCAAATTAATTGTGATAAATTAAATAAAAATTAATTGTTAAATGAAATAATCAAATAATAAATAGTTAACGTGTAACTCGTATCTAAATATGATTTTAAAAGTCAACTTTTTTTGTTACATTATTAAGTAAATGTTTGCTAAATTCGATAGACAAAAAAGATGTGAAAAACAAATTAAAAAAAAAAAAAAGATAAAACCCAAATGAATAAAAAAAGAAAAAAAGAAAAAAGATGGTACCATTCACTTCATATTTGTTTTAGTATATGCTTAAATTAAAGATAACACGTTATTGTAATGAAATCTTAAAGAAGAATATATAAAAAAAACTACTGTATTTGTTTAAAATGAGTATATGATATTATTATGAATTTTGAATTTTGATAACGACAACCTTAAGAGCCGTCGTTAAGACAGTTTAAACAGTTTTAAATCGCCAATAACAACATTATTACTTATTTGATCATAGAACTTATTGTTTACTTTATTTTTCTATTATTCATTATTTGTTATGTCTATCTTAATTGCCGATAACAAATAGCTGGTAACAACAAAATTAAATAAATAAAATACAATTAACTTTACTATTTTTTAAGAAATTTTTTGGTGAGAACTCTTATGGTTATTATTAAGAAATATATACGTGCATTAAATAGTAATACTTATAGAGTTAGTTATTTTCTGAAGTGATAGTTATTTAAATGTACAAATAACATTAGCATGTTCTAAAGCCTTAATGACAACTTAAAGTTTGTCATTAGAAAAATTTATTTTTAAATGTTAAACGATTGTAAGGTTTTTACTAATAATTAAAAAGATTTAAATAATAATTAAAAAGATTTATTATTTATTTAATATCAAAAGGTTAAAAAAAAAAAAAAAAAAAAAAAAAAATACTTGGTTATTATTCGTAACCAAAGAATTTAACGGTTATAACGATATTTGCTTACACATGTACAAAAGGTAACGATAATATTATTTGATTATATACTAAGCATAGAGAAATGGTAATAATTAATACGTAGTGTAGAGCGGTAACAGTAGCATATTTGTATCCGGTACCTTTAAAGCTGTAACCCGTCATGTAGAAGCTTTGAATTTAAAATAGGCACAGGTACAATTCTTGATGGAAAATCGTGTGTACCTTTAAATTTTATAAATGCAGCGGAACATGAAAATAAACATCTTTTTTATTAACATTAAAATAAACATCGTTTATTTTATTATAAACTTTCACACGATTAACGGTTCCCAACAAAATCCAATTACACCACTAATAATTGTCAATTAATTAAATCACAAAGTATAATTTAGATATACCTTTAGCGAGCGATGCAGGAACTGTAGAAAGAACTCTCCATGTCTAGGTTGAAACATATATTCAAAGTGTATGAATATCTCTATGGTTGATCCACACAGCACGTCGAACAACACCGATCGGATGCTAGTCCGTATAACCCAAAAGTAATATATGATACTACCTATAATCAAACGATCAAAACCAACTTGTTTGATCTAGCCTTACAAAAGCCAACAACTTTTGTTTCTCATCTTCTTTCTTGAGATAATAACAGCAACAACAAAAAGAACTCCTTTTGACTTTGTAAATTTATGCCAAATCAGTGAAACGCTTTCTGAGTTCTATTGTGTTGAACCACAAAATAAAATCAAGAAAACTAAAACACAAATCCTTTTCTTTTTGCTCTCTGAACTCACAAAAACTATGTACATATCCATATTCTCTATCTCTATATATAGAGAATAATAATAAAATAATAATATTATTATTAATATATACTTGATCTTAAATTGCCGTATCATTTTCAAAGAAGTCAAAATCTTTTCCTTTTTGTTTTCTTGCAATCAAACACACTATCAAAATCTTTTCCTTTTTGTTTTCTTGCAATCAACCACACTAGAGAATATATATTAATATTTCTTGTTTGCCATATTTGACTTCAAGGATAAAAACTCTTTTATTAATTGTATAACAAAAACATGCGGCATTTATATTTATATATTTATATATTTAAAATAAGCCCATCCAATAATTTGTGGTACAACGACTAATTGATCATTCATATATAATTAAATAATATTTAATTAAACTATGTTCTTCGAACTATAGTTTACAATTATATATCAACAAATATATATAATAATTGGTGTCTAAGTGCTAAAGTGTGTGACCCCATAGGCCTGTATATAACCAGTAGTATAGATTTGTGTTATGACGTGCACACTGAACCAACAAACTCCCAATTGTGTATGACATAACATCTAGAAAACTATACAGACATATATTGACGTCTAGCAACACGTCAATGCCCCCGAAAATATACAAGTGTTTGTTTATGTTAAACGAAACTATCATTATTATTAAAAATGATTTAATGATTGAGTATCTATTGTCCCTTTATTACCGATACCGAGTTGACATGAGACATGGATCTAGTCATTCTCATGTGTCAATCAATTCATTTTCTCGATCTAGAAAATTTGAATGTGATCACCAAGTTTAAATTGATCATCAATCAATATTGCTTGGACATGGCCGTATAAATATCCATTCATTTTCATCGAGGGGCCCAGTGGTATCATACTCTCACGTAGAGGAATAAATCCCATTTTGATTATATGTGTTTGTCATGTACTTCACATCATACCCAATGATGGTCTTTATAACTATCTTGTTCAGGACAGCGTTTAACCATATCAAAGTATAATATGTCATACAATCGAAAACCAACATATACATCTCAGGTCTAAGGACACAAAGACATAACCATTATGAGATTCACTATTGACGACGATCCATTTAGTGACATCTCGTGATTGGGTCATTCCAATATTCATCATCAATGAATACATATGAAATTTGGCCTCAGCTAGTTAACTATTCACCATCAGTGAATAAAACCAAATTTCATAATAATCTTAACTCATGTTACTCCCATAACATGACCGATTATGAAGATTTAGAATAATCAACAATTATTCATGGATTAAACATGCTAATATAGAACACAGTAATATAAATGAAAACGACCATACCAAGTATCTCAATTCATTTAGATAAAACTGTTTAATGTTCCAGAGATATCCAAATACTAAATTACAAATGAAAAAGATTAGTAGCTTAATGAAGTCCAATATTACTAGCATGATCATCATGCTAGTTGTGCATCAAGGGTTTCGTGAACGGTTCAGCCACGATATCATCTGTTTGAACCTTAAGAATACTAATAACATTCTTCTCAATGACTTCATGAATGTAGTCAAACTTTTGAAGAATGTGTCAGATGGATTAATGTATATGTGATTCTTTCGCAAGTATAATACGCGACGAACTATCACAATACATTTTCATAGAAGTTTTAATGTTGGGAACTACTTCGAGTTCAACAGTAAACTTCTTAATCCAGACAGCTTCCTGAGAAGCTTCTCAAGCAATAATGTATTCTGCTTTTGTTGTAGATTGTTCAACTGTGGTCTTCTTAGAGCTCTTCCAATCAACTATCTCGTCCATCATGACAAAGACACAACCTGACTGGGATCGAGAATCATCTCGATCAGTTTGGAAACTAGCATCATGTATTATGGTTAATACTTAACTCCTTTTCCAAAACATCGTAAACCGAGAACATATTTTTAGTACTCAATAAATACTTAAGAATATTCTTGACAACAATCAAATGTTCTTAACCTAGATTTTGTTGATAATGACTCGTCAAACTCAAAAATAACGAGACATCATTTTAGTACATAACATGACATACATAATGGATCCTATAGCCGAAACATATGGGATACATTTCATTCATCTTATCTCATCATGTGTGATAAGACTTTGAGACTTGCTCAAGGTTATGCCCTTTTGCACAGGAAATGCTCCAAGGTTGGAGTAATGCATATTAAATCTCTGCAAGATAAGATATGTACATTAATTCAAACCAATAAGCCATTTGAATCTATTTCTATAGATCATGATTCCAACTATATAAGTAGCTTCTCGATCATTTATGGAAAAATGTTTTCAAGTCAAGACTTGACATCTTGCAAGTTGAAATGTTATTTCCAATAAGCAGTATGTCATCAACATACAAGATCAAGAAGACTACTTTGCTTCCACTAGATTTAATGTAAACACAGAGCTCATCTTGTTTTTAAGAAAAACCAAATTCTTTGATATTCTCATCAAACATAAGAGTCTAGCTCCTGAATGCTTGCTTTAATCCATAAATGGATTTTAGAAGCTTGCAAACTTTAATAGGATGCTTAGGATATATAGATCCTTTCGGCTAAACCATATATACTTTCTCACTTAGGTCGCCATTTAGAAAAGCGATTATGATATCCATTTACCATACTTCATAATCATGAAAAGTAGCTATGACAATAAGTATCCTAATGTATAAAGCTCGCGATCAGTGAAAAAGTTTCATCATAACCTTTTGCCACGAGTCGTGCTTTAAAAGTGTTTACATTACCGTCCATGCTAGTCTTCTGTTTGAAGGCTCATATACACCTCATTGTCTTACAATTGGGTGGAAGATCAATCAAGTCACATACTTGATTATCTTTCATGGACTGCATATTTGCATTCATAGTATCTTACCATTTTTAAGATCCGTAATCTTATATGGCCTCACGGTAGCTAGAGGGTTCATAATCCTCTAGGTGAGGTTCATCTGAATTAATCAGATAATCAAACCTCTTATGCCGATGAGGAGTTCCACCAGACCTATGAAGTTCAGGTACAACACGTTCTGACTCACCAACAATGCGCTCAGATTCAACGTGTGGATTACTAGTGCTTATAGAAGGTATGTTACTTTATGGTTCTTGAAATACTTTAAGATCTACTTTACTCCCACTAAATTCTTATAAGAGAAGATCTCCTTTTTAAGAATTCAGTAGACCGAGCAGAAAACACTTTGTTTTCAGCTTCATAGTATAAGTAGTAACCCATTGTTTCCTTTGGGTATCCCATAAAGTGAAGTTTAATACTTCGGGGTTTTAATTTGTTTGAAGTGTCATGCTTCACATACACTTCACAACCCCAAAATTTCAAATAAGACAACTTGGGAATCTTCCCATGCCATACTTCATACGGTGTCCTTTCTACCTTCTTGGTTGGAACCATATTGAGTATGCCTGCAGCAGACTCTAATGTATAACCTCAAAAAGACGGTGGTAGAGTAGTCAGACTCATCAAAGATCAAACCATATTAAGTAAAGTTCGATTCCTTCATTCAGACTCACCATTGATTAGTGGTGTGTGAGGTAGAGTGAATTGTAAGACAATCCTACAATTCTATAAGTGGTCCAAAAACTCTTGACTCATATACTCACTTCCTCCATCATAGTGAAGTGATTTAAATATATTTCCAAGCTGATTTTTTATTTCGTTTTTGAAGAACTTGAACGTTTCAAAAACTTAATGTTTATGTTTCAGCAAGTAAACATAACATATCTACTATAACCATAGTTAATTTAACAAAGCAAGATTTACCATTTCTAGACATTGTTCTGAAAAGGTCATATATATCAATATGTATTAGTCCTAAAAGATATGTAGCTCTTTCACCTAAATCGGAGAAATGATCCTTTGTCATCCTTTCACATAAACACTACTCACATACATCAAATGAATCAAAGCCATTTGATTCCAAAATTCCATAAGAATGGAGTTTTGAAATGTGTTGTTTATATGACCAAGATGACAATGTCATAGATAGGTCTTATTCAAGCGTTGCTTAAATTGCTTGGCAGTATAGGTATACATAGAATTCTCATTTGAAATCACACCATGCATATCAATTTCAAAAATACCATCACTTGGATAGGCATTAAGATAAAAAATATTATCCTTAGAAATTGAAATATCAAAGTGCGTTAATGCAAGTTCAAAACCAGCATCTTTCAAATCATATTGCTCCTAATACTAGGAGCATAATAAGATTGTTTTAATAAAACAATAAGACCACTTGGAAGAGTAAGCTCATTGTGATCAATGGATTCAATCGAAGCTTGATTCCCATTGCTCACTCGCAAATCCAGTGTGCCTTTCTTCAGTCTATTACTTCTTCTCATTCCTTTCATATTGTTACAGGTGTGAAGGCCACAACCGGTTAACAAAGATCCAGGAATCACTAGAAAAAGTATATAACTGTATATGAAATATACCTGAGTTTGCTAGTCTTACCAGCATTGCCTTTTCTCAGCTCAGATTGGTAGATAGGACAACTTCCTTCTCCAATTGCTAACCTTTCCGCAATGGAAACATTCGGCGTCTTTTGTTGGGCTTTCTTTCTTGGAATGTGGAATAATTTCCTTGACAAATGATTTTTCATATCCCTTCCACAAAGTATTCGACTTATTCTTTTTCACCCTTTCATCCTACTTCTCCTACTCATCGAACAACTTCCGATAAGCATTTTGCTTAGCAGCAGGAGCTGCGCAAACAGGAGGATCGGATAAGGGTTCTAATTTTGTTCAACTTCCATTCATAATTGAGAACAATTCTCAGGTTGCAGTGCCAGTCTAGGAAGTTTGAACATTGAGTTTATCCTTCTCCAACAAAGAAGGAAGTGTGTTTTGATTTACGTTTTGATTATTTGACATCTACAACAGATATAAGATTCAATTTAGTATTTTCGATATTGAGCTTTAATAAATTAACTACCCAAGTTTTTATAATATTTTTAAAAAATAATTAATTTACGAAAGCCTAAGATCCACATAGAGATTCCATAGCCACATCTGTTGATTAGCTAGCAGTTACGGAGTCTATTTGCATTACAAGTACAACTCTTACATCTTTATGGGACCTAGAGATATATGTAGTCCAACAAACCACTATTATCTAATGGCATGTTTGTCCCATCCTTGCCTCAAACTCAGGTCTCACCGTGAATACGATTAAGTCGTCCAATTTGGAAACAGTGAAATTTCACGCTAGTCTCACTAGATCGAAAAATCCACCTCGTGGCTATAATTCAGCATAGTCTCACTAGATCAGAAAAATAACGAGGAGTGTTTGCAAGCTCATTGGATGGCATGACTTAAATTTGACGGGTATTTTAGAAAACGTTCGTGTCAACGAATAACGCATGCACACAAGATTCGCTACACTATTAGTTAAAAAAAACATTTTAACCAATTATATATATGTCAATCGTGTTTATGCGTCTAGTTTGTTATTTTATTTTATATATAAAAATAACAAATACACATTGTGTATCGTTTTAAAACAGTTTTAAAAGATGTTGCTCATATATATTATTTGAGTTTCAAAAAACATTTAACTTTAAACTCGTTAGAGTTTAACTTTTTAAAATCATCAATTTTAATCTTGAAACTCGTTACCGATTTTATTTGATGTTTTCATCAAAAACATTTAGCATATATTTTAATCAACAATTAAATATAAATGCATAAAATAAAACACAACCATGCATCAGACACACATAGCCTAGCCCAAAAATCCTATGCTTGATCCCATGAGCCGACATGGGATCAAGAGGTCAAACTAAGGGTAATATAGTAGCTCCAACTTGATTCAATAACCAAGTGAAAAACTTGACAAACGCCATCGTTGTTAACTTGACATGTTCGCCATCTTCTAAGTCAAACTTCACGTTGCATCTATATCTTCAATCTTCATCTTATTACATTTATTTAAAATTGAAAAATACAACTAATCTAATACTTTTACAATTTAGAATATACATAAATAAATACTATGAAATTGAAAAATTAATAAAATACAACTTTGGCTTCAAAATGGCCTTTCTAATAAAATAAATAATCAACATGACATAATATTGCCGTAATCAACAATCACAACAATCATACATAGGTCGGGGCTTTGTGGGATATGTGTGCAATCATAATTTTAATAACTACATTATTAAAACCTACATATGGCTTGTCCATGGTTACAATGCATGTGTACAACCATGGAATACAGCAATCAACAATTATAATAAATATTTAAGCCATAATAATTAAATTGAAACGACCCGTCCTAGTCCATCTGGACGAAGTCTTCAACAGTTAATCCCATTGCGAGGTTCTGACCTCTATATGCCATAAACGACTCCATGTACTATGAGCAAATGCACAGCGGAAGATTTCTTTCATATCTGAGAATAAACATGCTTTAAAGTGTCAACCAAAAAGTTGGTGAGTTCATAATTTTATCATAAAACAATAAAATTCATCATTTTGATAGACCACAAGATTTAAATCCTGCATGGTACAAATGGGCCCGAATCCTATACCCACCTGTAATGTACATGCAATATCTTTTAAATACATTACACCTTTCTCGTGTACGAAACCATTTTCATAAATTATAGTAACCGTACACATATCTTGTGCACAAAAATAACATAGACATAACCTGTGTATAAAATTATTCGCTCGATATATAACATTCACATTAACTGGTGGCAATTATCATGTCCACATAATTCAATGGTGGCAATTATCATGTCCACATAATTCAATGGTGGCAATTATCATGTCCACATAATTAAATAATAATCCGCAGAACTTCTGTCTGCATAATAATTCATTCGAGGAATGTTTTGCTTATGTCTATCTCGTCAAACATTTATAAAAGTATTTCATGTATTCGCAGTTCAAAATGTATTTCAAAAGCATTTAATAAAGCAGTTGTAAAATTAGCGCATGTATTCTCAGTCCCAAAAATGTAAAGAGTAAAAGGGAATCAAATGAACTCACGCATATAAATATTGTAAAACAGTTATTAAAACATTGCATGTATTCTCAGCCCAAAAATATAATGAGTAAAAGGGAGCAAATGAACTCACCTACTGTATTTTGTAGTAAAAATACATATGACGACATTGAACAAGTATAAGGTTGGCCTTGGATTCACGAACCTATATCATTTATATATATATATATATATATATATATATATATATATATATATATATATATATATATATATATATATATATATTAACACATATAATGGAAATCGAACAATTTATATATTATATCTTAGATTATATATTCTATATATTTAATTTGTATATAAAATTTAAAATAATTAATATTTATATAGTTTTGTATATATATATGTTTATGTTTAATATTATATTAAAATTCAATAATTTGTTATATGTAAATCTTTGTATATAAATAATTTTTAATATATAATTATATGTAATATTATGGTAGTTGTAATAAATAAAATCTTATATAGAAAATATTTATTTGTAATAATAATATTGTTAATATGGAAGTAATAATAATATTGATAATAAAAATAATAATCTTAACGATAAACTTAGTAGTAACGATAACTTTAATACAAATGATAATCCTTAATATTAATAAAAATGATAATGATAATAATAGTGCTATTAATAATAATAGTAACTAATACTTAATACTTAATAATACTAATACTAATAATAAAAAGGAAGAAGAAGAAGTTCTACCTCAAAAGAAAAAAATTTAAGAAAATAATGCCCCAAGACTGAATCGAACCCACAACCTCACGTTCAAGCCAACACACATTTAACCAATACGCTATTCCTACTTTTCTGTTATATACCGTATTAAAACTTATATAATCCATTTATTCTGGTTTCCCTTTTTCTTCTTCTTCACTCAAGAAAACAAATCGATCAGAGTATTAACTAAAATCGTACAGCGAGTTTTTATCATCTAATATCATTAAATCAATATCATCATCATCACCATCATCGTAACCTTTATCATCATCATCACCATGTATCGTTATCCATCCTCATTCTTTTCGTTCATCATCATCATCATCATTCGTGATCCTAATCAACATAATTGGTTATCATAACACCTTACACCTCGTCATCCTGGTTTCATCATAACACCATCATCATTCTGGTTTCGATAGACAGTTCATAACCCTACTTAAATCTATGTGGCCTATCAAATATCTAGCCCAATATTGAAGTTAGTTATTGATGGCCCAACTCAAAAAATCTCGGACCAAAGACATCCTGTGGCTGAATTGATCCCCTTCTAAGTCCGACCATGAATGAATCACAACCAATCAATATATTGTATGCATTCATCATCACCTCATCATAATTACTTCACCTTCCATTAACATTATTTTAGTCTTTATATTCAAAAGAGAAGTAGTGGTGAGTGTCGGTTGCAAGGAACAAAGAAAAGGACTTGCAATCATCATCATCCTTTATTAATTCATCGATTGCAGCTGTTCTCAATGAAAAAAAATAACCACAGCCCCTTGTATGCGTTATATTTTTATTGGAGTATTATATAAACAAGCTGCGAATCTGAAAAGTTCCAAGTGAAACCCAAATGGTATAAAACCATTATTTCTATCGGTTCTTTACAGGAACAAAACACATCAAGGTATTAGTGAGATGGGTGGGAGTGGTGATTGTGTTTCGGACAAAAACAGAAAGACGAAAACAGCTATCCAGTTGTAACAGTGGTGATTTGAAGGTGGTTCTTTGCTCAAGAATAGAATAGAGAGAAAGAAGAGAACGTATAATAGCGGTTACCTCACAATGGTTGTAGCCACAAAGATCTTTAAATGATTGGGTGTTATTTAAACAGAAAAGCGGTTAGCAGCAGCAACACCATAGCTGCAACAATGGTGTTTGATGGTGGATGCTTGTAAATGGTGGTTCGAGCATGATTGTTGATCGTGGAGGTGGAAGAAGTCGTTGGTGGTTGAAGGTTCATAATGTTTGTTTTGGTGGTGAAACTGAATAGAAACAATTTACATAGTAATAGGGGTTTGCACAGAGTCGAATATAGTGTATTTAGTTGATCGAGTTTTTAGGAAAATGAACATGTGTGGAGAATTTTTGTATAATGCACATACGTTGTAAACTTTTAATAATAAGAGTTGAAGTTGATTATGAAAATATGATATCGGGAGTGGTGGTGGTTTATGTATGGTAGTGAAGTGGCGGATGAAGGTTGTTGAGTTGGTGAGGGTTGTGGATAATCGTAAGAGGTGGTGACCGTGGTTATGAGTTTTATGAGCTTACATAGTGGCGATCATATATAGACGATGGTTAATGAGATGATAGTTGTCATGAAAAGAATGTTAAACAGATAAAGAAGAGAAGAGAATTATACTCTGATGTTGATGTTGATCCTTAACAGCATTCGTTTGTTTCTGATTAATTTCTCCAATTAAAACAATAGAAAAATAATAGTTGGTGATAAGAGATTTATTCTTACGATTTGCTACAGATTGTGTAATGAATTTGGTGATAATAACAAAATTAGATAAAGTTTGATTGTGATGTAAATCAAATTCTGATTCTTATGATCTTTACGTATAATATATATATATATATATATATATATATATATATATATATATATATATATATATATATATATATATATATATATATATATATATATATATATATTTTATAGATATTATTAATAATTAATAATTATAATAATATTAATAATAATTCAAATAATAATATTAATAATAATAAATAATACTACTTATTTCCTTATGTGTGTGTATATATATATATATATATATATATAACGCATAAATATATATAACTTTGTATATTATTTATATAAAGGAACATAATAATGTTAATTACATGTAACCATTAATATTTAATATAAATTTTATTAATAATAATAAACTAATAATAATAATAATAATAATAATAGAATTATTAATGATTAATGATAATAATAATACTAATAATAATAATAATAATAATAATAATAATAATAATAATAATAATAATAATAATAATAATAATAATAATAATAATAATAATAATAATAATAATAATAATAATGATAATACAACAACTTATATATATCAAATTTCATATGTACCTATGATATTGTACAAATATTAAAATTAATGAAAGTAATGATATTAATATTAATATGGCATTTACACTTTAAAATTTATAACTAAATTTAATATGTTCTAAATTATTAATTATATCATATTTACTAATAATATAATATATTGAATCTTTAGTATTTATTTACTATTTATATTTAATATTTCTTATGTATAGAATTTATGCATGTCTATATATTTATTTATATGTATATAAATTTACATATTTAGTTACACACAATTGTTCGTGAATCGTCGGGGATAGTCAAGGTCAAATGATTTCATAAAATAGTTCAAAAATTTTGAGACTCAACGTTACAGACTTTGCTTATCGTGTCGAAATCATATCAAGATTAGGTTTAAATTTGATCGAAAATTTCCGGGTCATCACAGTACCTACCCGTTAAAGAAATTTCGTCCCTAAATTTGAGTGAGGTCGTCATGGCTAACGATGAGAATGTTTTCATGAAGAATATGAGTTGATAAATAGAGTTTTATCATCACTGAATAATATGGATAAAACAATTCGATTATTCGAAGAGTACGAGTGAAGCTATCACAAAATAGCGAACTGGAAAAATAAGGTTCTTCTTGACTTTTGACGTAGTCAGGGTTGAATTTAGAAGAAAAAAAAATAAGGTGCGTCTTAGCTTTTGACGTTGTCTTGGTTGAATTCCGGAATTCAAGGAATTTAAAGAAAATCTTTGAAATCTAAAAGATTTGACTCTTCGGCGAGTAAGGAAATTAAGATCTCTATAATTTAATACGATGATCTGCATCGATTACTCTGTCTGATATTTCCATTATAAATTAAACTTTTTCCATTCCATTATTTTCTACCACTCCCATTTTCTATACTTTCATTCTTAATTCTTACTTCTAAAAGATTTTGAAAATGCTTCATCCAGTTCTAATCATTGATATTTTCCTAATTATCCTTTCTGTCATCCTTCTTTTTAATCTTTCACCAGAAGAATCTGTTTACTTCTACTATTACCTTGGGATGTTACTATTCTTAATTCTACCGTGTCTTTATATTGCTATTCGTATTAATATCCACGGTTTGTAATCTCCGTTTTGTTATTGAGCTTTATATTTTCTCTTATATTTCGGTGTTCCTGCTTCTGTCTTCTATAATAATTGTCATCCACAGTTAATGCTCTCTCTTATTTGCTGCGATTTATACCTCTTTTTTATTTCGGAGCTTCATGCTTTTGTTTTCTTTTCGCAAGTATTGGTCCAGAATTTGTAGGTATGGAGTTCCGAATGAACTTAATGTTCTAAGCAAGAAAGAGCGTAATAGCACGATTTGATTTGTCAAATTACCATAATCACTGAGAATATATCTACCAAGAATATATTTTCTTGATATGTTCAGAAGTTAATTTGAATGAAAGAGTTATGTAACATGGCACGTGATGACGATATGATCTGTGAATCACCACGTTCCATTAGAAACTCAGCATGACTTACTGTAATATAATCACGTTGATTAAGTGTCATTATATTATACTAATTCATGCATCAATTTCTTTACATTTCTCTAGAATTTATTCATAAATTAAACTTAGATTTTTCAGAAGTTTCCAATATAATGAATCACAGGAAGCATGAAGAGGTATATAATTTAGGACGAGAATATTTATGAAAATATCCTCAGAAATATCGAAGATATTGATGATGATATTTTGGAATTTCTAAGTTCGATGGTTGATGGAGAAAGATTTTCCGCAAGATTTTAACATGACTTTGGAGCAAGATATTCTCTAAAGATTTCAACGGATCCAGAATTATCTGGATTCTTTGAATATAGGGTATGGTCCTTGTATTTGTCCTTGGTCTCCTTCATGGTTAGCTCAATCCGTTTTCCAGTTCCCACGTTTCTGAGCTTTTCCAACATGCTATTCTTTATCATCAAACTTCTGACGATTAAGGTCGTTTAAGGTTGTCTACAGTTTCTGCTGCTTCATTCAGCTTTTTCAACATTCAGAGTATTAATTCACAGACTGGGTGCTTTTCAGAATTTCATAATGGAAGATCATAGTTCTAAGAGATAAATGTTATATGTATACATATAACTATTGATGTAGACATGCTACGAGATTTCAAGATACTGATTGCTAAATTCTGATGATTCATATGGCAATTCTCGTTACAAGATGCGAAGGAGTAAATGATGGGATTTCGATAAATATAATGATTTTTCGAAAAGTCAAAGATAATTGAAGTTGTTGGTAAGTTTATTGCTAATGTGGTGGAATATGAAAGGTTCCCCAGTAACGATGATGAAAGGGCAACGTATATAACAAGGTTATAATAAGGCTGTTTTGACTGAAGAATCGAAGTTGACTTGTTGGAGCTGTGACAAAATTAACTACTTTGAAAAAGAACTGCAAAGTTATTTTGGGTAATAATAACTCTAAAGGAAATTGCACAGCTACGTGTTAAACGTTTACTTAGTTTCCGAGAGTTTTTCAAGTGCATAACTATATGCATCAATCTTTTCTTCCGTAGATGAAGTGCGGTTGGTTCCTCCTCTCAATTGAGGTGTTTTTTTTCTTTCAAAATGATGAAAGGTTTAAATGTAGATTGTAATCGTCGAGATACAAATGAGGTTTAAGATGAACTCAAGTGGCAAACTTGAAGAATTGTTTAGTTTCATATGTTATAATCAATATTTTAATTCATTTTAATTGTCTAATATTATTCGTCCACAGTCGATCGTCCACAGTTAACAGTCCAATTATTCATATATAGTTTAATATATAATATTTGAATTAATTTATACGTATCGTGACCCGTGTACATGTCTCAGACTCGATCACAACTCAAAGTATATATATTATTGTAGAATCAACCTCAACCCTGTATAGAGAACTCGATCATTACTGCATATAGAGTGTCTATGGTTATTCCAAATAATATATATATATATATGAGTCGATATGATATGTCAAAACCTTGTATACGTGTCCCGATATTTAAAGTGCGTAAAATAAATACAAAAATTAAATGACGATAAATAAAATGCGTAAAGTAAATAACAGAAATTAAATGACGATAACTAAAATTGCGATAATTAAATTGCGATAAATAAACTGCGATAAATAAAATGTAATCAGTTAGCTAGGAACAATTAGCTAGGAACAGTTAGCGTGGATTTTTAACAAAATTTCTCATAGTTAATTTGTTTGTTTCTAACAAATTTTATTTTGTCAAATGTTTTCTTCATTATGCCACTTGTTGGATTCTGATAAATCAAAATCCCAATATGAAATTGGATGAATATGGTTATTATGTGGTGAACAGATTTGTATATCAGTGGATGTAAGTAGGATAGTAAATGACTGTTGAATCAGATTCGAAGAATGTACAGTGTAACTTATTAATGTGAAATCTAAATATTCCTCAGGTATTACCTACCCGTTAAAATATTTTCATCATTAACAGTTTGTACGAAAGAATTTTTAATTACAATCTTTATGAAAATATATATACATATATTTTTTTCCAGATGTAATCATGAATTTAATGAGTTAATATGATATTAAATTCATTTAATTTACCGTTAGAACAAGAATATATAATCTCTAAAACATTAGAGATTACATAATCGCCATGTCGAACTAAGATATATGATGTAGAACAATTCGTATAACGATGATTATACTCGAGGTACAGAATGAGATGTTGAGGCATGGATTGTTGAAACTTGGGTTGTTGGTGGTGCTGGTGCCATTGGTGCTGAGGCTGGTGATGTTACTGGTGTTGGTGATACTGCTGGTGCTTGCAAATTATATACTGTGTTCTCTAAAGTTAATACTCGAGCTCGGAGTTCTCTAACTTCTTCTACTAACCCTGGTTGATTATCAGTGTGAGGTAGAGGTCGGATATCTTCTCTAATTCTGTTAATGGTAGCTTCAAGACGAAAAATTCTTGCAAAAAGGGTATAAACGGTGTTGCGAACGGGTTCGCCGGTGAGCAGGTCAAGTACTCCAAGGTTAGGTGGTAGATTTGATTCATGATATGGAGTACCTTCTTCCCTCCTCCATAGGGTGAGTATGTCGCGAACCCATCCCCATTTTCTCCAGTAATCACGGTAGTTGATTGATTGATGTGTTCCTGTCACGCTGTCTTCGGAGTCAGAGGAACTTGGTCGATTCATAGAGGCCATCTTACGCGATCACAGAAAAGATTTTTTTTTTTTTTTTTTTTTTTTTTGGTATGAAGAGTTTAGTGACAGTAATTGATAGTTGGATGGTATTCTCAATGCATAATTTGCATAGATATATATATAGTACCAGGATCCCTTAAATTAAGGAGAGATTGACGAGAGATATCTGGCAAGGTCTACAGTAACAGATACGCTAAGATATGAATTTTGTCTATACACTATTCATGCAGTCAATGCAGTAAAACGTGTCTAGACTAAGAATAATGAGCAGGTGATTTCCTAAGGATGATAAGCAGATGATTTCAGATAAAAATGATAAGCAAAACTTTTGACATGCAGACACGGTCGAAGTCCAGACTCACTAATGCATTCTAACGACTATCAGATAGACACACTAATGCATGAACTGGTTCGCTAAGACCACCGCTCTGATACCAACTGAAACGACCCGTCCTAGTCCATCTGGACGAAGTCTTCAACAGTTGGTCCCATTGCGAGGTTCTGACCTCTATATGCCATAAACGACTCCATGTACTATGAGCAAATGCACAGCGGAAGATTTCTTTCATACCTGAGAATAAACATGCTTTAAAGTGTCAACCAAAAGGTTGGTGAGTTCATAAGTTTATCATAAAACAATAAAATTCATCATTTTGATAGACCACAAGATTTAAATCCTGCATGGTACAAATGGGCCCGAATCCTATACCCACCTGTAATGTACATGCAATATCTTTTAAATACAGTACACCTTTCTCGTGTACAAAACCATTTTCATAAATTATAGTAATCGTACACATATCTTGTGCACAAAAATAACATACACATAACCTGTGTATAAAATCATTCTCTCGATATATAACATTCACATTAACTGGTGGCAATTATCATGTCCACATAATTCAATGGTGGCAATTATCATGTCCACATAATTCAATGGTGGCAATTATCATGTCCACATAATTAAATAATAATCCGCAGAACTTCTGTCTGCATAATAATTCATTCGAGGAATGTTTTGCTTGTGTCTATCTCGTCAAACATTTATAAAAGTATTTCATGTATTCGCAGTTCAAAATGTATTTCAAAAGCATTTAATAAAGCAGTTGTAAAATTAGCGCATGTATTCTCAGTCCCAAAAATGTAAAGAGTAAAAGGGAATCAAATGAACTCACGCATATAAATATTGTAAAACAGTTATTAAAACATTGCATGTATTCTCAGCCCAAAAATATAATGAGTAAAAGGGAGCAAATGAACTCGCCTACTGTATTTTGTAGTAAAAATACATATGACGACATTGAACAAGTATAAGGTTGGCCTTGGATTCACAAACCTATATCATTTTTATATATATATATTAACACATATAATGGAAATCGAACAATTTATATATTATATCTTAGATTATATATTCTATATATTTAATTTGTATATAAAATTTAAAATAATTAATATTTATATAGTTTTGTATATATATATATATATATATATATATATGTTTATGTTTAATATTATATTAAAATTCAATAATTTGTTATATGTAAATCTTTGTATATAAATAATTTTTAATATATAATTATATGTAATATTATGGTAGTTGTAATAAATATAATCTTATATAGAAAATATTTATTTGTAATAATAATATTGTTAATATGGAAGTAATAATAATATTGATAATAAAAATAATAATCTTAACGATAAACTTAGTAGTAACGATAACTTTAATACAAATGATAATCCTTAATATTAATAAAAATGATAATGATAATAATAGTGCTATTAATAATAATAGTAACTAATACTTAATACTTAATAATACTAATACTAATAATAAAAATAAAGAAGAAGAAGTTCTACCTCAAAAGAAAAAAATTTAAGAAAATAATGCCCCAAGACTGAATCGAACCCACAACCTCACGTTCAAGCCAACACACATTTAACCAATATGCTATTCCTACTTTTCTGTTATATACCGTATTAAAACTTATATAATCCATTTATTCTGGTTTCCCTTTTTCTTCTTCTTCACTCAAGAAAACAAATCGATCAGAGTATTAACTAAAATCGTACAGCGAGTTTTTATCATCTAATATCATTAAATCAATATCATCATCATCATCGTAACCTTTATCATCATCATCACCATGTATCGTTATCCATCCTCATTCTTTTCGTGAATCATCATCATCACCATTCGTGATCCTAATCAACATAATTGGTTATCATAACACCTTACACCTCGTCATCCTGGTTTCATCATAACACCATCATCATTCTGGTTCCGATAGGCAGTTCATAACCCTACTTAAATCTATGTGGCCTATCAAATATCTAGCCCAATATTGAAGTTAGTTATTGATGGCCCAACTCAACAAATCTCGGCCCAAAGACATCCTGTGGCTGAATTGATCCCCTTCTAAGTCCGACCAGGAATGAATCACAACCAATCAATATATTGTATGCATTCATCATCACCTCATCATAATTATTTCACCTTCCATTAACATTATTTTAGTCTTTATATTCAAAAGAGAAGTAGTGGTGAGTGTCGGTTGCAAGGAACAAAGAAAAGGACTTGCAATCATCATCATCCTTTATTAATTCATCGATTGCAGCTGTTCTCAACGAAAAAAAAATAACCACAGCCCCTTGTATGCGTTATATTTTTATTGGAGTATTATATAAACAAGCTGCGAATCTGAAAAGTTCCAAGTGAAACCCAAATGGTATAAAACCATTATTTCTATCGGTTCTTTACAGGAACAAAACACATCAAGGTATTAGTGAGATGGGTGGGAGTGGTGATTATGTTTCGGACAAAAACAGAAAGAGGAAAACAGCTATCCAGTTGTAACAGTGGCGATTTGAAGGTGGTTCTTTGCTCAAGAATAGAATAGAGAGAAAGAAGAGAACGTATAATAGCGGTTACCTCACAATGGTTGTAGCCACAAAGATCTTCAAATGATTGGGTGTTATTTAAACATAAAAGCAGTTAGCAGCAGCAACACCATAGCTGCAACAATGGTGTTTGATGGTGGATGCTTGTAAGTGGTGGTTCGAGCATGATTGTTGATCGTGGAGGTGGAAGAAGTCGTTGGTGGTTGAAGGTTCATAATGTTTGTTTTGGTGGTGAAACCGAATAGAAACAAGTTACATAGTAATAGGGTTTGCACAGAGTCGAATATAGTGTATTTAGTTGATCGAGTTTTTAGGAAAATGAACATGTGTGGAGAATTTTTGTATAATGCACATACGTTGTAAACTTTTAATAATAAGAGTTGAAGTTGATTATGAAAATATGATATCGGGAGTGGTGGTGGTTTATGTATGGTAGTGAAGTGGCGGATGAAGGTTGTTGAGTTGGTGAGGGTTGTGGATAATCGTAGGAGGTGGTGACCGTAGTTATGAGTTTCATGAGGTTACATAGTGGCGATCATATGTAGACGATGGTTAATGAGATGATAGTTGTCATGAAAAGAATGTTAAACAGATAAAGCAGAGAAGAGAATTATACTATGATGTTGATCCTTAACAGCATTCGTTTGTTTCTGATTAATTTCTCCAATTAAAACAATAGAAAAATAATAGTTGGTGATAAGAGATTTATTCGTACGATTTGCTACAAATTGTGTAATGAATTTGGTGATAATAACAAAATTAGGTAAAGTTTGATTGTGATGTAAATCAAATTCTGATTCTTATGATCTTTACGTATAATATATATATATATATATATATATATATTATAGATATTATTAATAATTAATAAATATAATAATATTAATAATAATTCAAATAATAATTTTAATAATAATAAATAATACTACTTATTTCCTTATATATATATATATATATATATATATATATATATATATATATATATATATATATATATATATATATATATATATATATATATATATATATATATATATATATATATATATAACGCATAAATATATATAACTTTGAATATTATTTATATAAAGGAACATAATAATGTTAATTACATGTAACCATTAATATTTAATATAAATTTTATTAATAATAATAAACTAATAATAATAATAATAACAGAATTATTAATGATAATAATAATAATAATAATAATAATAATAATAATAATAATAATAATAATAATAATAATAATAATAATAATAATAATAATAATAATAATAATAATAATAATAATAGTAATAATAATACAACAACTTATATATATCAAATTTCATATGTACCTATGATATTGTACAAATATTAAAATTAATGTAAGTAATGATATTAATATTAATATGGCATTTACACTTTAAAATTTATAACTAAATTTAATATGTTCTAAATTATTAATTATATCATATTTACTAATGATATAATATATTGAATCTTTAGTATTTATTTACTATTTATATTTAATATTTCTTATGTATAGAATTTATGCATGTCTATATATTTATTTATATGTATATAAATTTACATATTTAGTTACACACAATTGTTTGTGAATCGTCGGGGATAGTCAAGGTCAAATTATTTCATAAAATAGTTCAAAAATTTTGAGACTCAACGTTACAGACTTTGCTTATCGTGTCGAAATCATATCAAGATTAGGTTTAAATTTGATCGGAAATTTCCGGGTCATCACATAAATCTACAATTTAAATTGGTGATATTCTTTCAATCATATTTGTGCGTCATTAGGTTAAGTCTAAATCAACCGCGTTGACTTTAAAAACCAAAAAGGTTTCGACTTTCACCAATACACCATAAAGCTAAATCTAAAGAATAGTCACACGACAATTAAAATGGTATAAAAGCGGCTCTGATACCACTGATGGAAAATCGTGTGTACCTTTAAATTTTATAAACGCAGCGGAACATGAAAATAAACATCTTTTTTATTAACATTAAAATAAACATCATTTATTTTATTATAAACTTTCACACGATTAACGGTTCCCAACAAAATCCAATTACACCACTAATAATTGTCAATTAATTAAATCACAAAGTATAATTTAGATATACCTTTAGCGAGCGATGCAGAAACTGTAGAAAGAACTCTCCATGTCTAGGTTGAAACATATATTCAAAGTGTATGAATATCTCTATGGTTGATCCACACAGCACGTCGAACAACACCGATCGGATGCTAGTTCGTATAACCCAAAAGTAATATATGATACTACCTATAATCAAACGATCAAAACCAACTTGTTTGATCTAGCCTTACAAAAGCCAACAACTTTTGTTTCTCATCTTCTTTCTTGAGATAATAACAGCAACAACAAAAAGAACTCCTTTTGACTTTGTAAATTTATGCCAAATCAATGAAACGCTTTCTGAGTTCTATTGTGTTGAACCACAAAATAAAATCAAGAAAACTAAAACACAAATCCTTTTCTTTTTGCTCTCTGGACTCACAAAAACTATGTACATATCCATATTCTCTATATCTATATATAGAGAATAATAATAAAATAATAATATTATTATTAATATATACTTGGTCTTAAATTGCCGTATCATTTTCAAAGAAGTCAAAATCTTTTCCTTTTTGTTTTCTTGCAATCAAACACACTACCAAAATCTTTTCCTTTTTGTTTTCTTGAAATCAACCACACTAGAGAATATATATTAATATTTCTTGTTTGCCATATTTGACTTCAAGGATAAAAACTCTTTTATTAATTGTATAACAAAAACATGCGGCATTTATATTTATATATTTAAAATAAGCCCATCCAATAATTTGTGGTACAACGACTAATTGATCATTCATATATAATTAAATCATATTTAATTAAACTATGTTCTTCGAACTATAGGTTACAATTATATATCAACAAGTATATATAATAATTGGTGTCTAAGTGCTAAAGTGTGTGACCCCATAGGCCTGTATATAACCAGTAGTATAGATTTGTGTTATGACGTGCACACTGAACCAACAATTCTTACTCGGGGTAAGAATTTAAAACTCTTGTGGCAGTGAGATGATTGTTGCTCTTGTCACATGTATGAGGACCCAACAAAGGTGATTTTTCGACATTCAACTCTTTCGAGATGAGTTTTTAAAAGAAATAGAGAGTCGGAGTGTCACTGTCAAATATACACCTTTCGAATTTAAAAATAGATTAAACCACAACCCATAGAACATGAAATACACTATATCAAATTATCTAAATATATTGAATTACATGATTTCCTATATTCATATTCATATTCATATTCATATTCATATTCATATTCATAAACTTAATTAGAAACTAGTATAGGCTTGACATTTTTCGTTACATTAATTACCCCCTATATTACTAAAAGAGGTGGGTTGTGTGGTCGTTTGGCCACCCCACCTTTATCAAACGACAACCCTTTAAACTTAAACTCAAAAAATCCAAAACACCCCCTCAACTATAACCAACTTACAAAAAACGCACCGAGGTTCAGGGGGTAAAACATAAATTCTCAAACTTAAAATTAAACCTCCACCCAAACGCTTCGACGACCCGTATCTTCCTGCTCGCCGCGAGTTAAATTTTTTCGACAACAACGTCAGACTCGAAATAATTTTATGAACAAAATGAAACTAACTACGTTCGAAACGAACACTTATTAAAAAACGCTAAACACAACGACAGCCTGTATCTTCCTGCTCGCTGCGAGTTAAATTTTTTCGACATGACCGTTAGACTCGAAATAATTATATGAACAAGACGAAGCTAACTACGTTTGAAACGGACACTTATTAATAAAAGGCTAAACACAACGACATCTACAACGACGCTTAAAACATGGACCGTTTTCCTTTCTGTAAATACATAAAGCTACGTTAAATATGAATACGCACACCGAAAGCCCCCCGCCGCATCGCGCGAGCCGGATCCGGACTAGTTAAATCAATTATGGAGTACACAAATTTTTATGTATCACTCTAAACTTGTTTTTGAAAAATTTTAAAGCCATTTGGTGAAAAGAAAGAAAGTAGGAAAGGAAAAGTCAAACATCACTTGGTTGAGAGAAGCGATTGGGCTTTTCAATTTATGTGTTTTTTAATTTATATTATTACTTAAAATTTGTGCTACTAAGGTTGTTTCAAATTATAAGCCCTCGCTGACTCTCTATTTCTTCATCGATGGACGATCTCAGCAACCAAGTTAGAGATCAAGTTCCATCATCATCATTATCGTTATCTGCTCAACGACGTCGTGTTGGATTGGTGTACGATGAACGTATGTGCAAGCATTCAACACCTAACCATGAATCTCATCCCGAAAACCCCAATCGTATTCGTGCTATTTGGAACAAACTCCTCTCTTCTGGTATTACTCACAAGTAAGTTTTTTTTTTTTTTTTTTTTTTTTTTTTACATTTTATTCACGTAACGTTATATTCAAGCTTATTAGTGGTGTGACTTTCAGCTGATTTTTTCAATTAGAAATTATAGTGCTAAATTGTGATAAAATGTCATTGATCTGTTACTGAATTATACTATTTTTTATGAATGTGATGTAGAAAGTAATTCACAAGATCACATTTTATAATCCGTGTGTTATTATTTGTAAATAATCCAACCTTTCACAAGTGAATAAATGTGTTTTTTTGCACTTTATTTTGGGATTTTTTTTTTTTTGAAAGGCAACAGTCTTCATCGAATACTCTCATTTGCACGCACACACTTTCGGGAGAAAACCCGAATCGCATTGCAAGAACCCCATCCTTAAACTATCCGGAGGGGCAGGCGGACTAGGTTTAAATCTTGAATGGATCCGGGAGAAAAACCCCTTGAGGTCAATATGGAGCTCCATATATTAGATTGATTAATAGGATGGGCCGAGCGAGGCTCGAACCCATGACCTAACCCTCGCCCCAACTCGCAAGGTGTTGGTAATACCGTTGAAAACAACTATTTTGAAACAACTATCCCTCATGAATCGAACTCAAATATACGGTGAAGTCGTTTTTACGATGTGTTGTTGATGTGCATTGAATGCTAAATTGGTTTCAGATGTGTGGTGTTTAATGCTAAAGATGCAGAAGATAAATATATAGCTGCAGTTCATACAAGTAATCACATTAATTTAATCAAGACTATTAGCTCCAAAAGGACAGCCTCACAAAGAAACAGGGTAGCTGCAAAGTATAATTCGATATATTTCAATGAAGGTTCATCAGAATCTGCTTATCTTGCTGCTGGTTCTGTTCTTGAGGTAGTAAGACCCTTAAATCAGCGGATTATCAGTATCACATTCACCAGTATACTTCTGTCGATGATAAAAATATATGAACTGTTTTATCATTTACATATTTTAATTGTCATATTGTATACTTATTTTACTAAAAAATAATAGACGAATTGTTTAATAGGCTGCTGCGAAAGTTGCAAAAGGGGAATTAAACTCGGCTTTTGCTATCGTTCGACCTCCTGGACACCATGCAGAAGAAAGTGAACCAATGGGCTTTTGTCTTTATAACAATGTCGCAATTGCAACGAGGTTCCTCCTTGACCAAAAAGTGAGAGTTATACGTCTTTTTATGTAATTCGTGTGTACCGGTTAACTATTATTACATAATAACTAGGTTAAACTTTTGTTATGTTGTAGGAATTAGGTATAAACAAGATATTAATAGTTGATTGGGATGTTCATCATGGAAATGGTACTCAAAATATGTTCTGGAAGGACTCCCAAGTGCTGTTCTTCTCTGTTCACAGGTAAGACACGTGATTTGTTTTCTGAAAACGCGAATTTATGTCATGATTATGGTTATTGTAAGTAATACATTGCAAACATGCAGGCACGATAATGGGAGTTTTTATCCTATGGGTGATGATGGTTCACATTTCATGATGGGAGAGGGGCCCGGTTTAGGGTATAACATTAATGTTCCTTGGGAAAACGGTCAGTGTGGGGATGCGGATTATCTTGCAGTTTGGGACCATATATTGATCCCTGTTGCAACGGAGTTTAGCCCTGACATAATCATGATATCAGCAGGATTTGATGCAGGTTAACTCTACTAACTGTCATTCAACTTACACACACACACACAAATTCATAATTTTAGTTCATGATTTTAAAAAATTCTGCTTGCAGTTAAAGTAGAAGATTTAATAATATGCTCTTTCATACACACTATTTATGTGCTACGTGTTTATTGGTGTACATTTACATAATTTTGTTCTTGAGCAGCCATTGGAGATCCTCTTGGGGGCTGCTGTATCACACCAAATGGTTATTCTAGAATGTTGAAGAAGGTTAGAATACATGAATCAAGGAATGTTTTCTCAGTTTACATGAATCTCATTCTTTTATAATATAAGGAGTAAATTATACTAATAGCCCTTGTGATCTACCTGAAATTACACCAATCATCCTTCTCCTTTGAATTTACAGCGGTCGTCCCTGTAGTTTTAATGAAATTACATAAATCGATTTTATATTTTGAAAATTACACTGATTGCCCCTGACTTATATAAATATGTACATTTATAGTCCCTGACTTATTCAAAATTTGCATTAATAGGAGGGACCATCAACGTACACTTTTAGGTAAGTAAGAGACGATCACTGTAATTTTAAAAGATAAGGACAATTGATGTAATTTGGTGAAAACCAGAAGGTCTATCACCATCACTGTAATTTTCAAAAGATAAGGACGATTAGTGGAATTTCATGTAAACCACAAGGACTATTGGTATAATTAACTTTAATTTAAGTGATACAAAACTGTTCGAGGTTTAAAGTTAATTAAGTTATGAAATATTGAAATCTCTTTAACCAATATGTTAATGGTATTCATGTTCTTCATGTTTTCTATAGTTGATGGAGTTTAGCAACGGAAAGGTCATTATGGCATTAGAAGGAGGGTACAATCTGAAATCTTTAGCAAATTCAGTACATGCTTGTGTCGAAGTGTTATTAGAAGACAAACCTATCGCTGAATCCATCGAAGTTTATCCATTTGAATCTACATGGAGAGTGATCAAAGCGGTATTTTTTTCTCAAAATTATTCTCTTATTCATAATATTCTATTTGGCAAATAGACGCATAACTTATGTATGTTCAGGTTCGTGAGGAATTGGGCGTATATTGGCCGGTACTTGCAGAGAAGTTGCCTGAGAAGTTGACCAGTAAAATAACACCTCTACTTCAGGTAACACTTCTGTTTTTTTTCCTTATATCCATATGGTCATTTATGTTTTAAACCCTTACTAAGTATGATGTTATAATTTTTGTGTACCTTATTGTGTTCATATTGTGCATGTAGATATATAGCTCGCAGTCTGATGAAGAATATGATGATGGTCCGAATGTATTATCGGATGATGATGTTACAATACCACTTTCAAAATTGAAACTTAGTGAAGATGCTAATGGTACAGGTTGAATTCTATCATCTGCTTCCAATGTTTCTTAATATTATTACGGAGTATTATTACTTTTTAATATATTAACTTTTAAAACTAATTCTAGATAAGGTTGCTGCCCCTTCTTCTCAAGCATGGAGATCCGAGTTGTCGAAAATTGATATCTGGTATGCCTCTTTTGGATCAAACATGAGCGAGTCAAGATTTCGCTGTTATATAGAAGGTGGCCAGGTAATTTATGATATTATGCTTCTAATCATATCATATTTCTAGGATTTAAACACATATTATCTAGGAGTAAAATAAAATTACACATTTACCCCTTTTAAACTTAATTTGCAAGGCGGAAGGCATGCAAAAACCATGTACAGGAGCTGTGGATAAAAGTCAACCGAAGGGAGTCTTATGGAAGACGGTTCCTCACCGTTTATTTTTTGGTCAAGAGGGTACAGCTACTTGGGGTCCTGGAGGGGTTGCTTTTCTGAATCCTGAAAGTAACGATCAAGAAAAAACTTTCATGTGCCTCTATAGGATCACGTATGTTACCTTTGATTTGGATCCACATTTTTAGTTTTGTTAGTATATTTATATCACATTGAATTTACTTTGTCATTTTATGCAGTCTTGAGCAGTTTAATGATGTTCTGCTTCAAGAGAATGTATGTGTGGACATGAGTTCTTTCTTCGATTTAGATGTACTTGAAAGACTTGAAAGTGAAAAGAATGTTTCTTTGGAGGCTCTTAAGGTACTGCTTCCATGAGTTGACTTTCGAAAGTCAACAGTTTTCAAATCCAAATGTACTAATATTAACAACTTATGGTTTTGTGCAGGATGGTTGGTATCATAACCTTCTTTACTTGGGGAAGGATAACGATATTCCAATTGTAACAATGACGTAAGCATGCTTTCCTATAAATCTATATATATATATATATATATATATATATATATATATATATATATATATATATATATATATATATATATATTTTTTTTTTTCCAGTCATAGTGGATGTTGAAAACATTTTGCCCAAATACAGGTGCACTCATGCTAATGTTGAGGAATTCAAATCTGGAAAGGTACCAATTCGTGCACCAGCTAAAGAGTACGAAGACACTTTGGTTAGAGGACTTTTACAGGGAAAGCAACTGTCAGAAGATGAAGCAAGGGCTTATATACAAGAAGCTGCTACTAAACCATTATGATTGCAACCTTTATCATATGTATATTATTTAGGAAATAGTCGCTTGAATTAACTAATTCTGGTAGTACTTCTGATTTATTTGCGTGATTTGTGACGTCCAATTGAGACTTCTATTGAACTCCATAGCTAAGGAGAATGTGAAAATCTTTTGGGTAAAAATTTGGTTAATTCTGACTCTATCATGATATAGTTTAATGGTATATTCGTAGTGAAATTCATATCAGGAGTGTATTTAGTTGGTAGGCAGTCGTTCCCTTCTCCGGAGTAGAATGTCTTTTCAATACCCATAGAAAGTCATCCTTATAACCAAGGGTAAAAAGGTCAGAACTTTCGGCCAACATGAATGAAAATATAAGTGCCAAAGAATGATAAAGTACCTAAATAAATATAAGAACATGTATACGATATAGTAGCTTATGAATATAAGTTACAGCACATACATGTATGTAACTACATTATCAAACGATTACCAGATTACCATTCTCTAACAAGTACAAATAAAGAACATTCCAAATGAATATTGATGTTCGTCGTTCACAGCAAACAGATGTATACCTAATTTCCCAAATGTGTATTAATGTAAACAGTTTCGAATATATTCTCTTTCTCCATAATGGTAAGGCCACATAACTTATCATAATTTCACTTGCAAAAATGATATCATCGATGAATAGAATCCAACTCTACAAGGCAAAACTCCAATTTAGTTGGACTTCAGGTCACCGTGATTTGTGTGTGCCATGACCCGTATCACTCAAATGTTTGTGTAATTTGTTCCTGCCACATACATACACAATATTAACCTCATATGTCAACAGCTAAACATGAAAAAAATAATAAAAAAATAATAATCTTAACATCATCTTTTAATTACCTTGAATCAAACTCTACTCCACAAGTATCACATTCATTCCCAGAACTTCTTGAGGTTGCCTGTGATCAGACCAAACCCTCCGTTAAAACTATTTCATTACTTTAATTATCTAAAGAATGAAAATTTATAACATTAACATGCATACAGTGTTAGCTATAAAACATAAAATGACAAGAGTATCTTAACTAATAGTAAAAGTACCTTCTGTTTCTTCCCCTTAGATTTCGCTTTAGAATTCACCTCCTTTTTATTCGTAACTTTCACTGCAGGAGCT
The DNA here is from genome assembly GCF_046630445.1 of Rutidosis leptorrhynchoides. Classification (NCBI taxonomy): domain Eukaryota; kingdom Viridiplantae; phylum Streptophyta; class Magnoliopsida; order Asterales; family Asteraceae; genus Rutidosis; species Rutidosis leptorrhynchoides. The sequence goes on along the minus strand of NC_092334.1, from coordinate 429,052,948 downwards.
TGTTTCGAAACCTTAATCTTTACGGTGTGTTCATCACCTCCTGCACCAACCTTCACATCGTCTGCACAAGGTTTAGATGATGATGATGATGATTCCTCGACATTGGTACCATCGGTACACTTCTCATCTACCTCAACATTGCTACTGACTTCTGGTTTATCATTATTTACCTGCTCTTCATCTTCATCCCTATTAACCGTTTCCTTCCTACTTCTCCTATTTCTTCTCCCTCTCACATTATTATAGTTCATCAAATCTACCTCTTCATCTTCATCTTCAACATACACGTTCTTTGCCTTTGGCTTCTTAGTAAATCCAGTTTTTTTCTTATTCTTTAACATCGCTTTTAAAACACTATCCTCATCATCGTCATCATCATTATCATCCTCATTATCACCCTGCCCATTTCCACCATTATCAACATCAACAAACTCCTCCGATTCCTTTTCTTGTTCATCTTCACTTTCTTCCTTCTCAAGTTCAACACCTTCAAACTCTTCTTTCAACTTCTCAACTTCATCTGCAGACACAAACTCATCTTCATCACCCACAACCTCACCACCACCATCGTCATCTTCATCTTCTTCGCTGAAAGCTTCCCTCAACTCTGCAACTTTCTCCTTATGCTTCTTAGACTGCTCATGATTCTTCCACTGTTTATCACTTTTAAACTTCTTCCCACACGCAACACAATACAACTCATTCTTCCTCTCATTTTCCACCTCTTCAACCACCTCATCCGCCACCTCATCTTCCACCTTGGCCCAATCCGGCTCCTCATAAACCCTCGCTTTTTCCGCTTTCACTCTCGCCAACTCCAACTTCTTCTTCCTTTCTTCCTCTTTCTTCTTCTCAATCTCCTCATTCCTCTTCATCTGCATATCAATAACCCTCTTATCCCTCTTCTTCACAAACTCCGCTAAACCTCTAACCGTCTCATTATACTCTCGTTTCGCTTTCTTCCTAATCTTCTTATTCTCCTCCTCCATTAACCTCCTCGACTTCCTATTCGGTCCCGACATTACATCATACTCATCAGCCCAAACAAAATCCATCACAGTCACAAACCCTAACCAATAACCGTAAAACGCATTCACTTGCGCATACGGACTATCCAAATTCCCCATCACCGGCGCCTCTTTCACCACATTACCTAACCCTAACGTCTTCGCAAAATTCAATTCGTTTCTATATATTCTATCAAACACATCACTGTAAACCTTATAGAAACCCTTACCTTTATCAGTGAATCCACTAAATACAGAATTTGAAAAATAACTAAACAGATCAGGAACAACAGCGGATCCAGAAGACGAATTGTTACCGGAAAATAGGATTTGCGAACGGTGAGAATCGTACCACGCGCGCTCGCGCGTGTCGGACAGGACTTCGTATGCGTTAACGAGCTCTTGGAAGGAAGCGGTGGCTTCGGCTTCTGTGACGCCGGATTTAATGAGCTTGTCAGGATGGCGTTGGAGAGCTAGCTTACGGTAGGCTGATCGGATTTCGTCGGCTGTACAATCGCGGTGGAGACCGAGTACTTCGTATAGACATCGCTTCTCCGGCGACGTCATTGTTATGTGTTACCGCCGGTGTACGGTCGTCGGCTAGGGTTGTGGTATTCTGGTATGTTGTTTGCAGGGATTTATACTTCTATTTAGTTATTTGTGGGAGTAGTTTATAACGCTTAAAAAAGTTAGACAAAACTGCCCAAATAGTCCCTGTATTTTGTCGGTTTTGCTATTTTAGTCACTGTCATTTATATACTAAATAATGGTCACTTAATTAACTTAATTAACGTTTTAGTCCTAAAATCACCCCTCATCTTAACGACCATTAACTGTACGTTAAAAAATTCTCGCACTTATCATCGTTTTTTTGTGGTTCTCGCCTTTAGATACATACGTAATATATAATATACATAGTGTAGCCATTATAAACTTTGGTATATGTTATCATGATTGGTCCTAAAAATAAACCAACTTATTGTTTTTCAACGAAGACAAATCTCGGCAAACAATTCAGATGCAAATATTTCGCCGATAATTAAATTGATCAATGAACTTTATAATGAGCTTTTACACATCATAAAAGCAGCTGCAAAAATATGTGTCATGTCTATTATTAATGTCACATAGAAGTCGATAGCTCAAACTTGCGTTATGTTGATTGGAGGAATTCGCCCTTTGATATTCTCAACTATGACTAGCTAATGATATTTATTATTATAACTGGAAATAATGTATCGAATTTTCAATACTAAAATAATAATTATTTAGTATATTAGTATGTCTCACACTTTGCAGTTACTTAAGAACTATGTCGATTTGTCACTAAATCAAACTGAGCGAATGGAATTACTTAAAGTAGCAACTATCCAAATGGAGACCAAAATTATAAATAAAGTGGATAACTTGAAAAAAGATCTATCAGATACATTTGCTGGAAATTCGTTGTTAACATAGGAGATCGTGCTGCTATGGTTAATTATAGAAATAAAATGTTTGAGCAAGTTGAGTTATCTACTATGCAAAACTATGTAGATGAGGTGATTAAAATCGGATCCTATCAATTGAGTCAACATCAAGCGTCGATTTATTGGCGACTTGACTGTCACTTAGAGCCTAAATTGAATGTGCAAGATTTAAAACTTATGGAAATTTGATTCTACCATTTTCATAGCGTCTCATGTTTTATTTTATTTAAAAAAAAAATCCTACTTATTGGCCGGAGGTCCTTCTCGGAAGCAATCTTTTTATCCGTTGAAGAGAGAGGGGAGGACTTTCTCGACTTCTTGGAATGTATCACTCTTGGTGAAAAAATGACTTTTCTTTATTCAAAAATAGTGGTATGATTGTCTACATCTTACTTCTCCATACACAACGCATGTGTTATTGGGTTTTGTTGTTGTTATTGTTAGGGGTGTTCAAAATATCCGAATCCGAAATCCGAATCCGAATTATCCGAAATCGGAATCCGAAAATATCCGAAAAATCGGATATCCGAAAAATCGGATATCCGAAAATTCGGATATCCGAAAATCGGACATCCGATTTTTCGGATTCGGATATCGGATGGAGTTTTTAAAATTTTCGGATATTCGGATATCCGAATATCCGAAAATTTCAAAAAAATCCAAAAAAATCCGAAAAATATCCGAAAATTATCCGAATATCCGAAAAATTATCCGAAAATATTCGAAGTTCTTCAAAAATATCGGATATTCGGATAATCCGATATCCGAATCCGAAATTTCGGATATCCGAAAATCGGATATCCGAAATTTCGGATTCGGATTTCGGATCCGGTTTTTCACTATCCGAATTTTCGGATATCCGAAAATTCGGATATTCGAATTTCGGATATCCGAAAATGAACACCCCTAGTTATTGTTATGCAAATATAATGACACATCTTTTAACATTACATGATAAATTACTCATGTAAACTACTTATTTAATGATGTTTGTATAAAGTTATTGGTTTTTATTTATTGCAGGCAAATAAAATAGTACTCTTTCGTTCCAAATCGATTGTTCTAGACAAAAAATACACAGTTTAAGAAAAATACATGTCTCGTCTGTTTTTTATTAACTTTTCAGTCTTCATCTATATTTTTTACGTATCTTTTTGTCTACGTAGGGTAGAAAAGATTTATATCACATTATTTTTTTCATTATCTTTTATTTATGACAAAATTTCATTCCTCGTCCTTGAACTTTATATCAAATTTGACTCCATGTCCTTTTTTTTTTTTTTTTTGTGCATTCCTCGTCCCCAATGTATCAAAAATCTACATTCCTCGTCCTCCCGTCTATTTTCTGTCAAAACAGCCGTTAACTCTTATCACGTGCATATCATGTGGGGGTATTTTTGTCATTGTTTTTTCTTCTTCTATAATATATTAAGACTTTTTTGCTCCGTTGGTCCTTTAATTATACACGAAATTGCAATCCGAGTCCTCAAGTTTTTTTTTGGATTTTCGAGTCCTTAAAATTGCAAAATTTTGCAATCCGAGTCCCTCCGTCAGTTTGCCGTCTAAATTAGCCGTTAACCCTTGACATGTGCCATGCATGTGAGGGTAAAATCGTCTTTTTACTCTTTTCTTCGACTTTTTTGCTCCGTTGGTCCTTCGTTTATAGACAAAATTGCAATCCGAGTCCCTCAATTTTTTTTTTTTGTTGAAAGGCCAAGCATAACCGCCACCCCAACATAATGAACCAACCATCACCACCAAATTGCAACTCGCTACTGCTGCTCGTTCGAACCATCGAAACCACCACTTTCATTAAACTAATCACCACCACCTGCTGTACTGCTCGTTCCTGCTGCTACTTGTCTTTCCTGTTTCATGTTCCTGTTCGAAAAATTCATCAACACACCAACAGAACTTGCTATTTTTTTCTGTTTTTATTCCAACCACCACGAACCCTTTTTACTACTCGTTCACTGCTATTAAACGTCACTTACTTCTGTTTTCTGTTCAGTCTGTCGAACCCACTGCCGCTGCTAGATTACTGCTGCTATATCTGCTGTTTCTTTTCCTGTTTCTGGTGTAGTACAACTCGAACATCCATCTAAAACCACAACCACTTGTTGCTATTATTCTACCAAAGACTACTGCTGCGATTATTGTTTCTATTTCAGCTGAAACATTTAGTGGTTTCTGCTGCTCTTTTTCTATTTCTGTTCGAGCCAAACGAAACCAAACACCATCGCTTTATATTTTTTTTCTTTTCGATGATGATGAACGAAATTAATGATTGATGATATATAATGATGAAGATGATACAGATGTGATGACCCGGAAATTTCCGACCAAATTTAAACTTATTCTTCATATGATTTCGATACGATAAGCAAAGTCTATAATGTTGAGTCTCGAAAATTTTGAAACTATGTTTATATATTCAATTGACCTTCGACGGTTCCCAACGATTCACGAACAACTATTTGTAAATAGATTCATATATATTTAAGTATGTATATATATATATGTACATGAATATTAATTGTAAAAATATAAGAGTAAATATTAACTTTATTTATTTGAAAACATATATTTAATGTATTTAATTATATAATAAAACCTGAATCTATATATAAAGTATATTAAAAATAAATATTGAATAATTAAAGTACTCGTCTGATGTTTCGATTGATTTTAAGCAAGTTAAATTCAAACTTATATTATTTTAAAATAAACGGTGATCCGAAAATGAGTTCTATAAATTTTAGACTTTTATCCGCCACTAATTATCAACGGACCACGAGACACTATCCGAAATAAAACTATTCAGGCTGCTGTACTATTAGTATGTGCACATTTATTTCCTTTAAATATTAATTATTAATATTAAATTATTTATATTTATATTTATATTTATATTAATACTACTTTTGACTTAATCACTAAAAGTTATATATACACCTACAGCAACTAATCTACTTTTGATATATTTTTCTTTTTTGTACAACTTGACACATAAACTACAAAATTTAAGGCAATTAACTATTAATGATTGAAACTATTTGCTTTTGATTTCTATCACCAAATTACAAAATCGTACAATTATTTGTTTTACTTTATTCCATTCATCAATTTGTGCACTGGATATTTATTATATAGGTTATATATACACTTGTAATTACAAATGACTTAAAACAATCAACCATCACTCTAAACTATTACTTCTTTGAATCGAGCATTACTTCTACCAGCTTGTTCGAAATCCTACCACCACTATGGTCTGTCTCTATGATATAACCCATTTGAACCGCCACTCTTCTCGTGAACTAACCACCTCATTGTATTATTCTTCTTCCTACGATCAAACTATCCTACAAATTTTCTGTTTCTGTTTCTTACTCGAACAAAGCCGGTTGCGGTTGCAACTACTCACCACCGGACTACCACTATCACGAGTCACCTTGGTTTCGGTTATCACCATCTACAACAACCACATCACCACCATGATTAATTCTTCTTTTCTCTCTAACGTCCCTCTCTCTCTTATCTCTCTCTAAATTCTTGTAACCAAAAGCTATCAAAACCCATCAACACGAAACCACCGTGAACTATCAAAAATCGCTGCTATCTCGGTTTATAGTATAGATGCAAACCATTGAACCCAAACCCAAAACCCAGGGAACCCATATCAATTGCTAAGGTTTCGGTTAGAAACCACCCCTAATACAACCATACTTCAACCATCGTCCGGCACCATGACAACTTCATCAATCTTCACAACAACCTCATCGCCATAATCACTGCACAAACCACCATATCATCACTTTATCATCTCCGATTCATCAACCATAAGTTTTTGCTACTACTATGACGTTTTCTATATATTTGTATCGAAGACCCAACAAACTCCTACACTTATAACCCTTTCTGTTTCAAACAAAGATTATCAAAATCACACAGGTTACTGCCACGTTACTGATTCATGTTCTTTTCGATCACCATCATATCATCATCTCTAACTGCTACTCTTCTACTCGATGTCAAAAGAAACAACATGTTAATGCATCCTGCTACTTCCTTCCGTTTTTGTTTTGGGTTGCAAACAGCAACTATCGATTATCTTCATCAAGTATAACCATACCCACTTACATGATCACCCTAAACCCTCACAAACTCAATCTAATCCGATCACCATTATTCACTATTGCTGTATATTGTTTTTGTGTTGATCGAGTGAAACAACTACTCAAAACCAAAACCCATTTTTTTTCTTTCTTTGATGTTATTCCCTGCTGCTACCGCCACCTATAAACCATCGAAACCTGTTACAAATCCGAGTGGCTGTTGTCAATAAATTCAACCTTTTGTTTATTATTTCTTTTCGATCAGACTTCCTAAAGATAAAGAGATGAGAAAATAGAAACCTTGGGCAATTATTTTTCTGGTTCACTGTATGATCTGATGAAAGTGGAGAGAGTAACGAATGGGGTCAGGATTAATGACATGTTTCTTGGAATCCTAGGTTCCATCGGTTTTGTGTTAAATTAATAGGGTTTCCGAATCGGGCCTTAAACTCGTTTTAGTTATTGGGCCGTAATATTAGTTGTTGGGCTCATTTTGAAAGCGGGTTTCGATTTAAGTAAAAAAAAATGAATATAGGGAGACAGAATAAACGAGATATATATAAAGGTGCCGAATTTAAACAGAAATGTAAGCATGGATGAATGGTTAAGGGAGTGTTCGGTTAGCATGAGGTCAAGGGTTCAATCCCTGCTATGTGCAATTCTTTTTAAAAAGGGATTCTAAGGTAGTTCCATAACTTTAAAAATTATTATTATTATTATTATTATTATTATTATTATTATTATTATTATTATTATTATTATTATTAAAAACTATCATTTTCTTAGAATCATTATTATTTTTTATCATCATTATTATTAACATTAGTATTATCATTACTATTATCATTATTATTACTTTTAAACATTTTTTTTTATTATTAACATTATTATTATCTTTAATCACTATTATTGTTTTTATCAAAATTATTTTTACTTTATTATTATTTTAACAAGCGAATGATATCTATATAAAAATATATACAAGTAAACTAATAATACAAAATAATATGTTTTAATATACTAACTAATATATTAGTATTCATATTAATATAACATAAATTATATATCATATATATATTATGACAAATTATAAGCAATAATGTAAGTAAATATAAATAAAAAGATAGTAATCTTAACACATTATAAAATATAAATAAATTTAGTTGATTAAATATGATATGTGTTAATATATTATATATATCTGATATAGGTTCGTGAATCCGAGGTTAACCCTACACTTGTTAAATGACGTCATATGTATTTTTACTACAAAATACAGTATGGTGAGTTCATTTGCTCCCTTTTACTCTTTACATTTTTGGGACTGAGAATACATGTGCTGTTTTTACAACTGCTTTATTAAAAGTTCTGGAATTATATTTTGAACTGCGAATACATGAAATGCTTTTATAAATGTTTGACGAGATAGACACAAGCAAAACATTCCTCGAATGAATTATTATGCAGACAGAAGTTCTGCGAATTATTATTGAATTAGGTGGACATGATAATTGCCACCATTGAATTATGTGGACATGATAATTGCCACCATTGAATTATGTGGACATGATAATTGCCACCAATTGATGTGAATGTTATGTATCGAGAGAATGATTTTTATACACATGTTATGTGTATTAGTTTTTGGTGCACAAGATATGTGTACGGTTATTAAGATTTATGAAAGATGATTTCGTACACGAGAAAGGTGTACTGTATTTAAAAGATATCGCATGTACATTACAGGTGGGTATAGGATTCGGGCCCATTTGTACCATGCAAAATTTAAATCTTGTGGTCTATCAAAATGATGAATTTTATAGTTTTATGATAAACTTATGAACTCACCAACCTTTTGGTTGACACTTGAAAGCATGTTTATTCTCAGGTATGAAAGAAATCTTCCGCTGTGCATTTGCTCATTTTAAGGACATTATTTGGAGTCAATCATCGCTCTGGGATCAAATGTTGATGACTTCGTCCAGATGGATTAGGACGGGGCATTTCAACAGATGTGGTGAATGGGATGAGAATATGATGATGATGATGGACCGTGATAATGGTGATAACGTGATGATGATTCAAGTGAGAAAGGAGGATGATGATCGTGATTTTATGTTAGAATGATGATACGCGTATGATATGGTTAAGTATTATGATGAACCGTATGATGATGATGATGTATAATAGATGATGATGATGGATGTGTGATGACGATAAGAAAATGAAAATGATGATGAATGATGTTAAGATGATGATGATACTATTATGTAATGATAATGATGATGGATACGATTTCAATGATGATGATGTTAGGAATATGATGATGATGATAACGATCGATGATGATGATGATGTTATGAATATATTATGCTTGGCCTTTAAAAAAATAAAAATAAAAAAAAATAAAAAAATAAAATTGAGGGACGCAGATTGCAATTTTGTCTATAAACGAAGGACCAACAGAGCAAAAAAGTCGAAGAAAAGAGTAAAAAGACGATTTTACCCTCACATGCATATCACATGTCAAGGGCTAACGTCTAATTTAGACGGAAAACTGACGGAGGGACTCGGATTGCAAAATTTTGCAATTTTAAGGACTCGAAAATCCAAAAAAAGACTTGAGGGACTCGGATTGCAATTTCGTGTATAATTGAAGGACCAACGGAGCAAAAAAGTCATATATTAATTTATTATTATTATTTATATATTAATATTAATACTAATTGATATGCTTATAGAGTATATATATGTATATATCGTATTTAACCTAAACTGAAACACTTTATTCAAATTTTTCTCAACACCATTTCTTCCTAATCACATCAGGTATTCATCAATATACATCATCAGGTTCATACACACAAACAGATCCAGATCGTGTTCTTCATCGTTGTTCTTCGTGTTCTTCATTTAGGCATCTCTCATTTTGTGGATTAAACTTCAATATGAGCACGGATTCGAGCTCCTGAGCATAAACCTAACCTTTATCACCGTTCAGATCGAATCAATAACAACAATTCGACTTTTTAAGCATTTTTGTTTGATAATTGACTTTAGTGAGTTTTGATTCCGAAGTGTTTTAGCGAAATCTGAAATAGTAGAAATGTTTACAATCATAAACTGATCATTTCTTCAAAATTTCAGAGATTAATTCGATCATTTGATGGGTGTTTGATCAGTTTTTCTGTTAAAAAATAATTGACTAAAATCGAATTTTTTATGTCGATTATTTAAGTGTTTTGAAAACTAAAAACGTTAATGTGTTAAATTTGGTCTTACGAATTTTTCTGCATAGTTTCGTGTTTTAATTTTGTGTTTTTGACCACTTCCGTCATTCCTCCGCCGTGAACCACCATAGAACCCACCGGAATCTGGAAAACTGCTCACCACCACTTCCGCCATTCCTTCGAAGGTGTGAATATGAGTTTAACACACACCATCTTTTTATGTTCTTGTTAGAAATGATAAAAATCGAATCTTGTTAGTTAGTGAAGAAGAAAATGAGTACCAGAATTTGGAGGAAAATAGTGAATTAGCTGTTTCTTGTACGAAGCATTTATGGAAATGGGTTGATTCTGATACTGTTTCATCTTGAAATAAAGTTGAGTTGAAGTTTTGTTTCTTTTATTTTTCTTTTCAATTTAGATATTTTGTTTATAGTAGGGAATGATTGAAGGTTTTTGTTGGGTTAAAAAAGATGATGGCGGTGCTGGTGGTTGAAGATGACGGTGGTGGTTTGGGTTAAGATGATTGCGGCGGCGGTGGTGGTTGATGGTGGCGGTGGTGGTTGATGGTGGCGGTGGTGGGGTTGAAGATAGGTTTGGTCTTGATTTTATAGAAGTATAAAATTATGATTTTTAATTTGGGGATGATTAAAATGAGATGATAAGGATGATGGTGAAAATATAAATTAAATAACAAAGAAAAGAAATAAAATAAAAAGACTAAAGTACCCTCACATGCTTTGCACATGACTGAACAAACGGCTGAAATAGACAGAAACTAGATGGGAGGATGAGAGATGTATAATTGTGATATATTAGGGACGAGTGATGCACAAAAAAAAAAAGAAAAAGAATGAGGAGTCAAAGTTGACGTAAACTTCAGAGACGAGGAATGAAATTTTGTGTTTATTTATTTATAGAATTAACAATTAATTTGGAGGTGGGAAGAGTAGATGAGAGTAATTTTTTTTACACTGTATACTAACGGGCGACGGCGCATCACAACACATTTTAGATTAAGACTTCAACAAACTAAATCCTACTGCCATGGTTGGTGAGATCCAAAAAATGCCCATATCTTCAAAATCACAAATATTCATAGCACAATACCTAGATGAAAAGAAAAAGGAACACTTTTGTTATTTTTTATAAGAACTTTTTGATAGAAACACAATAAAAGTATAATCTCCGCGTTGTATTGAAGCCTTTGTTTATATTGCTTTAGCATACCTCAAGAACTCAAACGACAACTACGTTCTTCAAAGCTTCCAAGTAAGATTTTTTACTTCTCAAGTTTTGATTTTGATCTTTGGGTGTCATTTCCTCTTTCATTTTAATTAATTCCATTACTTTTGACAGATGTTTTCTTCAAATTTGAATGCTTGCTCTAGGGTTTTGTTTTAAAACATGATGTCTTTTTATTTTGTTAATTTGGTTCAATGATATCTTCCTAAGAATATTCATCGCCTATTATTCATTGTTGTAACCAGATTATATGATTTTTAACATGTTTGATACAGCTGTTGGATACCCAGTTATATGATATGCTTGTTTCCCTGCTAAAGTAAATTAATGAATCTTATTCATGTATTGATGTGCATCATATATATTTTTTGTAATCTATTTTATCAGCAAATAGCTATTGTGATTAATGTAAATTGGACTAGCTTCATATCTGCTATAAGAGACCTATAATAAGTTCTTTTAGGTGTAATTTGAATTTGAATTTGAATTACTGATCATGGGGTTTTTATTTGTGATGCAACACAAAGTCAGTTTTACCTCAGTTGCGGATCTTGTGATGACACTAAATGTAGCTATCGGTTTCTGTATGAAAGTTTAGGGAATGGTTGGTTAGTCGTTTTAGTGGGTTATTAAGGAAAATGAAAATGAGGTTGATTTGGATATGTTGGTAGGATATAACAAAAGCTTCATTACTTGAAATATCGATCATTTTATTTCTAGTAATAACGCCATAAAGGAGGGTATCTAATTCTCAATTTCCCGAGTTAACTCAAATTCATTTAACTAATTCACCGTACTAGTATTGATTACAGTCTTTGTCAGATGCTATAGTTTTTTCACATAAAGATTTGGACATGTTTAACCAAAGTTATCTTCTGAAATATTTGAGATTTACTTCTACTTTGTTATTGTGTTTATAGATTTATCATTAGGAGCTTTTTGGCCAATTGGCTTATGGTTGACTTATCTTTGAGAAACTTCCCTATACTTTTTCAAATGTGTTTTTGGATACAAATTTATAACATTGTAGTTTGAGAGCCAAGTATGGGTCTGTTCACTTTTGCCTAATTGGGATCAATGGCCCGAAGGGATTATTCGGTCAGCATTTTATCTTGTCTACTTAAGACTTAATTTTAAGTCATCTCAACCAAGGGATTATTCGATAATGAAAAAAAAGGGCTCATTTAATTTCTTCTCTACCCATCTTCCATCTGCAGACTTCCAAAGATCCATCTTTCTTCTTGTAATCAGCAACGGTAGGCAATCGGGTTTTGTTGGATTTTGAGAAAGTTTTTGCGATTTAGGTTATAACTGTTAATCCGTCATTTTCAGTTTGTGTTCATTGCTCTCATATCTATCCACACCAAGATAGAATCCATGTGTTAATACCGTTTATGTTTGTGATTTAACTTGACTAATTTTATCTTTATCCACGCCAAGGTACTTCCCATTAATACCGTTTATGGACTAGTTTAGTTTGTTAGTTTCTTGATTTTGGGGTCTCATTCTTGCATGGTTTCTTATTTTTAATGATATTCATCATGGGTTTTGCTTCAATTAGTTGGTGTGTATCTGGTTATTGAGAATGATCAAGAAAAATTGAAAGTTTATCATTTTCTTAGGCGTATTTGTAAAAGAATATGAATGTTCCTAATGTTTGCTTTGTTTGGTCAACTAATAATCTGCTATAGCTGTTGTGGATTAAGCTTTCTTGATTTGGAGTTGATATTTGGTGTAAACAAGTCAACAACAACCCCTAATTGCTAACAATCATCATTTTTCTTGGGTTATCTGATTTTTTTTCCTTTATTTTTAAGCCTAAGTTTAACTTTTTTTTTTTTTTTATGCCAGGTAATTTTAATGGAAGGATTGATCAGTTCACGAATAATTCATTTTCGTCCTTACAGTAGTCAAGGAAGCACCTTACTTTTTCCATTACAAACATCAAGTAAACGAAGAATATCTTACGGTCAAATAAGAATGATGGGACCTTTTACGTCATCCAACTCAAAAGTTGGTTCCGTTAAGCCATTGACGGCCTCTTCATTAGGACGATTTGACAACACATTACCTTCTAAAGGTATTTTATTCATGAAATTGTTGATTTAACGTTGATTTTATTGACGCTGGACTCTGTTTTCTAACTTTGGTATTCTTAATTAACAGAGGTTCTTGATATATGGCAAAAAGCCGATGCTGTTTGCTTCGATGTGGATAGCACGGTGTGCGTGGATGAAGGCATCGATGAACTTGCCGAGTTTTGCGGAGCCGGGAAAGTTGTTGCTGAATGGACCGCCAGGTGGAACGTCATCATTGGTTAGTTTAAAAAACGGTTTGGTTTCGGTTGATGTTTATGTTGATGTAGTTTTGCGTTTGCAGGGCAATGGGTGGTTCGGTGCCTTTCGAGGAAGCCTTAGCTGCAAGACTTAATCTTTTTAAACCTTCATTATCGACGGTCAATGAGTTTCTTCAGAAGAATCCCCCAAGGTATGATGGCATTTAATTGCAATATTTGTTGATAGTAGGTAACATTATATATTCTTTGATGTTTAACACCTTAAGTGTGTATTTAAGCTATTAAGATGTTATTAGTTAAGGCAATGTGTTTTTTACTATTTCGTCGTCACTTTATTTTTCAATCGGTAGACTTTCTCCTGGCATAAAGGAGCTGGTTCAGAAGCTTAAAGAAAGTGGTAAAACGGTTTATCTTATATCCGGAGGTTTTCGTCAAATGATCAATGTAAGCTATCAATTATTAATAATTGCTTTCAAGGTTTTATTTGTTTTTATAATCACCAGTGTTGCACAACTCGGAATTACTCGGCGAGTACTCGGTTTTTGCAACTTGGGGAGTACTCGGTCAAACTTGGTCAAATTCGGTCAAACTTGGTCAAAATTCGGTCAAACTTGGTCAAAATTCGGCCAAACTCAGTCAAAACTCGGATTACTTGGAAAATTGGTCAAAACTCAGGATAACTCGGAAAATCGGTCAAAGTCAAACTTGGTTAAAATCCGAGTACTTCATGAGTACTCCTGAGTTGCCGAGTACTCCTTAAAAAGTCCTGAGTATCGATTTTTGCAACCTTGATGGTTACAAGTACTAATTCAGTTAAAGTAGTACCTTTAGGAAATACATCTTTGACCTATCACCTATAAGGTCAAATAGGTTGCTATTATTCTAAGCTATGTATGAATTGATATTATTTTGGTTCAATAAATATGCTATTGACGGATAGTATTATGTTTTTATAGTCTCTTTTTTTATTTTTTGTATGATGTATGCATGTAGCCGGTTGCATCAATTCTTGGAGTACCAACTGAAAATATATTCGCTAATCAACTGGTGTTTAGTGCTTCGGGTGAGTTTGCTGGATTTGATGTAAACGAACCAACTTCAAGAAGCGGTGGAAAACCAACTGCAGTTGAACTATTAAGAAAGGTTAGTCTTTTTCATCGTGCGCGTTTTAATGGTTTTGAAACAATTGAAATAACTTCATCGGTAACACCAAGGGAACTTTTCAGGCTCATGGGTACAAGACAGTAGTAATGATTGGTGATGGTGCAACTGATCTTGAGGTAAGAATAAGTCAAAAGTCAAGTTATGTTTTATCTCTAGTGTGTCAGCAGGTAAGATTTAGAAAAAAGTAAAAAATACCTTTAAAGTGAACAACTTAAACGAGTCAAAAATCCCCAAGGGTGCATTTGTTTACCTCTTAACTGAATGGTTCAGCGCTGCATGCTGATCATTCAGTATTCAGTGCGTTTGTTTCTGACCTTTGAATGATATATGATGCTGAATGGTTCAGGAACCATTCAGAGTTGAAACACTCTCTTAACCATTAAGCACATAAATTTTTTGTAATATCCTCCTCAAATAATATTCAGAACACTTAACAAACCAGTATATTGAATTTTTATTTGTGTAACTTGTTAATAAGGTAATTTTACCCATTTCATATCGTTAATTTAGAATGATTATGAAACGACTTTTTTCATTCAAAACCAAGTTTATTTAGAGACTGAATCATTCAGATTATGAACCCTTCAGCGCTAAGTCATTCAGTTTCATCAAACGCAGCCTAAGTGTATATTTGTAGCATAAAATTGCGCTATTCATATTTTTAATAATTGTTTCCGCAGGCCCGAAAACCAGGATGTGCTGACATGTTTATCTGTTACGGCGGTGTACAACTTCGAGAAGCCGTTTCCTCAAAAGCTGATTGGCTAGTGTTTAATTTCAAAGACTTGATTAATTCTTTGGAATAGCAATAACCACTTTTTCCTATTCATTTGGTGAAGCCTTTTTTCATAAGTATATCTTTCTGCATTGCAAAAGCACTACAACATATTGTTCAATTACAACAAACAAGATTGTTGATTTGGGTTGTTTTAATATTGGTGGTGATTAGTTAAAGTTTAGTTCAGATGTGTTTTTGACAATTATGGGCTACATAATACAATCATTACATTCCAAAGCCATGTGCATCTTTTTTTCTTCTTTTGTCCAAATGTATTTTGGATCATCATAATATGTTCTGCTTTTGGTTGTTTGTATTGTCGTCGTCGTACGACAAGATAAAAAGGGA
Organism: Rutidosis leptorrhynchoides; assembly: GCF_046630445.1. Taxonomy (NCBI): domain Eukaryota; kingdom Viridiplantae; phylum Streptophyta; class Magnoliopsida; order Asterales; family Asteraceae; genus Rutidosis; species Rutidosis leptorrhynchoides. The sequence continues at coordinate 429,037,296 of NC_092334.1, read as the reverse complement.
CCGGCCTAAGAAAGGCGAAGAAGTTGGAACACAAATACGAGTTGGCTTTTGAAAACAATGCAAGTGTTCGATACTTTATGCATTGAGTGATAATAGGACTTGTTCACTATTAGTTGATAAACGCTTTTTTATTGAACAACAATTTTTAAAATAATGTAAATGAAAACAACTAAATGTCATATTATCGAATGTATATTAACCGAATTATACTAAGGATGCTAAAATTTTGGTCTTCCATTTATCTAATTGTATAGTTTTTTTTTTTTTTTTTTTTTTTAGTTACTCCCTACTGTATTTGTTTAGTTGGTGCAAAGTTTACATCAACTATTGTAGCGACCCGAAAAAATCGTCATTTGACGGCGCCGTCTACTTAGGTCCCGTTACGTGGTCATAAGTCTTTAAAACAACGTTTGACCAAAAGTATGTCGCATTTATTTCAAAAGTATAGATGTTTCAAGGTTTACAAAGTAGTTCGACAACTAGTTACGTTACAAAGTTTAAAGTACAAATGAAACATATGCGACATAATTTGAAAGTAGCCAAAAGACGCTCCACGTATGCATGTATACTCGACATCCAAGCAAGTATCAAAAGAAATGAGCGGAAGCATGTATCACAAAACGTTCAAGGACCTGAGAAAAACATAGAAATCTGTCAACGAAAACGTTGGTGAAATCATAGGTTTAAGTAAGTAAGTACAAGTGAACCACAAGATTTGTAACATTGATATAATAGTAATACATTCCAAACGTTAATATTCACGAGCATCCAATTATCAATGCTTAACATTCCTTCCATAGAACCCCATCACAATAGTGTTAGAATATACACTGTTTCTCGAAAATATATTCCATTCGTAAACGGTAGCGAACCGTTTGAATGAGGATTTGTCAAACCCATATGGCCATATAACATAAGTTCTCGCTTACACCCGGCAAATGTAACTAATGATAATCGAATTGAGGATTTTTGTTCAAACTCGTATGTAGAATGTTTGTTTTCCTGTACTTGTGTTCACTTAGTAAAAAGAAACGTTTATGTTTTCTCATCCCAAATGTAAGTTCAAAAGAGTAAAAGTGGGACTATGATCTCACCTTGAGTGCACGTATGTAAAGATACTTCAACAAGTAAACGTGTGCAAGAACGAATGCTAGTCTTGACCTAAACAAATAGGTTGTATCAATATCGGTAAACACGGTCGGTCAAAGTGTTCAATTAGTCCTATGGCTCGTTACGACTCGATTACTAAAGCATGTGAGTCAAATTGTCACGTTTCATGCAAGATACAAGTATAAAAGCATGTTAGAATGATTGCACAAACATTTGGTTAAGTTTGATTAAAAGTCAACTTTGGTCGGTCAAAGTCAATGAAAAAGTCAACACGTTCGGGTCGGGTCCCGAACTATTTTTCTGAGGTTTTTATTCATATGTAAGCATGTTAGAACAAGTTACATGTGAATCGGAGGTGCGTAGCATAGCAAACATTTTTCGAATTTTGACCATGTAGGTCAGAACCCAAACACGGCAAATGCCGCGCTGCGACCAAGGAGGGCCGCGCCGCGACATTTAACGTGGTCTGGTGCCTGGTCAGTTTCAATTGTTCAAGTCAAAATTCAATCTTCAAATTAGCACAAATCACAAACCGTAAACACTTAGAATACGTATCTTATATCATTGGAAAGGTAATTTGACGAGGAACACAACTAAACACGTTTCATCAATCAAAAACATCATTTGCAAATATCGAGTTTCCAAATTAAATGATCAAATAAATGCTCATCATTAATGTTCAAGTTCATCAATGCACATTCTTGATTCGGGCATTTAATGCATACATATAACACGCCGTTTTGTAGGTAATCAAGCATACAATACAACTAACTACTTACCAACAACAATTCATGGCATTCAATACATTAAATGTTCACATTTAAATCTATCAAACCCTAACCAACATCATCAAAACCACTAATCGAGTTTATGAAGTTTTCTAAAGCAACCTACACATCAAATTGAAGCTAGTGATGTTAGGAACACATTTAATACATGCATTTATAACATTAAACAACATTCAAGCAACAAAATCACCAAACCAAACACACCAAAGTTCATGTTCATGCTAGTTGTTTAAAATAACAAGATCGAACATATAAATCACATATTCATGTTAGACTTGAGCCATAGACACTAATTAACAACTTTATAAGTTAAAAACATCAAGAACACAAAATCTAGTGATTTTAGAAAGTTACCCAAATGAGATGTAATCGGTATGGAATCGAAGAGGAAGTTGCAAGGATTCCAAATATGTAATTTGTTTGGATTGAAGCTTGCTAGATTTGATTTAGATGATGAATCTTTGTAATGGAGAATTAGAGAAAAATGTGGAAGTATGAAAGAAAATGAAAAATGAAAATGGAAAATGAAAGGAGGTGGGTGTGACTAGTCCATCTAGTCACATCTTTGCTCAGTTGGCGAAAATAGTCCCTCGAGTTCGGTTGCGGGTGCGTGAATTACCTAAACAAGATAATTTAAACGCGTATCAACGGGAGATGTTATAAATATATAACGGACTTTGAAATAGTTATACGGAAAGTAAACGGAAAAAGGTGGGATGTTACAACTATAAACTCTAAGTTGATATTTGATACTTCATCCGTCCCAATTTAATAGTCCCGAGACAATAACACACAGTTTAAGAAAAAGTGATTGTCTTATTTAAATAAAGTAAGGATATAAAAATATATTAACCATTAACCAATTATTCTTATAAGTGAAGTATTAATTTGAGACAGACAAAAAAAGAAACTGAACTATCTAATTGGGATGGAGGAAGTATAATAATAATAATATTATTATCATTTAAGCTATGGAAAAGTTTGTATGGTAATGGTACTACAAATCTACTGGACTGAAATTTCACTTGAAAAAGTTTGTAAGCAATATAAGGACATACATATGTTTTTTTTTTTTTTTTTTTTTTTTTTTCTTTTGTTATTGAAAGCTACCAATAAATAATACATTAGTTTTTAAGCCAATGAATTAATGTTTGAGATTTGGTGCGAAAATAAGTAAATATAAAATTAGTACTCAAGAACTATATTAAATTATTATAACGAAACAAAATGTTTTTTATAAACAATTTATTATATCAAACTTAAATACTTTTTGTAATAATAGATTATAATAAAATTAAATGTTTTCTATATTTAACCTTTATCTATAAAATATTAATGTTTGAGATAGCTAATGTACAAAAATATTAAGTTTAAATCTTAATATGAAATAATAAATAAATTAATGTTTGAGATTTAGTGTGTGAAAATAATTAATAACAAAATCAGTAAAAGAGTTATTGTTGAAAACTAAATTATTTAAAAAATAAAAATTACTATCCTCATATTTCAAACTCATTCCGAATAAGACCATGTATAGTCAGGCGTGAGGTTGCAAATCTTACTCCCCATCAATCTAGTTAGCATCTATTTGGCATTTCTTGACGAAATCTAGTTAGCTTGCATAATAAAGGAGTATCAATTGTGAACTATATGTCAGTTATGTTTTATATCAAATATTAAAGTCAAACGGATATTAAAGTTTTCTTAAAGAAACGGATCAAATGCGCCGGAAGTCTCTCTACGTGTATTTGATATATGAAACCCTTTAAAATTATTACTCAAGGAATTAGACTAATGTTGAAATAATATACTTTTTAATATCATATTTGATGCTAGATATTTGTAACAAGTTTGATAATTTTGAAGAAAGGTGTTTTTGGCGGGGGCGGAGCCAGGATTCCAAATGACTAGTGACACAAAATACATTGAGTCGTACATAAAATATTGATGACAAAGTTAAGAGTTCAAACATACATCTTTCACACGAGCAACATCAACTAAAATCTCGCTTACAACTTCAAATACATTGATATATCTCAGAATCATGACCATTTTCTCCTCTTTAAACGCATCACCAAACACGTCAACTAACTAGTCAGACACATTTTTACCATTTCCATTTCCATTTCCTTGTATGTGATTTTTTTAGTTATGTATTAATCTAATAATAAAAATATACAAGTCGTATTGTTTTTATACGATGTTCCTTTTCGTAAATAAGTTTTTCATCATCCAATTTTCTGTTAACGAATTATCTGAGGATTGGATGAAGCACGATATATAGCAATTTAAAATTTACCAAAATATATATTATATATGTAAAAGAATAAGAAATGGAAATTATAATTTCGGTGGGCCTTTTACATATAATGGAATTCGAGACTTCCTTATACCGGGTCTTTTAAATATAATAAAGTGACAGTGAGCTAGGCTATTGGTATACTCTGTAATAAAGTTGATTTAAGTAAGCCTCTTGACTGGTGTCACCCATATAAAACTCAACTTTTTATACTGAATATAATGTGGGTACTCGACTTTTAACTACTGGCCTGATGAGTTGAGTGGTGGCACGTGCCACCTATGGTTAAAGAGTGGCTCCGCCCGTGGTTTTTGGTCAACCTAAGTGTCTTATATTGCTACATTTATGTTTACATGTCTATTAACCAAACAAGTCAAAGACTGGCATTTCACAATTTTGTGATGATATGCGAGAGAAAATTACACCAAGTGAGCCCATACATAAAACCTTATTAATTTATGTATTATATTTAATAGACCTATGTGCTGCATTTGTTTGGCAAAGTATGCAAACAAAGATGAACTAAGAGAGTTGATGTGCACTCACATTTTTCATAAAGAGTGTGTGGATAAGTGGTTGAAGGTCAATGCTTCGTGCCCACTCTGTAAGAATAAAGTTGGGGAGAGCGTATCGAGTTCGATAAGGGAACTAACAATTGCAGGCTGGCAGCTGGTTCACAATCATATCCTAGTGGTTAGTTGCAGCTGAGGTGTTTCTGTCCGATATACACTTTTGCTAATGTGCATATCATGTTATAAAGTGTTGTTTTGTAATGAAAGAGAAAAAGACTTCTTCGGTCATTTCATTGGTTAAGTAGGAATTGTTGTGATTTTTCATTTCAAATTGTTTGTGAGTTGCTTCTTCTGGAATTTTTATAGAATGTGACAAGATTGGTAGGTTCGGTAACACATTATAACAGGTTAAAGCAACATGTTATAACAAGTTAGGGTCACAAAGTACAAAAAACAAGATTAAAGTTAATTTATTGCCGATTTCAATAATCTGGCTTTGAAAGTATTACCCTAAATACTATGGGCATTGTAACCAACATATAAGATACGGAGTATTTAAGATTAACTCACTAACAATACATAGCTGAATAAGAATAAAGTTATAACCAAATTATTCTCTCAAGTGGAAAAATGTATCACAATGTGCAGTCTCGAATTTTTTTAAACAGAAAATGAGACAAATATCAGAAAAGTCATAAAAGTTCATTCTTGAGTTTTTTTTTTACGAAGGAAATTAAAGGAAAATAATTAAAAGTTGCATCTTGACTTTTTCAATAGAAATGGAAAGAAATCTACGAAAAGTAATAAATGGTCACCCTCGAGATTTTTTTGTAAGAAAAAAAGGAAAGGAAATTAGTTGAAAAGTAATTTTAGTGTCCTATAACTGGTTTCCTTTAATTTCCTTTTATAAAATTTGAATATGCACCATAAACTTACACCCAAGAAGAACTAAATGTAGTGACCCGAAAAATTTCGACTAATTTTAAATCAAACTCTCGATACGATATTATATTTTCAACACTATAAGCAAAGTCTGTAATGTGAGTCTTAGAATCTTTGAACTGTTTACATGGATAACATTTACCGTTTGACTATGTCCGATGATTCACGAACGATTGTGTGTAAATAAATATGTAAATATATATATAAATATAAACATAAGAGTATATATATAATATTTGAGTAATCAAATACACATTAATCAATTGAAATTAAAAAGGTAAAATAATAAATAAAATAGTTAAATTACCATTAATATATATATATATATATATATATATATATATATATGAATTATATTAATAAGTATTTGTATATATATATATATATAAAATATATAAATATTAAATAAATGTTATCATATAATATAATATATATTAATTGTAAAATTAATATATTAAATGTAATTACAAGTTTAATTATAGTTGTTATATTATTATTACATGAAATATTATTATTAGTATTAGTATCATTAAAGGTTATAAATTTTAAATTTGTTACATGTAATTGTTGTATTATTATTATTACTCTCATTATTATTATTCTTACTTATATAATTATATTTACAAATTATTAATATTAATTTATATATATTATATTTATAAAATCAAGAAAGATCAAATTGTTACACTTAACAATCAAACTGTATTACCAGTTTGTTTCTGTCTGTCATAGGGTATAAACAATTACGATTAGTCACATTATAAAACAAAATTGGTTACAAATCAATATCTACTTTAATTTTATCCCTGTATCTGATTGATTCAATCTGTCAAGTTTTCCTTGCTTTAAAATAATTCACCACACCAAACCCACTTCACCACATTTTCTTTCCCTCTCTCCCTCTTTACTCTTTGTGAGATATCACCAAAAGTATGTCTACTTAGGTCTCGTTACGTGGTCATAAGTCTTTAAAATAACGTTTGACCAAAAGTATGTCGCATTCATTTCAAAAGTATAGATGTTTCAAGGTTTAAAAAGTAGTTCGACAACTAGTTACGTTACAAAGTTTAAAGTACAAATGAAACATATGCGACACAATTTGAAAGTAGCCAAAAGACGCTCTACGTATGCATGTATACTCGACATCCAAGCAAGTATCAAAAGAAATGAGCGGAAGCATGTATCACAAAACGTTCAAGGACCTGAGAAAAACATAGAAATCTGTCAACGAAAACGTTGGTGAAATCATAGGTTTAAGTAAGTAAGTACAAGTGAACCACAAGATTTGTAACATTGATATAATAGTAATACATTCCAAACGTTAATATTCACGAGCATCCAATTATCAATGCTTAACATTCCTTCCATAGAACCCCATCACAATAGTGTTAGAATATACACTGTTTCTCGAAAATATATTCCATTCGTAAATGGTAGCGAACCGTTTGAATGAGGATTTGTCAAACCCATATGGCCATATAACATAAGTTCTCGCTTACACCCGGCAAATGTAACTAATGATAATCGAATTGAGGATTTTTGTTCAAACTCGTATGTAGAATGTTTGTTTTCCTGTACTTGTGTTCACTTAGTAAAAAGAAACGTTTATGTTTTCTCATCCCAAATGTAAGTTCAAAAGAGTAAAAGTGGGACTATGATCTCACCTTGAGTGCACGTATGTAAAGATACTTCAACAAGTAAACGTGTGCAAGAACGAATGCTAGTCTTGACCTAAACAAATAGGTTGTATCAATATCGGTAAACACGGTCGGTCAAAGTGTTCAATTAGTCCTATGGCTCGTTATGACTCGATTACTAAAGCATGTGAGTCAAATTGTCACGTTTCATGCAAGATACAAGTATAAAAGCATGTTAGAATGATTGCACAAACATTTGGTTAAGTTTGATTAAAAGTCAACTTTGGTCGGTCAAAGTCAACGAAAAAGTCAACACGTTCGGGTCGGGTCCCGAACTATTTTTCTGAGGTTTTTATTCATATATAAGCATGTTAGAACAAGTTACATATGAATCGGAGGTACGTAGCATAGCAAACATTTTTCGAATTTTGACCATGTAGGTCATAACCCAAACACGGCAAATGCCGCGCTGCGACCAAGGAGGGCCGCGCCGCGACATTTAACGTGGTCTGGTGCCTGGTCAGTTTCAATTGTTCAAGTCAAAATTCAATCTTCAAATTAGCACAAATCACAAACCGTAAACACTTAGAATACGTATCTTATATCATTGGAAAGGTAATTTGACGAGGAACACAACTAAACACGTTTCATCAATCAAAAACATCATTTGCAAATATCGAGTTTCCAAATTAAATGATCAAATAAATGCTCATCATTAATCTTCAAGTTCATCAATGCACATTCTTGATTCGGGCATTTAATGCATACATATAACACGCCGTTTTGTAGGTAATCAAGCATACAATACAACTAACTACTTACCAACAACAATTCATGGCATTCAATACATTAAATGTTCACATTTAAATCTATCAAACCCTAACCAACATCATCAAAACCACTAATCGAGTTTATGAAGTTTTCTAAAGCAACCTACACATCAAATTGAAGCTAGTGATGTTAGGAACACATTTAATACATGCATTTATAACATTAAACAACATTCAAGCAACAAAATCACCAAACCAAACACACCAAAGTTCATGTTCATGCTAGTTGTTTAAAATAACAAGATCGAACATATAAATCACATATTCATGTTAGACTTGAGCCATAGGCACTAATTAACAACTTTATAAGTTAAAAACATCAAGAACACAAAATCAAGTGATTTTAGAAAGTTACCCAAATGAGATGTAGTCGGTATGGAATCGAAGAGAAAGTTGCAAGGATTCCAAATATGTAATTTGTTTGGATTGAAGCTTGCTAGATTTGATTTAGATGATGAATCTTTGTAATGGAGAATTAGAGAAAAATGTGGAAGTATGAAAGAAAATGGAAAATGAAAATGAAAATGGAAAATGAAAGGAGGTGGGTGTGACTAGTCCATCTAGTCACATCTTTGCTCAGTTGGCGAAAATAGTCCCTCGAGTTCGGTTGCGGGTGCGTGAATTATCTAAACAAGATAATTTAAACGCGTATCAACGGGAGATGTTATAAATATATAACGGACTTTGAAATAGTTATACAGAAAGTAAACGGAAAAAGGCGGGATGTTACATTACCTACTCCTTAAAAGAAATTTCGTCCCGAAATTTAAGTAGGCGTAGTAGTCGTTGTTTCTTCCTCGGAATCTTGCGTTTCCGGAACCGGGAAAAGATGAGGGTATTTCCTTTGCATTTGATCTTGTCTTTCCCAAGTAAATCGGGTCCCCTTTTGGTGTTCCAGCGGACCTTGACAATCGGGATTCGACTTTGTTTTAGCGTCTTGACAGAGGTGTCCACGATTTCAACCGGTTCCTCTACAAAATGAAGTTTGTCATCAAATGTAAGTTCCTCAAGAGGGATGACGATATCGGGTTCGGCAAGACACTTTTTCAAGTTGGATACATGAAAGGTATGATGAACGGAGCTCAATTGAGATGGAAGATCTAAACGATAAGCAACGGTTCCAACACGCTCCAAGATTTGGAAAGGACCAATATACCGCGGGTTTAGCTTCCCGCGCTTCCCGAATCGGATTACACATTTCCAAGGTGCGACTTTTAACATTACGCGATCACCGACTTGAAATTCGAGGTCGTTGCGTCTTTTGACATTATAGCTCTTTTGACGACCACGGGCCGTCCTAAGCCTATCTCGGATTTGAACTATTTTCTCGGTTGTTTAATGAATGAGTTCGGGTCCGGGGGCCATATAAAGCTTCGAATGGTGCAGCGTTAATACTCGCGTGATAACTATTATTGTAGGAGAATTCGGCGAGAGGCAAGTGCTTATCCCAAGCTTTTCCAAAGTCGACAATACAAGCTCGTAGCATGTCTTTCAAAGTTTGAATTGTGCGTTCGCTTTGTCCGTCGGTTTGTGGATGATATGCGGTGCTCATGTCTAAACGCGTTCCCAACGCTTCTTGTAAAGTACGCCAAAATCTAGAAACAATATGGCCATCTCGGTCGGAGATAATCGATAAGGGTACACCGTGTCGGGCTACGATTTCTTTAATGTAAAGTTGTGCGAGTTTCTCCATGTTGTCGGTTTCCTTCATGGATAGGAAATGTGCGGATTTGGTGAGACGGTCAACAATAACCCAAATAGTATCATAACCGCCAACCATCTTTGGTAGTTTGGTGATAAAATCCATCGTTATCCTTTCCCACTTCCATTACGGGATCTTGGGTTATTGAAGTAGTCCGGACGGTCTTTGATGTTCGGCTTTGACTTTGGAGCAAGTTAGGCACTTTCCAACATAAGTTGCAACGTCCTTTTTAATGTTCGGCCACCAATATTGTTCTTTGAGGTCGTGGTACATCTTATTGGCACCGGGGTGAATCGAATATCTTGACTTATGGGCTTCGTCTAAAATAAGGCTTCGCAAGTCCCCATAACTAGGCACCCAAATTCTTCCGGCGAAATATCGGAGTCAAGTTTCTTTAACTTCGAATAGAGAGGTGAGGAGAGAGATGTTTTCATCCTTGAGAGCCTCATCTTGGGCTACACGAATTTGACTATTTAGGTTTGGTGTGAATGGTGATGTTTAAAGCTCAGACACGAAGAGGCACAGCTCTTTCTTTTCGACTCAAGACATCGGCTACTACGTTTGCCTTGAAATGTTCCGTTCATATTGATTATAAACGTTCCATATTAATTGATTTCGTTGCGAGGTTTTGACCTCTATATGAGACGTTTTTCAAAGACTGCATTCATTTTTAAAACAACCATAACCTTTATTTTATCAATAAAGGTTTTAAAAAACATTACGTAGATTATCAAATAATGATAATCTAAAATATACTGTTTACACACGACCATTACATAATGGTTTACAATATAAATATATTACATCGACATATGTTTCTTGAATGCAGTTTTTACACAATATCATACAAACATGGACTTCAAATCTTGTCCTTATTTTAGTATTCAACAGCGGAAGCTCTTAGTATTCACCTGAGAATAAACATGCTTTAAACATCAACAAAAATGTTGGTGAGTTATAGGTTTAACCTATATATATCAAATCGTAACAATAGACCACAAGATTTCATATTTCAATATACATCCCATACATAGAGATAAAAATCATTCATATGGTGAACACCTCATAACCGACATTAACAAGATGCATATATAAGAATATCCCCATCATTCCGGGACACCCTTCGGATATGATATAAATTTCGAAGTACTAAAGCATCCGGTACTTTGGATGGGGTTTGTTAGGCCCAATAGATCTATCTTTAGGATTCACGTTAATTAGGGTGTATGTTCCCTAATTCTTAGATTACCAGACTTAATAAAAAGGGGCATATTCGATTTCGATAATTCAACCATAGAATGTAGTTTCACGTACTTGTGTCTATTTTGTAAATCATTTATAAAACCTGCATGTATTCTCATCCCAAAAATATTAGATTTTAAAAGTGGGACTATAACTCACTTTCACAGATTTTTTACTTCGTCGGGAAGTAAGACTTGGCCACTGGTCGATTCACGAACCTATAACAAATATGTACATATATATCAAAGTATGTTCAAAATATATTTGCAACACATTTAATACATTTTGATGTTTTAAGTTTATTAAGTCAGCTGTCCTCGTTAGTAACCTACAACTAGTTGTCCACAGTTAGATGTACATAAATAAATCGATATATATTATCTTGAATCAATCCACGACCCAGTGTATACACGTCTCAGGCTAGATCACAACTCAAAGTATATATATTTTTGGAATCAACCTCAACCCTGTATAGCTAACTCCAACATTACTGCATATAGAGTGTCTATGGTTGTTTCAAATAATATATATACATGGGTCGATATGATATGTCAAAACATTTGCACACGTGTCTATGGTATCCCAAGATTACATAATATATTAGAATACATGTATAATACAATATAAGTTAGCTAGAATATGATTTTTATAGAATTGTTAATATTTCCTGTAGCTACAAAAATCAAAAAATATCCAATCTTGTTTTACCTATAACTTCTTCATTTTAAATCCGTTTTGAGTGAATCAAAATGATGTGGTTTCATATTGAACTCTATTTTATGAATCTAAATAGAAAAAGTATAGGTTTATAGTCGGAATTATAAGTTACAAGTCATTTTTGTAAGAGGTAGTCATTTCAGTCGAAAGAACGACGTCTTGATGACCATTTTGAAAAACATACTTCCACTTTAAGTTTAACCATGATTTTTGGATATATTTTCATGTTCATAAGAAAAATCATTTTCCCAGAAGAACAACTTTTAAATCAAAGTTTATCATAGTTTTTAATTATCAAACCCAAAACAGCCCGCGGTGTTACTACGACGGCGTATGTCCAGTTTTACGATGTTTTTCGTGTTTCCAGGTTTTAAATCATTAAGTTAGCATATCATATAGATATAGAACATGTATTTAGTTGATTTTAAAAGTCAAGTTAGAAAGATTAAATTTTGTTTGCGAATAAGTTTAGAATTAACTAAACTATGTTCTAGTGATTTCAAGTTTAAACCTTCGAATAAGATAGCTTTATATGTATGAATCGAATGATGTTATGAACATTATTACTACCTCAAGTTTTGTGGATAAACCTACTAGAAAATAGACAAATGGATCTAGCTTCAAAGGATCTTGGATGGCTTGAAAGTTCTTGAAGTAGAATCATGACACGAAAACAAGTTCAAGTAAGATTTCCACTCGAAATAAGATTGTTATAGTTATAGAAATTGAATCAAAGTTTTAATATGAGTATTACCTTGTATTAGAAAGATATCTTACTGTAAATAATAAAGATTTCTTGAGGTTGGATGATCACTCTACAAGATTGGAAGTAAGCTAGCAAACTTGGAAGTATTCTTGATTTTATGAAACTAGAACTTGTAGAATTTATGAAGAACACTTAGAACTTGAAGATAGAACTTGAGAGAGATTAATTAGATGAATAAAATTGAAGAATTAAAGTGTTTGTAGGTATTTTTGGTCGTTGGTGTATGGATTAGATATAAAGGATATGTAATTTTGTTTTCATGTAAATAAGTCATGAATGATTACTCATATTTTTGTAATTTTATGAGATATTTCATGCTAGTTGCCAAATGATGGTTCCCACATGTGTTAGGTGACTCAAATGGGCTGCTAATATCTGATCATTGGAGTGTATGTACCAATAGTACATACATCTAAAAGCTGTGTATTGTACGAGTACGAATACGGGTGCATACGAGTAGAATTGTTGATGAAACTGAACGAGGATGTAATTGTAAGAATTTTTGTTAAGTAGAAGTATTTTGATAAGTGTATTGAAGTCTTTCAAAAGTGTATGAATACATATTAAAACACTACATGTATATACATTTTAACTGAGTCGTTAAGTCATCGTTAGTCGTTACATGTAAGTGTTGTTTTGAAACCTTTAGGTTAACGATCTTGTTAAATGTTGTTAACCCAATGTTTATAATATCAAATGAGATTTTAAATTATTATATTATCATGATATTATGATGTACAAATATCTCTTAATATGACATATATACATTAAATGTCGTTACAACGATAATCGTTACATATATGTCTCGTTTCAAAATCATTAAGTTAGTAGTCTTGTTTTTACATATGTAGTTCATTGTTAATATACTTAATGATATGTTTACTTATCATAATATCATGTTAACTATATATATATAACCATATGTATGTCATCATATAGTTTTTACAAGTTTTAACGTTCGTGAATCACCGGTCAACTTGGGTGGTCAATTGTCTATATGAAACCTATTTTAATTAATCAAGTCTTAACAAGTTTGATTGCTTAACATGTTGGAAACACTTAATCATGTAAATAACAATTTCATTTAATATATATATAAACATGGAAAAGTTCGGATCACTACAGTACCTACCCGTTAAATAAATTTCGTCCCGAAATTTTAAGCAGTTGGAGGTGTTGACGTATCTTCTGGAAATAAATGCGGGTATTTCTTCTTCATCTGATCTTCTCGTTCTCAGGTGAACTCGGGTCCTCTACGAGCATTTCATCGAACCTTAACAATTGGTATCTTGTTTTGCTTAAGCCTTTTAACCTCACGATCCATTATTTCGACGGGTTCTTCGATGAATTGAAGTTTTTCGTTGATTTGGATTTCATCTAACAGAATAGTGAGATCTTCTTTAGCAAAACATTTCTACAAATTCGAGACGTGGAAAGTGTTATGTACAGCCGCGAGTTGTTGAGGTAGCTCTAGTTGGTAAGCTACTGGTCCGACACGATCTATAATCTTGAATGGTCCAATGTACCTTGGATTTAGTTTCCCCCGTTTACCAAATCGAACAACGCCTTTCCAAGGTGAAACCTTAAGCATGACCATTTCTTCAATTTCAAACTCTATATCTTTTCTTTTACTGTCCGCGTAGCTCTTTTGTCGACTCTGGGCGGTTTTCAATCGTTGTTGAATTTGGATGATCTTCTCGGTAGTTTCTTGTATTTTCTCCGGACCCATAATCTATCTATCCCCCACTTCACTCCAACAAATCAGAGACCTGCACTTTCTACCATAAAGTGCTTCAAACGGCGCCATCTCAATGCTTGAATGGTAGCTGTTGTTGTAGGAAAATTCTGCTAACGGTAGATGTCGATCCCAACTATTTCCGAAATCAATAACACATGCTCGTAGCATGTCTTCAAGCGTTTGTATCATCCTTTCGCTCTGCCCATCAGTTTGTGGATGATAGGCAGTACTCATGTCTAGACGAGTTCCTAATGCTTGCTGTAATGTCTGCCAGAATCTTGAAATAAATCTGCCATCCCTATCAGAGATAATAGAGATTGGTATTCCATTTCTGGAGACGACTTCCTTCAAATACAGTCGTGCTAACTTCTCCATCTTGTCATCTTCTCTTATTGGCAGGAAGTGTGCTGATTTGGTGAGATGATCAACTATTACCCAGATAGTATCAAAACCACTTGCAGTCCTTGGCAATTTAGTGATGAAATCCATGGTAATGTTTTCCCATTTCCATTCCGGGATTTCGGGTTGTTGAAGTAGACCTGATGGTTTCTAATGCTCAGCTTTGACCTTAGAACATGTCAAACATTCTCCTACGTATTTAGCAACATCGGATTTCATACCCAGCCACCAAAAATGTTTCTTGAGATCCTTGTACATATTCCCCGTTCCAGGATGTATTGAGTATCTGGTTTTATGAGCTTCTCCAAGTACCATTTCTCTCATATCTCCAAATTTTGGTACCCAAATCCTTTCAGCCCTATACCGGGTTCCGTCTTCCCGAATATTAAGATACTTCTCCGATCCTTTGGGTATTTCATCCTTTAAATTTCCCTCTTTTAAAACTCCTTGTTGCACCTCCTTTATTTGAGTAGTAAGGTTATTGTGAATCATTATATTCATAGATTTTACTCGAGTGGGTTCTCTGTCCTTCCTACTCAAGGAGTCGGCTACCACATTTGCCTTCCTCGGGTGGTAACGAATCTCAAAGTCGTAATCATTCAACAATTCAATCCACATACGCTGCCTCATATTCAGTTGTTTCTGATTAAATATGTGTTGAAGACTTTTATGGTCGGTATATATAATACTTTTGACCCCATATAAGTAGTGCCTCCAAGTCTTTAATGTAAAAACAACCGCGCCTAATTCCAAATCATGCGTCTTATAATTTTGTTCGTGAATCTTCAATTGTCTAGACGCATAAGCAATCACCTTCATTCGTTGCATTAATACACAACCGAGACCTTGCTTTGATGCGTCACAATAAATCACAAAATCATCGTTCCCTTCAGGCAATGACAATATAGGTGCCGTAGTTAGCTTTTTCTTCAATAACTGAAACGCCTTCTCTTGTTCATCCTTCCATTCAAATTTCTTCCCTTTATGCGTTAATGCAGTCAAGGGTTTTGCTATTTTGGAGAAATCTTGGATGAATCTTCTGTAGTAACCAGCCAATCCTAAAAATTGACGTATATGCTTAGGAGTTTTTGGGGTTTCCCACTTTTCAACAGTTTCAATCTTTGCCGGGTCCACCTGGATACCTTCTTTGTTCACAATATGACTGAGGAATTGAACTTCTTCTAACCAAAATGCACACTTTGAAAACTTAGCGTACAGTTTTTCTTTCCTCAATACTTCTAGCACTTTTCTCAAATGTTCTTCGTACTCTTGATCATTCTTTGAGTAAATAAGTATGTCATCAATGAAAACAATGACAAACTTGTCAAGATATAGCCCACACACTCGGTTCATAAGGTCCATGAACACAGCTGGTGCGTTAGTCAATCCAAATGGCATAACCATAAACTCGTAATGACCATAACGCGTCCTAAAAGCAGTTTTTGGAATATCATCCTCCTT
Source organism: Rutidosis leptorrhynchoides (assembly GCF_046630445.1). Taxonomy (NCBI): domain Eukaryota; kingdom Viridiplantae; phylum Streptophyta; class Magnoliopsida; order Asterales; family Asteraceae; genus Rutidosis; species Rutidosis leptorrhynchoides. The sequence goes on along the minus strand of NC_092334.1, from coordinate 429,021,153 downwards.
TACTTGCATTTGATGATATCCAGAACGTAAATCGATTTTCGAATAAACCGACGAGCCTTGTAGTTGATCAAATAAGTCGTCAATTCTCGGCAGTGGATAACGGTTTTTGATGGTAAGTTTATTCAACTCTCTGTAGTCAATACACAACCTAAATGTACCATCCTTCTTCTTGACAAACAAAATAGGAGCTCCCCATGGTGATGTGCTTGGTCGAATGAAACCACGTTCTAATAGTTCTTGCAGTTGGCTTTGTAGTTCTTTCATCTCGCTGGGTGCAAGTCTGTAAGGAGCACGAGCTATTGGTGCAGCTCCTGGTACAAGATCTATTTGAAATTCAACGGATCGATGTGGGGGTAATCTGGGTAATTCTTTCGGAAATACATCGGAAAATTATTTTGCGACGGGAACATCATTGATGCTCTTTTCTTCAGTTTGTACTTTCTCGACGTGTGCTAGAACAGAATAGCAACCTTTTCTTATTAGTTTTTGTGCCTTCAAATTACTAATAAGATGTAGCTTCGTGTTTCCCTTTTCTCCGTACACCATTAAGGGTTTTCCTTTTTCTCATATAATGCGAATTGCATTTTTGTAACAAACGATCTCTGCTTTCACTTCTTTCAACCAGTCCATACCGATTATCACATCAAAACTCCCTAACTCTACTGGTATCAAGTCAATCTTAAATGTTTCGCTAACCAGTTTAATTTCTCGATTCCGACATATATTATATGCTGAAATTAATTTACCATTTGCTAATTCGAGTAAAAATTTACTATCCAAAGGCGTCAATGGACAACTTAATTTAGCGCAAAAATCTCTACTCATATAGCTTCTATCCGCACCCGTATCAAATAAAACGTAAGCAGATTTATTGTCAATAAGAAACGTACCCGTAACAAGCTCCGGGTCTTCCTGTGCCTCTACCGCATTAATATTGAAAACTCTTCCGCGGCCTTGTCCATTCGTGTTCTCCTGGTTCGGGCAATTTCTAATAATGTGGCCCGGTTTTCCACATTTATAACAAACTACATTGGCATAACTTGCTCCGACACTACTTGCTCCGCCATTACTCGTTCCGACACCATTTGTTCCTTTCGTTCTGTTAACCCCTGGTCCGTAGACCTCACACTTCGCCGCGCTATGACCATTTCTTTTACACTTGTTGCAAAATTTGGTGCAGAACCCCGAGTGATACTTTTCACACCTTTGGCATAGCTGCTTCTGATTGTTGTTGTTGTTGCGGTTGTTATTGTTGTTGGAATGATTGTTGTAGTTGTTGTTTTGCCGTTTGTTGTAGTTGCGATTGATGTTGCGATTGTTGGGATAGTTGTTGTTGTTTTGGTGACTCTTATCACCGTTTTCGTCCCACTTTCTTTTGACTAGCTTCACGTTGGCCTCTTTGGCCGCCTGTTCTTTAATTCTTCCCTCTATCTGGTTCACTAGTTTGTGAGCCATTCTACATGCCTTTTGTAAGGAGGCAGGCTCGTGTGAACTTATATCTTCTTGGATTCTCTCTGGTAACCCTTTCACAAACGCGTCGATCTTCTCTTCCTCATCTTCGAACGCTCTCAGACACAATAGGCACAATTCTGTGAATCGTCTTTCGTACAAAGTAATATCGAATCCCTGTGCTCGTAACCCTCTAAGTTCTGACTTGAGCTTATTGACCTCGGTTCTGGGATGGTACTTCTCGTTCATCAAGTGCTTGAATGCTGACCACGGTAGCGCGTAAGCAGCATCTTGTCCCACTTGCTCTAGATAGGTATTCCACCATGTTAATGCAATACCTGTGAAGGTATGGGTAGCGTAGTTCACTTTGTCTCCTTCAGCACACTTACTTATGGCAAACACCGATTCAACTTTCTCAGTCTACCGTTTCAATCCGATTGGTCCTTCGGTCCCATCAAATTCTGAAGGTTTGCAGGCAGTGAATTCCTTGTAGGAGCATCCTACACGATTTCTTACGCCGTTAGCTGTATTGCTAGATTCAGAGTTATTGTTGGTATGTAGCGCGGCCTGTACTGCGGCTATGTTTGAAGCAAGAAAGGCACGGAATTCCTCTTTGCTCATATTCAAGGTGTGTCGAGTAGTCGGTGCCATTTCCTTCAAAATAGTAAAATGAAACGAGTTAATCATATAGAATATCAAGAGTAGTCAATAGTATTTCGTAGCGTAATATGAACTTATTTATAAAAGCTCTTTCTTCATATTAGCGTTTTATACTCTTTAATTCGGGTAGTACCTACCCGTTAAGTTCATACTTTGTAGCTAACATACCATTTCAACTACTACAATTCTATATGAAAAACTAATAACAAAAAAATATATATCATATTCAAACCTTTATACAATAACTTGCAAACTTACAATACCGCTATTTTACATATAGCATGAAATATAGCACATAAAACTTTGATACAAAGTAGTTGCGAAGATAATTCTAGTCAATAAATAAGGCGTTCAGCAAAGGCAATAAAGACACGTAATTCATACATCCAGAAACAAGTCATGCATTCTGGTTTTACTAATACCACTTCCCATCCTTGGTTTTGTAGAACATAACCGTTGTGACCGATAGTAAGACAATGTGTTGTAACGTCGTCAAAAGGATGAAGGTTACGTAATGACCAACAGTCTCGTAATAACCTAAAAACCTCATTTCTTACCCCAATTATCGACTCCGTCACTTGTGGGAACGTTTTGTTTAATAGTTGTAGCCCGATGTTCTTGTTCTCACTTTAGTGAGAAGCGAACATTACTAACCCGTAAGCATAACATGCTTCTTTATGTTGCACGTTAGCAGCTTTTTTCTAAATCACGAAGTCCAATATTCGAATATATTGAGTCAAAATAATTTCTTAACCCGTTGCGTAAAATAGCATTTGGGTTCCCCGCAATATATGCGTCAAAGTAAACACATCGTAACTTATGGATTTCCCAATGTGATATCCCCCATCTTTCAAACAAAAGCCTTTTATAAACCAAGGCATTCTTGGAACGTTCTTCGAATGTCTTACAAACTGATCTCGCCTTAAATAGTTGTGCCGAGGAATTCTGACCGACTCTAGACAAGATTTCATCAATCATGTCTCCAGATAGGTCTCTTAAAATATTGGGTTGTTTATCCATTTTGTGTTTTTATACTGTAAAATAGACAAGAGTTAGATTCATAAAAAATATACTTATTAATACAAGCAATTTTTACATATATCATAAAGCATAAGCACACTATATTACATATATTACACCACACGAATACAACTATCTTATTTCGACTCGCTCATTTCTTCTTCTTCGGTTTTGGTTAGTTTTGCCAAGTTTCTAGGGATATATGATGTTCCCCTAATACGAGCCGTCGTTTTCCACATTGGTTTAGAAAAACCTGGTGGTTTAGAGGTTCCCGGGTTATTGTCACAACTTAAGAAATACGGGTGTTGACGATACACATAAAGTTCATCGGGTTTGGAATCAAATTTCTTTATTTTTATGCCCTTTCCCTTATTGTTCTCTTTTGCCTTATTAAATTGTGTTGAGGTAATTTCTATAACATCATCGGAATCCTTGTCGGGATCCGATTCATCGGAGAATTGGTAATCCTCCCAATACTTTGCTTCCTTTTCAGAAACACCATTGACCATAATTAACTTTGGTCGGTTGGTTGAGGATTTTCTTCTACTTAACCGTTTTATTATTTCCCCCACTGGTTCTATTTCTTCTTCCGGTTCCGATTCTTCTTCCGGTTCCGACTCTTCTTCCTGTTCCTCTTCGGGAACTTGTGAATCAGTCCACGAATCATTCCAATTTACATTTGACTCTTCATTATTATTAGGTGAGTCAATAGGACTTGTTCTAGAGGTAGACATCTATCACATAATATCAAACACGTTAATAGATTAATATATCACATAATATTCACATGTTAAAAATATATAGTTTCCAACAAAATTTGTTAAGCAATCATTTTTCAAGTAAACACGGTCGAAGTCCAAACTCACTAATGCATCCTAACAAACTCGATAAGACATACTAATGCAAAATTCTGGTTCTCTAAGACCAACGCTCTGATTCCAACTGAAATGTCCCGTTCATATTGATTATAAACGTTCCATATTAATTGATTTCGTAGCGAGGTTTTGACCTCTATATGAGACGTTTTTCAAAGACTGCATTCATTTTTAAAACAACCATAACCTTTATTTTATCAATAAAGGTTTTAAAAAACATTACGTAGATTATCAAATAATGATAATCTAAAATATACTGTTTACACACGACCATTACATAATGGTTTACAATATAAATATATTACATCGACATATGTTTCTTGAATGCAGTTTTTACACAATATCATACAAACATGGACTCCAAATCTTGTCCTTATTTTAGTATGCAACAGCGGAAGCTCTTAGTATTCACCTGAGAATAAACATGCTTTAAACATCAACAAAAATGTTGGTGAGTTATAGGTTTAACCTATATATATCAAATCGTAACAATAGACCACAAGATTTCATATTTCAATATACATCCCATACATAGAGATAAAAATCATTCATATGGTGAACACCTGGTAACCGACATTAACAAGATGCATATATAAGAATATCCCCATCATTCCGGGACACCCTTCGGATATGATATAAATTTCGAAGTACTAAAGCATCCGGTACTTTGGATGGGGTTTGTTAGGCCTAATAGATCTATCTTTAGGATTCACGTCAATTAGGGTGTCTGTTCCCTAATTCTTAGATTACCAGACTTAATAAAAAGGGGCATATTCGATTTCGATAATTCAACCATAGAATGTAGTTTCACGTACTTGTGTCTATTTTGTAAATCATTTATAAAACCTGCATGTATTCTCATCCCAAAAATATTAGATTTTAAAAGTGGGACTATAACTCACCTTCACAGATTTTTACTTCGTCGGGAAGTAAGACTTGGCCACTGGTCGATTCACGAACCTATAACAAATATGTACATATATATCAAAGTATGTTCAAAATATATTTACAACACTTTTAATACATTTTGATGTTTTAAGTTTATTAAGTCAGCTGTCCTCGTTAGTAACCTACAACTAGTTGTCCACAGTTAGATGTACAGAAATAAATCGATATATATTATCTTGAATGAATCCACGACCCAGTGTATACACGTCTCAGGCTAGATCACAACTCAAAGTATATATATTTTTGGAATCAACCTCAACCCTGTATAGCTAACTTCAACATTACTGCATATAGAGTGTCTATAGTTGTTCCAAATAATATATATACATGGGTCGATATGATATGTCAAAACATTTGCATACGTGTCTATGGTATCCCAAGATTACATAATATATTAGAATACATGTATAATACAATATAAGTTAGCTAGAATATGATTTGTTTAGAATTGTTAATATTTCCCGTAGCTACAAAAATTAAAAAATATCCAATCTTGTTTTACCCATAACTTCTTCATTTTAAACCCGTTTTGAGTGAATCAAAATGCTATGGTTTCATATTGAACTCTATTTTATGAATCTAAATAGAAAAGTATAGGTTTATAGTCAGAATTATAAGTTACAAGTCATTTTTGTAAGAGGTAGTCATTTCAGTCGAAAGAACGACGTCTTGATGACCATTTTGAAAAACATACTTCCACTTTAAGTTTAACCATGATTTTTGGATATCGTTTCATGTTCATAAGAAAAATCATTTTCCCAGAAGAACAACTTTTAAATCAAAGTTTATCATAGTTTTTAATTATCAAACCCAAAACAGCCCGCAGTGTTACTACGACGGCGTATGTCCAGTTTTACGGTGTTTTTCGTGTTTTCAGGTTTTAAATCATTAAGTTAGCATATCATATAGATATAGAACATGTGTTTAGTTGATTTTAAAAGTCAAGTTTGAAAGATTAAATTTTGTTTGCGAATAAGTTTAGAATTAACTAAACTATGTTCTAGTGATTTCAAGTTTAAACCTTTGAATAAGATAGCTTTATATGTATGAATCGAATGATGTTATGAACATTATTACTACCTCAAGTTTTGTGGATAAACCTACTAGAAAAGAGATAAATGGATCTAGCTTCAAAGGATCTTGGATGGCTTGAAAGTTATTGAAGTAGAATCATGACACGAAAACAAGTTCAAGTAAGATTTCCACTCGAAATAAGATTGTTATAGTTATAGAAATTGAATCAAAGTTTGAATATGAGTATTAACTTGTATTAGAAAGATATATTACTGTAAATAAGAAATATTTCTTGAGGTTGGATGATCACTCTACAAGATTGGAAGTAAGCTAGCAAACTTGGAAGTATTCTTGATTTTATGAAACTAGAACTTGTAGAATTTATGAAGAACACTTAAAACTTGAAGATAGAACTTGAGAGAGATCAATTAGATGAAGAAAATTGAAGAATGAAAGTGTTTGTAGGTGTTTTTGGTCGTTGGTGTATGGATTAGATATAAAGGATATGTAATTTTGTTTTCATGTAAATAAGTCATGAATGATTACTCATATTTTTGTAATTTTATGAGATATTTCATGCTAGTTGCCAAATGATGGTTCCTACATGTGTTAGGTGACTCACATGGGCTGATAAGAGCTGATCATTGGAGTGTATATACCAATAGTACATACATCTAAAAGCTGTGTATTGTACGAGTACGAATACGGGTGCATACGAGTAGAATTGTTGATGAAACTGAACGAGGATGTAATTGTAAGAATTTTTATTAAGTAGAAGTATTTTGATAAGTGTCTTGAAGTCTTTAAAAAGTGTATGAATACATATTAAAACATTACATGTATATACATTTTAACTGAGTCGTTAAGTCATCGTTAGTCGTTACATGTAAGTGTTGTTTTGAAACCTTTAGGTTAACGATCTTGTTAAATATTGTTAACCCAATGTTTATAATATCAAATGAGATTTTAAATTATTATATTATCATGATATTATGATGTACGAATATATCTTAATATGACATATATACATTAAATGTCGTTACAACGATAATCGTTACATATATGTCTCGTTTCAAAATCATTAAGTTAGTAGTCTTGTTTTTACATATGTAGTTCATTGTTAATATACTTAATGATATGTTTACTTATCATAATATCATGTTAACTATATATATATAACCATATATATGTCATCATATAGTTTTTACAAGTTTTAACATTCGTGAATCACCGGTCAACTTGGGTGGTCAATTGTCTATATGAAACCTATTTCAATTAATCAAGTCTTAACAAGTTTGATTGCTTAACATGTTGGAAACACTTAATCATGTAAATAACAATTTCATTTAATATATATATATATATATAAACATGGAAAAGTTCGGGTCACTACATGCCTTCCCGGGATGGTAACGAAGCTCACAATCATAATCATTTAAAGTTTCAATCCACCGTCGTTGCCTCATGTTTAGTTGTTTTTGATCAAAGATGTGTTGGAGGCTTTTGTGATCGGTGAAGATGGTACTTTTGGTTCCATAAAGATAGTGTCTCCACATTTTAAGTGCGAAGACAATGGCTCCGAGTTCGAGATCATGTGTTGTATAGTTCCGTTCGTGAATTTTGAGTTGTCGAGAGGCATAAGCAATGACTTTATTTCATTGCATCAATACGCACCCAAAACCATGTTTCGAGGCATCGCAATATACAACAAAATCATCATTACCTTCAGGAAGTGACAAGATAGGAGCGGTGGTTAGCTTTGTCTTCAAGATTTGAAATGCGGATTCTTGTTCGGTTGACCAAATGAATTTCTTTCCCTTGTGAGTTAACGCGGTTAGAGGTCGAGCAACCAAAGAGAAATCCTTGATGAATCTACGGTAGTATCCGTTGAGACCCAAAAATTGACGAATGTGAGTAAGAGTAGTAGGAGTCTCCCATTTACTAATGGCTTCGATTTTCGATGGATCAACTTTAATACCATGATCACTTACAACATGACCAAGAAATTGAACTTCCTTCAACCAAAATTCACACTTGGAGAATTTGGCATAGAGTCGTTCTTGTCTCAAAAGTTCAAGCACAAGTCGGAGATGTTGTTCGTGTTCTTCTTCGCTTTTAGAATAGACCAAGATGTCATCGATGAACACAATAACAAATTTATTGAGATACGGTTTGCACACGTGGTTCATAAGATCCATGAAAACCGTCGGTGTGTTAGTGAGACCAAATGGCATAACAAGAAATTCATAACTACCATAACGAGTTCGGAAAGCGGTTTTGGAGACCACTTCCCCCTTACCCTTAATTGATGATAACCCGAGCGGAGATCGATTTTTGAATATACACACGACCCTTGTAGTTGATCAAAGAGGTCATCGATGCGAGGAAGAGGATATCGGTTCTTAATCGTCAATTTATTTAGTTCATGATAATCAATGCACATTCTTAGGGATCCGTCTTTCTTTTTAACAAACAAAATCGGAGCGCCCCATTGTGAATGGCTAGGTTGGATAAAACCACGGTCAAGTAGTTCTTGGATTTGACTTTGCAATTCTTGCATTTCGGATGGAGAAAGTCTATATGGTGCACGTGCTACGGGTGCGGCTCCAAGAATAAGATCGATTTGGAATTCTACCGGTCGATGAGGTGGAAGACCCGACATTTCGTCGGGAAATACATCGAAAAAGTCACTAACAATTGGCACATCATCGATATGATTCTCATCGGACTCAACTTTCTTAACGTGGGCAAGGATCACAAAACAACCCTTACGGAGTAGTTTTCTAACTTTAAGGCACGAAACGGGGTTGAGTCCGGTGCAACTCTTATCGCCATAAACAATCAAGGGTTCACCATTCTCGATAGGAATTCGGATTGCGTTAAGATCACAAAGGATGTGAGATTTCATTTTGGCTAACCAATTCATACCGATTATTACATCGAAGCTTCCTAGTTCCATGGGTATCAAGTCAATTTCAAACTCATTACCCAAAATGTTTAACGTACACCCCCGGTAATATGTGTCGGAACTCAATAGTTTCCCGTTGGCCACTTCAATGGTATAAGTGGTATCTAATGGAAGTGGGGGAGTGCTAAAAGAATGAGTCAAAGTCTCGGATACAAAACTCTTATCGGCACCCGAATCGAATAAACAAGTAACATAAGTGTTGTTGAGAAGAAACGTACCCGTGACTAATTCATTGTCATCTCGGGCTTCCTCGGTGTTGATGTTGAAAGCTCGGCCGCATGTATTGGGGTTATCTTTCTTCTTCGGGCATGCATTTCTATAATGGCCCGTTTGGCCACATTCGTAACAAGTGCCCGTCTTTGGTGCATTGGGCCCCTTTCGAGCGATGGGGGCGACACTTTTACAATCGTTGGCCTTATGACCAACTCCTTGGCACCGATGGCAAATTAGCTTGCCACATTCACCAAAGTGATGCTTGTTGCATTTGTTGCAAAGAGGTAAGTTTCCGGCATAACCCTTCTTGCCGTCGGAGGTGTAAGGCTTTTTGGCAAAGTTGTTGTTGCTTGATTGAGGGGATTCCCATTTTCTTTTGTTGTTACCCGACTTATCCTCGGCTTTAGGTGCCGGCACTACGATTTCGTCCACCGTTTCTATCAACTTGCGGGCCATGTTTAAAGCTTCTTGATGATTAGTGGGTTTGGATGACATTACTCCGTGTTTGATGCTCTTTGGAAGACCATCCATGTAAAGTTCAACCCTTAAAGCTTCGGGGTTTACAAGGTTTGGGCACATCAAGGCTAGTTTGGAAAATAGTTGATTATAGGACTTGAGATCGTTTTCGACCACCTTTAAAGTTCTTAGCTCTTGTTCGAGCCTTCGGGTTTCTTCACGAGGGAAATATTCGACGATCATCTTTTCCCTTAAGTCGGCCCAAGAGAGGGCGTGAGCTTCATCGGTACCCACCGATTGTACATAGGTGTTCCACCATGTGAGGGCGACACCGGCGAAAGTGTGAGTGGAGTATTTGACTTATCTTGGTCCCGAAAACCGCTTATGCTAAAGACGGCCTCCGTTTGTTCGAACCATCGAGTGAGAGTAACCGGTCCCCCGGTCCCATCAAAAGTATGAGGTTTGCACCCCATGAAGGCTTTATAGGAGCATCCCTCGCTTGAGTTACCAGCTCCTTGATTATTGTTGTTGTGGTTGTTGTTATTGTTGTTATTGGAGGAGTGACCGGCCATGGCCGCATCCACGGCGGTGGCTATCATTCGTTGTAGAGCTTGTTCGGGAGTCTCATGGCGTGGCACGCGACGAGGAGGCATTGTTCCTTCAAAACACAAGAATACCGTTGATTAGTATTTTTAATAATACTAATCATGATATGGAATAAGGATAGAGAAAAAATTTTCTTGACTCGCCTTAAATTCTTTATGCCATAATGTCGGAACGTTCATATGAGTCACCGTAATATAATCCCGGAAATTATATTACCCTGATTCATATGTGCATTCGACATCATTTCATATAGTTAAGGTGGCGTGTCAATCAAATTAAACAACGTGATATTAAGATGAAATTAGAGTAGATATGAGTAGAAACGTTCGAGTATAAATGCACAAGTAGTCAAGTAATTCCTACTTCAAGTCTATATGCCGGTTGTAGTCTAGACTCACTAATGCACCCTATGACTCGGGGTTGACACCAATGAACTCTAAATCCCTACAACCAACGTTCTGATATCATCTGTAGCGACCCGACAAAATCGTCATTTGATGGCGCCGTCTACTTAGGTCCCGTTACGTGGTCATAAGTCTTTAAAACAACGTTTGACCAAAAGTATGTCGCATTCATTTCAAAAGTATAGATGTTTCAAGGTTTACAAAGTAGTTCGATAACTAGTTACGTTACAAAGTTTAAAGTACAAATGAAACATATGCGACACAATTTGAAAGTAGCCAAAAGACGCTCCACGTATGCATGTATACTCTACATCCAAGCAAGTATCAAAAGAAATGAGCGGAAGCATGTATCACAAAACGTTCAAGGACCTGAGAAAAACATAGAAATCTGTCAACGAAAACGTTGGTGAAATCATAGGTTTAAGTAAGTTAGTACAAGTGAACCACAAGATTTGTAACATTGATATAATAGTAATACATTCCAAAAGTTAATATTCACGAGTACCTAATTATCAATGCTTAACATTCCTTCCATAGAACCTCATCACAATAGTCTTAGAACATACACTGTTTCTCGAAAATATATTCCATTCGCAAACGGTAGCGAACCGTTTGAATGAGGGTTTGTCAAACCCATATGGCCAAATAACATAAGTTCTCGCTTACACCCGGCAAGTGTAACTAATGATAATTGAATTGAGGATTTTTGTTCAAACTCGTATGTAGAATGTTTGTTTTCTTGTACTTGTGTTCACTTAGTAAAAAGAAACGTTTATGTTTTCTCATCCCAAATGTAAGTTCAAAAGAGTAAAAGTTGGACTATGATCTCACCTTGAGTGCACGTATGTAAAGATACTTCAATAAGTAAACGTGTGCAAGAACGAATGCTAGTCTTGACCTAAACAAATAGGTTGTATCAATATCGGTAAACACGGTCAGTCAAAGTGTTCAATTAGTCCTATGGCTCGTTACGACTCGATTACTAAAGCATGTGAGTCAAATTGTCACGTTTCATGCAAGATACAAGTATAAAAGCATGTTAGAATGATTGCACAAACATTTGGTTAAGTTTGATTAAAAGTCAACTTTGGTCGGTCAAAGTCAACGAAAAAATTAACACGTTCGGGTCGGGTCCCGAACTATTTTTCTGAGGTTTTTATTCATATATAAGCATGTTAGAACAAATTACATGTGAATCGGAGGTGCGTAGCATAGCAAACATTTTTCGAATTTTGACCATGTAGGTCGGAACCCAAACACGGCAAATGCCGTTCCGCGACCAAGGAGGGCCGCGCCGCGACATTTAACGTGGTCTGGTGCCTGGTCAGTTTCAATTGTTCAAGTCAAAATTCAATCTTCAAATTAGCACAAATCACAAACCGTAAACACTTAGAATACGTATCTTATATCATTGGAAAGGTAATTTGACGAGGAACACAACTAAACACGTTTCATCAATCAAAAACATCATTTGCAAATATCGAGTTTCCAAATTAAATGATCAAATAAATGCTCATCATTAATGTTCAAGTTCATCAATGCACATTCTTGATTCGGGCATTTAATGCATACATATAACACGCCGTTTTGTAGGTAATCAAGCATACAATACAACTAACTACTTACCAATAACAATTCATGGCATTCAATACATTAAATGTTCACATTTAAATCTATCAAACCCTAACCAACATCATCAAAACCACTAATCGAGTTTATGAAGTTTTCTAAAGCAACCTACACATCAATTTGAAGCTAGTGATGTTAGGAACACATTTAATACATGCATTTATAACATTTAACAACATTCAAGCAACAAAATCACCAAATCAAACACACCAAAGTTCATGTTCATGCTAGGTGTTTAAAATAACAAGATCGAACATATAAATCACATATTCATGTTAGACTTGAGCCATAGACACTAATTAACAACTTTATAAGTTAAAAACATCAAGAACACAAAATCTAGTGATTTTAGAAAGTTACCCAAATGAGATGTAATCGGTATGGAATCGAAGAGGAAGTTGCAAGGATTCCAAATATGTAATTTGTTTGGATTGAAGCTTGCTAGATTTGATTTAGATGATGAATCTTTGTAATGGAGAATTAGAGAAAAATGTGGAAGTATTGAAGAAAATGAAAAATGAAAATGGAAAATGAAAGGAGGTGGGTGTGACTAGTCCATCTAGTCACATCTTTGCTCAGTTGGCGAAAATAGTCCCTCGAGTTCGATTGCGGGTGCGTGAATTACCTAAACAAGATAATTTAAACGCGTATCAATGGGAGATGTTATAAATATATAACGGACTTTGAAATAGTTATACGGAAAGTAAACGGAAAAAGGTGAGATGTTACAACTATAAACTCTAAGTTGATATTTGATACTTCATCCGTCCCAATTTAATAGTCCCGAGACAATAACACACAGTTTAAGAAAAAGAGATTGTCTTATTTAAATAAAGTAAGGATATAAAAATATATTAACCATTAACCAATTATTCTTATAAGTGAAGTATTAATTTGAGACAGACAAAAAAAAGAAACTGAACTATCTAATTGGGATGGAGGAAGTATAATAATAATAATATTATTATCATTTAAGCTATGGAAAAGTTTGTATGGTAATGGTACTACAAATCTACTGGACTGAAATTTCACTTGAAAAAGTTTGTAAGCAATATAAGGACATACATATGTTTTTTTTTTTTTTTTTTTTTTTTTTTTTTTTTTTCCTTTTGTTATTGAAAGCTACCAATAAATAATACATTAGTTTTTAAGCCAATGAATTAATGTTTGAGATTTGGTGCGAAAATAAGTAAATATAAAATTAGTACTCAAGAACTATATTAAATTATTATAACGAAACAAAATGTTTTTTATAAACAATTTATTATATCAAACTTAAATACTTTTTGTAATAATAGATTATAATAAAATTAAATGTTTTCTATATTTAACCTTTATCTATAAAATATTAATGTTTGAGATAGCTAATGTACAAAAATATTAAGTTTAAATCTTAATATGAAATCATAAATAAATTAATGTTTGAGATTTAGTGTGTGAAAATAATTAATAACAAAATCAGTAAAAGAGTTATTGTTGAAAACTAAATTATTTAAAAAATAAAAATTACTATCCTCATATTTCAAACTCATTCCGAATAAGACCATGTATAGTCAGGCGTGAGGTTGCAAATCTTACTCCCCATCAATCTAGTTAGCATCTATTTGGCATTTCTTGACGAAATCTAGTTAGCTTGCATAATAAAGGAGTATCAATTGTGAACTATATGTCAGTTATGTTTTATATCAAATATTAAAGTCAAACGGATATTAAAGTTTTCTTAAAGAAACGGATCAAATGCGCCGGAAGTCTCTCTACGTGTATTTGATATATGAAACCCTTTAAAATTATTACTCAAGGAATTAGACTAATGTTGAAATAATATACTTTTTAATATCATATTTGATGCTAGATATTTGTAACAAGTTTGATAATTTTGAAGAAAGGTGTTTTTGGCGGGGGCGGAGCCAGGATTCCAAATGACTAGTGGCACAAAATACATTGAGTCGTACATAAAATATTGATGACAAACTTAAGAGTTCAAACATACATATTTCACACGAGCAACATCAACTAAAATCTCGCTTACAACTTCAAATACATTGATATATCTCAGAATCATGACCATTTTCTCCTCTTTAAACGCATCACCAAACACGTCAACTAACTAGTCAGACACATTTTTACCATTTCCATTTCCATTTCCATTTCCTTGTATGTGATTTTTTTAGTTATGTATTAATCTAATAATAAAAATATACAAGTCGTATTGTTTTTATACGATGTTCCTTTTCGTAAATAAGTTTTTCATCATCCAATTTTCTGTTAACGAATTATCTGAGGATTGGATGAAGCACGATATATAGCAATTTAAAATTTACCAAAATATATATTATATATGTAAAAGAATAAGAAATGGAAATTATAATTTCGGTGGGCCTTTTACATATAATGGAATTCGAGACTTCCTTATACCGGGTCTTTTAAATATAATAAAGTGACAGTAAGCTAGGCTATTGGTATACTCCGTAATAAAGTTGATTTAAGTAAGCCTCTTGACTGGTGTCACCCATATAAAACTCAACTTTTTATACTGAATATAATGTGGGTACTCGACTTTTAACTGCTGGCCTGATGAGTTTAGTGGTGGCACGTGCCACCTATGGTTAAAGAGTGGCTCCGCCCCTGGTTTTTGGTCAACCTAAGTGTCTTATATTGCTACATTTATGTTTACATGTCTATTAACCAAACAAGTCAAAGACTGGCATTTCACAATTTTGTGATGATATGCGAGAGAAAATTACACCAAGTGAGCCCATACATAAAACCTTATTAATTTATGTATTATATTTACTAGACCTATGTGCTGCATTTGTTTGGCAAAGTATGCAAACAAAGATGAACTAAGAGAGTTGATGTGCACTCACATTTTTCATAAAGAGTGTGTGGATAAGTGGTTGAAGGTCAATGCTTCGTGCCCACTCTGTAAGAATAAAGTTGGGGAGAGCGTATCGAGTTCGATAAGGGAACTAACAATTGCAGGCTGGCAGCTGGTTCACAATCATATCCTAGTAGTTAGTTGCAGCTGAGGTGTTTCTGTCCGATATACACTTTTGCTAATGTGCATATCATGTTATAAAGTGTTGTTTTGTAATGAAAGAGAAAAAGACTTCTTCGGTCATTTCATTGGTTAAGTAGGAATTGTTATGATTTTTCATTTCAAATTGTTTGTGAGTTGCTTCTTCTGGAATTTTTATAGAATGTGACAAGATTGGTAGGTTCGGTAACACGTTATAACAGGTTAAAGCAACATGTTATAACAAGTTAGGGTCACAAAGTACAAAAAACAAGATTAAAGTTAATTTATTGCCGATTTCAATAATCCAGCTTTGAAAGTATTACCCTAAATACTATGGGCATTGTAACCAACATATAAGATACGGAGTATTTAAGATTAACTCACTAACAATACATAGCTGAATAAGAATAAAGTTATAACCAAATTATTCTCTCAAGTGGAAAAATGTATCACAATGTGCAGTCTCGAATTTTTTTAAACAGAAAATGAGACAAATATCAGAAAAGTCATAAAAGTTCATTCTTGAGTTTTTTTTTACGAAGGAAATTAAAGGAAAATAATTAAAAGTTGCATCTTGACTTTTTCAATAGAAATGGAAAGAAATCTACGGAAAGTAATAAATGGTCACCCTCGAGATTTTTTTGTAAGAAAAAAAAGGAAAGGAAATTAGTTGAAAAGTAATTTTAGTGTCCTATAACTGGTTTCCTTTAATTTCCTTTTATAAAATTTGAATATGCACCATAAACTTACACCCAAGAAGAACTAAATGTAGTGACCCGAAAAATTTCGACTAATTTTAAATCAAACTCTCGATACGATATTATATTTTCAACACTATAAGCAAAGTCTGTAATGTGAGTCTTAGAATCTTTGAACTATTTACATGGATAACATTTACCCTTTGACTATGTCCGATGATTCACGAACGATTGTGTGTAAATAAATATGTAAATATATATATAAATATAAACATAAGAGTATATATATAATATTTGAGTAATCAAATACACATTAATCAATTGAAATTAAAAAGGTAAAATAATAAATAAAATAGTTAAATTACCATTAAAATAAATAAATAAATATAAATATAAATAAATATATATATATATATATATATATATATATATATATATATATATATATATGAATTATATTAATAAGTATTTGTATATATATATATAATATATAAATATTAAATAAATGTTATCATATAATATAATATATATTAATTGTAAAATTAATATATTAAATGTAATTACAAGTTTAATTATAGTTGTTATATTATTATTACATGAAATATTATTATTAGTATTAGTATCATTAAAGGTTATAAATTTTAAATTTGTTACATGTAATTGTTGTATTATTATTATTACTCTCATTATTATTATTCTTACTTATATAATTATATTTACAAATTATTAATATTAATTTATATATATTATATTTATAAAATCAAGAAAGATCAAATTGTTACACTTAACAATCAAACTGTATTACCAGTTTGTTTCAGTCTGTTATAGGGTATAAAAAATTACGATTAGTCACATTATCAAACAAAATTGGTTACAAATCAATATCTACTTTAATTTTATCCCTGTATCTGATTGATTCAATCTGTCAAGTTTTCCTTGCTTTAAAATAATTCACCACACCAAACCCACTTCACCACATTTTCTTTCCCTCTCTCCCTCTTTACTCTTCGTGAGATATCACCTTTCAACCTCACAAACCACCATTCTTGAAACCACACCATCACCTTAAAACAACCATCAACCCATGCACCCAGAACCTTACACCATCTCCTACTAACTTGTGACAATCCCTATGGTAAACCATCACTAAACCCGTTTCAATATTATCATTCAACACACACGATACATCACTAACCATCTTCCTTTTTGTCTCTATTTTCGGTTTAACCCAACACCACAAACCCATCTTTGAACACCATCAAAACCCATGATCACAAACGACCCTCTTCAAAATCCATATACTAACTTCAACTTTTGATTTCCAACCAAAACCCATTGTTCTGGACAAATGATCTATCCATCAAAAACTAATTTCTTAAACGCCATGAATATCTCATCTTTAGTTCAACAGTCACTCTCTTGAATTTCACCAACACCCAACAAAAACCAAACGATTTCCGGTTCACTACTTCGCTAAATTGTTGAAACCAAGATCCATAAACTGAACTCCTTTTGTTTTTAACAACCGCCAAAATGAACTACTACTTTGATCATCTCAACTCGCCACCATGACTCATCCAAGAACACCATCACCTGCGTTTTCTTCCTCCTATTTCTTTCTTGTTTTTGTTGAACTCCACATACGACATCCTACAACCCTTACTACCTTACACCGATCACCTTCCACCACAATCTTTAAACCACCATATTACCAACCATCCATCTCAACCATCTTCATCACCACAAGCACATCTTCTTTTCTGTTTTAATTTCTAACCGAGAATCCACACAAACAAACCATCATGTTAACCATTCTCATACCTGCAAGCCGTACCTATATTTTTTTCCTTTCTTTTATTTTGAACGAAACCACAAACTTTGTTTTGTCTTTCGATTATTTATACAACAACTTGATAAATTATTGATATTGCATCTTGAAAGTGATTGTCATGCTATTACTTCTCCTTTTCTTTGGCCAAAAGTTACCAATCAATCTCCCACTTGCTAATTAAAATAAGGTATAATACATAAAGTGAGGATGGGGTCGATATATATTCACAGATTATGGGTTTGGTTATTTGGATGTTTTAAAATTTTAATATCTCACATAATCAATCCTTGATGACAATTTACGCATGAGAAGCTAGATATGGCCAACCATATGTAGGGTAAAGGTGTTTTGGATAATTTTCTTTTTAAAAAGATGATGATGGGGAAATTCGTAGACTACAGCTGGTTCCATAAAGGTACATCGATTTTTTTGCCACTTGGGGATTTTAATGAAGTGAAAGCCGCTATATTTTTTTTATAATACGAGCCTTGTTATATTTTTGGGATCATTTTATTAGTTGAGTATTGGGCTAGACACAAGCCAAGGCCACTTGTTTAATAATAAGTTAGTTGGATTAATTTAATTTGGGCGTATTCTTGTTTAAAACTGATTGGGCCGAGACATTTTGATTGCTGATTGGAAACTACTGAATGACGTGATGAATTATAGTGTTGATGATACATGTAAAATGATAATGATGATGAAGATGGAATGATGATGATGACGAGTTATAAACAATGAAGATGATGTACTTATAATAATAATGAACACGATAATTATGATATAATAATAAATGATCATGAAGATGATTATGTTAATTAATGATGATGTTAGATGATGATGACATGATGATAAGTTAAGTATGATGGTGAGGTTATATAGGTTTAGGCCACAAATTAAATCAGAAAAGCTGAGACAGAGGAATGATTTAGGTTGTTATCGGGTTAGCGGGACGTCGCGGGTTCAAACCCGGACCTGGGCATTTTTTTAGAATACTTCTTTGAGGTAGTTATTACAAAAACTCTTATTATTATTGAAATGTCCCATTCATATTGATTATAAACGTTCCATATTAATTGATTTCGTTGCGAGGTTTTGACCTCTATATGAGACGTTTTTCAAAGTCTGCATTCATTTTTAAAACAACCATAATGTAGTGACCCGAACTTTTCCATGTTTATATATATATTAAATGAAATTGTTATTTACATGATTAAGTGTTTCCAACATGTTAAGCAATCAAACTTGTTAAGACTTGATTAATTGAAATAGGTTTCATATAGACAATTGACCACCCAAGTTGACCGGTGATTCACGAACGTTAAAACTTGTAAAAACTATACGATGACATATATATGGTTATATATATAGTTAACATGATTTTATTATAAGTATGTATCTCATTAGGTATTTTAACAATGAGTTATATACATAAAAATGAGACTATTAAATTAAGAAACTCGAAAACGATATATATAACGATTATCGTTATAACGTCTTACTAGGTACATATGAATCATATTAAGATATTGATACACTTGTTTAATTATGGTAAATGATAAGTAAATATATCATTAAGTGTATTAACAATGAACTACATATGTAAAAATTAGACTACTAACTTAATGATTTTGAAACGAGACATATATGTAACGATTATCGTTGTAACGACATTTAATGTATATAGATCATATTAAGAGATATTCGTACATCATAATATCATGATAATATAATAATTTAAAATCTCATTTGATATTATAAACATTGGGTTAACAACATTTAACAAGATCGTTAACCTAAAGGTTTCAAAACAACATTTACATGTAACGACTAACGATGACTTAACGACTCAGTTAAAATGTATATACATGTAGTGTTTTAATATGTATTCATACACTTTTGAAAGACTTCAGGACACTTATCAAAATACTTCTACTTAACAAAAATGCTTACAATTACATCCTCGTTCAGTTTCATCAACAAATCTACTCGTATGCACCCGTATTCGTACTCGTACAATACACAGCTTTTAGATGTATGTTCTATTGGTATATACACTCCAATGATCAGCTCTTAGCAGCCCATGTGAGTCACCTAACACATTTGGGAACCATCATTTGGCAACTAGCATGAAATATCTAATAAAATTACAAAAATATGAGTAATCATTCATGACTTATTTGCATGAAAACAAAATTACATATCCTTTATATCTAATCCATACACCAAAGACCAAAAACACCTACAAACACTTTAATTCTTCAATTTTATTCATCTAATTGATCTCTCTCAAGTTCTATCTTCAAGTTCTAAGTGTTCTTCATAAATTCTACAAGTTCTAGTTTCATAAAATCAAGAATACTTCCAAGTTTGCTAGCTTACTTCCAATCTTGTAGAGTGATCATCCAACCTCAAGAAATCTTTCTTATTTATAGTAAGATATCTTTCTAATACAAGGTAATACTCATATTCAAACTTTGATTCAATTTCTATAACTATAACAATCTTATTTCGAGTGAAAATCTTACTTGAACTGTTTTCGTGTCATGATTCTGCTTCAAGAACTTTCAAGCCATCCAAGGATCCTTTTGAAATGTCCCGTTCGTATTGATTAAAAACGTTCCATATTAATTGATTTCGTTGCGAGGTTTTGACCTCTATATGAGACGTTTTTCAAAGACTGCATTCATTTTTAAAACAAACCATAACCTTTATTTCATAAATAAAGGTTTAAAAAGCTTTACGTAAATTATCAAATAATGATAATCTAAAATATCCTGTTTACACAAAACCATTACATAATGGTTTACAATACAAATATGTTACATCGAAATCAGTTAAATTGTTATATTGTTATATTATTATGTTATATAATATATCTTAGGATGATATATATACAGTTAAATGTCGTTACAACGATAATCGTTACATATATGTCTCGTTTCGAAATCATTAAGTTAGTAGTCTTATTTTTACATATGTATTTCATTGTTAATACACTTAATAATATATTTACTTATCATTTAACATAATTAACCAAGTGTATCAATATCTTAATATGATTCATATGTACCTAGTAAGACGTTGTTATAACGATAATCGTTATATATATCGTTTTCGAGTTTCTTAAATTAATAGTATCATTTTTATGTATATAACTCATTGTTAAAATACCTAATGAGATACATACTTATAATAAAATCATGTTAACTATATATAACCATATATATATATGTCATCGTATAGTTTTTACAAGTTTTAACGTTCGTGAATCACCAGTCAACTTGGGTGGTCAATTGTCTATATGAAACCTATTTCAATTAATCAAGTCTTAACAAGTTTGATTGCTTAACATGTTGGAAACACTTAATCATGTAAATAAAAATTTCATTTAATATATATATAAACATGGAAAAGTTCGGGTCACTACAGTACCTACCCGTTAAATAAATTTCGTCCCGAAATTTTAAGCAGTTGGAGGTGTTGACGTATCTTCTGGAAATAAATGCGGGTATTTCTTCTTCATCTGATATTCACGCTCCCAGGTGAACTCGGGTCCTCTACGAGTATTCCATAGAACCTTAACAATCGGTATCTTGTTTTGTTTAAGTCTCTTAACCTCACGATCTATTATTTCGACGGGTTCTTCAATGAATTGAAGTTTTTCATTGATTTGGATTTCGTCCAACGGAATAGTGAGATCTTCTTTAGCAAAACATTTCTTCAAATTTGAGACTTGGAAAGTGTTATGTACAGCCGCAAGTTGTTGAGGTAGCTCCAGTTGGTAAGCTACTGGTCCGACACGATCTATAATCTTGAATGGTCCAACGTACCTTGGATTTAGTTTCCCCCATTTACCAAATCGAACAACACCTTTCCATGGTGAAACCTTAAGCATGACCATTTCTCCAATTTCAAACTCTATATCTTTTCTTTTACTGTCCGCGTAGCTCTTTTGTCGACTCTGGGCGGTTTTCAATCTTTGTTGAATTTGGATGATTTTCTCGGTAGTTTCTTGTATTATCTCCGAACCCGTAATCTGTCTATCCCCCACTTCACTCCAACAAATCGGAGACCTGCACTTTCTACCATAAAGTGCTTCAAACGGCGCCATCTCAATGCTTGAATGGTAGCTGTTGTTGTAGGAAAATTCTGCTAACGGTAGATGTTGATCCCAACTGTTTCCGAAATCAATAACACAAGCTCGTAGTATGTCTTCAAGCGTTTATATCGTCCTTTCGCTCTGCCCATCAGTTTGTGGATGATAGGCAGAACTCATATCTAGACGAGTTCCCAATGCTTGCTGTAATGTCTGCCAGAATCTTGAAATAAATCTGCCATCCCTATCAGAGATAATAGAGATTGGTATTCCATGTCTGGAGACGACTTCCTTCAAATACAGTCGTGCTAACTTCTCCATCTTGTCATCTTCTCTTATTGGCAGGAAGTGTGCTGACTTGGTGAGACGATCAACTATTACGCAAATAGTATCATAACCACTTGCAGTCCTTGGCAATTTAGTAATGAAATCCATGGTAATGTTTTCCCATTTCCATTCCGGGATTTCAGGTTGTTGTAGTAGACCTGATGGTTTCTGATGTTCAGCTTTGACCTTAGAACACGTCAAACATTCTCCTACATATTTAGCAATATCGGCTTTCATACCTGGCCACCAAAAAATGTTTCTTAAGATCCTTGTACATCTTCCCCGTTCCAGGATGTATTAAGTATCTGGTTTTATGAGCTTCTCTAAGTACCATTTCTCTCATATCTCCAAATTTTGGTACCCAAATTCTTTCAGCCCTATACCGAGTTCCGTCTTCCCGAATATTAAGATGCTTCTCCGATCCTTTAGGTATTTCATCCTTTAAATTTTCCTCTTTTAAAACTCCTTGTTGCGCCTCCTTTATTTGAGTAGTAAGGTTAGTGTGAATCATTATATTCATAGATTTTACTCGAATGGGTTCTCTGTCCTTCCTGCTCAAGGCATCAGCTACCACATTTGCCTTCCCCGGGTGGTAACGAATCTCAAAGTCGTAATCATTCAATAATTCAATCCACCTACGCTGCCTCATATTCAGTTGTTTCTGATTAAATATGTGTTGAAGACTTTTGTGGTCGGTATATATAATACTTTTGACCCCATATAAGTAGTGCCTCCAAGTCTTTAATGCAAAAACAACCACGCCTAATTCCAAATCATGCGTCGTATAATTTTGCTCGTGAATCTTCAATTGTCTAGACGCATAAGCAATCACCTTCGTTCGTTGCATTAATACACAACCGAGACCTTGCTTTGATGCGTCACAATAAATCACAAAATCATCATTCCCTTCAGGCAATGACAATATAGGTGCCGTAGTTAGCTTTTTCTTTAATAACTGAAACGCTTTCTCTTGTTCATCATTCCATTCAAATTTCTTCCCTTTATGCGTTAATGCAGTCAAGGGTTTTGCTATTCTGAAAAAGTCTTGGATGAACCTTCTGTAGTAACCAGCTAGTCCTAAAAACTGGCGTATGTGTTTCGGAGTTTTTGGGGTTTCCCACTTTTCAACAGTTTCTATCTTTGCCGGATCCACCTTAATACCTTCTTTGTTCACTATGTGACAGAGGAATTGAACTTCTTCCAACCAAAATGCACACTTTGAAAACTTAGCGTACAATTCTTCCTTACTCAATACTTCTAACACCTTTCTCAAATGTTCACCGTGTTCTTGGTCATTCTTTGAGTAAATAAGTATGTCATCAATGAAAACAATGACAAACTTGTCAAGGTATGGTCCACACACTCGGTTCATAAGGTCCATGAACACAGCTGGTGCATTAGTTAAACCAAACGGCATGACCATAAACTTGTAATGACTGTAACGTGTTCTGAAAGCAGTCTTTGGAATATCATCTTCTTTCACCCGCATTTGATGATACCCGGAATGTAAGTCAATCTTTGAATAAACAGACGAGCCTTGTAGTTGATCAAATAAGTCGTCGATTCTCGGTAGTGGGTAACGGTTCTTGATGGTAAGTTTGTTCAACTCTCGGTAGTCGATACACAACCTGAATGTACCATCTTTCTTCTTGACAAACAAAACAGGAGCTCCCCACGGTGATGTGCTTGGTCGAATGAAACCACGCTCTAAAAGTTCTTGTAATTGGCTTTGCAGTTCTTTCATCTCGCTGGGTGCGAGTCTGTAAGGAGCACGAGCTATTGGTGCAGCTCCTGGTACAAGATCTATTTGAAATTCAACGGATCGATGTGGGGGTAATCCGGGTAATTCTTTCAGAAATACATCGGGAAATTCTTTTGCAATGGGAACATCATTGATGCTCTTTTCTTCAGTTTGTACTTTCTCGACGTGTGCTAGAACAGCATAGCAACCTTTTCTTATTAGTTTTTGTGCCTTCAAATTACTAATAAGATGTAGCTTCGTGTTGCCCTTTTCTCCGTACACCATTAAGGGTTTTACTTTTTCTCGTATAATGCGAATTGCATTTTTGTAACAAACGATCTCTGCTTTCACTTCTTTCAACCAGTCCATACCGATTATCACATCAAAACTCCCTAACTCTACTGGTATCAAGTCAATCTTAAATGTTTCGCTAACCAGTTTAATTTCTCGATTCCGACATATATTATCTGCTGAAATTAATTTACCATTTGCTAATTCGAGTAAAAATATACTATCCAATGGTGTCAATGGACAACTTAATTTAGCACAAAAATCTCTACTCATATAGCCTCTATCCGCACCCGAATCAAATAAAACGTAAGCAGATTTATTGTCAATAAGAAACGTACCCGTAATAAGCTCCAGGTCTTCCTGTGCCTCTACCGCATTAATATTGAAAACTCTTCCGCGGCCTTGTCCATTCGTGTTCTCCTGGTTTGGGTAATTTCTAATAATGTGGCCCGGTTTTCCACATTTATAACAAACTACATTGGCATAACTTGCTCCGACACTACTTGCTCCGCCATTACTCGTTCTGACACCATTTGTTCCTTTCGTTCTGTTAACCCCTGGTCCGTAGACCTCACACTTCGCCGCGCTATGACCATTTCTTTTACACTTGTTGCAAAATTTGGTGCAGAACCCCGAGTGATACTTTTCACACCTTTGGCATAGCTGCTTCTGATTGTTGTTGTTGTTGCGATTGTTATTGTTGTTGGGACGATTGTTGTAGTTGTTGTTGTTGTTGTTGTTGTTGTTGTTGACGTGTGAACTTATATCTTCTTGGATTCTTTCCGGTAATCCTTTCACAAACGCGTCGATCTTCTCTTCCTCATCTTCGAATGCTCCCGGACACAATAGGCACAATTCTGTGAATCGTCTTTTGTACGTGGTAATATCAAATCCTTGGGTTCGTAACCCTCTAAGTTCTGTCTTGAGCTTATTGACCTCGGTTCTGGGACGGTACTTCTCATTCATCAAGTGCTTGAATGCTGACCACGGTAGTGCGTACGCATCGTCTTGTCCCACTTGCTCTAGATAGGTATTCCACCATGTTAACGCAGAACCTGTGAAGGTATGCGTAGCGTACTTCACTTTGTCCTCTTCAGTACACTTACTTATGGCAAACACCGATTCGACCTTCTCGGTCCACCGTTTCAATCCGATCGGTCCTTCGGTTCCATCAAATTCCAAAGGTTTGCAGGCAGTGAATTCTTTGTAGGTGCATCCTACACGATTTCCTTTACTGCTAGATCCAAGGTTATTGTTGGTATGTAGCGCAGCCTGTACTGCGGCTATGTTTGAAGCTAGAAAAGTACGGAATTCCTCTTCATTCATATTCACGGTGTGTCGAGTAGTCGGTGCCATTTCCTTCAAAATAGTCAAATGGAACAAGTTAATCATACAGAATATTAAGAGTAGTTAATAGTATTTCGTAGCATAATATGAACTCATTTATAAAAGCTTTTTCTTCATATTAGCGTTTTATAAGTTTAAATTCGGGTAGTACCTACCCGTTAAGTTCATACTTAGTAGCTAATATACAATTCAACTACTACAATTCTATATGAAAAACTGATTATAATAATATTTCGCGTTCAAACTTTTACACAATATTTTACAAACTTACAATACCGCTTATTTTACATATAGCATGAAATATAGCACACAATAAATTTGATACAAGATGGTTGTGAAGATAATTCTAGCTAGTACACAAGTCGTTCAGCAAAGGCAATAAAGACACGTAATTCATACGTCCAGAAACAAGTCATGCATTCTGGTTTTACTAGGATTACTTCCCATCCTTGGTCTTGTGGAACATAACCGTTATGGCCGTTGATAAGACAGCATGTTGTAACGTCGTCAAATGGACGAGGGTTACATAATGACCAACAATCTCGTAATAACCTAAAAACCTCATTTCTTACCCCAATTACCGACTCCGTCACTTGTGGGAACGTTTTGTTTAATACTTGTAGCCCGATGTTCTTTTTCTCACTTTGGTGAGAAGCGAACATTACTAACCCGTAAGCATAGCATGCTTCTTTATGTTGCATGTTAGCCGCTTTTTCTAAATCATGAAGTCCTATATTCGGATACATTGAGTCAAAATAATTTCTTAACCCGTTGCGTAAAATAGCATTTGGGTTCCCGGCAATATATGCGTCAAAGTAAACACATCGTAACTTATGGGTTTCCCAATGTGATATCCCCCATCTTTCAAACGAAAGTCTCTTATAAACCAAGACATTCTTGGAACGTTCTTCGAATGTCTTACAAACTGATTTCGCCGTAAATAGTTGTGCCGAAGAATTCTGACCGACTCTAGACAAGATTTCATCAATCATGTCTCCGGGTAGGTCTCTTAAAATATTGGGTTGTCTATCCATTTTGTGTTTTTATACTGTAAAATAGACAAGAGTTAGATTCATAAAAAAAAAAATACTTATTAATACAAGAAATTTTTACATATATTATAAAGCATAAGCACACTATATTACATATATTACACCACACGAATACAACTATCTTATTCTGACTCGCTCGTTTCTTCTTCTTCTTCGGTTTTGGTTCGTTTTGCCAAGTTTCTAGGGATATATGATGTTCCCCTAATACGAGCTGTCGTTTTCCACAACAGTTTAGAAAAACCTGGTGGTTTAGAGGTTCCCGGGTCATTGTTACAACTTAAGGGCTTCGGGGGTTGACGATACATATAAAGTTCATCGGGGTTGGAATTAGATTTCTCTATTTTTATGCCCTTTCCCTTATTATTTTCTTTTGCCTTTTTAAATTCAGTTGGGGTAATTTCTGTAACATCATCGGAATTCTCGTCGGAATCCGATTCATCGGAGAATTGGTAATCCTCCCAATATTTGGCTTCCTTGGAGGAAACACCATTGACCATAATTAACCTTGGTCAGTTGGTTGAGGATTTTCTTTTACTTAACCGTTTTATTATTTCCCCCACCGGTTCTATTTCCTCCTTCGGTTCCTCCTCTTCCGGTTCTGATTCTTCTTCCGGTTCTGATTCTTCTTCCGGTTCTTCTTCGGGAACTTTTGAATCAGTCCAATATATATTCGACTCTTCGTTATTATTAGGTGAGTCAATGGGATTTGTGCTAGAGGTAGACATCTATCACACAATATCAAACATGTTAAGAGATTAATATATCACATAATATATACATGTTAATAATATATAGTTTCCAACAAAAATGTTAAGCAATCATTTTTAAAGAAAACACGGCCGAAGTCCAGATTCACTAATGCATCCTAACAAACTCGATAAGACACACTAATGCAAATTTCTGGTTCTCTAAGACCAACGCTCGGATACCAACTGAAATGTCCCGTTCTTATTGATTAAAAACGTTCCATATTAATTGATTTCGTTGCGAGGTTTTGACCTCTATATGAGATGTTTTTCAAAGACTGCATTCATTTTTAAAACAAACCATAACCTTTATTTCATAAATAAAGGTTTAAAAAGCTTTACGTAAATTATCAAATAATGATAATCTAAAATATCCTGTTTACACAAAACCATTACATAATGGTTTACAATACAAATATGTTACATCGAAATCAGTTTCTTGAATGCAGTTTTTACACAATATCATACAAACATGGACTCCAAATCTTGTCCTTATTTTAATATGCAACAGCGGAAGCTCTTAGTATTCACCTGAGAATAAACATGCTTTAAACGTCAACAAAAATGTTGGTGAGTTATATGTTTAACCTATATATATCAAATCGTAACAATAGACCACAAGATTTCATATTTCAATATACATCCCATACATAGAGATAAAAATCATTCATATGGTTAACACCTGGTAACCGACATTAACAAGATGCATATATAAGAATATCCCCATCATTCCGGGACACCCTTCGGATATGATATAAATTTTGAAGTACTAAAGCATCCGGTACTTTGGATGGGGTTTGTTAGGCCCAATAGATCTATCTTTAGGATTCTCGTCAATTAGGGTGTCTGTTCCCTAATTTTTAGATTACCAGACTTAATAAAAAGGGCATATTGGATTTCAATAATTCAACCATAGAATGTAGTTTCACGTACTTGTGTCTATTCTATAAATCATTTATAAAACCTGCATGTATTCTCATCCCAAAAATATTAGATTTTAAAAGTGGGACTATAACTCACTTTCACAGATTTTTACTTCGTCGGGAAGTAAGACTTGGCCACTGGTTGATTCACGAACCTATAACAATATATACATATATATCAAAGTATGTTCAAAATATATTTACAACACTTTTAATATATTTTGATGTTTTAAGTTTATTAAGTCAGCTGTCCTCGTTAGTAACCTACAACTAGTTGTCCACAGTTAGATGTACAGAAATAAATCGATAAATATTATCTTGAATCAATCCACGACCCAGTGTATATGTATCTCAGTATTGATCACAACTCAAACTATATATATTTTGGAATCAACCTCAACCCTGTATAGCTAACTCCAACATTCACATATAGATTGTCTATGGTTGTTCCGCAATATATATAGATGTATCGACATGATAGGTCGAAACATTGTATACGTGTCTATGGTATCTCAAGATTATATAATATACAATACAAGTTGATTAAGTTATGGTTGGAATAGATTTGTTACCAATTTTCACGTAGCTAAAATGAGAAAAATTATCCAATCTTGTTTTACCCATAACTTCTTCATTTTAAATCCGTTTTGAGTGAATCAAATTGCTATGGTTTCATATTGAACTCTATTTTATGAATCTAAACAGAAAAAGTATAGGTTTATAGTCGGAAAAATAAGTTACAAGTCGTTTTTGTAAAGGTAGTCATTTCAGTCGAAAGAACGACGTCTAGATGACCATTTTAGAAAACATACTTCCACTTTGAGTTTAACCATAATTTTTGGATATAGTTTCATGTTCATAATAAAAATCATTTTACCAGAATAACAACTTTTTAAATCAAAGTTTATCATAGTTTTTAATTAACTAACCCAAAACAGCCCGCGGTGTTACTACGACGGCGTAAATCCGGTTTTACGGTGTTTTTCGTGTTTCCAGGTTTTAAATCATTAAGTTAGCATATCATATAGATATAGAACATGTGTTTAGTTGATTTTAAAAGTCAAGTTATAAGGATTAACTTTTATTTGCGAACAAGTTTAGAATTAACTAAACTATGTTCTAGTGATTACAAGTTTAAACCTTCGAATAAGGTAGCTTTATATGTATGAATCTAATGATGTTATGAACATCATTACTACCTCAAGTTCCTTGGATAAACCTAATGGAAATGAGAAAAATAGATCTAGCTTCAAAGGATCCTTGGATGGCTTGAAAGTTCTTGAAGCAGAATCATGACACGAAAACAATTTCAAGTAAGATTTTCACTCGAAATAAGATTGTTATAGTTATAGAAATTGAATTAAAGTTTGAATATGATTATTATCTTGTATTAGAAAGATAACTTACTGTAAGTAACAAAGGTTTCTTGATCTTGGATGATTACTTGGAATGGATTTAGAAAACTTGGAAGTAAACTTGCAATCTTGGAAGTATTCTTGATTTTATGAAACTAGAACTTTTGGAATTTATGAAGAACACTTAAAACTTGAAGATAGAACTTGAGAGAGATCAATTAGATGAAGAAAATTGAAGAATGAAAGTGTTTGTAGGTGTTTTTGGTCGTTGGTGTATGGATTAGATATAAAGGATATGTAATTTTGTTTTCATGTAAATAAGTCATGAATGATTACTCATATTTTTGTAATTTTATGAGATATTTCATGCTAGTTGCCAAATGATGGTTTCCACATGTGTTAGGTGACTCACATAGGCTGCTAAGAGCTGATCATTGGAGTGTATATACCAATAGTACATACATCTAAAAGCTGTGTATTGTACGAGTACGAATACGGGTGCATACGAGTAGAATTGTTGATGAAACTGAACGAGGATGTAATTGTAAGCATTTTTGTTAAGTAGAAGTATTTTGATAAGTGTCTTGAAGTCTTTCAAAAGTGTATGAATACATATTAAAACACTACATGTATATACATTTTAACTGAGTCGTTAAGTCATCGTTAGTCGTTACATGTAAATGTTGTTTTGAAACCTTTAGGTTAACGATCTTGTTGAATGTTGTTAACCCATTGTTTATTATAACAAATGAGATGTTAAATTTTTATATTATTATGATATTATAATATATAATATATCTTAGTATGATATATATACAGTTAAATGTCGTTACAACGATAATCGTTACATATATGTCTCGTTTCGAAATCATTAAGTTAGTAGTCTTATTTTTACATATGTATTTCATTGTTAATACACTTAATAATATATTTACTTATCATTTAACATAATTAACCAAGTGTATCAATATCTTAATATGATTCATATGTACCTAGTAAGACGTTGTTATAACGATAATCGTTATATATATCGTTTTCGAGTTTCTTAAATTAATAGTCTCATTTTTATGTATATAACTCATTGTTAAAATACCTAATGAGATACATACTTATAATAAAATTATGTTAACTATATATATAACCATATATATGTCATCGTATAGTTTTTACAAGTTTTAACGTTCGTGAATCACCGGTCAACTTGGGTGGTCAATTGTCTATATGAAACCTATTTCAATTAATCAAGTCTTAACAAGTTTGATTGCTTAACATGTTGGAAACACTTAATCATGTAAATAAAAATTTCATTTAATATATATATAAACATGGAAAAGTTCGGGTCACTACACCTTTTAAGCTAAATCCATTTTTCTCATTTCCAGTAGCTTTATCCAGAAAACTTGAGGTAGTAATAATGTTCATAACATCATTCGATTCATACATATAAAACTATCTTATTCGAAGGTTTAAACTTGTAATCACTAGAACATAGTTTAGTTAATTCTAAACTTGTTCGCAAACAAAAGTTAATCTTTCTAACTTGACTTTTAAAATCAAATAAACACATGTTCTATATCTATATGATATGCTAACTTAATGATTTAAAACCTGGAAACACGAAAAATACCGAAAAACCGGATTTACGCCGTCGTAGTAACACCGCGGGCTGTTTTGGGTTAGTTAATTAAAAACTATGATAAAATTTGATTTAAAAGTTGTTCTTCTGGGAAAATAATTTTTCTTATGAACATGAAACTATATCCAAAAATCATGGTTAAACTCAAAGTGGAAGTATGTTTTCTAAAATGGTCATCTAGACGTCGTTCTTTCGACTGAAATGACTACCTTTACAAAAACGACTTGTAACTTATATTTCTGACTATAAACCTATACTTTTTCTGTTTAGATTCATAAAATAGAGTTCAATATGAAACCATAGCAATTTGATTCACTCAAAACGGATTTAAAATGAAGAAGTTATGGGTAAAACAAGATTGGATAATTTTTCTTGTTGTAGCAACGTGAAAATTGGTAACAAATCTATATTAATCATATCCTAGCTAACTTATATTGTATTATACATGTATTCTAATATATTATGTAATCTTGGGATACCATAGACACGTATGCAAATGTTTTGATATATCATATCGACCCATGTGTATATATTATTTGGGACAACCATAGACACTCTATATGCAGTAATGTGGGAGTTAGCTATACAGGGTTGAGGTTGATTCCAAAAATATATATACTTTGAGTTGTGATCTAGCCTGAGACGTGTATATACTGGGTTGTGGATTGATTCAAGATAATATATATCAATTTTTTTCTGTACATCTAACGTTGGACAACTAGTTGTAGGTTACTAACGAGAACAGCTGACTTAATAAACTTAAAATATCAAAATGTATTAAAAGTGTTGTAAATATATTTTGAATATACTTTGATATATATGTACATATTTGTTATAGGTTCGTGAATCGACCAGTGGCCAAGTCTTACTTCCCGACGAAGTAAAAATCTGTGAAAGTGAGTTATAGTCCCATTTTTAAAATCTAATATTTTTGGGATGAGAATACACGCATGTTTTATAAATGATTTACAAAATAGACACAAGTACGTGAAACTACATTCTATGGTTGAATTATCGAAATCGAATATGCCCCTTATATTAAGTCTGGTAATCTAAGAATTAGGGAACAGACACCCTAATTGACGCGAATCCTAAAGATAGATCTATTGGGCCTAACAAACCCCATCCAAAGTACCGGATGCTTTAGTACTTCGAAATTTATATCATATCCGAAGGGTGTCCCGGAATGATGGGGATATTCTTATATATGCATCTTGTTAATGTCGGTTACCAGGTGTTCACCATATGAATGATTTAATAGAGATAAAAATGATTTAACCTATATATATCAAATCGTAACAATAGAGATAAAAATGAACACCTGGTAACCGACATTAACAAGATGCATATATAAGAATATCCCCATCATTCCAGGACACCCTTCGGATATGATATAAATTTCGAAGTACTAAAGCATCCGGTACTTTGGATGGGGTTTGTTAGGCCCAATAGATCTATCTTTAGGATTCGCGTCAATTAGGGTGTCTGTTCCCTAATTCTTAGATTACCAGACTTAATAAAAAGGGGCATATTCGATTTCGATAATTCAACCATAGAATGTAGTTTCACGTACTTGTGTCTATTTTGTAAATCATTTATAAAACCTGCATGTATTCTCCTCCCAAAAATATTAGATTTTAAAAGTGGGACTATAACTCACTTTCACAGATTTTTACTTCGTCGAGAAGTAAGACTTGGCCACTGGTCGATTCACGAACCTATAACAAATATGTACATATATATCAAAGTATATTCAAAATATATTTACAACACTTTTAATACATTTTGATGTTTTAAGTTTATTAAGTCAGCTGTCCACGTTAGTAACCTACAACTAGTTGTCCAACGTTAGATGTACAGAAAAAAATTGATATATATTATCTTGAATCAATCCACGACCCAGTGTATACACGTCTCAGGCTAGATCACAACTCAAAGTATATATATTTTTGGAATCAACCTCAACCCTGTATAGCTAACTCCCTCATTACTGCATATAGAGTGTCTATGGTTGTTCCAAATAATATATACACATGGGTCGATATGATATGTCAAAACATTTGCATACGTGTCTATGGTATCCCAAGATTACATAATATATTAGAATACATGTATAATACAATATAAGTTAGCTAGGATATGATTAATATAGATTTGTTACCAATTTTCACGTTGCTACAACAAGAAAAATTATCCAATCTTGTTTTACCCAAAACTTCTTCATTTTAAATCCGTTTTGAGTGAATCAAATTGCTATGGTTTTATATTGAACTCTATTTTATGAATCTAAACAGAAAAAGTATAGGTTTATAGTCGTAAATATAAGTTACAAGTCATTTTTGTAAAGGTAGTCATTTCAGTCGAAAGAACGACGTCTAGATGACCATTTTAGAAAACATATTTCCACTTTGAGTTTAACCATGATTTTCGGATATAGGTTCATGTTCATAAGAAAAATCATTTTCCCAGAAGAACAACCTTTTAAATCAAAGTTTATCATAGTTTTTAATTAACTAACCCAAAACAGCCCGCGGTGTTACTACGACGTAGTATGTCCGGTTTTACAGTGTTCTTCGTGTATATATATATATGTATATATATATATATATATATATATATATATATATATATATATATATATATATGTATATATATATATATACAGGTTTTAAATCATTAAGTTAGCATATCATATAGACATAGAACATGTGTTTAGTTGATTTTAAAAGTCAAGTTAGAAGGATTAACTTTTATTTGCGAACAAGTTTAGAATTAACTAAACTATGTTCTAGTGATTACAAGTTTAAATCTTCGTATAAGATAGCTTTATATGTATGAATCGAATGATGTTATGAACATCATTACTACCTCAAGTTTTCTGGATAAGCTACTAAAAATGAGAAAAATGGATCTAGCTTCAAAGGATCCTTGGATGGCTTGAAAGTTCTTGAAGCAGAATCATGACACGAAAAACAAGTTCAAGTAAGATTTCCACTCGAAATAAGATTGTTATAGTTATAGAAATTGAATCAAAGTTTGAATATAAGTATTACCTTGTATTAGAAAGATATATTACTGTAAATAAGAAAGATTTCTTGAGGTTGGATGATCACTCTACAAGATTGGAAGTAAGCTAGCAAACTTGGAAGTATTCTTGATTTTATGAAACTAGAACTTGTAGAATTTATGAAGAACACTTAGAACTTGAAGATAGAACTTGAGAGAGATCAATTAGATGAAGAAAATTGAAGAATGAAAGTGTTTGTAGGTGTTTTTGGTCGTTCGTGTATGGATTAGATATAAAGGATATGTAATTTTGTTTTCATGTAAATAAGTCATGAATGATTACTCATATTTTTGTAATTTTATGAGATATTTCATGCTAGTTGCCAAATGATGGTTCCTACATATGTTAGGTGACTCACATGGGCTGCTAAGAGCTGATCATTGGAGTGTATATACCAATAGTACATACATCTAAAAGCTGTGTATGGTACGAGTACGAATACGGGTGCATACGAGTAGAATTGTTGATGAAACTGAACGAGGATGTAATTGTAAGCTTTTTTGGTAAGTAGAAGTATTTTGATAAGTGTCTTGAAGCCTTTAAAAAGTGTATGAATACATATTAAAACACTACATGTATATACATTTTAACTGAGTCGTTAAGTCATCGTTAGTCGTTATATGTAAGTGTTGTTTTGAAACCTTTAGGTTAACGATCTTGTTAAATGTTGTTAACCCAATGTTTATAATATCAAATGAGATTTTATATTATTATATTATCATGATAATATGATGTATGAATATCTCTTAATGTGATATATATACATTAAATGTCGTTACAACGATAATCGTTACATATATGTCTCGTTTCAAAATCATTAAGTTAGTAGTCTTGATTTTACATATGTAGTTCATTGTTAATATACTTAATAATATGTTTACTTATCATAATATCATGTTAACTATATATATATATATATATATATATATATATATATATATATATATATATATATATATATATATATATATATATATATATATATATATATATATCCATATATATGTCATCATATAGTTTTTACAAGTTTTAACGTTCGTGAATCACCGGTCAACTTGGGTGGTCAATTGTCTATATGAAACCTATTTCAATTAATCAAGTCTTAACAAGTTTGATTGCTTAACATGTTGGAAACACTTAATCATGTAAATAACAATTTCATTTAATATATATATAAACATGGAAAAGTTCGGGTCACTACAGTACCTACCCGTTAAATAAATTTCGTCCCGAAATTTTAAGCAGTTGGAGGTGTTGACGTATCTTCTGGAAATAAATGCGGGTATTTCTTCTTCATCTGATCTTCACGCTCCCAGGTGAACTCGGGTCCTCTACGAGTATTCCATCGAACCTTAACAATCGGTATCTTGTTTTGTTTAAGTCTCTTAACCTCACAATCCATTATTTCGACGGGTTCTTCAATGAATTGAAGTTTTTCATTGATTTGGATTTCGTCCAACGGAATAGTGAGATCTTCTTTAGCAAAACATTTCTTCAAATTTGAGACGTAGAAAGTGTTATGTACATTCGCAAGTTGTTGAGGTAACTCAAGTCGGTAAGCTACTGGTCCGACACGATCAATAATCTTGAATGGTCCAATATACCTTGGATTTAATTTCCCTCATTTACCAAATCGAACAACACCTTTCCAAGGTGCAACCTTAAGCATGACCATCTCTCCAATTTCAAATTCTATGTCTTTTCTTTTAATGTCGGCGTAGCTCTTTTGTCGACTTTGGGCGGTTTTCAACCGTTGTTGAATTTGGATGATCTTCTCGGTAGTTTCTTGTATTATCTCTGGACCCGTAATCTGTCTATCCCCCACTTCACTCCAACAAATCGGAGACCTGCACTTTCTACCATAAAGTGCTTCAAACGACGCCATCTCAATGCTTGAATGATAGCTGTTGTTGTAGGAAAATTCTGCTAACGGTAGATGTCGATCCCAAATGTTTCCGAAATCAATAACACATGCTCGTAGCATGTCTTCAAGCGTTTGTATCATCCTTTCGCGCTGCCCATCAGTTTGTGGAGGATAGGCAGTACTCATGTCTAGACGAGTTCCTAATGCTTGGTGTAATGTATGCCAGAATCTTGAAATAAATCTGCCATCCCTATCAGAGATAATAGAGATTGGTATTCCATGTCTGGAGATGACTTTCTTCAAATACAGTCGTGCTAACTTCTCCATCTTGTCATCTTCTCTTATTGGCAGGAAGTGTGCTGACTTGGTGAGACGATCAACTATTACCCAAATAGTATCATAACCACTTGCAGTCCTTGGCAATTTAGTAATGAAATCCATGGTAATGTTTTCCCATTTCCATTCCGGGATTTCAGGATGTTGTAGTAGACCTGATGGTTTCTGATGTTCAGCTTTGACCTTAGAACACGTCAAACATTCTCCTACATATTTAGCAATATCGGCTTTCATACCTGGCCACCAAAAATGTTTCTTAAGATCCTTGTACATCTTCTTCGTTCCAGGATGTATTGAGTATCTGGTTTATGAGCTTCTCTAAGTACCATTTCTCTCATATCTCCAAATTTTGGTACCCAAATTCTTTCAGCCCTATACCGGGTTCCGTCTTCCCGAATATTAAGATGCTTCTCCGATCCTTTGGGTATTTCATCCTTTAAATTTCCCTCTTTTAAAACTCCTTGTTGCGCCTCCTTTATTTGAGTAGTAAGGTTAGTGTGAATCATTATATTCATAGATTTTACTCGAATGGGTTCTCTGTCCTTTCTGCTCAAGGGGTCGGCTACCACATTTGCCTTCCACGGGTGGTAACGAATCTTAAAGTTATAATCATTCAACAATTCAATCCACCTACGCTGCCTCATATTCAGTTGTTTCTGATTAAATATATGCTGAAGACTTTTGTGGTCGGTATATATAATACTTTTGACCCATATAAGTAGTGCCTCCAAGTCTTTAATGCAAAAACAACCGCACCTAATTCCAAATCATGCGTCGTATAATTTTGCTCGTGAATCTTCAATTGTCTAGACGCATAAGCAATCACCTTCATTCGTTGCATTAATACACAACCGAGACCTTGCTTTGATGCGTCACAATAAATCACAAAATCATCATTCCCTTCAGGCAATGACAATATAGGTGCCGTAGTTAGCTTTTTCTTCAATAATTGAAATGCCTTCTCTTGTTCATCCTTCCATTCAAATTTCTTCCCTTTATGCGTTAATGCAGTCAAGGGTTTTGCTATTTTGGAGAAATCTTGGATGAATCTTCTGTAGTAACCAGCTAATCCTAAAAATTGACGTATATGCTTCGGAGTTTTTGGGGTTTCCCACTTTTCAACGGTTTCGATCTTTGCCGGGTCCACCTAGATACCTTCTTTGTTCACTATGTGACTGAGGAATTGAACTTCTTCCAACCAAAATGCACACTTTGAAAATTTAGCGTACAGTTTTTCTTTCCTCAATACTTCTAGCACTTTTCTCAAATGTTCTTCGTGCTCTTGATCATTCTTTGAGTAAATAAGTATGTCATCGATGAAAACATTGATAAACTTGTCAAGATATGGCCCACACACTCGGTTCATAATTTCCATGAACACAGCTGGTGCGTTAGTCAATCCAAACGGCATAACCATAAACTCGTAATGACCATAACGCGTCCTAAAAGCAGTTTTTAGAATATCATCCTCCTTTACTCGCATTTGATGATATCCAGAACGTAAATCGATCTTCGAATAAAGCGACGAGCCTTGTAGTTGATCAAATAAGTCGTCAATTCTCGGCAGTGGATAACGGTTTTTGATGGTAAGTTTGTTCAACTCTCTGTAGTCAATACACAACCTAAATATACCATCCTTCTTCTTGACAAACAAAACAGGAGCTCCCCATGGTGATGTGCTTGGTCGAATGAAACCACGTTCTAATAGTTCTTGAAGTTGGCTTTGCAGTTCTTTCATCTCGCTGGGTGCGAGTCTATAAGGAGCACGAGCTATTGGTGCAGCTCCTGGTACAAGATCTATTTGAAATTCAACAGATCGATGTGGAGGTAGTCCCGGTAATTCTTTCGGAAATACATCGGGAAATTCTTTTGCGACGGGAACATCATTGATGCTCTTTTCTTCAGTTTGTACTTTCTCGACGTGTGCTAGAACAGCATATCAACCTTTTCTTATTAGTTTTTGTGCCTTCAAATTACTAATAAGATGTAGCTTCGTGTTGCCCTTTTCTCCGTACACCATTAAGGGTTCTCCTTCTTCTCGTA
Organism: Rutidosis leptorrhynchoides; assembly: GCF_046630445.1. Classification (NCBI taxonomy): domain Eukaryota; kingdom Viridiplantae; phylum Streptophyta; class Magnoliopsida; order Asterales; family Asteraceae; genus Rutidosis; species Rutidosis leptorrhynchoides. The sequence continues at coordinate 428,982,536 of NC_092334.1, read as the reverse complement.
CAATGCGAATTGCATTTTTATAACATACAATCTCTGCTTTCACCTTCTTCAGCCAGTCCATGCCAACTATTACATCAAAACTCCCTAATTCTACTGGTATCAAATCAATCTTAAATATTTCGCTACCCAGTTTAATTTCTCGATTCCGGTATATATAATCTGCTGAAATTAATTTACCGTTTGCTAATTCGAGTAAAAATTTACTATCCAATGGCGTCAATGGACAACTTAATTTAGCACAAAAATCTCTACTCATATAGCTTCTATCCGCACCCGAATCAAATAAAACGTAAGCAGATTTATTGTCAAAAAGAAACGTACCCGTAACAAGCTCTGGGTCTTCCTGTGCCTCTGCCGCATTAATATTGAAAACTCTTCCGCGGCCTTGTCCATTCGTGTTCTCCTAGTTCGGGCAATTTCTAATAATGTGGCCCAATTTTCCACATTTATAACAAACTACATTGGCATAACTTGCTCCGACACTACTTGCTCCGCCATTACTCGTTCCAATACCATTTGTTCCTTTCGTTCTGTTAACCCCTGGTCCGTAGACCTCACACTTCGCCGCGCTATGACCATTTATTTTACACTTGTTGCAAAATTTGGTGCAGAACCCCGAGTGATATTTTTCACACCTTTGGCATAGCTGCTTCTGATTGTTGTTGTTGTTGTTGTTGTTGTTGTTGCAGTTGTTATTGTTGTTGGGATGATTGTTGTAGTTGTTGTTGTTGTTGTTGTTGGGCCGTTTGTTGTAGTTGCGATTGATGTTGCAATTGTTGGGATAGTTGTTGCGATTATTGTTGTAATTCCTGTTGTTGTTGTATTGGTGATTCTTATCACCGTTTTCCTCCCACTTTCTTTTGACTTGCTTCACATTGGCCTCTTCAGCCGCCTGTTCTTTAATTCTTTCCTCAATCTGGTTCACTAGTTTGTGAGCCATTCTACATGCCTGTTGTATGGAGGCGGGCTCGTGTGAACTTATATCTTCTTGGATTCTTTCCGGTAATCCTTTCACAAATGCGTCGATCTTCTCTTCCTCATCTTTGAACGCTCTCGGACACATTAGGCACAATTCTGTGAATCATCTTTCGTACGTGGTAATATCAAATCCTTGGGTTCGTAACCCTCTAAGTTCTGTCTTGAGCTTATTGACCTCGGTTCTGGGACGGTACTTCTCGTTCATCAAGTGCTTGAATGCTGACCACGGTAGTGCGTAAGCATCATCTTGTCCCACTTGCTCTAGATAGGTATTCCACCATGTTAACGCAGTACCTGTGAAGGTATGCGTAGCGTACTTCACTTTGTCCTCTTCAGTACACTTACTTATGGCAAATACCGATTCGACCTTCTTGGTCCACCGTTTCAATCCGATCGGTCCTTCGGTTCCATCAAATTCCAAAGGTTTGCAGGCAGTGAATTCTTTGTAGGTGCATCCTATACGATTTCTTGCGCCGTTAGCTGCATTGCTAGATTCGGAGTTATTGTTGGTATGCAGCGCATCCTGTACTGCGGCTATGTTTGCAGCAAGAAAGGTACGAAATTCCTCTTCGCTCATATTCATGGTTTGTCGAGTAGTCGGTGCCATTTCCTTGAAATAGTCAAATGAAACAAGTTAATCATAGAGAATATTAAGAGTAGTCAATAGTATCTCGTAGCATAATATGAACTCACTTATAAAAGCTTTTTCTTCATATTAGCATTTTATAAGTTTAAATTCGGGTAGTACCTACCCGTTAAGTTCATACTTAGTAGCTAATATACAATTCAACTACTATAATTCTATATGAAAAACTGATTATAATAATATTTCGAGTTCAAACTTTTTCACAATATTTTACAAACTTACAATACCGCTTATTTTACATATAACATGAAATATAGCACACAATAACTTTGATACAAGATAGTTGTGAAGATAATTCTAGCTAGTACACAAGTCGTTCAGCAAAGGCAATAAAGACACGTAATTCATACGTCCAGAAACAAGTCATGCATTCTGGTTTTACTAGGACTACTTCCCATCCTTGGTCTTGTAGAACATAACCGTTATGGCCGTTGATAAGACAGCGTGTTGTAACATCGTCAAAGGGACGAGGGTTACGTAATGTCCAACAGTCCCGTAACAATCTAAAAACCTTGTTTCTCACTCCAACTACTGAGTCCGTCACTTGTGGGAACATTTTATTTAATAGTTGTAGCCCGATGTTCTTGTTCTCACTTTGGTGAGAAGCGAACATTACTAACCCGTAAGCATAACATGCTTCTTTATGTTGCATGTTAGCCGCTTTTTCTAAATCACGAAGTCCTATATTCGGATATATTGAGTCAAAATAATTTCTTAACCCGTTGCGTAAAATAGCATTTGGGTGTCCCGCAATATATGCGTCAAAGTAAACACATCGTAACTTATGGATTTTACAATGTGATATCCCCCATCTTTCGAACGAAAGCCTTTTATAAACCAAGGCATTCTTGGAACGTTCTTCGAATGTCTTACAAACTGATCTCGTCTTAAATAGTTGTGCCGAGGAATTCTGACCGACTCTAGACAAGATTTCATCAATCATGTCTCCGGGTAGGTCTCTTAAAATATTGGGTTGTCTATCCATTTTGTGTTTTTATACTGTAAAATAGACAAGAGTTAGATTCATAAAAAAATACTTATTAATACAAGCAATTTTTACATATATCATAAAGCATAAGCACACTATATTACATATATTACACCACACGAATACAACTATCTTATTCCGACTCGCTCGTTTCTTCTTCTTCAGTTTTGGTACGTTTTGCCAAGTTTCTAGGGATATATGATGTTCCCCTAATACGAGCCGTCATTTTCCACATTGGTTTCGAAAAACCTGGTGGTTTAGAGGTTCCCGGGTTATTGTCACAACTTAAGAAATACTGGTGTTGACGATACATATAAAGTTCATCGGGTTTGGAATCAAATTTTTCTATTTTTATGACCTTTCCCTTATTGTTCTCTTTTGCCTTATTAAATTGTGTTGGGGTAATTTCTATAACATCATCGGAATCCTTGTCGGGATCCGATTCATCGGAGAATTGGTAATCCTCCCAATACTTTGCTTCCTTGGCGGAAACACCATTGACCATAATTAACTTTAGTCGGTTGGTTGAGGATTTTCTTCTACTTAACCATTTTATTATTTCCCTCACTGGTTCTATTTCTTCTTCCGGTTCCGATTCTTCTTCCGGTTCCGATTCTTCTTCCGGTTCCGACTCTTCTTCCGGTTCCTCTTCGGGAACTTGTGAATCAGTCCACGAATCATTCCAATTTACATTTGACTCTTCATTATTATTAGGTGAGTCAATGGGACTTGTTCTAGAGGTAGACATCTATCACATAATATCAAACACGTTAAGAGATTAATATATCACATAATATTCACATGTTAAAAATATATAGTTTCCAACAAAATTTGTTAAGCAATCATTTTTCAAGTAAACACGGTCGAAGTCCAGACTCACTAATGCATCCTAACAAACTCAATAATACACACTAATGCAAAATTCTGGTTCTCTAAGACCAACGCTCGGATACCGACTGAAATGTCCCGTTCATATTGATTATAAACATTCCATATTAATTGATTTCGTTGTGAGGTTTTGACCTCTATATGAGACATTTTTCAAAGACTGCATTCATTTTTAAAACAACCATAACCTTTATTTTATCAATAAAGGTTTCAAAAGCATTACGTAGATTATCAAATAATGATAATCTAAAATATACTGTTTACACACGACCATTACACAATGGTTTACAGTAGAAATATATTACATCGACATATGTTTCTTGAATACAGTTTTTACACAATATCATACAATCATGGACTTCAAATCTTGTCCTTATTTTAGTATGCAACAGCAGAAGCTCTTAGTATTCACCTGAGAATAAACATGCTTTAAACGTCAACAAAAATGTTGGTGAGTTATAGGTTTAACCAATATATATATCAAATTGTAACAATAGACCACAAGATTTTATATTTCAATACGCATCCCATACATAGAGATAAAAATCATTCATATGGTGAATACCTGGTAACCGACATTAACAAGATGCATATATAAGAATATCCCCATCATTTCGGGACACCCTTCGGATATGATATAAATTTTGAAGTACTAAAGCATCCGGTACTTTGGATGGGATTTGTTAGGCCCAATAGATCTATCTTTAGGATTCGCGTCAATTAGGGTGTCTGTTCCCTAATTCTTAGATTACCAGACTTTATAAAAAGGGGCATATTCGATTTCAATAATTCAACCATAGAATGTAGTTTCACGTACTTGTGTCTATTTTGTAAATCATTTGTAAAACCTGCATGTATTCTCATCCCAAAAATATTTGATTTTAAAAGTGGAACTATAACCTACTTTCACAGATTTTTACTTCGTCGAGAAGTAAGACTTGGCCACTGGTCGATTCACGAACCTATAACAAATATGTACATATATATCAAAGTATATTCAAAATATATTTATAACACTTTTAATACATTTTGATGTTTTAAGTTTATTAAGTCAGCTGTCCTCATTAGTAACCTATAACTAGTTGTCCAACGTTAGATGTACAGAAAAAAATTGATATATATTATCTTGAATCAATCCACGACCCAGTGTATACACGTCTCAGGATAGATCACAACTCAAAGTATATATATTTTTGGAATCAACCTCAACCCTGTATAGCTAACTCACTCATTACTGCATATAGAGTGTCTATGGTTGTTCCAAATAATATATACACATGGATCGATATGATATGTCAAAAAATTTGCATACGTGTCTATGGTATCCCAAGATTACATAATATATTAGAATACATATATAATACAATATAAGTTAGCTAGGATATGATTAATATAGATTTGTTACCAATTTTCACGTTGCTACAACAAGAAAAATTATCCAATCTTGTTTTACCCATAACTTCTTCATTTTAAATCCGTTTTGAGTGAATCAAATTGCTATGGTTTCATATTGAACTCTATTTTATGAATCTAAACAGAAAAAGTATAGGTTTGTAGTCAGAAATATAAGTTACAAGTCATTTTTGTAAAGGTAGTCATTTCAGTCGAAAGAACGACGTCTAGATGACCATTTTAGAAAACATACTTCCACTTTGAGTTTAACCATGATTTTTGGATATAGTTTCATGTTCATAAGAAAAATCATTTTTCCAGAAGAACAACTTTTAAATCAAAGTTTATCATAGTTTTTAATTAACTAACCCAAAACAGCCCGCGGTGTTACTACGACGGCGTATGTCCGGTTTTACAGTGTTCTTCGTGTTTCCAGGTTTTAAATCATTAAGTTAGCATATCATATAGATATAGAACATGTGTTTAGTTGATTTTAAAAGTCAAGTTAGAAGGATTAACTTTTGTTTGCGAACAAGTTTAGAATTAACTAAACTATGTTCTAGTGATTACAAGTTTAAATCTTCGTATAAGATAGCTTTATATTTATGAATTGAATGATGTTATGAACATTATTACTACCTCAAGTTTTCTGGATAAGGCTACTGGAAATGCGAAAAATGGATCTAGCTTCAAAGGATCCTTGGATGGCTTGAAAGTTCTTGAAGCAGAATCATGACACGAAAAACAAGTTCAAGTAAGATTTCCACTCGAAATAAGATTGTTATAGTTACAGAAATTGAATCAAAGTTTGAATATGAGTATTACCTTGTATTAGAAAGATATCTTACTGTAAATAAGAAAGATTTCTTAAGGTTGGATGATCACTCTACAAGATTGAAAGTAAGCTAGCAAACTTGGAAGTATTCTTGATTTTATGAAACTAGAACTTGTAGAATTTATGAAGAACACTTAGAACTTGAAGATAGAACTTGAGAGAGATCAATTAGATGAAAAAAATTGAAGAATGAAAGTGTTTGTAAGTGTTTTTGGTCGTTGGTGTATGGATTAGATATAAAGGATATGTAATTTTGTTTTCATGTAAATAAGTCATGAATGATTACTCATATTTTTGTAATTTTATGAGATATTTCATGCTAGTTGCCAAATGATGGTTCCCACATGTGTTAGGTGACTCACATGGGCTGCTAAAAGCTGATCATTGGAGTGTATTTACCAATAGTACATACATCTAAAAGTTGTGTATTGTACGAGTACGAATACGGGTGCATACGAGTAGAATTGTTGATGAAACTGAACGAGGATGTAATTGTAAGCATTTTTGTTAAGTAGAAGTATTTTGATAAGTGTATTGAAGTCTTTCAAAAGTTTATGAATACATATTAAAACACTACATGTATATACATTTTAACTGAGTAGTTAAGTCATCGTTAGTCGTTACATGTAAGTGTTGTTTTGAAACCTTTAGGTTAACGATCTGGTTAAATGTTGTTAACCCAATGTTTATAATATCAAATGAGATTTTAAATTATTATATTATCATGATAATATGATGTATGAATATCTCTTAATATGATATATATACATTAAATGTCGTTACAACGATAATCGTTACATATATGTCTCGTTTCAAAATCATTAAGTTAGTAGTCTTGCTTTTACATATGTAGTTCATTGTTAATATACTTAATGATATGTTTACTTATCATAATATCATGTTAACTATATATATATCCATATATATGTCATCATATAGTTTTTACAAGTTTTAACATTCGTGAATCACCGGTCAACTTGGGTGGTCAATTGTCTATATGAAACCTATTTCAATTAATCAAGTCTTAACAAGTTTGATTGCTTAACATGTTGGAAACACTTAATCATGTAAATAACAATTTCATTCAATATATATATAAACATGGAAAAGTTCGGGTCACTACAATTATTATTTCATTATTATTTTTATCGTTATTATTATTATTATTATTATTACTACTACTTTTATATTAACAATATTATTATAACAAATAAATATTTTCTATATAAGAGTATATATATTACAACTACTATAATATTACATATTACATATAATTATATATGTTAGGATTATTTACATAAATATTTACATATAACAAATTATTGATTTAAATATAATATTAAACTATATAAATATTAAATATTTTAAATATATACAAATTAAATATATATAATATATATAATTTAAGATATAATATATGAATTTATTTGATTTCAAATATATGTGTTAATAAATACATAAATGATATAGGTTGGTGAATCTGAGGCCAACCCTGCATTATTCAATATAGTCATATGTATTTTTACTACAAAATACATTAGGTGAGTTCATTTGCTCCCTTTTACTCTTTACGTTTTTGGGCTGAGAATACATGCAAATGCTTTATTAACTGTTTTACAATATTTATATGCGTGAGTTCATTCGCTCCCTTTTTACTCATTACATTTTTGGGCTGAGAATACATGCAGATGCTTTATTAACTGTTTTACAATATTTATATGCGTGAGTTCATTTGATTCCCTTTTACTCTTTACATTTTTGGGACTGAGAATACATGCGCTACTTTTACAACTGATTTATTAAATGCTTTTGAAATACATTTTAAACTACGAATACATGAAATGCTTTTATAAATGTCTGACAAGATAGACACAAGCAAAACATTCCTCGAGTGAATTATGTGGACGTGATAATTGCCACCATTGAATTATGTGGACGTGATAATTGCCATAATTGATATGAATATTTTTTCCCTGATTATTATTTCTTGGTAACCTAAGAATTAGGGAACATCACTAATTTTGAGAATTAGTGCACGCCTAATTGACGCGAATCCTAAAGGTAGCTACCGGGTTTAACACCCCCACCCAGACTGTTCACTAGACGGAAGGGCTAGTGGGCGTGGTGTTTAGTACTTCGAAGTTTATATGATTATTATACAGACGAGATGTTCTGTTTTGGGGATATTATTATGCGCATTATATGTTAAGGTCGGTTACCAAGCCAAGCTATGAAAGCAATGAAAAGTGAATGTTATGTATCGAGAGAATGATTTTATACACAGGTTATGTATGTTATTTTTGTGTACGAGATATGTGTACGGTTACTAAGATTTATAAAAATGATTTTGTACACGAGAAAGGTGTACTGTATTTAAAAGATATCACATGTACATTACAGGTGGGTATAGGGTTCGGGCCAATTTGTACCATGCACATTTAAATCTTGTGGTCTATCAAAATTACAGAATTTCATTATTTTATGATAAACTTATGAATTCACCAACCTTTTGGTTGATACTTTAAAGCATGTTTATTCTCAGGTATGAAAGAAATCTTTCGCTGTGCATTTGCTCATATTACATGGAGTCGTTCATGGCATATAGAGGTCAGAACCTCGCAATGGGAACAACTGTTGAAGACTTCATCCAGATGGATTAGGACGGGTCATTTCAGTTGGTATCAGAGCGGTGGTCTTAGCGAACCAGGTCTTGCATTAGTGTGTCTAATTGATAGTTGTTTAGATGCATTAGTGAGTCTGGACTTCGACCGTGTCTGCATGTCAAAAGTTTTGCTTATCATTTAGTGTCGAAATTTATTTGCTTATTATCCTTAAAGTCTAGACACGTCTTACTGCCTCTATTTCATAGACTGTGTATAGATAAATTCATATCTTAACGTATATGTTATTGTTACCTTTGCCTGACAGCTTCCGTAGATTCCTCCATAACTTATGGGATTTTAGTATTATATATGCATATGTAAATTATGTATTGCAGGGTACTAAACTACATCCTATAATATATTTCTTATCGAAAATACTTCATTTGATCGTACGAGATGAATCCCTCAACCAGTTCGAGTCCCTTAGATTTCGATAGCTATTCCGATAGTTATTCCGACGGCTATTCCGATATGTAGTTTAACTTAAGCTCCGAAAGCAGTGTCACCAGAATAAATCAACCAATCAGCCATCCTCAATTCATCTGATGGGTTCGTAGTCTACTAAATCATTGGAGACAAGAAGAAGGCGATCCCTTCCACCCACCTTATTGCCCTCTTGGCAAAGAACCTGAAGCATTTACCGGCAAACCTGTTCAAAATACCATTTTCTCTTTCATTTCTAGAGTATCTTGTCATGATTATATACTATCTAGAATTCTAGATCTTATTCATCCGCTCGTTTCGACCGACAATCATCAAGGAATAATAGAATAAGTCAACGAACTTCGCGCTCGAGTAATCAATTTGGAGAATATGGTGCAAGATTTACCAGCTTCAGCAACATCATCGGAACCAACAGTACCATCAGTAATAGCACTAGTACCATCAATAATCCATGCCTCAACATCTCATTCTGTACCTCGAGTATAATCATCATTCTACGCATCGTTCTATATCTATTATCTTCGTTCTTCATGACGATTATGTAATCTCTAATGTTTTAGAGATTATGTACTCTAATTCTAGCCGTAAATCAGATAAGTTTAATATCATATTAACTCATTAAATCCACGATTTACAACTGAAGAAAATATATATGTATATGTGTTTTCATAAAGATTGTAATTAAAAATTCTTTCGTACAAACTGTTAATGGTGAAAATATTTTAACGGGTAGGTAATACCCGAGGAATATTTAGTTTCACATTAATAAGTTACACAGTACATTCTTCAAATCCGATTCAACAATCATTTACTATCCTACTTACAACCACAGATATACGTATCCGTTCACCAAAGAATAAACATTTTCATTCAAATTTAATTTCATATTCGGATTTTGACTGATCAAAATCCAAGTTAAGATTTAACAGAAGACATCACTTTTAGATTCCTACATCTTTCAAAGCCATACTTTGAATCCAAAACTGTGCCAGAACCATTGGCGTGTTATTACCGAAAATAACTTTACAATACCTTTCCAAAATTAGCTAATTTTGTCACAGCCCCAGTAAATCAACTTCGACTTTCATTCGGATTAACCTTATTATAAATTTAATATATAAGTTTGCCACTTGATTTCATCTTAAACATCATTTGTATCTTAACAATTACAATCTTCATTCAAACCCTTCAAACTTTTGAAAACACCTCGGATTGATAACCAATGATTCAGATATGAGAATGCTGATGAAGCAGCAAGAGTTGTAGAAGGTCTTAATGGCCAAAAGTGATGATAAAGAATGGAGTATTGGAAACACTCAATAGAAAATTGATACTGGAAAACGGATTGAGCTAACCATGAAAGAAACCAAGGACAAATACAAGGACCAAACTCTATATTCAAAGAATCCAAGTAATTCTGGATTCGATGAAATCTTTAGAGAATATCTTGCACCGAAGTCATGTTAAAATCTTGCGGAAAATTTTTCTCCATCAACCTTCGAACTTAGAAATTCCAAAATATCATCATAAATATCTTCGATATTTTTGAGGATATTTTCATAAATATTCTTGTCCGAAATTATCTACCTCTTCGTGTTTTCTGCATTTCATTATATTGGAAACTTCTGTAAAATCTATGTATAAATTATGAATGAATTGTGGAGAAGTGTTGAGAATTGAAGCATGAGTTAGTATAATATAATGATGTCAGGCCAACGTGGTTATATTACAGTAAGTCATGCTGAATTTCTAATGGAATGTGATGATGGTTCACAGATCTTACCCTCATCATGTGCCATGATACATAACTCTTTCATTCTACTTAACCTCTAAACATATCAAGAGACTATTTTCTTGATAGTTCTATCCTTACCGTGATTCAAGCAGTTTGCTAATTAATCATGATATTACATTTTCTTTCTGATTAGAAGATTTCCTTAAATTCCTTGAATTCCGGAAATCCACCATGACTACGTCAAAAGTTCAGACGAAACTTTTCACTCTTTTGTGATAGCTTCACTCGTACGCTTTACATGATCGAATCGTTTTATCTATATTAATCAATAATGATAAAACTCTAACTCATATTCGTCATGAAAACATTTTTATTCTTAGCCATGACGACCTCACTCAAATTTCGGGACGAAATTTCTTTAACGGGTAGGTACTGTAGTGACCCGGAAAATTTCGACTAATTTTAAATCAAACTCTCGATACGATATTGTATTTTAAACATTATAAGCAAAGTCTGTAATGTGAGTCTTAGAATCTTTGAACTGTTTACATGGATAACATTTACCCTTTGACTATGTCCGATGATTCACGAACGATTGTGTGTAAATAAATATGTAAATATATATATAAATATAAACATAAGTGTATATATATAATATTTGAGTAATCAAATACACATTAATCAATTGGAATTAAAAAGGTAAAATAATAAATAAAATAGTTAAATTACCATTAAAATAAATATATATATATATATATATATATATATATATATATATATATATATATATATATATATATATATATGAATTATATTAATAAGTATTTGTATATATATATATATATAATATATAAATATTAAATAAATGTTATCATATAATATATATTAATTGTAAAATTAATATATTAAATGTAATTACAAGTTTAATTATAGTTGTTATATTATTATTACATGAAATATTATTATTAGTATTAGTATCATTAAAGGTTATAAATTTTAAATTTGTTATATGTAATTGTTATATTATTATTATTACTCTCATTATTATTATTCTTACTTATATAATTATATTTACAAATTATTAATATTAATTTATATATATTATATTTATAAAATCAAGAAAGATCAAATTGTTACACTTAACAATCAAACTGTATTACCAGTTTGTTTCTGTCTGCCATAGGGTATAAACAATTACGATTAGTCATGTTATCAAACAAAATTGGTTACAAATCAATATCTACTTTAATTTTATCCCTGTATCTGATTGATTCAATCTGTCATGTTTTCCTTGCTTTAAAACAATTCACCACACCAAACCCACTTCGCCACATTTTCTTTCCCTCTCTCCCTCTTTACTCTTCGTGAGATATCACCTTTTAACCTCACAAATCACCATTCTTGAAACCACACCGTCACCTTAAAACAACCATCAACCCATGCACCCAGAACCTTACACCATCTCCTACTAACTTATGACAATCCCCATGGTAAACCATCACTAAACCCGTTTCAATATTATCATTCAACACACACACGATACATCACCAACCATCTTCCTGTTTCTCTCTATTTTCGGTTTAACCCAACACCACAAACCCATCTTCGAACACCATCAAACCCATGATCACAAACGACCCTCTTCAAAATCCATATACTAACTTCAACTTTTGATTTCCAAACAAAACCTATTGTTCTGTACAAATGATCTATCCATCAAAAACTAATTTCTTAAACACCATGAATATCTCATCTTTAGTTCAACAGTCACTCTCTTGAATTTCACCAACACCCAACAAAAACCAAACGATTTCCGGTTCACTACTTTGCTAAATTGTTGAAACCAAGATCCATAAACTGAACTCCTTTTGTTGTTAACAACTGCCACCATGAACTACCACTTTGATCATCTCAACTCGCCACCATGACTCATCCAAGAACACCATCACTTGCGTTTTCTTCCTCCTATTTCTTTCTTGTTTTTGTTGAACTCCACATACGACATCCTACAACCCTTACTACCGTACACCGATCACCTTCCACCACAACCTTTAAACCACCATATTACCAACCATCCATCTCAACCATCTTCATCACCACAAGCACATCTTCTTTTCTGTTTTAATTTCTAACCGAGAATCCACACAAACAAACCATCATGTTAACCATTCTCATACCTGCAAGCCGTACCTATATTTTTTTCCTTTCTTTTATTTTGAACGAAACCACAAACTTTGTTTTGTCTTTCGATTATTTATACAACAACTTGATAAATTATTGATATTGCATCTTGAAAGTGATTTTCATGCTATTACTTCTCCTTTTCTTTGGATGAAAGTTACCAATCAATCTCCCACTTGCTAATTAAAATAAGGTATAATACATAAAGTGAGGATGGGGTCGATATATATTCACAGATTATGGGTTTGGTTATTTGGATGTTTTAAAATTTTAATATCTCACATAATTAATCCTTGATGACAATTTACGCATGAGAAGCTAGATATGGCCAACCATATGTAGGGTAAAGGTGTTTTGGATAATTTTCTTTTTAAAAAGATGATGATGGGGAAAATTCGTAGACTACAGCTGGTTCCATAAAGGTACAACGATTTTTTTGCCACTTGGGGATTTTAATGAAGTGAAAGCCGCTATATTTTTTTTATAATACGAGCCTTGTTATATTTTTGGGATCATTTTATTAGTTGAGTATTAGGCTAGACACAAGCCAAGGCTACTTGTTTAATAATAAGTTAGTTGGATTAATTTAATTTGGACCATATTCTTGTTTAAAACTGATTGGGCCGAGATATTTTGATTGCTGATTGGAAACAACTGAATGACGTGATGAATTATAGTGTTGATGATACATGCAAAATGATAATGATGATGAAGATGGAATGATGATGATGACGAGTTATAAACAATGAAGATGATGTACTTATAATAATAATGAACAAGATAATTATGATATAATATTAAATGATCATGAAGATGATTATGTTAATTAATGATGATGTTAGATGATGATGATATGATGATACAATTATGATCATGATGATAAGTTAAGTATGATGGTGAGGCTATATAGGTTTAGGCCACACATTAAATCATAAAAGCTGATACAGAGGAATGGTTTAGGTTGTTATCAGGTTAGCGGGACGTCGCAGGTTCAAACCAGGACCTGGGCATTTTTTTAGAATACTTCTTTGAGGTAGTTATTACAAAAACTCTTATTATTATTATTTCATTATTATTTTTATCGTTATTATTATTACTACTACTACTACTACTACTTTTATATTAACAATATTATTATAACAAATAAATATTTTCTATATAAGAGTATATATATTACAACTACCATAATATTACATATTACATATAATTATATATGTTAAGATTATTTACATAAATATTTACATATAACAAATTATTGATTTTAAATATAATATTAAACTATATAAATATTAAATATTTTAAATATATACAAATTAAATATATATAATATATATAATTTAAGATATAATATATGAATTTATTTGATTTCAAGTATATGTGTTAATAAATACATAAATGATATAGGTTCGTGAATCTGAGGCCAACCCTGCATTGTTCAATATAGTTATATGTATTTTTACTACAAAATACATTAGGTGAGTTCATTTGATCCCTTTTACTCTTTACATTTTTAGGCTGAGAATACATGCAAATGCTTTATTAACTGTTTTACAATATTTATATGCGTGAGTTCATTTGCTCCCTTTTTACTCATTACATTTTTGGGCTGAGAATACATGCAAATGCTTTATTAACTGTTTTACAATATTTATATGCGTGAGTTCATTTGATTCCCTTTTACTCTTTACATTTTTGGGACTGAGAATACATGCGCTACTTTTACAACTGCTTTATTAAATGCTTTTGAAATACATTTTGAACTGCGAATACATGAAATGCTTTTATAAATGTTTGACGAGATAGACACAAGCAAAATATTCCTCGAGTGAATTATGTGGACGTGATAATTGCCACCATTGAATTATGTGGACGTGATAATTGCCACAATTGATATGAATATTTTTTCCCTGATTATTATTGCTTGGTAACCTAAGAATTAGGGAACATCACTAATTTTGAGAATTAGTGCACGCCTAATTGACGCGAATCCTAAAGGTAGCTACCGGGTTTAACATCCCCACCCAGAATGTTCACTAGACGGAAGGGCTAGTGGGCGTGGTGTTTAGTACTTCGAAGTTTATATGATTATTATACAGATGAGATGTTCTATTTTGGGGATATTATTATGCGCATTATATGTTAAGGTCGGTTACCAAGCCAAGGTATGAAAGTAATGAAAAGTGAATGTTATCTATCAAGAGAATGATTTTATACACAGGTTATGTGTATGTTATTTTTGTGCACGAGATATGTGTACGATTACTAAGATTTATAAAAATGATTTTGTACACGAGAAAGGTGTACTGTATTTAAAAGATATCGCATGTACATTACAGGTGGGTATAGGATTCGGGCCAATTTGTACCATGCACATTTAAATCTTGTGGTCTATCAAAATTACAGAATTTTATTATTTTATGATAAACTTATGAATTCACCAACCTTTTGGTTGACACTTTAAAGCTTGTTTATTTTCAGGTATGAAAGAAATCTTCCGCTGTGCATTTGCTCGTATTACATGGAGTCGTTCATGGCATATAGAGGTCAGAACCTCGCAATGGAACCAACTGTTGAAAACTTCATCCAGATGAATTAGGACGGGTCACTACACTAAACACCAAAAATTCATCTACAATCTTTTTCTACAACACACATGTCTCTTACTAAACATACTCTTCAGTTTATCTTTACAAACTCTAATCTCATTTCAATGCCTCACTTTCAGTGGCGGAGCCACAACTTACTTTGAGGGGTCAATTGATGCCACTCAATGTTTGTTTGGGCTAGTAAATGATAATGGTAATAGTGGTAAAATAGCTGGGCTATAGAAATATGACCTCAACTCAATTTGTTCATGAACCCATTTAATATTATTTGATATTTAATACAAATAACTAACTTTGTCGAAAATCTTGGTAGTATTGTACACTTGGAAAGCCCATTTTATTAATATATTTAAATTACATACACAACCCAATTAATAGATAATTGATGCATTAGATAATATGTAAGTTACATAATCATCACTACACTGTATACAATAGATAATTGATGCATTAGATAATATGTAAGTTACATAATCACCTCTACACTGTATACATCATCACATAACACATTTAAAACTATGAGGATTATCTCACTAACAAAAGGATTATCTCAGCAATATTTTGAAAACTACGAGGACTATCTCGATAAAAAAAAACCTTAGGACTATTTCACCAATTTGGATAAAATCACATGGACTATCTCAGTAATTATGTCTTTGTGAATACGGTAATAGTATACTGGTAAATAGTAAATTACTAAATATCTATTATTAGTCTAAATCACCATTAATATGCTTATATTGAGGTTAATTGAGATCTTTCATGAAAATATCATATCTTAATCACTAAACTAGCATAATTTTTCGAATAAATACATGATGGATTTATCTATTGAAAGTTTTGGAACTGTCATTAACACATTATACACATTATAATTATAATGTGTTGTTTAATTAATTACCGGATTATTATTTTTAAGGTGGTGATTATTTAGATATAAAATACTTTTAAGTATGTAAAATAATGCATAAATAAAAGCCCAAATTATTATTTTCTAAATATCTTCATAACTACATCAAAATAAGAACTAATAAAAATAACATATGTGGTGTCTCCATTAATAGTTCTTGGTCCGAGGACTCCAACGTAATAAAACAATCGGCACTTCAATACTTCGAGAACATCTTCAAATCAAAAAAACAATCGGGCTGCTGCCCATTCGGTAACAAATCACACCTTGAGTACATTACACAATCTGATAATGTTAATATCGAAGCCAAATTCGAGGAAAAGAAATATGGGACGCTATTCAAGGTTGTGAAAGCTCAAAAGCGCTGGGTCCGGATGGCTTTAACATGAAATTCTTTAAGAAATATTGGTGGCTAATAAAAGACGACCTCATAAACGCTCTTGATTGGTTTTGGTCTAACTCTAAAATCTCAAGAGGGTGTAATGCCTCGTTCTTTACCCTCGTCCATAAGAAATCGAACCCGATTGGTTTCAACGAATTCCGACCGATATGCCTTATCGGTAGTTACTATAAAATTCTAAAAAAATCCTATCCAATTGCTTCTCAAAAGTAATACATAAAGTAATCAGTATCTGTGATGGCCCCGTCAATACACTTAACGGCTCCGTCACTTGGTCCCACAGCTTGATCGAACTTTAAATGAATTTAATAAACAACATTGCATTCTTTTATTCAAAAAGTTTTTCAAAAAGGAAATTTACTAAAATATGCAGTTTAAACAAACCCAACATATTAAATATCCAAAGTTGACATAAAACATAGCCAACCAAATACCCACAAGTTTAAATATCCAAAAAGAGAATGCAAGTTTAATGTTTCATAAAGTGTTTAACAAAATCTGCCCAAATGCATGCAGACACTTCTAACACAGCGGAAGCACCAAACAAATCAAGTACCTGTGAAAACATGCAAGTAAACTGTTAACAAAAATGTTGAGTGAATTATAGGTTTAAATAAACAAATAAACTTTAGACCATAAGATTTAAAATGTTAGAAAACATAAAACATTATTCCATTATCTATGAGCCACCTGGTAACCACTTAACCATTTATTTACCCTTGCCAAACACAATATATATTCACACCGAACAAGTGTATCTTCAAATAAATATGAAGTACTAACACATTTCGATTATAAATTGCTAGCGCGACTAGCTCGAAATGGGTCTGTCAAGTCCGATAGATCTATCCATAGGATTCGCGTTCACCAGTAGAAACCAGTGATTACAGTTACCAGACTAGGATATATTTTTGTTCAACTCATAATGAATAATTTAAATTTAATTGTCACTTGTGTCTAAACGTAAAACAAAATGCATGTAATCACATCCCAAAAAAATTACTATAAATATTATGAAAAACGGGACTACAACTCACCTTAAAGCAAGTGAAGTAACCACACAAAAAGCGAACAGCAAACGAAGTAAAGTGATCAAATGATCACAACGCCGACCTATAAATAAAGCAGGTCGATATAAATAACTAACTTAGGTCAAGTCTTAGTATGATAGTTATAGTACTTGTTGCAAGTAGACATAGAACAACACACAACATGCTTCGGTTTGATCAGAACAGCGTAAGGACACGTACTTTCTATTTTTAGAAAGTTTCTATTTTAGGAAAGTTTCTATTTTTAGAAAGTTTCTATTTTAGGAAAGTTTATATTTTAGGAAAGTTTCTATTTTGGGAAAGTTTCTAATTTTGGAAAGTTTCCATATTTAGAAAGTTGCTATTTTTGGAAAGTTTATAAGTTTGGAAAGTTTTCTTAATTAGAAAGTCAACAAAAGTCAACTGGAAGTCAAAGTCAACCGAAAGTCAACTTAAAAGTCAAGTTTGGTCAAACTTAGTCAACATTGAATTTTTAAAGTATAAATTATATTAATAATATAAGTTATAATGTTATTTACAGTCATACTAGTGAAATGACCCGTGAAACCACGGGTTTGTTTAAACGAAACAATTTAATAATATGTTTTAGGTATTAAGTGAACGTAAATGTTAAAGTTATATAGTTTAATGACCCGTTAAATCACAGAGTCCGACTAAGAAACTCGCCAGTTGAACATTTTATCAAAAACCTAAAATGCATATTAAACAATTCACGTCCAATCATAAGAGATAATATTGGTTGTCATTTTATTTTAAAAGTGTAAATTAAAATATAAATTTAGAATTAGTGTCTTCCTAGGGTTTATACCTTCTCGTACTCAATTAAAAATAATCTATAGTTAATATTATTAAATAATTCAAAATTATCTAATTTTAATAATTAAAATAACTATTAATAAGATTTAATAATAATAATTAATTAGTAAGATTTAATTTTAATTCAAAATTATTTATATTAATGACATCACCCACCATGCTTAGATTTTTTTCTTTTTCTTTTTGATTTTTTCTTAACAAATGAATTAGCCTAATAATGACATCATCATTATAGCATTTTAATTTTAACTATAGATATGTATAATTATGTCATAACATAAGTTTAATTAAATTAAAATAAATTATTAAAGTTAACATAAGTTTAAGTGATATAATTATTATAACATAAGTATTTAATTAATTAGTTAAATATTAGTCATAACATAAGTATTATTAATTAATAATAAATTTTAAATCATATCATAAGTATTATTAATTAATAATGAATTATTAATCATATCATAAGTATTTAATTATAATTATTAAATCATAAGTATTTAATAATTAAATTATAATTAAATAATAACTAAGCCTTATAATAAATAAATAATTAATTAATCCTTATTATAAGACTTATTATAATAATCTCATAACATAAGTTTAATACTTACCATAAGTATTTTTCATTAATAATAAAAGTATTATTAATCATAAGTTTAATTAAATGTTTAATTAAATCATAATACGATTAATAAATGATATAATAAATATGTATATCATAAGTCTGAAATTAAAATAATTACTTTTATATCATAAGTAATTTAATAATAATGAAAATCATTATTTATATCATAAGTCTTATTTTATAACCATAAGTTTTAATTAAAAGTTCATCGGGTCATAACTTGAGCCCCGGGTGTCGGTTTTCAGCGAGTCTTATATATATCTTCGCCTAACCAAACCACCCGACACATTAGTGCACTCAAGAACACACCAAGAACAGCCACCAAGTCATGACCAACAGCCACCATTCAACTTGGAGCTTTCATCCGTTCAAAAACATGTTTTAGTCATAACGGGTGATCCGTAGCTCGAATTTCGATGACCCGAACATGAATGTTCATCCAATCATCAATACTAACACACTAGTACACCCTAGAGACTCTAAAAATGGTCAAAAAGTCGGACCAAACCTGAAACAATTCGTTTTTATATTTTGATTTCAATAAAACACCATTTTAATCATAACTAGAGCTCCGGGAATCGAAATAACATGAATCCGGAGTCTAAATTCAATGTCTTGATGAGAGGAACACATCTAAACACTTTAATTTAACATTTACATCAGTTAAGTTTACATAAATGATCAAATAAGCTGCTGTCCCAAATCAATTAAACCGAAAACATGCGATAACGAGTGATTCTATGCATACAATCAACAATACAACAACATACAATCATCATATTATTATAATAACATATAAAAACAGAAAAATTAAAGAAAAATAAAAAATTTAGGGTTAGGGTTTATACCCTAATAAAGAATTGATTTATGTAGACGCGTAGAGAACGGAATGAGGAATCCGATTATGTGAATGATTTGATGATCCAAGTAATATTTTGATTGATGGTGATGATGATGATGTTTCTGTTGGGTGACTACAAGGGGAAGAAAAAGAGAGGGAGAGAGCAAAATGATAAAAGCTAGGTTTAATGTGATAAAATGAAAATGAAAAATGGAACTAGAAATGAAATCAAAAGGGGTATACCCCCTCCCCTTGTATTCGGCCGAATGGGGTGTGGGGATAGGCCCCATGGCCCAATTTTTTCCAATGTTAAATTCCTTGTGTCCCGAATGCCCGAACGAAGCCCGAAACGTGAAAACGCTACTACGTGATTGATATTTCGGAGAGATAACGAATGCGCGATGAAAAATATATATAAACACTATATATAATCATATGACATTAAAATATCATATTTAAAATAATTTGTATTTAAAAATCCCAAAGTTTGATCGTTGGTTCGAAAACCGAAAAGATTCGCCGGATAGAAATCCACGACACGTAGAAACGTACAATTTAAAATATGAATACAAATATTCATTTAACACATAATAATTAATATATTATTACTAATATAATAATATAGGTTATAGAAATGACGTGGCACGAATAACAATTAATGGACGTTAAATAGTAAACGGTAAAAGATAACGGAAAAAGTAGGGTCGTGACAGTACCTTCCCGTTACGGAAATTTCGTCCCGAAATTTAAGCAGGTGCAGGGGTTGACTCGTCATCTGGGAACAAATGTGGGTATTTCTGCCTCATATAATCTTCATGCTCCCAAGTGAACTCGGGACCGCGTCTGGCATTCTACCTAACTCGAACGATAGGAATTCTACTCTGCTTGAGCGTCTTAACCTCTCGATCCATAATTTTAACAGGTTACTCAATAAAATGGAGTTATTTATCAACATGAAGCTCCTCCAAAGGAATGGTTTCATCGGCCTCAGCCAAACACTTCTTTAAATGTGATACATGAAAAACATCATGAACAGCACTGAGTTCTTGTGAAAATTTCAAATGATAAGCCATGGATCTAACTCTCCCAATAATCTCAAATGGTCCAACAAAACGAGGATTTAACTTTCCCCTTTTACCAAATCGTACCACACCTTTCCAAGGTGATACCTTCAACATAACACGGTCACCAACTTAAAATTCTATATCCTTCCTTCTCTTATCGGCATAACTCTTTTGCCTACTTCTGGTTTTTTTCAATCTTTCTTTAATCTGTACGATCTTCTCGGTAGTCTCATGAATAATTTCTGGGCCTGTGAGTTGAGCATACCCAACCTCATTCCAACAGATAGGAGACCTACACTTTCTACCATACAGAGCTTCAAACGGTGCGGCTTTAATACTTGCATGATAGCTATTATTATAAAAAAATTCAGCCAACGGCAAATATCTATCCCACTCATTACCAAAATCAATGACGCATGCTCGTAACATGTCTTCTAACGTTTCAATGGTCCTTTCACTCTGACCATCCGTCTGCGAATGATAAGCGGTGCTCATATCTAACTTAGTTCCCAAAGCTTCTTGTAAGGATTGCCAAAACCTCGATATAAATCGACTGTCTCGGTCAAAAATAATAGATACAGGAACACCATGTCTTGAAATGATTTCCTTCAAATATAAATGAGTAAGCTTCTCCATCGAATCTGTTTCTTTAATCGATAAGAAATGAGCTGACTTTGTGAGTCAGTCAATAATCACCCAAATGGTATCATAACCACCCACAACTCTCGGTAACTTCGTAATAAAATCCATCGTAATACCTTCCCACTTCCACTCAGGAATCTCAGGTTAAATCAAAAGTCCCGACGGTTTCTGATGTTCAGCTTTAACCTTAGCACAGGTCAAACACTTAGCTACATACGTAGCCACATCAGTTTTCAAATTAGGCTACCAATACAGTTCCTTAAGATCATGAAACATCTTTCCTGAACCAGGATGAATAGAGTACCTCGACTTATGAGCTTCATCCAAAACAAGTTGTAGCAGATCACCAAACTTCGGAACCCAAAGACGTCCTGCAAAGTACCTTGTACCATCGGTTCGTATCTCAAACTTCTTAGCCATGCCTCTGACTTTCTCGTTCACAAAATTCTCCTCCTTCAAGGCTTCTTATTGAGCTGCAAAAATCTGCCTTGCGAGGTTTGTTCGAGTTGTCATATTCAAAGCTCTAAACCTGTGAGGTTCAGCCCATTCTTTATGACTTAATGCATCGGCCACAACATTGGCCTTTCCCGGGTGATATAAAAGTTCGCAATCATAATTGTTCAACATCTCAACCCATCTTCGTTGCCTCATATTCAACTATTTCTGATCAAGGATATGTTAAAGACTTTTGTGATCAGTGTACACTGTACTTTTGACCCCATAAAGATAATGTCTCCAAATCTTAAGCGCAAACACAACAGCTTCCAACTCTAAATCATGGGTTGTATAATTCTGCCCGTGAATCTTCAACTGACGTGACGCGTATGCAATAACTTTCTTTCGTTGCATCAAAACACAACCAAAGCCCTGACGCGAAGCATCAGAATAAACAACAAAATCGTCATTACCCTCAGGTAGTGATAATATCAGAGCGGTAGTCAACTTCTTCATCAGAGTTTGGAAAGCAGTCTCTTGTTCATCCCTCCACTCATACTTCTTCCCCTTATGCGTTAAAGCAGTTAGAGGTTTAGCTATACGAGAGAAATCTTGAATGAACCTTCTATAATAACCTGCCAACCCTAGAAACTGACGAATCTGAGTAGGAGTCTTCGGAATTTCCCACTTCTTAATTGCCTCAATCTTGGCAGGATCAACTTGTATTCCCTGTTTACTAACAATATGTCCAAGAAATTGAACTTCTCTTAACCAAAAAGCACACTTAGAGAACTTAGCGTACAACTCTTCTTTCCTCAACAAATCAAGCACCAACTTCAAATGTTCTTCGTGCTCTTCATCACCCTTGGAATAAATCAGGATGTCGTTAATGAAAACAATGACGAATTTGTCCAGATAGGGTCTACACACATGATTCATGAGGTTCATGAACACAGCAGGTGCATTTGTCAATCCGAACGGCATAACAAGGAATTCGTAGTGACCATAACGGGTGCGAAAAGCGGTTTTCGGAACATCAGATTCTTTAACACGAAGTTGATGATAATCGAAACAAAGATCAATTTTAGAATAAATAGACGACCCTTGAAGCTGATCGAACAGATCATCAATTCTTGGAAGTGGGTAACGGTTTTTAACTGTAAGCTTTTTCAACTCACGATAATCAATACACAAACGGAAGGAACCATCTTTCTTCTTAACAAACAAAATAGGAGCTCCCCAAGGGGACGAACTGGGATGAATAAAACCCTTGTCTAATAACTCACAGAGTTGACTCGACAATTCTTGAAGTTCGGACGGCACAAGTTGGTAAGGAGCACGTGTTACAGGAGCAGCATCGAGAACAAGATCGATTTGAAATTCTACCACGCGTTGCGGCGGAAGGCCAGGTAAATCTTCAAAAAACACCTCGGGAAAATCTCTAACAATAGGAACATCACCAATGCTCTTCTCTTCTTTATCAAAATCAGCAACATGGGCTAGAATAGCATGACAGCCTTGCGAAGATGTTTATGAACTTTCAAACAGCTAATAAGATTTAACTGTCTGCATTTCTTATCCCCCAAAACCATCAGCAGCTCTCCAACCACATTAGTAATACGGATAGCTTTCTCATAACACACGATTTCAGCACGATTCGCAGACAACCAATCCATACCAATAACAACGTCAAAACTGCCTAGGTCAATCGGTATTAAGTCTACCTCAAAATCTCTACCAGCCAGATTAATGTTACATTTACGATACACGGTCTTAGCAGTAAGCACTTTACCATTATCTACCTCTACAACATAAGTTCTGTCTAAAGGAGTTAACGGTGTTTTGATTTTTGGACTAAATTTACTCGACACAAAACTCAAATCAGCCCCTGAATCAAATAGTACATAAATTGATAAATCGTTGACCGAGAACATACCCGTAGCAATTTTTGGATCTTCCTCAGCATCCCTGGCATTAATGTTGAATGCTCTTTCACGTGCATTCTCAGTAGTCTTCTTGTTAGGACAGGCATCACGGAAATGCCCCGACTTACCACATTCATAAAAAAACCTTCTGATTACCACCATTTCTCAGCTTCCCATTACCTCCATTGTTACCAGCATTATTACCACCACTAGCAGCAGGAGTAGCAGTACCCTGCATAATCACCGTACAATCTTTAGCAATGTGTCCCTGCTTGGAACACCTCTTACAAGTAACCGTACAATAACCATCATGAGCCTTATAACATCGCGGGCAAACACGCTGATTACGGTTATTAGAACCAGAAGTATCTTGTTTCTTCTGATGACTTTGGTTCTGGTTGCGATTGTTATCCCACTTCCTTTTCTCATTATCATCCTTCTTAACAACTTCCTCACTGGCATCAGTTACAGCTTTCTTACTTCTTCTCAAAATCTTATCATTAAAGCTTATGCGCCATAGACATAGCAGCTTCAATAGTCTGGGGCTCACTAGACTCAACCCCATGCTCAATCTGTTCAGATAATCCATCAATATAAGCTTCAATCTTAAGGTTCTCATCAGCATAAGTGTTTGGGCACAACAATGTCAATTCAAAGAACCTTTGCTAATAGGCATCTAAATCGATGCCCTTCATCTTTAAGTTCTTAAGCTCAGTCTCCAACTTCTTAAGTTCACCCATGGGACGATAACGGGTGATCATCCTCTATTTAAAATTATTCCAAGACAAACCATAGGCAGCATCATTACCCAAACTACTAACCAAATTATTCCACCAAGTTAAGACACTGTCTTTGAGAGTGCAGCTGGCGAAACTAACCTTGTCCTCATCTCGGACTCTACTAACTCGGAAAATAGACTCAATCTTCTCAAACCAACGAGTAAGTCTAATGGGTCCTTCGGTGCCACTAAATTCTTGTGGACGACTAGCCATGAAAGTCTTATGGGAGCACCCCACCTGGTAGTTGGCTTTAACATTAGCATTAGCTGCCATAGCAGCTACTATCCCTTCAGAAATTAGGCATTGTATGCAAGCTTCATTGGACTCACGGGGAGGCATGATCTTCAAAAGAAAATAACACAGCCGTTAGTACTAAGAATAATACCAGTGTTATAAAGGAATAGATCGAACACGAAAAGATTAACCATTAAAATAATAGTCAATAAACACTATGAGTAATAACATGATAGTTTTGATAGTTATAGAAATAGCCACCACATGCATACATACTTTATGATAAAAATCATACAACATACATAGCACCTAACATACATGAACTATATTACGCATAATATAACATGCCAAGAGTCACAACATCCGAAATAAAATATGATAATGATAACCAAATGTTATAAAAGAAATAACCATCCATACATAAATGAAAATATCCCATAACAAAATCCTCGGCAAAACGTCGTACATCACTCAAAAATGAATGTATTAAAAAGACAAATAGTCTATGAAATAAAATAATCACTCATGATATCATCACATCACATCTGCTTGGAGCGGGTGTGATAAGCTGGGCCGGTATGAGGCTCGTCAGGAGTCTCATACTTCCTCAACTTTCCTTTCACCTCCTCCAACTTCGTCTTCAGACCACGAACCACGCTCTCAAGAGCCTCGAACTTAGCTTCCACCTCACAGTTACGCTTCCTATTCTCTAACTTGATCCTATGCTTGAAGCTAACGAATGTATCCATATCAGCTCTAATCTCATCCATCACCTCCGTATGCGACAAGACACGCATACAGTTGCTAAGAGCATCAATGCGAGTCTAATTCGTATATGCCCTAGTCATATGAGTGATGGTAGCCATGTAGTAGTTAACAGGGTCTCTCAGGCGAGGCTGTCGTGCACGACAAGCGGCAGACGGGGAAACCGGAGCAGGAACGGAGTTGTTGCTTGAAGCCGACATCTGCAAACAGTAAAACCACAAACCACATACAAAATAAAAGTACCAAAAGTAATAATTTATAATTATCCCTCATAAGAAATGAAATGCATAATAATGCTATATCAAGAAGGGTCGGGCTGTAGACTAGACTCTAACGCACCCTAAAAACAACGGGTTGACCACATTATGACCGCCTAGTTCCCTACAACCAGAGCTCTGATACCAACTGTGATGGCCCCGTCAATACACTTAACGGCTCCGTCACTTGGTCCCATAGCTTGATTGAACTTTAAATGAATTTAATAAACAACATTGCATTCTTTTATTCAAAAAGTTTCCCAAAAAGGAAATTTACCAAAATATGTAGTTTAAACAAACCCAACATACTAAATATCCAAAGTTGACATAAAACATAGCCAACCAAATACCCACAAGTTTAAATATCAAAAAAGAGAATGCAATTTTAATGTTTCATAAAGTGTTTAACAAAATCTACCCAAATGCATGCTGACACTTCTAACACAGCGGAAGCACCAAACAAATCAAGTACCTGTGAAAATATAACGACCCGTCCTAATCTATCTAGCCAAATACATTACATTTGGTTACATTGCGAGGTACTTGACCTCTATATGAAACATTTTACAAACATTGCATTCGTTTTTTAAAAGACAAACTTTCATTACATCGAATCTTGACGGCATGCATACCATTTCATAATAAATCCAACTATAACTGACTTAATATTAATCTTGATGAACTCAATGACTCAAATATATGTCATGAATGACTCCAAGTAATATCTCTAAAATGAGAAAATGCACAACGGAAGATTTCTTTCATACCTGAGAATAAACATGCTTTCAAGTGTCAACCAAAAGGTTGGTGAGTTCATTAGTTTATCATAAACATTTATTTCCATCATTTTAATAGACAACAAGATTTCATATTTTCATAAACATCATTCTCATATCAGGCATTTCGCAAACTGCATAGAGATAAAAATCATTCATATGGTGAACACCTGCTAACCGACATTAACAAGATGCATATAGAATATCCCCATCATTCCGGGACACCCATCGGACATGATAAAATCGAAGTACTAAAGCATTCCAAATTCCAGGATGGGGGTTGTTAGTTCCCGTAGATCTACCTTTAGGATTCGCGTCAATTAGGGGTGCACTAATTCATCCATATAATGTAGTTTCGATCACTTGTGTCTATTTCGTAAAGCATTTATAAAAGCAGCGCATGTATTCTCAGTCCCAAAAATATATATTGCAAAAAGCATTTAAAAAGGGAGCAAATGAAACTCACAGTACGATATTTTGAAGTAAAAATATGCATACGACGATACTAAACAATGCATGGTTGGTCTCGGATTCACGAACCTATATCATTTGTATATTCATTAACATATATAATCGTAATCGAATAAATATTTTTATTATATTTTAATTTATATATTATGTATAGTTAATTTGTGTATTCATTCAAATTGATTAATATTTATATAGTTATATTAATATGTCCATATTTATATACATAATTGTTTAGTGTTACATTTAAAAAAAAACGATAGTTTGTCATTTGTAAGTATTTAAATAAATAATTTTAATAGATTTGCTATATATAGTTATCTGAAATTTTATTATAATTATAGTATAAGTAATAAGTATATTTATGTACAAAATATTTATTTATTTGAAAAGATAGTTTTTTTTATAATAATAATGATTTACTAGTAATAATAATAATAACTTTGTTAATAATAATAACAATATTGTTAATACTGGTACTTATAACAATAATAGACATTTTATTGATAATGCTAATATTAATAATCATATTACTTAATAATAAATCTTATGTTGATCATAATATTAGTAATAACAATAATAATAATAATAATTATAATAATACTAATAATACTTGAATGATAAAAAAGATATACTAATGATAATGACGTCTTTAATACTTATAAATATAAATATGTTCTTAGTAATAATAATTATAATTCTAACTTTCATAATATTAATAATCATAATAATAACCATAATCATTAATACACATAATAATAATAATAATAATAATAATAATAATAATAATAATAATAATAATAATAATAATAATAATAATAATAATACAAATGAAAGAAAAATAAAGCTACCTTAAAGAAAATTGGCCTAACAAAAATACTGCAACTCCAGGGACTCGAAACCCCAACCTCTCTAAATCCGACACCATCCCTTAACCATTCCTTCAATCGCTCTTTTCTGATTTTTATTGCAATTTAATTTACTTAACCAAACTATCTATCTGCATTCTTTCCTTCTTCAATCCCTCGACCAGGAACTTCCCAAAATCAAAAATGAATTTATTTATGGATTTATACAAAACAGAGACCACTTATAATCATGTTTTTAATTTAACAGACACGAAATAAATAAAAAGAAAATAAAATAAAAACAGAAGTAGCTGAGGAACACGACTCATGAACCCAAACATCAATTCCATAATTACGACTGTTTTAGACCTTGCTTTCAACTTGAAATTTGCTTCAAATCTCACCTAGAAACTTTCTGTAACTTCAATTGGACCTAAAACATTTAATTGAATTCAAATTTTACCAAGAACGCGACGTCTGACTTTTGAAACATAAACTTTGACTTCAAAATTGAAACTCGATACTAAAAATTGGACCTTACAACTTTCCAGATAGTTTACTTGGAAGATTTCTATCTTAACTGCATTAATAGATTTTTAAAATTTTTAAAATTTCGATGAATTGAGTAAAATGTACACAAACAGAAGTTTTTCTGTGTTCTTCGACTTTTTCTGTTTTAATTCGACTTAATAAAGAGCTGTACAGGGTTTTTGTGATTTATAAATGATAATGTGAGGTTGGGTGGTATCTAGTACAACTGGAATCGTTTGTTTTATGTAACAATTTGATCAACAAAATTTTTACATCAGGTACCGTAATTAATAAAAAAAATTAAAAGTGATAGAGATTGCAAACGGAATTTGGCTGCTAATGTGATTCTAAATTCGTGATTTATACTAGAGGATCAATCATCTACAGATTGAAAGTGATTTGAAACTGAATTTGATTCTGTGGGAATTTAATTCAGTATTTTTATTTAATTAAAATTAGTAACAATAATATAGATTTATATTAGGAGTCTGTATGTATAATTCAGTATATATGTATACATATATACTCAGTATATGTAATTATATATATAAATATGTATTCTATATAAGTATATTTAATTTATATTCAATATTGATAGTAACTAGACATAATTACATTAATTATAATACAATTAATTAAAATACTAATAATTATAATAATAGGAATAATAATATTAATATTTAACATTATAATTATAATTATATTAATAATTATAAATAACAATAATGAATATATTTATTATAAAAATGATACTAATGATATTAATGGTAACAAATAATAACTTGTATTATTTAGTAATAATAATGTAACAATTTAAATGTATCAGGTTCCTATATATATATATATATATATATATATATATATATATATATATATATATATTAAATTAGTAATATTAATAATACTGATATTAATATTAATCATAAATAATAACATCTATCTTTTAACTCGTAATCCAATATATAGATATTACAACCATGTATTTAATATTTGATACTTATACGTTTTGATATTTTTCAATTAATTTTCTAGATTTCTTATTCATATATATATATATATATATATATATATATATATATATATATATATATATATATATATATATATATATATATATATATATATATATATATATATATATATATATATATATATATATATATACATACATATATTTATTTTAACAATCTTATTATCTTGTATATTCTTTTACTTATTTATTATTGTTTCATATTACTATGTATACTTACATTTATATATCTAATTGTATATATATTTATATATATATATATATATATATATATATATATATATATATATATATATATATATGTAATAACATATATTGAATATTTAATATTTATACCTTACAATATAATAATAATTATTTATAGAAATCATGTATAATAATATCATATATTTATTTATATATATATATTCATATAATAGTAACTTAATTATTCTATTTATTATTTTTCATTTATAATTCCAATTAAATAAGTGTACTTTATTTATTCAAAATATTATATATAAACTTATACTTATATTTGCATATATATATATATTCATTTACAAACAATTGTTCGTGAATCGTCGGGAATGGTCAAAGGTTAAATGAATCTATGAAATTAGTTCACTAGTTTTGAGACTCAACATTTCTGACTTTACTTATCGTGTCGAAATCACATTAAGATTAAGTTTAAATTTTGTCGAAAATTTCCGGGTCGTCACAGTACCTACCCGTTAAAGAAATTTCGTCCCGAAATTTGATTAGGATGGTCATGGCTAACAATAAAAATGTTTTTATGACGAATATGAGTCGATAAATAGAGTTTTATCACCATTGAGTAATATGAATAAGACATTTCGATTACTCGAAGAGTATGAATGAAGCTATCACTAAATAGTGAAATGAGAAAGACAAGTTTCATTATAACTTTTGACTAGTCATGGTTGAATTCCGGAATTCGAGGAATTTAGAGCAAATCTTCGAAATCTAAAAGATTTGATTCTTCGGTGTGGTTATCAGTCCTGATTGCTCTGTCAGACATTTTTACTATAAATCAACTTCCTCCGTTCCATTACTTTCATCATTCCTATACTTTCTTTTTTAGTTCATACATCCAAAGGATTGTAAAAATGCTTAATCTCGTTCTAATCCTTGATATTTTCCTAATTATCATTTCTGTCATCCTTCTTTTCAATCTTCCACCAGAAAAATCTGTTTACTTCTACTATTACCTTGGGGTGATACTATTCTTAATTCTACCGTGTCTTTATATTGCTATTTGTATTAATATCCACGATTTGTAACCTCCGTGTTGTTATCGGGCTTTATATTTTCTCTTATATCTTGGAGCTCTTTGCCTTTTTATTATCTTCTCGATATTTAGTAAAGCGAGTAACGGTCCAGAATTCGTAAGTATGAACTTCGAATGAACTTAATGTTCTAAACAAGAAAGAACGTAATGGCACGATTTAATTTGTCAAATTACCAGAATCATTGAGAATAGAACTATCAAGAATATACTATCTTGATGTGTTCAGAAGTTAAGCAGAATGAAAGAGTTATGTAACATGGCACATGATGACGTTATGATCTGTGAATCATCACGTCCCATTAAAAACTCATCATGACTTACTGTAATATAATCACGTTGATCAAGTGTCATTATATTATACTAACTCATGCTTCAGTTCCCAACATTACTTCAAAATCATTCATATTTTAAACTCGAAGGTTTTAGAATTTAGAAACTAAAATAGTTTCTTGTATGATGTAACACAGATAGCACGAAGAGATAACTAATTTTGGATAAGAAGAGTTATGAAAATATCCTCAGAAATATTGAAGATGTTTATGATGATATTTTCAGAATTTCTAAGATCGAAGGTTGATGAAGAAAGATTTTCCACAAGATTTAATATGAGTATAGAGCAAGGTTTTCTCTACAGATTTCATTGGATACAGAATTATCTGGATTCTTTGAATATAGGGTTTGGTCCTTGTATTTGTCCCTGGCCTCCTTCGTGGTTAGCTCAATCCGTTTTCCAGTTCCAACTTTTCTGAGCTTTTCCAACATACTATTCTTTATTATCAAACTTCTGGCTGTTAAGATCGTTTATAGTTTTTACTGCTTCATTCAGCTTTTTCAACATTCCGAGTATTGATTCGTAGACTGGGTGCTTTTCAAAATTTCAGAATGGAAGGTCATAATTCTAAGAGATAAAGGTTATATGTATACCTATAACTGTTGTTGTAGAATTATTGCGAGATTCAAAATACTGATTGCTGATTCCCGGTAATTGGTAATGCAATACTTGTTACAAGATGCAGACGAATATATGATAAGGTTTTAATGAACAAATATAATGGTTCTTTGAAGAGACTTAAGCCAATGAGTAATGAAGTTGCTGGTAAGTTTACTGCTAATGTGGCGGAATATAAAAGGTTCCCCGACAATGACGAAAGGCAGACTTATATATCAAGGCTATAATAAGGCTAATCCGAATGAAAGTCGAAGTTGACTTGCTGGAGCTGTGACAAAATTTGCTAAGTTGGAAAGAGATTGCAAAGTTATTTTCGGTAATAACAACGTTAAAGGAATTAGCACAGCTACGTGTTAAACGTTTACTCAGTTTCCGAGAGTTTTTTAGGTGCATAACTATATGCATCAATCTTTTCTTCCGTAGGTAAAGTGCGGTTGGTTCATCCTTTCGATTGAGGTGTTTTCAAGAATCATGAAAGGTTTGAACGCAGATTGTAATCGTCAAGATACAAATGAGGTTTAAGATGAGATTAAGTGGCAAACTTGAAAAAATATTTAGTTTCATATGTTATAATCAATATTTTAATTCATTTTAATTGTCCAATGTTATTAGTCCACAGTCGATAGTCCACAGTAACAGTCCAATAATTCATATATAGTTTAATATATAATATTAAAATTAATTAATACGTATCGTGACCCGTGTACATGTCTCAGACTCGATCACAACTCAAAGTATATATATTATTATAGAATCAATCTCAACCCTGTATAGCTAACTCGATCATTACTGCATATAGAGTGTCTATGGTTATTCCAAATAAAATATATAGATGCGTCAATATGATATGTCAAAACCTTGTATACGTGTCCCGATATTTAAAGTGCGTAAAATAAATAACAGAAATTAAATGACGATAAATAAAATTTGCGAGAATATAAATTGCGATAATTAAATTGCGATAAATAAAATGTAATCAGTTAGCTAGGAACAGTTAGCTAGGAATAGTTAGCGTGGATTCTTAACAAAATTTCTCATAGTTAATTTGTTTGTTTCTAACAAATTTTATTTTGTCCAATGTTTTCTTCATTATGCCACTTGTTGGATTCTGATAGGTCAAAATCCAAATATGAAATTGAATGAAAATGGTTATTCTGTGGTGAATGGATTCGTATATCTGTGGATGTAAGTAGAATAGTAAATGACTGTTAAATCAGCTTCAAAGAATGTACAGTGTAACTTATTAAGGTAAAATCTAAATATTCCTCGGGTATTACCTACCCGTTAAAATATTTTTACCATTAACAGTTTGTACAAAAGAATTTTTAATTACCATCTTTATGAAAACATATATACATATATATTTTCTTCAGATATAATCATGGATTTAATGAGTTAATATGATATTAAGCTCATTTGATTTTCGGTTAGAACTAGAATACATAATCTCAAAAACATTAGAGATTACATAATCGCCATGAAGAATGAAGATAATTGATGTAGAACGATACGTAGAACGATGATTATACTCAAGGTACAGAATGAGATGTTGAGGCATGGATTGTTGATGGTACTGGTGTCGATGTTGGTGGTACTGTTGGTGCCGGTGGTGTTGATGACGCTGGTAAGTTTTGCACCATATTCTCCAAATTTATTACTCGAGCGCGAATCTCATTGAATTCTTCCATTACTCTAGGATGATTGTCGGTCAGAACGAGCAGATGAAAAGGTTTAGAATTTTAGAGTGAATATATTCGTGGCGAGATACTCTGGAAATGAGTGTGGAAATGGTGTTTCGAATGGGTTCGCCGGTAAGTGCTTCAGGTTCTTCGTTAAGAGGGGAATGTGGTGGATGGAAAGGATCGCCTTCTTCGCATCTCCATCGGTTAAGTCGTCTACGAACCCATCAGATGAATTGGGGATGGCTGATTGATTGATTCATTCTGGTGACGCTACTTTCGGAGCTTAGGTGAACATCCATGCCGGAATAGCTGTCGGGTTCTGAAGAACTTTAACTAGTAACGAGTTCCATTTCGTACGAATGAGTAAAGGATTTTTTTTTCCGATATAAAATAATTTTCGGCTATCGGGTGGTATTCTGATTACATAGAATATCTATATATAGAACAAAAGATTTCGTAGATTACGGAGGAATTTACGGCATATGTCAGGCAAATCTACAGTAACAGATACACTAGGATATGAATTATGAGATACGCCAAGATATGAATTTTGTCTATACACTATTCATGCAATCAATGCAGTAAGATGTGTCTAGACTTAAGAATGATAAGTAGGTAATTTCCGACAAAAATGATAAGCAAAACTTTTGACATGCAGACACGGTCGAAGTCCAGACTCACTAATGCATCTAAATAACTATCAGTTAGACACACTAATGCAAGACCTGGTTCGCTAAGATCACCGCTCTGATACCACCTATAACGACCCGTCCTAATCCATCTGGACGAATACATTACATTTGGTTACATCGCGAGGTACTTGACCTCTATATGATACATTTTACAAACATTGCATTCATTTTTTAAAAGACAAAGTTTCATTACATCGAAGCTTGACGGCATGCATACCATTTCATAATAAATCCAAATATAATTGACTTAATATTAATCTTGATGAACTCAACGACTCGAATGCAACGTCTTTTGAAATATGTCATGAATGACTCCAAGTAATATTTCTAAAATGAGCAAATGCACAGCAGAAGATTTCTTTCATACCTGAGAATAAACATGCTTTCAAGTGTCAACCAAAAGGTTGGTGAGTTCATTAGTTTATCATAAACATTCATTTCCATCATTTTAATAGACCACAGGATTTCATATTTTCATAAACATCATTCTCATATCAGGCATTTCACAAACTGCATAGAGATAAAAATCATTCATATGGTGAACACCTGGTAACCGACATTAACAAGATGCATATAGAATATCCCCATCATTCCGGGACACCCATCGGACATGATAAAATCGAAGTACTAAAGCATTCCAAATTCCAGAATGGGGGATGTTAGTTCCCGTAGATCTACCTTTAGGATTCGCGTCAATTAGGGGTGCACTAATTCTCAAAATTAGTGATGTTCCCTAATTCTTAGGCTACCAAGCTAAAAGGGGCATATTCAGTTTGATAATTCAACCATAGAATGTAGTTTCAATCAATTGTGTCTATTTCGTAAAGCATTTATAAAAGCAGCGCATGTATTCTCAGTCCCAAAAATATATATTGCAAAAAGCATTTAAAAAGGGAGCAAATGAAACTCACAGTACGATATTTTGTAGTAAAAATATGCATACGACGATACTGAACAATGCAAGGTTGGTCTCGAATTCACGAACCTATATCATTTGTATATTCATTAACATATATAATCGTAATCGAATAAATATTTTTATTATATTTTAATTTATATATTATGTATAGTTAATTTGTGTATTCATTCAAATTGATTAATATTTATATAATTATATTAATATGTCCATATTTATATACATAATTGTTTGGTGTTACATTTTAAAAAAAAAACGATAGATTGTCATTTGTAAGTATTTATATAAATAATCTCAATAGATTTGCTATATATAGTTATCTGAAATTTTATTATAATTATAATATAAGTAATAAGTATATTTATGTACAAAATATTTATTTATTTGAAAAGATAGTTTTTTTTTTTGAAAATAATAATGATTTACTAGTAATAATAATAATAACTTTGTTAATAATAACAATAATATTGTTAATACTGGTACTTATAACAATAATAGAAATTTTATTGATAATGCTAATATTAATAATCATATTACTTAATAATAAATCTTATATTGATCATAATATTAGTAATAATAATAATAATAATAATAATAATAATAATAATAATAATAATAATAATAATAATAATAATAATAATAATAATAATAATAATAATAATAATAATTATAATAATAATAATACTTGAATGATAAAAGAGATATACTAATGATAATGACGTCTTTAATACTTATAAATATAAATATGTTCTTAGTAATAATAATTATAATTCTAACTTTCATAATATTAATAACCATAATAATAACCATAATTAATAATAATAATAATAATAATAATAATAATAATAATAATAATAATAATAATAATAATAATAATACAAATGAAAGAAAAATAAAGCTACCTTAAAGAAAATCGGCCTAACAAAAATACTGCGATTCCAGGGACTCGAACCCCCAACCTCTCGAAACCCGACACCATCCCTTAACCATTCCTTCAATCGCTCTTTTCTGATTTTAATTGCAATTTAATTTACTTAACCAAACTATCTATCTGCTTTCTTTCCTTCTTCAATCCCTCGACCATAAACTTCCCAAAATCAAAAACGAATTTATTTATGGATTTGTACAAAACAGAGACACTTATAATCATGTTTTTAATTTAACAGACACGAAATAAATAAAAAGAAAATAAAATAAAAACAGAAGTAGCTGAAGAACACGACTCATGAACCCAAACATTAATTCCATAATTACGACTGTTTTAGACCTTGCTTTCAACTTGAAATTTGTTTCAAATCTTACCTAGAAACTTTTTGTAACTTCAGTTGGAGCTAAAACATTTAATTGAATTCAAATTTTACCAAGAACGCGACGTTTGACTTTTGAAACATAAACTTTGACTTCAAAATTGAAACTCGATACTAAAAATTGGACCTTACAACTTTCCAGATAGTTTACTTGGAAGATTTCTATCTTAACTGCATTAATAGATTTTTAAAATTTTTAAAATTTCGACGAATTGAGTAAAATGTACACAAACAGAGGTTTTTCTGTGTTCTTCGACTTTTTCTATTTTAATTTGACTTAATAAAGAGCTGTACATGGTTTTTGTGATTTATAAATGATAATGTGAGGTTGGGTGGTATCTAGTACAACTGGAATCATTTGTTTTATGTAACAATTTGATCGACATAATTTTTACATCAGGTACCGTAATTAATAAAAAAATTAAAAGTGATAGAGATTGCAAACGGAATTTGGCTGCTAATGTGATTCTAAATTCGTGATTTGTACCAGAGGATCAATCATATACAGATTGAAAGTGATTTGAAACTGAATTTGATTCTGTGTGGATTTAATTTAATATTTTTATTTAATTAAAATTAGTAACAATAATATAGATTTATATTAGGAGTCTGTATGTATAATTCAGTATATATGTATATATATATACACGGTATATGTAATTATATATATAAATATGTACTCTCTATAAGTATACTTAATTTATATTCAATATTGATAGTAAATAGAAATAATTACATTAATTGTAATACAATTAATTAAAAATAATTAAAATACTAATAATTATAATAATAGGAATAATAATATTAATATTCAACATTATAATTATAATTATATTAATAATTATAAATAACAATAATGAATATATTTATTATAAAAATGATACTAATGATATTAATGGTAACAAATAATAACTTGTATTATTTAGTAATAATAATGTAACAATTTAAATGTATCAGATTCCTATCTATATATATTAAATTAGTAATATTAATAATACTAATATTAATATTAATCATAAATAATAAGATCTATCTTTTAACTTATAATCCAATATATAGATATTACAACCATGTATTTAATATTTGATACTTATACGTTTTGATATTTTTCAATTAATTTTATAGATTTCTTATTCATATATATATATATATATATATATATATATATATATATATATATATATATATATATATATATATATATATATATATATATATATATATATATATATATATATATATATATATGTATATACATATATTTATTTTAACAATCTTATTATCTTGTATATTATTTTACTTATTTATTATTGTTTCATATTACTATGCATACTTACATTTATATATATATATATATATATATATATATATATATATATATATATATATATAATATTTAATATTTATACCTTACAATATAATAATAATTATTTATAGAAATCATGCATAATAATATCATTTATTTATTTATATATATTCATATAATAGTAACTTAATTATTCTATTTATTATTTTTCATTTATAATTCCAATTAATTAAGTGTACTTTATTTATTCAAAATATTATATATAAACTTATACTTATATTTACATATATATATTCATTTATAAACATTTGTTCGTGAATCGTCGGGAATGGTCAAAGGTTAAATGAATCTATGAAATTAGTTCACTAGTTTTGAGACTCAACATTTCAGACTTTGCTTATCGTGTCGAAATCACATTAAGATTAAGTTTAAATTTGGTCGGAAATTTCTGGGTCATCACAGAAAACATGCGAGTAAACTGGCAACAAAAATGTTGAGTGAATCATAGGTTTAAATAAACGAATAAACTTTAGACCACAAGATTTAAAATGTTAGAAAACATAAAATATTATTCCATTATCTATGAGCCACCTGGTAACCACTTAACCATTTATTTACCCTTGCCAAACACAATATATATATATATATATACACCGAACAAGTGTATCTTCAAATAAATACGAAGTACTAACACATTCCGATTATAAATTGCTAGCGCGACTAGCTCGAAATGGGGCTGTCAAGCCCGATAAATGTAACACCTCGTCAAAATCCATTAACGGCGATGTTAACTCTGGTACCAGTGCTTGGCTTGACTTCTATGTAACAGCAAAGTTATACAGCGGAAGCAAAAAGTACCTGAGAATAAACATGCTTAAAAAGTCAACACGAGGTTGAGTGAGTTCATAGGTTTGTCATAATTAATGATTTTGATAATAGTAATAGATCACAAGATTTCAGTTTCCATAAATATTTTACACCGCAGTGTAATAAAAAGATTCTACAACCATGGGCACCTGGTAACAGCCTTAACGATAATAATATAATAATGAATACCCCTGATGTCTATAGAGCACCGAATCAAGTACGAAAAATACCCTCGAAGTACTAAACATCCGTTGACTGCTAGCGCGACTAGCCCGGATGGGGTTGTCAAACTCGATTGATCTATCAATAGGATTCGCGCCTACGGTACAAAGACCGATAGATTACGTTACCAAGCTTGGGGAATATTTGTGATTCTAACCCACGTAGAATTTAGTTTAGTACTTGTATCTATTTTGTAAAACATATATAAAACATTGCATGTATTCTCAGCCCAAAATATAGATAAAAAGGGAGCTATGAAAACTCACGATACGATAGTTTGTATGATATGCGTATGACAGCACTGAACAAGTACAGAGTTGTCCTCGGATTCACGAACCTATATCAAGTATATATATTAACACATATACTCGTAATTGAATAAGTTTATATATGTTATTTCAATTGTTATATATTTCTGTAGTTATATTTATTTATATATATATATATATATATATATATATATATATATATATATATATATATATATATATATATATATATATATATATATATATATATATATATATATATATATATATATATATATATATATATATATATATGTTTGATTGGTATTATATTAAAATACCTAATTTGTTATATATAAATATTTATATAAAAATGTTAATCTCTTTGTTATATAATTATATGAAATATAATTGTAGTATATGAAATAAGTGTATTCAATGTACAAAATATTTATTTGTA
The DNA here is from genome assembly GCF_046630445.1 of Rutidosis leptorrhynchoides. NCBI lineage: Eukaryota > Viridiplantae > Streptophyta > Magnoliopsida > Asterales > Asteraceae > Rutidosis > Rutidosis leptorrhynchoides. The sequence continues at coordinate 428,942,845 of NC_092334.1, read as the reverse complement.
AAAATAATAGTTTCGATAATAATGATTTACTAATAATTATAATAATAATGGTAATAATAGTAATTTTAATACAATTGATAGATTTACTAATAATTATAAAGTAAAGATGATAGTTTTAATAATAGTAAAAACAATAATTTTTGTAAAAATGATAATAACGATAGTAATTTTTAATAATAATAATACTAATAAAGATAATCATATTAGTAATAATAATAATGATAACATTAATAATACTTATAAATATAAAATGATACTAGTACTAATAACAATAATGATAATAATAATTTGTATTGGTTTCAAAATAATAATAATAATAATTCTAATCATAATAATGATGATAATATTTAAAATGATAATAATAAAGATAGTTTTTAATAATAATACCAATAATTATAATGATAATACTATAATTATAATAATAATACTAGTAATACTAATAATACTTTTAATACTAGTAACAATAATAATAATACTACTACTAATTAGATTAATGATAATAATAATTATCATAATAATAATAATAATAATAATAATAATAATAATAATAATAATAATAATAATAATAATAATAATAATAATAATAATAATAATAATAATAATAATGAAAACTACCTTATAAAGCTTTTTCCAAAAAGATTGTCCAAGACGGGACTTGAACCCGAGACCTCACGCTCACCCGACAACACCCTAAACCATGGAACTATTTCGTTATTTCTGTTTTAATCCTAACCCAAATGTATATAACCTGTGCCTTTTTCTGTTTCTATTACTTTTCTTCTTCAAAAATTCGATCGGCCACATCAAGATCATAACAGTAAAACTCATTTGATTATAATTGTATTTGAAACAGTCACGACTTGTGTGATTAATAGAAAACAAAACGAAGAAAAAAAATTAAAAGGATAAAGATGTTGTTGCTGTCGACGGGTTTAAAAAAATAATTGATTTTGATTTAGAGAACGTTTTGGATCATGATTCCTAAATGAAATAAGTCCTAATTCACTCCTAGAAACTTTTAAAATTATCAATTTGACTGAAAATATCAACACAAGAACGAATTTCGTGATGAACAACTTGGTTGACCTTTTAATTCAAAAGTTTGACTTCAAAATTCGAACTCAATACAATGAATTGGAACTTGAAACTTTGCGGTTAGTTTGAGTAATTTATTCCTAACAAAACTGCAATTAAGGATTTTGTAATGGATTTCGAAATCGAAGCTTTAAAAAAAATGATTCAAATACAGAGGTATCGACAAAAGAAAGAAAAAGAAGAAAAAAAAATATGAATTTCTGTTATGGATTCTTTTTGTATACTTATTGATAATGAACACCAACTGATTTTATAACAGGAAAATAAAAAGCTCGATCACTATAGACCAAAAGCAAAACCAGTAGAGAAAAAAAAATAACCACGATTTGAAATAAAAAAATAGAAACAGAGATATATATAAAAAATATAAAGCAGATGCTGGATCACGATTGCTTAAAATAAAAAGCAGATATGATTTTAAAAAAAATATAAAAATCAAAAGCTGTTAGTTCATGATTTTTGACTTTTTATTTTTTTATTTGATATTAGTAATTAATATTAATAATAATAATAATAATAAAAATAATAATAATAATAATAATAATAATAATAATACTTTTAATATTATTAAGAGTAATACTAATAATAATAATATAAATAATAATAATATAAATGACAAAATTATTACTAATATCAATAACAATAGTACTAGTTATTATAAAATGATACAAATTCTAATATTAATGATAATAATAATAATAATCATAATGATGATAATAATACTAAAATGATAAGATTACTAATGATAATAATATTGATAATAATAATATTTTTAATATCATTAATAATAATATTAGTAATGATAATACTCTTAATAATAATAATAATAATAATAATAATAATAATAATATTTTTTTTAATAATAACAATACTGATAATAATGATATTAATTATTGATATATTGTTTAAAAATAATAATAATAATAATAATAATATTAATATAATGAATTAATATTAATGCATAATTATTTACGAATAATGGTTCGTGAATCGTCGAAATTAGTCGAAGTTAGGTTTAAATTTAGTCGGAAATTTTCGGGTTGTTATAGTACCTACCCGTTAAAAGAAATTTCGTCCCAAAATTTAGTTGTTGCCATCAATATTAGGGCAGACAAATAGAGAGGAGTTCATGAAAATTACAGTCATGATATTTGATAGAGATCGTCATTGTTTGCAACAAGAATATTGTAATGATGAATATGAGTTGAAAAATAGAGTTTTATCTACTTTAAATAATATGGATAAAACAATTTGATTATAGGAAGAGTATAAGCGAAGCTATCACAAAAGAGTGAAATGAGGAAATTAAATGTTTGCCTTAACTTTTGATATGGTTAAAGTTGATTTCCGAAATTCAAGAGATTAAAGAAAACCTTCGTAATCTATAAGATTTGATTCTCCGATAATTAAGGAATTTTGGGATTTCTTTGATTAAATGCGGTAAATTGTCTCGATTGCTGTGTCTGGAATTTCGTTATAAATTAGCTTTTTTCGTTCCATTATCTTTACCACTTATATACTTTCTTTCTCAATTCAAACTTTCAAAAGATTAAGGAAATGCTTAATCCAGTTCTGATCCTTGTTATTATATTGACCATATATATAGTCATTCTTCTTTTTCATTTACCACCAGAGGAATTTGTTTTCTTCTACCATTCCCTTGGGGTTATAATGTTTTTAATTCTCCCGTGTCTTTACGTTGCTATACGTATTGATATACACAGTTTGTAATTTTCGTGTTGTTATCGGGCTTTATATTTTCCCTTATATGTCAGAGCTCTTTGCCTTTTTATTCTCTTCTCGACTCTAAGTACAACAAGTAATGGTCCAGAATTCGTAGGTATGGTGTTTTCGAATTATCATAATATTCAAAGTAGAAAGGAATTGTAGTAGCACGATTTGATTTTGTCAAATTACCAGAATATCCGGAAAAGACCGAATCATCAAGAAAAATATTTTCTTGATATGTTTAGAGGTTAAATAGAACGTAAGAGTCGTGTAACATGGCAAATGGTGATTATAAAGTCTATGAATCGTCATCTTCCATTAAAAATTTAGCACGACTTACTGTAATATAATCACGTTGGCCTGACGTCATTATATTATATTAACTCATGTTTCAATTCCCAACACTTCTCCAGAATTCATTCATAATTTATACTTAGGTTTTACAGAAGTTTTCAATATAATGTAATACAGATAGCACGAAGAGGTATATAATTTCGGACGAGAATATTTATGAAAATATCTTCAGAAATATCGAAGATATTTATGATGATATTTTAGAATTTCCAAGTTCGAAAGTTGATGAAGAAAAATTTTTCGCAAGCTTTTAACATGACTTCGGAGCAAGATATTCTCTAAAGATTTCATCGGATCCAGAATTTCCTGGATTCTTTGAATATAGGGTTTGGTCTTTGTATTTGTCCTTGGTCTCCTTCATGGTTAGCTCAATCCATTTTTTTAAGTTCCAAATCCGAGCTTTTCAATAAGTCATTCTTTATCATCAAACTTTTGACCATTATGACCATCTATAGCTTTTGCTGCTTCGTCAGCATTTTCAAGGTTAACGAATCTGAATCATTGATTATCAATCCAAGGTGTTTTCAAGAAATTTTATTTTTAGATGATTAAACGCTGATTGTAATCGTCAACGGATCTAATGGTTGACGAATAGGCGTTGTTGATTTCAAAAGCAATGAATGATAATTTCGGTGGTTTGATGTGATAATTCATCATAGAATACGAATGAATATAATTCATAGATGTGGTGATCTTTAGGTAGATAACACCTATTAAAGCTTTACTTGGATTATGATATGTCAAAATCAGAATATGTAATTGAATTTGTATGAAGATGGTTGTTCTTTAGTGAATGGATTCATATATCTTGTAGATGTATAGTTACTGATTATTGAATCAGAATTTGTAGAACGTACGGTGTAACATATGATGCCCCGTACAAAACCATCGTGTACGGATCATCAACAACAGGATCATTACAAGGTCAAACACTATATGCTGTTTTAAAATAAGTTTGCATTCATAAGAAAAGGTGACGTCATAACCAACACCAAATGTTTAACATACGATAATGTGCCTCTACGAATAGAAGGCGATAATAATAGTACGTGACCCAATGGTCGTTACAAATTCATAGTTTCAAAAGTAACATAGTTTGAATGCAAAATAAACGTTTCATACGAAGACATCTCTAATAAGCGCAGCGGGAGTCTACAAAGCATGGCAACTACAGCGGAAGCAATCAAACCTTAAGCACCAGAGAAAAACATGCTTAAAAACATCAACACAAAGGTTGGTGAGCTATAGTTTAAGTATAACAGTAATGTAAGGTAGGCCACGAGATTTCAGTGTTTCAAAATAGTATGAAAAGTATATGTATAACCGTGGGCACTTGGTAACTAACTTAACGTAAATAACACCCCCTAAAAGTACACTTGGCGAGTGCGTAAGTTTACGAAGTATTAAACACCCGTTAAATGCTAGCGCTACTAGCCCAAGTGGGGATGTCAAACCCTATGGATCCATATCTAAGATTCGCGTTCACCGGTTCAAAGACCAATGACTAAACGTTACCGAGCTAAGGAGAAAGTTTATGCCGTTGTATAACCCACACATATATAAAGTTTAAGTACTCGTGCCTAGTATGTAAAACATAAAATGCGCATGTATTCTCAGTCCCAAAATAGTTAAAGTAAAAAGGGATGCTATAACTCACAATGGAAAGTAGTAAAAGTCGATACGCGGGAATAGTAAGCAAGTGGTTGGTCCGGAAGGTCCTCAACCTAAGTCAAAAGTTACTAAGTCAGTAAATCATTCCCAAAGGTTTAAAAGTATGTAAATTAGGTCTTAAGTATCATCATCGTTCATCATTAATCAAAAAGTGTAAAGTAAGTTTCAATCAAGAATAGAGTTTAAAATAAAGGCTGACTTCGTTCAGTCGCCACGACCTCTATACAAAGTGAAATGAGGTGAGACCAGTGGCCATGGATCCGTATATGAGTCCCCTAGAGGCTGACCAATTTCCAGAACCAAACTAGTCTCGTTTGACCGTGGTGACGGTTTAAGTGAGAGTAGGTCAGAAATTTCAGTACAACGTTAAAAGGGTGTAGTGACTTTCGGATGGCTATAAATCATAAACCGTAACTCGGATTAAGACGAGGTCTAAACAGAAAATCATCTACTCGAACCAAAATAGCTGGAAATAAACTTTTCCAGTAGCCCAGGTTAATGATCAGTTCCAGAAAATAGTAAGTAAGGTGTTCCGGTGGGTTCTTGGTGCTTGATGCTCATCACGGTTCTCATCCTTGATGCGTATAGCTTCAAGTATACAACTCGTTGATGTGTTTGCATAATCTTTACCAAGTTTTGACCATCACAACACTAATGTAAGTCTAAGACATGTAGCACAACTCACTTAAGAGTTGCATGAAGGTTGATGAACCAAAGTTACATCAAGATCTTAGATCCGACACATACATGGGTTCTACTAGTAATATTAAGCTACAAACTTGAAAGTAAACTAAATAAACAAGATCTTAAGTTGTAGAACTTAGATCTTAGCTAGATCTTAAAGATCCTAGACTAGAAAGTCTAGATCTAGTGTTCTTAAGTTAGATCCTAAGTTACAAAACTTGGATCTACACTTTAATGAAACCATAAGTTATGAAACTTAGATTTTCAACTTGTAAAATGTATATATAAGCTTATAAACTCTTGTTTACAACAAATTTGGAAGACCATAAGCTATAGAAACTTAGATCCAACATAAGTGTGTGAAGTTATAACTAGAAAGTTATACTTCCATGTTCTTGAACTTATAAAGTTAACTTTAGTTTCAAGAAATATGAGATCAAGATTAACTAGTAATACTTGACCAAATTAACAACATCACAACTTTAAAGTACTTACAAAAGAAAGAAATAAACTAAAGTTACAAGTATTATGTTCATGTTTGTTTCATACTTAAGAAGATTCAAGTCAAGCTTGAATCTTAAGAGTTTAAGTCTACAAAACATGAACACAAAGAAGACAATCTAGCTTATGAACTTTAGATCTTGAAAACATTTAAGTGTAGAACCATAAACTAACAAGTTTAGATTCTTGTTCTTGGTTCTTCATCAAACAAAAGATGGAAGTAACCAAGATTACATGAAGATACAAGTTAGAAAACTTGATCTTTAACAACAAACAACAAATAATCAAACAAGTAGCAAAACAAGTAAAATGATGATGATATATTTCGGTTTTAATGGAAGAAAAAGAAAGAAATTAAAGCTTTGTTACTTACAAGATTGAGAGAAAAAAAGATGAGAGAAAAGAGTAGTATAAGTGTGTGTGTGAAATGAAATGAAAACTAGTGAATAAGTAACAAAGAAATTTGAAAATGGAACTCTCTTTCTCACCCTCTAGGCCGACGGTCAAGGAGCCAAAAGAGGCAAGCCAAAACTCAACTTTCCAATGTGGGAGAATGGTGAAAGCTTAGAATGGTATAAAGTTAAATGTATGGGGAAGAGTTTCTAGCATGCTTTTAGTATTTGTCTCATCATTAACTTAATTAATCCAAAGTTAAACTTAATAAGTTACTAGTAATGTGTTGGGCTCTCAACTAGTCCATTAAGATAAGTAGGGTGGGCTTCCAAGTCCATAACCATTAATAAAGGCCCAAGTCCAAGTAAGTAACAAATTAAATAAGTAAAGCCCAAGTAATTAACTACTTGCATTAGTTAATTAAAAATGATTAATAATAATTAATCCTGAACGTAAAAAATATTCAAAATATTATTCGTGAAAAGTACGTGTGTCACAAAGGCAAGTCGGGACATGTAAAGTCAATTACGATAACAAGTAAATGTATAAAAATACATTTAATAAAACACAAGTATTAATAATAAATATTAATAAATATACATTGGAATCCAGGGTTGTTACATTACCCACCTGTTAAAGAAAATTTTGTCCCGAAATTTTAAGCTGAGGTAGATGGAGGAGTTGGGAAAAGGTGAGGATACTTCTGCATCATTTGATCCTCTCATTCCCAAGTAAAATCAGGTCCTCGTTTGGCATTCCATCGGACTCGGACGATCAGAATCTTGTTATGTTTCAAAGTTTTGACCTCACGGTCCATAATTTCGACAGGCTCTTCCACGAAGTGGAGTTTGTCATCAATTGTAAGTTCCTCCAATGGTATGACATGTTCCGGTTCAGCAAGACACTTCTTCAAATTCGATACATGAAAAGTAGGATGAACTGAGCTCAATTGAGTTGGAAGATCCAAACGGTAAGTAACGGGTCCAACACGTTCCAAAATTTCAAAAGGACCAATGTATCGTGGGTTGAGCTTTCCACGTTTTCCAAAACGAATTACACCTTTCCAAGGTGCGACTTTCAACATTACACGGTCACCCATGTTGAATTCAAAGTCTTTATATTTAAGGTCGGCATAACTCTTTTGGCGATCACGGGCCGTCTTGAGTCTCGCTTGAATTTGGACAATCTTCTCAGTTGTTTCATGGACTATCTCGGGTCCGGTGATTTGCGTTTCGCCTACTTCAGCCCAACAAATAGGAGATCGGCATTTGCGGCCATACAACGCTTCAAAAGGTGCGACATTAATACTCGAATGATAACTGTTGTTGTAAGAGAATTCGGCTAGCGGCAAATGCCTTTCCCAAGCCTTTACAAAATCAATAACACATGCACGCAACATGTCTTCTAAAGTCTGAATCGTGCATTCGCTTTTCCCGTCGGTCTGCGGGTGATACGCAGTACTCATGTCGAGACGAGTCCCCAAGGCTTCTTGCAAAAAAGGGCAAAATCTGGAAGCAAAACGGGGATCGCGATATGATATGATCGATAAGGGCACACCATGATGAGATACAACCTCTTTTATGTATAGTTGAGCGAGTCTCTCCATTGTATCCGTTTCCTTCATGGCTAAGAAGTGTGCAGATTTAGTGAGACGGTCAACAATAACCCAGATGGTATCGTATCCCCCCACCTTCTTTGGTAACTTTGTAATGAAATCCATTGTTATCCTTTCCCACTTCCATTGCGGGATTTCCGGTTGTTGAAGTAACCCAGAAGGCCTCTGATGTTCGGCCTTAACTTTCGAGCAAGTCAAACACTTACCAACATAAGTTGCAACGTCCTTCTTAAGATTAGGCCACCAGTACTGTTCCTTAAGATCGTGGTACATTTTACCCGCTTTGGGATGAATCGAATATCTCGACTTGTGGGCTTCATCTAGTATAAGGCTCCGTAAATCTCCATAACGGGGTACCCAAATCCTTTCAGCATAGCAGCGGAGTCCAGTCTCCTTAACTTCGAATCGAGAGATGAGAATGTTCAAGTATTCATGAAATATATTCTCCTCCTTGAGAGCCTCATCTTGGGCTGCTCGGATCTGGCTGTTGAGTTTCGAATGAATGGTGATGTTCAGTGCCCGAACACGAAGAGGTGTCATCCTCTCCTTTCGGCTCAAAGCGTCAGCTACGACATTGGCCTTGCCAGGGTGATAACGAAGTTCACAATCATAGTCGTTCAGCATCTCGATCCATCGACGCTGTCTCATATTTAGTTGCTTCTGATCAAAGATGTGTTGGAGGCTTTTATGATCGGTGAAAATAGTGCTCTTTGTTCCATAAAGGTAGTGTCTCCACAATTTTAATGCAAAGACAACGGCTCCCAGCTCGAGATCATGCATAGTGTAATTTCGCTCGTGAATCTTCAGTTGTCGGGAGGCGTAAGAGATAATCTTTGTGCGTTGCATCAGTACACAACCAAAGCCACTTTTCAAAGCATCGCAATAAATGACGAAATCGTCACTGCCTTCAGGAAGTGATAAGATAGGCGCTGTGGTTAACTTCTTTTTCAAGGTTTGAAACGCTGATTCTTGTTCGGGTTCCCAAATGAACTTCTTTCCTTTATGAGTCAGCGCGGTCAAAGGACAAGCAATCAGAGAGAAACCTTTAATAAATCTTCGGTAGTAACCGGCGAGGCCTAAAAATTGGCGAATGTGAGTCGGAGTAGTGGGGTTTCCCACTTGCTGATAGCTTCGATCTTTGCGGGATCAACTTTGATACCTTGATCACTCACAACGTGACCCAGAAATTGGACTTCCTTTAACCAAAACTCACACTTGGAGAATTTTGCATAAATTTGCTCTTGTCTCAAGAGTTCAAGCACTAGACGAAGATGTTGTTCATACTCTTCTTCGCTTTTGGTGTAGATGAGGATATCATCTATGAAGACGATAACGAACTTATCCAGGTATGGCTTGCATACACGATTCATGAGATCCATAAACACGGCAGGTGCGTTGGTTAAACCGAATGGCATCACGAGAAACTCATAATGGCCATAACGAGTTCTGAATGTAGTCTTCATCACGTCGCTCTCTTTCACCCTCAACTGGTGATAACCGGATCGCAAATCGATCTTAGAGTAAATGCTTGATCCTTGTAGTTGATCAAAAAGATCGTCAATTCAGGGAAGAGGATACCGATTCTTGATCATCAATTTCTTGAGTTCACGGTAGTCGATACACATGCGGAAAGATCCGTCCTTCTTCTTCACAAATAAAACAAGTGTGCCCCAAGGCGACAAACTTGGTTGGATAAATCCACGGTCTAGCAGTTCTTGTAATTAGCTCTGCAACTCTTGCATTTTGGAAGGTGCGAGTCGATAAGGTGCGCGAGCTACAGGTGCAGCTCCTGGCACTAAATCGATCTGAAACTCTACTACTCTCGGAGGCGGTAATCCAGGCAATTCTTCCGGAAAGACATCGGAAAATTCGTTCACAATTCGTACATTGCCCACGCTCTTCACTTCGGTTTCTAATGTTTTCACATGTGCTAAAACAGCAAGACTCCTTTCTTCATGATCTTTTGTGCTTTCATGCAACTAACGAGATTCAGTTTCGAGCTACATCTCTCTCCGTAAATAATCAGTGGCTCACCATCTCCGTGTGATATACGAAGAGCTTTATCTTCACAGATAATGTCGGCCCTTATCTTGGTCAACCTGTCCATACCGACAATAACATCAAAGCTTCCCAATTTAATGGGTATCAAGTCAATCTCAAAATCTACACCAGCTATGTTGATAATAGCTCCTCGGCTAACTTGGTCACCTTTCTCAAGTTTTCCATTGGCTACCTCTACAAGCATACTCTCCTTTAAAGGAACTAACGACCAATTTATCTTAGAGCAAAAGTGTCTACATACATAACTTCTATCGACACCAGTATCAAACAGAACAGAAGCTAATAGATTGTTGATATTGAATATACATGTGACCAAGTTGGGGTTCTTACGGGCATCCCTTGCGTTTACGTTGAAAGCTCTGCGACGCGGTGGTTCGCCGTCCTTTCGCTTGTTGGGACACTCATTCTTGAAGTGGCCCAGTTGTCCACACTCATAACACTTTCTCGTTCCAGTAGGGTTTGTCTTCACATTCAGGGTGGTGATCTTGCAGTCTTTGCCAATATGCCCAGTCCTTTTACATTTTTCGCAGACCACGTTGCAGTACCCGGTGTGATGCTTGTAGCATCTCTTGCACTGTGGCAGACTACCCTTGTAGTTAGAGTTCGAGCTAGTGTTCGGGTTGGGGTTCCTTCCATCGTTGTGCCTCTTAGCAGGGTTTTGTTCAAAGACTCTCCCCTTGTTGTTGTCCCACTTACGCTTCTGACTACTACCCGATTCGGATTTTTCCTTTTCTAGTTCTTGGCTGGTGATTTGGTTCATCAGAGTATGCTCCATGCGCATAGCTTCCAGGACATCAGCTGGTTTTGAAGAGGTGACATTTCCTTGGATGGACTTGGGAAGTCCCCAGAAATACCGTTCCATTCACTTAAATTCGGGGGTGACCATCGTAGGACACATCAGAGCTAATTCCAAATACCTTCGGTTATAACTATCAAGATCGTTTCCTACCACTTTCAGTCCCCAAAACTCAGTTTCCATCTTTTGTATCTCTGTCCTGGGGCAATACTCTTCAATCATGGCCCCCTTAAATTCCTCCCGCGGGGTAGCATACACCTCATCAATACCCTTAGCTTAAGAAAGTGTGTTCCACCAGGTTAGGGCACTGTCCGACAGTGTACAGGAGGCATACTTAGTTTTGTTTGTCTCTGAGCAGTTGCTTACACGGAACACAGCTTCTAATTTCTCAAACCACCTAGTAAGTCCAACTGGCCCCTCAGTACCACTGAAGTTGTGGGGCTTGCAGCTTTGGAATTCCTTGTATGTACACCCGTTATGATTGTGCTAGATAACCGGTGGAGCTTGGGGGTTCATTTTCGCTATAGCTGCGGCTACCCGTTCGGCTATCATTTCTTCGATCTGTGCTGCTGTGGGCGTTGATCTTCCGTTGGCCATTGATCTTCTAAACAAAATTTTGACTCAAATCAAAATCCAACATTCAAATAATAATACAGTATATGGCAAACAACATGGAATCAACACATCACATGTTAACTAAGTAATGCAACTAGATACAGATACCACAAAATCATCATACAGTAACGTAAATGGAACATCGTATAAAGATTAAACAACACTAAGTTCCATTCATTAATTAAAAGTTGCATACATCCGCATAAGGTTCGTACAATACATGAGTAAAACATGAAACTACAAATGATATTACATAAAGAAACCTAATACAAAAGCCCTATGGTGACGGTGGGTAAAGGATGTCCATTATGTGGGACATCTGGTCCTCGAGCTCAGTTACCCGAGTACGGAGGGTATTCACCTCCCTCGTTAGTTCCTCGACAGAGGGAGAGGCTGGTGAAGCAGGCGTGCTGATGGTGCAGGTGGTGCCGGTGGTGCAGATGATGCTGGTGGAGCTGGTCGTGCAGACGGTCCAGCACCAGAAGTAGATACTGCGTAATGGGGAGCCTTACGTATGGATGGATCAGCAGGATACGGCACAAGCCTCTTACGAGCGGTAACTCTAACCTTCAGTCCACGTGCGTTAACGAACGACCTACCTCCGTTAACCCCTGGAATAACAGTACCATCGAAACGATACCACTTCTTTGGCGGGGTAGAGGGTGGCTGCACGGGTGCCTCCTCAGGGTCCTCGTCGGAATCATCGTCGGAATCCTCATCGCTGAAATCATCGGATGACGGGTCGTCGGAATCATCGGAAGGTGGATGTGCTCGGCCGGTAGTCAGCAGTCAGTAGCCGGGTGGAATCGGCATAACACGTCCATCAGGAAGGCGTCTAGCCCAATGATTATGCTCATTACGGAATGGAACGTCCCCATATTCCCCAGGAATCACAGCACCACCGGAATGGTGCTGTGGCTTCGAGGGTCCTGGGATGAGTGGAGCTGGAATCTCCGGTGGATCCTCATGTTCGTTTGAGATGATCACTGGGTCAGGTGTGTGGCTACTGGCTCTAGAGGACGAAGCGCCAGAGTCGCTGGAAGGAAAAGAGGACGGGATATGTGTGTCAGCAGCAGTAGCAGGCGAGGTGGCGGATGAGTCTGAGTCGCTCTCCAAAATGATAACGGGCGGGATATCCGACATCTGAACAAGGAAAAATAACTTTTTTCATGTCAGTAAGTCATATAGCAAGCACGTATTAGGCAAAGTAACTACGACAGTCATGATCATCTATAACAGTAAGTAGCATGGCAATAATGACAAGTATCATGCAATCGAAAGCAGATAATAGCATGCATTAGTGAAAGCAAGTAACAGTATACAGCATATAGCAGTAAAAGTAAGCAGCAGCATGCAGCAAGTTCTGCAGAAACAAGTAAACTAGCAAGTTGTAGATTAGTCCTATTAGTGAATCCTACTCGGTCCGGTCTAGACTCACTAATGCAACCTAATTCCCTACAACCAATGCTCTGATACCAAATGTGACGCCCCGTACAAAACCATCATGTACGGATCATCAACAACAGGATCATTACAAGGTCAAACACTATATGCTGTTTTAAAATAAGTTTGCATTCATAAGAAAAGGTGACGTCATAACCAACGCCAAATGTTTAACATACGATAATGTGCCTCTACGAATAGAAGGCGATAATAATAGTACGTAACCCAATGGTTGTTATAAATTCATAGTTTCAAAAGTAACATAGTTTGAATGCAAAATAAACGTTTCATGCGAAGACATCTCTAATAAGCGCAGCGGGAGTCTACAAAGCATGGCAACTACAGCGGAAGCAATCAAACCTTAAGCACCTGAGAAAAACATGCTTAAAAATGTCAACACAAAGGTTGGTGAGCTATAGTTTAAGTATAACAGTAATGTAAGGTAGGCCATGAGATTTCAGTGTTTCAAAACAGTATGAAAAGTATATGTATAACCGTGGGCACTTGGTAACTAACTTAATGTAAATAACACCCCCTAAAAGTACACTTGGCGAGTGCGTAAGTTTACGGAGAATTAAACACCCATTAAATGCTAGCGCAACTAGCCCGAGTGGGGATGTCAAACCCTATGGATCCATATCTAAGATTCGCGTTCACCGGTTCAAAGACCAATGACTAAACGTTATCGAGCTAAGGAGAAAGTTTATGTCGTTGTATAACCCACACATATATAAAGTTTAAGTACTCGTGCTTAGTATGTAAAACATAAAATGCGCATGTATTCTCAGTCCCAAAATAGTTAAAGTAAAAAGGGATGCTATAACTCACAGTGGAAAGTAGTAAAAGTCGATACGCGGGAATAGTAAGCAAGTGGTTGGTCCGGAAGGTCCTCAACCTAAGTCAAAAGTTACTAAGTCAGTAAATCGTTCCCAAAGGTTTAAAAGTATGTAAATTAGGTCTTAAGTATCATCATCATTCATCATTAATCAAAAAGTGTAAAGTAAGTTTCAATCAAGAATAGAGTTTAAAATAAAGGCTGACTTCGTTCAGTCGCCACGACCTCTATACAAAGTGAAATGAGGTGAGACCAGTGGCCATGGCTCTGTATATGAGTCCCCTAGAGGCTGACCAATTTCCAGAACCAAACTCATCTTGTTTGACCGTGGTGACGGTTTAAGTGAGAATAGGTCAGAAATTTCAGCACAACGTTAAAAGGGTGTAGTGAATTTCGGATGGCCATAAATCCTAAACTGTAACTCGGATTAAGACGAGGTCTAAACAGAAAATCATCTACTCAAACCAAACTAGCTGGAAATAAACTTTTCCAGGAGCCCAGGTTACTGATCAGTTCCAGAAAATAGTAAGTAAAGTGTTCCGGTGGGTTCTTGGTGCTTGATGCTCATCACGGTTCTCATCCTTGATGCGTATAGCTTCAAGTGTACAACTCGTTGATGTGTTTGCATCATCTTTACCAAGTTTTTACCATCATAACACTAATGTAAGTCTAAGACATGTAGCACAACTCACTTAAGAGTTGCATGAAGGTTGATGAACCAAAGTTACATCAAGATCTTAGATCCGACACATACATGAGTTCTACTAGTAATATTTAGCTACAAACTTGAAAGTAAACTAAATAAACAAGATCTTAAGTTGTAGAACTTAGATCTTAGCTGGATCTTAAAGATCCTAGACTAGAAAGTCTAGATCTAGTGTTCTTAAGTTAGATCATAAGTTACAAAACTTGGATCTACACTTTAATGAAATCATAAGTTATGAAACTTAGATTTTCAACTTGTAAAATGTATATATAAGCTTATAAGCTCTTGTTTACAACAAATTTGGAAGACCATAAGCTATAGAAACTTAGATCCAACATAAGTGTGTGAAGTTATAACTAGAAAGTTATACTTCCATGTTCTTGAACTTATAAAGTTAACTTTAGTTTCAAGAAATATGAGATCAAGATTAACTAGTAATACTTGACCTAATTAACAACATCACAACTTTAAAGTACTTAAAAAAGAAAGAAATAAACTAAAGTTACAAGTATTATGTTTATGTTTGTTTCATACTTAAGAAGATTCAAGTCAAGCTTGAATCTTAAGAGTTTAAGTCTACAAAACATGAACACAAAGAAGACCATCAAGCTTATGAACTTTAGATCTTGAAAACATTTAAGTGTAGAACCATAAACTAACAAGTTTAGATTCTTGTTCTTGGTTCTTCATCAAACAAAAGATGGAAGTAACCAAGATTACATGAAGATACAAGTTAGAAAACTTGATCTTTAACAACAAACAACAAACAATCAAACAAGTAGCAAAACAAGTAAAATGATGATGATATATTTCGATTTTAATGGAAGAAAAAGAAAGAAATTAAAGCTTTGTTACTTACAAGATTGAGAGAAAAAAAGATGAGAGAAAAGAGTAGTATAAGTGTGTGTGTGAAATGAAATGAAAACTAGTGAATAAGTAACAAAGAAATTTGAAAATGGAACTCTCTTTCTCACCCTCTAGGTCGACGGTCAAGGAGCCAAAAGAGGCAAGCTAAAACTCAACTTTCCAATGTGGGAGAATGATGAAAGATTAGAATGGTATAAAGTTAAATGTATGGGGAAGAGTTTATAGCATGCTTGTAGTATTTGTCTCATCATTAACTTAATTAATCCAAGTTTAAACTTAATAAGTTACTAGTAATGTGTTGGGCTCTCAACTAGTCCATTAAGATAAGTAGGGTGGGCTTCCAAGTCCATAACCATTAATAAAGGCCCAAGTCCAAGTAAGTAACAAATTAAATAAGTAAAGCCCAAGTAATTAACTACTTGCATTAGTTAATTAAAAATGATTAATAATAACTAATCATGAACGTAAATGATATTCAAAATATTATTCGTGAAAAGTACGTGTGTCACAAAGGCAAGTCGGGACATGTAAAGTCAATTACGATAACAAGTAAATGTATAAAAATACATTTAATAAAACACAAGTATTAATAATAAATATTAATAAATATACGTTGGAAAATCCAGGGTTGTTACATAACACATTAATGTGAAAACTAAATATTTCTCGGGTATTATCTACTCGTTAAAATATTTTCATAATTAACAGTTTGTACAAAAGAATTACAATCTTTATGAAGATATACGTTCATATATTTATTCTTCAGATGTAATATAGATTTAATGAGTTAATATAATATTAAACTCATTTGATTTGCGGTAGAAACGAGAATAAATAATCTCCAAAATCTTAGAGATTTCATAATTATCGCGAAATATTTCTTTAATGAAGTTATGAATCAATACTTCATCGTTCATTGTTATTGATATACCTCGGTATATGATATTGGTGCTCGTGAAATCCTTGTGAAATTTACAAGACACGAATAATGTGTTTCTAAAAAGTTTCGAGTATATCGAAAATAAAAGTATACAATCAAACATGTATTTGAATGATACACTTGGTTTATTATGAAATGGAATTCATTGAGTTAAAACAGAGATTGTAGTTAACGATGGTTACGTCATTAATGAAGGATGTACATCATAGCATATTAGTGATATGAATTAACCAAGTAATACATACTAACTAAGATTCACACGTAATAGCTTAGTACGAAAAGATTTATTATTGTTCAAAACCATATATATATATATATATATATATATATATATATATATATATATATATATATATATATATATATATATATATATATATATATATATATATATATATATATATATATATATATATATATATATATATAAAGTATACATATATAATTCTTTCGGAAGAATGAGTCAATACATCTTAACTCATTATTACTAATATTCCTTGGTATCTGTGGGGCATATGATGTTGATGTTCGAGGTACTGGGTGTGATGTTGAGGCGTGGAATTCAGATGTTGTTGGTGGTACTGGTGCTGTTGGTGGTAATGCTAATAGTACTGGTGGTGCTGGTTATGCTGTTGGTGCTGCTGATGCTTGTAGATATTGTATCATATTCTCCAAAGCCACTATTCGAGCGCGAAGCTCATTGACTTCTTCTATTACACCAGTATGATTGGCGGTTCAGACAAGGGGATGAATAAGATCTAGAATTCTAGATATTATATATTGGTGACGGGATATTCTGGAAATGAGGGTGAAAATGGTGTTCCAGATTGGTTCGCCGGTAAGTGCTTCAGGTTCTTCGCCAAGTGGTGAATTCGGTTGGTGGAAGGGATCACCTTCTTCTTGCCTCCATTGATTAAGTCGGCTACGAACCCATCCACAATCCATACAGAATTGATGATGACTGATTGGTTCATTCGTTCCAGTTACACTGCCTGTGGAACTCGAGGAATCAAGTAAAAAATCCATCTTATGTTATCGGAATAAGGGTTTCGATATGAGATGAGTGTTGAATACTGAATGATATATTTGTCTCTTTGAATATGTATATATAGCAAAAAGATTTCCGTAATTTACGGAGGAAATTTAGGAAAAGTGTTAGACAATGTCTATTGGGATATATATGATAAGATATGATTTGTCTATACTCCATCTATGCAATAATTGCTGTATGACGTGTCGAGATAAAAATGATAAGTATGTAATCAGAAAATCTTTCAATTGAAGACTTTCAATTCGTAATGGCCTATTCAGGTCTAGGGGCTTGAGCTATAGGATCCTTTAAATCGGTAATCCAAACCCTTCCATTCTAGAGTTTCGTAGACGCCACCCGTCAAGACAGTTCAATGATCAAAACAACGAGAGAGCAAAGATTTTAAAAGTAATGAATATGAATAGTGATGCCATTATAATGTCTTTGAGATTCTCGATAATCTTTATGAGTCAATAATGACATTTTTCCAGTTCGCAAACCAATGCATAAAGGTATAAGGCACATAGGTACGTGATATAACAAGGAGGTTATATACGTATGAGTATGAGTAGTAACAATTATAGAAATTTCTAAAATCAGGGATGACATTTCATGTAATACATACGTAATACATAAAACCAGGATAGATGACATAGGAATGTCGAAAATTTCAATAATGATGAGTGACAGCCCTCGGTTTAGCCAACCGAGGTGGTTTTATAAAGATAATGCGTGTGAGTTATTAAATATTGTGAATCAGAATGGGAGTTCCTCCCGGAGTGACAGAATAAGAGATATGTATATGTATAATGCAAGTAATAATATTTTAAAGCTATAGGGCAGGCTGTAGACTAGACTTTAATGCACCCTATAAACCTGGGTTATCCATGAGAATTTCAGCCAACATGTCCTAGATGACCCACTCATGAAAATTTGATTTTTATAAATTGGCCCGACGATTAAACGAGCGCGATCCGAGAAAAATACCGCTACGCAAATTAAATACGTGAGAAAAATAATAATTCAAGAAATAAAACATAGGAATATTTTATTAACTCATACGACATCAGAATATCGTATTAAAATAATTCGGATTTGGAAATCTCGAAAGTCTAATCGTTGGTTTGGAAACCGAGACGATTCATCGAATAAAAACGTTATACGTAGGAACGTACAAACACATAGTCACACCTTTTTATTTAATAGATAATATAGGAATATTAGAATATAATTTAGTGACATAAAATGACTTCATAAAACCTTTCAAAATTTTGAGACTCATAATAACAAGTTTGCTTATCGAGTCGAAAGAATTCAATCATATAGAGAATTGACTTAAAAATAAGTTGAAATTTTCCGGCAAGAAATGATAAGTAAAATTTAAAATAAACACATACGGTCAAAGTCTAGACTCACTAATGCATCCTAACAACTACCGGTTAGACACACTAATGCAAATTCTAGTTCGCTAAGATCAACGCTCTGATACCAACTGTAACACCCCGTCAAAATCCATTAACGACGATGTTAACTCTGGTCCTAGTGCTTGGCTTGACTTCTATGTAACAGCAAAGTTATACAGCGGAAGCAAAAAGTACCTGAGAATAAACATGCTTAAAAAGTCAACACGAGGTTGAGTGAGTTCATAGGTTTGTCATAATTAATGATTTTGATAATAGTAATAGATCACAAGATTTTAGTTTCCATAAATATCTTACACCGTAGTGTAATAAAAAGATTCTACAACCATGGGCACCTGGTAACAGCCTTAACGATAATAATATAATAATGAATACCCCTAATGTCTATAGAGCACCGAATCAAGTGCGAAAAATACCCTCGAAGTACTAAACATCCGTTGACTGCGAGCGCGACTAGCCCAGATGGGGTTGTCAAACCCGATAGATCTATCAATAGGATTCGCACCTACGGTACAGAGACCAATAGATTACATTACTAAGCTAGGAGAATATTTGTGATTCTAACCTACGTAGAATTTAGTTTAGTACTTGTATCTATTTTGTAAAACATATATAAAACATTGCATGTATTCTCAGCCCAAAATATAGATAAAAAGGGAGCTATGAAAACTCACGATACGATAGTTTGTATGATATGCGTATGATAGCACTGAACAAGTACAGAGTTGTCATCGGATTCACGAACCTATATCAAATATTTATATTAACACATATACTCGTAATTGAATAAGTTTATATATGTTATTTCAATTGTTATATATTTCTGTAGTTATATATATATATATATATATATATATATATATATATATATATATATATATACATATACACACATATATATATACACACACATATATATATATATACATATATATATATATACATACATATATATATATATATACATACATATATATATATATACAATATATATATATATATATACACATATATATATACACATATATATATATATATACATATATATATACATATATATATATATATACATATATATATATATATACATATATATATATATATATGTTTGATTGGTATTATATTAAAATACCTAATTTGTTATATATAAATATTTATATAAAAATGTTAATATATTTGTTATATAATTATATGAAATATAATTGTAGTATATGAAATAAGTGTATTCAATGTACAAAATATTTATTTTTAAAAATAATAGTTTCGATAATAATGATTTACTAATAATTATAATAATAATGGTAATAATAGTAATTTTAATATAATTGATAGATTTACTAATAATTATAAAGTAAAGATGATAGTTTTAATAATAGTAAAAACAATAATTTTTGTAAAAATGATAATAACGATAGTAATTTTTAATAATAATAATACTAATAAAGATAATCATATTAGTAATAATAATAATGATAACATTAATAACACTTATAAATATAAAATGATACTAGTACTAATAACAATAATGATAATAATAATTTGTATTGTTTTCAAAATAATAATAATAATAATTCTAATCATAATAATGATGATAATATTTAAAATGATAATAATAATGATAATTTTTAATAATAAAACCAATAATTATAATGATAATACTTTAATTATAATAATAATACTAGTAATACTAATAATAATTTTTAATACTAGTAACAATAATAATAATACTACTAATTAGATTAATGATAATAATAATTATCATAATGATAATAATAATAATAATAATAATAATAATAATAATAATAATAATAATAATAATAATAATAATAATAATAATAATAATAATAATAATAATAATAATAATAATAATAATAATAATAATAATAATAATAATGAAAACTACCTTATAAAGCTTTTTCCAAAAAGATTGCCCAAGACGGGACTTGAACCCGAGACCTCACGCTCACCCGACAACACCCTAAACCTTGGAACCATTTCGTTATTTCTGTTTTAATCCTAACCCAAATGTATATAACATGTGCCTTTTTATGTTTCTATTACTTTTCTTCTTCAAAAATTCGATCGGCCACAGCAAGATCATAACAGTAAAACTCATTTGATTATAATTGTATTTGAAACAGTCACGATTTGTGTGATTAACAGAAAACAAAACGAAGAAAAAAAATTAAAAGGATAAAGATGATGTTGCTGTCGACGGGTTTAAAAAAAATAATTGATTTTGATTTAGAGAACGTTTTGTATCATGATTCCTAAATGAAATAGGTCCTAATTCACTCCTAGAAACTTTTAAAATTATCAATTTGACTGAAAACATCAACACAAGAACGAATTTCGTGATGAACAACTTGGTTGACTTTTTAATTCAAAAGTTTGACTCCAAAATTCGAACTCAATACAATGAATTGGAACTTGAAACTTTGCAGTTAGTTTGAGTAATTTATTCCTAACAAAATTGCAATTAAGGATTTTGTAATGGCTTTCGAAATCGAAACTTTTAAAAAAAATGATTCAAATACAGAGGTATCGACAGAAGAAAGAAAAAGAAGAAAAAAATAAATATGAATTTCTGTTATGGATTCTTTTTGTATACTTATTGATAATGAACACCAACTGATTTTATAATAGGAAAATAAAAGGCTCGATCACTATAGACCAAAAGCAAAACCAGTAGAGAAAAAAAAACCACGATTTGAAATTAAAAAAAATAGAAACAGATATATATATATATATATATATATATATATATATATATATATATATATATATATATATATATATATATATATATATATATATATATATAAAGCAGATGCTGGATCACGATTGCTTAAAATAAAAAGCATATATGATTTTAAAAAAATATATAAAAATCAAAAGCGGTTAGTTCATGATTTTTGACTTTTTATTTGATATTAGTAATTAATATTACTAATAATAATAATTATAATAATAATATTACTTTTAATATTATTAAGAGTAATACTACTAATAATAATATAAATGACAAAATTATTACTAATATCAATAACAATAGTACTAGTTATTATAAAATGATACAAATTCTAATATTAATGATAATAATAATAAATAATAATAATAATAATAATAATAATAATAATAATAATAATAATAATAATAATAATAATAATAATAATAATAATAATAATAATAATAATAATAATAATAATAATCATAATGATGATAATAATACTAAAATGATAAGATTACTAATGATAATAATATTGATAATAATAATATTTTTAATATCATTAATAATAATATTAGTAATGATAATACTCTTAATAATAATAATAATAATAATATTGTTTTTAATAATAACAATACTGATAATAATGATATTAATTATTGATATATTGTTTAAAAAATAGTAATAATATTAATATAATGAATTAATATTAATGCATAATTATTTACGAATAATGGTTCGGAAATCGTCAAAATTATTCGAAGTTAGGTTTAAATTTAGTCGGAAATTTTCGGGTTGTTATAATAGATCTATCCATAGGATTCACGTTCACCAGTGGAAACCAATGATTACAGTTACCAGACTAGAGAATATTTTTGTTCAACTCATAATGAATAATTTAAATTTAATTGCCACTTGTGTCTAAACGTAAAACAAAATGCATGTAATCACATCCCAAAAAAATTACTTTAAAATAGTATGAAAAACGGGACTATAACTCACCTTAAAACAAATGAAGTAACCACACAAAAAGCGAACAGCAAATAAAGTAAAGTGATCAAGAATGATCACAACGCCGACCTATAAATAAAGTAGGTCGATATAAATAACTAACTTAGGTCAAGTCTTAGTATGATAGCTATAGTACTTGTTGCAAGTAGACATAGAACAACACACAACATGCTTCGGTTTTATCAGAATAGCGTAAGGACACGTACTTTCTATTTTTAGAAAGTTTCTATTTTAGGAAATTGTCTATTTTAGGAAAGTTTCTATTTTAGGAAAGTTTCTAATTTTGGAAAGTTTCCATATTTAGAAAGTTGCTATTTTTGGTAAGTTTATAAGTTAGGAAAGTTTCCTTAATTAGAAAGTCAACAAAAGTCAATTGGAAGTCAAAGTCAACTGAAAGTCAACTCAAAAGTCAACATTGGTCAAACATAGTCAACATTGAATTTTTAAAGTATAAATTATATTAATAATATTAGTTATAATGTTATTTAAAGTCATATATGTATAATTATGTCATAACATAAGTTTAATTAAATTAAAATGAATTATTAAAGTTAACATAAGTTTAAATGATATAATTAATATAACATTAGTATTTAATTAATTAATTAAATATTAGTCATAACATAAGTATTATTAATTAATAATAAATTTTAAATCATATCATAAGTATTATTAATTAATAATGAATTATTAATCATATCATAAGTATTTAATTATAATTATTAAATCATAAATATTTAATAATTAAATTATAATTAAATAATAATTAAATAATAATTAAGCCTTATAATAAATAAATAATTAATTAATCCTTATTATAAGTCTTATTATAATAATCTCATAACATAAGTTTAATACTTACCATAAGTATTTTTCATTAATAATAAAAGTATTATTAATCATTAGTTTAATTAAATGTTTAATTAAATCATAATACTATTAATAAATGATATAATAAATATGTATATCATAAGTTTTAATTAAAAGTTCATCGGGTCATAACTTGAGCACCGAGTGTCAATTTTCGGTGAGTCTTATATATATCTTCGCCTAACCAAACCACCCGACACATTAGTGCACTCAAGAACACCCCAAGAACAACCACCAAGTCATGACCAACAGCAACCATTCAACTTGGAGCTTTAATTCGTTCAAAAACATGTTTTAGTCATAACGGGTGATCCGTGGCTCGGATTTCGATGACCCGAACATGAATGTTCATCCAATCATCAATCCTAACCTACTAGTATACCCTAGAGACTTTAAAAATGGTCAAAAGTGGGACCAAACCTGAAAAAATTCGTTTTTATATTTTAATTTCAATAAAACACCATTTTAATCATAACTAGAGCTCCGGGAATCAAAATAACATGAATCCGGAGTCTAAATTCAATGTCTTGATGAGAGGAACACATCTAAACACTTTAATTTAACTTTTAAATCAGTTAAGTTTACAGAAATGATCAAATAAGCTACTGTCCCAAATCAATCAAACTGAAAATATGCGATAACGAGTGATTCTATGCATACAATCAACAATACAACAACATACAATCATCATACTATCATAATAACATATAAAAATAGAAAAATTAAAGAAACATCAAAAAGTTAGGGTTAGGGTTTATACCCTAATCAAGAATTGATTTATGTAGACGCGTAGAGAACGGAATGAGGAATCCGTTTATATGAATGATTTGATGATCCAAGTAACATTTTGATTGATGGTGATGATGATGATGTTTGTGGTGGGCGATGGAAAGGGGAAGAAAAAGCAAAGGAAGAGCAAAATGATAAAAGCTAGGTTTTAGTGTGATAAAATGAAAATTAAAAATGGAGCTAGAAATGAAATCAAAAGGGGTATACCCTCTCCCCTTGTATTCGGCCGAATGGAATTGTGGGGGGTGGGCCCCATGGCCCAATTTTGTCCAATGTTAAATTCCTTGTGGTCCGAATGCCCGAACGAAGCCCGAAACGCGAAAACGCTACTACGCGATTGATTTTTCGGAGAGATAACGAATGCGCGATGAAAAATATATATAAACACTATATATAATCATATAACATTAAAATATCATATTTAAAATAATTTGGATTTAAAAATCCCAAAAGTTTGATCGTTGGTTTGAAAACCGAAAAGATTCGCCCGATAGAAATCCACGACACGTAGAAACGTACAATTTAAAATATGAATACAAATATTCATTTAACACATAATAATTAATATATTATTACTAATATAATAATATAGGTCATAGAAATGACGTGGAACAAATAACAATTAACGGACGTTAAATAGTAAACGTGTTGATCCCTTGATTAACAACATGAGTATTATAGAGGGGGTGAATACAATTTCTTTTAATTAACTTACCAATTAAACACAGTTAAGTATTCAACCATGTAATTTAAATAGAGTTAAAGGTAATTTTTCAACTGTTATTCTTTATTGATTAAATCACAAAGAATTATAACTATCCTTGGCGGAATGATAGTTGGTTGATACAGATTTACCTAAGTATAGCTATGAGGATAAACTTTAAAGCTATTACACGATTTGGACTCCAATTTATAAAACCCACACCACTAGTTGTTACAATAGTGGATACAACAATTTATAGTAGTCCTATTAACTATGTAATGGTTCTATTGTGTGACGACCCAAAAATTTTCGACTAAATTTAAACTTAATATTTATATGTTTTCGACACAATAAGAAAAGTCTGTAATGTTGAGTCTCGAAAACTTTTGAACAATACATGAATGCATTTGCCTTTTTGACCATTCCCGACAATTCACGAACAATTGTTTGTAAATATATATATATATATATATATATATATATATATATATATATATATATATATATATATATATATATATATATATATAAGACAATAATATTTTCATATTTAATAGGCATATACACATATTATATAAAGTATTTATAATAGATATAAAACACATACTATCATATAATATATAATGTATAATTATAATGTGTAATCTTAACATGTTAAATGTAATTACAAGTTAAAAATATAGTTATTATACTAATAATACTATGACTACTTTCAGTAATATTAAAAATCAGTATTACTAAATTATAGATATGAAGTGTGATAAATATAAATTTTTACAACGTTATTATTACTAATATTATTATTACTAATATTATTATTATTATCATTTTTATAGTTAATATCATCATCATTATTATTTATTATTAATATAATTATCATTAGTATTATTATTAACATTAATTGTTATTTAGTAAATATAAATTAATTATCATTTATAGATCACTATCTACCCTTTTTAATTTGTCGGCCTAATTGAAGGATTCCTGTAAAAACAATCGATTTATTCATAATACATGACAAAATCAGTTAAAGATCTAAATCAACTTTCTATGCTTTCATTTTTTTCTGTTGTCTCTATTGCAAGCCGACATTCTCCCTTCCATTATATGGCAACCGATCATTCCTTAGTGATAAATAAAAATTATTCGAATCCCTAATATCACAATCACTTATACACTGCATCAATCGCTAACTATTGTTAGGCTTAAATCAGAAAAATTAGAAACAAAAGCTCGGTACCTCTGTTATTTCACTTTTAAAGTCAAAAACTCAATTTCAAATGTTTTTCAAAATGTATAAATGCCAAGTTGTTAGGAATCCTTCACTAAAACTTCCCGTAAAGCCTCAAATCCCAATTCGTAGTATCGAGCTTTAATTTTGGAGTCAAAGTGTTCATCTAAAAAGTCAAACTTTTGTGTTCTTCGCGAAATTTGAATCTGTTTTGATGATTCATGTTAATGTGATGAATTAGAAAGTTTATAGGAGGTATTTGGAAACTATTTCATGTTATGATCATAGGCTATAACACTCTAAAAATCAAAATCACGAAATTTTTTTTTTCTTCTATCTCGATGAACTGCAGTAGCAGTTAAATTTTTTTTTTTTTGCTGAGTTAGTTTAAACACCTGATATAGGTTGATTTCGTTTCATTGTAATTACTATCAAGAAAAAAAAAAGAAAAAGAAATTAAGACTCGATGGTCTGTGAGAATTGAAACGAGGAAGGGGAAAGACAGAAGACAGAAAGACTATAATAAATATATTTGAGTCAGGTACTATCTTAGAAAAACAAACACGGTCCAGTGGTTAGGGATGTTGGCGGGTGAACTAGAGGTCTCGGGTTCGAGCCCTGACAGGAACATTCTTTTTAATTGTTTTCTTAAAGGTAGTCTTTTATTTGTTTTATTATTATTATTATTATTATTATTATTATTATTATTATTATTATTATTATTATTATTATTATTATTATTATTATTATTATTATTATTATTATTATTATTATTATTATTATTATTATTATTATTATTATTATGAAGATTGTTATTTGTATTAATATCATTATTATGGTTTTGATTAGTAATATTATGAACCTAACAAAATTCATTATCATATTGATTAATATTAAAACTAGTATCATTATAAATATTAAAATTATTATTATAAACATAAGTATTATTAGTAATATCATGAGTAGTAATAAAATGGTTAAAATTATTTTAATATTAAGTATTAAGTATTGTTATCAAAATGATTATTTCCTTCATTACAAAATTTTTCATTTTATTAAAAACTACTATAATTATCACTATTAAAAGATTTTGTATTAAAACTATCCTAACAGAAAAGATTAATATTTTATAGTTATTATTATACCATCACATCTTTTAATAAGATTATTAACATTATTATTATTTTTTTGTAATATTAAGTGTTATCATTTTTATCATTACAAATATTAATTTAGTATTACTACAATTACTAGTTTCAACAAAACAAATGGTATATATATAAATATATTTAACAAACATAACTTAACTATATTGATCACTTTATATACAAATACAAAAGAAATATATATAACATATAATTTAAAGTATATAATAAAGTATATGTTTTTTTAATAGAATATAGTATAAATCTTATATAACTACGAAATATATATATAAATAATATATATAAATAAATAAAATTATGAGATTTCTATTATATGTTTTAATAGAAATATAATTGATATAGGTTCGTGAATCCGAGGCCAACCTTGCATTGTTTAGTTGTTCAATGTCGTTATATGTATTTTTACTACAAAATACAATACGGTGAGTTTCATTTGCCTTTTTACCCTTTATATTTTTGGGCTGAGAATACATGCGCAATTTTTATAAATGTTTTACAATATTTATATGTGTGAGTTTCATTTACTCCCTTTTTACTCATTACATTTTTGGGCTGAGAATACATGCAAATGCTTTATTAACTATTTTACAATATTTATATGCGTGAGTTTCATTTGCCCTTTTTACTCTTTACGTTTTTGGGCTGAGAATACATGCAAATGCTTTATTAACTGTTTTACAATATTTATATGCGTGAGTTCATTTGAATCCCTTTTACTCTTTACAATTTTGGGGCTGAGAATACATGCAAATGCTTTATTAACTGTTTTACAATACTTACACGCGTGAGTTTCATTAATCCCTTTTTAAATGTTTTTGCAATATATATTTTTGGGACTGAGAATACATGCGCTGTTTTTATAACTGTTTTACGAAATAGACACAAGTAATTGAAACTACATTATATGGTTGAATGATCGAAATCGAATATGCCCCTTTTTATTAAGTCTGGTAATCTAAGAATTAGGGAACAGACACCCTAATTGATGGCAACTCTAAAGATAGATCTATCGGGCCCAACAAGCCCCATCCAAAGTACCGGATGCTTTAGTACTTCGAAATTTATATCATGTCCGAAGGAGGATCCCGGAATGATGGGGATATTCTTATATGTATATTGTGAATGTCGGTTACCAGGTGTTCAATCCATATGAATGATATTTTTGTCTCTATGCATGGGACGTACGTTTATGAGAATTGGAAATATGAAATCTTGTGGTCTATTAAAATTATGAAATGATTATTATTGTTAAACTAATGAACTCACCAACCTTTTGGTTGACACTTGAAAGCATGTTTATTCTCAGGTTTGAAAGGAGTCTTCTGCTGTGCAATTGCTCATTTTAAAGATATTACTTGGAGTCATTCATGACATATTTCAAAAGACGTTGCATTCGAGTCGTTGAGTTCATCAAGATTATTATTAAGTCAATAATAGTTAGATATATTATAAAATGGTATGCACGCAGTCAACTTTCGATGTAATGAAAGATTGTCTTTTTCAAAAATGAATGCAATGTTTGTAAAATGTATCATATCCAACTGTTGTGAATCGTTTATAATCGATATGGACTTCGTCCGGATGGATTAGGACGGGTCTTCACAGTTGCTATCAGAGCGGTGGTCTTAGTGAACCGGGTCTGCATTAGTGTGTCTAAATGATAAGTCGTTAGGATGCATTAGTGAGTCTGGACTTCGACCGTGTCTGCATGTCAAAAGTTTTGCTTATCATTTTTGTCAGAAATCATTTGTTTATCATCCTTAGTAAAGTACCTGCTTATTATTCTTAGTCTAGACACATCTTATTGCATTGACTGCATGAATAGTGTATAGACAAAATTCATATTTTAGCGTATCTACTAATTCATATCTTAGCGTATATGCTAATTCATATCTTAGCGTATCTGTTATTGTTATCTTTACCTGACAGCTTCCGTAGATTCCTCCGTAACTTATGAGATTTTAGTATTACATATGCATATGTAAATTATGTATTGCAGGATACTAATCTACATCCTATAATCTATTTCTTATCGAAAATCCTTCACCTAATCGTACAAGATGAATCCTTCAACTAGTCCGAGTCCCTCGGATTTCGACAGCTATTTTGATAGTTATCTCGACAGTTATTCCGAATGGATAGTCATCTAAGCTCCGGAAGCAACCTCACCAGAATGAATCAACCAATCATCCATCCCCAATTCATCTGATGGATTCGTAGTCGACTTAATCAATGGAGACGCGCAGAAGGCGATCCCTTCCACTAACCGAATTCACCTTTTGGCGAAGAACCTGAA
The DNA here is from genome assembly GCF_046630445.1 of Rutidosis leptorrhynchoides. Lineage (NCBI taxonomy): Eukaryota > Viridiplantae > Streptophyta > Magnoliopsida > Asterales > Asteraceae > Rutidosis > Rutidosis leptorrhynchoides. The sequence continues at coordinate 428,913,296 of NC_092334.1, read as the reverse complement.
GCACTTACCGGCGAACCCGTTCGTAACACCATTTCACCCTCATTTCCCAAATATCTCGCCACGACTATATCATAACTCAGATTCTAAACCTTATTCATCCTCTCGTTCCGACTAATAATCATTCCAGAGTAATAGAAGAAGTCCACGAGCTTCGCGCCCGAGTTGTAGCCTTGGGAAATATGGTGCAAAATGTATCAGCTTCAGCAACATCACCGTCACCAACAGTATCACCAACATCAATACCAGTACCACCAACAACCCAAGTTTCAACATCACACGCCTTGACCTCGCAATCTATATCTCAAGCATAATCATCGTTCTACGAATCGTTCTACATAAACTATCTTCATCCTTCATAGCGATTATGTAATCTCTAATGTTTTAGAGATTATGTACTCTGGTTCTAGCCGTAAATCTGATGAGTTTAATATCACATTGACTCATTAAATCCATGATTACGTCTGAAGAAAATATATATGTATATATGTTCTCATAAAGATTGTAAATAAAAGTTTTTTTTTGTAAAAACTGTTAATGGTGAAAATATTTTAACGGGTAGGTAATACCCGAAGAATATTTAGATTTCACATTAATAAGTTACACTGTACATTCTTTCAATTCTGATTCAACAGTTATTTACTATTCTACCTACATCCACAGATATACGAATTCGTTCACCACAGAATAACCATTGTCATTCAATTTCATATTTGGATTTTGACTTATCAGAACCCAACAAGTGGCATAATGAAGAAAAACATTGGACAAAATAAAAATTTGTTAGAAACAAACAATTTAATTATGAGAAATTCTATTAAGAATCCACGCTAACAAAATCCTAGCTAACTGTTCCTAGCTAACTGTTAATTCCATATTACATTTTATTTATCGCAATTTAATTATCGCAATTTACATTCTCGTAATTTTATTTATCGTCATTTAATTTCTGTTATTTACTTTACGCACTTTATTTATCGTTATTTAATTTCTGTTATTTATTTTACGCACTTTAAATATCGGGACACGTATACAAGGTTTTGACATATCATATCGACGCATCTATATATATTATTTGGAATCACCATTGACACTCTATATGCAGTAATGATCGAGTTATCTATACAGGGTTGAGGTTGATTCTATAATAATATATATACTTTGAGTTGTGATCGAGTCTGAGACGAATACGGGTCACGATACGTATTGATTAATTCGAATATTATATATTAAACAATATATAAATTATTGGACTGTTAATTGTAGACTATCGACTGTGGACTAATAAGATTGGACAATTAAAAATGAATTAAAATATTGATTATAACATATGAAACTAAACAATTCTTCAAGTTTGCCACTTGATTTCATCTTAAACCTCATTTGTATCTCGTCGATTACAATCTGCATTCAAACCTTTTATAATTCTTGAAAACACCTCAATCGATAGGATGAATCAACCGCACTTCATCTACGGAAGGAAAGATTTATGTATATAGTATTGCATCTGAGAAACTCTCGAAAACTGAGTAAAAGTTTAAAACGTAGCAGCGTTAGATCCTTTAGCATTTATTAGCAAAAATAACTTTGCGATCTCTTTTCAAAGTAGCAAATTTTGTCACAGCTTCAGCAAATTAACTACGACTTTTCGTTCGAAACAACTTTATTATCACCTTGATTTATATGTATGTTCTTTTATTATTACCGGGGAACCTTTTATATTCCACCATATTACCGTCAGTGTTTAATCATCTAAAAACAGAATTCTCTTAAAAATCACCTCGGATCGATAACCAATGATTCAGATATAGTAGCAGTAAATGTAGAGGAATCAGCAATCAATATTTTGAATCTCGTAGCAACTCTACATCAATAGTTATATGTATACATATAACAATTATCTCCTAGAATTACGATCTTCAATTCTGAAATTTTAAAAAAGGCACCCAGTTTACGAATCGATACTCCGAATGTTGAAAAATCTGAATGAAGCAGAAGAAACTGTAGGCAACCGTAAACGACCTTAATCATCGGAAGTTTGATGATAAAGAATAGTATGTTGGAAAATCTCAGAAAAGTTGGAACTGGAAAACGGATTGAGCTAAACACGAAGGAGACCAAGGACAAATACAAGGACCATACCATATATTCAAAGAATCCAGGTGATTCTGGATCCGATGAAACCTTCAAAGAATATCTTGCTCCGAAGTCATGTTAAAATCTTGCGGAAAATCTTTCTCCATCAACCATCGAACTTAGAAATTCCAAAAATATCATCATCAATATCTTCGATATTTCTGAGGATATTTTCATAAATATTCTCGTTCGAAATTATATACCTCTTCGTGCTTCCTGTGTATCATTATATTGGAAACATTCAATAGAAAATTTAGTACCGAAAAGTAGATTATGCGAAACTATGAAGAAATCCGTGGACAAATCACAAAGAATAAGTTTGATTTCAAAGAATCCAAATGATTCTGTTTCAGATGAAATCTTTAACGAATACCTTGCTTCCGAATCTAAACCCTTACGGATAAATCTTCTTCATCATCCATCGATATTAGAAATTCCAAGATATCATCGTATCTTTCATTATAAATATCCTCCATATTTCTGAAGATATTTTCATAAGTATTCTTATCTGAAATCATTAATCTCTTCATGATATCAGTGTTACATCATATAGAAACTGTTAGTTTCTATATTCTGTAAACTTTCGAGCTTAAAATATGAATGTTATTGAAGTAATGTTGGGAACTGATGCATGAGTTAGTATAATATAATGACACTTGATCAATGTGATTATATTACATTAAGTCATGTTGAGTTTCTAAATGGGACATGATGATTCACAGATTATAACGTCATCATGAGCCATGTTACATGACTCTTATATTTTATCTGATATATAAACATATCAAGAACATATTTTCTTGATAGTTCTATCTTTCCCGGATATTCTGGTAATTTGATGAATCAAAGATCGTGCTATTACCATTTCTTTCTTAGAGCGTTAACTATGTTCATTTTGAAATTCATATCTATGAATTCTGGACCGTTGCTCGCTTTACTAGAGGTCGAGAGGATAATAAAAAGGTAAAGAGATCCAAAATATAAGAGAAAATATAAAGCTCAATGACAACACCGAAATTACAAACCGTGGATATCAGTATGTTTGGCAATATAAAGACACGGTAGAATTAAGAAAAATATCACCCCAAGGTATTAGTAGGAGTAAACAGATTTTTCTGGTGGAAGATTGAAAAGAACGATGACAGAAGTGATAATTAGAAAAATATCAAGGAATAGAACTGAATTAAGCATTTTCACAATCTTTTGGATGTATGAACTAAGAAAGAGAAATATAGGAATGGTGAGAATAATGGAACGGAAGAGTTTAATTTATAATGGAAATATCAGACAGAGTAATCGAGGCAGATCACCGTATTTAATTATAGAGATCTTAATTTCTTTATTCGCCGAAGAATCAAATCTTTTAGATTTCGAAAATTTTCTTTATATCCATTGAATTCCGGAATTCAAACCAGACTACGTCAAAAGTTAAGACGCACCTTATTTTCTAGATTCAACCCTGACTCTGTCAAAAGTTAAGACGAATCTTTACTTTTGCTATTTCGATCTTTTGTGATAGCTTCATCCATACGCTTCGGGTAAACGAATTGATTTATCCATATTTATCAATAATGATAAAATCCTATTTATCAACTCATATTCGTCATGGAAACATTTTTATTGTTAGCCATGACCACCTCACTCAAATTTCGGGACGAAATTTCTTTAACGGGTAGGTACTGTGACGACCCAGAAATTTTCGACTAAATTTAAACTTAATCTTTATATGTTTTCGACACGATAAGCAAAGTCTGTAATGTTGAGTCTCGAAAACTTTTGAACAATACATGAATGCATTTGCCTTTTTGACCATTCCCGACAATTCATGAACAATTGTTTGTAAATAAATATATATATATATATATATATATATATATATATATATATATATATATATATATATATATATATATATATATAAGACAATAATATTTTCATATTTAATAGGCATATACACATATTATATAAAGTATTTATAATAGATATAAAACACATACTATCATATAATATATAATGTATAATTATAATGTGTAATCTTAACATGTTAAATGTAATTACAAGTTAAAAATATAGTTATTATACTAATAATACTATGACTACTTTCAGTAATATTAAAAATCAGTATTACTAAATTATAGATATGAAGTGTGATAAATATAAATTTTTACAACGTTATTATTACTAATATTATTATTACTAATATTATTATTATTATTATCATTTTTATAGTTAATATCATCATCATTATTATTTATTATTAATATAATTATCATTAGTATTATTATTAACATTAATTGTTATTTAGTAAATATAAATTAATTATCATTTATAGATCACTATCTACCCTTTTTAATTTGTCGGCCTAATTGAAGGATTCCTGTAAAAACAATCGATTTATTCATAATACATGACAAAATCAGTTAAAGATCTAAATCAACTTTCTATGCTTTCATTTTTTTCTGTTGTCTCTATTGCAAGCCGACATTCTCCCTTCCATTATATGGCAACCGATCATTCCTTAGTGATAAATAAAAATTATTCGAATCCCTAATATCACAATCACTTATACACTGCATCAATCGCTAATAATTGTTAGGCTTAAATCAGAAAAATTAGAAACAAAAGCTCGGTACCTCTGTTATTTCACTTTTAAAGTCAAAAACTCAATTTCAAATGTTTTTCAAAATGTATAAATTCCAAGTTGTTAGGAATCCTTCACTAAAACTTCCCGTAAAGCCTCAAATCCCAATTAGTAGTATCGAGCTTTAATTTTGGAGTCAAAGTGTTCATCTAAAAAGTCAAACTTTTGTGTTCTTCGCGAAATTTGAATCTGTTTTGATGATTCATGTTAAATTGATGAATTAGAAAGTTTATAGGAGGTATTTGGAAACTATTTCATGTTATGATCATAGGCTATAACACTCTAAAAATCAAAATCACGAATTTTTTTTTTCTTCTATCTCGATGAACTGCAGTAGCAGTTAAATTTTTTTTTTTGTTTGCTGAGTTAGTTTAAACACCTGATATATGTTGATTTCATTTCATTGTAATTACTATCAAGAAAAAAAAAAGAAAAAAAAATTAAGACTCGATGGTCTGTGAGAATTGAAACGAGGAAGGGGAAAGACAGAAGACAGAAAGACTATAATAAATATATTTGAGTCAGGTACTATCTTAGAAAAACAAACACGGTCCAGTGGTTAGGGATGTTGGCGGGTGAACTAGAGGTCTCGGGTTCGAGCCCTGACAGGAACATTCTTTTTAATTGTTTTCTTAAAGGTAGTCTTTTATTTGTTTTATTATTATTATTATTATTATTATTATTATTATTATTATTATTATTATTATTATTATTATTATTATTATTATTATTATTATTATTATTATTATTATTATTATTATTATTATTATTATTATTATTATTATTATGAAGATTGTTATTTGTATTAATATCATTATTATGGTTTTGATTAGTAATATTATGAACCTAACAAAATTCATTATCATATTGATTAATATTAAAACTAGTATCATTATAAATATTAAAATTATTATTATAAACATAAGTATTATTAGTAATATCATGAGTAGTAATAAAATGGTTAAAATTATTTTAATATTAAGTATTAAGTATTGTTATAAAAATGATTATTTCCTTCATTACAAAATTTTTCATTTTATTAAAAACTACTATAATTATCACTATTAAAAGATTTTGTATTAAAACTATCCTAACAGAAAAGATTAATATTTTATAGTTATTATTATACCATCACATCTTTTAATAAGATTATTAACATTATTATTTTTTTTTGTAATATTAAGTGTTATCATTTTTATCATTACAAATATTAATTTAGTATTACTACAATTACTAGTTTCAACAAAACAAATGGTATATATATAAATATATTTAACAAACATAACTTAACTATATTGATCACTTTATATACAAATACAAAATAAATATATATAAAATATAATTTAAAGTATATAATAAAGTATATGTTTTTTTAATAGAATATAGTATAAATCTTATATAACTACGAAATATATATATAAATAATATATATAAATAAATAAAATTATGAGATTTCTATTATATGTTTTAATAGAAATATAATTGATATAGGTTCGTGAATCCGAGGCCAACCTTGCATTGTTTAGTTGTTTAATGTCGTTATATGTATTTTTACTACAAAATACAATACGGTGAGTTTCATTTGCCTTTTTACCCTTTATATTTTTGGGCTGAGAATACATGCGCAATTTTTATAAATGTTTTACAATATTTATATGTGTGAGTTTCATTTACTCCCTTTTTACTCATTACATTTTTGGGCTGAGAATACATGCAAATGCTTTATTAACTGTTTTACAATATTTATATGCGTGAGTTTCATTTGCCCTTTTTACTCTTTACGTTTTTGGGCTGAGAATACATGCAAATGCTTTATTAACTGTTTTACAATATTTATATGCGTGAGTTCATTTGAATCCCTTTTACTCTTTACAATTTTGGGGCTGAGAATACATGCAAATGCTTTATTAACTGTTTTACAATACTTACACGCGTGAGTTTCATTAATCCCTTTTTAAATGTTTTTGCAATATATATTTTTGGGACTGAGAATACATGCGCTGTTTTTATAACTGTTTTACGAAATAGACACAAGTAATTGAAACTACATTATATGGTTGAATGATCGAAATCGAATATGCCCCTTTTTATTAAGTCTGGTAATCTAAGAATTAGGGAACAGACACCCTAATTGACGGCAACTCTAAAGATAGATCTATCGGGCCCAACAAGCCCCATCCAAAGTACCGGATGCTTTAGTACTTCGAAATTTATATCATGTCCGAAGGAGGATCCCGGAATGATGGGGATATTCTTATATGTATATTGTGAATGTCGGTTACCAGGTGTTCAATCCATATGAATGATATTTTTGTCTCTATGCATGGGACGTACGTTTATGAGAATTGGAAATATGAAATCTTGTGGTCTATTAAAATTATGAAATGATTATTATTGTTAAACTAATGAACTCACCAACCTTTTGGTTGACACTTGAAAGCATGTTTATTCTCAGGTTTGAAAGGAGTCTTCCGCTGTGCAATTGCTCATTTTAAAGATATTACTTGGAGTCATTCATGACATATTTCAAAAGACGTTGCATTCGAGTCGTTGAGTTCATCAAGATTATTATTAAGTCAATAATAGTTAGATATTTTATAAAATGGTATGCACGCAGTCAACTTTCGATGTAATGAAAGATTGTCTTTTTCAAAAATGAATGCAATGTTTGTAAAATGTATCATATAGAGGTCAAGTACCTCGCAATGTAATCAACTGTTGTGAATCGTTTATAATCGATATGGACTTCGTTCGGATGGATTAGGATGGGTCCACACATATTGTCCACTGGTACATAGGATGTCTGTACTTATGGGGACAACTGCATCAGAGAGCGTGCTCTCCTCTTTCCTCTTTGGTAGCTATTTGCAAGAACACCCCAATTTAGTTTGGCATCACTATTTGTTTAAACAAATAGAATGTTGTGTTCCCTAGGCATTGACAAAATATAGCACATGTCTGCACATGCGTTAAACTTCTGCATTCCCACGTGGTCTTGTAAGGTCACTTGTCAGCGCCGACGCGTGTCCTTTCCTGTTCAACTTTGTCTTTAACTTCTGTTGAATAGTACAATTGATGTAGACCACTCAGGAAACCACTATGCTTGTAATGGAGCATAGATGTCTTGTGTAGTAAGCTGCATTCTAGCTATGCTGGTTCTTCATTGCTGAGTCACTTGATATTATTGAATTGCTGAGTATACATCATGTACTGATTGAAGAACACTGTCTACCTTGTGCTAGTAGATTAAGCAGCAAACTAAACACTCGACACAACAATATCTGCTGTCTATACATAAACAAACTCGTGCTGGCTGCACATACCATTTTAGTGCAAATAAATTACAATTTTGTCATAATTAAATCCTTAATTATTTTGAGGAATCAACAATCTCTCCCTATTTGATGATGACAAAACCTATGACATTAAGAGAAAACACTAAAGCCAGCACTAAGGAACCTAATGAAAAATAGGGAGTAAGTTTGTCCCTTTTAAGTTTTTTTTGGGATCTTTTGATGAGTTATCTGTATCTTATAACTTGATATGATTTTGAAGATAAACTCATTTCATTTTCATTACAACAGAGTATATACAATAATTACAAAACATCATAATGAAATATGAAATAATTAAAAGATACAATTTGAGCACTAGAAGGCTATCTGTCTTTATCTTGTTCATCTTCAGATAGCTCTTCTTCTTTAACTTTGAGGGCTGCCCAGGCTTCAGGAAATAGGATAAGTAGCTCAGCAGGGTCATAAACTGGAACATGAGGAGGTAGAATGATGGGATCTCTTTTGTGTGGGCCTTCACCAGTAGATTTCTTTCCTTTAGGCTTTTGAGAAAGTACTTCTTCTACATTCACTACTGGTGTGTTCCCATATTTAGCTGCTTTGTTGAAGAGCTCTTGGAGTTCAGGTTTCAGTGTATCTTTAATACCACTTTTACCCTTACTAATAAAGTACTTCAGTATCTCCATCCATTCACTGAATCCTAAAGTTCTTAATTCAGTGTAGTCTATCCTCTCTTGAATGTTATTTTCCCTGCTGACACTGAAGGCTCTTTTCGTGCCTTTGTGCACCTTAATGATCTTGCTGGGATTGGATCTTCTGGTCATTACATTACCATACTTGCCCCTATAATAATGATCAGATAACTCAATTGTTCATTTAGTTTCCATAGGGGCAGTAGCAGGTGCTTTCTCAGCAACTTCTAGTTCATCAAGTGCTTTATCATGTTCCTTAACAATAGCTTTGGCTAACTTGAGGGACTCAACCTCTTGCTTTCTATCAGCAGCCAACTTAGCTTCTTCTTCCTGAAGCCTCAGCCTCTCAGCAAATTCGGCATCAGCATCCTCCCTTCTTTGCCTTTCAACTTGTAGACCCAAAAGATAGTCATTGGCAGTAATGTTCAGGGATTTTACTGTTTCAATCATTTATCTGCCCTCAACAGTTTTAAGGGCATCACGATATTGCCTTAGATCCATATCCAGTCACCGAGCCTCATGAAACTAAGCTTTCTCTTCATCAGTATGTAGCCTTTGACCACTGTTATTTAGATACACGCCAATTTCAATGCCATAAGTCAAGGTAGTGATATAGAATGGCTGATCAAGTGGATGATGCAGCAATCTAACTTGGCGTATCCTTTTAGAAATAGCTGCTTGTCTTTGCTCAAGCAATTCAGGTACAGTGATCTCCAGCATGTAAGCCTCTCTTTCATCTGGATTCATTCTTCTTAGATCTGGCTCACCTCATGCAGCTGGATCATCTTCCCAAGTTATGTGTTTATCATGACATTTTGGGGATGCTGGTGGATACATGAGTGATTCTGCTATGCCAGAAGAACTTACTGAATACTGATCAATACGTTCATCCTGTGTTCTGTCAAAATAAGCAAGAGTCCGGGCAGAGATAGGTGATTGAACAAATAGATGATCTCCTCTGCCCCAAAATGTTAAATCAGCAGGATCAACAGTATCAGCATCTTGTTTAGCACCCAGCTCGGCCACCTTTGCTGGGTCTTTGAAGTTATGCGAGGTGTATACGAAATAGTTATTATTTTTACTACGAAATACTATTAAAAACGATACAATTTTACACAAGTTATTTATTTATTTATAGAGTGGATATAACTAAACCTTGCTACAACATTATAGGCAGTGTACCTAATCGTAAAGTAGTGTAGTTTTTAGTAAGTCCGGTTCGTTCCGCAGGGAGCTAGCTAAGTTTAACGCTATATTTTTTAAACTATATTTGTATATATATATATATATATATATATATATATATATATATATATATATATATATATATATATATATATATATATATAAGTAATATTATTATTATTATAAGGGGGGGTTTTTACCGTTTAATGACCGGTTTGTCGATTTTATGTCTTAAGTCAGAATTAAAACCTAATCTAAAATATTAAATATACAAATGACTTGATTTAAAGCGTAAAGTAAATGTCGATAATAAAAGTGCAATAATTTAAAGTGCGATAAATAAAATGACAGTAAATAAAAGTGTGATAATTAAAAGTACGATGAGATATAAAATAAAGGAAGTATGCTTATTTAAACTTCCATAATCATGATGTTCGACGTGTTGATTTTAGTTTATTACCATGGGTTAATTTTCCTTTGTCCTGGATTATTCAATATGTCCATACGGTTTTTGTCCATAACAGTCCATCAGTCATAAATATAAAGTGCGAGTGTCCTCGTCAAATTATCCTTATACCCGAAGTCAAATATTCCAACTAATTGGGGATTCGAACTGTAACAAGGTCTTAATACTTTGTTTAATGAATACACCAGGTTATCAACTGCGTGTAGTCTAAGGTTTTAATATTTTGTTAACAATTACACCAATTACCCTTGAATGTAATCCACCCCTATTTCAACGAGTCCATTGACTATTAATCCATCCTCGTGTCCGGTAAAATGAACAATTATTGGTATTTATAGATATCCCGACCACCGTACCCGATTAAGCGTATGTGGTTATATATAGATACGTCAAATTGTAACCTTTATATTAAATTAACGAGGTATCGTTTAGTTAATATAAAGCCCATTAATAGCCCATAGTCTAATTTCCACAAGTGTCGTTCTTTTGTCTAAACCCTAATTATGGTACAAAGCCCAATTACCCGTCTTTAATATTTAGCCCAACATCACGATTACTTCGGCTTAAATAAGCATAATAATAACTTAGCTACGAGACATTAATTTAAAAAGGTTGAACATAACTTACAATGAGTATTAATCACGTAGTATTACACGGACAGAATTTCGACTTACAAACTTAAAACATTAGCCACTATAACCTTGTTATTATTAACTTAAAATTAAAATTAAAATTAAAATATAAATATATATATATTGAGAGATAGAGAGTAGATAATATTTTTTGTACACAATTCGTCGAGCAAACTGACTTTTTATAGAACCTGGCCAGCTACAGTAGCTCATGCGACCGTATGAATTTAAGGCTACCAGGCCATGCGATCGCATGGCCTGCTTTTCCAGCTCACCAAGCAACAAAAACGTGGGCTGCTGCGTATTATTTAATATTTATAATATAATATATATAATTATATATAATTATATATAAATTATATTATATTCATGTGCATCGTTGACTTGTAATTTTAACTCCGTTGAGTTGCGCGTTGATAGTTGGTTCATGTCCCGGTTTCGGATTTTCGAACGTCCTTGCGTACTATTTAATATCTTGTACTTTGCATTTCGCGGCTCGTACTCTTGTCATTTTTAGACGTTTCTCATCAATAAATTGAACCTCTTGTATTGTACTTTGTACTTTTTAGCATTTTGGTCATTTGCATCTTCAATTCATCGAATCTGTCTTTCGTCTTCACCTTTTAATATTTAAACGAATATCACTTGTAAATAGAACAATTGTAACCAAAAGCTTGTCTTTCTTGAAGGATAATGCTATGAAATATGTGTTCGTTTTTAGCATTATCAAATATTCCCACACTTGAGTGTTGCTTGTCCTCAAGAAATATAGAACTTGAATATAACTTTACTAGAATCACTTCTTTATTCTTCACACTTTGTACATCAGTGATTTTAATACGGCGGTATGAACAATGATAGTAACGATGTGGTTTACAGTCTCACATGACTATAAAAATTTAGATCCTTTAAGGAAATTGGATCTTTATGAAAACTTTGGATCTTTTGAAAATTCAATCTAGCTTTTACCCTAGATAAGTTTTCCGGAATAACCCTTCACCGGTATTTGCAAATTGTTTTTGTGGGTTTTGTGGGTTTCAGATTTGAAAATTTTAGCTCAAAACTTCCGGTTTTGTGTCACCCACTTGCTAACCTTGTATTAGGAAAGCAACACGTCCAGTATACTTGCTCCGTATATTACCTTTCGGTAAACTACCGTCCGGTTGTAAAGGAAAGCGTTGAACAAGTAACTATTGAGGCAATGTCTCGTGACATGCTTTTAATTATAGTCTATATCGTGTCAGATGCAATTACTATCCTTTGTAGGAGCAATAGTAAAGATCACCCTATAGTTTTTCGGTCTAGCACAAGGTCCTGTCTTCGACCATACTATGCAACCACCTTTCTTACGGTTGACACCCGATTTGATTCAGGTGACCTAATGAATTTCGGTTAATTCTTAGGATTTTACGTTCAATGGTAATGAACGCATTGAAAATAGGGTTTTCAGAAAACAAATCGGTTTGTAATTTGATCAAAATATTTTCTCGTTCAAGCTCGAGTTTAGATATCATTGAATTCCATGAGTTTGAATTCTCAATCTTTAAGGTCAATCTCAAGGATTGAGTAATATCAGTCTTAAAAGCTGATTTTTGATCTTTAAGGAGATTATCCTTTCTGGGGATCTGATTCATTAGTCTTATAAGCTAATTTGCACGATGCCCCCCATTGTACGAGACACATCCTCTTATGGTTAGGATAAGTCTGACCACTTGGTGACCCTGTTTGATGCTGAGGTCCGTGGATTTCCAGTTGATTTTCGAGAAAACTTTTCAAGGTTTTTCGTAGACTCTACAACTGGTCTGGACGATAACTTCCTGACCTAAATCAAGAAGCGCGTGTCTTTTTCTCGGAAGACTTTACTTCCTTTTAAATTCCATTTATATTACAATAAACTGGGTAAAACTGATTAATATCGTCCAAAACAAAAGTATCTTCAATTATTTATACAAAAATATGTGATATATGTTCTAAATAACTTGGTAAATTTTTCTCACACTTAGCTTTTATTTTCCTTTCTTTGCCTTTTTATTCTCCTCTATTCCATTTTAAATGAATTCAAGCGTTTTGGGTTGTTTCTCAATTTATGTTCTTTCCGAGGTAACAATAATTTCGGTGTTAACACCTAGTTTTATCGTTCATAAATATGTATTAACATGATTTTGAATTCATTTATTTGAAAATTTTTTAAAAATTTTACTAGAATTGGGTAGTCAGTATATAAGACTAGGGCTGTTCTTTATTATCAGAGAGCACTAGATTCTAATACAACTACTGCGTTACTAGTATTTTTAATGGTAACCAAGTGTTTAAATTAAAATTTTAAAACCCGAAAGAATTTAATTCCTTCCCACACTTAAGATCTTGCAATGCCCTCATTTGCAAGAAATCAGTAACAATTTAAATTATTGAGGGTGATTAGCGTAGAAAAATGATTAAATTTTACCAAAGTTTCCAAAATATTGTTGTTTGTATTGAATGATAAATGGTGCACATCATTTGTTCATTCCATCTGTTGTTACATCACACTTGTTTTTCGTTTTGTCATCAAAATTAATAGCTTTTGCTGAACTTAATGCCAGTCTTTGAAAATGCGCTGTTTTACCCTGTTGTGTACATGAGATAAAATACATACAATACAAATATAAACATGCATGGTAATTTGAAATGGGACTTAATATTCCACTTTCAAATTACAAAAAATGAAATATTAGTACAAAATAATAAAAATATTAAACATTACATTAAAGTATCAAAATGTTAAATGTTTAACATAATTAGATAAAATAATAAAAGAGAAGACATCACCAATGGAACACTATTGATTTGGATAGGGGTTCCAGTTCATATCATCGTTTGGGTTCCATGGTTGGTGATATGTGTTCTGGTATGCTTGATTTGGGTCGTACAGGTCATAGGGTGGTTGCATGTCGGGCTGATGTGGTGGATAGTAAGCAGGCCGAGTCGGGATGTAGTTATTTGGTACCTGATATGATAGCTGGCTCATGATTTGGTGCTGATGAACTTGCCAGCTATGGTGTTAGCTTTGCCTGGAAGTCTCATACTCATTCGCGGCTTGCCACTGCTCATACCGACGATGCCTATCCTCATTAGTCATTTCTACCTCATCTATACGTTGGAAAATGTCAGTAGCACTATCCCTAATGACATCCCTAATGTCATCCGCTTTTTCCATCTCCTCATCTGAACCCCTCTCTACCTGTGGATGGCGGCCCTGATATTGTACTGCCTGATTGCGTCTTCTAGTCAATACCTTTGCACCTTGATAAACTTGCAAACCTAAATTCTCGTCCTGTTCCCTACATACCATCATCGGACCCCCTTGATCCCTATCTACATCTAAATACTCTCCAATGAGAGTAACAAAAATGCCTCCTCCTATTATCCCCCCTTCCTGTATTCCTTTCACCATTTTAGACAGATAAAAACCAACATAGTAGGTGATATTAACAAAGCTTCTAGTGTTTCGAATGCACTTAAGGTAAAATAAATCGTGTAAGGTCATTTTCTCCTTATTGTTACCTCTTTGTGTAATCGAGTTTGCTAAGAATCTATGTATTATACGAAGCTCGACTTTATTAATATCTAAATAGGAGTATCTTCCTCCTCGCGTAAACACATTAAAATTTGACATACGCCTCCAGATGGCGTTAGCGTCAAAATTTTTATCTATCCGCTCACCATGATAAATCAAATTTGTACAATCAGGTGATAGTAATTCAGCGGGAGTGTAAATCTGTAAAGCCCTAGCCATGTACAGCATGGACATCCAGTACGTCCTACGGCTAAGTAAAAAATCTAAGAAAACTCTTATCGTCTAACCTATCTACATCCTTATTAAAAGCTATAGTACTCATTAGCTCAACACACCACTCTTTATATACAAGCCTACGAGTGGTAAATAAACGTTCCCAATCAGTAAAAGAAGAGCTGCCATACCTTTGGATTAGATGCTGCCTAACTGGGTTAGCTAGGTGGACCCTTTCCAAAGGCTCCCAATCTATTACCCTTGGTACTTCTACATTTTTAGTCCAAAGCTTAAATTTGTTACTTTGGTACGTCGGGTAATCTCTCCAACTTCTATCAATTCTTAAATTGGGATGCAACTGTTCTTCATGAATTGTTGGGTGTTCTATTATATGGTGAACAGGAAATACTACGTAGGCAATAAATTTTTTTGGCTCCGGCTCATAGTATGGCACGTGTTGATCATAATGTTGTTGTTGTTCAGGTTGGTGTTCCGGTTCGTGATATTGCATCTCTGGCTGTGGTTCCGGATCAGGTTGCCTAGACGATGATGCACTGTCCGTATCGGTATTTCTCTGCAAAACACATTAAACACAAAATTTGTGCATTCAAATATGCATTAGTGTTAGCAAAATAACAAATTAAAATAAGTACAATAACATGTTTAATCCATATTAAACTTATACTCATTTCCATATTTTTATCAATTCTACACTTTTTCAAATAAGTACATCTGAAAATGTTTACAAAGTTCATAAGCTTTTATCTTAAATAACATGTTAAAATAATTATTACTAGCAATTAAACAAGTTTCAATTGGTATTTATATCAAATTTATCAAGTTCATGAATTTTAGACTTAAAAAGTCTACTTTAATTCTCAAAAATCATGTTTATGATCAATGTTTGGATCATTTAGCAACCTAAACATGTTACATTACTTAATTTAGCAATAATTCATGACAAAAATCGGCCATAACCTGTTTATATCAAAAAGCCCCAAATTGCTCAAGAACACAAATCCTAGATTTCTAAAAATTTTGAAGTTTAAGGCTTCAAATCATGTTAAATAGCATCAATCTAGGTTATATATGCATAATATACTAACAATTTAACTCTAATTACACTAAAAATTATCAAACTAGTATTATTGCAAATAATTGAAATTATCACAAAAATTAGGAAATTTATGAGTTTAGGGGTGAAATCTTTACCTTTTTGCTCCCAAATCCGAAGAAAGCATGATTATAGCGAATTATAGCACTAAATTTCGTTGAATTTGGTTGAAAAATGATGATTTTAGGGAGAGTTTTGAGTGTGTGCTCGTGTATGTGTGTGTGTTGAAGTGTGAGACAGAGAGCTGCTCGTGGGGTTTTTTATCTGTCCAGTTTTATGGGGTCATGCGATCGCATGGATCTACCTTGCAAATCCCATGCGATCGCATGGGATCCAGATATATATATATATATATATATATATATATATATATATATATATATATATACACACACACACACACACACATATATATATATATTTATTTATTTATTTTTATGAAAACCTTTTACTTATAAAACATTAATTTAATTAATTAAAATTTTGTTTTCCTTGGTATTTAGGACGAGGTCGTTTCGGTAAGTTTATCTAGTCCGTCCCTCGATAAAATTTAAAATTTGTCATTTTAAAGCGATTGTTTTAAAAGCAAAGATTTTTCGGTTTTTTTAAATATTTTTGGCATACTTTAATTCAATAAGATTAAAAATAATGATAATAAAATTTCTCGTCCCGCCCTCGGGTATAGCAATTTCGATTCAACGACCTAGTCTTCAACTCACGACGAATTTTTAGAAATCACATTTTTAACTTAATGAAATAAAGTACATTTTTTTTAAATTCACACCAAACTTAAAATTAAAATGCATAAAAATAAAAATTCATATAAATATAATTAATATTTTAAATTTTACAAACTTATATTAAAGATAGTAGTTTTTTTTTAATATTTAAAAACTTAAATATATTGGTTTTAAAAATTTACAATAATAATTTAATATTAATTTAAAAACAAGGTAAAAATAAAATTAAAAATCTTTTTGGTCTTTTATCCCACTTTAATCAATCAAATATTATCAAAAATATACGCCCCTCTTTTGGGTAAAGTAATTTCAGCTATTTTACCTAGTTTTACTCCTAATGAATTTCTGAAATATTTTGGATTGATTGATTAAAGATATTTATACCTTATGAATAAACGGTAAATTTCGCAGTGATGTAATAAATTTTTATATGATATCAATAATTTCGGTTTCGCATACCTAATTTTATTGAATATCAATTTAATACTTTATAGCGAACGATTCAGCGTTTATTATCAAAAGGTTAAAAGCAATAAAAATAACATAAAAAAATAAAAACTGTACATATTTACCTGTGAGATAGAATTCTCAGAGACCTGCTTTAGCCAACTCATAGGAGAGTCGTGTGATTTGGTTTTCCATAGCTACATAAGCGTAACCTCAATTTTTCAATAACTTTTCTTCTAAACATATGAACGGTCCTTCTCTACATAGAGTAACAAATTCGGTATTTGAATATGTTTGTTTGTTCAAACATTTACCTTCAAGTAACCATTTTTCGCATTTATGACATCTTTCAAGGTGTCGTGCTCTTCTTTTTATTGCGGATTTTGATTTTTCCTTTACCAAAATGTGTCTTATGATGATCTTTCCTGAGTTCTTTCCTCACTTCGTCCATTTTGCCTCTTATGAATGATACCAGTTCAATTGGGAAGATGTTATTATTACGTTTAGTAATCATAGCGTGTAGTAGTAAACCATGGTTCAGATCAAAGGAATTCTTCATCTCGTAAAACCTAAAAGAAATAAAAATTCAGAATGGAGGGAGAAGACTAGTTCTTTAGGGTCTGCTAGAGAAAGACCATTCGGATTCTATTCTCCAGAAAATCTAACTCTAACAGAAATATATATTATCCTTAAAAAGACTTGATCCTCCCCACACTTAGTTAGCTGTGGTAACGAAATTATGATTAACTTCATTGTCAACTTCCATCGGACCATGTATGTAATGTTTAACTCTGTGACCATTAACTTTAAATTCAATACCATTTGAATTTATCAACTCTATTGTTTCATATGGGAAAACTCTTTTGACTATGAATGGTCCAGACCATCTTGATTTCAATTTTCCAGGAAATAGCTTGAATCTTGAATTGAAAAGAAGAACTCTGTCTCATTCTTTAAATTCTTTTGAACTTCTGATTCTTTTATCATGCCATTTCTTCGTTCTTTCTTTATAGATTAACGAATTTTCATATGCTTCATGTCTTAAGTCTTCTAATACGTTTAATTGACTTAACCGTAGATGTCCGGCTTCATGTAAATCTAGATTACATGTCTTCAAAGCCCAAAATGCTTTGTGCTCAATTTCTACTGGAAGATGACATGCTTTTTCGTAAACGAGTTTAAAAGGTGTGGTTCCAATTGGAGTTTTGTAGGCTGTTCTAAAAGTCCAGAGTGCATCCTCCAATTTCATGGACCATTCCTTCGAATTTGATCCTACGGTTTTCTCTAGAATACGTTTTAAAGCTCGGTTGGTATCTTCAACTTGTCCACTTTTTTATGGATGATAAGCGGTTGAGATTTTATGAGTTACTCCATATCTTTTAAGAACTTTCTTAAGTTGATTATTACAAAAATGAGTACCCCGATCACTTATTAAAGCTTTCGGTATTCCAAACCTAGCAAAAAGACGTTTTAAAAAATTGACTACAACTCGTGCATCGTTAGTTGGGAGAGCTTGTGTTTCCGCCCATTTAGATACATAATCAATGGCAACGAGAATGTAGAGATTATTATGAGATTTTGGAAATGGACCCATAAAGTCAATACCCAAAACGTCAAAAACTTCACATACTTGAATGACATTTTGTGGCATTTCATCACGTTGACTTATTTTTCCAGCCCTTTGACAAGCATCACAGGATTTACAAAGAAGGTGTGCATCTTTGAAAATTGTAGGCCAATAGAATCCAGCATCGTAAACTTTTCTTGCTGTAAGTTGAGGCCCATAATGCCCTCCTGTTAGTCCTGTGTGACAATGGTTTAAGATTTGATTAGCTTCATCTCTGAATACACATTGGCGTATTATTCCATCGGGACAACTCTTAAACAAATGTGGATCTTCCCAGAAATAGTGTTTTATATCACTAAAAAATTTCTTTCGTTTTTGGTACGACAACCCTTTTTCAAGGAATTCACATACTAAGTAGTTTGCATAGTCTGCAAACCATGGAATTTCATTATAATCGATCTTCAAAAGATATTCATCAGGAAAGTTATCTTGTATAGCCGATTCATTTAGAATTTCTAATTCAGGATTTTCAAGATGAGAAAGATGATTAGCGGCGAGATTTTCTGCTCCCCTTTTATCTCGGATTTCAATATCGAACTCTTGTAAGAGTAAGATCCAATGAATTAATCGTGATTTGGCATCTTGTTTTGAAAATAGGCATCTAAGAGCAGAATGGTCGGTATAGACCACCGTTTTTGCTAGAACGAGATATGAACGAAATTTGTCAAAAGCAAAGACAATAGCAAGGAGTTCTTTTTTAGTAGTTGTGTAATTCGTTTGTGCTCCTTGTAAAGTCTTACTAGCGTAATAGATAGGTTGAAATCGTTTTTCAATCTTTTGTCCTAAAACGGCTCCCATTACAAAATCACTTGCATCGCACATAAGTTCAAACGGTAGATTCCAATTTGGAGTTATCATGATCGGCGCATTAGTGAGTTTTTCTTTAAGAATATTAAAATATTTGATGCTTTCATCCGAAAAGATGAATGGAGCATCTTTTTCTAGGAGTTTATTCATAGGAGTGGCAATTTTAGAAAAGTCTTTTATGAAACGTCGGTAAAAACCGACATGCCCTAGAAAACTCCTAACTCCTCTAACATTGGTGGGATATGGAAGTTTAACAATTCCATCTACTTTAGCTCTATCCACTTCAATTCCTTTCTTTGAAATTTTATGACCAAGAACGATGTCTTCTTTAACCATAAAATGGCATTTCTCTCAATTAAGAACTAGATTTGATTGCTCGCATCTAATAAGCATTCGTTCAAGATTAACTAGACATGTTTCAAAAGTATCACCGAAGACTGAAAAGTCATCCATGAAAACTTCCATGCATTCTTCTATCATGTCATGAAAAATCGCCATCATGCACCTTTGAAAGGTTGCAGGGGCGTTGCATAGTCCAAATGGCATGCGTTTGTAAGCAAAAGTACCATAAGGGCACGTGAACGTGGTTTTCTCTTGGTCCTCGGGAGCTATTGGAATTTGAAAATATCCGGAAAAACCGTCAAGAAAACAATAGTAACTATTTCCGGCTAACCTTTCCAACATTTGATCAATGAAAGGTAAGGGAAAGTGATCTTTTCTGGTGGCGTCATTTAATTTTCTATAATCAATACAGACTCGCCATCCCGTTACAGTCCTAGTAGGAATAAGCTCATTTTTTTCATTTGTGATGACAGTCATGCCACCATTCTTAGGTACGCATTGAACTGGGCTTACCCATGGACTATCAGAGATTGGATAAATTAAACCTGCATCTAGCAGTTTAATAATTTCTTTCTTAACAACATCTTGCATATCAGGATTTAGTCTTCGTTAGCGTTGCACATACGTTTTATGACCTTCTTCCATAAAGATTTTATGTGTGCAATACGAAGGACTTATGCCTTTAATGTCATGAATCTTCCATGCAATAGCTGGTTTATGAGCTTTTAGCACAGAAATGAGTTGAGATTTTTCATTTTCCGTAAGGGAAGACGATATTATTACAGGTAATTCGGATTCACCATGTAAATAAGCGTATTCCAAATGGGTTGGAAGTGGCTTTAACTCTAATGTCGGTGGTACATCTATCGATGATTTGTATCGATATCTGTCTTCCTCTTTTAGCATTTGAAGTTCTTCTATTGTTGGTTCATAATCATTAGCCATGTGTGTAGCTAATATTTCAGCTTCATCAATTGTTTCAGTTCCTTCTCCTAAAGAACATTCTCCTGTTCCTTGTAATTCTGGAAATTCTTGTAACAATTATGCATGTGAATCTATAGTTTGAATATAATAACATGTATCATCTGCAGATTACGGTTGTTGCATGGCTCTATCAACAGAAAAGGTAACACTCTCGTCCTCTATACTTAGGGTCAATTTCTTACCGAACACGTCTATTATTGCTTTAGCCGAGTTTAAGAATGGTCTTCCTAATATGAGTGGAACTCGAGAATCTTCTTCCATGTCCAGAATAACAAAATCTACTGGAAATACTAAAGTACCAACTTTAACTAGCATGTTCTCCATTATCCCTCTAGGATATTTTACTGATCGATCGGCTAGTTGTATACTTATTCGTGTTGGTTTCAATTCTCTGAGGTCTAGTTTAGCGTATAGTGAATACGGCATTAAATTTATACTAGCACCTAAGTCTGCCAATGCTTCTATTGAACTAAGACTACCCAGAAAACATGGAATTGTGAAACTTACTGGATCTGATTATTTTTCTGGTATCTTATTCAACAACACTGCAGAACAATTATCATTCATAGTAACATCCGAAAGTTCTTCCATTTTCTTTCTATTTGTGATTAGATCTTTCAAGAATTTAGCATATCTTGGCATTCCTGAAATCACATCAATGAAAGGAAGATTTATATTTATTTGTTTAAACATATCTAGGAATTTGGATTGCTCGGCTTCAAGTCTTTCTTTTCTCATTTTACTCAGGTAAGGAAGTGGTGGTTGGTATGGTTTAACATAAGGTTTTGCCTTAACTGTGTTATCTTCATTAACCTTTTTAACTACCGGTTCTTTTTCATTTTCTTGCTCAGATTGTGGTTCTTGTGGAGTAGGAATAGAGTCATCAGAAATTTCAGGTATTTCAGGTGGTTTAAGTGTAATACCACTACTCGTGGTAATGGATTTAGCTGTTTCATTCCGGGGGTTAGCATTTGTATCGCTAGGTAGACTTCCCGGTTTTCTTTCACCTATTAACTTTGCTAGGTTGCTCATTTATTGTTCCAGATTTTGAATAGAAGCTTGTTGATTTCTAAATGCTTGAGCATTTTGTTCATTCGTTTGTTTCTGAGATGTGAAAAACTGTATTTGAGATTCAACTAGCTTTGACCTCATGTCTTCTAAATTTGGCTTTTTATCATCGGTTTGTGGTGGTTTAATTGGAAAAATAGGTCTTTACTGATTGTAAGTATTATTAGATACTTGTTGATTTCTATGACCTTGTTGGTTGTTGTA
The DNA here is from genome assembly GCF_046630445.1 of Rutidosis leptorrhynchoides. Classification (NCBI taxonomy): domain Eukaryota; kingdom Viridiplantae; phylum Streptophyta; class Magnoliopsida; order Asterales; family Asteraceae; genus Rutidosis; species Rutidosis leptorrhynchoides. The sequence continues at coordinate 428,891,152 of NC_092334.1, read as the reverse complement.
TGGAACATTTCGGTTATAATTCTGATTTTGATTGTAGTTTGGTCTTGGCAGTTGATAATTATTTTGATAATTATTTTTAGGCCTTTGGTTCATGTATGAAACATTCTCTCTTTGTTCCATTGTTTGTTCAATACTGAGACAATCTTTTGTCAAATGTGGTCCTCCACACTGCTCACAACTAATTCGTATTGCGTGAATATCTTTAGTCATCTTTTCCATTCGTCTCTCGAAAGCATCTATCTTCGCAGACATGGAATCCAAGTCATGGCTAGAATCGGCTCTAGCCGCTTTAGATGATCTAACGATGTCTTTTTCTTGATGCCACTCATGTGAGTGGGAAGCAGTGTTATCAATAATTTTGTAAGCTTCAGTTGCGGTTTTCTTCATAATGGAACCACCAGCTGCTATATCGATGTCTTTTCGTATAGTGATGTCGCATCCTTGGTAGAATATGTGTACTATTTGATAAGTGTCTAAACCATGTTGCGGACATCCTCTCAACAACTTTCCAAATCTTGTCCACGCCTCATATAGGGTTTCATTTGGCTTTTGTGTGAACATAACAATTTCTCCTTGAAGTCTCACGGCTTTAGATGCCGGAAAGAATTGTTTAAGAAATTTTTCAACTAAAACATCCCATGTATCAATCGCCCCTTCAGGTAACGATTCTAACCAATCTTTGGCTTCCCCCTTTAAAGTACAGGGAAATAACATGAGATAGATCTGTTCATCCTCCACTTCTCGGATTTTAAATAGAGTACAGATCATATTAAAGGTACGAAGATGTTCATTTGGATCTTCCTTTGGTGCACCACTAAATTGGCATTGATTAGTTACCATGTGTAGGATTTGTCCTTTGATTTCATAATCTGGCGCATTAATGTCTGGTTGAGTAATTGTGTGATCTTGGCCAGTGCGTTTAGCTCTCATTCGGTCTTCCATACTTAGAGGTTCCAGATTTTCCATGATTGAAATTTTTGAATCTGAATCACTAGAGGATTATGATTTAATGGTTTCTTCCTCGACAATCTCTGGATGAGTGATTTGTGGTTCAGGAGGAATGATTAGTGGTTCAGGATTTCTGAATTGTCCCTGAATATCCTCTGAATTCTCAATTGTGAGGTCGGGTTCAAAAAATGGATTATCGAAAATTTGAATTGGAGTACTTGGTCGACTAGATGACGATTCTAAAGAAAAATCAATGGCGACAATGTTGGCTAGATGTCTTGATCGAGTTACAGGTGGTGAACGTATGAAAGGTGGTGAACGTTTTGCTCGGTGCATTCACTGAATATCCTATTAGTTATAAAGACAAAAATTATATAAGTTATCAAATTAATAGATTTTTCTGATATTGCCCACGTTTCGAATAGCCAATAGATGCAGCAAGTAGCCAGGACCCTTTAAATCGGAAGCCCACAACTCGCCACTAACAAATCCAACTATTACTACGAACCAGAAAATTTTGGATGTCTATCAATTTAACCGCTTAAAATAATTTTTCGTCTAAATTTAAAGAAAATAAAAAAAAAATTATATGTCCTAAAGAACTAGAGCGTCGAGAAATAAGAAAGAAAAAGAGTGCGTCGGAAAAAAAAATCGAAAAATAAAAGGTCGAAAAATAAGCGTCGAAAAATAATAAAATGCAGCGTCGAAACTTAAAAGCCTAAAAACTAAGAATTAAAAGTTGCGTCTAAAGGAATTAAAGCTTAAAAGGAATTCTATATCCAAAACGACAATAACTTAAAAAGGCACTAAAACTTTATTTAAAACTAAAGCGATAAGCGATGTCATAAATTTCTAAAGCGTCTAAATCTTACTCTAAAGAAAAAGCACTTAAGGGATTTTACGGCAAAACCTAAGAATCTAGAAATAAAGTAACTACGGCAAATACGAAATTTAAAACTAAGTACGAACGATAAATATACAAATTATGAATTAAACGATTAAAGAGATACGAAATATAAAAATAAAACTTAAAGTTATAAAAATACAATTTTTAAAAAATATTATTTTTATATTATTTTTTTATAAAAGTATTAATATATATAATTAGTATTTATATTAAAACTTAATATTACAAAGTATAAATTAAAACTAGAAATATAAACTAATTAAATAATTAAACCCTAATAATAATTATTAAAAATTTAAAACCCTAACAGATAATTAATGGCGTACTAGGTTGGCCTGTCAGACAATCTTATGCGACCGCATGAGATTTAGTTATCCGGGTCATGCGATCGCATGGCCCAATATTCCAGAAATCCTTCCGGGCTTTTAACAGGCTTCGGCCCAAATTTAATTTATATATTTATTTGATTTTTAATTTTAATAAGGAAAATATTTATAGAATATTTATATAAAATATAATAAACTTATATTTTAAAATCATAAAAATAAAAGTACTTTTTAATTTTATATATAAAGTCTTAAAAATATATATATATATATATATATATATATATATATATATATATATATATATATATATATATATATATATATATATATATATATATATATATATATATATATATTTATATTTTTTTCTTTTTATTATTTTTAACACTTATTATAGATACAAAATATTTTTACAAAATAAGAAATAATATATTTTTACAAAAATATAGTTTTACTAAAATATAGCGTAAAAATATAGCTTTTCGTCGAATCCCCGGCAGCGGCGCCAAAAATACTTGATGTTATGCGAGGTGTATACGAAATAGTTATTATTTTTACTACGAAATACTATTAAAAAAGATACAGTTTTACACAAGTTATTTATTTATTTATAGAGTGGATATACCTAAACCTTGCTACAACACTATAGGCAGTGTACCTAATCGTAAAGTAGTGTAGTTTTTAGTAAGTCCAGTTCGTTCCGCAGGGAGCTAGCTAAGTTTAACGCTATATTTTTAAAACTATATTTGTATATATATATATATAAAAGTAATATTATTATTATTATAAGGGGGGTTTTTACCGTTTAATGACCGGTTTGTCAATTTTATGTCTTAACTCGCAATTAAAACCTAATGTAAAATATTAAATATACAAATGACTTAATTTAAAGCGTAAAGTAAATGACGATAATAAAAGTGCGATAAATAAAATGACATTAAATAAAAGTGTGATAATTAAAAGTACAATGAGATATAAAATAAAGAAATTATGCTTATTTAAACTTCCGTAATCATGATGTTCGATGTGTTGATTTTAGTTTATTACCATGGGTTAATTGTCCTTTGTCCTGGATTATTCAATATGTCCTTATGGTTTTTGTCCATAACAGTCCATCAGTCATAAATATAAATGCGAGTGTCCTCGTCAAATTATCCTTATACCCGAAGTCAAATATTCCAACTAATTGGGGATTCGAACTGTAACAAGGTCTTAATACTTTGTTTAATGAATACACCAGGTTATCGACTGCGTGTAGTCTAAGGTTTTAATATTTTATTAACAATTACACCAATTACCCTTGAATGTAATCCACCCCTGTTTCAACGAGTCCATTGACTATTAATCTATCCCCGTGTCCGGTAAAATGAACAATTATTGGTATTTATAGATATCCCGCCCACCGTACCCGATTAAGCGTATGTGGTTATATATATATATGTCAAATTGTAACCTTTATATTAAATTAACAAGGTATCATTTAGTTAATATAAAGCCCATTAATAGTCCATAGTCTAATTTCCACAAGTGTCGTTCTTTTGTCCAAACCTCAATTATGGTACAAAGCCCAATTACCCCGTCTTTAATATTTAGCCCAACATCACGATTACTTCGGCTTAAATAAGCATAATAATAACTTAGCTACGAGACATTAATTTAAAAAGGTTAAACATAACTTACAATGAGTATTAATCGCGTAGTATTACACGGACAGAATTTTGACTTACAAACTTAAAACATTCGCCACTATAACTTTATTATTATTAACTTAAAACTAAAATTAAAATTAAAATATAAATATATATAGTGAGAGATAGAGAGTAGATAATTATTTTTGTACACAATTCGTCGAGCAAACTGACTTTTTATAGAACCTGGCCAACTACAGTAGCTCATGTGACCACATGAATTTAAGGCTAACAGGCCATGCGATCGCATGGCCTGCTTTTCCAGCTCACCAAGCAACAAAAACGTGGGCTGCTGCGTATTATTTAATATTTATAATATAATATATATAATTATATATATATTATATTATATTCATGTGCATCGTTGACTTGTAATTTTAGCTCCGTTGAGTTACGCGTTGATAGTTGGTTCATGTCCCGGTTCCGGATTTTCGAACGTCCTTGCGTACTATTTAATATCTTGTACTTTGCATTTCGCGGCTCGTACTCTTGTCATTTTTAGACGTTTCTCATTAATAAATTGAACCTCTTGGATTGTACTTTGTACTTTTTAGCGTTTTGGTCATTTGCGTCTTCAATTCGTCGAATCTGTCTTTTGTCTTCACCTTTTAATATTTAAACGAACATCACTTGTAAATAGAACAATTGCAACCAAAAGCTTGTCTTTCTTGAAGGATAATGCTATGAAATATGTGTTCGTTTTTAGCATTATCAGTCTTTATCACTTATTACACCCAGCAGCACACTTCTGGCTGGGTCTTCAATCACAACATTCCTTGCTGTGTCTTCAGTACCAGCTGACTGATTAGTATCAGCTGGCATAACTGCCACAGTATCTTCATCAGCTGCCTCAAATAAGGGTCCTTTCCTTAGGGGCTGGTTGTCCCTAGGAGCAGATTTTACCCTTTGTTTATCGATAGGCATGGGTTCAGCTGATGGTTCTTGTGTTGATATTTTTTCTTGTTGAGGTAGATAGGGAACAATTGCTAAGTGCTCCACCAGAATATCATTATCATCAAGGTTGATGATATCTGATGGCTGTGATAGTGTAGCTGGCTGAGCAGTAGATGCAGATTGAGAGGATTAGCTAGTTTCTAATATAGCATCAGGCCACTTCATGAATACATCAGCTCTAACTCCTCCTGACTCAGTTGAAGCCAAGTAATCTTGCATCTCTTCAGGTGTCATCTTCTTAATTCTGTCTGCTCGCTCAGCATACAATTTTGCTTTCTTTTTATCATATTTCACCATGAACTTAGCATTTCTTTCCAAATCAGCCCTTTTGTGTTCAGCAATGCTAAGAAGTTCATCATGAATTTCACGCTTTTTATGATCGAGGGATCGTACATGCTCAATTTTGTGTCATTTCAGAGCAGCATATGCCTCAAATTTAGCATTGAAAGCAGCATCTAGTTCTTGCTGTCTCTTCTGATGCCTCTCTAGTTTTCTTTTTATTTTTCGTTCACTAGTTTGAGAGACAGCAAAAGATTCAGCTATAGCCAGTTCAGAAACATCACTGGGCTTACTGCCAGAACCAATATCATCCACATATGTGGCAGACACACTGGGTTGAGATTCACCAGCTGCCTGGATACCTGCTTCAATATGCGCGTTGCTGAGCTTAGTGCCAGAACCTTGACCAGTACCATCACCACCATCATCACCATCCCTCCTTTGCTGTTTTGGAGCCTTTTCATACTCATGCTCCCCCTCAGATTGTTTTCTCTTTTTAGACTTCTTTTTAGACTTCTTCTCCCCCTTTTTGTCATCAGCAGGGGCAGAAGGATGGGCATGGGAGACCTGTGCATCAAGGTCACTATCAAATTCAGGAACTGAATAAGCAAAGTTGTTCCAGTCAGCATCAGTAGAAGATAGATGGGCACCAGGATCTACACCATATTTCCTGAGACATAGGTTTGAAGTTCTGACTTCATTCCTTGCAACACCCATGGCCATTTGATCAACAGTGGCCCTAACATCAGATTGTAGGGCAGCCATTCATTGCATAGTCTCCACCATTTGGACATAAGCAGAGGCAGAAACCATTGTGGCCATTTGCTATTCCTGCGAATCCAATCTCTCTTCTAAAACCCTATTCTCCTCATTTAGAAAGAGAATCCTTCTATTAGCAGCATCAAGATCAGCTTGAACATGGGCAATATGCTCAGTATATTCATTGTCAGATGATTCGCTTTTTGAGATCCTCATCTTCTTCATGGTGTTGGAAAATGGCATCTACCGCAAGATCTGCAAAAGTACATACTTGTTTGAGCTGGGCTTCAATAGTGGAAGTGGTAACATCCCCAGCTCTGCGTATGGCTTCAGTCATTCGATCGACAAGAGTAGTGCGAATGGTTCTTTGTAGATCCGGTGTGATTCTGGCTACTGTATGATAAACAGCCAGAATAGAAATAGCAGCCATCTCAGTAGGATCAAAACTACTGGTTGAGGGGCGATCACTAGCAACGACAATATGATTACCTCCGTGGGGTGGTGGAGGTGGAAGGTCAGAATCTGACTCATCACCATGATCACCATCATTTTTACCTTCATTCGAAGGTTTAGGACCACTGGTATCCTTGTCAGCATCATTATCAGCATCATCAGTGAGATCCACTAGTGTGTCTTTGGAACCAGTCACATTATCATGAGTGACTGGCTCACTCTTACCAGTACCTTTATTAGCATCACCATCAGATAAAGAAGATGATAAGGAAGAAGCTGAAGAATCAGAAGGTACTGGCGAATTAGGGACATTCTGCATCACACACTTCTTAGTGACAGGATCTATGATGAACTTGAGAGGCTGATAAGGCTAAAAAGGAACATATATTTCATAGCAAAATCCCCCAAGAAAGACAAGATTTTAGTTGCAATTGTTCCATTTTCAAGTGATATTCGTTTATATTAAATAAGTGCGAAGACAAAAGGCGAAAACGACGAATTAAAGACACAAAGGTCCAAAAAGCTCAAATATACAAGATACAAATAAAAAGGTTCAAATTATTGATGAAGAACGTCTAAAAATGACAAGAGTACAAGTTGCGGAACGCAAAGTACACGATATAAAATAGTACGAAAGGACGTCCGAAAATCCGGAACCGGGACCCGAGCCAAGAAGAAACGGCCGACGCAATGGACCAAAAATATCTAGTCTACTATGCACATAAATATAATATAATATATAAATAATTATTAATATTATTTATATTTTATATATATTTAATAAATATGTCGACGAACAAGAAGACAAAAGATATGTGAGCTGTCCAGCGTGGCCATGCGAGTCGCATGGCAAATAGGCATAAACCCATGCGAGTCGCATGGCAGTAAAAATCTGGCCAAATGCCTATAAAAAGGCAGTTTATGCACGAACTCAAACACATCTTTTTCTTTTCCTTCTCTGTAAACATATAACATAAATAAATAATTATAATTTTAATTATAATTTTAATAATTATGATTTAGTTTAGTATTGTAACAAATGATTTACGGGTTTTAAGTCAAGTCTCTGCCCGTGTAATACTACGATATTAATACCCACTGTAAGTTATGTCTTTCCTTTTTAATTTAATGTCTCGTAGCTAAGTTATTATTATGCTTATTTAAAACGAAGTAATCATGATGTTGGGCTAATTACTAAAATTGGGTAATTGGGCTTTGTACCATAATTAAGGTTTGGGCAAAAGACCGACACTTGTGGAAATTGGACTATTGACTATTAATAGATGGGGGGTATTGTCTAATTGAGTGACAACTCATTGGAGTCTGTCAAACCTATCTTCAAATTAATTATCCTAATAATTAATAATGATTATGGTTGTCCTATTTAGTGACGTTCATATGGAATCTATTATAATCATTTAATTAATTATTCGGGTTGGGTAATTGATTATTCAAACTGATCAAGTGGGTAAATTAATATTCATATCTAATCAAAACAGGGGTAGATTACATACAGTGATAACTGGTGTAATTGTTGACAGAAGTGATAACTGCGTCACAGTTTAAATCCTTAATTAGTTGGAATATTTGACTTCGGGTATAAGGGTAATTTGACGAGGACACTCGCACTTTATATTTATGACCGATGGACTATTATGGACAAAAACCAGATAGACGTATCAAATAAACCAGGACAAAGGACAATTAACCCATGGTAATAAATTAAAATCAACACGTCAAACATCATGATTACGGAAGTTTAAATAAGTATAATTCTTTTATTATATTTCTCATCGTATCTTTATTTACTGTCATTTTATTACTCGCAATTTTATTTACTGTCATTTTATTTATTGTCATTATTTTACGCACTTTAATTATCGTCATTTATCTTTGCGCTTAAAATATAGAATCGACAAACCGGTCATTAAACGGTAAAACCCCCCTTTTATAATAATATTACTACTTATATATATATATATATATATATATATATATTTATATAAATATAGTTTTATAAAAATATAGTACGTAATCACTAGCTCCCTGTGGAACGAACCGGACTTATTAAAAACTACACTACTCTACGATTAGGTACACTGCCTATAGTGTTGTAGCAAGGTTTAGGTATATCCCATCCGTAAATTAATAAAACTTGTGTCATATTTTGTAGTATTTCCTAGTAAAAATAATACTATTTTGTATACACCCCCTACGACATCAAGTTTTTGGCGCCGCTGCCGGGGAGCACTAAAACGCTATATTTTTAATTTATATTTGCAAAAAAAAAAAAAAAAAAAAAACGTAAAAAAAACGTAAAAAAAAAACGTAAAAAAAAAAAAAAACGTAAAAAAAAGAAAAAAAAATTATAAAAAAATATATTTTTAAGATTTTGTCTATAAAAAAAAAAAATTTTTTTTTTTTTAGTTTTATTACCTTTAGATTTTTAGACTATATTCGCAACTTTTAGTATTAAGTTTAGTTTTGCCATAGTTATTTTTACTTCTAGAATTTTTAGTTTTGCCGTAAAATCCCTTAAGTGCTTATTCCTTAGACTAAGTTTTAGGTGCTTTAGAATTTTGCGACGCCATTTTTCGTGCTATTTTCTTATTTCGTATTTTTCGACGCCTTTTACCTATGTATCAATTACAATTCCAATTAGTGATCTCCATTTGTAGCTTTAATTTTAAGATAGTGATCGTTATAAGGTTGGATTAACCGCGTGTTTACAAACCACTCTTCGTCTTTTTCATTTTTCGACACTTTTCGACGCGCAATCTTTTTCTCTCTTATTTCTCGCCATTCTAGTTTTTAGGACTTAGAATTTTTTCTACTTCTTCTCTAAATTTCTTAAAATTACAAAAATTTATTTTAAGTGGTTAAATTGATAGACATCAAAATTTTCTGGTTCGTAGTAATAGTTGGATTTGTACGTGGACCGGGTTATTGGAGCCAAACAGTACTCAATTATATTGAGACCAAACGAATCCTGCCCCTCTGCTGCATCTTTTGGCTATTCGAAACGTGGGCAAAATCAGAAAAGTCTATTAATTGGATAACTTATTATAATTTTTCTTTCCTTTTTAAAAACTAATAGGATATTCTGTGAATGCACCGAGCAAAACGTTCACCACCTTTCATACGTTCACCACCTGTAACTCGATCAAGACATCTAGCAAATATTGTCGCCGTTGATTTTTCTTTAGAATCGTCATCTAGTCGAACAAGAACTCCAACTCAAATTTCCGATAATCCATCTTTTGAACCCGACTTCACAATTAAGAACCCGGAGCATATTCAAGGACAATTCCAAGATCCTGAACCACTAATTATTCCTCCTGAACCACAAACCGTTAAATCAGAGTCCTCTAGTGATTCGTATTCAACAAATTCAATTATGGAAGTAACGGAACCTCTAAGTATGGAAGATCGAATGAGAGCCACACGCACGGGCCAAGGTCACGCCATTATTAAGCCAGAAGTTAATGCGCCAGATTATGAAATCAAAGGACAAATTCTACACATGGTAACTAACCAATGCCAATTCAGTGGTGCACCGAATGAAGATCCTAACGAACACCTTCGTACGTTTAAAAGAATTTGTACACTATTCAAAATCCGAGAAGTGGAAGATGAGCAGATCTATCTCATGTTGTTTCCCTGGACTTTAAAGGGAGAAGCCAAAGATTGGTTAGAATCGTTACCTGAAGGGGCGATTGACACATGGGATGTTTTAGTTGAAAAATTTCTTAAACAATTCTTTCCGGCATCCAAAGCCGTGAGACTTCAAGGAGAAATTGTTACGTTCGCGCAAAAGCCAAATGAAACATTATATGAGGCGTGGACAAGATTCGGAAGGATGTTGAGAGGATGTCCTCAACACGGTTTAGACACTTACCAAATAGTACAAATATTCTACCAAGGTGTCAACGTTGCTACACGAAAAGACATCGACATAACAGCTGGTGGTTCCATCATGAAGAAAACCGCAACTGAAGCTTACAAAATTATTGATAATACAGCCTCCCACTCACATGAGTGGCATCAAGAAAAAGATATCTTTCGATCATCTAAAGCGGCTAGAGCCGATTCTAGCCATGACTTTGATTCCGTTTCCGCAAAAATAGATGCTTTCGAAAGACGAATGGAAAAGATGAATAAAGATATTCACGCAATACGAATCAGTTGTGAGCTATGCGGTGGACCACACTTAATGAAAGATTGTAATGTTGAACCAACCATGGAACAACGAGAGAATGTTTCCTATATGAACCAAAGGCCTGGAAATAATTATCAACCGCCAAAGTTAAACTTCAATCGAAATCAAAACATTCTTTACAATCCAAACGGACCCAACAACAACTCGTACAACCAACAAGGTCCGAATAACCAACCAACTCAAAACAACACTTTCAATCAACCAAGACCTAGCTTGTATAAACCACCACAACAACCCGAAGAGAAAAAGTCAAATCTAGAAGAAATGATAGCAAAGCTAGTTGAATCTCAAACACAATTTATTACATCTCAAACCCAAACGAATGAGAGGTTTGATCAGTCACTTAGAACTCAACAAGCTTCCATTTTGAATCTAGAAAAACAAGTAGGTACTGTTGTTAGATTAATAAGTGAAAGAGAACAAGGAAAGCTACCGAGTAATACTGAAGTAAACCCTCGGAATGAGAATGTTAATATGGTGTCAACGAATTCTGAAAAACCAGCTCCAGAAGATGAGAAGATTTTAGATGTGAGTAACAATGAAGAAGTTACAACACCACCACCACCACCACCCGAGTATGTAAAGCCAGTGGTGGCACCATACAAACCACCCATCCCATTTCCAAGAAAAGGAGTTGAGTATGAGCAAGTGATAGGTAATAAAGATTGTGATACCTCTGGAAAGAAGAAGAAGAAGAAAAAGAAGAAGAAAGTACAAGAAACAAAAACCGTAGAAATAAACCCGGTGAATACAGTTCCACCAAAACCTCCACCTAGAGTAGGTGATCCGGGTGAATTTATTGTTCCTTGTCTACTTAGTGATTGTGTCATGTATGATGCACTAGCAGATTTAGGTGCAAGTGTGAGTGTTATGCCTCTTTCATTATATAAGAGATTAGGTGTAGGTAAGTTAAGTCCAACGGATATGAGTGTTCGACTCTTTGATCAAACCATTAAGCACCCAGTTGGAATTGCTGACAACCTACCCATTCAAGTAGGCAATTTAACCTTTCTAGTCGAATTCATTGTCATTGACATAGAAGAGGACCCAAACGTTCCTCTAATTTTAGGTCGACCATTCTTTGCGTCCACCGGGGCGTTATTTGATGTAGGAAATGGAAGAATGACACTTAAAATTGGTGACAAATCGATCACCTTTATGATTCGAAAGTCTAAATCTCCACCAGCCAAAACCGTTGAACCAGTAAAAACAATTGGTAAGAACCATGTGGTTTTACCAACTCCAACGGTAGTGCTTAACAATAATGAAACGCCTAAGTGTGGGGAAAATGAAGTAACACCTAATGATGACATGATAACAAAGAACCCCGTTGTTGATACGAAATTAAATGATCCCGTTATTAATAGTTCAATGAAGAAACTTATTAAACGGATTCGCGATGCTAGAACCAAGGGGAACTTTAAGTTATGTAACCGATTAGTATCCAATCTGTCGCCTAAAGAAAAGGCAAAGCTAGTTGAAATTGTGGATATAACACATGAATCCGACCAATGGCTTAAAGAAAAAGTCACGGATATGCAAGTTGATTATGGACCAAGAAAAATTAACGATGAAGTTAATCAAAATTTTGACACCACGGCTACTTAAGTGTGGGGAGATTCAAATGTTCTAAAAAGAAAATGCTATCTAGAGTTAGTTGTTCTGTTCTCGTGTAGTTCCGAGAATGGAACCCGATTGGTCTTTTCCGCTAGCAGACACTAAAGAACTAGTTTTCTCCCTCCATTCTGAATTTTTGTTTTGTAGGTTTTTTTATGAAATTAATATGCATTTTAATTTAAGTTTTTAAAAACAAAATTTACTTTAATTCATTAAGTTTAAAAAATGATTTCTAAAATTCGTCGTGAGTTAAAGACTAGGTCGTTGAGCCGAAATTGCTTTACCCGAGGGCGGGGCGACAAATTTTGTTATCATTATTTTTAATTTTATTGATTTAAAGTATGCCAAAAAAATATTAAATATTATAAATTTTTGAAAGTAGGGTAATATACCAAACTTCAAAAATATGTATATGTATGTTTGTATTTTATTATGTACAAAACAGGGTAAAACAGCGCACTTTCAAAGACTAACATTAAGTTCAGCAAAAGGTACTAATTTTGACGATAAGACGCAAAATATCAAATGTGAAATAACAACAATATGTTTGCAAACTCGGTATTTTTAATCACTTTTCTACACTAATCACCCTCATGAATTTAAATTTAGTCTGATTTCATGCAAATGAGGGCATTGCATGATCTCAAGTGTGGGGAAGGGTTATAAATTCTCTCGGGTTTATACTTGGCTTATTTTCTAAATATTATGAAAATTTTAAAATTTTTTAACTAAATGAATTCAAAATCATGTTTATACATATTTATGAACGATAAAACTAGGTGTTAATGCCGAAATTATCGTTACCTCGGAAAGGACATAAATTGAGAAACACCCTAAAACGATTGAATTCATTTAAAATGGAATAAAGGAGAATAAAAAGGCAAAGAAAGAAACTAAGTGTGGGGAGAATGTACCAAGTTATTCAATTAAAAACTATCTATCACATATCTTTGTACAAGATTATTGCAGGTACTTTTGTTTTGGATGATACTAATCAGTTTTACCCGATTTACTATAATACTTTTGAAAGAAAGATGGATCTACACGATGAATCAATTCCATCATTAAAAGGAAGTAAAGTCTTCCGAAAAAGACACGCGCTTCTTGATTTAGGTCATGAAGTTGTCGTCCAGACCAGCTGTAGGTTGACGAAAAATCTAGAAAAGTCATCTCTAAAATCAGCAGGAAATCCACGGACCTCAGCATCAAACAGGGTCGCCAAGTGGTCAGATTTATCCTAACCATGAGAAGGATTTATCTCGTACAATGGGGGGGCACCGTGAAAATTAGCTTGATAAGACTAATGAATCAGATCCCCAGAAAGGATAATCTCCTTAAAGATTAAAAATCAGCTTTTAAGCCTGATATTACTCAATCCTTGAGATTGACCTTAAAGATTCAGAATTCAAACTCATGGAATTCGATGATATCTAAACTCGAGCTTGAACGAGAAAATATTTTGATCAAAATTAAAACCGATTTGTTTTCTGAAAATCCATTTTCAATGCGTTCATTACCATTGAACGTAAAATCCTGGGAATTCAACAGAATTCATTAGGTCACCTGAACCAAATCGGGTGTCAACCGTAAGAACGGTGGTTGCATAGCATGGTCGGAGACAGGACCTTGTGCCAGACCGAAAAATCATAGGATGATCTTTACTATTGCTCCTACCAAGGATAGTACTAGCATCCGACACGTAATTAGACCATGAACAAATGCATGTCATTAGACATTGCCTTAACAGTTTCTTGTTCATCGCTTTCCTTTACAACCGGACGGTAGTTTACCGAAAGGTAATATACGGAACAAGTAAACTGGATGTGTGCTTTCCGATACCGGGATAGCAGTGGATTACACGAACCTAAATGTTTTTAGCCAAAATATTGATCCACAAATATATTTTGCAACACCGATGGTGGGTCAAATCAGAAAACTTGTCTAGGGTAAAATCTAGCTTGAATTTTTAAAAGATCAAATGTTTTCATAAAGATCCAATTTCCTAAAGGATCTACATTTTTATAGTCATGTGGGACTGTAAACCGCCTTTTAAATGTGCACTTTGCTTTGGAAACCGAAAGTAAATCGGCTATTTGATTGCAAGTGTCGTTGACCTAAACCCAAGGCAACTGTGGATGACACACCCACCTTTAACCATGGTTCTATTGTTAATATCATTTTTTATACCGCTCTATCAAAATCACTGATGTACAAAGTGTGAAGAATAAAGAAGTGATTCGTGTGATGTATTATATTATTTCAAGACTGTATTGCTTGAGGACAAGCAACACTCAAGTGTGGGGATATTGATAAGGCTAAAAAGGAACATATATTTCATAGCAAAATCCCCCAAGAAAGACAAGATTTTAGTTGCAATTGTTCCATTTTCAAGTGATATTCGTTTATATTAAATAAGTGCGAAGACAAAAGGCGAAAACGACGAATTAAAGACACAAAGGTCCAAAAAGCTCAAATATACAAGATACAAATAAAAAGGTTCAAATTATTGATGAAGAACGTCTAAAAATGACAAGAGTACAAGTTGCGGAACGCAAAGTACACGATATAAAATAGTACGAAAGGACGTCCGAAAATCCGGAACCGGGACCCGAGCCAAGAAGAAACGCCCGACGCAATGGACCAAAAATATCTAGTCTACTATGCACATAAATATAATATAATATATAAATAATTATTAAAATTATTTATATTTTATATATATTTAATAAATATGTCGACGAACAAGAAGACAAAAGATATGTGAGCTGTCCAGCGTGGCCATGCGAGTCGCATGGCAAATAGGCATAAACCCATGCGAGTCGCATGGCAGTAAAAATCTGGCCAAATGCCTATAAAAAGGCAGTTTATGCACGAACTCAAACACATCTTTTTCTTTTCCTTCTCTGTAAACATATAACATAAATAAATAATTATAATTTTAATTATAATTTTAATAATTATGATTTAGTTTAGTATTGTAACAAATGATTTACGGGTTTTAAGTCAAGACTCTGCCCGTGTAATACTACGATATTAATACCCACTGTAAGTTATGTCTTTCCTTTTTAATTTAATGTCTCGTAGCTAAGTTATTATTATGCTTATTTAAAATGAAGTAATCATGATGTTGGGCTAATTACTAAAATTGGGTAATTGGGCTTTGTACCATAATTAAGGTTTGGGCAAAAGACCGACACTTGTGGAAATTGGACTATTGACTATTAATAGATGGGGGGTATTGTCTAATTGAGTGACAACTCATTGGAGTCTGTCAAACCTATCTTCAAATTAATTATCCTAATAATTAATAATGATTATGGTTGTCCTATTTAGTGACGTTCATATGGAATCTATTATAATCATTTAATTAATTATTCGGGTTGGGTAATTGATTATTCAAACTGATCAAGTGGGTAAATTAATATTCATATCTAATCAAAACAGGGGTAGATTACATACAGTGATAACTGGTGTAATTGTTGACAGAAGTGATAACTGCGTCACAGTTTAAATCCTTAATTAGTTGGAATATTTGACTTCGGGTATAAGGGTAATTTGACGAGGACACTCGCACTTTATATTTATGACCGATGGACTATTATGGACAAAAACCAGATAGACGTATCAAATAAACCAGGACAAAGGACAATTAACCCATGGTAATAAATTAAAATCAACACGTCAAACATCATGATTACGGAAGTTTAAATAAGTATAATTCTTTTATTATATTTCCCATCGTATCTTTATTTACTGTCATTTTATTACTCGCAATTTTATTTACTGTCATTTTATTTATTGTCATTATTTTACGCACTTTAATTATCGTCATTTATCTTTGCGCTTAAAATATAGAATCGACAAACCGGTCATTAAACGGTAAAACCCCCCTTTTATAATAATATTACTACTTATATATATATATATATTTATATAAATATAGTTTTATAAAAATATAGTACGTAATCACTAGCTCCCTGTGGAACGAACCGGACTTACTAAAAACTACACTACTCTACGATTAGGTACACTGCCTATAGTGTTGTAGCAAGGTTTAGGTATATCCCATCCGTAAATTAATAAAACTTGTGTCATATTTTGTAGTATTTCCTAGTAAAAATAATACTATTTCGTACCCTCACGCTACATCATCAGAGGCCTCCAAGTACTAAGCCATGGAGAAGCCGCTAGAGCCATACCAAAGTAGTGGTAGTATAGCTACTCATTAACTTGTTGTAGAGTGGCCAGCCTCTCATATACTTCTTCTCTTGCTGGTCGATCAAGCTGAGACAGTAGTTCAACCAGATCTTCTCTGGGTAATTTGCTGGCTGACACTAAGGCACTTTGAGGATCAATAGTCTGCTGATCCACCAGCAAGGAAACTCTGGGAGTGATAGATGCTCCCCTATAAATGAAGTTAGGTACAACTTCATCAGGATCTGGTACCTGGCACACATATGGTTTCTTCTCAGCAGAAGCAGTAGCCTAAGAATAATCAGTAGTGATAGCAGTGGAGGTACCAACATCCAAAGTAAGTTCCTTAGAACTAGTGACATGTGCAGAATAGGCAGTATTTGCTACGATAAGATCATCAGTAAGCACCACGTCACCATGGTCACCACCTGTAGTAATTTCCTCAGTAGAAGCAGTTGGAGGAGTAACAATAGTAGTGCCAGCAGCATCAAAATCAAGAACCTCCTTAATAATATTATCAATAATCTTTTCAAGTGCAGGAGGAGATTTTATTATCATCTCATCAACCACTTCGGAATCAGTGGTTGAAGTAGCAATACCAGAGACAGTAGGAGGAGTAGCAGAGATATTAGCAGTAGCTAGCTACTCATTAACAGTAAGATCAGTGGACCCAGTAGCCATAATGTCTCCAGTAGAGCCTGTAGCAGTAGAGGCAACAACACTAATATCAGCACCACCAGTAGACAAATCAGTAGCACCAACACAGTAGCAGAAACAGAGAGCTCGTCAGTGGAACCAATAACATCCTTTTCTTGCTCCCCCTCTGCCTGTTCATCTACCCTGCTTAGAACTGAAATAAGAGAACATTTTATGTTAACAACTGTAGAACCAAATAAATTTGACTCAACAATTGCATCTGTTGTTGGTCTCTGGGGACAGACTGGTAATTTAATCAGCCCTTTGATTGAGACATAGTAAGGTGTCTGTAAGTCTAGCTGTGACTCTGCTGACTCATTGGCAACACATGTTGACCCAGATTGTGTAAGAGTTCTGGCTAGTAACGATGTAAGAGTGTGACTCTTATCATGATCCAAGTAACATTTGGGCTGTGTAGTAGCCTGAGCTGACTCAGCATGATGAGGAGCCAGCTCAAGTCTACTTTGGGGGTCAGTTATATTCTCTACTGGTTGTACTGTCAGCAGAGGATATTTCTTGAAGGATAATTTTAAAAAATGTGGAAGTGCCTGGATAGAAGAGTATGGGTTGCTACTCTTCTTAACACTAGTTTTAAAACCAGTCGGCTTGGGAGCTAAGGTTGTGCCTTTAACTCCACTTTCATTTTTCAAGTCAGCAGTTAAAATATTTTTAATTAAGTTAGAGATTTCTACTGTTTGGTCTAGAGACGCACCAGGTTCCATAGCAGGCTTCTTTTCAGAAGCAGCAGTTGAGACTGGGGCAGTCCCTCCTGTGGTTCGCTTGGAGCCAGCTTTAGCTCGTTTGGATTTGCATGTTACCAAGAAATAGTTAAGCAACGGATTCCAATACTAGAAGTGGGTAGTCAGTATATAAGACTAGAGTTGTTCTTTATTATCAGAGAGCACTAGATTCTAATACAACTACTGCTTTACCAGTATGTGAGACAGTGGCTGTACTAGTTGAGGTAGCTGGCTTCTTGCTTTTCACAGCTGGCTTGCGCTGAGGTCCCTCCCCCTCAGCTGGTGCAACATCAGAGGCAGTCGTTTGGTTGACTCTACCCCGAGCAGCAAGATACTCGAGCATGCCTGGTGTTAAACCAGTATATGGAGCAGCATGAGCATCTTTTGGCATCGCCCTTGTTTTAGAGGCAGGTCAAATGATTCGTCAGCAATCTGCTGGTAAGCTTCACCCAGCTTATTTTCAAAAATATGGCTTAAGAACCTTGAAAAGGGGATTAGATGTGTTCTTTTGGGTGCAAGCACCATTTCCCTTAGCCTCAAGAAAATTTCACCGGCATTGGTCAAAACTTTAGCTCAAAATCTGAGCACTGGTTAAAACTCCCTGTCTTCTGGCTGATGCATTGAGTCAGCAATCCAAAGAAATAATACCATAGAGGTGGCATATGCTTCCTTAAGGGCGTATGAGCCACTGGTCGATTAAACCCTATAATTTCCAGTACCCCCTTTCTAAACTCATCACCGGTAGATGAAGTAACAAATGGTCCACTTGGCAAATGAAGAGCTCGTCGGATGACATCTGCGGTGATTGAGCAGGTTAGGGTTTCAGTAACCATGCCACGAATACATGGAACGTTCTGTGGAGTGGTGGCCATGGTGGCAGTATACCAGAATCTGGCCAAGCAGGCTAGATAAAGACGTGAAGGTACACTTGTAATTGCTCGAGCCAGAGGTGATTGCCGTATATAATCAATTAACGTTTCATAGCCCATGTTGGCTTTGGATTTGGGAATAGATAGGGCATGAGCAGTATTGCCTCTCGATAGGCGAATAAGAGTGTGATCTGGTGCATTAGCAGCCCTGACTAGATTAGGGTGAAGATTGAACATTGGTGCCTGAACAATCGGTTCCTCCGATGCCGGTTGAGGTTGTGGTTCTGGTTGTGGTTGCTGTTGTTGTTGTTCCTCCGGTTGGTTCTCAATAGGTGGTGATTGTTGTTGTTGTTGTTGGTCTGCCATTGATGAACTTGTTGAAGATGAGAGTTTGAGAGATTTGAATATTTGAAAATTTAGAGAGAAAATTGTGAGTGCTTGAAAGGTAAATTAAAGAGTTAATAACCGAAGGTTATTATGCGAAATGGATCGCCTTATTTAACCTTTTGGATTGGTGGAAAAAGTGCAGGAGAGAGAAAATGGCAACTGTCATCTGCAGGCACGTGGGCAGATGTTGAAAGGCCCCGTTCATATACAATATAAATGATTCACAATAGTTGATTACATCGCGAGGTATGACCTCTATATGATACATTTTACAAACATTGCATTCATTTTTAAAAGACTAACTTTCTTTACATCGAAAGTTGACGGCAAGCATACTATTTCATAATACTTCCAACTATAATTGACTTAATAATAATCTTGATGAACTCGACGACTCGAATGCAACGTCTTTTGAAATATGTCATGAATGACTATAAGTAATATCTCTAATATGAGCAAATGCACAGCGGAAGATTTCTTTCATACCTGAGAATAAACATGCTTTCAAGTGTCAACCAAAAGGTTGGTGAGTTCATAGGTTTATCATAAAACAATAAAATTCATCATTTTGATATACCACAAGATTTAAATCCTGCATGGTACAAATGGGCCTGAATCCTATACCCACCTGTAATGTACATGAGATATCTTTTAAATACAGTACACCTTTCTCGTGTACGAAATCATTTTTCATAAATCTTAGTAACCGTACACATATCTTGTACACAAAAATAACATGCACATAACCTGTGTATAAAATCATTCTCTCGATACATAACATTCACTTTTCATTGCTTTCATAGCTTGGCTTGGTAACCAACCTTAACATATAATGCGCATAATAATATCCCCAAAACTAAAATGTCCCGTTCTTATTGATTAAAAATGTTCCATATTAATTGATTTCGTTGCGAGGTTTTGACCTCTATATGAGACGTTTTTCAAAGACTGCATTCATTTTTAAAACAAACCATAACCTTTATTTCATAAATAAAGGTTTAAAAAGCTTTACGTAGATTATCAAATAATGATAATCTAAAATATCATGTTTACACATGACCATTACATAATGGTTTACAATACAAATATGTTACATCGAAATCAGTTTCTTGAATGCAGTTTTTACACAATATCATACAAACATGGACTCCAAATCTTGTCCTTATTTTATTATGCAATAGCGGAAGCTCTTAGTATTCACCTGAGAATAAACATGCTTTAAACGTCAACAAAAATGTTGGTGAGTTATAGGTTTAACCTATATATATATATATATCAAATCGTAACAATAGACCACAAGATTTCATATTTCAATACACATCCCATACATAGAGATAAAAATCATTCATATGGTGAACACCTGGTAACCGACATTAACAAGATGCATATATAAGAATATCCCCATCATTCTGGGACACCCTTCGGATATGATATAATAAAAGGGGCATATTCGATTTCGATAATTCAACCATAGAATGTAGTTTCATGTACTTGTGTCTATTTTGTAAATCATTTATAAAACCTGCATGTATTCTCATCCCAAAAATATTAGATTTTAAAAGTGGGACTATAACTCACTTTCACAGATTTTTACTTCGTCGGGAAGTAAGACTTGGCCACTGATTGATTCACGAACCTATAACAATATATACATATATATCAAAGTATGTTCAAAATATATTTACAACACTTTTAATATATTTTGATGTTTTAAGTTTATTAAGTCAGCTGTCCTCGTTAGTAACCTACAACTAGTTGTCCACAGTTAGATGTACAGAAATAAATCGATAAATATTATCTTGAATCAATCCACGACCCAGTGTATACGTATCTCAGTATTGATCACAACTCAAACTATATATATTTTGGAATCAACCTCAACCCTGTATAGCTAACTCCAACATTCACATATAGAGTGTCTATGGTTGTTTCAAAATATATATAGATGTGTCGACATGATAGGTCGAAACATTGTATACGTGTCTATGGTATCTCAAGATTACATAATATACAATACAAGTTGATTAAGTTATGGTTGGAATAGATTTGTTACCAATTTTCACGTAGCTAAAATGAGAAAAATTATCCAATCTTGTTTTACCCATAACTTCTTCATTTTAAATCCGTTTTGAGTGAATCAAATTGCTATGGTTTCATATTGAACTCTATTTTATGAATCTAAACAGAAAAAGTATAGGTTTATAGTCGGAAAAATAGGCTACAAGTCGTTTTTGTAAAGGTAGTCATTTCAGTCGAAAGAACGACGTCTAGATGACCATTTTAGAAAACATACTTCCACTTTGATTTTAACCATAATTTTTGGATATAGTTTCATGTTCATAATTAAAATAATTTTCCCAGAATAACAACTTTTAAATCAAAGTTTATCATAGTTTTTAATTAACTAACCCAAAACAGCCCGCGGTGTTACTACGACGGCGTAAATCCGGTTTTACGGTGTTTTTCGTGTTTCCAGGTTTTAAATCATTAAGTTAGCATATCATATAGATATAGAACATTTGTTTAGTTGATTTTAAAAGTCAAGTTAGAAGGATTAACTTTTATTTGCGAACAAGTTTAGAAGTAACTAAACTATGTTCTAGTGATTACAAGTTTAAACCTTCGAATAAGATAGCTTTATATATATGAATAGAATGATGTTATGAACATTATTACTACCTAAATTTCCTTGGATAAACCTACTGGAAATGAGAAAAATAGATCTAGCTTCAAAGGATCCTTGGATGGCTTGAAAGTTCTTGAAGCAGAATCATGACACGAAAACAATTTCAAGTAAGATTTCCACTCGAAATAAGATTGTTATAGTTATAGAAATTGAATTAAAGTTTGAATATGATTATTACCTTGTATTAGAAAGATAACCTACTGTAAGTAACAAAGGTTTCTTGATCTTGGATGATTACTTGGAATGGACTTAGAAAACTTGGAAGTAAACTTGCAATCTTGGAAGTATTCTTGATTTTATGAAACTAGAACTTTTGGAATTTAAGAAGAACACTTAGAACTTGAAGATAGAACTTGAGAGAGATCAATTAGATGAAGAAAATTGAAGAATGAAAGTGTTTGTAGGTGTTTTTGGTCGTTGGAGAAAGGATTAGATATAAAGGATATGTAATTTTTTTTTCATGTAAATAAGTCATGAATGATTACTCATATTTTTATAATTTTATGAGATATTTTATGCTAGTTGCCAAATGATAGTTCCCACATGTGTTAGGTGACTCACATGGGCTGCTAAGAGCTGATCATTGGAGTGTATATACCAATAGTACATACATCTAAAAGCTGTGTATTGTACGAGTACGAATACGGGTGCATACGAGTAGAATTGTTGATGAAACTGAACGAGGATGTAATTGTAAGCATTTTTGTTAAGTAGAAGTATTTTGATAAGTGTCTTGAAGTCTTTCAAAAGTGTATGAATACATATTAAAACACTACATGTATATACATTTTAACTGAGTCGTTAAGTCATCGTTAGTCGTTACATGTAAATGTTGTTTTGAAACCATTATGTTAACGATCATGTTGAAAGTTGTTAACCCATTATTTATTATAACAAATTAGATGTTAAATTGTTATATTATCACGATATTATGATATATAATATATCTTAGTATGATATATATACAGTTAAATGTCGTTACAACGATAATCGTTACATATATGTCTCGTTTCGAAATCATTAAGTTAGTAGTCTTATTTTTACATATGTATTTCATTGTTAATACACTTAATAATATATTTACTTATCATTTAACATAATTAACCAAGTGTATCAATATCCTAGTATGATTCATATGTACCTAGTAAGACGTTGTTATAACGATAATCGTTATATATATCGTTTTCGAGTTTCTTAAATTAATAGTCTCATTTTTATGTATATAACTCATTGTTAAAATACCTAATGAGATACATACTTATAATAAAATCATGTTAACTATATATATAACCATATATATGTCATCGTATAGTTTTTACAAGTTTTAACGTTCGTGAATCACCGGTCAACTTGGGTGGTCAATTGTCTATATGAAACCTATTTCAATTAATCAAGTCTTAACAAGTTTGATTGCTTAACATGTTGGAAACACTTAATCATGTAAATAACAATTTCATTTAATATATATATAAACATGGAAAAGTTCGGGTCACTACAGTACCTACCCGTTAAATAAATTTCGTCCCGAAATTTTAAGCAGTTGGAGGTGTTGACGTATCTTCTGGAAATAAATGCGTGTATTTCTTCTTCATCTGATCTTCACGCTCCCAAGTGAACTCGGGTCCTCTATGAGCATTCCATCGAACCTTAACAATCGGTATCTTGTTTTGTTTAAGTCTCTTAACCTCACGATCCATTATTTCGACGGGTTCTTCAATGAATTGAAGTTTTTCATTGATTTGGATTTCGTCCAATGAAATAGTGAGATCTTCTTTAGCAAAACATTTCTTCAAATTTGAGACGTGAAAAGTGTTATGTACAGCCGCGAGTTGTTGAGGTAGCTCCAGTTAGTAAGCTACTGGTCGATCTATAATCTTGAATGGTCCAATGTACCTTGGATTTAGTTTCCCCCGTTTACCAAATCGAACAACGCCTTTCCAAGGTGAAACCTTAAGCATGACCATTTCTCCAATTTAAAACTCTATATCTTTTCTTTTACTGTCCGCGTAGCTCTTTTGTCGACTCTGGGCGGTTTTCAATCTTTGTTGAATTTGGATGATTTTCTCGGTAGTTTCTTGTATTATCTCCGGACCCGTAATCTGTCTATCCCCCACTTCACTCTAACAAATCGGAGACCTGCACTTTCTACCATAAAGTGCTTCAAACGGCGCCATCTCAATGCTTGAATGGTAGCTGTTGTTGTAGGAAAATTTTGCTAACGGTAGATGTCGATCCCAACTGTTTCAGAAATCAATAACACAAGCTCGTAGAGTGTCTTCAAGCGTTTGTATCGTCCTTTCACTCTGCCCATCAGTTTGTGGATGATAGGCAGTACTCATGTCTAGACGAGTTCCCAATGCTTGCTGTAATGTCTGCCAGAATTTTGAAATAAATCTGCCATCCCTATCAGAGATAATAGAGATTAGTATTCCATGTCTGGAGACGACTTCCTTCAAATACAGTCGTGCTAACTTCTCCATCTTGTCATCTTCTCTTATTGGCAGGAAGTCTACTGACTTGGTGAGACGATCAACTATTACCCAAATAGTATCATAACCACTTGCAGTCCTTGGCAATTTAGTAATGAAATCCATGGTAATGTTTTCCCATTTCCATTCCAGGATTTCAGGTTGTTGTAGTAGACCTAATGGTTTATGATGTTCAGCTTTGACCTTAGAACACGTCAAACATTCTCCTACATATTTAGCAATATCGTCTTTCATACCTGGCCACCAAAAATGTTTCTTAAGATCCTTGTACATCTTCCCTGTTCCAGGATGTATTGAGTATCTGGTTTTATGAGCTTCTCTAAGTACCATTTCTCTCATATCTCCAAATTTTGGTACCCAAATTCTTTCAGCCCTATACCGGGTTCCGTCTTCCCGAATATTAAGATGCTTCTCCGATCCTTTGGGTATTTCATCCTTTAAATTTCCCTCTTTTAAAACTCCTTGTTGCGCCTCCTTTATTTGAGTAGTAAGGTTAGTGTGAATCATTATATTCATAGATTTTACTCGAATGGGTTCTCTGTCCTTTCTGCTCAAGGCGTCGGCTACCACATTTGCCTTCCCCGGGTGGTAACGAATCTCAAAGTCGTAATCATTCAACAATTCAATCCACCTACGCTGCCTCATATTCAGTTGTTTCTGATTAAATATGTGTTGAAGACTTTTATGGTCGGTATATATAATACTTTTGACCCCATATAAGTAGTGCCTCTAAGTCTTTAATGCAAAAACAACCGTGCCTAATTCCAAATCATGCGTCGTATAATTTTGCTCGTGAATCTTCAAATGTCTAGACACATAAGCAATCACCTTCGTCCGTTGCATTAATACACAAGGAAGACCTTGCTTTGATGCGTCATAATAAATCACAAAATCATCATTCCCTTCAGGCAATGATAATATAAGTACCGTAGTTAGCTTTTTCTTCAATAATTGAAACGCCTTCTCTTGTTCATCCTTCCATTCAAATTTCTTCCCTTTATGCGTTAATGCAGTCAAGGGTTTTGCTATTTTGGAGAAATCTTGGATGAATCTTCTGTAGTAACCGGCCAATCCTAAAAATTGACGTATATGCTTCGGAGTTTTTGGGGTTTCCCACTTTTCAACGGTTTCGATCTTTGCCGGGTCCACCTGGATACCTTCTTTGTTCACTATGTGACCGAGGAATTGAACTTCTTCCAACCAAAATGCACACTTTGAAAACTTAGCGTACAGTTTTTCTTTCCTCAATACTTCTAGCACTTTTCTCAAATGTTCTTTGTGCTCTTGATCATTCTTTGAGTAAATAAGTATGTCATCGATGAAAACAATGACAAACTTGTCAAGATATGGCCTACACACTCGGTTCATAAGGTCCATGAACACAGCTGGTGCATTAGTCAATCCAAACGGCATAACCATAAACTCGTAATGACCATAACGCGTCCTAAAAGCAGTTTTTGAAATATCATCCTCCTTTACTCGCATTTGATGATATCCAGAACGTAAATCGATCTTCGAATAAACCGACGAGCCTTGTAGTTGATCAAATAAGTCGTCAATTCTCGGCAGTGGATAACGGTTTTTGATGGTAAGTTTGTTCAACTCTCTGTAGTTAATACACAACCTAAATGTACCATCCTTCTTCTTGACAAAAAAAACAGGAGCTCCCCATGGTGATGTGCTTGGTCGAATGAAACCACGTTCTAATAGTTCTTGCAGTTGGCTTTGCAGTTCTTTCATCTCGCTGGGTGCGAGTCTATAAGGAGCACGAGCTATTGGTGCAGCTCCTGGTACAAGATCTATTTGAAATTCAACAGATCAATGTGGAGGTAGTCCCGGTAATTCTTTCGGAAATACATCGAGAAATTCTTTTACGACGGGAACATCATTGATGCTCTTTTCTTCAGTTTGTACTTTCTCGACGTGTGCTAGAACAGCATAGCAACCTTTTCTTATTAGTTTTTGTGCCTTCAAATTACTAATAAGATGTAGCTTCATGTTGCCCTTTTCTCCGTACACCATTAAGGGTTCTCTTTCTTCTCGTACAATGCGAATTGCATTTTTATAACATACGATCTCTGTTTTCACCTTCTTCAGCCAGTCCATGCCAACTATTACATCAAAACTCCCTAACTCTACTGGTATCAAATCAATCTTAAATATTTTGCTACCCAGTTTAATTTCTCGATTCCGGCATATATTATCTGCTGAAATTAATTTATCGTTTGTTAATTCGAGTAAAAATTTACTATCCAACGGCGTCAATGGATAACTTAATTTAGCACAAAAATCTCTACTCATATAGCTTCTATCCGCACCCGAATCAAATAAAACGTAAGCAGATTTATTGTCAATAAGAAACGTACCCGTAACAAGCTCCGGGTCTTCCTGTGCCTCTACCGCATTAATATTGAAAACTCTTCCGCGGCCTTGTCCATTCGTGTTCTCCTGGTTCGGGAAATTTCTAATAATGTGGCCCGGTTTTCCACATTTATAACAAACTACATTGGCATAACTTGCTCCGACACTACTTGCTCCGCCATTACTCGTTCCGACACCATTTGTTCCTTTCGTTCTGTTAACCCCTGGTCCGTAGACCTCACACTTCGCCGCACTATGACCATTTCTTTTACACTTGTTGCAAAATTTGGTGCAGAACCCCGAGTGATACTTTTCACACCTTTGGCATAGCTGCTTCTGATTGTTGTTGTTGTTGCGGTTGTTATTGTTGTTGGGATGATTGTTATAGTTGCTGTTGTTGTTGTTGTTGTTGTTGTTGTTGTTGGGCCGTTTGTTGTAGTTGCGATTGATGTTGTGATTGTTGGGATAATTGTTGTGATTATTATTGTAATTGCTGTTGCTGTTGTATTGGTGATTCTTATCACCGTTTTCCTCCCACTTTCTTTTAACTTGCTTCACATTGGCCTCTTCAGCCGTCTGTTCTTTAATTCTTTCCTCAATCTGGTTCACTAGTTTGTGAGCCATTCTACATGCCTGTTGTATGGAGGCGGGCTCGTGTGAACTTATATCTTCTTGGATTCTTTCCGGTAATCCTTTCACAAACGCGTCGATCTTCTCTTCCTCATCTTCGAACGCTCCCGGACATAATAGGCACAATTCTGTGAATCGTCTTTCGTACGTGGTAATATCAAATCCTTGGGTTCGTAACCCTCTAAGTTCTGTCTTGAGCTTATTGACCTCGGTTCTGGGATGGTACTTCTCGTTCATCAAGTGCTTGAATGCTGACCACGGTAGTGCGTACACATCGTCTTGTCCCACTTGCTCTAGATAGGTATTCCACCATGTTAACGCAGAACCTGTGAAGGTATGCGTAGCGTACTTCACTTTGTCCTCTTCAGTACACTTACTTTGAGTAAATAAGTATGTCATCAATGAAAACAATGACAAACTTGTCAAGGTATGGTCCACACACTCGGTTCATAAGATCCATGAACACAGCTGGTGCATTAGTTAAACCAAACGGCATGACCATAAACTCGTAATGACCGTAACGTGTTCTGAAAGCAGTCTTTGGAATATCATCTTCTTTCACCCGCATTTGATGATACCCGGAACGTAAGTCAATCTTTGAATAAGCAGACGAGCCTTGTAGTTGATCAAATAAGTCGTCGATTCTCGGTAGTGGGTAGCGGTTCTTGATGGTAAGTTTGTTCAACTCTCGGTAGTCGATACACAACCTGAATGTACCATCTTTCTTCTTGACAAACAAAACTGGAGCTCCCCACGGTGATGTGCTTGGTCGAATGAAACCACACTCTAAAAGTTCTTGTAATTGGCTTTGCAGTTCTTTCATCTCGCTGGGTGCGAGTCTGTAAGGAGCACGAGCTATTGGTGCAGCTCCTGGTACAAGATCTATTTGAAATTCAACGGATCAATGTGGGGGTAATCCCGGTAATTCTTTCGGAAATACATCGAGAAATTCTTTTGCAATGGGAACATCATTGATGCTCTTTTCTTCAGTTTGTACTTTCTCAACGTGTGCTAGAACAGCATAGCAACCTTTTCTTATTAGTTTTTGTGCCTTCAAATTACTAATAAGATGTAACTTCGTGCTGCCCTTTTCTCCGTACACCATTAAGGGTTTTCCTTTTTCTCGTATAATGCGAATTGCATTTTTGTAACAAACGATCCCTGCTTTCACTTCTTTCAACCAGTCCTTACCGAATATCACATCAAAACTCCCTAACTCTACTGGTATCAAATCAATCTTAAATGTTTCGCTAACCAGTTTAATTTCTCGATTCCGACATATATTATCTGCTGAAATTAATTTACCATTTGCTAATTCGAGTAAAAATTTACTATCCAAAGGCGTCAATGGACAACTTAATTTAGCACAAAAATCTCTACTCATATAGCTTCTATCCGCACCCGAATCAAATAAAACGTAAGCAGATTTATTGTCAATAAGAAACGTACCCGTAACAAGCTCTAGGTCTTCCTGTGCCTCTGCCGCATTAATATTGAAAACTCTTCCGCGGCCTTGTCCATTCGTGTTCTCCTGGTTCGGGTAATTTCTAATAATGTGGCCTGGTTTTCCACATTTATAACAAACTACATTGGCATAACTTGCTCCGACACTACTTGCTCTGCCATTACTCGTTCCGACACCATTTGTTCCTTTCGTTCTATTAACCCCTGGTCCGTAGACCTCACACTTCGCCGTGCTATGACCATTTCTTTTACACTTGTTGCAAAATTTGGTGCAGAACCCCGAGTGATACTTTTCACACCTTTGGCATAGCTGCTTCTGATTGTTGTTGTTGTTGCGGTTATTATTGTTGTTGGGATGATTGTTGTAGTTGCTGTTGTTGTTGTTGTTGTTGTTGGGCCGTTTGTTGTAGTTGCGATTGATGTTGCGATTGTTGGGATAATTGTTGCAATTATTGTTGTAATTGCTGTTGTTGTTGTATTGGTGATTCTTATCACCGTTTTCCTCCCACTTTCTTTTGACTTGCTTCACATTGGTCTCTTCAGCAGTCTGTTCTTTAATTCTTTCTTCAATCTGGTTCACTAGTTTGTGAGCCATTCTACATGCCTGTTGTATGGAGGCGGGCTCGTGTGAACTTATATCTTCTTGGATTCTTTCCGGTAATCCTTTCACAAACGCGTCAATCTTCTCTTCCTCATCTTCGAATGCTCCCGGACACAATAGGCACAATTCTGTGAATCGTCTTTCGTACGTGGTAATATCAAATCCTTGGGTTCGTAACCCTCTAAGTTCTGTCTTGAGCTTATTGACCTCGGTTCTAGGACGGTACTTCTCGTTCATCAAGTGCTTGAATGCTGACCACGGTAGTGCGTACGCATCATCTTGTCCCACTTGCTCTAGATAGGTATTCCACCATGTTAACGCAGAACCTGTGAAGGTATGCGTTGCGTACTTCACTTTGTCCTCTTCAGTACACTTACTTATGGCAAACACCGATTCGACCTTCTCGGTCCACCGTTTCAATCCGATCGGTCCTTCGGTTCTATCAAATTACAAAGGTTTGCAGGCAGTGAATGCTTTGTAGGTACATCCTACACGATTTCCTGTACTGCTAGATCCAAGGTTATTGTTGGTATGTAGCGCAGCCTGTACTACGGCTATGTTTGAAGCTAGAAAAGTACGGAATTCCTCTTCATTCATATTCACGGTGTGTCGAGTAGTCGGTGCCATTTCCTTCAAAATAGTCAAATGGAACAAGTTAATCATACAGAATATTAAGAGTAGTTAATAGTATTTCGTAGCATAATATGAACTCATTTATAAAAGCTTTTTCTTCATATTAGCGTTTTATAAGTTTAAATTCGGGTAGTACCTACCCGTTAAGTTCATACTTAGTAGCTAATATACAATTCAACTACTACAATTCTATATGAAAAACTGATTATAATAATATTTCGCGTTTAAACTTTTATACAATATTTTACAAACTTACAATACCGCTTATTTTACATAAAGCATGAAATATAGCACACAATAACTTTGATACAAGATAGTTATGAAGATAATTCTAGCTAGTACACAAGTCGTTCAGCAAATGCAATAAAGACACGTAATTCATACGTCCAGAAACAAGTCATGGATTCTGGTTTTACTAGGACTACTTCCCATCCTTGGTCTTGTGGAACATAACCGTTATGGCCGTTGATAAGACAGCGTGTTGTAACGTTGTCAAAGGGACGAGGGTTACGTAATGGCCAACAGTCTCGTAATAATCTAAAAACCTCATTTCTTACCCCAATTACCGACTCCGTCACTTGTGGGAACGTTTTGTTTAACAGTTGTAGCCCGATGTTCTTTTTCTCACTTTGGTGAGAAGTGAACATTACTAACCCGTAAGCATAGCATGCTTCTTTATGTTGCATGTTAGCCGATTTTTCTAAATCATGAAGTCCTATATTCGGATACATTGAGTCAAAATAATTTCTTAACCCGTTGCGTAAAATAGCATTTGGGTTCCCCGCAATATATGCGTCAAAGTAAACACATCGTAACTTATGGGTTTCCCAATGTGATATCCCCCATCTTTCAAACGAAAGTCTCTTATAAACCAAGACATTCTTGGAACATTCTTCGAATGTCCTACAAATTGATTTCGCCTTAAATAGTTGTGCCGAAGAATTCTGACCGACTATAGACAATATTTCATCAATCATGTCTCCGGGTAGGTCTCTTAAAATATTGGGTTGTCTATCCATTTTGTGTTTTTATACTGTAAAATAGACAAGAGTTAGATTCATAAAAAAAAATTACTTATTAATACAAGCAATTTTTACATATTTCATAAAGCATAAGCACACTATATTACATATATTACACCACACGAATACAACTATCTTATTCCGACTTGCTGGTTTCTTCTTCTTCGGTTTTCATTCGTTTTGCCAAGTTTCTAGGGATATATGATGTTCCCCTAATACGAGCTGTCGTTTTCCACAACGGTTTAGAAAAACCTGGTGGTTTAGAGGTTCCCGGGTCATTGTTACAACTTAAGGGCTTCGGGGCTTGACGATACATATAAAGTTCATCGGGGTTGGAATTAGATTTCTCTATTTTTATGCCCTTTCCCTTATTATTTTCTTTTGCCTTTTTAAATTCAATTGGGGTAATTTCTATAACATCATCGGAATTCTCGTCGGAATCCGATTCATCGGAGAATTGGTAATCCTCCCAATATTTTGCTTCCTTGGCGGAAACACCATTGACCATAATTAACCTTGGTTGGTTGGTTGAGGATTTTCTTTTACTTAACCGTTTTATTATTTCCCCCACCGGTTCTATTTCCTCCTCCGGTTCCTCCTCTTCCGGTTCTGATTCTTCTTCCGGTTCTTCTTTGGGAACTTGTGAATCAGTCCAATATATATTCGACTCTTCGTTATTATTAGGTGAGTCAATGGGATTTGTGCTAGAGGTAGACATCTATCACACAATATCAAACATGTTAAGAGATTAATATATCACATAATATATACATGTTAATAATATATAGTTTCCAACAAAAATGTTAAGCAATCATTTTTAAAGAAAACACGGTCGAAGTCCAGACTCACTAATGCATCCTAACAAACTCGATAAGACACACTAATACAAATTTTCTGGTTCTCTAAGACCAACGCTCGGATACCAACTGAAATGTCCCGTTCTTATTGATTAAAAACGTTCCATATTAATTGATTTCGTTGCGAGGTTTTGACCTCTATATGAGACGTTTTTCAAAGACTGCATTCATTTTTAAAACAAACCATAACCTTTATTTCATAAATAAAGGTTTAAAAAGCTTTACGTAGATTATCAAATAATGATAATCTAAAATATCCTGTTTACACACGACCATTACATAATGGTTTACAATACAAATATGTTACATCGAAATCAGTTTCTTGAATGCAGTTTTTACACAATATCATACAAACATGGACTCCAAATCTTGTCCTTATTTTAGTATGCAACAGCGGAAGCTCTTAGTATTCACCTGAGAATAAACATGCTTTAAACGTCAACAAAAATGTTGGTGAGTTATAGGTTTAACCTATATATATCAAATCGTAACAATAGACCACAAGATTTCATATTTCAATACACATCCCATACATAGAGATAAAAATCATTCATATGGTGAACACCTGGTAACCGACATTAACAAGATGCATATATAAGAATATCCCCATCATTCCGGGACACCCTTCGAATATGATATAAAAAAGGGGCATATTCGATTTCGATAATTCAACCATAGAATGTAGTTTCACGTACTTGTATCTATTTTGTAAATCATTTATAAAACCTGCATGTATTCTCATCCCAAAAATATTAGATTTTAAAAGTGGGACTATAACTCACTTTCACAGATTTTTACTTCGTCGGGAAGTAAGACTTGGCCACTGGTTGATTCACGAACCTATAACAATATATACATATATATCAAAGTATGTTCAAAATATATTTACAACACTTTTAATATATTTTGATGTTTTAAGTTTATTAAGTCAGCTGTCCTCGTTAGTAACCTACAACTAGTTGTCCACAGTTAGATGTACAGAAATAAATCGATAAATATTATCTTGAATCAATCCACGACCCAGTGTATACGTATCTCAGTATTGATCACAACTCAAACTATATATATTTTGGAATCAACCTCAACCCTGTATAGCTAACTCCAACATTCACATATAGAGTGTCTATGGTTGTTCCGAAATATATATAGATGTGTCGACATGATAGGTCGAAACATTGTATACGTGTCTATGGTATCTCAAGATTACATAATATACAATACAAGTTGATTAAGTTATGGTTGGAATAGATTTGTTACCAATTTTCACGTAGCTAAAATGAGAAAAATTATCCAATCTTGTTTTACCCATAACTTCTTCATTTTAAATCCGTTTTGAGTGAATCAAATTGCTATGGTTTCATATTGAACTCTATTTTATGAATCTAGACAGAAAAAGTATAGGTTTATAGTCAGAAAAATAGGTTACAAGTCATTTTTGTAAAGGTAGTCATTTCAGTCGAAAGAACGACGTCTAGATGACCATTTTAGAAAACATACTTCCACTTTGAGTTTAACCATAATTTTTGGATATAGTTTCATGTTCATAATAAAAATCATTTTCCCAGAATAACAACTTTTAAATCAAAGTTTATCATAGTTTTTAATTAACTAACCCAAAACAGCCCGCGGTGTTACTACGACGGCGTAAATCAAGTTTTACGGTGTTTTTCGTGTTTCCAGGTTTTAAATCATTAAGTTAGCATATCATATAGATATATAACATGTGTTTAGTTGATTTTAAAAGTCAAGTTAGAAGGATTAACTTTTATTTGCGAACAAGTTTAGAATTAACTAAACTATGTTCTAGTGATTACAAGTTTAAATCTTCGAATAAGATAGCTTTATATGTATGAATAGAATGATGTTATGAACATCATTACTACCTCAAGTTCCTTGGATAAACCTACTGGAAATGTGAAAAATAGATCTAGCTTTAAAGGATCCTTGGATGGCTTGAAAGTTCTTGAAGCAGAATCATGACACGAAAACAATTTCAAGTAAGATTTTCACTCGAAATAAGATTGTTATAGTTATAGAAATTGAATTAAAGTTTGAATATGATTATTACCTTGTATTTGAAAGATAACCTACTATAAGTAACAAAGGTTTCTTGATCTTGGATGATTACTTGGAATGGATTTAGAAAACTTGGAAGTAAACTTGCAATCTTGGAAGTATTCTTGATTTTATGAAACTAGAACTTTTAGAATTTATGAAGAACACTTAGAACTTGAAGATAGAATTTGAGAGAGATCAATTAGATGAAGAAAATTGAAGAATGAAAGTGTTTGTAGGTGATGTTATGCGAGGTGTATATAAAATAGCTTATATTTTACAAGGAAATACTATTAAATACGATACAATTTTAAACAAGATATTTATTTATTTATAGAATGGATATACTTATACCTTGCTACAACACTTATAGGCAGTGTACCTAAATGTACAGTAGTGTAGTTTTTAGTAAGTCCGGTTCGTTCCACAGGGAATCTTTTTCACAAAGCTTAACGCTATATTAGTTTAAATTTATAAAAATACAAATATATATATATAAGTAATATTATTATTATAAAGGGGGTTTTTACCGTTTAATGACCGGTTTGTCAATTTTAAAACTTTAGTCGCAGTTAAAACCAAAATTAAAAATAAATACAAGACTTAATTTAAAGTAAATAACGATAATGAAATTGCGATAAATAAAAGTGCGATAAAATAAACTTGCGATAATTAAAAAGTACGATAATTAAAAGTGCAATTAAATACAATAACAATAAATAAAAGTGCGATAATTAGAAGTGCAATTAAATATAAAATAAAGGAAATTAAATATGAAATAAAAGAATTATGCTTATTTAAACTTCCGTAATCATGATGTTTGACGTGTTGATTTTAGTTTTATGCCCATGGGTTAATTGTCCTTTGTCCTAGATTATTTAATATATCCGTCTGGTTTTTATCCATAACAGTCCATCAGTCATAAATATAAAGTGCGAGTGTCCTCGTCAAATTATTCTTATACCCGAAGTTAAATATTCTAACTAATTGGGGACTTAAACTGTAACAATATTTTAATACTTTGTTTAATAATTACACCAGGTTATCGACTGCGTGTAACCCAAGGTTTTAATACTTTGTTAACAATTATGTCAAGTGTCCTTGTACATAATTTCACCCCTGTTTTAATAATTCTAGTGGCTATTAATCCATTCCCTTGTCAGGTTAAATGAACGATTATTCGTACTTATAAATACCCCGCCCATCGTGTCCGATTGAGTGTATATGGTTATTTATAGGGACGTCCAATTGTAAATCTTTATATTAAAATTAACAAACTATCATTTAGTTAAACAAATATAAAGCCCATTAATAGCCCATAGTCTAATTTCCACAAGTGTCGTTCTCTTGTCCAAACCCCAATTATGGTACAAAGCCCAATTACCCAATTTTAGTAATTAGCCCAACATCATGATTACTTCGTTTTAAATAAGCATAATAATAACTTAACTACGAGACATTAAATTAAAAAGGTTGAACATAACTTACAATGATTAAAAATAGCGTAGCGTTACACGGACAGAATTTCGACTTACACCCTTACAATATTCGTTAACATACCCTTATTATTAGAATTAAAATTAAAATTAAAATTAAAATTAAAATTAAAATTAAAATTAAAATTAAAATATAAATATAAATATTTACGTATAGATATAGAGAGATTGATATTTTTTGAATCTATTTTTCGTCGAACTGCGTTGGCTTTTATAGGAATTTGAGTCCAGGTGAACTCCGCGAGTCGCGGCCTTTTCCCTCTTTGAACTCCGCAAGTCGCGGAGTTCGATTTTACAGCTCACACCATTTTGGAGCCTTTCTTGCCGACGGATTATTATATAAATATAATATATATATAATTTATATAATTAATTATATATTATATTATATTTATATACATAGTTAACTTGTAATTTTTAGTCCGTTGCGTCGAGCGTTGAGAGTTGACTCTGGTCCCGGTTCCGGATTTTCGAACGTCTTTACGAATAATTTAATATCTTGTACTTTGCGCTTTGAATCTTGTACTCTTGTAATTTCGAGATGTTTCTTATCAATAATTGGAACCTCTTTGATTGTATTTTGTACTTTTGAGCTTTTTGGTCGTTTGCGTCTTCAATTCGTCGAATCTGCCTTTTGTCTTCACCTTTTATTATTTAAACGAATATCACTTGTAAATAGAACAATTGCAACTAAAAGCTTGTCTTTCTTGAGGAATAATGCTATGAAATATATGTTCGTTTTTAGCATTATCAAATATTCCCACACTTGAGTGTTGCTTGTCCTCAAGCAATATAGTCTTGAAATACTAGAATTACTTCTTTATTCTTCACACTTTGTACATCAGTGATTTCTATACGGCGGTATAAACAATGGTAGTAACGATATGGTTTACAGTCCCACATGACTATAAAATTTAGATCCTTTAAGGAAATTGGATCTTTATGAAAACATTTGATCTTTTGAAAATTTTATCTAGCTTTTACCCTAGATTAGTTTTCCGGAATAACCCTTCACCGGTGTTTGCAAAATATTTTTGTGGGTTTGGTGGGTTTTAGATTTGAAAATTTTGGCTCAAAACTTATGGTTTTGTGCCACCCACTTGCTAACCTTGTATTAGGAAAGCAACACGTCCAGTATACTTGCTCCGTATATTACCTTTCAGTAAACTACCGTCCGGTTGTAAAGGAAAGCGTTGAACAAGCAACTGTTAAGGCAATGTCCCCTGACATGCTTTTAATTATGGTCTAAAACGTGTCGGACGCAATTACTATCCTTGGTAGGAGCAATAGTAAAGCTCACCCTTATGATTTTTTGGTCTGGCACAAGGTCCTGTCTTTGACCATGCTATGCAACCACCGTTCTTACGGTTGACACCCGATTTGGTTCAGGTGACCTAATGAATTCCAGATGAATTCCTAGGATTTTACGTTCAATGGTAATGAACGCATTGAAAATGAGTTTTCAGAAAACAAATCGGTTTGTAATTTTTGATCAAAATATTTTCTCGTTCAAGCTCGAGTTTAGATATCCTTGAATTCCATGAGTTTGAATTCTCAATCTTTAAGGTCAATCTCTATGATTGAGTAATATCAGTCTTAAAAGCTGATTTTTGATCTTTAAGGAGATTATCCTTTCTAGGGATCTGATTCATTAGTCTTATCCAGCTAATTTGCACGGTGCCCCCCCATTGTACGAGATAAATCCTTCTCATGGTTAGGATAAATCTGACCACTTGGCGACCCTGTTTTATGCTGAGGTTCATGGATTTCCTGCTGATTTTAGAGATGACTTTTCTAGATTTTTCATCAACCTACAGCTGGTCTGGACGACAACTTCATGACCTAAATCAAGAAGCGCGTTTCTTTTTCAGAAGACTTTACTTCCTTTTAATGATGGAATTGATTCATCGTGTAGATCCATCTCTTCTTTTCTTTCATCGGGTAAAACAGTTTAGTTTAGTCCAAAGCAAAAGTATTTTCAGTTATTTGTTACAGAAATATGTGACATATGTTTAAGATAACTTGGTAATTTTTCCCACACTTGGCTTTTATTTTCCTTTTTATTGTCCT
This sequence comes from Rutidosis leptorrhynchoides, assembly GCF_046630445.1. Classification (NCBI taxonomy): domain Eukaryota; kingdom Viridiplantae; phylum Streptophyta; class Magnoliopsida; order Asterales; family Asteraceae; genus Rutidosis; species Rutidosis leptorrhynchoides. Next base: position 428,853,749 of record NC_092334.1, on the reverse strand, counting down.
CTATTCCATTTTAAATGAATTCTAATATTTTGGTTTGTTTCTCAATTTATTTCCTTTCCAAGGTAACAATAATTTCGGTGTTAACACCTAGTTTTATCGTTCATAAATATGTATAAACATGATTTTGAGTTCATTTAATTGAAAATTTTGAAAAATTTTACTAGAATTGGGTAGTCAGTATATAAGACTAGGGCTGTTCTTTATTATCAGAGAGCACTAGATTCTAATACAACTACTGCTTTACTAGTATTTTTAATGGTAACCAAGTGTTTAAGATAAAAATTTTAAAAATCCGAAAGAATTTAACCCCATCCCACACTTAAGATCTTGCAATGCTCTCATTTGCAAGAAATCAGTAACAATTTAAATTATTGAGGGTGATTAGCGTAGAAATGATTAAATTTTACCAAATTTTCCAAACATATTATTGTTTGTGTTGAATGATAAATGGTGCACATCATTTGTTCATTCCTTCTCGTTGTTATTTCACATATATTTTGCATCTTATCGTCAATATTAGTTGATTTTGCTGAACTTAATGTCAGTCTTTGAAAATGTGTTGTTTTACCATGTTGTGTACATAAGATAAACTGCAAATATATATACATATTTATGAAGTTTGGTATATTACCCCACATTCAAAAATTATTAAAATCTAATAATAAAAGTTAGAAAATTATAAAAACTATTACAATATTAACATAAGTATTAAATGTATCAACATTACAAATAATAAAATAAATAAAACTAAGTAGACTAGGGATGATACTGATACCAGTAGGGGTTCCATGCATAACCGTATGTGTTATAGAATGCTTCGGCTGGGTTATACGTAGGATACGGTGGTTGGATCTCTGTAGATCAGGGAGGAAATACGGGCGATGGAGTAGGAATATAGTTTCTACCTATTTGTTGGTAATAAGCTATGATTTGGTTTTGATGAACTTACCAATCTTCAAATGCTCGATGTCTAGCATTTTCGTACTCTTGTGAAGCTATAAACCTTTGCATTTCTGTCATTTCATTTCCCCCTTCCACATTACCTTGCTGTTGGTTTCTCTCAACCTGTGGATGTCTACCATGGTATTGTACTGCGGCGTTATTTCGCCTCTTCAAAACCTTCGCACCATGATATACATTTAAACCTATTGTATCGTAGGGTTCTGGTTCTTCGATTAATAATCCCCCCGACTTATATCCACACCGAGATATTCATCAATCAAAGTAATAAATATACCACCTCCTATTATGCTATGCGGTCTCATCCCCCTAACCATAGCTGATAAATAATAACCCACACAATAAGGTATACTTACAGCACTTTGTGGGTCTCGAATACACATGTGGTAAAACAAATCCTGTTCATTTACCTTTTCCTTATTCTTACCTCGTTGTGTAATCGAATTGGCTAAAAACCTATGAATTACTCTTAACTCTGCTCTATCTATATCCAAATAAGAGTAATTTCCCCCTTTAAATTGGTGATGGCTAGTCATTTGACTCCATACACCATGCGTATCAAAATTTTCATCAATTTTCCTACCGTTCAATATCAACCCTCTACAATCGGCAGATGCTAGCTCCTCAGGCGTATATATACGTAAGGCCTGGGCCATGTCTAGTAAAGACATGTGGCGCATCGAACCTACTAACAAAAATCTAATAAAAGATCGATCGGTTAAACTAGCTACCCGATCATTTATTTCTATACTACACAACAATTCCTCACACCATACTTTATATACAGGTCTACGCATGTTGAATAAACGTACCCAATCATTAAAAGTAGAATTACCATACCTCTGTGTAAGTAATTCTCTAATTGGCCCGGCTAATTCTACAGCTTCTAATGTTCCCCATTCTATTACCCTAGGTACTTCAACAGCTTTAGAATGAAGAGTATGCAAGCCCCTTTGGTATTTTGGATAATCTATCCAACGTCTGTCAAATCTCAAGTTCGGGTGCAAGTCTTCCAAGTGCATATCTGAAAATGTCATAACTGGATGAGGTATATCTTGTTTATAATAGCTATCAACATCCTGTTGTTTCGCATTCTTAGGAGGAGCATTGCGAGCTTGGGATGAAGATTCACCCCTTTCAGTCTGCAAAACACATCAAACACAATTTTTGTGCATCCAAATATGCATTAGTGTCAGCAAAATCATCAATCAAAATAATTACAATGACATGTTCAATTTATATCAAACTTAAGCTCATTTTCATATTTTTATCAAATCTACACTTTTTCAAATAAGCATATACGAAAATGTTCGCCAAGTTCATAAGCATTCAACTCAAATAACATGTCAAAATAATCATTACTAGCAATTAAACAAGTTTCAAATGGCATTATCTCTTAAAAATCAAGTTCATGAATTTTAGACTTAAAAAGTCCACTTTAATTCTCAAAATCATGTTTAGGCTCAAAGTTTGGATCATTTAACTACCTAAACATGTTACACTACTTAATTTAGCAACAATTCATGACAAAAATTGGCCATAACCTGTTTATATCAAAAAGTCCCAAATTGCTCAAGAACTCAAACCCTAGATTACTCAAAATTTGAAGTTTAAGGCTTCTAATCATGTTAAATAGCATCAATCTAGGTTATACAAGCATAATACATAAGCAATTTAAGCATAATTACACTAAAAAGTATCAAAATCGAATTGGGGAAAAAATTGCTCAAGAACACCAATTTTCGGATTAAATGGTGTTTAGGTGTAGAAATTTACCATTTTTCTTGAGTAATTCCTTGATAGCATCCTTCTCAACATGATTTTAGTAAAAGATTTGATGAAAAACGGTCAAAAATTGAGAATTTGGTGTGTGTTTTTCGGTATTTTCGGGTGTATTTTCGCAGTTTGGAGTGTGGTTGTGGGTGGACTGATCTGTTTCTTTGCGTTTTATTTTTTTTTCTGGGTTTTTGGTCCTCCGCGAGTCGTGGCATTTGGACCTTACAAACTCCGCAACTCGCGGCGTTTGGTGTTTTTTTTTTATATATAAAACCTTATACTTTATAAAACTTATAATTAATTAAATTTTAAAAATTTGTTTTTCCTTTAGGAGCGAGGGTGTTTCGGATCGATGTCCTAGTCCGTCCCTCGACAAAATTTTAAAATTTGTCAATTCAAAGCGCGGTTTTAAAAGTAAAGATTTTTGAGTTTTTTTAATGTTTTTGGCATACTTTAGTTTAATAAGATTAAAAATAATGATAATAAAAGTTCTCGTCCCTCCCTCGGGTAAAGCAATTTCGGTTCAAAGACCTAGTCTTCAACTTACGACGAATTTTAAAAATCATATTTTTAACTTAACGAAATAAAGTAAATTTTTGTTTTTAAATTCACACCAAACTTAAATTTAAAATGCATAAAATTAAAAATTCACACCAAACTTAATTAAAAATTCATATTATAAATTCACACCAAACTTATATTTAATTTTGTTGTTATACATACAAACTTATATTAAAAATATTAAAAATTTTCAAATATTGACAAACTTAAATATATTGATCTTACAAAGTTCACAATATTAATTTAAGATTTATATATTAATTTTAAAAACATGGTAAAAATAAAATTAAAAATCTTTTTGGCTTTTATCCCACTTTAATCAATCAAATATTATCAAAAATATGCGCCCCTCTTTTCGGTAAAGTATTTTCGGTTCCATGACCTAATTTAACTCATCACGAATTTTTGAAATATTTTGGGTTGATTGATTAAAGATATTTATACCTTAAGAATAAACGTTAAATTTCGCAGTGATGTAATAAATTTTTGTATGATATCAATAATTTCGGTCACCAAACCTAATTTTATTCAATACCAATTTAATACTTTATAGCGAACAAATTAGCGTTTATTATCAAAAGGTTAAAAATAAAAATAAAAATAAAAACTGTACAGACTTACCTGTGAGATAGTATTCTTAGTGATACGATCTATCCCACTCATAAGATAGTCGGTTTAATTGGTTTTCCATAGCTACATAGGCGTAACCTCGAGCATTCAGTGTTTTTTCTTCTAAACATATGAACGGTCCGTCTCTGCATAAAGTAACAAATTCGGTGTTTGAATAGGTTTGATTATTTGAACATTTACCTCCATGTGACCATTTTCCGCATTTGTGACATCTTTCAAGGTGTCGTGCTCTTCTTTTCGCTGTGGATTTTGATTTTCCTTTACCAAATTGTAACTTATTATCTTCGCATCTGGATTCTTTTCTTACTCCGTCCAATCTTTCTCTGATTACTGATACTATTTCACTCGGAAGTGTGTCATTATTATGTTTAGTGATCAAAGCGTGTAGCATTAGACCATGGTTTAGTTCACAGGCAGTCTTCATTTCGTAAAAACCTAAAAAAATAAAAATTCAGAATGGGGGGAGAAGACTAGTTCTTTAAGGTCTGCTAGGGAAAGACCATTCGGGTTCCATTTTCGAGAACTACACAAAAACAGAAAATCTAACTCTAACAGAAATACATATTATCCTTTAAAGACTTGATTCTCCCCACACTTAGTTAGCTGTGGTGTCGAAATTGTGATTAACTTCGTTGTCGAATTCCATCGGACTATCAATGTAGTGTTTAACTCTGTGACCATTAACCTTAAATTTAATCCCATTTGAATTTATTAATTCTATCGTTCCGTATGGGAAAACTCTTTTGACTATGAATGGTCCAGACCATATTGATTTCAAATTTCCAGGAAATAGCTTGAATCGTGAATTGAAAAGAAGAACTCTGTCTCCTTCTTTGAATTCTTTTGAACTTCTGATTCTTTTATCATGCCATTTCTTCATTCTCTCCTTATAGATTAATGAATTTTCGTATGCTTCATGTCTTAATTCTTCTAATTCGTTTAGTTGACTTAACCGTAGACGTCCAGCTTCATGTAAATCAAGATTACATGTCTTCAAAGCCCAAAATGCTTTGTGTTCAATTTCTACTGGAAGATGACATGCTTTTCCATAATCAAGTCTAAAAGGTGTGGTTCCAATTGGAGTTTTGTAGGCTGTTCTAAAAGCCCAGAGTGCATCCTCCAATTTAATGGACCATTCCTTCGAATTTGATCCTACAGTTTTTTCTAGAATACGTTTTAAAGCTCGGTTGGTATTTTCAACTTGTCCACTTGTTTGTGGATGATAAGCAGTGGAGATTTTATGAGTTACTCCATATCTTTTGAGAACTTTCTCAAGTTGATTATTACAGAAATGAGTACCCCGATCACTTATTAAAGCTTTCGGTGTTCCAAACCTTGCAAAAAGACGTTTTAAAAAGTTGACTACAACTCGTGCATCATTAGTTGGGAGAGCTTGTGCTTCCGCCCATTTAGATACATAATCAATGGCTACGAGAATATAGAGATTATTATGAGATTTTGGAAATGGACCCATAAAGTCAATACCCCAAATGTCAAATACTTCACATACTTGAATGACATTTTGTGGCATTTCATCACGTTGACTTATTTTTCCGGCTCTTTGACATGCATCACAGGATTTGCAAAGAAGGTGTGCGTCTTTGTAAATTGTAGGCCAATAGAATCCAGCATCATAAACTTTTCTTGCTGTTAGTTGAGGCCCATAATGCCCTCATGTTGGTCCTGTGTGACAATGGTTTAAAATTTTGCTAGCTTCATCTCCGAATACACATCGGCGTATTATTTCATCTGGACAACTTTTAAACAGATGTGGATCTTCCCAGAAATAGTGTTTTATATCACTGAAGAATTTCTTTCATTTTTGGTACGATAATCCCTTTTCAAGGAATCCACATACTAAATAGTTTGCATAGTCTGCAAACCATGGAATTTTATTATATTCTATCTTCAATAGATATTCATCAGGAAAGTTGTCTTGTATGACCGATTCATTTAGAACTTCTAATTCGGGATTTTCAAGACGAGAAAGATGATCAGCGGCGAGATTTTCTGCTCCTTTTTTATCTCGGATTTCAATATCAAACTCTTGTAAGTGTAAAATCCAACGGATTAATCTTGGTTTGGCATCTTGTTTCGAAAATAGGTATCTAAGAGCAGAATGGTCGGTATAGACCACCGTTTTTACTAGAACGAGATATGAACGAAATTTGTCAAAAGCAAAGACAATAGCAAGGAGTTCTTTTTCAGTAGTTGTGTAATTCGTTTGTGCTCCTTGTAACGTCTTACTAGCATAATATATAGGTTGAAATCGTTTTTCAATCCTTTGTCCTAAAACGGCTCCCATTGCAAAATCACTTGCATCGCACATTAGTTCAAACGGTAGATTCCAATTTGGTGTTATCATGATCGGCGCATTAGTGAGTTTCTCTTTAAGAATATTAAAAGATTTGATGCATTCATCTGAAAAGATGAATGGAGCATCTTTTTCTAGGAGTTTATTCATAGGAGTGGCAATTTTAGAAAAATATTTTATGAAACGTCGGTAAAAACCAGCATGCCCTAGAAAACTCCTAACTCCTCTAACATTGGTGGGATGTGGAAGTTTAGTAATTACATCTACTTTAGCTCTATCCACTTCAATTCCTTCTTTTGAAATTTTATGTCCAAGAACGATGCCTTCTTTAACCATGAAATGGCATTTCTCCCAATTAAGAACTAGATTTGATTGTTCGCATCTAATAAGCATTCGTTCAAGATTAGCTAGACATGTTTCAAAAGTATCATCGAAGACTGAAAAGTCATCCATGAAAACTTCCATGCATTCTTCTATCATGTCGTGAAAAATCGCCATCATGCACCTTTGAAAGGTTGCAGGGGTGTTGCAAAGTCCAAATGGCATGCGTTTGTAAGCAAAAGTACCATAAGGGCACATGAACGTGGTTTTCTTTTAGTCCTCGGGTGTTATTGGAATTTGAAAATATTCGGAAAAACCATCAAGAAAACAATAGTAACTATTTCCGGCTAATCTTTCCAACATTTGATCAATAAAAGGTAAGGGAAAGTGATCTTTTCTGGTGGCGTCATTTAATTTTCTATAATCAATACATACACGCCATCCTGTTACAGTCCTAGTAGGAATAAGCTCATTTTTCTCATTTGTAATGACAGTCATGCCACCTTTCTTAGGCACGCATTGAACTGGGCTTACCCATGGACTATCAGAAATTGGATAAATTAAACCTGCATCTAGCAGTTTAATAATTTCTTTTTTAACTACATCTTGCATATTAGGATTTAGTCTTCGTTGGCGTTGCACATACGTTTTATGACCTTCTTCCATAAGGATTTTATGTGTGCAATACGAAGGACTTATTCCTTTAATATCATGAATCTTCCATGCAATGGCTGGTTTATGAGCTTTCAACACAGAAATGAGTTGTGATTTCTCATTTTCAGTAAGAGAAGACGATATTATTACAGGTAATTCGGATTCACCATGTAAATAAGCATATTCCAAATGGTTTGGAAGTGGCTTTAACTCTAATTTCGGAGGTTCTTCTATCGATGATTTATATCGATATCTGTCTTCTTCTTTTAGCATTTGAATTTCTTCTGTTGTTGGTTCATATCCATTTGCTATTAGTGTAGCTAACATTTCAGCTTCATTAATTTGTTCAGTTCCTTCTCCTAAAGAACATTCTCCTGTTCCTTGTAATTCTGGAAATTCTTCCAACAATTCTGCATGTGAATCTATAGTTTGAATATAATAACATGTATCATCTGCAAATTGCGGTTGTTGCATTGCTCTATCAACTGAAAAGGTAACACTCTCGTCCTCTATACTTAGGGTCAGTTTCTTACCAAACACGTCTATCATTGCTTTAGCCGTGTTTAAGAATGGTCTTCCTAATATGAGAGGAACTTGAGAATCTTCTTCCATGTCCAGAACAACAAAATCTACTGGAAATACTAAAGTACCAACTTTAACTAGCATGTTCTCCATTATCCCTCTAGGATATTTTATTGATCTATCGGCTAGTTGTATACTTATTTTGGTTGGTTTCAATTCTCCAAGGTCTAGTTTAGCGTATAATGAATACGGCATTAGATTTATACTAGCACCTAAGTCTGCCAATGCTTCTATTGAACTAAGACTACCCAGAAAACATGAAATTGTGAAACTTCCTGGATCAGATAGTTTTTCTGGTATCTTATTCAACAGCACTGCTGAACAATTAGCATTCATAGTAACAGCCGAGAGTTCTTCCATTTTCTTTCTATTTGAGATTAGATCTTTCAGAAATTTAGCATATCTAGGCATTCCTGAAATCACATCAATGAAAGGAAGATTTACATTTATTTGTTTAAACATATCCAAGAATTTGAATTGCTCGGCTTCAAGTTTTTCTTTTTTCATTTTACTCGGGTAAGGAAGTGGTGGTTGGTAATGTTTAACATAAGGTTTATCCTTAACTGTGTTATCTTCATTAACCTTTTCAACTACCGGTTCTTTTTCCTTATCTTGTTCAGGTTGTGGTTCTTGTGGAGTAGGAATAGCTTCATCAGAAGTTACAGGTATTTCAGATGGTTTAAGTGTTGTACCACTTCTTGTAGTAATAGCTTTAGCTGTTTCATTCCGGGGGTTAGCATTTGTATCACTAGGTAAACTTCCCAGTTTTCTTTCACCTATTAACCTTGCTAGGTTACTTACTTCTTGTTCCAAGTTTTGAATAGAAGCTTGTTGATTTCTAAATGCTTGAGCATTTTGTTCATTAGTTTATTTCTGAGATGTGAAAAACTGCGTTTGAGTTTCAACTAGCTTCGTCATCATATCTTCTAAATTCGGCTTTTTATCATCAGTTTGTGGTGGTTTGTTTTGAAAATTAGGTCTTTGCTGGTTGTAAGTATTGTTGGATACTTGTTGATTGCTAGGACCTTGTTGGTTGTTGTATGGAATATTTCGGTTATAGTTCTGGTTTTGATTGTAAATCGGTCTTGGCGGTTGATAATTATTCTGATAATTATTTCCAGGCCTTTAGTTTATGTATGAAATATTCTCTCTTTGTTCCATTGTTAATTCAATACTGAGACAATCTTTTGTCAAATGTGGTCCTCCACACTGCTCACAACTAATTCGTATTGAGTGTATATCCTTAGTCATCTTTTTCATTCGTCTCTCGACAGCATCTATCTTTGCAGAAATGGAATCTAAGTCATGGCTAGAATCGGCTCTAGCTGCTTTAGATGATCTAACGATATCTTTTTCTTGGTGCCACTCATGTGAGTGGGAAGCAGTGTTATCAATAATTTTGTAAGCATCAGTTTCAGTTTTCTTCATAATAGAACCACCAGCTGCTATATCGATGTCCTTCCTTGTAGTGATGTCACATCCTTGGTAGAATATTTGTACTATTTGACAGGTGTCTAAACCATGTTGCGGACATCCTCTTAATAACTTTCCAAATCTAGTCCACGCCTCATTTAGAGTTTCATTTGGCTTCTGTGTGAACGTAACAATTTCTCCTTGAAGTCTTACGGCTTTAGATGCCGGAAAGAATTGTTTAAGAAATTTTTCAACTAAAACGTCCCATGTATCAATCGCCCCTTCAGGTAACGATTCCAACTAATCTTTGGCTTCTCCCTTTAAAGTCCAGGGAAATAACATGAGATATATCTGTTCATCCTCAACTTCTCTTATTTTAAATAGTGTGCAGATCCTATTAAAGGTACGAAGATGTTCATTTGGATCTTCCTTCGGCGCACCACTAAATTGGCATTGATTAGTCACCATATGTAGAATTTGTCCTTTGATTTCATAATCTGGCGCATTAATGTCAGGATGAGTAATTGCTTGACCTTGGCCAGTACATTTAGCTCTCATTCGGTCTTCCATACTTAAAGGTTCCAGATTCTCCATAATTGAATTTGTTGAATCCGAATCACTAGAGGATTCTGATTTAATGGTTCGTTCCTCAACAATCTCTGTTTGAATGATTGGTGGTTCCGGAGGAAAATTTAATGGTTCAGGATCTATGAATTGTCCCTGAATATTATCCGGATTCTCAATTGTGAGGTCGGGTTCAAAAAATGGATTATCGGAAATTTGAATTGGAGTACTTGGTCGACTGGATGACGATTCTAAAGGAAAATCAACGGCGGTAATATTTGCTAGATGTCTTGATCTAGTTACAGGTGGTGAACGTACAAAAGGTGGTGAACGTCTTGCTCGGTGCATTCACTGAATATCCTATTAGTTTTTAAAAGGAAAGAAAAAATTATATAAGTTATCCAATTAATAGACTTTTCTGATTTTGCCCACGTTTCGAATAGCCAAAAGATGCAGCAGAGGGGCAGGATTCGTTTGGTCTTAATATAATTGAGGACTGTTTGGCTCCAATAACCCGGTCCACGTACAAATCCAACTATTACTACGAACCAGAAAATTTTGATGCCTATCAATTTAACCACTTAAAATAAATTTTCGTAATTTTAAGAAGTATAGATAAGAAGTAGAAAAAATTCTAAGTCCTAAAAACTAGAATGACGAGAAATAAGAAAGAAAAAGAGCGCATCGAAAAAGGTCGAAAAATAAAAGGCGTCGAAAAATACGAAAGAAAAAAATGACTTTAAAACTTAAAAACACTCGACTAACCCAACTTTATTACTACCACTAACTTAAAATTATAATCGCAAATTGAGATTACTAATTGGAATGATAATTGATACATAGGTAAAAGGTGTCTAAAAATATTAAAGCTTACAAGTAAAACTATATCCCAAATGGCAATAACTTAAAATAAAAAAGCACTAAAATTTAAAAAGGCGTCGCAAAATTCTAAAGCACCTAGATCTTAGTCTAAAGAAAAAGCACTTAAGAGATTTTACGACAAAGCCTAAAAATCTATAAATAAAAATAACTATGGCAAAAATTAAGTTTAAAACTAAAAACTAGCGAAAAACACAAAAGTTACGCTAAAAATAAATAAAAAGGGACAAAATATAAAAATATACTAAAGGTTGTAAAAAAAAAGTACAATTTTTTATAAAAATATTATTTTTATATTATTTATTTTATAAAACTATTAATTTTTATATATTAATAAAACTAAATAAACTTAATATTACAAATTAAATAAATAAAACTAAATTAATTAAAATTAATTAACTAATCAAACCCTAATTAGGTTTTAAAATTAATAATAATAATAATTATCCCGTAATTAATGCTGTTAGGGTTCCTGTGTGGCCCGTGTCACACGGCTCCGCGAGTCGCGATTGGTCCGGTTCAATAACTCCGCGAGTCGCGGAGGGTTCAGGCTCAGACGAGATGCAGGTCAAAATTCAACAGGTCAGTTTTATTTATATTTTATTTATTTATTTTTCATTTTTAAATAAAATATATTTATATAAATTTAATAAAACTTATATTTTAAAACCTAAAATAAAAATAGAAATATTTTATAATTTTATAAATAAAACTCTTAAAACTAGATTTATAAATGTTTTTTTTCAGTTTTTGATTTTATGTTTTAAATAAAAACAAAATATTTAAATAAAACTTATATTTTTATAAAATAAAAATAAAGAAACTTTATAAAACTTAAATATTTAACAAATTCTTAAAAATATTTATATTTTGTTTTTCTTTTTATATTTTTGAATATATAAAACGTATTTTTATAAAAACGTATTTTTATAAAAGTAAACTAAAAAATAAAAATCTTTTTGTTTTTTTATATATATTAGCGTTGCGCTTTCGGCGTTTAAGTTCCCCGGCAGCGGCGCCAAAAATGCTTGATGTTATGCGAGGTGTATATAAAATAGCTTATATTTTACAAGGAAATACTATTAAATACGATACAATTTGACACAAGATATTTATTTATTTATAGAATGGATATACTTAAACCTTGCTACAACACTTATAGGCAGTGTACCTAATCGTACAGTAGTGTAGTTTTTAGTAAGTCTGGTTCGTTCCACAGGGAATCTTTTTCACAAAGCTTAACGCTATATTAGTTTAAATTTATAAAAATATAAATATATATATAAGTAATATTATTATTATAAAGGGGGGTTTTTACCGTTTAATGACTGGTTTGTCGATTTTAAAACTTTAGTCGCAGTTAAAACTAAAATTAAAAATAAATACAAGACTTAATGTAAAGTAAATAACGATAATGAAATTGCGATAAATAAAAGTGCGATAAAATAAACTTGCGATAATTAAAAAGTACGATAATTAAAAGTGCAATTAAATACAATAACAATAAATAAAAGTGCGATAATTAGAAGTGAAATTAAATATAAAATAAAGGAAATTAAATATGAAATAAAAGAATTATGCTTATTTAAACTTCCGTAATCATGATGTTTGACGTGTTGATTTTAGTTTTATGCCCATGGGTTAATTGTCCTTTGTCCTGGATTATTTAATATGTCCGTCTGATTTTTGTCCATAACAGTCCATCAGTCATAAATATAAAGTGCGAGTGTCCTCGTCAAATTATCCTTATACCTGAAGTTAAATATTCCAACTAATTGGGGACTTAAACTGTAACAAGATTTTAATACTTTGTTTAATAATTACACCAGGTTATCGACTGCGTGTAACCCAAGGTTTTAATACTTTGTTAACAATTATGCCAAGTGTCCTTGTACATAATTTCACCCATGTTTTAATAATTCTAGTGGCTATTAATCCATTCCCGTGTCCGGTTAAATGAACGATTATTCGTACTTATAAATACCCTGCCCATCGTGTCCGATTGAGTGTATATGGTTATTTATAGGGACGTCCAATTGTAAATCTTTATATTAAAATTAACAAACTATCATTTAGTTAAACAAATATAAAGCCCATTAATAGCCCATAGTCTAATTTCCACAAGTGTCGTTCTCTTGTCCAAACCTCAATTATGGTACAAAGCCTAATTACCCAATTTTAGTAATTAGCCCAACATCATGATTACTTCGTTTTAAATAAGCATAATAATAACTTAGCTACGAGACATTAAATTAAAAAGGTTGAACATAACTTACAATGATTAAAAATAGCGTAGCGTTACACGGACAGAATTTCGACTTACACCTTTACAATATTCGCTAACATACCCTTATTATTAGAATTAAAATTAAAATTAAAATTAAAATTAAAATATAAATATAAATATTTACGTATAGATATAGAGAGATTGATATTTTTTGAATCTATTTTTTGTCGAACTGCGTTGGCTTTTATAGGAATTTGAGTCCAGGTGAACTCCGCGAGTCGCGGCCTTTTCCCTCTTTGAACTCCGCAAGTCGCGGAGTTCGATTTTACAGCGCACACCATTTTGGAGCCTTTCTTGCCGACGGATTATTATATAAATATAATATATATATAATTTATATAATTAATTATATATTATATTATATTTATATACGTAGTTAACTTGTAATTTTTAGTCCGTTGCGTCGAGCGTTGAGAGTTGACTCTGGTCCCGATTCCGGATTTTCGAACGTCTTTGTGAATAATTTAATATCTTGTACTTTGCGTTTTGAATCTTGTACTCTTGTAATTTTGAGACGTTTCTTATCAATAATTGGAACCTCTTTGATTGTATTTTGTACTTTTGAGCTTTTTGGTCATTTGCGTCTTCAATTCGTCGAATCTGCCTTTTGTCTTCACCTTTTATTATTTAAACGAATATCACTTGTAAATAGAACAATTGCAACTAAAAGCTTGTCTTTCTTGAGGAATAATGCTATGAAATATATGTTCGTTTTTAGCATTATCAGTAGGTGTTTTTGGTTGTTGGTGTATGAATTAGATATAAAGGATATGTAATTTTGTTTTCATGTAAATAAGTCATGAATGATTACTCATATTTTTGTAATTTTATAAGATATTTTATGCTAGTTGCCAAATGATGGTTCCCACATGTGTTAGGTGACTCACATGGGCTGCTAAGAGTTGATCATTGGAGTGTATATACCAATAGTACATACATCTAAAAGCTGTGTATTGTACGAGTACGAATACGGGTGCATACGAGTAGAATTGTTGATGAAACTGAACGAGGATGTAATTGTAAGCATTTTTGTTAAGTAGAAGTATTTTGATAAGTATCTTGAAGTCTTTCAAAAGTGTATGAATACATATTAAAACACTACATGTATATACATTTTAACTGAGGCGTTAAGTCATCGTTAGTCGTTACATGTAAATGTTGTTTTGAAACCTTTAGGTTAACGATCTTGTTGAATGTTGTTAACCCATTATTTATTATAACAAATGAGATGTTAAATTGTTATATTATCATGATATTATGATATATAATATATCTTAGTATGATATATATACAGTTAAATGTCGTTACAACGATAATCGTTACATATATGTCTCGTTTCGAAATCATTAAGTTAGTAGTCTTATTTTTACATATGTATTTCATTTTTAATACACTTAATAATATATTTACTTATCATTTAACATAATTAACCAAGTGTATCAATATCTTAATATGATTCATATGTACCTAGTAAGATGTTGTTATAACGATAATCGTTATATATATCGTTTTCGAGTTTCTTAAATTAATAGTCTCATTTTTATGTATATAACTCATTGTTAAAATATCTAATGAGATACATACTTATAATAAAATCATGTTAACTATATATATAACCATATATATGTCATCGTATAGTTTTTACAAGTTTTAACGTTCGTGAATCACCGGTTAACTTGGGTGGTCAATTGTCTATATGAAACCTATTTCAATTAATCAAGTCTTAACAAGTTTGATTGCTTAACATGTTGGAAACACTTAATCATGTAAATAACAATTTCATTTAATATATATATAAACATGGAAAAGTTCGGGTCACTACAAAAACAGAACATCTCGTCTGTATAATAATCATATAACTTCGAAGAACTAAACACCACGCCCACTAGCCCTTCCGTCTAGTGAATATTCTGGGTGGGGGTATTAAACCCAGTAGCTACCTTTAGGATTCGTGTGAATTAGGCGTGCACTAATTCTCAAAATTAGTGATGTTCCCTAATTCTTAGGTTACCAAGCAATAATAATCAGGGGAAAAATATTCATATCAATTGTGGCAATTATCACGTCCACATAATTCAATGGTGGCAATTATCACGTCCACATAATTCATTCAAGGAATGTTTTACTTGTGTCTATCTCGTCAAACATTTATAAAAGTATTTCATATATTCGCATTTCAAAATGTATTTCAAAAGCATTTAATAAAGCAGTTGTAAAAGTAGCGCATGTATTCTCAGTCCCAAAAATGTAAAGAGTAAAAGGGAATCAAATGAACTCATGCATATAAATATTTTAAAACAGTTAATAAAGCATTTGCATGTATTCTCAGCCCAAAAATGTAAAGAGTAAAAGGGATTCAAATGAACTCACAATACTGTATTTTGTAGTCAAAATACATATGACGACATTGAACATGTGCAGGGTTAGCCTCGGATTCACGAACCTATATCATTTGTATATTCATTAATACATATAGTCGTAATCGAATAAATATATATTATTATTAGTGATGTAATTTATATATTTAATAATTTATAGGTTTCTTTATTTATATTTTCATTTTATATATATAATTGTTAATATAGTTAGGTTATGTGTATTAAATACTTATAACCTCATTAATGTCATTAAAACCTTTATTTTCATAATCAATATTATTTTAATAAATGACCTAGATATTACTTGTTAATATAAATAATGTTAGTTTTAATGATAGTAAATTTATAATTTTTGTAAAAATGATATTAATAATAAAATATTAGTAGTGATCAAAATAATAATTTTATTAATAATAATACTTATTACCATCTTAAGAACTTAAGGGTGTTATATCTATGCTTACATATGTATAGCTATTTTGTTTACAATACGCACGATCATGGTTATATCCTAATCAATATAAATCTTATATTTATCTAAATACTTATCTTATTCCAGATCATAAGAGTTTCCATAATTTCCAAGTTTAGTTCATAAACGTATAATACTTATTAATAATCCTAATCATAATTGTACGATAATAATAATAATAAAAATAACAATCTTAATACTAATGATAATATTAACAATAATACTACTTAATAATAATGTTATTAATAACAATAATATTTGTAGTAATGATATTACTAATGACTTTTCAAATTATACTAGTATTGATAATGATAATATCTTAAATCAACTCGTTAATAATAATGACTAACATAATAACAATAGTAATAATTAATGATAATAATAATAATAATAATAATAATAATAATAATAATAATAATAATAATAATAATAATAATAATAATAATAATAATAATAATAATAATGATGATGATAATAATAATAATAATAATAATAATATAACTACAAACTAATAATAACTATAATCTTTTCAATAATAATAGTAATCTTGATCATAATAATAACAATAACAATAATACTAGTAATAATAATAATAATAACAATAATAATAATAATAATAATAATAATAATAATAATAATAATAATAATAATAATAATAATAATAATAATTTTTAAAAATGAAGAACTACCTTAGATAGCTCATTTAAAAAGAAAGTGCACCAAGCAGGGATTGAACCCGAGACCTCTCGACACCCGACAACACTCCTACCCATTCAAGCAAATTCCATTTTTCTGATAATAATCCAATCCTATTTAATTATAACTCGTATAACTTTCTGTTTTTCTTCTTCTTCTTCAATACCCGTCGATCAGAACCCACACTTAACTCAATTCAAAACCATGATTTATAATTGGTGTTTAGGACTTATAAGTGACACGGAAACATTTAGAACTTGTGTAAATTAAATAAAATAGATTTCAAATTAAGAAAAATGCTGGAACATAAGGATGAACATTTTGAAGAATGTTAACAACTCAAATCCTATTTTTGATTTTAAGGCAGTTTTAGACAATACTTACAATATGAAGTAGGTTAGAAAAATCCTTTAGAAACTTTCTGCACCCTTAATTGAACTTAAAACATTCACTGGAAGTTGAATTTCACAATGAACAAAGGTTTTGACTTTTTGTTTTATAAACTTTGACTTCGAAATTAAAACTTATTAGATGAAATTAGATTCTGAAACTTTACAGAAAGATTACCTAGACGATTCCTAATAGGACTGCAATCTTAGTTTTTGAAATTGATTGGAATTCAAGCTTATGAAGAAAATGGTACGCGTACAGGGCAGGTACCTGTTTTATTTTTTTTAAATTTGGTTTCTTTTAGCAAATAAAATCAATATAATATAATTGGTAAGTGATAACTATAGAGGAAAAGTTGTTTGATTTCTCCCTAATTCACGAATTGAATCATTGGTTTATTAGTCAAGGGTTTCGACAGACTCGTATAAAAATAAAAATAAACACAGTAGATAACGATTTGAAACTGATTCTTGTACTTTGTCTGCTTGATCTTTTCATTATATGGCAGAAGAAAGTAATGGCATGTAATTTGAAAAAATTATGTAACAGTTTTTGAACGCGTAGTATATCTTTTTATAAATTATAATTAAATTTAATGATTAATAAATATATTATTAATAATATTATAAAAAAATTCTAATGATATTAATAATTATATTAATAATACAAATTCTATAAATGATAATAATAATTGTTAATAATAAAGTTATTAATATTATTATTAATAATAATGATAATAAGGATAATAATAATAAAGATAATAATGATGGTAAATGAAATGATAATTATAATATTATTAATGTTAATAATAAAATGTGCTATTTTCTAACAATAATATTAATAATAATAATGATTTTAATGATAATAGTAAATACAAAAATAATAATAATAAAAATAATAATAATCTTAAATCAAAATTTTTATTACTCATTATAATAAAATAATGATATTAATAATAATAACAATAATGTTAGTAATAATAATAACAAATTATATGTATCAACTTTCTTATCTATATTTATCTATTAAGAATAATACTATAACTAACATTGATTTTAATATTAATATTAGTATTAATATTGATATTAGTATAACAATCATATTTTAAATTTATAAGTACATTTAACATATTAATATCATAATTTATTAATTATATCATAGTTTATATAATATATAATTGAATATTTATTCACAATATACATACAATATTTATACATAACAATTCTATACTATATATAGGTTCATTTTAAATTACACTTAATTACCTTATACCTTATTTTACATATTAAATTTTAATGTTTAATCTATATTTTATACCTTGTAATTATCATATATACCTATATATATATATATATATATATATATATACATATATATATATATATATATACATATATATATATATATATATACATATATATATATATATATATATTTAATTATATTTGTTTACAAATAATTTGTTCGTGAATCGTTAGAAGTGGTCAATTTTAAATACATTTATGAAAACAGATCAAAAATTTTGAAACTCAATATTACAGACTTTGCTTATCGTGTCGAATTCATATTAAGATTAAGTTTAAATTTGGTCGAAAATTCCCGGGTCGTCACAGTACCTACCCGTTAAAGAAATTTCGTCCCGAAATTTGAGTAAAATTGTTATGGCTAACAATAAGTATGTTTTCCTGACGAATATGAGCTGATAATTATAGTTTTATCACTATTAGGTAATATGGATAAAATAATTTGTTTATGCGAAGCGTACGAGTGAAGCTATCACAAAAGATTGAGATAGAAATTTAACTTTTGACATAATCACCGTGGATTTCCGGAATTCAAGGGATTTAGAGAAAATCTTTGTAATAAGATTTGATTCTTCGATAATTAAAAAAATTAAAATTTTATTTTCTTAAATGCAATAATATGTCTCGATTGTTCGGTCTAACTTTTCAAATTACCAGAAGTCACGAGAAAATATAGAACTATCAGGAAGATACGTTATTGATATGTTTAGAGATTAGATAGAATGTAAGAGTCGTGTAATATGGCACATGATGACGGTATAGTCTGTGAATCATCACGTTCCATTAGAAACTCAGCATTACTTACTGTAATATAATCACGTTGATCAAGTGTCATTATATTATACTAACTCATGCATCAATTTCCAACACTACTTCAAAAACATTCATATTTTAAATTTGAACTTTTCAGAATTTAGAAACGGAAATAGTTTCCTTTCTGATGTATTACTGATAGCACGAAGCGATAAATGATCTCGAACGAGAATATTTATGAAAATATCTTCAGAAATATCGAAGATATTTATGATGATATTTTGGAATTCTAAGTTCGATGGTTGATGAAGAAAGATTTTTTGCAAGATTTTAACACGAGTACAGAGCAAGATATTCGTTGGAGGTTTCATCGGATCCAAAATTACCTGGATTCTTTGAATATATGGTATGGTCCTTGTATTTGGCCTTGGTCTCCTTTATGGTTTGCTCAATCTGTTTTTTCAGTACCAAATTTTCTATCGAGCGTTCCTAACACTCCCTTCTTTATCATCAAACTTTTGGCCGTTTAGACCATCTACAATTTTTCTGTTCCCTCTGCATTTAATGCTACGATATCTGAATCATCGGTTATCAATCCGAGGTGGTTTAAGGAGAATTGTGTTTTTAGATGATTAAACACTGATGGTAATATGGTGAAATATAAAAGGTTCCCCGGTAACAATAAAAGAGCATACATATAAATCAAGGTGATAATAAGGTTGTTTCGAACGAAAAATCGAAGTTGACTTGCTGGAGCTGTGACAAAATTTGCTACTTTAAAAGGAATTACCAAGTTATTTTAGGTAATAATTATACTAAAGGAATTAGCACAGATACGTGTTAAACGTTTACTTAGGTTCTGAGAGTTTTCAAGTGCATAACTATATGCATCAATCTCTTCTTACGTAGATGAAGTGCGGTTGGTTCATCCTCTCGATTGAGGTGTTTCCAGGAATAATGAAAGGTTTGAACGCAAATTGTAATCGTCAAGATACAAATGAGGTTTAAGATGAAATCAAGTGGCAAACTTGAAGAATTGTTTAGTTTCATATGTTATAATCAATATTTTAATTCATTTTAATTGTCCAATGTTATTAGTCCACAGTCGATAGTCCACAGTTAACTTTCCAATAATTCATATATAGTTTAATATATAATATTTGAATTAACTAATACGTATCGTGACCCGTGTACATGTCTCGGACTCGATCACAACTCAAAGTATATATATTATTTGAGAATCAACCTCAACCTTGTATAGAGAACTCGATCATTACTGCATATAGAGTGTCTATGGAGATTCCAAATAATATATATAGATGTGTCGATATGATATGTCAAAACCTTGTATACGTGTTCCGATATTTAAAGTGCGTAAAATAACTAACAGAAATTAAATGACGATAAATAAAGTGCGTAAAGTAAATAACAGAAATTAAATGACGATAAATAAAATTGAGATAATAAATTGCGATAATTAAATGTAATATGTTAGCTAGGAACAGTTAGCTAGGAACAGTTAGCGTGGATTCTTAACAAAATTCTTCTCATAGTTAATTTGTTTGTTTCTAACAAATTTTATTTTGTCCAATATTTTCTTCATTATGCCACTTGTTGGATTCTGATAGGTCAAAATCCAAATATGAAATTGAATGAAAATGGTTATTCTGTGGTGAATGGATTCGTATATCTGTGGATGTAAGTAGGATAGTAAATGACCGTTGAATCAGATTCGAAGAGTGTATAGTGTAACTTATTAATGTGAAATCTAAATATTCCTCAGGTATTACCTACTCGTTAAAATATTTTTACCATTAACAGTTTGTACAAAAGAATTTTTAATTACAATCTTTATGAAAACATACTTAAATATATATTTTCTTCAGATGTAATTATAGATTTAATTAGTTAATATAGTATTAATCTCATTTGATTTACCGTTAGAACTAAGATACATAATCTATAAAACATTAGAGATTACATATTTGCCATGTCGAACGAAGATAAAATAGATAGAACGATACGTAGAACGAAGATAATCGATGTAGGACAAGATGTAGAATGAAAATTATGCTCGAGGTATAGATTGCGATGTTGAGGCATGTGATGTTAAAACTTGGGTTGTTGGTGGTACTGGTGTTGATGTTGTTACTGAAGCTGGTAGGTTTTGCATCACGTTTTCCAAATTGATTACTCGAGCGCGAAGCTCGTTGACTTCTTCCATTATTCCAGGATGATTGTCGGTAAGAACGAGCGAATGAATAAGGTTTAGAATTGTGGATAGAATATAATCGTGATGAGCTACTCTTGAAATGAGGCTAAAAATGGTGTTTCGGATAGGTTCACCGGTAAATGCTTCAGGTTCTTCGCCAAGAGGGCAATGTGGTGGATGGAAGGGATCGCCTTCTTCTTGTCTCCAATGTTTAAGTAAGTTATAAACCTATCAGATGAATTGAGGATGGCTGATTGGTTGATTCATTCTGGTTACACTGTCTTCGGAGCTTGAGTCGAAATCCATATCGGAATAGCTATCGGAATCCGAGGTATTCGAACTGGTTGAGGGATCCATCTCGTACGATCAGATGGAGGATTTTCGTTATGAATTAAATTATAGGATGTAAATTAGTATCCTGCAATACATAATTTACATTTACATATGCATATATAATACTAAAATCCCATAAGTTACGGAGGAATCTACGGAAGCTGTCAGGCAAAGTCTACAGTAACAGATATGCTAAGATATGAATTATCAGATACGCTAAGATATGAATTTTTGTCTATACACTATCGATGCACTAAATGCAGTAAGACGTGTCTAGACTAAGAATGATAAGCAAGTGAATCTCTAAGAATGATAAGCAGGAAATTTTCAACACGAAATGATAAGCAAAACTTTTGACATGCAGACACGGTCAAAGTCCAGACTCACTAATGAATCCTAACAACTTATCAGTTAGACTCACTAATGCAAACCTGGTTCGCTAAGACCACCGCTCTGATACCAACTGAAAGGCCCCGTTCATATACACTATAAACTATTCACAATAGTTGATTACATTGCGAGGTACTTGACCTCTATATGATACATTTTACAAACATTGCATTCGTTTTTAAAAGACAAACTTTCTTTACATCAAAAGTTGACGGCAAGCATACTATTTCATAATACTTCCAACTATAATTGACTTAATAATAATCTTGATCAACTCGACGACTCGAATGCAACGTCTTTTGAAATATGTCATGAATGACTCCAAGTAACATCTCTAATATGAGCAAATGCACAGCGAAAGATTTCTTTCATACCTGAGAATAAACATGCTTTCAAGTGTCAACCAAAAGGTTGGTGAGTTCATAGGTTTATCATAAAAGAATAAAATTCATCATTTTGATAGACCACAAGATTTAAATTCTGCATGGTACAAATGGGCCCGAATCCTATACCCACCTGTAATGTACATGCGATATCTTTTAAATACAGTACACCTTTCTCGTGTACGAAATCATCTTTCAAAAATCTTAGTAACCGTACACATATCTAGTGCACAAAAAATAACATACACATAACCTGAGTATAAAATCATTCTCTCGATACATAACATTCACTTTTCATTGCTTTCATAGCTTGGCTTGGTAACCGACCTTAACATATAATGCGTATAATAATATCCCCAAAATAGAACATCTCGTCTGTATAATAATCATATAAACTTCGAAGTACTAAACACCACGCCCACTAGCCCTTCCGTCTAGTGAACATTCTGGGTGGGGGTGTTAAACCCGGTAGCTACCTTTAGGATTCGCGTGAATTAGGCGTGCACTAATTCTCAAAATTAGTGATGTTCCCTAATTTTTAGGTTACCAAGCAATAATAATCAGGGGAAAAATATTCATATCAATTGTGGCAATTATCACGTCCACATAATTCAATGGTGGAAATTATCACGTCCACATAATTCATTCGAGGAATGTTTTGCTTGTGTCTATCTCGTCAAACATTTATAAAAGCATTTCATGTATTCGCAGTTCAAAATGTATTTCAAAAGCATTTAATAAAGCAGTTGTAAAAGTAGCGCATGTATTCTCAGTCCCAAAAATGTAAAGAGTAAAAGGGAATCAAATAAACTCACGCATATAAATATTTTAAAACAGTTAATAAAGCATTTGCATTTATTCTCAGCCCAAAAATGTAAAGAGTAAAAGGGATTCAAATGAACTCACAATACTGTATTTTGTAGTCAAAATACATATGACGACATTGAACATGTGCAGAGTTGGCCTCGGATTCACGAACCTATATCATTTGTATATTCATTAATACATATAGTCGTAATCGAATAAATATATATTATTATTAGTGATGTAATTTATATATTTAATAATTTATAGGTTTCTTTATTTATATTTTCATTTTATATATATAATTGTTAATATAGTTAGGTTATGTGTATTAAATACTTATATATATATATATATATATATATATATATATATATATATATATATATATATATATATATATAATCTTTACTTATAACCTCATTAATATCATTAAAACCTTTATTTTCATAATCAATATTATTTTAATAAATGACCTAGATATTACTTGTTAATATAAATAATGTTAGTTTTAATGATAGTAAATTTATAATTTTTGTAAAAATGATATTAATAATAAAATATTAGTAGTGATCAAAATAATAATTTTATTAATAATAATACTTATTACCATCTTAAGAACTTAAGGGTGTTATATCTATACTTACATATGTATAGCTATTTTGTTTATAATACGCACGATCATGGTTATATCCTAATCAATATAAATCTTATATTTATCTAAATACTTATCTTATTCCAGATCATAAGAGTTTCCATAATTTTCAAGTTTAGTTCATAAACGTATAATACTTATTAATAATCCTAATCATAATTGTACGATAATAATAATAAAAATAACAATCTTAATACTAATGATAATATTAACAATAATACTACTTAATAATAATGCTATTAATAACAATAATATTTGCAGTAATGATATTACTAATAACCTTTCAAATTATACTAGTATTGATAATGATAATATCTTAAATCATCTCGTTAATAATAATGACTAACATAATAACAATAGTAATAATTAATAATAATAATAATAATAATAATAATAATAATAATAATAATAATAATAATAATAATAATAATAATAATAATAATAATAATAATAATAACTACAAACTAATAATAACTATAATCTTTTCAATAATAATAGTAATCTTGATCATAATAATAACAATAACAATAATACTAGTAATAATAATAATAATAATAACAATAATAATAATAATAATAATAATAATAATAATAATAATAATAATAATAATAATAATAATAATAATAATAATAATAATAATAATAATAATAATAATAATAATAATAATAATAATAATAATAATAATAATAATGATTTTTAAAAATGAAGAACTACCTTAGATAGCTCATCTAAAAAGAAAGTTCACCAAGCAGAGATTGAACCCGAGACCTCTCGACACCCGACAACACTCCTACCCATTCAAGCAAATTCCGTTTTTCGGATAATAATCCAATCCTATTTAATTATAACCCGTATAACTTTCTGTTTTTCTTCTTCTTCTTCAATACCCGTCGATCAGAACCCACACTTAACTCAATTCAAAACCATGATTTATAATTGGTGTTTAGGACTTATAAGTGACACAGAAACATTTAGAACTTGTGTAAATTAAATAAATCAGATTTCAAATTAAGAAAAATGCTGGAACAGAAGGATGAACATTTTGAAGAATATTAACAACTCAAATCCTATTTTTGATTTTAAGGCAGTTTTAGACAATACTTACAATACGAAGTAGGTTAGAAAAATCCTTTAGAAACTTTCTGCACCCTTAATTTAACTTAAAACATTCACTGGAAGTTGAATTGCACGATGAACAAAGGTTTTGACTTTTTGTTTTATAAACTTTGACTTCTAAATTAAAACTCATTAGATGAAATTGGATTCTGAAACTTTACAGAAAGATTACCTAGATGATTCCTAATAGGACTGCAATCTTAGTTTTTGAAATTGATTGGAATTCAAGCTTATGAAGAAAATGGTACGCGTACAGGGCAGGTACCTGTTTTATTTTTTTAAATTTGCTTTCTTTCAGCAAATAAAATCGATATAATATAATTGGTAAGTGATAACTATAGAGGAAAAGTTGTTTGATTTCTCCCTAATTCACGAATTGAATCATTAGTTTATTAGTCAAGGGTTTCGACAGATGGAATCTATCAGGAGTAGAAACAAGCGAATAAAAATAAAAATAAACACAGTAGATAACGATTTGAAACTGATTCTTGTACTCTGTCTGCTTGATCTTTTCATAATATGGCAGAAGAAAGTGATGGCATTTAATTTGACAAAATTATGTAACAGTTTTAAACGCGTAGTATATCTTTTATAAATTATAATTAAATTTAATGATTAATAAATATATTATTAATAATATCATAAAAAAATACTAATGATATTAATAATTATATTAATAATACAAATTCTATAAATGATAATAATAATTGTTAATAATAAATTTATTAATATTATTATTAATAATAATGATAATAAGGATAATAATAATAAAGATAATAATGATGGTAAATGAAATGATAATTATAATATTATTAATGTTAATAATAAAATGTGTTATTTTATAACAATAATATTAATAATAATAATGATTTTAATGATAATAGTAAATACAATAATAATAATAATAATAATAATAATAATAATAATAATAATAATAATAATAATAATAATAATAATAATAATAATAATAATACTAATAATCTTAAATAAAATTTTTTATTACTCATTATAATAAAATAATGATATTAATAATGATAACAATATTGTTAGTAATAATAATAACAAATTATATGTATCAACTTTCTTATCTATATTTATCTATTAAGAATAATACTATAACTAACATTCATTTTAATATTAATATTAGTTTTAATATCGATATTAGTATAACAATCATATTTTAAATTTGTAAGTACATTTAACATATTAATATCATAATTTATTAATTATATCATAGTTTATATAATATATAATTGAATATTTATTCACAATATACATACAATATTTATACCTTACAATTCTATACTATATATAGGTTCATTTTAAATTACACTTAATTACCTTATATCTTATTTTACATATTAAATTTTAATGTTTAATCTATATTTTATACCTTGTAATTATTATATATATATATATATATATATATATATATATATATATATATATATATATATATATATATATATATATATATATATATTTAATTATATTTGTTTACAAATAATTTGTTCGTGAATCGTTGGAAGTGGTCAAGGTTAAATACATTTATGAAAACAGTTCAAAAATTTTGAAACTCAATATTACAGACTTTGCTTATCGTGTCGAATTCATATTAAGATTAAGTTTAAATTTGGTCGAAAATTCCCGGGTCGTCACAGATGTGACAGACTGGCACGTTTTCGAGGGGACACAGACTGTTGACATGACGTTTAATCGGCTTGAACACTCATAACCCCCATTAAGAATTAAATGCAGCATTTTTCAATTCAAAATGAAGTTAAAAACCATAAGATAAATATTGTATTTAATACAAAAATTCTTTGTTAATTTAGTATGTCATGAATTTAATTTTAAATCATTGGGAGTAAATGAGTTTCAGTTTTAAGGTATCATTTAAGTATTGTGAGCTATTTATTATTTCGTTTTGAACATTGAATAACCATGATACAAAGACCTTGTTGTGCTGACTGTTTGACATGTAGGCAGGAAGTGAAAGTTGTAGCTTACTGGTTTGTCCTACATGTTGTAGAACCAGCACACCAATAAAGTTGCCTTTGATTTTAGAGTTCAAGCATACCCAGCTCAGAGATGAGATAGTTAAAATGTTTCTCATCTAAGGGCTTTGTGAAAAGATCTGCTAATTGTTGGTCTGTTGAAATAAAATGAAGCTCCACATCTCCTTTTTGAACATGATCCCTTATGAAATGATATAGAACGTCAATGTGCTTGGTTCTTGAGTGCATCATAGGATTGTTGGTAATAGCAATAGCACTTGTGTTGTCACAGTAGATTGGAGTTTTTGTAACATGAACACCATAGTCCTTCAGCTGGCTTTGCATCCATAGTACTTGAGCAGTACAGCTACCAGCAGAAACATATTCTACCTCAGCAGTGGATGTGGACACAATATTTTGCTTTTTGCTCGTCCAGCTGACTAGCCTACCACCCAGTAACTGGCAACCACCGGTAGTACTTTTCCTGTCTATCTTACACCCTGCAAAGTCAGCATATGAATACCCAATTAGCTCAAAATCCTGGTCTTCGGGATACCAAAGATCACGTTTAGCAGTACCTTTTAGATACCTAAATATCCTTTTTACTTCTAGCAAGTGTGACTCTTTAGGATCAGCTTGATATCTGGCACAGAGACATGTGGCAAACATAATATCTGGTCTACTGGCTGTAAGATAAAGTAGGGATCCAATCATACCTCTATATTCAGTGATATTGACTGGTTCACCATTGGGATCAGCATCTAGTTTAACGGATACTGCCATTGGGTCCCTATATCTTTTAAACAGGTCAGACCAAATTTCTTTAACATATCTTTGATATATTTATCTTGACTTATAAAAATTCTATCATCAAGTTGTTTGATCTGCAATCATAGAAAGTATTGCAGATCTCTTTGTAAACTCATTTCATATGTCTTTGACATAAGTTTTGAAAATTCTTGACAATGTGTTTCATTTTTAGAACCATAAATAATATCATCCACATATATTTGTACCAGCAAGAGATCACCATCGATCTCTTTTGAGAATAGAGTGGTATCAATTGTTCTAACTTTAAAACCTATACCAGCGAGATACACATGAAGTGTCTCATACCATGCTCTTGGTGCCTGTTTGAGGCCATAAAGAGCTTTGTCTAGTTTGTAAACATGGTCTGGATATTTACTGCTTACAAAACCAGGAGGCTGCTTGACATAAACATCTTCTTACAGCTTCCCATTTAGAAATGCAGATTTAACATCCATCTGGAATACCCTAAAGTTCATTTTAGTAGCATATGCCAAGAACAATCTGATAGCTTCCATCCTAGCCACTGGTGCATATGTCTCTCCATAATCCAATCCTTCTTCCTGTTTGAAACCCTGAGCTACCAATCTAGCTTTGTTTCTAATCACAATTCCATCTTTATCCATCTTATTTTTAAAAACCCACTTGGTACCAATGATCTTTTTAGTTTCATCATCAGGTTGAGGTACCAATGTCCAAACCTTATTCCTATCAAACTGGGAGATCTCTTCTTGCATAGCTCCTGCCTAGCTAGGATCTTTGATTGCTTCTTCAGGACATGTAGGTTCAATGGTAGATACAAAGTTCACATGCATACAAAAGTTGCTGGTTGCATGTCTCCTTGTTTTAACACCACTTTATAGATTACCAATAACTTATTCAATTGGATGCTCCTTTGTCCATCTAGTGTTATGAACAAGTGAGCTTGTTATGGAATACACAACATCTTGATCATCAGCTGGCTCAGAGGAATGAGCAGCAGTGGGAGACAGCTGTTCATTATGAATGTAACCAGTACCAGCTTGAGATCCCTCAGAACCAGTAGACCTATGCTCAAGTTGTAAAACTTCTGTAGAGCCAGTAGGTCTACAAGGTTTAGACACAGATGGAACAGAGTGTTCTATCTCATCATCAGAGAACCCAGCAACATGGATTGGTGAGGGATTTGCTGCTGGTTCTTTTTCATCATCTAGAGCTTGCTGAGTTAGCCCTTCAAATAGTAACTCCTCATCTTCTTAACCAGAAGATGAAGTAGTGGCATTTTCATCAAATGTAACATTAATAGATTCTTCAAAACAACCCATTCTTTTATTGAAAACCCTATTTGCCTTTGACATGTTGGAATATCGAAGAAATATACCTTCATCAGCCTTAGCATCAAACTTGCCTAGCTGATCCCTATTGTTTAGAATGAAACAAGGAGTGCCAAATACATGAAGAAATGAAATTGAGGGTCTTCTACCTTTGAGAACTTCATAAGCAGTTTTCTGACGTCTTTTCACTATTAAAGATCTATTCTTGGTAAAACATGCAGTATTCACAGCTTCTTCCCAATATGAATTTTTCAGCCCAGACTCAGCCAACATAGATCTTGCTGCTTCAATGTGAGTTCTGTTTCTTTTTTCTGCAATACCATTCTGTTGAGGTGTTCTCACAGCAGAAAAATTCTGTGAAATACATTTGTCAGCACAAAATTCTTCCAAAGTAGCATTTCTGAATTCTATACCATGATCACTTCTAAGCTGCTTCACCAATTGCCCATTCAGTAGTTCCATTCTTCTGATAAAATTGATAATTTCATCAGCAGCTTCACTCTTTTGGTTCAAAAAGAATACCCAAGTGTATCTGGAATATTCATCAACAATCACCTGTATATACTTCTTCCCACTACAACTGGCTATATTAACAGGACCAAAAAGATCCATATGAAGCAGGTGAAATGGTTTCTCAACAGATGAAATCTGCTTTGACTTGAATGAGGCATGGTGATGCTTCTATTTTTCACATCCAGGACACAATATGTCCTTCACATAAGACATTGTGGGTAGCCCAGACACCAAAATTTTACTAGATAATTTGTGAATATCTTTAAAGTTGAGATGTGAGAGTCTCTTGTGCCATAACCATTTGAGATTGTCTGTTGCCTTTGAATAAAAACAAGTATCAGTTGTTGTGACTGCTGTGTTCATGTCAATTTGATACATGTTCTCATGTCTTTTTGCTGTCAGCAGTGACTTCCCTGTCTTATCAAAAATAGTGCCAATCTTCCTTCTGAACTGGACTATCTTATTTTTGCTTGTCAGTTGGCTTATGCCGAGTAGATTATGTTTAAGCCCAACGACATATGCTACATTTGAAAATGTAACATTCTCATTTGTTAAAGTACCAAAACCCTTTGTGTAACCCAACGAATTATCTCCATATGATACAATTGGACCATCTTTTTCTTGATAGTCCATCAGCAGGGACTTACATCCGGTCATATGTCTCGAACAACCACTATCGAGATACCAGATTTGCTTGTTTTGAATGCCCTATACAGTGGCTAAGAGATTAGTTCTTTTTGGGAACTCATCCAAGGATGGGTTCTGGAAGGGTCATCTTTGATGATCTCTTCCTGTCTGATGGCTTGCTTAAAGAGGCAGCAGTAGATGAGGTTAGGGTTAGAGTACACCGGTTGGCTAAGTGAAACTTGCTGCCACACTTGTAGTATTTTCTCACATTTGGTATAGGTGACTGGTCATACACTGAGTAAATGGGTGCGGTAAGATTGGGTCGACTTTCAGATATGGTAGCTATGAGCTGATCAAGCTTGACAGTCATTATCTCAGTGGTAGGTGACTCATCACATGATTCCACAATTTGGTTCACTTTAGCTTTTCCCTTAAGGGCAGCTTTCCTTTTAGAACCAGTACCATAGTCATGGTATACTGACTTGCCTTTGTTGTTCGACGAGCCAGTGTGGGAATTTACTGACCCGTCAGCTGATACCGGACGATTCGTGTGAATCTTGATTGCTGCCTTTGACTTGCCAGTATTGCATTTTGCTGGCTTGCTAGCAGCTACTGGTTAACCAGTACAATTTTCATCAGCTGGCTCAGCATTGGTGGAATTTGAACATGAAGGGGAATCAATTGTTTTTGACTTTCTTTGGTTGTTTTCAGTAATTTCCCTTTTAATGCGTCTTTCCTTTGGAGTCATATAGTAAATGCTCGAGGGATCAGTAGTTTCATCAATTGAAGTACTGGTTTCCTTGGCTTTTACTTCATCCTCCAAGATTTCTTTCATGAACGGTGGTGAGGTCTCTGTAGGTCTAACAAACTTATTTGTTAAGACCTTTTTACCCTTAACTATCTTGGTAAAAGTATTTGGCAAGACTGCTTCAGGATCAGTTTTAAGAATGGGGTCCATGTAAGTAAGTTCTGCAAGAGCAGCAGCAGCAGCATAGTCACCAGCAAAGAATGCTTCAACTTGGGCAGGTACCTGCTCATTCACACATTTTGCTGTGCATTGAGCAGATGTACGCCAAGAAGCAACAATCTTTTTGAGATCGTTTAGCTGGTTCTTGACCTCTGCTGCCTCAAGTGAAGAGACTTTAAAGCAAAATTTTGTTTTTCAAGTTTTGAAATTTCATCTTTCAATATTTTAATTTCATCATTTTTGCCTTTAAGTTTTTCATTTAGAGATTTGTTATCAGATTTTAAAACTTCTTCACGTTTACTTCCTCTACATAAATCAACTCTTAGGTAGTCAAACATTTCAGCTTTTTCATCATTAGTATAAGTTCGAAAATTATCAACCTTATACAGCATTTCAGATTTCCATTAAGGTGAATCCTTTTTCAGATCAGCTTCCCTCATATCAGCCATAAACGTACTACCATTATCATCCTCATCAGACTCCTCGACCTCCTTGGCCATCAAACACAGCTTTCTACCAGAAGCATAACCAGCATCATCATCATCAGTATCACTATCAGACAATGAAGAAGAGCTGGTTTCATCCTAGTCATGATGCTCAGATACTAGAACCTTTTCTGGCTTCTTTCCCTTCTTATCAGCCTTTACACTTTCCTTCATCTGAGCTTTCATAGCTTTGTACTTGTTCTTGTACTTGTCAGCTTTTGAGAAAGAGTTAGCGTGTGAGATAGAAGGTTTCCTGGACATGCATTCAGCAGCAAAATGTCCAACCTTCCCATAATTGTAACACTCAAATTTAGGACCCTTGACTGATTTGCTACTATACCTAGCACTTGGTATCTTACTCCCTTTGTATGACTTGCTGATTTTATTACGATTAAACCTTTTGAACTGCCTAGCCAGCAAAGCCATACCTTAAGCAAAACCTTCCACATCATCTTCATCATCACTGCTTTCTCCAGACCCAGTACCACTATCCACCTCATCTTCAGCTGACTCTTCTTCTGCTGTCAACTTTTGAACCAGTAAAGCCTTTTGAGCTTTCTTTTTAGCAGCAGCAATAAGAGCAGGTATCATCTATTTTAGAAGATTTTGAAGTGGTGGGGGTAGACTTAAAGTTTTCTTTCAAGTTTAGTTCAAGTTTAGCTTCTGCTTTCTTATGGTTCCAAAGTGTACCATTGAGGGAAGACATGTTAAAGTTCTTTAAAGTCTGGGTGGTTCTTAGAGGGTCAGTCACTGGTTTCCATTTAGCAGACAATGAGTCAATGAAATTGTTTACTTTTTCAAAATCAGTTTATGTGATTTTCAAAGTAAGCAGGTCAGCAACTAAGGAGTTAAACCTAATGAAGGTTTGCTTAAGGGTCTCATTCTTATAGGCAAAGAACATTTCATACTCTCTTTTCAAAGCAATAATCTTGTTCTGCCTAACCTCATCCATGCCTTCATAAGTAACATCTAGATAGCCTAACATAAGCTTAGCATTCAGTTCTCCCTTAATCAGTTTGAACAAGTGATTATGTAAGGTTATAGCTAATAGAGTTCTGATCTTAAGGTCAAGTCAAACACGATGTTTGTCCTCAGTATCCCATTTGGCTGGAGTGAGAACAACCTCTCTGCCAGGAATGGCAGGAGTGTCAGCAGTGGCTGGAATGTTATCAATAGTTTCAGTTGGGATAAATGGACCATCAGTGGCAATACCAGGCATGAGTGGTTCAATAGACTCCATGTGAAGCATGAACCTTACTTTCCAAGTTTCATACTCATCTTCATCAAATTTGGGTGGTCTATTGGATGATCCATTCTCAAGATAAGCTATATTTGAGTATTCAGCCATGAGAGAATTCAGATCCAAGATATTAAATTCTCAAGACTGAAGCTCTGATACCATTTGTTGGTCCCTTGATTAACAACATGAGTATTGTAGAGGGGGGGTGAATACAATTTCTTTTAATTAACTTACCAATTAAACACACTTTAGTATTCAAGCATGTAATTTAAATAGAGTCAAAGGTAATTTTTCAACTGTTATTCTTTATTGATTAAATCACAAAGAATTACAACTATTCTTGGCGGAATGATAGTTGGTTGATACAGATTTACCTAAGTATAGCTATGAGGATAAACTTTAAAGCTATTACACGTTTTGGACTCTAATTGATAAAACCCATACCACTAGTTGTTATAATAGTGGATACAATAATTTATAGTAGTCCTATTAACCGTGTAATGGTTCTATTGTCCACTGGTACATAGGATGTCTGTACTTGTGGGGACAACTGCATCAGAGGGCGTGCTCTCCTCTTTCCTCTTTGGTAGCTATTTTCAGGAACACCCCAATTCGGTTTGGCACTACTATTTGTTTAAACAAATAGAATGTTGTGTTCCCTAGGCATTGACAAAGTATAGCACATGTCTGCACATACGTTAAACTTCTGTATTCCCACGTGGTCTTGTAATGTCACTTGTCAACCGCCGATGCGTGTCCTTTCCTGTTCAACTTTGTCTTTGACTTCTGTTGAATAGTACAATTGATGTAGACCACTCAGGAAACCACTATGCTTGTAATGGAGCATAGCTGTCTTGTGTAGTAAGCTGCATTCCAGCTATGCTGGTTCTTCATTGCTGAGTCACTTGATATTATTGAATTGCTGAGTATACATCTTGGGCTGATTGAAGAACACTGTCTACCTTGTGCTGGTAGACTAAGCAGCAAACTAAACACTCGATACATCAATATCTGCTGTCTATACATAAAAAAACTTGTGCTGGCTGCACATAACATTTTAGTGCAAATAAATTACAATTTTGTTATAATTAAATCCTTAATTATTTTAGGGACTCAACAAAACGGTAAAAGATAACGGAAAAGTAGGGTCGTGATAGTATCGAACAAACTGCATTCTTAAAAGGTAGAAATATACTTGATAGTGTACTTATCGCTAACAACCTCATTGATGAATTAAAGCGTAAGAAACACAAAGGCCTTTTCTTTAGAGTAGACTTCGAAAAGGCTTTCGATTGCATCGAATGGAACTTCCTTTATGAAACCATGCGAAGCATGGGATTTGGTAGTAAATGGATTGGCTTCATTCGTGCATGTCTTTCCTCCACATCTATTTCAATTCTAATAAATGGATCAGCCACTAAAGAATTTACTCCTGGCATAGGCATCTGACAAGGTGATCCTATCCGACAAGGTGATCCTATCTCTCCTTTCCTTTTCATTATTGCTGCCAAAGGCCTAAATATTCTAGCTAAACGTGCCATTGCCAATGGGCAACTTTGCGGCATCAAAGTCGGCCACGACAAAGTGTTAGTTTGCACTTACAATATGCAGACGACACTATTTTTTCGGTGAATGGAACAAAAGGAATGCCAAATATATCTCCAAGCTACTCAAATGCTATGAAAAAATTTCGGGACTTAAAGTAAACTTCAAAAAGAGTAATTTATACGGGATATGTGTTCCTAAAATTGAAATCGAAACTATGGCTAAATATATTGACTGCTCGGCGGGAAATACTCCATTCACATATCTCGGATTACCCATTGGGGTACCCACGACCCACACCTCATCCTGGCAACCAATCGTCGAAAAATTCGTTAAGAGATTATCAGATTGGAAGGCGAAATCCGTATCCTTTGGAGGTCGATTAACTTTAATAAAATCCATTCTTAGTAGCATTCCACTTTACTATTTTTCACTCTTCCACGCCCCCACAAACAAACTTTCCTTACTTGAATCAAAACGAAGAAATTTTTTTTTGGGCGGTAACGAATCAGAAAAGAAAGTAAACTGGATTAAATGGGAACATATCTTACTTTCTTATGAAAAAGGAGGACTTAACGTTGGATCTCTCTTTAGTAAAAATATTTCCTTATTATGTAAATGGTGGTGGCGATTTAAAAACGAAACAAATGCTTTTTGGGTTAAAATTATCACTAGTATTTACGGGTTGTGGGGGTGTAACGACCCAACCCGTTATCCAACCGATTACGCAAATTTTTATTTTTTTTATACAACAGAAGGGTGCGCGGTGCGCGACCCTTGCTGTGCGCGGCGCGCACAAGGCCTGGCAGCTTGCTATCCGGATTTTCCAAATTTAGCTTAAAGATCTCCCACTACCCGACACTTTTAGACGAAACGGTTTTCACAACACATTATAATAAGTAAAACTAACACGATTCAATAATAAAAAAAGTTTTACGACACTGGGCCCACATTGACCCAAATTACAAGTTAAGTACAAAATACGTGTTCCGACCACAAGAGTTTAAGTTCTAACAAAACTACGAGCATGATGTTGGGGATAAACTACCCAATCCTAGGTCGAATCCAAAGGTAATCCAAGCAAGCATCAAAAGGGGAAATCATCTAAATCCCGAGCATACCCTTGCCGCGTCCGCCTCCGAACCTAAAAATGTAAACAACGAGAGGGTAAGCTAATGCTTAATGAATGCAATACTTACACGCATACATACATAATTCAATCACTTGAATACACCTACACAAACAACGCAATATCATTAGCAAACCGCAATAATCGAATAATCATACGTACAACGTTATTAAAACTCACACAACCCAAAATACACAATGTCGACATTCGACTCGATGGTGGCCGACAAAGAGCGGTAGGTCAAATACGTTAACCACTCACCACCCATCGCAACGCGTACGTGGTCGACGAAGAGCGGTAGGTCAAAATCATTAACCGCTCACCACTATGCACCATGAGGCCGATGAAAAGTGCAACCGAAACGTTAACACTTACCTCAATTACAAGGATGGCTGACGAAAAGCAAAACCGCTTACCATCCTACGATAAGTGGCCAACGAAGAGCGAATCCCCAACGAATAACACTCACCACTTACCCCAACACACACATGTGGCCGACGAAGAGTGATAGGTCAAACATTAATCACTTGCCACATAACCAAACACACACGTGACAAACGAAGAGTGATAGGTCAAACGTTAACCACTTATCACATAACCAAACACACACATGTGACCGACGAAGAGTGATAGGTCAAACATTAACCACTCGTCACATGCCTCACCTCCAATCGTGGTCGACAAAGAGTCATTCCTTCCGGATATCACTCACCACATAACGCAAACCAAATATAGCCAACGAAGAGCTATCCATACGGATATCACTCACTATATTTTTCTCAACCCAAATGTGGCCCACGAAAAGCATATCCTACCAAATAACACTTACCACGTTGCACGCAAGCAATCAAATTATATACATACGCGTATAAATATTCCACTTACCTCGATTACTTGAAAATCAATCCCGCTTGAGCTCCTAAACGTCCAAATGCAAATCACCGAAGTAATTCACAAACAAATAAGCTAAACACTCTAGCTTATGCCCAAAACACCATAAGTGCAATTTCGACCCATTAGAACTTACTTCCACTTTGACTAAGTTAAATCTCACCTAAAAACCCCCATAACCACAATCGACTTGTGATTATGTTCCAACAACTCATTTTACTCAAGGTTTCATCATCGAAACATATTACTTGCATCAATTTACACAAAACCCATTTTGACCTAATCTCAAGTCAAAACACCCATTTTGCAAGCTTACACAAAACCCACCAACAATGGTTATCAACACCATTTACTAGCTCAATCACCCAATTATCAACTAGTGGGTTTACTCAAGAACACCCAAATCAAAACCCTAATTATGAACACTAATCATACAATGAAAACTCGGAGTTAAAACTTACCAATACTACCACAACGTAGCTAGGAGCAAGATGAACAACTTTAACACTCGAGCTTTTGATCAATTCAAGCTCCTTCTTTCCCAAATCTCCAAATCTCTCTCTAGAAATATCTCTCTCTCTCTCTAAGAATGGATGAGAGTGTTTGTCGATTTGAAAGTGATCCAAAACTAGATCTAATTCTGGTATTAAGGCCACAGATCCGTCCTCAAGTGAAATGACCAAAATACCCTTCATTTAACTCAAAATAGAAAAAGCAGGAATTCTGTCGCAGGGGCTGTGCGCGGCGCGCACCCTCAACCAAGCGCGGCGCGCACTATGTTCTGAACTGGTTCTGTCAACTTTTCAATTACGCAAGGCTCCACACACTTTATGTACACCATCTCTTCATTATGTGCAATAAATATTTGGGTCTTACAACTCTCCCCCACTTAAATTGGATAACGTCCCGTGATCCTCGCCACTCTACCAGCAGGACCCACACTCTATGGTCCTTCGAAATACATCCAAACTCGATGTCCACCACTAATTCTATCAAATCTGAAAATTTCACACAACTCCTTTAGGCGACTTTACTCAAAAGTTACCCTTTTGATTTAAATCATCATCCGTGATTTACCAAATCTACCAAACTGAGCACTAATTCTCGCTTCATTCCCAAACCGGAATGAACTCACACCTCGAACGCATGATAAACACATGCTAACATTCCAAATCTCGTACCGAGTTAGCAATCCCTTTAGCGTACCCTTACCATGTACATCGCTAAAGTAATAACACATCAATAATATGGCCAACAAACATCACAATTGTAGTGACCCGAACTTTTCCATGTTTATATATATTAATTAAGATTGATATTTACATGATTAAATGTTTCCAACATGTTAAGCAATCAAACTTGTTAAGACTTGATTAATTGAAATATGTTTCATATAGACAATTGACCACCTAAGTTGACCGGCGATTCACGAACGTTAAAACTTGTAAAAATGACATGACGATATATATATGAATATACATATGGTTAACATGAGATTATGATAAGTAAGTATCTCCATAAGTATATTAATAATGAGTTATATACATATAAACAAGACTACTAACTTAAGGATTTCGAAACGAGACATATATGTAACGATTATCGTTGTAACGACATTTAAATGTATATATATCATATTAAGATATATTAATATATCATAATATCATGATAATATAATAATTTAACATCTCATTAGATATAATAAACAATGGGTTAACAACATTAATTGAGATCGTTAACTTAAAGGTTTCAAAACAACACTAACATGTAACGACTAACGATGACTTAACGACTCATTTAAAATGTATATACATGTAGTGTATATAGATGTATTAAAATACTTTTGGAAGACTTCAAGACATATATCAAAACACTCATACTTAACGAAAATGGTTACAGTTACTTTTCCATTCTTTTCTTTCATCAAGAATTCTAGTCGTATTCTTACCAGTATTATACACAGCTTCAAAATGTACTTACTATGAGTATATACCAATAGGAACTAGCATGGGATTCCACTCTTGATTATGTCATGTATCACTAATCAATTTTAACTTCTACCATGAGCTACTCAACTAACTAGAACTCCTTTTAACCCCACTCACCAATTACCACTCATCATTCACTCCATTTCACTTCCAATTCTCTTTCTAATTCTCTCTCAACACACACACACTATTATGAACGTATTTTTCCAGTAGTTAATCATCATCTTCATCAAAAATCACTTCAAGAATCAAGCTATAATCATCATAGGAAGAACACTTCAAGAACACTTCAAAAATCCCTTTAAGTTTACTAATTTACTTCCAAGCTTTCTAATCCATTCCAAGTAATCATCTAAGATCAAGAAACCTTTGTTATATATAGTAGGTTATCTTTCTTATTCAAGGTAATATTCATATTCAAACTTTGATTCAATTTCTATAACTATAAACTATCTTAATTCGAGTAAAAATTTTACTTGAACTTGTTTTTGTGTCATGATCCTACTTCAAGAACTTTCAAGCCATCCAAGATCCTTTGAAGCTAGATCATTTCTTGTCACTTCCAGTAGGTTTACCTACTAAACTTGAGGTAGTAATGATGTTCATAACATCATTCGATTCATATATATAAAACTATCTTATTCGAAGGTTTAAACTCGTAATCACTATAACATAGTTTAGTTAATTCTAAACTTGTTCGCAAACAAAAGTTAATCCTTCTAACTTGACTTTTAAAATTAACTACACACATGTTCTATATCTATATGATATGCTAACTTAATGATTTAAAACCTGGAAACACGAAAAACACTGTAAAACCGGATTTACGCCGTCATAGTAACACCGCGGGCTGTTTTGGGTTAGTTAATTAAAAACTATGATAAACTTTGATTTAAAAGTTGTTATTCTGAGAAAATGATTTTTATTATGAACATGAAACTATATCCAAAAATTATGGTTAAACTCAAAGTGGAAGTATGTTTTCTAAAATGGTCATCTAGACGTCGTTCTTTCGACTGAAATGACTACCTTTACAAAAACGACTTGTAACTTATTTTTCCGACTATAAACCTATACTTTTTCTGTTTAGATTCATAAAATAGAGTTCAATATGAAACCATAGCAATTTGATTCACTCAAAACGGATTTAAAATGAAGAAGTTATGGGTAAAACAAGATTGGATAATTTTTCTCATTTTAGCTACGTGAAAATTGGTAACAAATCTATTCCAACCATAACTTAATCAACTTGTATTGTATATTATGTAATCTTGAGATACCATAGACACGTATACAATGTTTCGACCTATCATGTCGACACATCTATATATATTTCGGAACAACCATAGACACTCTATATGTGAATGTTGGAGTTAGCTATACAGGGTTGAGGTTGATTCCAAAATATATATAGTTTGAGTTGTGATCAATACTGAGATACGTATACACTGGGTCGTGGATTAATTCAAGATAATATTTATCGATTTATTTCTGTACATCTAACTGTGGACAACTAGTTGTAGGTTACTAACGATGACAGCTGACTTAATAAACTTAAAACATCAAAATATATTAAAAGTGTTGTAAATATATTTTGAACATACTTTGATATATATGTATATATTGTTATAGGTTCGTGAATCAACCAGTGGCCAAGTCTTACTTCCCGACGAAGTAAAAATCTGTGAAAGTGAGTTATAGTCCCACTTTTAAAATCTAATATTTTGGGATGAGAATACATGCAGGTTTTATAAATGATCTACAAAATAGACACAAGTACGTGAAACTACATTCTATGGTTGAATTATCAAAATCGAATATGCCCCTTTTTATTAAGTCTGGTAATCTAAGAATTAGGGAACAGACACCCTAATTGACGCGAATCCTAAAGATAGATCTATTGGGCCTAACAAACCACATCCAAAGTACCGGATGCTTTAGTACTTCGAAATTTATATCATATCCGAAGGGTGTCCCGGAATGATGAGGATATTCTTATATATGCATATTGTTAATGTCGGTTACCAGGTGTTCACCATATGAATGATTTTTATCTCTATGTATGGGATGTGTATTGAAATATAAAATCTTGTGGTCTTTTATTATGATTTGATATATATAGGTTAAACCTATAACTCACCAACATTTTTGTTGACGTTTTAAGCATGTTTATTCTCAGGTGATTATTAAGAGCTTCCGCTGTCGCATACTTAAATAAGGACGAGATTTGGAGTCCATGCTTGTATGATATTGTGTAAAAACTGCATTCAAGAAACTTATTTTGTTGTAACATATTTGTATTGTAAACCATTATGTAATGGTCGTGTGTAAACAGGATATTTTAGATTATCATTATTTGATAATCTACGTAAAGCTTTTTAAACCTTTATTGATGAAATAAAGGTTATGGTTTGTTTTAAAATGAATGCAGTCTTTGAAAAACGTCTCATATAGAGGTCAAAACCTCGCAACGAAATCAATTAATATGGAACGTTTTTAATCAATAAGAACGGGACATTTCAGTTGGTATCCGAGCGTTGTCTTAGAGAACCAGAATTTTGCATTAGTGTGTCTTATCGAGTTTGTTAGGATGCATTAGTGAGTCTGGACTTCGACCGTGTTTACTTGAAAAATAATTGCTTAACAAATTTTGTTGGAAACTATATATTTTTAACATGTGAATATTATGTGATATATTAATCTCTTAACGCGTTTGATATTATGTGATAGATGTCTACCTCTAGAACAAGTCCCATTGACTCACCTAATAATAATGAAGAGTCAAATGTAAATTGGAATGATTCGTGGACTGATTCACAAGTTCCCGAAGAGGAACCGGAAGAAGAGTCGGAACCAGAAGAAGAATCGGAACCGGAAGAAGAATCGGAACCGGATGAAGAAATAGAACCGGTGGGGGGAAATAATAAAACGGTTAAGTAAAAGAAAATCCTCAACCAACCGACCAAGGTTAATTATGGTCAATGGTGTTTCCGCCAAGGAAGCAAAATATTGGGAGGATTACCAATTCTCCTATGAATCGGATTCCGACGAGAATTCCGATGATGTTATAGAAATTACCCCAACTGAATTAAAAAAGGCAAAATAAAATAATAAGGGAAAGGGCATAAAAATAGAGAAATCTAATTCCAACCCCGATGAACTTTATATGTATCGTCAACCCCCGAAGTCCTTAAGTTGTAACAATGACCCGGGAACCTCTAAACCACCAGGTTTTTCTAAACCAATGTGGATAACGACGGCTCATATTAGGGGAACATCATATATCCCTAGAAACTTGGCAAAACGAACCAAAACTGAAGAAGAAGAAGAAGAAACAAGCGAGTCGGAATAAGATAGTTGTATTCGTGTGGTGTAATATAAGTAATATAGTGTGCTTATGCTTTATGATATATGTAAAAATTGCTTGTATTAATAAGTATTTTTTTTATGAATCTAACTCTTGTCTATTTTACAGTATAAAAACACAAAATGGATAGACAACCCAATATTTTAAGAGACCTACCCGGAGACATGATTGATGAAATCTTGTCTAGAGTCGGTCAGAATTCTTCGGCACAACTATTTAAGGCGAGATCAGTTTGTAAGACATTCGAAGAACGTTCCAAGAATGCCTTGGTTTATAAAAGGCTTTCGTTCGAAAGATGGGGGATATGACATTGGGAAATCCATAAGTTACGATGTGTTTACTTTGACGCATATATTGCGGGGAACCCAAATGCTATTTTACACAATGGGTTAAGAAATTATTTTGACTCAATATATCCGAATATTGGACTTCGTGATTTAGAAAAAACGGCTAACATGCAACATAAAGAAGCATGTTATGCTTACGGATTAGTAATGTTCGCTTCTCACCAAAGTGAGAACAAGAACATCGGCCTACAACTATTAAACAAAACGTTCCCACAAGTGACGGAGTCAGTAATTGGGGTAAGAAATGAGGTTTTTAGATTGTTACGGGACTGTTAGACATTACGTAACCCTCGTCCCTTTGACGACGTTACAACACGCTGTCTTATCAACGGCCATAACGGTTATGTTCCACAAGACCAAGGATGGGAAGTAGTCCTAGTAAAACCAGAATGCATGACTTGTTTCTGGACGTATGAATTACGTGTCTTTATTGCCTTTACTGAACGACTTATGTACTAGCTAGAATTATCTTCACAACTATCTTGTATCAAAGTTATTGTGTGCTATATTTCATGCTTTATGTAAAATAAGCGGTATTGTAAGTTTGTAAAATATTGTATAAAAGTTTGAACGCGAAATATTATTATAATCAGTTTTTCATATAGAATTGTAGTAGTTGAATTGTATATTAGCTACTAAGTATCAACTTAACGGGTAGGTACTACCCGAATTTAAACTTATAAAACGCTAATATGAAGAAAAAGCTTTTATAAATGAGTTCATATTATGCTACGAAATACTATTAACTACTCTTAATATTCTGTATGATTAACTTGTTCCATTTGACTATTTTGAAGGAAATGGCACCGACTACTCGACACACCGTGAATATGAATGAAGAGGAATTCCGTACTTTTCTAGCTTCAAACATAGCCGCAGTACAGGCTGCGCTACATACCAACAATAACCTTGGATCTAGCAGTACAGGAAATCGTGTAGGATGCACCTACAAAGAATTCACTGCCTGCAAACCTTTGGAATTTGATGGAACCGAAGGACCGATCGGATTGAAACGGTGGACCGAGAAGGTTGAATCGGTGTTTACCATAAGTAAGTGTACTGAAGAGGACAAAGTAAAGTACGCTACGCATACCTTCACAGGTTCTGCGTTAACATGGTGGAATACCTATCTAGAGCAAGTGGGACAAGACGATGCGTACGCACTACCGTGGTCAGCATTCAAGCACTTGATGAACGAGAAGTACCGTCCCAGAACCGAGGTCAATAAGCTCAAGACAAAACTTAGAGGGTTACGAACCCAAGGATTTGATATTACCACGTACGAAAGACGATTCACAGAATTGTGCCTATTGTGTCCGGGAGCATTCGAAGATGAGGAAGAGAAGATCGACGCGTTTGTGAAAGGATTACCGGAAAGAATCCAAGAAGATATAAGTTCACACGAGCCCGCCTCCATACAACAGGCATGTAGAATGGCTCACAAACTAGTGAACCAGATTGAAGAAAGAATTAATGAACAGACTGCTGAAGAGGCCAATGTGAAGCAAGTCAAAAGAAAGTGGGAGGAAAACGGTGATAAGAATCACCAATACAACAACAACAGCAATTACAACAATAATCGCAACAATTATCCCAACAATCGCAACATCAATCCTAACTACAACAAATGGC
Source organism: Rutidosis leptorrhynchoides (assembly GCF_046630445.1). Classification (NCBI taxonomy): domain Eukaryota; kingdom Viridiplantae; phylum Streptophyta; class Magnoliopsida; order Asterales; family Asteraceae; genus Rutidosis; species Rutidosis leptorrhynchoides. The sequence goes on along the minus strand of NC_092334.1, from coordinate 428,810,074 downwards.
CCAACAACAACAACAACAACAACAACAACAGCAACTACAACAATCATCTCAACAACAATAATAACCGCAACAACAACAACAATCAGAAGCAGCTATGAAAAAGGTGTGAAAAGTATCACTCAGGGTTCTGCACCAAATTTTGCAACAAGTGTAAAAGAAATGGTCATAGCGCGGCGAAGTGTGAGGTCTACGGACCAGGGGTTAATAGAACGAAAGGAACAAATGGTGTCGGAACGAGTAATGGCAGAGCAAGTAGTGTCGGAGCAAGTTATGCCAATGTAGTTTGTTATAAATGTGGAAAACCGGGCCACATTATTAGAAATTGCCCGAACCAGGAGAACACGAATGGACAAGGCCGCGGAAGAGTTTTCAATATTAATGCGGCAGAGGCACAGGAAGACCCGGAGCTTGTTATGGGTACGTTTCTTATTGACAATAAATCTGCTTACGTTTTATTTGATTCGGGTGCGGATAGAAGCTATATGAGTAGAGATTTTTGTGCTAAATTAAGTTGTCCATTGACGCCTTTGGATAGTAAATTTTTACTCGAATTAGCAAATGGTAAATTAATTTCAGCAGATAATATATGTCGGAATCGAGAAATTAAACTTGTTAGCGAAACATTTAAGATTGACTTGATACCAGTAGAGTTAGGGAGTTTTGATGTAATAATCGGTATGGACTGGTTGAAAGAAGTGAAAGCAGAAATCGTTTGTTACAAAAATGCAATTCGCATTATACGAGAAAAAGGAAAACCCTTAATGGTGTACGGAGAAAAGGGCAACACGAAGCTACATCTTATTAGTAATTTGAAGGCACAAAAACTAATAAGAAAAGGTTGCTATGCTGTTCTAGCACACGTCGAGAAAGTACAAACTGAAGAAAAGAGCATCAATGATGTTCCCGTCACAAAAGAATTTCCCGATGTATTTCCGAAAGAATTACCGGGATTACCCCCACATCGATCCGTTGAATTTCAAATAGATCTTGTACCAGGAGCTGCACTAATAGATCGTGCTCCTTACAGACTCGCACCCAGCGAGATGAAAGAACTGCAAAGCCAATTACAAGAAATTTTAGAGCATGGTTTCATTCGACCAAGCACATCACCGTGGGGAGCTCCTGTTTTGTTTGTCAAGAAGAAAGATGATACATTCTGGTTGTGTATCGACTACCGAGAGTTGAACAAACTTACCATCAAGAACCGCTACCCACTACCGAGAATCGATGACTTATTTGATCAACTACAAGGCTCGTCTGTTTATTCAAAGATTGACTTACGTTCCGGGTATCATCAAATGCGGGTGAAAGAAGATGATATTCCAAAGACTGCTTTCAGAACACGTTACGGTCATTACGAGTTTATGGTCATGCCATTTGGTTTAACTAATGCACCAGCTGTGTTCATGGACCTTATGAACCGAGTGTGTGGACCATACCTTGACAAGTTTGTCATTATTTTCATTGATGACATACTTATTTACTCAAAGAATGACCAAGAACACGGTGAACATTTGAGAAAGGTGTTAGAAGTATTGAGGAAGGAAGAATTGTACGCTAAATTTTCAAAGTGTGCATTTTGGTTGGAAGAAGTTCAATTCCTCGGTCACATAGTGAACAAAAAAGGTATTAAGGTGGATCCGGCAAAGATAGAAACTGTTGAAAAGTGGGAAACCCCAAAAACTCCGAAACACATACGCCAGTTTTTAGGACTAGCTGGTTACTACAGAAGGTTCATCCAAGACTTTTCCAGAATAGCAAAACCCTTGACTGCATTAACGCATAAAGGGAAGAAATTTGAATGGAAGGATGAACAAGAGAAAGCGTTTCAGTTATTGAAGAAAAAGCTAACTACGGCACCTATATCGTCATTGCCTGAAGGGAATGATTATTTTGTGATTTATTGTGACGCATCAAAGCAAGGTCTCGGTTGTGTATTAATGCAACGAACGAAGGTGATTGCTTATGCATCTAGACAATTGAAGATTCACGAGCAAAATTATACGACGCATGATTTGGAATTACGCGCGGTTGTTTTTGCATTAAAGACTTGGAGGCACTACTTATATGGGGTCAAAAGTATTATATATACCGACCACAAAAGTCTTCAACACATATTTAATCAGAAACAACTGAATATGAGGCAGCGTAGGTGGATTGAATTGTTGAATGATTACGACTTTGAGATTCGTTACCACCCGGGGAAGGCAAATGTGGTAGCCGATGCCTTGAGCAGGAAGGACAGAGAACCCATTCGAGTAAAATCTATGAATATAATGATTCACAATAACCTTACTACTCAAATAAAGGAGGCGCAACAAGGAGTTTTAAAAGAGGGAAATTTAAAGGATGAAATACCCAAAGGATCGGAGAAGCATCTTAATATTCGGGAAGACGGAACCCGGTATAGGGCTGAAAGAATTTGGGTACCAAAATTTGGAGATATGAGAGAAATGGTACTTAGAGAAGCTCATAAAACCAGATACTCAATACATCCTGGAACGGGGAAGATGTACAAGGATCTCAAGAAACATTTTTGGTGGCCGGGTATGAAAGCCGATGTTGCTAAATACGTAGGAGAATGTTTGACGTGTTCTAAGGTCAAAGCTGAGCATCAGAAACCATCAGGTCTACTTCAACAACCCAAAATCCCGGAATGGAAATGGGAAAACATTACCATGGATTTCATCACTAAATTGCCAAGGACTGCAAGTGGTTTTGATACTATTTGGGTAATAGTTGATCATCTCACCAAATCCGCACACTTCCTACCAATAAGAGAAGATGACAAGTTGGAGAAGTTAGCACGACTGTATTTGAAGGAAGTCGTCTCCAGACATGGAATACCAATCTCTATTATCTCTGATAGGGATGGCAGATTTATTTCAAGATTCTGGCAGACATTACAGCAAGCATTAGGAACTCGTCTAGACATGAGTACTGCCTATCATCCACAAACTGATGGGCAGAGCGAAAGGACGATACAAATGCTTGAAGACATGCTACGAGCATGTGTTATTGATTTCAGAAACAGTTGGGATCGACATCTACCGTTAGCAGAATTTTCCTACAACAACAGCTACCATTCAAGCATTGAGATGGCGCGGTTTGAAGCACTTTATGGTAGAAAGTGCAGGTCTCCGATTTGTTGGAGTGAAGTGGGGGATAGACAGATTACGGGTCCGGAGATTATACAAGAAACTACCGAGAAGATCATCCAAATTCAACAACGGTTGAAAACCGCCCAAAGTCGACAAAAGAGCTACGCTGACATTAAAAGAAAAGATATAGAATTTGAAATTGGAGAGATGGTCATGCTTAAAGTTGCACCTTGGAAAGGCGTTGTTCGATTTGGTAAACGAGGGAAATTAAATCCAAGGTATATTGGACCATTCAAGATTATTGATCGTGTCGGATCAGTAGCTTACCGACTTGAGTTACCTTAACAACTCGCGGCTGTACATAACACTTTCCACGTCTCGAATTTGAAGAAATGTTTTGCTAAAGAAGATCTCACTATTCCGTTAGATGAAATCCAAATCAACGAAAAACTTCAATTCATCGAAGAACCCGTCGAAATAATGGATCGTGAGGTTAAAAGACTTAAGCAAAACAAGATACCAATTGTTAAGGTTCGATGGAATGCTCGTAGAGGACCCGAGTTCACCTGGGAGCGTGAAGATCAGATGAAGAAGAAATACCCGCATCTATTTCCAGAAGATTCGTCAACACCTTCAACAGCTTAAAATTTCGGGACGAAATTTATTTAACGGGTAGGTACTGTAGTGACCCGAACTTTTCCATGTTTATATATATTAATTGAGATTGATATTTACATGATTAAATGTTTTCAACATGTTAAGTAATCAAACTTGTTAAGACTTGATTAATTGAAATATGTTTCATATAGACAATTGACCACCCAAGTTGACCGGCGATTCACGAACGTTAAAACTTGTAAAAACAACATGACGATATATATATGAATATACATATGGTTAACATGAGATTATGATAAGTAAGTATCTCCATAAGTATATTAACAATGAGTTATATACATATAAACAAGACTACTAACTTAAGGATTTCGAAACGAGACATATATGTAACGATTATCGTTGTAACGACATTTAAATGTATATATATCATATTAAGATATATTAATATATCATGATATCATGATAATATAATAATTTAACATCTCATTAGATATAATAAACAATGGGTTAACAACATTAATTGAGATCGTTAACTTAAAGGTTTCAAAACAACACTTACATGTAACGACTAACGATGACTTAACGACTCAGTTAAAATGTATATACATGTAGTGTATTTAGATGTATTAAAATACTTTTGGAAGACTTCAAGACATATATCAAAACACTCATACTTAATGAAAATGGTTACAGTTACTTTTCCATTCTTTTCTTTCATCAAGAATTCTAGTCGTATTCTTACCCGTATTATACACAGCTTCAAAACGTACTTACTATGAGTATATACCAATAGGAACTAGCATGGGATTCCACTCTTGATTATGTCATGTATGACTAATCAATTTTAACTTCTACCATGAGCTAGTCAACTAACTAGAACTCCTTTTAACCCCACTCACCACTCACCAATTACCACTCATCATTCACTCCATTTCACTTCCAATTCTCTTTCTAATTCTCTCGCAACACACACACACTATTATGAACGTATTTTTCCAGTAGTTAATCATCATCTTCATCAAAAATCACTTCAAGAATCAAGCTATAATCATCATAGGAAGAACACTTCAAGAACACTTCAAAAATCCCTTCAAGTTTACTAATTTACTTCCAAGCTTTCTAATCCATTCCAAGTAATCATCTAAGATCAAGAAACCTTTGTTATATACAGTAGGTTATCTTTCTTATTCAAGGTAATATTCATATTGAAACTTTGATTCAATTTCTATAACTATAAACTATCTTAATTCGAGTAAAAATCTTACTTGAACATGTTTTTGTGTCATGATCCTACTTCAAGAACTTTCAAGCCATCCAAGATCCTTTGAAGCTAGATCATTTCTTGTCACTTCCAGTAGGTTTACCTACTAAACTTGAGGTAGTAATGATGTTCATAACATCATTCGATTCATATATATAAAACTATCTTATTCGAAGGTTTAAACTCGTAATCACTAGAACATAGTTTAGTTAATTCTAAACTTGTTCGCAAACAAAAGTTAATCCTTCTAACTTGACTTTTAAAATTAACTACACACATGTTCTATATCTATATGATATGCTAACTTAATTATTTAAAACCTGTAAACACAAAAAACACCGTAAAACCGGATTTACGCCGTCGTAGTAACACCGCGGGCTGTTTTGGGTTAGTTAATTAAAAACTATGATAAACTTTGATTTAAAAGTTGTTATTCTGAGAAAATGATTTTTATTATGAACATGAAACTATATCCAAAAATTATGGTTAAACTCAAAGTGGAAGTATGTTTTCTAAAATGGTCATCTAGACGTCGTTCTTTCGACTGAAATGACTACCTTTACAAAAATGACTTGTAACTTATTTTTCCGACTATAAAACTATACTTTTTCTGTTTAGATTCATAAAATAGAGTTCAATATGAAACCATAGCAATTTGATTCACTCAAAACGGATTTAAAATGAAGAAGTTATGGGTAAAACAAGATTGGATAATTTTTCTCATTTTAGCTACGTGAAAATTGGTAACAAATCTATTCCAACCATAACTTAATCAACTTGTATTGTATATTATGTAATCTTGAGATACCATAGACACGTATACAATGTTTTGACCTATCATGTCGACACATCTATATATATTTCGGAACAACCATAGACACTCTATATGTGAATGTTGGAGTTAGCTATACAGGGTTGAGGTTGATTCCAACATATATATAGTTTGAGTTGTGATCAATACTGAGATACGTATACACTGGGTCGTGGATTGATTCAAGATAATATTTATCGATTTATTTCTGTACATCTAACTGTGGACAACTAGTTGTAGGTTACTAACGAGGACAGCTGACTTAATAAACTTAAAACATCAAAATATATTAAAAGTGTTGTAAATATATTTTAAACATACTTTGATATATATGTATATATTGTTATAGGTTCGTGAATCAACCAGTGGCCAAGTCTTACTTCCCGACGAAGTAAAAATCTGTGAAAGTGAGTTATAGTCCCACTTTTAAAATCTAATATTTTTGGGATGAGAATACATGCAGGTTTTATAAATGATTTACAAAATAGACACAAGTACGTGAAACTACATTCTATGGTTGAATTATCAAAATCGAATATGCCCCTTTTTATTAAGTCTGGTAATCTAAGAATTAGGGAACAGACACCCTAATTGACGTGAATCCTAAAGATAGATCTATTGGGCCTAACAAACCCCATCCAAAGTACCAGATGCTTTAGTACTTCGAAATTTATATCATATCCGAAGGGTGTCCCGGAATGATGGGGATATTCTTATATATGCATCTTGTTAATGTCGGTTACCAGGTGTTCACCATATGAATGATTTTTATCTCTATGTATGGGATGTGTATTGAAATATGAAATCTTGTGGTCTATTATTATGATTTGATATATATAGGTTAAACCTATAACTCACCAACATTTTTGTTGACGTTTGTGATGACCCATAAATTTCTGACCAAATTTAAACTTAATCTTTAACGTTTCCGATACGATAAGCAAAGTCTGTAATATTGAGTCACGACAGTTTTGGAACTATATTCATATAATCAATTATTCTTTGACTGTTCTCTATGATTCACGAACAATATATATATAACTTAATGTTCATATATATATATATATGTATATATATATATATATATATATATATATATATATATATATATATATGATTTCAAGTTATTTAGTAAACGATAGTAACATTCGTTTGTTAATTCGATTGATATTTAGATAAGTGAACTAAAACATTTAAAATAAACAAGTAAAACACTAATTTGCTACAGTATTTTCAAATTGCTACAGTACCCAAAATGCTACAGTGTTTTCGAAAATCACTCTTTGCTACAGTAAAAATTGACTTTGCTACAGTGAATTGCTACAGGAAAACACTATTTCAAAATAAATGTATATATGTATATGTATATACTACGAGACGATAATTTATAAAAGTAAATGACCAAAACACTCGAAAGTTTAAGATACACTTTGAGTGATATAATTTAGGGATAATTTAAGTTTATATTTTGACAAAGGTACGAGTCACGAAACGAACAGTACTAGTTTTCTAAGCGTACGAAAATGCGTTCGAGAAACCGAAACCGAGACATAAGTCGAGTGACAACGTACGAGTCATCGGAACGAAAATTACAAGTCAACTATGCACATGAATTTAATATAATATATAATTAATTATTTAAATTATATATATTATATATATTATATTTAATTATGTCGACAAACAAGAAGTTAAAAATTTGTGAGCTGTCCCAGGGTTCCATGCGATCGCATGGCCTTGAAGCACAAATCCCATGCGATCGCATGGGGTACTTTTCAGGTATGATTGCTATAAATTGCAGTTTTTGGCTCGAGATAATCACACACATACACAAATATAGATATACTCCGTAATATTATTTATTATTATTATTATTATTATTATTATTATTATTATCATTATTATTATTATTATTATTATTATTATTATTATTATTATTATTATTATTATTATTATTATTAAGATTATTATTAATCTTATTATTTTTTATTATTAGTGTTATTATTTTTGCGATACAAAAATAATAATGTACATAAAATATTACGACGGAGTGCTGTCCAAGTAATTTTCAAAACGTGTTTCCAAGCTAGCTAGAGCTAAGGAAAATATGGGTTATTGCCAAGGAAATTATGGGTAATGTTCGGGGGTATTTTTGTGAATCAAACCTCGTGTTTATCATCTCCGATGCGTCTACGTGCTTTCCTGCAATATTGTATATCAATATTAAACAGTGAGTTTCATATGATCCCTTTTACTCTCTACATTTTTGGGCTGAGAATACATGCAAATGCTTTATTAACTGATTTACAATATTTATATGTGTGAGTTTCATTTGCTTCCTTTTTAATTTCTTTTGCAATATATATTTTTGGGCTGAGAATACATGCACTTTATTTTAAACACAATGGATACAAGTACATACTAAATTCTACACTGAGTTTGAACCGAAAATCCCTTAGCTTTGGTAACTAGTAACTGCCAGTTATAAGAACTGGTGGGCGCGAGTAGTAGTATATGGATCCATAGGGCTTGATATCCCCGTCCGAGCTAGAGCACTAGCCTTTTAACGACGTATACTATTTGAGAAGCGTACACGTTGGTCTGCGTGTATTATTAAGATGATTATACAAAGGGTACAAATTATATATACGTTAAGTTTAGTTACCAGGGTGCTCAATTTTGTAGAATATTTTGATAAACGTTTCTGGATGAAACAACTGAAATCTTGTTATCCACTTTTATATGCAGATTATGCGAAACACTAAAACTATGAACTCACCAACCTTTGTGTTGACACTTGTTAGCATGTTTATTCTCAAGTTTCCTAGAAGTCTTCCGCTGTTTGCTTAGATGTTAAACAAGCTATGTGCATGGATTCTTACATGACATATTTTTCAAGGAGACGTTGCATTCACCAAATCATCACTATGTATCTTATTTTGACTGCATTGTCAACGGAAGTACTATTGTAAACTATTATATACAGTGATTGTCTATATGTAGAAATCATCAGATGTCGAAAACCTTTGATTTAAATATTCATTTATGGTATGCCTTTTCAAAAGAATGCAATATTTACAAAACGTATCATATATAGGTCAAATACCTCGCAATGAAATCAATGAATGACGTGTTCGTCCATATGAATTTGGAGCGATCGTCACAACGTTTTAAGCATGTTTATTCTTAGGTGATTATTAAGAGCTTCCGCTGTCGCATACTTAAATAAGGACGAGATTTGGAGTCCATGCTTGTATGATATTGTGTAAAAACTGCATTCAAGAAACTTATTTTGTTGTAACATATTTGTATTGTAAACCATTATGTAATGGTCGTGTGTAAACAGGATATTTTAGATTATCATTATTTGATAATCTACGTAAAGCTTTTTAAACCTTTATTGATGAAATAAAGGTTATGGTTTGTTTTAAAATGAATGCAGTCTTTGAAAAACGTCTCATATAGAGGTCAAAACCTCGTAACGAAATCAATTAATATGGAACTTTTTTAATCAATAAGAACGGGACATTTCAACAATGGAGCCGATGAAAAGTGAATCCTCACGATCAGATACCACTTGTCCTACTTCCTCACGCGTACGTGGCCAACGAAAAGTGGTAGATACAACGTTAACCACTTACCACTACGCAACAAGAGGCCGACAAAAAAGTGCATCCTTATGGATCACACTTACTTCTCCCCACACATGGCCATACAAAAGCGATTCCTAACAAAAAACGCATGCCACACACCAATAAGTTGTAATGACCCGGAATTTTCTGACCAAATTATACTTATGAGATTAATATTTACATAAATTAAACCATACCAACATGATAAGCAATCCAAATTGTTGAGACTTGTGTTTTTGAAAAGAGTTTTACACAACGTTTGACCGTCCAATATGACCGATGATATCACGAACTATATAACATACGATAATTATACGTTTGTGTATATATATGTATTTATATATATATTTAACATGATCTAAGGATGGTTTAACATCTCATTGTGTACTAATGACAATGAGTTATAAGTATATTTTGAAACTACTAACTTAAGTTTTCAAAACGATAACTATACGTAACATTCTTTGATATATATACTTATATTCTATAATGCTTATACATGTATCGTATATATAATGTATTTAATCACTTTTTAAGGACTTAAATACATAAAACAATATAAGTATATTCACAAAAGATAGCTATATTTGAATTCTCGTTCCGTTTCCTCAATATTTCTATACGTATATCTAGGGTATATGTACCCGTATCATACCCAGCTTCTATACGTATTTACTATTGGTATATACACATCAAATCAACATCATAATCAACATTATTACTGCCCTAGATATGAGGTAACTAGGATTTGTCAAGTAGTATGAATTATTAGTAAGAAAACAAAATTAGGAATCCTTTTCTTTCTTTATAAACTAAAAACGTTTTTATAAATGAACACCATTTCTTCACTCCATTTTCTCATACCTACACCCACATTTCTCTCTCAAAATACTCCTAACTTCATACTTGATCATCTCCAAGCATTTTCCCCATCATTTAGCTTCAATTACAAGCCTTAAACACCATAAGAAAACTCTTTCAAGAACATATCAAAATAACCACCCATTTGAAGAAGTTTACTTCTAACCTTTTGATCTAACTCCACCACTCTTTGATTTCAAGATTATTTCTTATCTTTTGCAGTAACTTTGTCCAAGTAACTTGAGGTAGTAACCTTGTTCATAATCTTATTCAATTCATATTCATATAGCTATCTTATTTTGTGGTATAAAATTTTAACAACAAGAACATAGTTTGAATGATTTCAAACTTGTTCACAAACTAAATAGATCCTTCTAACTTGACTTTTAAAACACTTCAAGACCTGTAATATATCATAATGATATGCTAAACTAACAAGATATAACTTGGTTTTACAAAGAACATCTTAAAAACTGAATCTACGTCGTCGGAGTGCAACCGGGGGCTGTTTTGGGTTGGATAATTAAAAACCATCTTGAACTTTGAATTGGAAGTTCATGCTCTAGAAAAATGATATTTCTTATGAATATGTTAACACATAAAAATTTCATGGTTTAACTCAAAGTGTAAGTATTTTTAGAAAAATGATCATTAAATGTTGTTTTTATGATGGAAAATGATCACTTTCATAAGTTTCACCAAAGTTTGACCTATAACCTATGATTTCGAATACAAACTAAGGTATTTTCAGTTCATATTCTTAAATTTGACTCGATCCAAGGAAGTGGCAAGTTGAACCAACAAAAACGGAGTTGTAATGAAGAAACTACGACTAAAACAAGATTGGGTATCCGAAGCTAGTTTAGCTACGAAAATATTTGGAGAAAAAGTAAATTAATCATATCTTTTCTAATTAATATGATATTTTATATATAATTACTTATGATTTGATTTTATATATTTCAGGACCACCCGTAAACAACACGAGAAGATTAATCATAAGACCTCATGATTGTACGCAACACGTCATTTGACAACACGGTACTTTATGTACGCAACACGTCATTTGACAACATGGTACCATGGGTCGAGATTAATTCTGATCAATATGAATACGATGGGGTCTTTATTTATTTTATTTAAGCAACTAATTGTGGACCACTAACATCGGACTGCTAACTACGGACTAAGAAAATATTAAGAGTATTAAAAGTATATATATATATGTAACGATTACTTAAAAAGAAAATATGTTGATATATTATATATATGGTTAGGTTCGTGATATCTATCGGAGACCAAGTCGAATTAAATACCTTCAAGGCAAAAGTGAGTTTCATTTGCTCCCTTTTTAATTGCTTTTGCAGTATATATTTTTGGGCTGAGAATATATGCGCTGCTTTTATAAATGTTTACAAAATAGACACAAGTACTTAAAAATATATTCTACGTTGAGTTGTACCACTGGCATATTTCCCTGTAGCTTGGTAACTACTATTTACATGGGTATTGTAAACGCGAATCCTGTTGATAGATCTATCGGGCCTGACAACCCCAACCGGACTGGACGACCAGTATTCAACGGTTGCACAGTACTTTGTTTTGGTGACTACACTTGGTACGGTGTAGTGAGATTTCATAATAAAGGGAATATGCGACGTTGATTAAATGTTAAGTATGGTTACCAAGTGCTCAACCACTTAGAATGCTTTAGAAACACTTGCGAGTGTATTATGTTTATGATTATGAAATCTTGTGGTCTATTAATATATTGAAATGATTGTTATGATAAACCTATGAACTCGCCAACCTTTTGGTTGACACTTTAAAGCATGTTTATTCTCACGTACGAATTAAGTCTTCTGCTGTGCATTTGCTCAATATAAGGACATTACTTGGAGCCGATCATCGCAATGGGACCAAATGTTGATGACTTCGTCCAGGTGGATTAGGACGGGTCCTTTCAGTTGGTATCAGAGCGGTGGTCGTAGCTGTAGTGACCCGAACTTTTCCATGTTTATATATATTAATTGAGATTGATATTTACATGATTAAATGTTTCCAACATGTTAAGCAATCAAACTTGTTAAGACTTGATTAATTTAAATATGTTTCATATAGACAATTGACCACCCAAGTTGACCGGTGATTCACGAACGTTAAAACTTGTAAAAACTATATGATGACATATATATGGTTATATATATAGTTAACATTATATTATGATAATTAAACATATCATTAAGTATATTAACAATGAACTACATATGTAAAAACAAGACTACTAACTTAATGATTTTGAAGCGAGACATATATGTAACGATTATCGTTGTAACGACATTTAATGTATATATATCATATTAAGAGATATTCGTACATCATAATATCATGATAATATAATAATTTAAAATCTCTTTTGATATTATAAACATTAGATTAACAACATTTAACAAGATCGTTAACCTAAAGGTTTCAAAACAACATTTACATGTAACGACTAACGATGACTTAACGACTCAGTTAAAATGTATATACATGTAGTGTTTTAATATGTATTTATACACTTTTGAAAGACTTCAATACACTTATCAAAATACTTCTACTTAACAAAAATGCTTACAATTACATCCTCGTTCAGTTTCATCAACAATTCTACTCGTATGCACCCGTATTCGTACTCGTACAAAACACAGCTTTTAGATGTATGTACTATTGGTATATACACTCCAATGATCAGCTCTTAGCAGCCCATGTGAGTCACCTAACATATGTGGGAACCATCATTTGGCAACTAGCATGAAATATCTCATAAAATTACAAAAATATGAGTAATCATTCATGACTTATTTACATGAAAACAAAATTACATATCCTTTATATCTAATCCATACACCAACGACCAAAAACACCTACAAACACTTTCATTCTTCAATTTTCTTCATCTAATTGATCTCTCTCAAGTTCTATCTTCAAGTTCTAAGTGTTCTTCATAAATTCCAAAAGTTCTAGTTTCATAAAATCAAGAATACTTTCAAGTTTGCTAGCTCACTTCCAATCTTGTAAGGTGATCATCCAACCTCAAGAAATCTTTGTTTCTTACAGTAGGTTATCATTCTAATACAAGGTAATATTCATATTCAAACTTTGGTTCAATTTCTATAACTATAACAATCTTATTTCAAGTGATGATCTTACTTGAACTTGTTTTCGTGTCATGATTCTGCTTCAAGAACTTCGAGCCATCCAAGGATCCGTTGAAGCTAGATCCATTTTTCTCTTTTCTAGTAGGTTTATCCAAGGAACTTAAGGTAGTAATGATGTTCATAACATCATTCGATTCATATACATAAAGCTATCTTATTCGAAGGTTTAAACTTGTAATCACTAGAACATAGTTTAGTTAATTCTAAACTTGTTCGCAAACAAAAGTTAATCCTTCTAACTTGACTTTTAAAATCAACTAAACACATGTTCTATATCTATATGATATGCTAACTTAATGATTTAAAACCTGGAAACACGAAAAACACCGTAAAACCGGATTTACGCCGTCGTAGTAACACCGCGGGCTGTTTTGGGTTAGTTAATTAAAAACTATGATAAACTTTGATTTAAAAGTTGTTATTCTGAGAAAATGATTTTTATTATGAACATGAAACTATATCCAAAAATTATGGTTAAACTCAAAGTGGAAGTATGTTTTCTAAAATGGTCATCTAGACGTCGTTCTTTCGACTGAAATGACTACCTTTACAAAAACGACTTGTAACTTATTTTTCCGACAATAAACCTATACTTTTTCTGTTTAGATTCATAAAATAGAGTTCAATATGAAACCATAGCAATTTGATTCACTCAAAACGGATTTAAAATGAAGAAGTTATGGGTAAAACAAGATTGGATAATTTTTCTCATTTTAGCTACGTGAAAATTGGTAACAAATCTATCCCAACCATAACTTAATCAACTTGTATTGTATGTTATGTAATCTTGAGATACCATAGACACGTATACAATGTTTCGACCTATCATGTCGACACATCTATATATATTTCGGAACAACCATAGACACTCTATATGTGAATGTTGAAGTTAGCTATACAGGGTTGAGGTTGATTCCAAAATATATATAGTTTGAGTTGTGATCAATACTGAGATACGTATACACTGGGTCGTGGATTGATTCAAGATAATATTTATCAATTTATTTCTGTACATCTAACTGTGGACAACTAGTTGTAGGTTACTAACGATGACAGCTGACTTAATAAACTTAAAACATCAAAATATATTAAAAGTGTTGTAAATATATTTTGAACATACTTTGATATATATGTATATATTGTTATAGGTTCGTGAATCAACCAGTGGCCAAGTCTTACTTCCCGACGAAGTAAAAATCTGTGAAAGTGAGTTATAGTCCCACTTTTAAAATCTAATATTTTTGGGATGAGAATACATGCAGGTTTTATAAATGATTTACAAAATAGACACAAGTACGTGAAACTACATTCTATGGTTGAATTATCGAAATCGAATATGCCCCTTTTTATTAAGTCTGGTAATCTAAGAATTAGGGAACAGACACCCTAATTGACGCGAATCCTAAAGATAGATCTATTGGGCCCAACAAGCCCCATCCAAAGTACCGGATGCTTTAGTACTTCGAAATTTATATCATATCCGAAGGGTGTTCCGGAATGATGGGGATATTCTTATATATGCATCTTGTTAATGTCGGTTACCAGGTGTTCACCATATGAATGATTTTTATCTCTATGTATGGGATGTATATTGAAATATGAAATCTTGTGGTCTATTATTATGATTTGATATATATAGGTTAAACCTATAACTCACCAACATTTTTGTTGACGTTTTAAGCATGTTTATTCTCAGGTGATTATTAAGAGCTTCCGCTGTCGCATACTTAAATAAGGACGAGATTTGGAGTCCATGCTTGTATGATATTGTGTAAAAACTGCATTCAAGAAACTTATTTTGTTGTAACATATTTGTATTGTAAACCATTATGTAATGGTCATGTGTAAATAGGTTATTTTAGATTATCATTATTTGATAATCTACGTAAAGCTTTTTAAACCTTTATTGATGAAATAAAGGTTATGGTTTGTTTTAAAAATGAATGCAGTCTTTGAAAAACGTCTCATATAGAGGTCAAAACCTCGCAACGAAATCAATTAATATGGAACGTTTTTAATCAATAAGAACGGGACATTTCAGTTGGTATCCGAGCGTTGGTCTTAGAGAACCAGAAAATTTGCATTAGTGTGTCTTATCAAGTTTGTTAGGATGCATTAGTGAGTCTGGACTTCGACCGTGTTTTCTTTAAAAATGATTGCTTAACATTTTTGTTGGAAACTATATATTTTTAACATATGAATATTATGTGATATATTAATCTCTTAACGTGTTTGATATTATGTGATAGATGTCTACCTCTAGAACAAGTCCCATTGACTCACCTAATAATAATGAAGAGTCAAATGTAAATTGGAATGATTCGTGGACTGATTCACAAGTTCCCGAAGAGGAACCGGAAGAAGAGTCAGAACCGGAAGAAGAATCGGAACCGGAAGAAGAATCGGAACCGGAAGAAGAAATAGAACCGGTGGGGAAAATAATAAAACGGTTAAGTAAAAGAGAATCCTCAACCAACCGACCAAGGTTAATTATGGTCAATGGTGTTTCCGCCAAGGAAGCAAAATATTGGGAGGATTACCAATTCTCTGATGAATCGGATTCCGACGAGAATTCCGATGATGTTATAGAAATTACCCCAACTGAATTTAAAAAGGCAAAAGAAAATAATAAGGGAAAGGGCATAAAAATAGAGAAATATAATTCCAACCCCGATGAACTTTATATGTATCGTCAACCCCCGAAGTCCTTAAGTTGTAACAATGACCCGGGAACCTCTAAACCACCAGGTTTTTCTAAACCAATGTGGAAAATTACGGCTCGTATTAGGGGAACATCATATATCCCTAGAAACCTGGCAAAACGAACCAAAACCAAAGAAGAAGAAACGAGCGAGTCAGAATAAGATAGTTGTATTCGTGTGGTGTAATATATGTAATATAGTGTGCTTATGCTTTATGATATATGTAAAAAAAAAAATTGCTTGTATTAATAAGTATTTTTTTATGAATCTAACTCTTGTCTATTTTACAGTTTAAAAACACAAAATGGAGAGACAACCCAATATTTTAAGAGACCTACCCGGAGACATGATTGATGAAATCTTGTCTAGAGTCGGTCAGAATTCCTCGGCACAACTATTTAAGGCGAGATCAGTTTGTAAGACATTCGAAGAACGTTCCAAGAATGTCTTGGTTTATAAGAGACTTTCTTTTGAAAGATGGGGGATATCACATTGGGAAACCCATAAGTTACGATGTGTTTACTTTGACGCATATATTGCGGGGAACCCAAATGCTATTTTACGCAACGGGTTAAGAAATTATTTTGACTCAATATATCCGAATATTGGACTTCGTGATTTAGAAAAAGCGGCTAACATGCAACATAAAGAAGCATGTTATGCTTACGGATTAGTAATGTTCGCTTCTCACCATTGTGAGAACAAGAACATCGGGCTACAACTATTAAACAAAACGTTTCCATAAGTGACGGAGTCGGTAATTGGGGTAAGAAATTAGGTTTTTAGATTGTTACGGGACTGTTGGACATTACGTAACCCTCGTCCCTTTGACGACGTTACAACACGCTGTCTTATCAACGGCCATAACGGTTATGTTCCACAAGACCAAGGATGGGAAGTAGTCCTAGTAAAACCAGAATGCATGACTTGTTTCTGGACGTATGAATTACGTGTCTTTATTGCCTTTGCTGAACGACTTGTGTACTAGCTAGAATTATCTTCACAACTATCTTGTATCAAAGTTATTGTGTGCTATATTTCATGCTTTATGTAAAATAAGCGGTATTGTAAGTTTGTAAAATATTGTATAAAAGTTTGAACGCGAAATATTATTATAATCAGTTTTTCATATAGAATTGTAGTAGTTGAATTGTATATTAGCTACTAAGTATGAACTTAACGGGTAGGTACTACCCGAATTTAAACTTATAAAACGCTAATATGAAGAAAAAGCTTTTATAAATGAGTTCATATTATGCTACGAAATACTATTAACTACTCTTAATATTCTGTATGATTAACTTGTTCCATTTGACTATTTTGAAGGAAATGGCACCGACTACTCGACACACAGTGAATATGAATGAAGAGGAATTCCGTACTTTTCTAGCTTCAAACATAGCCGCAGTACAGGCTGCGCTACATACCAACAATAACCTTGGAGCTAGCAGTACAGGAAATCGTGTAGGATGCACCTACAAAGAATTCACTGCCTGCAAACCTTTGGAATTTGATGGAACCGAAGGACCGATCGGATTGAAACGGTGGACCGAGAAGGTCGAATCAGTGTTTGCCATACGTAAGTGTACTGAAGAGGACAAAGTGAAGTACGCTACGCATACCTTCACAGGTTCTGCGTTAACATGGTGGAATACCTATCTAGAGCAAGTGGGACAAGACGATGCGTACGCACTACCGTGGTCAGCATTCAAGCACTTGATGAACGAGAAGTACCGTCCCAGAACCGAGGTCAATAAGCTCAAGACAGAACTTAGAGGGTTACGAACCCAAGGATTTGATATTACCACGTATGAAAGACGATTCACAGAATTGTGCCTATTGTGTCCGGGAGCATTCGAAGATGAGGAAGAGAAGATCGACGCGTTTGTGAAAGGATTACCGGAAAGAATCCAAGAAGATATAAGTTCACACGAGCCCGCCTCCATACAACAGGCATGTAGAATGGCTCACAAACTAGTGAACCAGATTGAAGAAAGAATTAAAGAACAGACTGCTGAAGAGGCCAATGTGAAGCAAGTCAAAAGAAAGTGGGAGGAAAATGGTGATAAGAATCACCAATACAACAACAACAGCAATCGCAACAATTATCCCAACAATCGCAACATCAATCGCAACTACAACAAACGGCCCAACAACAACAACAACAACAACAACAGCAACTACAACAATCATCCCAACAACAATAATAACCGCAACAACAACAACAATCAGAAGCAGCTATGCCAAAGGTGTGAAAAGTATCACTCGGGGTTCTGCACCAAATTTTGCAACAAGTGTAAAAGAAATGGTCATAGCGCGGCGAAGTGTGAGGTCTACGGACCAGGGGATAATAGAACGAAAGGAACAAATGGTGTCGGAACGAGTAATGGCGGAGCAAGTAGTGTCGGAGCAAGCTATGCCAATGTAGTTTGTTATAAATGTGGAAAACCGGGCCACATTATTAGAAATTGCCCGAACCAGGAGAACACGAATGGACAAGGCCGCGGAAGAGTTTTCAATATTAATGCGGCAGAGGCACAGGAAGACCCGGAGCTTGTTACGGGTACGTTTCTTATTGACAATAAATCTGCTTACGTTTTATTTGATTCGGGTGCGGATAGAAGCTATATGAGTAGAGATTTTTGTGCTAAATTAAGTTGCCCATTGACGCCTTTGGATAGTAAATTTTTACTCGAATTAGCAAATGGTAAATTAATTTCAGCAGATAATATATGTCGGAATCGAGAAATTAAACTGGTTAGCGAAACATTTAAGATTGATTTAATACCAGTAGAGTTAGGGAGTTTTGATGTGATAATCGGTATGGACTGGTTGAAAGAAGTGAAAGCAGAGATCGTTTGTTACAAAAATGCAATTCGCATTATACGAGAAAAAGGAAAACCCCTAATGGTGTACGGAGAAAAGGGCAACACGAAGCTACATCTTATTAGTAATTTGAAGGCACAAAAACTAATAAGAAAAGGTTGCTATGCTGTTCTAGCACACGTCGAGAAAGTACAAACTGAAGAAAAGAGCATCAATGATGTTCCCATTGCAAAAGAATTTCCCGATGTATTTCCGAAAGAATTACCGGGATTACCCCCACATCGATCCGTTGAATTTCAAATAGATCTTGTACCAGGAGCTGCACCAATAGCTCGTGCTCCTTACAGACTCGCACCCAGCGAGATGAAAGAACTGCAAAGCCAATTACAAGAACTTTTAGAGCGTGGTTTCATTCGACCAAGCACATCACCGTGGGGAGCTCCTGTTTTGTTTGTCAAGAAGAAAGATGGTACATTCAGGTTGTGTATCGACTACCGAGAGTTGAACAAACTTACCATCAAGAACCGCTACCCTCTACCGAGAATCGACGACTTATTTGATCAACTACAAGGCTCGTCTGTTTATTCAAAGATTGACTTACGTTCCGGGTATCATCAAATGCGGGTGAAAGAAGATGATATTCCAAAGACTGCTTTCAGAACACGTTACGGTCATTACGAGTTTATGGTCATGCCGTTTGGTTTAACTAATGCACCAGCTGTGTTCATGGACCTTATGAACCGAGTGTGTGGACCGTACCTTGACAAGTTTGTCATTGTTTTCATTGATGACATACTTATTTACTCAAAGAATGACCAAGAACACGGTGAACATTTGAGAAAGGTGTTAGAAGTATTGAGGAAGGAAGAATTGTACGCTAAGTTTTCAAAGTGTGCATTTTGGTTGGAAGAAGTTCAATTCCTCGGTCACATAGTGAACAAAGAAGGTATTAAGGTGGATCCGGCAAAGATAGAAACTGTTGAAAAGTGGGAAACCCCGAAAACTCCAAAACACATATGCCAGTTTTTAGGACTAGCTGGTTACTACAGAAGGTTCATCCAAGACTTTTCCAGAATAGCAAAACCCTTGACTGCATTAACGCATAAAGGGAAGAAATTTGAATAGAATGATGAACAAGAGAAAGCGTTTCAGTTATTGAAGAAAAAGCTAACTACGGCACCTTTATTGTCATTGCCTGAAGGGAATGATGATTTTGTGATTTATTGGGATGCATCAAAGCAAGGTCTCGGTTGTGTATTAATGCAACGAACGAAGGTGATTGCTTATGCGTCTAGACAATTGAAGATTCACGAACAAAATTATACGACGCATGATTTGGAATTAGGCGCGGTTGTTTTTGCATTAAAGACTTGGAGGCACTACTTATATGGGGTCAAAAGTATTATATATACCGACCACAAAAGTCTTCAACACATATTTAATCAGAAACAACTGAATATGAGGCAGCGTAGGTGGATTGAATTATTGAATGATTACGACTTTGAAATTCGTTACCACCCGGGGAAGGCAAATGTGGTAGCCGATGCCTTGAGCAGGAAGGACAGAGAACCCATTCGAGTAAAATCTATGAATATAATGATTCATAATAACCTTACTACTCAAATAAAGGAGGCGCAACAAGGAGTTTTAAAAGAGGGAAATTTAAAGGATGAAATACCCAAAGGATCGGAGAAGCATCTTAATATTCGGGAAGACGGAACCCGGTATAGGGCTGAAAGGATTTGGGTACCAAAATTTGGAGATATGAGAGAAATGGTACTTAGAGAAGCTCATAAAACCAGATACTCAATACATCCTGGAACGGGGAAGATGTACAAGGATCTCAAGAAACATTTTTGGTGGCCGGGTATGAAAGCCGATGTTGCTAAATATGTAGGAGAATGTTTGACGTGTTCTAAGGTCAAAGCTGAGCATCAGAAACCATCAGGTCTACTTCAACAACCCGAAATCCCAGAATGGAAATGGGAAAACATTACCATGGATTTCATCACTAAATTGCCAAGGACTGCAAGTGGTTTTGATACTATTTGGGTAATAGTTGATCGTCTCACCAAATCAGCACACTTCCTGCCAATAAGAGAAGATGACAAGATGGAGAAGTTAGCACGACTGTATTTGAAGGAAGTCGTCTCCAGACATGGAATACCAATCTCTATTATCTCTGATAGGGATGGCAGATTTATTTCAAGATTCTGGCAGACATTACAGCAAGCATTAGGAACTCGTCTAGACATGAGTACTGCCTATCATCCACAAACTGATGGGCAGAGCGAAAGGACGATACAAACGCTTGAAGACATGCTACGAGCATGTGTTATTGATTTCGGAAACAGTTGGGATCGACATCTACCGTTAGCAGAATTTTCCTACAACAACAGCTACCATTCAAGCATTGAGATGGCACCGTTTGAAGCACTTTATGGTAGAAAGTGCAGGTCTCCGATTTTTTGGAGTGAAGTGGGGGATAGACAGATTACGGGTCCAGAGATTATACAAGAAACTACCGAGAAGATCATCCAAATTCAACAACGGTTGAAAACCGCCCAAAGTCGACAAAAGAGCTACGCTGACATTAAAAGAAAAGATATAGAATTTGAAATTGGAGAGATGGTCATGCTTAAAGTTGCACCTTGGAAAGGCGTTGTTCGATTTGGTAAACGAGGGAAATTAAATCCAAGGTTTATTGGACCATTCAAGATTATTGATCGTGTCGGACCAGTAGCTTACCGACTTGAGTTACCTCAACAACTCGCGGCTGTACATAACACTTTCCACTTCTCAAATTTGAAGAAATGTTTTGCTAAAGAAGATCTCACTATTCCGTTAGATGAAATCCAAATCAACGAAAAACTTCAATTCATCGAAGAACCCGTCGAAATAATGGATCGTGAGGTTAAAAGACTTAAGCAAAACAAGATACCAATTGTTAAGGTTCGATGGAATGCTCGTAGAGGACCCGAGTTCACCTGGGAGCGTGAAGATCAGATGAAGAAGAAATACCCGTATCTATTTCCAGAAGATTCGTCAACACCTTCAACAGCTTAAAATTTCGGGACGAAATTTATTTAACGGGTAGGTACTGTAGTGACCCGAACTTTTCCATGTTTATATATATTAATTGAGATTGATATTTACATGATTAAATGTTTCCAACATGTTAAGCAATCAAACTTGTTAAGACTTGATTAATTGAAATATGTTTCATATAGACAATTGACCACCCAAGTTGACCGGTGATTCACGAACGTTAAAACTTGTAAAAACTATATGATGACATATATATGGTTATATATATAGTTAACATTATATTATGATAAGTAAACATATCATTAATTATATTAACAATGAACTACATATGTAAAAACAAGACTACTAACTTAATGATTTTGAAGCGAGACATATATGTAACGATTATCGTTGTAACGACATTTAATGTATATATATCATATTAAGAGATATTCGTACATCATAATATCATGATAATATAATAATTTAAAATCTCTTTTGATATTATAAACATTGGGTTAACAACATTTAACAAGATCGTTAACCTAAAGGTTTCAAAACAACATTTACATGTAACGACTAACGATGACTTAACGACTCAGTTAAAATGTATATACATGTAGTGTTTTAATATGTATTTATACACTTTTGAAAGACTTCAATACACTTATCAAAATACTTCTACTTAACAAAAATGCTTACAATTACATCCTCGTTCAGTTTCATCAACAATTCTACTCGTATGCACCCGTATTCGTACTCGTACAATACACAGCTTTTAGATGTATGTACTATTGGTATATACACTCCAATGATCAGCTCTTAGCAGCCCATGTGAGTCACCTAACACATGTGGGAACCATCATTTGGCAACTAGCATGAAATATCTCATAAAATTACAAAAATATGAGTAATCATTCATGACTTATTTACATGAAAACAAAATTACATATCCTTTATATCTAATCCATACACCAACGACCAAAAACACCTACAAACACTTTCATTCTTCAATTTTCTTCATCTAATTGATCTCTCTCAAGTTCTATCTTCAAGTTCTAAGTGTTCTTCATAAATTCCAAAAGTTCTAGTTTCATAAAATCAAGAATACTTTCAAGTTTGCTAGCTCACTTCCAATCTTGTAAGGTGATCATCCAACCTCAAGAAATCTTTGTTTCTTACAGTAGGTTATCATTCTAATACAAGGTAATAATCATATTCAAACTTTGGTTCAATTTCTATAACTATAACAATCTTATTTCAAGTGATGATCTTACTTGAACTTGTTTTCGTGTCATGATTCTGCTTCAAGAACTTCGAGCCATCCAAGGATCCGTTGAAGCTAGATCCATTTTTCTCTTTTCCAGTAGGTTTATCCAAGGAACTTAAGGTAGTAATGATGTTCATAACATCATTCGATTCATATACATAAAGCTATCTTATTCGAAGGTTTAAACTTGTAATCACTAGAACATAGTTTAGTTAATTCTAAACTTGTTCGCAAACAAAAGTTAATCCTTCTAACTTGACTTTTAAAATCAACTAAACACATGTTCTATATCTATATGATATGCTAACTTAATGATTTAAAACCTGGAAACACGAAAAACACCGTAAAACCGGATTTATGCCGTCGTAGTAACACCGCGGGCTGTTTTGGGTTAGTTAATTAAAAACTATGATAAACTTTGATTTAAAATTTGTTATTCTGAGAAAATGATTTTTATTATGAACATGAAACTATATCCAAAAATTATGGTTAAACTCAAAGTGGAAGTATGTTTTCTAAAATGGTCATCTAGACATCGTTCTTTCGACTGAAATGACTACCTTTACAAAAACGACTTGTAACTTATTTTTCCGACTATAAACCTATACTTTTTCTGTTTAGATTAATAAAATAGAGTTCAATATGAAACCATAGCAATTTGATTCACTCAAAACGGATTTAAAATGAAGAAGTTATGGGTAAAACAAGATTGGATAATTTTTCTCATTTTAGCTACGTGAAAATTGGTAACAAATCTATCCCAACCATAACTTAATCAACTTGTATTGTATGTTATGTAATCTTGAGATACCATAGACACGTATACAATGTTTTGACCTATCATGTCGACACATCTACAACCATAGACACTCTATATGTGAATGTTGGAGTTAGCTATACAGGGTTGAGGTTGATTCCAAAATATATATAGTTTGAGTTGTGATCAATACTGAGATACGTATACACTGGGTCGTGGATTGATTCAAGATAATATTTATCAATTTATTTCTGTACATCTAACTGTGGACAACTAGTTGTAGGTTACTAACAATGGCAGCTGACTTAATAAACTTAAAACATCAAAATATATTAAAAGTGTTGTAAATATATTTTGAACATACTTTGATATATATGTATATATTGTTATAGGTTCGTGAATCAACCAGTGGCCAAGTCTTACTTCCCGACGAAGTAAAAATCTGTGAAAGTGAGTTATAGTCCCACTTTTAAAATCTAATATTTTTGGGATGAGAATACATGCAGGTTTTATAAATGATTAACAAAATAGACACAAGTACGTGAAACTACATTCTATGGTTGAATTATCGAAATCGAATATGCCCCTTTTTATTAAGTCTGGTAATCTAAGAATTAGGAAACAGACACCCTAATTGACGCGAATCCTAAAGATAGATCTATTGGGCCCAACAAGCCCCATCCAAAGTACCGGATGCTTTAGTACTTCGAAATTTATATCATATCCGAAGGGTGTCCCGGAATGATGGGGATATTCTTATATATGCATCTTGTTAATGTCGGTTACCAGGTGTTCACCATATGAATGATTTTTATCTCTATGTATGGGATGTATATTGAAATATGAAATCTTGTGGTCTATTATTATGATTTGATATATATAGGTTAAACCTATAACTCACCAACATTTTTGTTGACGTTTTAAGCATGTTTATTCTCAGGTGATTATTAAGAGCTTCCGCTGTCGCATACTTAAATAAGGACGAGATTTGGAGTCCATGCTTGTATGATATTGTGTAAAAACTGCATTCAAGAAACTTATTTTGTTGTAACATATTTGTATTGTAAACCATTATGTAATGGTCATGTGTAAATAGGTTATTTTAGATTATCATTATTTGATAATCTACGTAAAGCTTTTTAAACCTTTATTGATGAAATAAAGGTTATGGTTTGTTTTAAAAATGAATGCAGTCTTTGAAAAACGTCTCATATAGAGGTCAAAACCTCGCAACGAAATCAATTAATATGGAACGTTTTTAATCAATAAGAACGGGACATTTCAGTAGCGAACCAGGTCTTGCATTAGTGTGTCTAACTAGTAGTTGTTAGGATGCATTAATGAGTCTGGACTTCGACCGTGTCTACATGTCAAAAGTTTTGCTTATCATTTCTAGTCGGAAATCATATGCTTATCATCCTTAGGAAATTACCTGCTTATCATTCATAAGTCTAGACACGTTTTACTGCATTTACTGCATTGATAGTGTATAGACGAATTCTTATCTTAGCATATCTGTTATTGCGAACTTTGACTGATATCTTTTCAAAGATTCTCCGTAATTTACGGGATTTTGGTATTATATATACATATGTAAATTATGTATTGAAGAGTACCAAATCTAACTCCTATAATCTATTCCATACCAAAAATTCATTTTCCCCATTATACAAGATGGATTCCTCATCTAGTTCGAATTCTTCAGATTCCGACAGTTATGCCGATATGGATTTCCATTCGAGCTCCGAAATCAGCGTCACCGGAATGGATCAACCAATTTCCCATCATCTATTCTGGATGAATTGGGGATGGGTTCGTAGTATACTAAATCACTGGAGACAAGAAGAAGGTGATCCATTCCATCCACCAAATTGCCCTCTTGGCGATGAACCTGAAGCACTTACCGGCGAACCTATTCGAAACACCATTTTCTCTCTCATTTCTAGAGTATCTCGTTACGATTATATACTATCCCATATTACAAATCTTGTTCATTCGCTCGCTTCAACCGCCAATCATCCCGGTGTACTAGCAGAAGTTAACGAACATCGCGCTCGCGTGACGGCTTTGGAGAACATGGTGCGAAGGTTGCAAACACCAGCAGCAGCACCAGCAGCATAATCAGCACCACCATCAATAACATCAACAATACCATCATCACCACTAACAAACAACATCCGCATCACACGTCTTGACATCATAATCTGTCTCACAAACATCAACATCATACGCACCATAGATACCAAGGAGTACCAACAATAATGAACGATGAAGTATTGATCCATAACTTCATTGATATTCTGTGAAGAATATGTGGTTTCAAAAAGTTTTAGAGATTTCTTATTCTAGCTCAAACCGAAAAGCAAATGAGATTAATATCATATTAACTCATTAAATTCATGATTTCATCTGAAGAAAATATATATATATATATATATATATATATATAAATATATATATATATATATATATATATATATATATATATATATATATGTTTTCATAAAGATTGTAATTAAAAGTTCTTTTGTACAAAATATTAATGGTGAAAATATTTTTTTAACGGGTAGGTAATACCCGAGGAATAATTAGATTTCATCTTAATAAGTTACATTGTACATTCGTCGAAGCTGATTCAACAGTCATTTACTATCCTACTTACAACCACCGATATACGTATCCGTTCATCACAGAATAACCATTTTCATTCAATTTCATATTTGGATTTTCACTTCCCAGAATCCAACAAGTGGCATATGAAGAAAACATATGACAAAATAAAATCTATTAGAAACAAACAAATTAACTATGAAAAATTTTGTTAAGAATCCACGCTAGCTGTTCCAGCTAACTGTTCCTAGCTAACTGATTACATTTTATTTATCGCAGTTTATTTATCGCAATTTAATTATCGCACTTTTATTTATCGTTATTTAATTTCTGTAATTATTTTACGCACTTTAAATATCGGGACAAGTATACAATGTTTTGACATATCATATCGACGCATCTATATATATTATTTGGAATCACCATAGACACTCTATATGCAGTAATGATCGAGTTCTCTATACAGGGTTGAGGTTGATTCTACAATAATATATATAGTTTGAGTTGTGATCGAGTCTGAGAGGTATACGGGTCACGACACGTATTAATTAATTCGTATATTATATATTAAACTATATATGAATTATTGGACTGTTACTGTGGACTATCGACTGTGGACTAATGACATTGGACAATTAAAATGAATTAAAATATTGATTATAACATATGAAACTAAACATTTCTTCAAGATTGCCACTTGATTTCATCTTAAACCTCATTGTATCTTGACGATTACAATCAGCGTTCAAATCTATCATGATTCTTAAAAACACCTCAATCGAGAGGATAAACCAGCCGCACTTCATCTACGGAAGAAAAGATTGATGCATATAGTTATGCACCTGAAAAACCCTCAGAAACTGAGTAAACGTTTGACACGTATCTGTTCTAGTTCCTTTGACATTGTTATTACCGAAGATCGTTTTGCAATCCCTTTCCAAAGTAGCTAATTTTGTCACAGCTCCAGCAAGTCAACTCCGACTTTTCATCCGAAACAACTTTATTATAACCGCGATATATATGCGTACTCTTTATTGTTACTGGGGAACCTTTTATATTCCACAATATTACCATCAGCGATTAATCATTCTAAAAACACAATTCTCCTGAAACTACCTCGGTTTGATAACCGATGACCCAGATCAGTTAACTTTGAAAATGCTGACGAAGCAGCATGTTGTAGATGATCTTAATGGCCAAAAGTTTGATGATAAAGAAAAGAGTGTAAGGAACGCTCGATAGAAAATTTAGTACCGAAAAGCGGATTATGCGAAACTATGAAGAAAGCCGTGGACAAATCACAAAGAATAAGTTTGCCTTCAAAGAATCCAAATGATTCTGTGCCTGTTAAAATCATTAGCAAACATCTTACTTCTCATTCTAAACCTTCACAGACAAATCTTCTTCATCATCCATTGATATTAGAAATTCTAAGATATTCTCGTATGTTCTATTATAAATATCCTCCATATTTCTGGCGATATTTTCACAACTATTCTTATCTGAGATCATTTATCTCTCCGTAATATCTGCAACATAAAAGAAACTGTGTTAGTTTCTAAATTCTGAAACCTTAGAGTTTAAAATATGAATGTTTTGAAGTAGTGTTGGGAACTGAAGCATGGATTAGTATAATATAATGATACTTGATCAACGTCATTATATTACAGTAAGTCATGCTGAGTTTCTAATGAAGCATGATGATTCACAGTACCGTTATCATGTGCCATTTACACGACCCTTACATTCTATCTAATCTCTAAACATATCAAGAGAATATTTTTCTTGATGACTCGGTCTTCTCCAGGGTATTCTGGTAATTTAACAAATCAAAATCGTTCTATTACCATTTTCTTCTTAGAGCATTAGCTATGTTCATTCTGAATTTCATATCTACGAATTCCGGACCATTACTCGCTTGACTCGAAGTCGGGAAGAGAAAACGAAAGCAT
Organism: Rutidosis leptorrhynchoides; assembly: GCF_046630445.1. Taxonomy (NCBI): domain Eukaryota; kingdom Viridiplantae; phylum Streptophyta; class Magnoliopsida; order Asterales; family Asteraceae; genus Rutidosis; species Rutidosis leptorrhynchoides. The sequence continues at coordinate 428,781,443 of NC_092334.1, read as the reverse complement.
GAAGCTCCGAAAAATAATGAAGAATATAAACTCCGATAATAACCCAGAAATTACAAACCGTGTATATCGATGCAGATAGCAATATAGAGACACGGGAGAATTAGAAACACTATAAATATAAGAGTATAGTAGAAGTAAATAGATTCTTCTGGTGGTAGATGAAAAAGAAGAATGACAGATATAAAAGTTAGGAGTATATCAAGAATCAGGACTGGATGGAGCATATTGATGAATGCTTTAAAGTAAGAATCAAGGGAGAAAGAATAGAAGGTGTGAGTCGTGGAAAATAAGGAAACGAAGGGGTGAATTTATAGTGAAATATCCGACAAAGCAATCGAAACAGATTATTGCATATAATCAAAGAAGATCCTGATTTCCTTAATCACCAAAGAACCAAATCTTATTACGTAAGATTCTCTTTAAATCCCTTAAATCCCGGAAATCAATCATAACTACGTCATCGGTTAAGACGAATATATTTTACTCATCTCACTCTTTTACGATAGTCTCATTTATATTCTTCGCGTAATCAAATCGGTTTATCTACATTACTCAATGATGATAAAACTCCATTATCACCTTATATTTGTCATGAAAACCATCTTATTGTTATCCATAACAACATCTATCAAATTTCGGGGACGAAATTTCTTTAACGGGTAGGTACTGTAATGACCCGGAATTTTCTGACCAAATTATACTTATGAGATTAATATTTACATAAATTAAACCATACCAACATGATAAGCAATCCAAATTGTTGAGACTTGTGTTTTTGAAAAGAGTTTTACACAACGTTTGACCGTCCAATATGACCGATGATATCACGAACTATATAACATACGATAATTATACGTTTGTGTATATATATGTATTTATATATATATTTAACATGATCTAAGGATGGTTTAACATCTCATTGTGTACTAATGACAATGAGTTATAAGTATATTTTGAAACTACTAACTTAAGTTTTCAAAACGATAACTATACGTAACATTCTTTGATATATATACTTATAATCTATAATGCTTATACATGTATCGTATATATAATGTATTTAATCACTTTTTAAGGACTTAAATACATAAAACAATATAAGTATATTCACAAAAGATAGCTATATTTGAATTCTCGTTCCGTTTCCTCAAGATTTCTATACGTATATCTAGGGTATATGTACCAGTATCATACCCAGCTTCTATACGTATTTACTATTAGTATATACACATCAAATCAACATCCTAATCAACATTATTACTACCCTAGATATGAGGTAACTAGGATTTGTTAAGTAGTATGAATTATTAGTAAGAAAACAAAATTAGGAATCCTTTTCTTTCTTTATAAACTAAAAACGTTTTTATAAATGAACACCATTTCTTCACTCCATTTTCTCATACCTACACCCTCATTTCTCTCTCAAAATACTCCTAACTTCATACTTGATCATCTCCAAGCATTTTCCCCATCATTTAGCTTCAATTACAAGCCTTAAACACCATAAGAAAACTCTTTCAAGAACATATCAAAATAACCACCCATTTGAAGAAGTTTACTTCCAACCTTTTGATCTAACTCCACCACTCTTTGATTCCAAGATTATTTCTTATCTTTTGCAGTAAATTTGTCCAAGTAACTTGAGGTAGTAACCTTGTTCATAATCTTATTCAATTCATATTCATATAGCTATCTTATTTTGTGGTATAAAATTTTAACAACAAAAACATAGTTTGAATGATTTCAAACTTGTTCGCAAACAAAATAGATCCTTCTAACTTGACTTTTAAAATACTTCAAGACCTGTAATATATCATAATGATATGCTAACCTAACAAGATATAACTTGGTTTTACAAAGAACATCTTAAAAACTGAATCTACGTCGTCGGAGTGCAACCGGGGGCTGTTTTGGGTTGGATAATTAAAAACCATCTTGAACTTTGAATTGGAAGTTTATGTTCTGGAAAAATGATATTTCTTATGAATATGTTAACACATAAAAATTTCATGGTTTAACTCAAAGTGTAAGTATTTTTAGAAAAATGATCATTAAATGTTGTTTTTATGATGGAAAATGATCACTTTCATAAGTTTCACCAAAGTTTGATCTATAACCTATGATTTTAAATACAAACTAAGGTATTTTCAGTTCATATTCTTAAAATTTGACTCGATCCAAGGAAGTGGCAAGTTGAACCAACAAAAACGGAGTTGTAATGAAGAAACTACGACTAAAACAAGATTGGATATCCGAAGCTAGTTTAGCTACGAAAATATTTGGAGAAAAAGTAAATTAATCATAACTTTTCTAATTAATATGATATTTTATATATAATTACTTATGATTTGATTTTATATATTTCAGGACCACCCGTAAACAACACGAGAAGATTAATCATAAAACCTCATGATTGTACGCAACACGTCATTTGACAACACGGTACTTTATGTACGCAACACGTCATTTGACAACATGGTACCATGGGTCGAGATTAATTCTGATCAATACGAATACGATGGGGTCTTTATTTATTTTATTTAAGCAACTAATTGTGGACCACTAACATCGGACTGCTAACTACGGACTAAGAAAATATTAAGAGTATTAAAAGTATATATATATGTAACGATTACTTAAAAAGAAAATATGTTGATATATTATATATATGGTTAGGTTCGTGATATCTATCGGAGACCAAGTCGAATTAAATACCTTCAAGGCAAAAGTGAGTTTCATTTGCTCCCTTTTTAATTGCTTTTGCAGTATATATTTTTGGGCTGAGAATACATGCGCTGCTTTTATAAATGTTTACAAAATAGACACAAGTACTTAAAAATATATTCTACGTTGAGTTGTACCACTGGCATATTTCCCTGTAGCTTGGTAACTACTATTTACATGGGTATTGTAAACGCGAATCCTGTTGATAGATCAATCGGGCCTGACAACCCCAACCGGACTGGACGACCAGTATTCAACGGTTGCACAGTACTTCGTTTTGGTGACTACACTTGGTACGGTGTAGTGAGATTTCATAATAAAGGGAATATGCGACGTCGATTAAATGTTAAGTATGGTTACCAAGTGATCAACCACTTAGAATGCTTTACAAACACTTGCGAGTGCATTATGTTTATGATTATGAAATCTTGTGGTCTATTAATATATTGAAATGATTGTTATGATAAACCTATGAACTCACCAACCTTTTGGTTGACACTTTAAAGCATGTTTATTCTCAGATACGAATTAAGTCTTCCTCTATGCATTTGCTCAATATAAGGACATTACTTGGAGCCGATCATCGCAATGGGACCAAATGTTGATGACTTCATCCAAGTGGATTAGGACGGGTCCTTTCATAAGTAGCCAACAAAAAGCGAATCTTAATGGATAACACTTACTACTTGTGATGACCCGGAAATTTCCGAACAAATTTAAACTTAATCTTTATATGTTTCCGATACAATAAGCTAAGTCTGTAATATTGAGTCTCGAAAATTTTGAAACTATTTCATGATACCATTTAACCTTTGACCATTTCTCGACGATTCACGAACCATTGTGTGTAAATAAATATGTAAATAGATAAATATATATATATATATATATATATATATATATATATATATATATATATATATATATATATATATATATATATATATATATATATATATATATATATATATAAACGTAAGTGTATATATAATGTGTTGAGTTAATAAAATACACATTAAATTACTTGAATCATAATATAAAATAATATACAGAAAAATTAAGTATTATCAAAATAAATAAATATATATATGATTCTTATTAATAATTAGGATTAAATGGTAATATATATATATATATATATATATATATATATATATATATATATATATATATATATATATATATATATATATATATATATATATATATATATATATATATATATATATATATATATATATATAAATAATAAATATTCAACATATATTATCATATAGTATATATAACAATAATAATTAAATGTAACTACAAGTTAAAAATATATTTGTTATAATATTATAACTATTACTTTTATTATTACTAATATCAATATCAGTATTATTAATCTTTTTATGTAAACCTCTAACTTGTTATTACTAGTATTAATGTAATTATTATTATTAATATCATAGTTATAAGAATTATAAATATTACTAATGTCATTATTATTATCTTTATTATTAATAAAATTGTTATCAATTAGTGTTATTATTGTTATTATTATTAATAATAATAAATCTAATAATTTTTAATGTTTATTAAATACATAATAAAAAAACAGATATAAACAAAACCTTCTAAATGTTAATTAATCAAATTTTTTTTTTATCGAGTAACTCTGTTTTGAACCATCCAAACCAAAAGCTCGATTTCGATTTTTATTTCAAAATTCATTAATGCAGTTTTGTAGGGAATCTTTCATTTAAACTAGCTGCAAAATTTTATGATCCAATTCCTCAAATTGAAATCGAATTGTTGAGTCAAAGTTTAGAATTTAAAAAGTCAAACGGTTGTTCTAAGTTCAAATTGGGGTTCTGTGTGCCTTTTCTGTTAAAATTAATGCATCATATAGTTTCCATGAATCATTTACAACACAATTTGTGTTGCAACTTTTGTCTAAAACGGCATCAAAATCAAAAAGCAATTTTTTTTTTGGTGTCACGAACAAGCAGCAGGCCTGCTATTTCTTTTTATTATTATTATTAATTTTTTTTGTTGTTTGATGAAAGGAAAATCCAACACAAGCCGTTTCTCTTCTTTAATGATCGAATAATTAATTCGTGTTTATGTTGATTTTGGTTCCTGTCGATTTGGGTTATGGGAAGAAGAAGATGAAACATATCATAAACTAGTTTTAAGGTTATAAAATTGAATTCATTCAGAAAAACATGCGACAGAGTGATGGTTAAGGTTGTTTGCGGGTGAGCGGGAGGTCGGGTGTTCGAACCTTGTTTGAGGCAATTCTTTCTTGGGGAAGCTTTTAAGGGTATAACTCTTTTAATTTTTATTTTTATTTTTATTATCATTATTATTATTATTATATTATTATTATTATTATTATTATTATTATTATTATTATTATTACTAACTAATATTAGTATCATTATTAATTATTATTATTGTTAGGATTATGATTGTTATTATTATTGTTATTATTAGTATTATAATTATTAAGATTATTATTACTAAAATATGTATTATGATAGAAAGTTCACTTATTATTATTATGATTATAATTACAAATATGTTTTTTTTTATGTTGTTACTAATATTAATGCTATCATTTAAAAATGTAACTTTATTATTTTAACTACTAGTATAAGTATTATTATAATTAGGATTATCATTATTATCATTACTATGAAAACAACGCAAACTAGTTTTATTATCATTAATATTATTATTAAGTATCATTTATTATTATTATAGGTATTATAGTCATTATTATTATTACAAGTATTATTATTATTGATATCATTATTATTATCATTATTAATAAAAACATTATTATTATAGACATTATGGTTATTATTATTATTACTATTATTATTATTATCATTCTTATTATTAAAAGAATAAAAATTATCATTTGTATTAAAATCTACATTTTAAAAAAAAAAAGAAAAAAAGATTACCTTTATTATTAAACTATCATTGTTATTATCATTAATAATATGTAAAATGAATATAGGAAATATATAAGTTATTAATAAAAAAAGATATAACTAATAAATTTATATATATATATATATATAAATTTGTTCGATTTCAATTATATGTTTTAATATAAATAAATGATATAGGTTCGTGAATCCGAGGCTAACCCTGCATTGTTCAATGTTGTTATATGTCTTTTTACTACAAAATACAATATGGTGAGTTTCATTACTCTCTTTTTAAATGCTTTTGCAATATATATTTTTGGGACTGAGAATACATGCGCTACTTTTATAACTGTTTTACGAAATAGACACAAGTAATCAAAACTACATTATATGGTTGAATGATCGAAGCCGAATATGGCCCTTTTGCTTGGTAACCTAAGAATTAGTAAACCGATCTACTAATTGACGTGAATCCTAAAGATAGATCTATTGGGCCTAACGAACCTCATCCAAAGTACCGGATGCTTTAGTACTTCGAATTCGTTTTTATCATGTCCGAAGGATTTCCCGGAATGATAGGGGATATTCTTATATGCATCTTGTTAATGTCGGTTACCAGGTGTTCAATCCATATGAATGATATTTTTGTCTCTATGCATGGGACGTATATTTATGAGAACTGAAAATGAAATCTTGTGGTCTATTAAAATTATGAAATGATTATTTATGATAAACTAATGAACTCACCAACCTTTTTGGTTGACACTTGAAAGCATGTTTTTTCTCAGGTACGAAAGAAATCTTCCGCTGTGCATTTGCTCATATTATAGATATTACTTGGAGTCATTTATGACATATTTCAAAAGACGTTGCATTCAAGTCATCGAGTTCATCAAGATTATTACTAAGTCAAATATAGTTGGTTATATTATGAAATGGTATGCATGCCGTCAACTTTTGTTGTAATGAAAGTTTTTCTTTTAAAAACGAATGCAATGTTTGTAAAATTGTATCATATAGAGGTCAAGTACCTCGTGATATAACCAACTATTATGAATCGTTTGTAATCGATATGGACTTCGTCCGGATGGATTAGGACGGGTCACTTTAGTTGGTATCAGAGCGGTGGTCTTAGTAAACCAGGTCTTGCATTAGTGTGTCTTACTGATAGTTGTTTAGATGCATTAGTGAGTCTGGACTTCGACCGTGTCTGCATTGTCAAAAGTTTTGCTTATCATTTCTAGTCTGAAATCATCTTCTTATCATCCTTAGGAAATTACCTGCTTATCATTCTTAGTCTAGATATGTCTTACTGCCTCTATTGCATAGACAGTATATAGATAAATTCATATCTTAGCGTATCTGTTATTGTTACCTTTGCCTGACAGCTTCCGTAGATTCCTCCTTAACTTATGGGATTTTAGTATTATATATGCATATGCAAATTATGTATTGCAGGGTACTAATCTATATCCTATAATCTATTTCTTATCGAAAATCCTTCATCTGATCGTACGAGACGAATCCCTCAACCAGTTCGAATTCCTCGGATTCCGACAGCTATTCCGATATGGAGTTTCACCTAAGCTCCGAAAGCAGTGTCACCAGAATGAATCAACCAATCATCAATCCCCAATTCATCTGATGGGTTCGTAGTCGACTTAACAGATGGAGACGAGAAGAAGGCGATCCCTTCTGCACTTTTGGCGAAAAACCTGAAGCATACACCGGCGAACCAATCCGAAACACTATGTTCGCCCTCATTACCCGAATATCTCGCCATGATTATATACTACATCAAATTCTAGATTTTATTTATCCGCTCATCCGAACCGACAATCACCCTGGTGTAATAGAAGAAGTCAACGAGCTTCGCGCTAGGGTAGTGGCTTTAGAGAATATGGTGCAAAGGTTACAAACACCAGCAGCAGCACCAGCAGCATAACCAGTACCATCATCATCAATGTCAACAGTACCATTACCCCCTCCAACCACAATCACGTCATAAACCTCAACTTTACAATCTATCCCACGAGCACCCATGTCATACGCTCTGTAGATATCAAGGAATACCAATAACAACAAACGATGAAGTATTGATTCATAACTTCATTAAAGAAACCTTCTGCAGCAATTATGTAATCTCTAAAGTCTTAGAGATTATATATTCTAACCCTAACCAGAAATCAGATGAGTGAACCAAAATGATAGAAGGAAGAGTAGAAACCCTGACAAGAATGATGTGTGATTCGCAAGCTAGACTTGTTATACCAGCAGCATCAACAGTACCGTTAACATCACCAGCACATTCAGTGCCATCAGCATCGTCAGAATCAGCAACACCTATAACATCAAAAGCTCTGCCAGTTCAAGAATCACCGTGGACACCATTACGAATCAATAACACATATCTTGTATCAACGAGTTATGAAGTATTAACTCATTGCCACTGAAGAATTTATATGTATATCTTATATATATAAATTTTTAAACCATAACAAATCTTTCCGTACTAAGCTATTATGTGTGAATCTTAACTACTCGGTTAATTCATACTACTAATATGCTATAATGTACATCTTTCGACAACTACTTAAGCATTGTTAACTACAATCTCTGTTTCAATTTAATGAATTCCATTTCGTAATAATCAAGCGTATTATTCAAATATATGTTTGATTTTACACTTTCATCATCGATGTACTTGAAACTTTTCAGATAACATCATTCGTATCTTGCGAAGTTCACAAGAATTCCACGAACACCAACATCACGCAAAGTATAAATTCATAATATTATTGAAGAAATACTCCGTAAAAGTGATGTAATTTCTAAAGTTTTTAGAGATTATGTAATTCTAGTTGCAACCATAAATCCAATGAGTTTAATATTAACTCATTAAATCTATATTACATCTGAAGAAAATATATATGTAAGTATATTTTCATAAAGAATGTAATTAAAAATTCTTTTGTACAAACTGTTAATGGTGAAAATATTTTAACGGGTAGGTAATACCCGAGGAATATTCAGATTTCACATTAATAAGTTACACTATACATTCTTCGAATATGATTCAACAGTCATTTACTATCCTACTTACGTTCACAGGTATATGTATCCATTCACCGCAGAATAACTATTTTCATTCAATTTCATATTTGGATTTTTACATATCAGAATCCAACAAGTGGCATAATGAAGAAAACATTGGACAAAATAAAATTTGTTAGAAACAAACAAATTAACTATAAGAGATTTTGTTAAGAATCCACGCTAACTGTTCCTAACTAACTGTTCCTAGCTAACTGTTAATTCTGTATTACCTTTTATTTATCGCAATTTATTTATCGCATTTTATTTATTGCAATTTTAATTCTTGCAATTTTATTTATCGTCATTTAATTTCTGTTATTTATTTTACGCACTTTAAATATCGGGACACGTATACAAGGTTTTGACATATCATATCGACGCATCTATATATATTATTTGGAATAACCATAGACACTCTATATGCAGTAATGCTGGAGTTAGCTATACAGGGTTGAGGTTGATTCTACAATAATATATATAGTTTGAGTTGTGATCGAGTCTGAGACATGTACACGGGTCACGATACGTATTAATTAATTCAAATATTATATAGTAAACCATATATGAATTATTATTTGTACACTGCTAAATGTGGACTATCAACATTGGACAATTAAAATGAATTAAAATATTGATTATAACATATGAAACTAAACAATTCTTCAAGTTTGCCACTTGATTCCATCTTAAACCTCATTTGAATCTTGATGATTACAACCTGCGTTCAAACCTTTCATGATTCTTGAAAACACCTCAATCGAGAGGACGAACCAACCGCACTTCATCTACGGAAGAAAAGATTTATGCATATAATTATGCACTTGAAAACACTAGGAACTTGAGTAAACGTTTAACAAGTATCTGTGCTAGCTCCTTTGGCGTTGTTATTACCGAAAATAACTTTGCAATTTCTTTTCGAATTAGACAGTTTTGTCACAGCTTCAGAAAATCAATTTTGACTTTTCATTCGAATAAGCGCTATTATAACCTTGATATATAAGTTGCCTTTCCTCATCGTTACCGGGGAACCGTTTATATTCCACCACATTAGCAGTAACCTTACCAGCAACTTCATTGATCTTGGACTTCCCGAAAAATCATTACATTCAGTGAAACCCTAACATTTACCCATTTACATCTTATAACGAGAATTACTATACCAATTACCGGGAATTAGCAAGCAGTATGTTGAAATCTCGCAGCATGTCTACATCAACAGATATATGTATACATATAACATTTATCTCTTAGAATTATGATCTTTCATTCTGAAATTCTGAAAAGCATCCAGCCTACGAATCAATATATTGAACTTTGAAAAAGCTGAATGAAGCAGCAGAAACTGTAGACAACCGTAAACGACCTTAATCGTCGAAAGTTTAATGATAAAGAATAGTATGTTGGAGAAGCTCAGAAAATTTGGTACTGAAAAACATATTGAGTAAACCATGAAGGAGACCAAGGCCAAATACAAGGACCAAACCCTATATTCAAAGAATCCAGGTAATTCTGGATCCGATGAAACCTTCAACGAATATCTTGCCCAGTACTCATGTTAAAATCTTGCGGAAAATCTTTCTTCATCAACCATCGAACTTAGAAATTCCAAAATATCATCATAAATATCTTCGATATTTCTGAAGATATTTTCATAAATATTCTCGTTCGAAATTATTTATCTCTTTGTGCTATCTATATTACATCATAAAGGAAACTACTTTAGCATCTAAATTCCTTTAGAATTCGAGTTTGAATTTGAATGTTTTTGAAGTAGTGTTAGGAACTGATGCAAGAGTTAGTATAATATAATGACACTTGATCAACTTGATTATATTACAGTAAGTCATACTGAGTTTCTAATGGAACGTGATGATTCACAGATCATAACGTCATCATGTGCCATGTTACACGACTCCTACATTCTATCTATTATATAAACATATCAAGAACATAACTCCTTGATAGTTCTATCTTTTCTTGAATTCTGGTAATTTGACAAATCAAGATCGTACTAATACAATCTCTATTAGAACATTATTCATGTTCATTCTAAACTTCATACCTACAAATTCTAGACCGTTATTCGCTTGACTTAAAGTCGGAAAGAGAAAACAAAAGGAATGAAGCTCCAAAGTAGAAATGGAAGTATAGATCACAGTAAATTGGAGAGAGTATTAACTGTGAATGTCAATGATTATAGAAAGACATAGGCAAAGACATCGAAATATAAGGGAAGATGTAAAACCCAATAATAACACGGAGGTTACAAACCATAGATATTAGTACAAATAGCAATATAAAGACACGGTAGAATTAAGAATAGTATCACCCCAAGGTAATAGTAGAAGTAAACAGATTCTTCTGGTGAAAGATTGAAAAGAAGGATGATAGAAATGATAATTAGAAAAATATCAAGAATTAGTACTGGATGAAGCATTTTCACAATCATTTGGATGTATGGACTAAGAAAGAAAGTATAGGAATGGTGAGAATAATGGAACGGGAGAGTTTAATTTATAAAGGAAAAATCAGACGCAACAATTGAGACAGATGACCGCATTTAATTAAAGAGATCCTAATTCCCTTGAATTCTGAAGAATCAGATCTTATAGATTTCGAAGATTTTCTTTAATCCCTTGAATTCCGGAATTCAACCACGACTACGTCGAAAGATAAGACGAAACTTTATTTATTCATTTCAATCTTTTGAGATAGCCTCACACGTACGCTTCAATTAATCAAATTGTTTTATCCTTAATATTCAATGGTGATAAAACTCTAGTTATCAATTCATACTCGTCATGAAAACATTTTTATGGTTAACCATGACGACCTTACTCAAATTTCAGGACGAAATATCTTTAACGGGTAGGTACTGTGATGACCCAGAAATTTCTGACCAAATTTAAACTTAATCTTTATATGTTTCCGATACGATAAGCTAAGTCTGTAATATTGAGTCTCGAAAATTTTGAAACTATTTCATGATACCATTTAACCTTTGACCATTTCCCGACGATTCACGAACCATTGTGTGTAAATAAATATGTAAATAAATAAATATAAATATATATATATATATATATATATATATATATATATATATATATATATATATATATATATAAACGTAAGTGTATATATAATGTGTTGAGTTAATAAAATACACATTAAATTACTTGAATCATAATATAAAATAATATACAGAAAAATTAAGTATTATCAAAATAAATAAATATATATATGATTCTTATTAATAATTAGGATTAAATGGTAATATATATATATATTATATAAATAATAAATATTCAACATATATGTAACGACCCGGAAATTTCCGACCAAATTTAAACTCTAATCTCTATATGGTTCCGACACGATAAGCAAAAACCCTAAAGTTGACCCGCACTTTTTTGATCATTCTATACTTATAAGATTAATATTTACATAAATTAAACCTTACCAACATGATAATCAATCCAAATTGTTGAGATTTATGTTTCCGAAAAGAGTTTTACACAACGTTTGACCGTCTAGTTTGACCGATGATATCACGAACTATACAATATATGATAATTATACGTTTGTGTATATATATGTATATATACATATTTAACATGATTAATGAATGTTTTAATATCTCATTTTGTATTAATAACAATAAGTTATAAGTATATTTTGAAACTACTAACTTAAGTTTTCAAAACGATAACTATACGTAACGTTATTTGACATAAATACTTAAGACTTATAATGTTTATACATATATCGTATAAGTAATGTATTTAATCACTTTTAAAGACTTAAATACATAAAATCATATAAGTGTATTCACAAAAGATAGCTATATTTGAATCCTCATTCCATTTTTCACAAAATTTCTATACGTATATCTAGAGTATTTGTACTCGTATCATACCTAGCTTCTATACGTATTTACTATTGGTATATACACATCAAATCACCACCTAACCAGCCCTTGTTCATGCCTTATGTATAAGGTAATTACTTTTGAATGATTGTAAGACTAATTACAAAAATACAAACTAAAAATTTGTCCATGTCTACTACATAAACATTTTTTTAGGAGTATATATGTATCCTCATTTTGTTTCATTTTTACTTCCATTCTCTAGCTAAAAACACCCACACTCTCAAGAACATTAAACTCCATAAACATTCAGCAAAGTTCCATGAAGATCTAGCTTCAAAAACCTTACTTAAACACCATAAGAAAACCATACAAAAACACTTCAAGAAATCCTTCCAAGAACACAAACTTACTTCCAATCTTTCATCCACTTCCATCACCCTTTTGATTCTAGCTTCTTACTCCTCTTTTACAGCAACCTTGTCCAAGGAACTTGAGGTAGTATCTATGTTCATAACCTTATTCGATTCATATATATATAGCTATCTTATTTTGTGGTATAAAAGTTTAACAACAAGAACATAGTTTGAATGTTTTCAAACTTGTTTGCAAACTAAATAGATCCTTCTAACTTAACTTTTAAAATACTTCAAGACCTGTAATATAACTTAAATATATGCTAATTTAACAAGGTATAATTTGGTTTTTCAAAGAATATCTTAAAAACTGTTTTTACGACGTCGGAGTGCCACTGGGGACTGTTTTGGGTTGGATAATTAAAAACTATCTTAAACTTTGAGTTGGAGGTTTATGTTCTGGAAAAATTATTTTTACTATGAATATGATAACACATAAAAATTTCATGATTTAATTCAAAGTATAAGTATTTTTAGAAAAATAATCATTTAAGGTTGTTTAAATAAAGGAAAATGTTTAACTTCATAAGTTTCACTAAAGTTTCACCTATGCCGTGTGATTTTGAATACAAACCAATGTATTTCAGTTCATAGTCTTAAAGAGGGACTCGATCCAAGGAGATGGCAAGTTGAATCAACAAAAACGGATTTGTAACGAAGAAACTATGACCGAAACAAAATTGGTTATCCAAGACTTGTTTAACTTCGGGATTAATTGGGAAAAATTAAATAAAATCACATCTTTCTAAAATAACATGATATTTTATATATATGTACTCATAATTCAATTTTATATGGTTCAGGATCACCCGTAAACAATACGAGAAGATTAATCATAAGATCCCATGATTGTACGCAACACGTCATTTGACAACACCGGTACTTTATGTACGCAACACGTCATTTGACAACACCGGTACCGTGGGTCAAGATTAATCTCGACCAATACATATACGATGAGGGTTTTATTTATTTCATTGGGGGGTTTATTAAACATCTAAATATGAACCATTAAAATTGAATTACTAACAACGAACTGCTAACTACGGACTAAGGAATTATTCAAAGTATTAAAAGTATAACAAGTATATATATGTGACGTTTGTTTAAAAAAGAAAAGGTATTGATATATTATATATGGATAGGTTCGTGATATCAACCGGAGACCAAGTCAAATTATATATATATCTTCAAGACGAAAGTGAGTATATAGTCCCACTTTTAAACTCTAAATATTTCGGGATGAGAATACATGTATTTTATGTTTTACATTATGGACACAAGTAACTGAAAAATATATTCTACGTTGAGTTGTACCACTGGCATACTTCCCTGTAGCTTGGTAACTAATATTTACAGCGGTATTGTAAACGCGAATCCTGTTGATAGATCTATCGGGCCTGACAACCCCAACCGGACTGGACGACCAGTATTCAACGGTTGCACAGTACTTCGTTTCGTGACTACACTTGGTACAGTGTAGTAAGATTTCATATTAAAGGGAATATGCGACGTGATTAATTTTTAAGTATGGTTACCAAGTGCTCAACCACTTAGAATATTTTTATTAAAATGTTTATATATGAAATCTTGTGGTCCATCGTTATATCGCTGCTAGCATCAAACCTATATATCTCACCAACTTTATGTTGACGTTTTAAAGCATGTTATTCTCAGGTATGAATTAAGACTTCCGCTGTGCGTTAGCTCATATTAAGGATACTAGTTGGGACCATTTAAGCCATGATACAAGAACGTTGCATTCGAGTCATTGAAGATCATTAAAGACATTTATTAAGTAAATGACAGTTTAGGTCATTTGGATATCGAGAAATGTTTGACGAGTTTATTAATTTTTTTTATGTAAAGATAGATTGCCTTTTAAGAATAAATGCAACGTTTGTAAAATGTATCATATAGAGGTCAAGTACCTCGTGATGTTATCAACTGTTGTAATTCGTTTGTAATCAATATGGACATCGTCCGGATGATTAGTTTCGGATCCTTTCAGTTGGTATCAGAGCGTTGGTCTTAGCGAACCAGGCCTTGCATTAGTGTGTCTAACTGGTAGTTGTTAGGATACATTAGTGAGTCTGGACTTTGACCGTATCTACCTGCTAAAAAGTTTTGGTTATCATTTCTAGTCGGAAACCATCTGCTTATCATCCTTAGGGAGTTGCCTGCTTATCATTCTTTAGTCTAGACACGTCTTACTGCATCTAGTGCATCGATAGTGTATAGACAAAATTCATATCCTAGCGTATCTATTACTATAAACATTGCCCGACGAATTTCAAAGATTCTCCGTAATTCACGGGATTTCGGTATTATATATACATATGAAAATTATGTATTGAAGAGTATAAAAACCTAACTCCTATAATCTATTCCAAACAAAAAAAAATTCATTTCTCCAACTATACAAGATGAATTCTTCATCCAGTTCGAATTCCTCCGACTTCGATAGCTACGCCGACATGGATTTCCATTCGAGCTCCGAGAACAGCATCACCGGAATGGATCAACCAATTTCCCATCATCTATTCTGGATGAACTGGGGATGGGTTCGTAATATACTAAATTTCTGGAGGCAAGAAGAAGGTGATCCATTTCATCCACCAAATTGCCCTCTTAACGATGAACCTGAAGCACTTACCGGCGAACCCATTCGAAACACCATTTTCTCGCTCATTTCTAGAGTATCTCGTCATGATTACATACTATCCCATATTTCAAATCTTGTTCATTCGCTCGTTCCAACCGTCAATCATCCCGGTATAATAGAAGAAGTCAACGAACTCCGTGCTCGGGTAGTGGTTTTGGAGAATATGGTGCGAAGGTTACAAACACCAACAGCAGCACCAGCAGCATAATCCGTACTACCATTGTCAACGCCGACAGTACCTTTATCACCCCAATCACAATCTCAACATCACAATCTGTATCTCGAATATCAACATCACACTACTCAATATCTGTACTTCGAGTATGATCTTCGTTCTATATATCGTTCTACATCGATTATCTTCGCTTTACGTATCGTATGACGATTATGTAATTTCTAAAGTCTTAGAGATTATGTAATCTAGAATTAACGATAAATCAAATGAGTTTAATATCTTATTGACTCATTAAATCTATGATTATCTCTGAAGAAAATATATATGCAAGTATATTTTCATAAAGATAGTAATTAAAAATTCCTTCGTACAAACTATTAATGATGAAAATATTTTAACGGGTGGGTAGTACCCGAGGAATATTTAGAATTCAAATTAATAAGTTATATTGTACATTCTTGAATCTGATTCAACGGTTATCTATTATCTTACTTACAACCACCGATATTCGTATCCGCTCACCCCAGAATAACCATTTTCAATCAAATTTCATATTTGGATTTTGACCTACCAGAATCCAACAAGTGGCATAAAGAAGAAAACATTGGACAATTAAAATGAATTAAAATGTTGATTGTAACATATGAAACTAAACAATTCTTCAAGTTTGCCACTTGATTTTATCTTAAACCTCATTCGTAACTTGACGATTACAATTCGCATTCAAATCCTTTCATGATTTCTGAAAACACCCTGAACTATGAAGTAGCTCTTGAAATGCTAATGAAGCAGCAAAAACTGTAAACGACTTTAACAATCAAAAGATTGATGATAAAGAATGGTATGGTGGTAAAGCTGAGAAAAAGAGAAGGTTTGGAACTGGAAAACGGATTGAGCAAAGTATGAAGGAGGCCGTGAACAAATCATGAAAACAGAACCTGCCTTCAAAGGATCCAAATGATCCAGTGCCTGCTGAAACCGTTAGTAAGAACACTGCTCCTTATTCTAAACTTTTCAAGATGATATTCTTCACCATCATTTTATCTTAGATATTATAAGATATCTTCATTCGTTATACATATTTTTCATATTTCTGGAGATATTTTTACAACTATTCCTATCTGCGATCATTTAACTCTCCGTAACATCTGCGCTACAATATAAAAGAAACTGTGTTAGTTTCTAAATTCTGAAATCTCTAAGTTTAAAAATATGAATGTTTTGAAGTAGTGTTGGGAACTGATACATGAATTAGTATAATATAATGAAACTTGATCAACTTCATTATATTACAGTAAGTCATGTTAAGTTTCTAATGGAATGTGATGATTCACAGTACCGTCATCATGTGCCATGTTACACGGCTCTTACATTCTATCAAGTCTTCAAACATATTAGAACGTATCACCTTGATAGTTCTATTTTTTTTTTTCGGAATATTCGAGTAATTTAACGAATCAAGATCGTGCCATTACAATTTCATTCTAAAACCAATAGCAAGGTTCATTCCAAATTTCCTACCTACGAATTTCGGCCCATTGTTCGCTTGGCTCGAGGACGGGAAGAAGAAATGAAGGGACAAAACTTCAGAATAGAAATAGGAACATAAACCACAGCAAATAAGAGAGAGCATTAACTGTGGATGACAATGATTTTAAGGGACGGGAGTAGGAACATCGAAATATAAGGGAAGGTATAAAACCTAACAACAACCCCGAAACTACAAACCGTGCATATCAATACGTATTGCAACGTAAAGGCACGGGAGAATTAAAAACATTATAATTCCAAGGAAAGGATAAAAGAGAATAGATTCTTCTGGTGATAGATGAAAAAGAAGAATGAAAGATATGAAAGTTAGAAATATAACAAGGGTTAGAATGGGATGGAGCATATTAGCGAATGTCTTAAAGTAGGAACTAAAGAGAAAGAATAGAAGATGTGGGAAGAAAGAAAGGGAAGGAGATAAATTTATAGTGAAATATTCGACAAAGAAATCAAAACAGATTGCCGCGTTAAATCAAAGAAGATCCTGATCGCCGCAAAACTAAATCTTATTACATAAGATTTTCTTTAAAACCCTTAAATCCCGGAAATCGATCATAATCACGTCATCGGTTACAACAATTCTATATTTACTCATTTCACTCTTTTGTGATAGCTTCGCTCGTGCGTCTCACATAACCAAATCGTTTTATCTAAATCTTTCAATAATGATAAAATTTCATTATTACCTCATATTCGTCATGAAAACATTCCTATTGTTGTTTATGACAACCTCTACCAAATTTCGAGGACGAAATTTCTTTAACGGATGGGTACTGTAACGACCCGGAAATTTCCGACCAAATTTAAACTCTAATCTCTATATGGTTCCGACACGATAAGCAAAAACCCTAAAGTTGACCCGCACTTTTTTGATCATTCTATACTTATAAGATTAATATTTACATAAATTAAACCTTACCAACATGATAAGCAATCCAAATTGTTGAGATTTATGTTTCCGAAAAGAGTTTTACACAACGTTTGACCGTCTAGTTTGACCGATGATATCACGAACTATACAATATATGATAATTATACGTTTGTGTATATATATGTATATATACATATTTAACATGATTAATGAATGTTTTAATATCTCATTTTGTATTAATAACAATAAGTTATAAGTATATTTTGAAACTACTAACTTAAGTTTTCAAAACGATAACTATACGTAACGTTATTTGACATAAATACTTAAGACTTATAATGTTTATACATATATCGTATAAGTAATGTATTTAATCACTTTTAAAGACTTAAATACATAAAATCATATAAGTGTATTCACAAAAGATAGCTATATTTGAATCCTCATTCCATTTTTCACAAAATTTCTATACGTATATCTAGAGTATTTGTACTCGTATCATACCTAGCTTCTATACGTATTTACTATTGGTATATACACATCAAATCACCACCTAACCAGCCCTTGTTCATGCCTTATGTATAAGGTAATTACTTTTGAATGATTGTAAGACTAATTACAAAAATACAAACTAAAAATTTGTCCATGTCTACTACATAAACATTTTTTTAGGAGTATATATGTATCCTCATTTTGTTTCATTTTTACTTCCATTCTCTAGCTAAAAACACCCACACTCTCAAGAACATTAAACTCCATAAACATTCAGCAAAGTTCCATGAAGATCTAGCTTCAAAAACCTTACTTAAACACCATAAGAAAACCATACAAAAACACTTCAAGAAATCCTTCCAAGAACACAAACTTACTTCCAATCTTTCATCCACTTCCATCACCCTTTTGATTCTAGCTTCTTACTCCTCTTTTACAGCAACCTTGTCCAAGGAACTTGAGGTAGTATCTATGTTCATAACCTTATTCGATTCATATATATATAGCTATCTTATTTTGTGGTATAAAAGTTTAACAACAAGAACATAGTTTGAATGTTTTCAAACTTGTTTGCAAACTAAATAGATCCTTCTAACTTAACTTTTAAAATACTTCAAGACCTGTAATATAACTTAAATATATGCTAATTTAACAAGGTATAATTTGGTTTTTCAAAGAATATCTTAAAAACTGTTTTTACGACGTCGGAGTGCCACTGGGGACTGTTTTGGGTTGGATAATTAAAAACTATCTTAAACTTTGAGTTGGAGGTTTATGTTCTGGAAAAAATTATTTTTACTATGAATATGATAACACATAAAAATTTCATGATTTAATTCAAAGTATAAGTATTTTTAGAAAAATAATCATTTAAGGTTGTTTAAATAAAGGAAAATGTTTAACTTCATAAGTTTCACTAAAGTTTCACCTATGCCGTGTGATTTTGAATACAAACCAATGTATTTTCAGTTCATAGTCTTAAAGAGGGACTCGATCCAAGGAGATGGCAAGTTGAATCAACAAAAACGGATTTGTAACGAAGAAACTATGACCGAAACAAAATTGGTTATCCAAGACTTGTTTAACTTCGGGATTAATTGGGAAAAATTAAATAAAATCACATCTTTCTAAAATAACATGATATTTTATATATATGTACTCATAATTCAATTTTATATGGTTCAGGATCACCCGTAAACAATACGAGAAGATTAATCATAAGATCCCATGATTGTACGCAACACGTCATTTGACAACACCGGTACTTTATGTACGCAACACGTCATTTGACAACACCGGTACCGTGGGTCAAGATTAATCTCGACCAATACATATACGATGAGGGTTTTATTTATTTCATTGGGGGGTTTATTAAACATCTAAATATGAACCATTAAAATTGAATTACTAACAACGAACTGCTAACTACGGACTAAGGAATTATTCAAAGTATTAAAAGTATAACAAGTATATATATGTGACGTTTGTTTAAAAAAGAAAAGGTATTGATATATTATATATGGATAGGTTCGTGATATCAACCGGAGACCAAGTCAAATTATATATATATCTTCAAGACGAAAGTGAGTATATAGTCCCACTTTTAAACTCTAAATATTTCGGGATGAGAATACATGTATTTTATGTTTTACATTATGGACACAAGTAACTGAAAAATATATTCTACGTTGAGTTGTACCACTGGCATACTTCCCTGTAGCTTGGTAACTAATATTTACAGCGGTATTGTAAACGCGAATCCTGTTGATAGATCTATCGGGCCTGACAACCCCAACCGGACTGGACGACCAGTATTCAACGGTTGCACAGTACTTCGTTTCGTGACTACACTTGGTACAGTGTAGTAAGATTTCATATTAAAGGGAATATGCGACGTGATTAATTTTTAAGTATGGTTACCAAGTGCTCAACCACTTAGAATATTTTTATTAAAATGTTTATATATGAAATCTTGTGGTCCATCGTTATATCGCTGCTAGCATCAAACCTATATATCTCACCAACTTTATGTTGACGTTTTAAAGCATGTTATTCTCAGGTATGAATTAAGACTTCCGCTGTGCGTTAGCTCATATTAAGGATACTAGTTGGGACCATTTAAGCCATGATACAAGAACGTTGCATTCGAGTCATTGAAGATCATTAAAGACATTTATTAAGTAAATGACAGTTTAGGTCATTTGGATATCGAGAAATGTTTGACGAGTTTATTAATTTTTTTTATGTAAAGATAGATTGCCTTTTAAGAATAAATGCAACGTTTGTAAAATGTATCATATAGAGGTCAAGTACCTCGTGATGTTATCAACTGTTGTAATTCGTTTGTAATCAATATGGACATCGTCCGGATGATTAGTTTCGGATCCTTTCAATATATTATCATATAGTATATATAACAATAATAATTAAATGTAACTACAAGTTAAAAATATATTTGTTATAATATTATAACTATTACTTTTATTATTACTAATATCAATATCAGTATTATTAATCTTTTTATGTAAACCTCTAACTTGTTATTACTAGTATTAATGTAATTATTATTATTAATATCATAGTTATAAGAATTATAAATATTACTAATGTTATTATTATTATCTTTATTATTAATAAAATTGTTATCAATTAGTGTTATTATTGTTATTATTATTAATAATAATAAATCTAA
Organism: Rutidosis leptorrhynchoides; assembly: GCF_046630445.1. Lineage (NCBI taxonomy): Eukaryota > Viridiplantae > Streptophyta > Magnoliopsida > Asterales > Asteraceae > Rutidosis > Rutidosis leptorrhynchoides. Next base: position 428,759,969 of record NC_092334.1, on the reverse strand, counting down.
TAATTTTTAATGTTTATTAAATACATAATAAAAAAACAGATATAAACAAAACCTATTAACTAGTCTGCGTTTTTTTTTCTTTTCTTTTCTTTATTTTTTTCTTTTCTTTATTGAATGAAAATCCTGCCCACTCTCATATGATCCAGTTGCAAGATGTAATCAACTGTATCCAATTTTGTATCTGTCTCCAAATTATTAGATATCTATATCAATTCGTACCAACTTGTTAAATATCACAATCTGCTGTTAAATTTTTATTTTCTTTTTACTTTTTTTTTAAACCCTGTCAACTGTCAACGATCCTTTTGGCTATAAGATAAACAATCGTACTATATTACTAACAGATGCAATCCGATTTCCACCCTCAATATCAGTTACAACTACTTCTAAACAGATTCTAAATGTTAATTAATCAAATTTTTATTTTAATTTATCGAGTAACTCTGTTTTGAACCATCCAAACCAAAAGCTCGATTTCGATTTTTATTTCAAAATCCATTAATGCAGTTTTGTAGGGAATCTTTCATTTAAACTAGCTGCAAAATTTTACGATCCAATTCCTCAAATTGAAATCGAATTGTTGAGTCAAAGTTTAGAATTTAAAAAGTCAAACGGTTGTTCTAAGTTCAAATTGGGGTTCTGTGTGTCTTTTCTGTTAAAATTAATGCATCATATAGTTTCCATGAATCATTTACAACACAATTTGTGTTGCAACTTTTGTCTAAAAAGGCATCAAAATCAAAAAGCGAAATTTTTTTTTTTTTTTTGGTTTCACGAACAAGCAGCAGGCCTGCTATTTTTTTTTTTTTTTTTTGTTTGATGAAAGGAAAATCCAACACAAGCCGTTTCTCTTCTTTAATGATCGAATAATTAATTCGTGTTTATGTTGATTTTGGTTCCTGTCGATTTGGGTTATGGGAAGAAGAAGATGAAACATATCATAAACAAGTTTTAAGGTTATAAAATTGAATTCATTCAAAAAAACATGCGACAGAGTGATGGTTAAGGTTGTTTGCGGGTGAGCGGGTGGTCGGGTGTTCGAACCTTGTTTGAGGCAATTCTTTTTGGGGAAGCTTTTAAGGGTATAACTCTTTTAATTTTTATTTTTATTATCATTATTATTATTATTATTATTATTACTAACTAATATTAGTATCATTATTAATTATTATTATTGTTATGATTATGATTGTTATTATTATTGTTATTATTAGTATTATAATTATTAAGATTATTATTACTAAAATATGTATTATGATAGAAAGTACACTTATTATTATTATGATTATAATTACAAATATGTTTTTTTTATGTTGTTACTAATATTAATGCTATCATTTAAAAATGTAACTTTATTATTTTAACTACTAGTATAAGTATTATTATAATTAGGATTATCATTATTATCATTACTATGAAAACAACGCAAACTAGTTTTATTATCATTAATATTAATATTAAGTATCATTTATTATTATTATAGGTATTATAGTCATTATTATTATTACAAGTATTATTATTATTGATATCATTATTATTATCATTATTAATAAAAACGTTATTATTATAGACATTATGGTTATTATTATTATTACTATTATTATTATTAGCATTCTTATTATTAAAAGAATAAAAATTATCATTTGTATTAAAATCTACATTTAAAAAAAAAGATTACCTTTATTATTAAACTATCATTGTTATTATCATTAATAATATGTAAAATGAATATAGGAAATATATAAGTTATTAATAAAAAAATGATATAACTAATAAATTATATATATATATATATATATATATATATATATATATATATATATATATATATATATATATATATATATAAATTTGTTCGATTTCAATTATATGTTTTAATATAAATAAATGATATAGGTTCGTGAATCTGAGGCCAACCCTGCATTGTTCAATGTCGTTATATGTATTTTTACTACAAAATACAATATGGTGAGTTTCATTACTCCATTTTTAAATGCTTTTGCAATATATATTTTTGGGACTGAGAATACATGCGCTACTTTTATAACTGTTTTACGAAATAGACACAAGTAATCAAAACTACATTATATGGTTGAATGATCGAAGCCGAATATGCCCCTTTTGCTTGGTAACCTAAGATAATTGACGTGAATCCTAAAGATAGATCTATTGGGCCTAACGAACCCCATCCAAAGTACCGGATGCTTTAGTACTTCGAATTCATTTTTATCATGTCCGAAGGATTTCCCGAAATGATAGGGGATATTCTTATATGCATCTTGTTAATGTCGGTTACCAGGTGTTCAATCCATATGAATGATATTTTTGTCTCTATGCGTGGGACGTATATTTATGAGAACTGAAAATGAAATCTTGTGGTCTATTAAAATTATGAAATGATTATTTATGATAAACTAATGAACTCACCAACCTTTTTGGTTGACCCTTGAAAGCATGTTTATTCTCAGGTACGAAATAAATCTTCCGCTGTGCATTTGCTCATATTAGAGATATTATTTGGAGTCATTCATGACATATTTCAAAAGACGTTGCATTCAAGTCGTCGAGTTCATCAAGATTATTACTAAGTCAAATATAGTTGGTTATATTATGAAATGGTATGCATGTCGTTAACTTTCGATGTAATGAAAGTTTGTCTTTTAAAATGCAATGTTTGTAAAATTGTATCATATAGAGGTCAAGTACCTCGCGATGTAACCAACTATTGTGAATCGTTTGTAATCGATATGGACTTCGTCCAGATGGATTAGGATGGGTCACTTCACTACTTATCACACTCCAACCGTGGCCAACGAAAAGTGAATCCTCACTATTGGATAGCACTTGCCACAATACAAACAAACAAACTAAGTATATACGCATACTTAGAATCATTCCACTCGACTTGGAATCTCCCGCACTCAAAATCATACGTATGCATAAACATCGCTATCACGATCGTGCAAGACATAACCTATATTACGCATAGGTTCAAGAATACAATTCTCTAAAAGAGAACTGGCACACAATCCCTCAACTACGGGACCTTACCTTGCTCAACGAGTCCGCCCATTTATCTCCCAATGAGCTTAACCACATTACTACCTCGGGTAGCAATTCACATCCAAACGAATAAATACAATTTAACCAAAATTGTACTCTACCACAAATCGACCAATCTAGGTCCAGACACTAACTCCGGATCTACCATGAGCATCATCCGAAGGTTCACACTAAAACCTCCTCATGTGAGAGTGTAACTCCCCCACTTGGAAAATACGTTCCATAACCGCATCGCCATGGTAAAATCATCCTGCGATAATTACCACTCTCCGAACTACGTGACCCATCTCTCCATCGGTTGTAGTACTCGAATTCTTAAGAATTCATTTCGCACACTAGAAATTGATGATCATCGTCACCCGTTGGCATTATTTAAGCAACGACATAAAGCCAACACAACACGCACCTTGTACAACCGTACAATGCTACTGAAAGGTAGACTTTTCTAACAATTGGGTTTACACGACCCGTCACCAAATCTTGCTCCAACCTTGAGCATACAAAGGGTCTTAACCTATCCTTAATCACTTCGAACGAAGAGTTCATCACAAAATACACAAACTTTATTCTTGAAATCCTCCGATCACCATAGCTTGTTAAAGTTCCACCTAGTCACTCATGTACCTAAGGGTTTCTCTCCGGTACCCTAAGTACAATGTAACCACAACATCATCGGAGTCGAACATTATGCTTGCAGGTATGAAAGAGGCACCTGACCACGCGTCGCATAGACTCCACTACCAACATTCATGGAGACCGAAAGACTCGGCTTTGTGGGTTCCATTCATCTGATGTCACCCCAACACTAAAGTTACCTTAAGTCATCCGTAACCGATGAAACTTATGTTTCATCAATTACGACACAAAAGCAACTACACGCTACCAAAACAACACCAAAACCCATTTTCATGGCTTGGTAAAATCTTTCGCCCAACACTAAGGAATGCTTGGAAGCACCAAGTCTTATGCCCTTCGCCCATCAATCCGACCATCATCATAGTGTAATTCCATAAGGAACGCTACCCCTCATCACACTACGCATTAACACAAAATGCATCAAACAAAATCATAAGTACATTTCAAAAGAAATATCGAAAAGTACCTGAACATCATCGTCAGGTTCTCATGCATCACCAACTAATTCCGGACATGCCGACTTTCGGTGTCCCTCCTTTCGACAATTAAAAGATGTAATCTTGTTAAAAGTCGCATTCGTACATTCACGTGACAAATGACCCCGTTGTCCGCAATTATAAAATGTGGGTATAAAACCACCGGTACCACCCTTCTTCATGCTTCCGACACCCTCGAAAATACTCTTACTCTTTTTGTTCGAAAGCATCGTAGTTTCGGACTTTTGCTTACTAACATCGGAACCACTCTTCTTCAGGACAAGCGTCTCAAAACCCTTCGCCATGTCAAACAACTCATCAAAAGTTTTCACCGAGTTCCTACTAATCTTCTCTTGGTAGTTATCATTTAAAGTTCGGTAAAAGTCTTCCTTCAACTTGTGATCATTCCCGACATACTCTGGGTAAAATTGGGTCTTCGATAAGAAAACTGATTTGAGAGTGTTTAAATCCATTGACCCTTGCCTCAAAGCACGCAACTCGTCCTTAAGCTTAGAAAGATCGGCCGAAGTTCGGTATTCCTTGAAAAATTCCGCCTTAAACTTTTCCCACGTGAATTCCATACATTGTTCCTCACCATAGAGTTGGATTTTCACATCCCACCATAACTTGACGTCACCCCTTAACATACTATTACCATACCTCGTCTTCTTATCAAGAGGGCACTCACTAGTACAAAAGGCCCCCTCCATATCAGAGATCCATCGAGCACTCTTGAGTGGGTCTCGTTCGCCATCAAAAGTGGGAGGTTGAGCATCCTTGAAGTTTTTGTAGTAGAAGTCTCGCCTTCCTATATTATCTTCGTGAAGAAAAATCTTCACTTGTTCCTTGACTAGATCGACTACTTCCTCGTTAATCGAATCTAGGAACATCTTTCTAACGTCCTCTAGAAGGGCCGCACGATGACTTTGTATAATGGCCTCGGCCTTAGCCGTGAACTCAGAGTCTTTGCTTTGATCTTCGTTATCATGTCCGTTCCTCGTCTTCATTCTAAGAAATGAACTCGGTTAGGAATGCAACACGAATAAATTACATACACCGTCACGAACAATATTCACAATCAAAAACATACGCCACCGTTCGCACATCCCATCTAATTCAATACTTGTTGTACATCACTTACTTGACTTGGCTTGCAACCGTAATAATGGTCATGAAGCATTATTACGCTCACACGCCATGCCGAGCTCATGAATACAACATCCATCTATCTAGATGTTCAACACAAAATAACATGATTAGTAACAACATAATCAATACATAGCTAGTTCACCTATTCTCTAAGGCACTAATTAAAACCCAAACCGACCCACAATCCTACAAGTCCCGCAGCAAATAAGCACACACAAAAAGTCTAAGTCTATGCACCTATCTCACATCACCTAAATCCCTTAGACCATGCTCTGATACCACTTGTAACGACCCAACTCGTTATCCAACCAATTACGCAAAATATATTTTTTTTTATATATAACAGAAGGGTGCGCGGCGCGCGACAGTTGCTGTGCGCGGCGCGCACAAGGCCTGGCAGCTTGCTGTTCGAATTTTCCAAATTTAGCTTAAAGATCTCCTACTTCCCGACACTTTTAGATGAAACGATTTTCACAACACATTATAATAAGTAAAACTAACACGATTCAATAATAAAACAAGTTTTACGACACCGGGACCACATTGACCTAAATTACGAGTTAAGTACAAAATACGTGTTTCGACCACAAGAGTTTAAGTTTTAATAAAACTACGAGCATGATGTTGGGGATAAACTACCCAATCCTAGGTCAAATCCAAAGGTAATCCAAGCAAGCATCAAAAGGAAAAATCATCTAAATCTCGAGTATACCCTTGCCGCGTCCGCCTCCGAACCTAAAAATGTAAACAACGAGAGGGTAAGCTAATGCTTAATGAATGCAATACTTATACGCATACATACAAAATTCAATCACTTGCATACACCTACACAAACAACGGAATATCATTAGCAAACCGCAATAATCGAATAATCTACGTACAACGTTATTAAAACTCACACAACCCAAAATACACAATGTCGACATTCGACTCGATGGTGGCCGACGAAGAGCGGTAGGTCAAATATGTTAACCACTCACCACCCATCGCAACGCGTACGTGGCCGACGAAGAGCGGTAGGTCAAAATCATTAACCGCTCACCACTACGCACCATGAGGCCGACGAAAAGTGCAACCGAAACGTTAACACTTACCTCAATCACAAGAATGGCCGATGAAAAGCAAAACCGCTTACAATCCTACGATAAGTGGCCAACAAAGAGCGAATCCCCAACAGATAACACTCACCACTTACCCCAACACACACATGTGGCCGACGAAGAGTGATAGGTCAAACATTAATCACTTGCCACATAACCAAACACACACATGTGACCAATGAAGAGTGATAGGTCAAACGTTAACCATTCGTCACATACCTAAACACACACATGTGACCAACGAAGAGTGATAGGTCAAACATTAACCACTCGTCACATGCCTCACCTCCAATCGTGGTCAACAAAGAGTCATTCCTTCCGGATATCACTCACCACATAACGCAAACCAAATATAGCCAACAAAGAGCTATCCATACGGATATCACTCATTATATTTTTCCCAACCCAAATGTGGCCCATGAAAAGTGTATCCTACCGGATAACACTTACCACGTTGCACGCAAGCAACCAAATTATATACATACGCGTATAAATATTCCACTCACCTCGATTACTTGAAAAGCAATCCCGCTTGAGCTCCTAAATGTCCAAATGCAAATCACCTAAGTAATTCACAAAAAAATAAGCTAAACACTCTAGCTTATGTAACATCCCACCTTTTTTTGTTTACTTTCCGTTTATTTATTTAAAGTCTGTTATATGATTATAACATCTTCCGTTAAAACGCGTTTTAAAATATCTCGTTTAGGTAATTCACGCACCCGCTTTTTAAGTCGAGGGACTAAACTTTCCAAGAGACCAAACTCTTGACTAGGTCAACTAGTCAACCATGAGCTCTCATCCATTCATTCACCTCCTTCTCTCTTTCAATACTTCAAATTTTTCTCTCAAACACCAATTCAAAGAATCATCATCTATTACCGATCTAGCAAGTGTTTCACAAAACAAATTACATATTTGGAATCCTTGCATCTTCCTCTTCGATTCCATACCGATTTCATCGCATTTGGGTAACTTTATAAAATCACTAGATTTTGTGTTCTTGATAATTGTGACTTATAAAAGTGTTAATTAGTGTCTATGGCTCAAGTCTAACATGAATATGTGATTTATATGCTCGATCTTGTTATTTTAAGTAACTAGCATGAACTTGAAAGTTGGTGTGTTTGATTTTGTGATTTGGTTGCTTAAATGTTGTTAAATATTAAAAGTTCATGTATTAAATGTGTTACTAGCATCACTAGCTTCATTTTAATGTGTAGGTTGATTAAGGAAACTCCGTTAACATGATTATTGTTTTGGTGATTTGGGTTAGGGTTTGATTGGCTTGATTATGAACTTTGATGCATTAAATGCTATGAAATATTGTTGATAAGTGTTTAGTAGTATTGTATGTTTAATTACCTACAAAACAGCGTATTATATATGTGCATTTAATTCCTGAATCATAAATGTGCATTTATGAACTTGAAGCATTTATGATGAGCATTAATTGATCATTCAATTTGGAAATTTAATTATTGTAAATGATGAATTTGATTGATGAAACGTGTTTAGTTGTATTCCTCGTCAAATTACCTTTCCAACGATATAAGATACGTGTTTTGAATGTTTACGGTTCGTAATTTGTGTTTGAATGAAATTTGGTTTTGAGACTTAGACATTTGAAACAGCCCAGGCACCAGCTCACGCTTAATGTTGAAAGGACCCGTTCATATACATTATAAATGATTCACAATAGTTGATTACATTGCGAGGTATTTGACCTCTATATGATACATTTTACAAACATTGCATTCGTTTTTAAAAGACAATCTTTCTTTACATCGAAAATTGACAGGCATGCATACCATTTCGTAATATCCACTATCCAACTATAAATTGATTTAATAATAATCTTTGATGAACTCAATGACTCGAATGCAACGTTCTTCAAAATATGCTATGAAAGACTCCAAGTAATATCTTTAAAATGAGCAAATGCACAGCGGAAGATTTCTTTAACACCTGAGAATAAACATGCTTTAAAGTGTCAACCAAAAGGTTGGTGAGTTCATTAGTTTATCATAATCATTTATTTCCATCATTTTAATAGACCACAAGAATTTCATTTCCAGTTCTCATAAATATACGTCCCATGCATAGAGACAAAAATAATCATTCATATGGTGAACACCTGGTAACCGACATTAACTAGATATATATAAGAATATCCCCTGTCATTCCGGGATCCTCCTTCGGACATGATATAAATTTCGAAGTACTAAAGCATCCGGTACTTTGGATGGGGTTTGTTAGGCCCAATAGATCTATCTTTAGGATTCGCGTCAAGTAGGGTGTCTGTTCTCTAATTCTTAGATTACCAGACTTTAATAAAAAGGGGCATATTCGATTTCGATAATTCAACCATAGAATGTAGTTTCAATTACTTGTGTCTATTTCGTCAAACATTTATAAAAGCGCATGTATTCTCAGTCCCAAAAATATAAAGGGTAAAAAGGCAAATGAAACTCACCATACTGTATTTCGTAGTAAAAATACATATAACATCATTGAACAAGTGCAAGGTTGGCCTCGGATTCACGAACCTAAATTAATTATATATATTTATGTGTTGGTCAATATTTGTCTAACAAATTAGGTCAAGTCATAGTGTACCACAATCCTAATGCTCGAGACTAATATGCAAAAGTCAACAAAAGTAAATTTGACTCAAAATAATTTCCAAAAATCTATACATGATTAATATATAGTTTAAATATCGTTGTTTTATATTTTTAAATATTTTTAAAAGATTTATTAGAGTAAATAATATAATTTATTTATTAATAAATAAAATTTTATATTAAATTTATATAATAAAATATACTTTTATATATATTAAGTAATAAAATTTATAGGGTTCATTTAATATCATAAAGATAAATATGATAGGTATTATTAATGTAAGTTATTACACGTAGTAAAATATGTTTGTATCACATATTTATTTGATAAAATAATATCTATAATGATAGTAAGTAAAAGTTGTATTATTTTGTAATAATAATTATTATTATAAAAATATCAATATTTATAATTACTAAGATGACATTAGATAAAACGATAATTCTAATTATGATAACTTTAATATTTACGATAATTTTTAATATTATTTTTAAAATAATAATTCTATTTAAAATAATAATAATAATGATATTTTATAGTAACAATGACATTTCTATTAAAATGATAATTTTTGTTAAAATGATAGTTTTAATACTAACGATACTTTTAATAATAATAGCAATGATAAAAATAATAAGAACGATAATTTTATCTAAATCAATATCTTATAATATTTTAATTTCATCATGATACTCTTACCCATTATTTCCTAATCGTTTCGTTTAATAGCTTTTAATCGTCTTTTATATCGTGTTCATAATAATGATAATAATAGTAATCAAAATAATTAGGTGTTACAAATATTTGTTTTAATTACACTAATATTAATAATGATAGTTACTATAACATTATTAACGATAATACTAATAATTATCTTAATGATAATATAGTAATAATAATAATAACAATAACAATAACCATTTTTAAATAATGATATATATATTAATAATGATAATAATAATAATAATAATAATAATAATAATAATAATAATAATAATAATAATAATAATAATAATAATAATAATAATAATACCAATAATAATAATAATAATAATTGGATAATAATAATAATACTAATTATAACTTTAACGATAATAGCGATAGTAATAATAAAAAAAAATAACAATTTTTAATGATAAATCTCTTTTATTGATAAAGATAATAATAATGATAATAATAAGATAAAGCTAGAACGAAGATAAAAACGACGATAATAATAATCATTTTTAATAAAAATATTAAAAATTCAATTGATTATAACTTCTAATCCGTTCATCGAAACCATTCGATATCTAAAGGAAAAGTTCTTTATTTTTCGCTAGCTTTCCAAGGACATGCATATCCTATACCTTATCTCATATCTTATACCTTATCTCAACCGCAAGTGTAACTAATTCAACATTCAACCTAACCTGTCTAAGGGCAATATCAAAAGTACAAGCATGCATAATCCTAAATACTCGAGCACTAGTTAGGGATACACTATTAGTATGTAAAAGTTAAATTATGAGTACTCACGTATCAATATTGAGATTCAATATTGCAGGAAAGGTATGTAGACGCAACGGAAATGATAAACACTATATTGATCTCACGAGCATACCCATGAACCATACTCAATTACCTCCATAGCTATAACCCATAATTTCCTTAATCCTATCCTACTCGAAAAACAATTTCGAAATCACTCGGACAGCACTCCGTCGTAATATTTTATGTATACTAATAATATCTTGAAATAATACGGAGTAAATATATATATGTAAATCGATTGAGACAGTTTACAGAAAAATATTTTCAAGTTTCTATGAAATAATAAAACCTATTGAATTCTATTTATAATAGATTTTTGAATTATTAAAGTGAATTATTAAAGTGAATTATTAAAGTATGAATTATTAAAGTGAATTATTAAAGTATGAATTATTAAAGTGAATTATTAAAGTATGAATTATTAAAGTGAATTATTAAATTTAAAGTAAAGTAAAAATAAAGTAAAGGTAAAGTTGAAGTATAGTAAAAGTATAAAACTATGTACGTATAATACGCGTATAAATATATATAATATTAATTTAAATCGTTATATATATAAAATAAAATATAAATATCGTTATCTTTATCATACTAGTTAAGTAATGAGTTGTCAAAAGTGGTTCTAGATATTTATAAAAGTTATATACGTTTTAATAATAAAGTTCTTTTTAAACTGAAAACGTTTTTGTACGTTTGAAACTAAATAGATCAATCGAGTCTTTATGAGATTCAATCTTCCACTATCCTTTGTCTAGTTCTCAATGATTGACAATTTGTTCTTATTTATAAATCACTTTACCATTTTTCGAATATTGTTAAAATGGAAAGATTTCTCAAATCAACGTGGGCCTTTCAACAGAGACTTGTAATCATAATTCAATATATCTGATAATTCAATCATTTGATCTTATTTTCTAATTCCATTGATAAACATTTTGAAACAGATACAATCATATAAAGTATTTAATCTAATATTTTGTTTACGTTTCAAGTTATAATATATATATACATATACATATATAATCATATTCGTTTAATGGTTCGTGAATCATTGGAACTTGGTCGAGGTTGAATGAATGTATGAACATACTTTAATATTCTTGAAATTTAACTTAACAAATATTGCTTATCGTGTCGGAAACATATAAAGATTAAAGTTTAAATTTGGTTGGAAATTTCCGGGTTGTCACAGTACCTACCCATTAAAGAAATTTTGTCCCAAAATTTGAGTGGAAAGGTCGTGAATGATAATAAGTATGTTTTCATGATGCATACGGGCTAAAAATTAGAGTTTTATCATCAGCGAATAATTTGGATAAATAATCCATTTATATGAAGAGTACGAATGAAGCTAACATAGAAGAGTGAAATGAGTAGGTGTAGATTCATCTTATCATTTGACGTAGATATGATTGATTCCCAGATTTCAAGGGATTTGAAGAAAATCTTCTTAATAAGATTTGACTCTCCGGTAATCAAGGGAATTAGGATCCGCTTTAAATGCGATCGTCCATTTTAATTGTTCTGTCGAAGATTTTCTTATAAATTCACCTCCTTCGTTTCCTTACAACTCACACCTTCTGTTGATGCATTTTATGCAAGTCCCTAGACATCTACCCACGTCCATTGCAGGTACAACAGTTTACAGGCCACCATGATTGCTCGTTATTATCCTATACGTGTTTGTATGTGGTTACAGGAACTGCAGGAACGAGATTTAGATGTTTGACTATGTTAGACTTAGTTAGACGTACGAGTGACAGGCTCATACGCACGGTTGATGCTGAGCTAAGTCACAATTACAACCTAAATGAGAAGACACGAGTGAGTGATCACCAGTATGGCTGATGAAGCCAACTCGTACGTGTGCTGAATGAATCGTATGGGTGAGTCAACATCATGGGTATATAAAGTCTTATGTTCTTCATTTTAGGTTAAGCCTCTCATTTGTTACACACACTCAGATCTAGTGAGCTCCTCCAATTTTCTCTCAGTCCAAATCACCCAGGTGGTGAATAATAGCTCTAGGTGTTGATCTAATCACACTTGATTTAGTTGTGGTTTGACTAAATTAATCAAAAAAAAAAATTAACCTATTCACTAGAGGGTTTGATTCACTTATTCCGCCATTGTGTGAGTTAAATCTGTTGATTTCTAAGTTCATCACCTTCTATTCTTTCCCCCTCAACTCATATTTTAAAGTATTCATCAATATGCTCCATCCAGTTCTGATTCTCGATATACTTCTAACTTTCGTATCGGTCATTCTTCTTTTTCATCTACCGCCGGAAGAATCTATTTACTTCTACTACACTCTTGGGTTTATAGTGTTTCTAGTTCTCCCGTGTCTTTATATTGCTATATGCATCAATATATATGGTTTATAATTTCTGGTTTATCGTTGGGCTTTATATGTTCCCTTATATTTTAAAGTCTCTGCTTCTGTCTTCTATAATCATTATCATTAACAGTTAATGCTCTCTTTTATTTGCTACAATTTATACCCCAATTTTTATTTCGGAGTTTTGTCCTTTTGTTTCTTCTTCTTGCGATTAAGCACCGCTTGTAATGGTCCAGAATTCACAGATATGAATTTCAGAATGAACATTGTTAATGTTCTAGGAAGGAAATTGTGTTGACACGATCTTGATTTGTCAAATTACTAGAATACCTTGGAAAAGGCCGAATCATCAAGAAATATTTTCTTGATATTTTAGAGGTTAAATAGAATACAAGAGTCGTATAACATGGCACATGATGATATTATGATCTGTGAATCATCACGTTCCATTTAGAAACTCAGCATGACTTACTGTAATATAATCACGTTGATCAAGTGTTATTATATTATACTAATTCATGCTTCAGTTCCCAACACTACTTCAAAATATTCCTATTTTAAACTTGAATGTTTCAGAATTTAGAAACTAAAATTGTTTCTTTTATGATGTAATACAGATAGTGCAAAGAGGTAAATGATTTCAAATAAGAAAAATTAAGAAAATATCTTCAGAAATATGGAGGATATTTATAATGAAAGATATGATGATATTTTAGAATTTCTAATATCAGAGGATGATGAAGAATATTGTCCGCAGGGGTTTAGAGTCAGGAGCAAGGTATTCGTTAATGACTTCAGCAGGTACTGAATCATTTGGATCCTTTGAAGTCAGGTTCAGTCTTTGTAATTTGTCCAAAGCCTCCTTCCTACTTTGCTAGTTTGCTCAATCCGTTTTCCAGTTCCAAAACTTCTCTTTTTCTGCGCTTTGCCAGCACACTTCATCATTATCATTCAGCTTTTACCGTTTAAAGTCGTTTTTAGTTTTTGCTGCTTCATCAGCATTTTTTCCATTTTCGGAGAACCAATTCTTAGTTCGGAGTGTTTTTCAGAAACTTCACATTCAAATTAAGTCCAGAAGATAGACGTTATATATACACATATAACTGTTGGCGTAGACATGCTGCGAGATTTCAAAATACTGATTGCTAATTCCCAATGATTCGTATGGCAATTCTCATTACAAGATGCGAATGAGTAAATGATGGGGTTTCAATAAATAATTATAATGACTTTTTAGAGAGGTTAAAGTCAAAGGGTAATGAAGTTGTTGGTACATCTGCTAATAATGTGGTGGAATGTAAAAGGTTTCCTGGTAACGATGGTGTATATCTTAAGGTTATAATAAGGTTAGTCTGACTGAAAAGTCGAAGTTGACTTACTGGACCTGTGACAAAACTGGCTACTTTGAATAGGAGTCGCAAAGTTATTTTTACTAATAAATGCCAAATAATCTGACGCGGATACGTTGTTTAAACTTTTACTTTGGTTTCAAGAGTTTTTCGGGTACATAACTGTGGGTAACATGTGGTTGGATCATCATCTTGATTGCTCATCATTCGAAGTGTCTTCAGAAATTTTCGAAGGGTTTGAACACAGATTGTAATCGTTAACATACATTTGATATTCTAACACAGTTTTGAAGTCAAAATATAGCTTGTGAAAGATGTAAGGATCTAAGAGTGATGATTTTGGTCATATCTCGAGTTGAATTTTGAGATTTCAAAATCAGAATATGTAATTAAATTTTGAATGAGTATGGTTGTTTTGATTTCTATAAAAGAATGTATATTGTTGTGAAAGTAGGGAGTATAATGGATAATTTGATGAATCAGATTCGAAGAATGTAATATATTATTTGTGAATTTATATATCTCTCGGGTATTACCTACCCGTTAAAAAAAAATTTCACAATTAATATTTTGTACAAAAGAATTTTATTGCAGTCTTTATGAAAATATATATATGTATATTTTCTTCAGATGTAACATAGATTTAATGAGTTAATGTTAAATTAAACTCATTTGATTTACGGTTGAAACTAGAATTTAATAATCCCTAAAGGCTTTAAAAAGTACATAACTTTTACGCAATATTTCTTTAATGACATTGAAATTATGAATCAATACTTCGTTATTTGTTGATGGATGATGTTCGGTTTGTGGAATTCTTGTGAATTTCGCAAAGTACGAATGATGTTATCTGAAAAGTTTCTGGTACATCGATGATGAAAGTGTAAAATAAAATATATACTTGATTTATTATGAATTGGAATTTGTTGAATTGCGACAGAGATTGTAGTTAACGCTGGTTAAGTTGCGGCCGAAGGACGTACATTATTGCATATTTGTAATATGAATTAACCGAGTAGTTAAGATTCACACACAATAGTTTAGCACGAAAAGATTTATTTCAAAATATATATATATATATATATATATATATATATATATATATATATATATATATATATATATATATATATATATATATATATATATATATATATATATATATATATATATATATTATACATATAATTTCTTGAGAGGGAATGAGTTAATTCTTCATAACTCGTTGATACAATATACACGTTATTAATTCGTAATGATGTCCACTGTGATTCTTGAACTGACGGAGTTTGTAATGTTATCGGTGTTGTTGATTCGGATGTTGACTGTACTGACGATGCTGGTAACTCTGACGGTACTGCTGATGCTGTTGGTAAAGCAAGTTTAGCTTGTTAATCACACACCATTTTTGTCAGGGTTTCTACTCTTCCTTCTATCATTTTTGGTTCGCTTAACTGATTTATGGTTAGGGCTAGATTAGATAATCTCTAAGACTTTAGAGATTACATAATCACCGCAGAATGTTTCTCCAATGAAGTTATGAATTAATACTTCGTCAGTTACTGTTGTTGGTACTCCTTGGTATCTATGGTGCGTATGACGTTGATGCTCGTGGGACAGATTGTGAAGTTGAGGTTTACGACGCGGTTGTGGTTGGAGGTGGTAATGGTACTGTTGGCGTTGATGATGGTGGTACTGGTTATGCTGCTGCTGCTGGTGTTTGTAATCTCTGCACCATATTCTCCAAAGCCACTACCCGAGCGCGAAGCTCGTTGACTTCTTCTATTACACCGGGGTGATTGTCGGTTCGGACGAGCGGATAAATAAAATCTAAAATTTGATGTAATATATAATCGTGACGAGATACTCTGGAAATGA
Organism: Rutidosis leptorrhynchoides; assembly: GCF_046630445.1. NCBI lineage: Eukaryota > Viridiplantae > Streptophyta > Magnoliopsida > Asterales > Asteraceae > Rutidosis > Rutidosis leptorrhynchoides. The sequence continues at coordinate 428,743,816 of NC_092334.1, read as the reverse complement.
GCGAGAACATGGTGTTTCGGACAGGTTCGCCGGTAAGTGCTTCAGGTTCTTCGTCAAGAGGGCAATGTGGTGGATGGAAGGGATCACCTTCTTCTTGTCTCCAATGATTGAGGAGGCTACGAACCCATCCCCAATTCATCCAGAATAGGTGATGACTGATTGGTTGATCTATTCCGGTCACACTGCTTTCGGAGCTTGAATGGGATTCCATTTCGGAATCTGAATGACTTGAACTGATGACGAATTACATTTCGTACGATTGGATAAAGGATTTTTTTTTTTTTTTTGATATGAAATGATTTTGGCTAACGGATGGTATTCTAAATACATAGAATATATATATATATATATATATATATATATATATATATATATATATATATATATATATATATATATATATATATATATATATATCAAAAGATTTCGTAGATTACGGAGGACTTTGCGGGATATGTCAGGCAAAGTTTAAAGTAACAGATACGATAAGATATGATTTAGCAGATATGCTAAGATATGAATTTTTGTTTATACACTATTCATGCAATCAATGCAGCAAGACGTGTCTTAGACTAAAAATGATAAGCATGTAATTTCCTGAGGATGATAAGTAGTTAATTTTTGACACAAAATGATAAGCAAAACTTTTGACATGCAGACACGGTCGAAGTCCAGACTCACTAATGCATCATATCGACTTATCAGTTAGACACACTAATGCAGACCTGGTTCGCTAAGACCACCGCTCTGATACCAACTGAAAAGACCCGTTCATATACATTATAAACGATTCATAATAGTTGATTACATTGCGAGGTATTAAACCTCTATATGATACATTTTACAAACATTGTATTCGTTTTTAAAAGACAATCTTTCTTTACATCGAAAATTGACAGGCATGCATACCATTTCATAATATCCACTATCCAACTATAAATTGATTTAATAATAATCTTTGATGAACTCAATGACTCGAATGCAACGTTCTTCGAAATATGCTATGAAAGACTCCAAGTAATATCTTTAAAATGAGCAAATACACAGCGGAAGATTTCTTTAACACCTGAGAATAAACATGCTTTAAAGTGTCAACCAAAAGGTTGGTGAGTTCATTAGTTTATCATAATCATTTATTTCCATCATTTTAATAGACCACAAGAATTTCATTTCCAGTTCTCATAAATATACGTCCCATGCATAGAGACAAAAATAATCATTCATATGGTGAACACCTGGTAACCAACATTAACTAGATATATATAAGAATATCCCCTGTCATTCCGGGATCCTCCTTCGGACATGATATAAATTTTGAAGTACTAAAGCATCCGGTACTTTGGATGGGGTTTGTTAGGCCCAATAGATCTATCTTTAGGATTCGCATCAATTAGGGTGTCTATTCCCTAATTCTTAGATTACCAGACTTTAATAAAAAGGGGCATATTCGATTTCGATAATTCAACCATAGAATGTAGTTTCAATTACTTGTGTCTATTTCGTCAAACATTTATAAAAGCGCATGTATTCTCAGTCCCAAAAATATAAAGGGTAAAAAGGCAAATGAAACTCACCATACTGTATTTCGTAGTAAAAATACATATAACATCATTGAACAAGTGCAAGGTTGGCCTCGGATTCACGAACCTAAATTAATTATATATATTTATGTGGTGGTCAATATTTGTCTAACAAATTAGGTCAAGTCATAGTGTACCACAATCCTAATGCTCGAGACTAATATGCAAAAGTCAACAAAAGTAAATTTGACTCAAAATAATTTCTAAAAATCTATACATGATTAATATATAGTTTAAATATCGTTGTTTTATATTTTTAAATATTTTTAAAAGATTTATTAGAGTAGATAATATAATTTATTTATTAATAAATAAAATTTTATATTAAATTTATATAATAAAATATACTTTTATATATATTAAGTAATAAAATTTATAGGGTTCATTTAATATCATAAAGATAATATGATAGGTATTATTAAAGTAAGTTATTACACGTAGTAAAATATGTTTGTATCACATATTTATTTGATAAAATAATTTCTATAATGATAGTAAGTAAAAGTTGTATTATTTTGTAATAATAATTATTATTATAAAAATATCAATATTTATAATTACTAAGATGACATTAGATAAAACGATAATTCTAATTATGATAACTTTAATATTTACGATAATTTTTAATATTATCTTTAAAATAATAATTCTATTTAAAATAATAATAATAATAATAATGATATTTTATAGTAACAATGACATTTCTATTAAAATGATAATTTTTGTTAAAATGATAGTTTTAATACTAACGATACTTTTAATAATAATAGCAATGATAAAAATAATAAGAACGATAATTTTATCTAAATCAATATCTTATAATATTTTAATTTCATCATGATACTCTTACCCATTATTTCCTAATCATTTCATTTAATAGCTTTTAATCGTCTTTTATATCGTGTTCATAATAATGATAATAATAGTAATCAAAATAATTAGGTGTTACAAATATTTGTTTTAATTACACTAATATTAATAATGATAGTTACTATAACATTATTAACGATAATACTAATAATTATCTTAATGATAATATAGTAATAATAATAATAACAATAACAATAACCATTTTTAAATAATGATATATATATTAATAATGATAATAATAATAATAATAATAATAAAAATACCAATAATAATAATAATAATTGGATAATAATAATAATACTAATTATAACTTTAACGATAATAACGATAGTAATAATAAAAAAAATAACAATTTTTAATGATAAATCCCTTTTATTGATAAAGATAATAATAATGATAATAATAAGATAAAGCTAGAACGACGATAAAAACGACGATAATAATAATCATTTTTAACAAAAATATCAAAAATTCAATTGATTATAACTTCTAATCTGTTCATCGAAACCATTCGATATCTAAAGGAAAAGTTCTTTATTTTTCGCTAGCTTTCTAAGAACATGCATATCTTATACCTTATCTCAACCGCAAGTGTAACTAATTCAACATTCAACCTAACCTGTCTAAGGGCAATATCAAAAGTACAAGCATGCATAATCCTAAATACTTGAGCACTAGTTAGGGATACACTATTAGTATGTAAAAGTTAAATTATGAGTACTCACGTATCAATATTGAGATTCAATATTGCAGGAAAGGTACGTAGACACAACGGAAATGATAAACACTATATTGACCTCATGAGCATACCCATGAACCATACTCAATCACCTCCATAGCTATAACCCATAATTTCCTTAATCCTATCCTACTCGAAAAACAATTTCGAAATCACTCGGACAGCACTCCGTCGTAATATTTTATGTATACTAATAATATCTTGAAATAATACGGAGTAAATATATATATGTAAATCGATTGAGACAGTTTACAGAAAAATATTTTCAAGTTTCTATGAAATAATGAAACCTATTGAATTCTATTTATAATAGATTTTTGAATTATTAAAGTGAATTATTAAAGTGAATTATTAAAGTATGAATTATTAAAGTGAATTATTAAAGTATGAATTATTAAAGTGAATTATTAAATTATGAATTATTAAAGTGAATTATTAAAGTATGAATTATTAAAGTTAAAGTAAAGTAAAAATAAAGTAAAGGTAAAGTTGAAGTATAGTAAAAGTATAAAACTATGTACGTATAATACGCGTATAAATATATATAATATTAATTTAAATCGTTATATATATAAAATAAAATATAAATATCGTTATCTTTATCATACTAGTTAAGTAATGAGTTGTCAAAAGTGGTTCTAGATATTTATAAAAGTTATATACGTTTTAATAATAAAGTTCTTTTTAAACTGAAAACGTTTTTGTACGTTTGAAACTAAATAGATCAATCGAGTCTTTATGAGATTCAATCTTCCACTATCCTTTGTCTAGTTCTCAATGATTGACAATTTGTTCTTATTTATAAATCACTTTACCATTTTCCGAATATTGTTAAAATGAAAAGATTTCTCAAATCAACGTGGGCCTTTCAACAGAGACTTGTAATCATAATTCAATATATCTGATAATTCAATCATTTGATCTTATTTTCTAATTCCATTGATAAACATTTTGAAACAGATACAATCATATAAAGTATTTAATCTAATATTTTGTTTACGTTTCAAGTTATAATATATATACACATATACATATATAATCATATTCGTTTAATGGTTCGTGAATCGTTGGAACTTGGTCGAGGTTGAATGAATGTATGAACATAGTTTAAAATTCTTGAAATTTAACTTAACAAATATTGCTTATCGTGTCGGAAACATATAAAGATTAAAGTTTAAATTTGGTTGAAAATTTCCGGGTTGTCACAAATGTCGCGGCGCGGCCCTCATTTTTCGCGGTGCGACAATGGCCGTGTTCAGGGACTGATCAACTTTACAATTTTTTGTTTAATTCCAACTATGCTACGCACCTCCGATTGACATGTAACTTATTCTAACATACTTATATATGATTAAAAACCTCAGAAAAATAGTTCGGGACCCGACCCGAACGTGTTGACTGTTTCGTTGACTTTGACTTGACCAAAGTTGACTTTTTCCAAACTTAACCAACGCTTGTTTAAACCGTTCTAATCTTCTTGTATACTTATATCTTGCATGAAACTTGACAATTTGATTCACATGCTATATAATCGAGTCGTAACGAGCCATAGGACTAATTGAACAACTTTAACCCATCGTGTTTACCGTTATTGATACAACCTACTAGTTTAGGTCAAGACTAGCAATTGTCCTTGCACACGTTTACTTGTGAAGTAATTTATTACTCGTACACTCAAGGTGAGACATAGTGAAACGACCCGTCCATATTACTATAAATGCAGTACGTTATTCATTGGTCTCATAGCGAGGTATTTAACCTCTATATGATACGTTTTAGAAAAATATTGCATTCGTTTCATAAAAAGCACACCATTATTATACATAATTCATGTTTTAAACAAGTGGGCGATTATTTAAAAAATAATCCCCATGATACATCGGTTACCAAATACTACACACATGACATAACTGTCGAATATAATACATGACAAAGGTTTTATTGAATACAACACTTCATTTAAACAAAAGCATGAGACTCCATGCACAGCTTGCTAAGATAAGGCAATAGCGGAAGACTTTCTTAAGGACCTGAGAATAAACATGCTTAAACAGTCAACACAAAGGTTGGTGAGATATATAGGTTTAGCATCGATATAAATATAGACCACAAGATTTCATAGTTATAAATATATGTACACTCGCAAGTGTATAAAAGTATTCTATAAGTTGTTGAGCGCTTCGATAACCATACTTAACCATAAATGTAACATATTCCCTTTATTATGAAATCTCCCTACACTGTACCAAGTGTAGTAAAAACGAAGTACTATGCAACCGTTTACGATACTAGAGCGACTAACCCGGTTGGGGTTGTCCAACCCAATAGATCTATCAATAGGATTCGCGCTTACATGTTCTTACAACATGTAAATATTAGTTACCAAGCTATTAGGGAAGATATGCAAGGTGGTACAACTCAACGTAGAATATATTTTAAGTACTTGTGTCTATGGCGTAAAACATAAAATGCATGTATTTTCATGCCAAAATATTTGTAGAGTTTAAAAATGGGACTATATACTCACAGTAGTAAAAGTATATTAATAATAAGTTTTCAACTTATTAAAAATATGACCGACGTCCTTGGATTCACGAACCTATAACAATAATAACGATTCAGATAATAATACGACATATGAATAAAATAAAGCAAGTTCATAGAATACTTATATAATAATTTTTAATATTTTATGTTAGTAGTCCATTGTTAGTAGTCCAAAATAGTCCGAAAAGTCCAACAGTCCAATAATCGGTATATATATATATATATATATATATATATATATATATATATATATATATATATATATATATATATATATATATATATATATATAATCTTAGAATTACCCCCACGATGTATTGTATATGTATTATCTTTGCATCAACCCAGAGACATATTGTATACGTATTGTTTTACAATTAACTAAGACGTATTGTCTTAGGATTTATCAAAACATATTGTATACTTATTGTGTTAGGACATACCAAGAATATTATTATACATATATACAATCACAGAATTAACCAAGATTATAATATTTTGTTATGCTATTGATAACATGTCCAAATATATATAGGATATAGGAAAAGTTAACAAGAATATGGTTAATATAGTTTTTATAATATAAATTTCGTCCATACAACGTTAATTTTAGCAGATTTTGTTTTGCTCGCCAAATATTCATTACAACTCCGTTTAAAGTGAATCAAATTGCTATGGATTCATTAAGAAGTAAATTTTACAAAACCAATTCGAAAATTTCATTCCAAGTAGTAATTTTTAGAGCTTTACCCTCTTTTTGTGTCGGTGGACAGATTTGGAAAAATCCCGGCATCCACCCAATATATGATTTTTGATAAAATACTTCCACTTTGTCTAAAATCATGAAAAAAATACTGAAAGTCTTATTTACATATATTAACATATTTCCAAAGTCTTAGCCTCGAACTCAAAGTCTAAGATAGGTTTTTAATTCCCAACCCAAAACAGCCCGCTTTTTACCGAATGGAGATTAAAGGATATATGTTAAGTTTCAAGGTGTTCTTCATATGTATAAGTTATAAGTTCTTATATTAGCTTAATATAACATCATAATACATATAAATAAGTGTTATTAGAGTTAAGTTAGAAAGATTAGATTAGTTTTTCAAACAAGCTTGGTGTTCACCAAAACAAGTTCTAGTTTTTACAAGTTTTATAAGTATAATAAGATAGCAACTATACAAGGAATTGAACAAGGATTTTGAGAAGTATTTTACCTTAATTATGATGAGGAAAGTTTCTGAGATTAAAGTATGATATGAGAGCATTCAAGTGTTTGTTTTTAGTTTAAGAAAATGTGGAGTAAAAATGAGTTAAAATGGTCCTTATTTATAAGCTTATAATTTTGGCTTTTAGTGAAAATATCTAAGATAAGTTAAATTGTATTAAGTCATGCATGACATATTAAATTGATTAGGTCATGGATGACATGTTACACAAATAATTGCAGATTTCTATTGGTATATACCAATAGTAAATACTTCTAGAAGCTGTGTATAATACGGGTAAAAATACCGTATGAATGCGAGTAGAATTCTTTGAGGAAATTGAACGAAAATATGAGTATAGCTATCCTTTATATGTATTTGTATATCATAAAGTGTATTCAATACTTGTAAGGATGTATTTACACTCGTAATACATTATATGTAAATACATTTTAACATAAGTTAATTACGTCGTTTAAATAGTAATATATATTGTTTGAAAACTCTTTAAATTAGTAGTATGAAAATATATATATAATACTTTGTTAATATACTTAATGAGATATTTAATTATCATATTTTCAAGTTAAATATATATAAATCCATATATATACACAATAATTAAACAATTAAACAATTAAATCAAGTTATGACGTTCGTGAATCGTCGGAATAAAAGGGTGACCAAAAGTTTGTGTAAAACTCTTTTCGGAGGTTCAAGATTTATTAAAATTCATTGCTTATCAAGTCAGAATTATATAAAGATTAAGTTTAAATTTGGTCGAAAATTTTCGGGTCGTCACAGTACCTACCCGTTAAAGAAATTTCGTCCCGAAATTTGATCGAGGTCGTCATGGCTAATAATAAGAATGTTATTATGACGAATATAAGTTGATTCATAGGGTTTTATCATGATTGATATATATGGATAAAATAATTTGATTACTCGAAACGTATGAGTGAAGCTATCGTAAAAGAGTGAAATGAGAAAATAGGGATTCGTCTTATCTTTTGACGTCATCACTGTTGATCTCTGGATTAAAGAAAATCTTTGTAATCTATATAAGATTTGATTCTTCGGTGATTAAGAAAATTATGATCCTCTTCGATTTAATGTAATAATCTGTCTCGATTTCTCTGTCAGATATTTTACTATAAATCAACCTCCTATGTTTCCTTATTTCCACATCTCCCATCTTTTTTACTTTCTTCCTTTCTTCGTACTTCCAAAACATTCGTCAATATGCTCCATCCAGTTTTAATTCTTGATATATTCTTGACTATCACATCTGTAATTCTTCTTTTTCATCTTCTACCGGAGGAATCCGTTAATTTCTACTATGCTCTTGGGTTTATAGTGTTCTTAGTTTTCCAGTGTCTTTATATTTCTATACGCATCGATATACACGGTTTGTAATTTCTGCGTTGTCTTCGTGCTTATATTTTTCCTTATATTTTGGAGTTTCATGCTTCCATCTTCTTTTCCCGACTTCAAGTCAAGCGAATACTGGTCTAGAATTCATAGATATAAAATTCAGAATGAACATAGCTAATGCTCTAAGAGAGGAATTGTAATAGCACAATTTGACTTGTGAAATTACCAGAATCCAAAGGAAAAGATAGAACTATCAATAGAATATGTTCTTGATATGTTTAGAGATTAGATTGAATGTAAGAGTCATGTAACATGGCACATGATGACGTTATGGTCTGTGAATCCTTACGTTCCATTTAGAAACTCAGCATGACTTACTGTAATATAATCACGTTGATCAAGTGTCATTATATTATACTAACTCATGCTTCAGTTCCCAACATTACTTCAAAAACATTCATACTTTACACTCAGAGGTTTCAGATATTTAGAAACTAAAACAGTTTTCTTTATGATGTGATACAGATAACGCGAAGGAATAAATGATTTCAGATAAGAATGGTTATGAAAATATCTTCAGAAATATGAAGGATATTTATAATGGAAGATACGATGATATCTTAAAATATTTAAGATAAGAGGATGATGAAGAATATTGTCCACACGGGTTTTAGAGTAAGGAGTAAGGTATTTGCTAAGGATTTTAGCAGACACCGAATCATTTGGATTCTTTGAAGGTAGATTTCGTCCTTGTGATTTGTCCACAGCCTCCTTCAGGATTTGCTCAATCAGTTTTTCAGTTCCAAACCTTCTCTTTTTCTGTGCTTTACTAACACAATATTCTTTATCATCAACTTTTGACTGTTACGGTTGTCTAAGTTTTCTGCTGCTTCATTCAGCTTTTTTAAAACTTCATAGTACTGATTCGTAGGCTGAAGTGCTATTCTGGATTTCAGAATTATAATTCCAGGAAATAACGTTATATGTATATATAGAAATGATGTGAGATTCAAGAATAATTATTGATGCTTCCTGGGGTTTGGTATGACAATTATTGTTACAAGATGTAGATGGGTACATGACAAGGTTTTATAGTGATCTTTCAGAGAGGTTTAAGTCAAAGAGCAATAAAGTTGCTGGTAAGCTTACTACTAATGTGGTGGAATATAAAAGGTTCCCCAGTAACGATGGCGAAAAGACAACGTATATATCAAGGTTATAATAAGGCTACTCTGGATGAAAAGTCGAAGTTGTCTTTTTGGAGCTGTGATAAAATTCGCTATTTTGAAAAGGGATTGTAAAGTTATTTTGGGTAATAATAATGCTAAAGGATCTGACACGGATACATGTTGAACCTTTGCTTAGGTTCAAGTGTCCTTCGAATGCATATCTATATGCATATATTCTTCGTATGTATCGTGTGATTGGTTCATTCTCTCGATTGTTCCTTAGTTGAGATGTTTTCAAGAATTTTGAAGGGTTTAGACGCAGGTTGTCATCGTCAATATCCGTATAATGAATTCGTCGTGAATCTTGAATGATACGAATATCTTTATGAGTTCTGTGAATGAAAGTGATGTTCTAGTATAGTTTTAATTTAAAGTATGATTTTGAAGGATGTAGGAATTTAAGATTGATGGCACTTCTTAAATCTTGACTTGGATTTTGATATGTCAAAATCAGAATATGTAATTAAATTGGTATGGAAAATGGTTGTCTTGAATTTTGTGAAATGATGTATATTGCTATGAAAGGAGAGAGTATAATTAACGATTGTCGAAACATCATTGAAAATGTACAGTGTAACATATTAATGTGAACTTAAATATTTCTCGAGTATTACCTACCCGTTAAAATAAAATTTCACAAGTAATATTTTGTACAAAAGAATTTTTATTACAGTCTTTATGAAAATATATGTATGTATATTTTCTTCAGATGTAATATAGATTTAATGAGTTAATATTATATTAATCTCATTTGGTTTACTGTTGGAACTAGAAATGAATAATCCCTAAAACTTTAGAGATTACATAATCGCCGCGAAATATTTCTTCAACGTAAATGAAATAATAAATTAATACTTCATCACTCATTATTATTGGTATCCCTCAGTGCCTGCGGTGCGTATGATGTTGATGCTCGTAATGCGGCTTGCGACGTTGAGGCTTGTGATGTTGTTGGTAATGTTGCTGCTGGTGCTGGTAGTGGTTTGATGTGAGTATAGATGATGAGAATTTATTTTGTTTTGTATTGTGAAAGAAGATGTTTAAAGTTTCTTGAATAAAAAGAGAGGTCAAGAGCTTTATAAAGGGAATGAAATGATGTAGGATGCACTTGCTAATGAAGTTTTTCTTTTCATGACAGTATTTTTTTTTACTAAATAATCCACCATGCAAGATACGGAGTAAAGGTCGGATAGCCTCAATAATATTAGTAATATTATACTCGTTGCGCCATATCCTGGAAAGGAGAGAGAAAATAGTGTTATGAACGGGTTCGCCGGTAAGTGCCTCATGTTCTTCACCAAGAGGGCAAAAATGGTGGATGGAAGGGATCACCTTCTTCTTGTCTCCAATGATTAAGTAGACTACGAACCCATCCTCAGTTCATCCAAAATAGATGATGGCTAATTGGTTGATCCATTCCGGTCACACTGCTTTCGGAGCTCGAGTGAAATTCCATATCGGAATTCGAGGGACTTGAACTAGTGGAGAGTTCCATTTCGTACGATTGAATAAAGGATTTTTCGATATGAAATGATTTCCGGCTATCGGATGGTTTTCTAATTACATAGAATATCTATATATCTATAGAGTAAAAGATTTAATAGATTACAGAGGAATTTACTGAATATGTTAGGGAAAGTTTACAGTAACAGATACGCTAAGATATGAATTAGCATATACGCTAAAATATGAACTTTGACTATACACTATTTATGCAATCAATGCAGTAAGATGTGTCTAGACTAAGAATGATAAGCATGTAATTTTCTAAGGGTGATAAGCAGATGATTTCCGACTAGAAATGATAAGCAAAACTTTTGACATGCAGTTAAGGTCGAAGTCCAGACTCACTAATGCATCGTAATAACTATCCTTTAGACACACTAATGCAAGACATGGTTCGCTAAGACCACCGCTCTGATACCAACTGAAACGACCTGTCCATATTACTATAAATGCAGTACGTTATTCATTGGTACCATAGCGAGGTATTTGACCTCTATATGATGCGATTTAGAAAAATATTGCATTCGTTTCATAAAAAGCACACCATTATTATACATAATGCATATTTTAAACAAGTGGATGATTATTTAAAAAATAATCCCCATGATACATCGGTTACCAAATACTACACACATGATATAACTGTCGAATATAATACATGACAAAGGTTTTATTGAATGCAACACTTCATTTAAACAAAAGCATGAGACTACATGCACAGCTTGCTCAGATAATGTAACAGCGGAAGACTTTCTTAAGGACCTGAGAATAAACTTGCTTAAACAGTCAACACAAAGGTTGGTGAGATATAAAGGTTTAGCATCGATATAAATATAGACCACAAGATTTCATAGTTATAAATATATGTACACTCGCAAGTGTATAAAAGTATTCTATAAGTTGTTGAGTGCTTCAGTAACCATACTTAACCATAAATGTAACATATTCCCTTTATTATGAAATCTCCCTACACTGTACCAAGTGTAGTAAAAACGAAGTACTATGCAACCGTTTATGATACAAGAGCGACTAGCCCGGTTGGGGTTGTCAAACCCGATAGATCTATCAATAGGATTCGCGCTTACATGTTCTTACAACATGTAAATATTAGTTACCAAGCTATTAGGGAAGATATGCAAGGTGGTACAACTCAATGTAGAATATATTTTAAGTACTTATGTCTATGGCGTAAAACATAAAATGCATGTATTCTCATGCCAAAATATTTGTAGAGTTTAAAAATGGGACTATACACTCACAGTAGTAAAAGTATATTAATAATAAGTTTACAACTTATTAAAAATATGACCGGCATCCTTGGATTCACGAACCTATAACAATAATAACGATTCAGATAATAATACGACATATGAATAAAATAAAGCAAGTTCATAGAATACTTATATAATAATTTTTAATATTTTATGTTAGTAGTCCATTGTTAGTAGTCCTTTGTTAGTAGTCTAAAATAGTCCGAAAAGTCCAACAGTCCAATAATCGGTGTATATATATATATATATATAATCTTAGAATTACCCCACGACGTATTGTATACATATTATCTTTGCATTAACCCAGAGACGTATTGTATACGTATTATCTTAGAATTAACTAAGACGTATTGTGTACGTATTGTCTTAGGATTTATCAAAACGTATTGTATACTTATTGTGTTAGGACGTACCAAGAATATTATTATACATATATACAATCACAGAATTAACCAAGATTATAATATTTTGTTATACTATTGATAACATGTCCAAATATATATAGGATATGGTTAATATAGTTTTTATAATATAAATTTCGTCCATACAACGTTAATTTTAGCAGATTTTGTTTTGCTCTCCAAATATTCATTACAACTCCGTTTAAAGTGAATCAAATTGCTATGAATTCATTAAGAAGTACTAATTCGAAAATTTCATCCCAAGTAGTAATTTTTAGAGCTTTACCCTCTTTTTGTGTCGGTGGACAGATTTGGAAAAATCCCGGCATCCACCCAATATATGATTTTTGATAAAATACTTCCACTTTGTCTAAAATCATGAAAAAAAATACTGGAAGTCTTATTTACATATATTAACATATTTCCAAAGTCTTAGCCTCGAACTCAAAGTCTAAGATAGGTTTTTAATTCCCAACCCAAAACAGCCCGCTTTTTACCGAATGGAGATTAAAGGATATATGTTAAGTTTCAAGGTGTTCTTCATATGTATAAGTTATAAGTTCTTATATTAACTTAATTTAACATCATAATACATATAAATAAGTGTTATTAGAGTTAAGTTAGAAAGATTAGATTAGTTTTTCAAACAAGCTTGGTGTTCACCAAAACAAGTTCTAGTTTTTACAAGTTTTATAAGTATAATAAGATAGCAACTATACAAGGAATTGAACAAGGATTTTGAGAAGTATTTTACCTTGATTATGAAGAGGAAAGTTGCTGAGATTAAAGTATGATATGAGAGCATTCAAGTGTGTGTTTTTTAGTTTAAGAAAATGTGGAGTAAAAATGAGTTAAAATGGTCCTTATTTATAAGCTTATAATTTTGGCTTTTAGTGAAAATATCTAAGATAAGTTAAATTGTATTAAGTCATGCATGACATATTAAATTGATTAGGTCATGGATGACATGTTACACAAATAATTGCAGATTTCTATTGGTATATACCAATAGTAAATACTTCTAGAAGCTGTGTATAATACGGGTAAAAATATCGTATGAATGCGAGTAGAACTCTTTGAGAAAATTGAACGGAAATATGAGTATAGCTATCCTTTATATGTATTTGTATATTATAAAGTGTATTCAATACTTGTAAGGATGTATTTACACTCGTAATACATTATAAGTAAATACATTTTAACATAAGTTAATTACGTCGTTTAAATAGTAATATATATTGTTTGAAAACTCTTTAAATTAGTAGTATGAAAATATATATATAATAATTTGTTAATATACTTAATGAGATATTTAATTATCATATTTTCAAGTTAAATATATATAAATCCATATATATACACAATAATTAAACATTTAAACAATTAAATCAAGTTATGACGTTCGTGAATCGTCGGAATAAAAGGGTGACCAAAAGCTTGTGTAAAAATCTTTTCGGAGGTTCAAGATTTATTAAAATTCATTGCTTATCAAGTCGGAATTATATAAAGATTAAGTTTAAATTTGGTAGAAAATTTTCGGGGCGTCACACATAGTCCTACCTTTACTCTTTTAAACTTACATTTGCGATGAGAAAACATAAACGTTTCATTTTAAAAAGTGAACACAAGTACGAAAACAAACATTCTACATACGAGTTAGAACAAAAATACTCAATTCGATTATCATTAGTTACACTTGCCGGGTGTAAGCGAGAACTTATGTTGTATGGCCATACGGGTTTGACAAGCCCTCATTCGGACGGTTCGCTACCGTTATTGGATGAAATATATTTTCGAGAAACAGTGTATGTTCTAACACTATTGTGATGGGGTTCTATGGATGGAAAGTTAAGCCTTGATACTTGGGTGCTCGTGATAACAAATTTTAGAATGGTTTACTATTATTTCAATGTTATAAATCTTGTGGTTCATTTGTACTTGCTTACTTACTCAAACCTATGATTTCACCAACGTTTTCGTTGATAGATTTCTATGTTTTTCTCAGGTCCTTGAACATTTTTTGATACATGCTTCCGCTCATTATTTTGATACTTGCATTGGATGTCGAGTATATATGCATACATGGAGCGTCTTTTGGTTACTTTTAAATTGTTTCGCATAGGTTTCATTTGTACTTAACGTTGTAACGTAACTTGTGATTAAACTATTCTTGTAAACTTTGAAACAATCTTTACATTTGAAATGAATGCGACATATTTTTGGTCAAACGTTATTTTAAAGACTTACGACCACGTAATGGGACCTAAGTAGACGGTGTAGTGACCCGAACTTTTCCATGTTTATATATATTAAATGAAATTTTTATTTACATGATTAAGTGTTTCCAACATGTTAAACAATCAAACTTGTTAAGAGTTGATTAATTGAAATAGGTTTCATATAGACAATTGACCACCCAAGTTGACCGGTGATTCACGAACGTTAAAACTTATAAAAACTATATGATGACATATATATGATTATATATATAGTTAACATGATATTATGATAATTAAGTATCTCATTAGGTATTTTAACAATGAGTTATATACATAAAATTGAGTTTATTGAATTAAGAAACTCGAAACGATATATATAACGATTATCGTTATAACAACGTCTTACTAAATACATATGAATCATATTAAGATATTTATACACTATGTTTAATCATGATAAATGATAAGTAAACATGTCATTAAGTGTATTAACAATGAACTACATATGTAAAAACAAGACTACTAACTTAATGATTTCGAAAAGAGACATATATGTAACGATTATCATTGTAAAAACATTTAACTGTATATATATCATACTAAGATATATTAATATATCATAATATCATGATAATGTAATAATTTAACATCTCATTAGATATAATAAATATTGGGTTAACAACATTTAACATGATCGTTAACTTAAAGGTTTCAAATCAACATTTACATGTAACGACTAACGATGACTTAACGACTCAGTTAAAATGTATATACATGTAGTGTTTTAATATGTATTCATACACTTTTGAAAGACTTAAAGACACTTATCAAAATACTTCTACTTAACAAAAATGCTTACAATTACATCCTCGTTCAGTTTCATCAACAATTCTACTCGTATGCACCCGTATTCGTACTCGTAAAATACACAGCTTTTAGATATATGTACTATTGGTATATACACTCCAATGATCAGCTCTTAGCAGCCCATGTGAGTCACCTAACACATGTGGGAACCATAATTTGGCAACTAGCATGAAATATCTCATAAAATTACAAAAATATTAGTAATCATTCATGACTTATTTACATGTAAACAAAATTACACATCCTTTATATCTAATCCATATACCAACGACCAAAAACACCTACAAACACCTACATCCTTTATATCTAATCCAAATAGCAATTTGATTCACTCAAAACGGATTTAAAACGAAGAAGTTATGGGTAAAACAAGATTGGATTTTTTTTTATTGTTATAGCTACGGGAAATATTGTAACAATTCTATACAAATCATATCCTAGATAACTTATATTGTATTATACATGTATTCTAATATATTATGTAATCTTGGGATACCATAGACACGTATGCAAATGTTTTGACATATCATATCGACCCATCTATATATATATTATTTGAAACAACCATAGACACTCTATATGCAGTAATGTTGGAGTTAGCTATATAAGGTTGAGGTTGATTCCAAAAATATATATACTTTGAGTTGTGATCTAGCCTGAGACGTGTATACACTGGGTCGTGAATTGATTCAAGATAATATATATCAATTTATTTCTGTACATTTAACTATGGACAACTAGTTGTAGGTTACTAACGAGGACAGCTGACTTAATAAACTTAAAAATCAAAATGTATTAAAAGTGTTGTAAATATATTTTTCGACCAGTGGCCAAGTCTTACTTCCCGACGAAGTAAAAAACTTTGAAAGTGAGTTATAGTCTCACTTTTAAAATCTAATATTTTGGGATGAGAATACATGCAGTTTTATAAATGTTTTACGAAATAGACACAAGTAAATGAAACTACATTATATGGGTGAATGATCTAAGCCGAATATGCCCCTTTTGCTTGGTAACCTAAGAATTAGTAAACCGATCTACTAATTGACGCGAATCCTAAAGATAGATCTACTGGGCCTAACGAACCCCATCCAAAGTACCGGATGCTTTAGTACTTCGAATTCCTTTTTATCATGTCCGAAGGATTTCCCGGAATGATAGGGGATATTCTTATATGCATCTTGTTAATTTCGGTTACCAGGTGTTCACCATATGAATTATTTTTATCTCTATGTATGGGATGTATATTGAAATATGAAATCTTGTGGTCTATTATTATATTTGATAATATATAGGTTAAACCTATAACTCACCAACATTTTTGTTGACGTTTTAAGCATGTTTATTCTTAGGTTATTATTAAGAGCTTCCGCTGTTGCATACTAAAATAAGGACAAGATTTGGAGTCCATGTGTCATAACTCGACCTTAACCATAAGGACGAATACAATAACATATGATTTCATCGCGAGGTATTGACCTCTATATGCGACATTTTTCAAAAACTGCATTCGTTTTTACAATACAAACCATAGCTTTTATTACAAATACAAGGTTTAAACAACTTAATAATGATTATCGTTTAGCGATAATCTTAGACTTACAAACTTTACATGTGATAATAACAATACGACTTCCAACATATTTTACATTACAAATCCTCCGATATGCAGTTTTATTTTCGACACAAATATGCATACTCAAGATCTTGCTTAAATTCAACATGTTGCAGCGGAAGCTTTTAGTTATCACCTGAGAATAAACATGCTTAAAACGTCAACATAAAGTTGGTGAGATATAGGTTTAATGCCGGCAGCGTTATAAATATAGACCACAAGATTTCATATATAAACATTCTAATAAAAATATTCTAAGTTGTTGAGCACTTGATAACCATACTTAACATTTAATCAACGTCGCATATTCCCTTTATTATGAAATCTTACTACACCGTACCAAGTGTAGTCACCGAAACGAAGTACTGTGCAACCGTTGAATACTAGTCGTCCAGTCCGGTTGGGGTTGTCAGGCCCGATAGATCTATCAACAGGATTCGCGTTTACAATACCTCATGTAAATAGTAGTTACCAAGTTACAGGGAAGTATGCCAGTGGTACAACTCAACGTAGAATATATATTTTTAATCACTTGTGTCCATAACGTAAATCATAAAATGCATGTATTCTCATCCCGAAATATTTAGAGTTTAAAAGTGGGACTATATACTCACTTTTGTCTTGAAGGTATTTAACTCGACTTGGTCTCCGATAGATATCACGAACCTAACCATATATATAATATATCAACATATTTTCTTTTTAAGTAATCGTTATATATATATATATATATATATATATATATATATATATATATATATATATATATATATATATATATATATATATATATACTTTTAATACTTTTAATATTTTCTTAGTCCGTAGTTAGCAGTCCGATGTTAGTGGTCCACAATTAGTTGCTTAAATAAAATAAATAAAGACCCCATCGTATTCGTATTGATCAGAATTAATCTCGACCCATGGTACCATGTTGTCAAGTGACGTGTTGCGTACATAAAGTACCGTGTTGTCAAATGACGTGTTGCGTACAATCATGAGGTCTTATGATTAATCTTCTCGTGTTGTTTACGGGTGGTCCTGAAATATATAAAATCAAATCATAAGTAAATATATATTAAATATTATGTTAATTAGCCAAGATATGATTAATCCAATTTTGTCATAATATGATATATTACAGGTCTTGTAGTGTTTTTAAAAATCAAATTAGAAGGATCTATTTAGTTTGCGAACAAGTTTGAAATCACTCAAACTATGTTCTTGTTGTTAAAATTTTACAACACAAAATAAGATAGCTATATAAATATGAATCGAATAAGGTTATGAATAAGGTTACTACCTCAAGTTACTTGGACAAAGCTACTGGAAAAGGTAAGAAAAATCTTGGAATCAAAAGAGTGGTGGAGTGGGATTGAAAGATTGGAAGTAATCTCCTTGAAATCGGATGACTATATTGATACGTTCTTGAGTAGGTAAATGATGAGAGATTAGGGAGTGAATTAACTTGAAAGAAAATTGGAAATGAAATTGTATGTGTGTGTGTGTGCAAAATAGCATGATTATGGGATGGATATATAGGAGATTTAGTTTGTTTTCTTGCACAAAAGTCACACATGAGGTTAAATGGCTGGTTCCCACATGTAACATCATGTCTAGTGGCTGATTATTGAAGTTTATTGTTGGTATATACCAATAGTAAATACGTATAGAAGCTGGGTATGATACGATTACATATACCCTAGATATACTTGTAGAAATTTTGAGGAATCGGAATGAGAATTCAAATATGGACGGGTTTATAACTGTAAAAGAGGCTCAAAACTGGGCTTTTATTTTTGGGTCAAACCGGGCCAAAATAAAATTTTAAGACATTTTTAATAAAGCAATGTTAGCCCAAAAAAAATTTTCCAAGCTGACCTGGCAGCTCGACCACAGCCAGGGGCTCTGCCCCTTGGACCCCGCTTATCGGGGGCGCTGCCCCCGAACCCCCGTCATAATCAAGATAAGTTCAAACAAGTGTGCACTCCACACTTCCCCAAACTTGTTCGATATTTATCAAGATTATTTTGGTTACAAATTAATCCCATTACACTTAAATCATATTGGTGACATAGATCACCAACACATTATAGATTGTAAGTATATATGTCAAAGAACGTTACATATAGTTATCGTTTTGAAAACTTAAGTTAGTGGTCTCAAAGTATACTTATAACTCATTGTTGTTAGTTCACAATGAAATGTTAAACCATCCTTAAATCATGTTAAATATGTATAGATATGTACATATACATAATCGTATAATTATCGTGTGTTATATAGTTCGTGATATCATCGGTCAAATTGGACGGTCAAACGTTGTGTGAAACTCTTTTCAAAAACATAAGTCTCAACAGTTTGGATTGCTTATCATGTTGGTAAGGTTTATTTTATGTAAATATTAATCTCATAAGTATAAAACGATCGGAAAAATCCGGGTCGTTACACTATGCTTGCATGATATTATGTAAAAACTGCATTCAAGAAACTTATTTTTGATGTAATATATTCTTATTGTAAACCATTATGTAATGGTCGTGTGTAAACGGTATATTTTAGATTATCATTATTTGATAATCTACGTAATGCTTTTTAAACCTTTATAGATAAAATAAAGGTTATGGTTGTTTTAAAAATGAATGCAGTCTTTGAAAAACGTCTCATATAGAGGTCAAAACCTCGCGACGAAATCAATTAATATGGAACGTTTATAATCAATAAGAACGGGACATTTCAGTTGGTATCCGAGCATTGGTCTTAGAGAACCAGAAATTTGCATTAGTGTGTCTTATCGAGTTTGTTAGGATACATTAGTGAGTCTGGACTTCGACCGTGTTTTCTTTAAAAACGATTGCTTAACACTTTTGTTGGAAACTATCAATTATTAACATGTAAATATTATGTGATATATTAACCTCTTAATGTGTTTGACATTGTGTGATAGATGTCTACCACTAGTACAAATTCCATCGACTCACATAATAATAATGAAGAGTCGAATATACTTTGGGAAGATTCACAAATTCCCGAAGAGGAACCGGAAGAAGAGGAACCAGAAGAAGAGGAACCAGAAGAGGAGGAACCGGAAGAGGAGGAACCGGAAGAAGAAGAGGTTCTGGAGGAAGAAATATTGATACCTATAGTAAATCAATTAAATAAAAGAAAATCCTCAACCAACGGACCAAAGTTAATAATGGTCAATGGTGTTTCCGCTGAGGAAGCAAAATATTGGGAAGATTACCAATTTTTTGATGAATCGGATCCCGATGAAGATTCCGATGATGTTATAGAAATTACCTCGACCCAATTTAATAAATGGAAAGAAAATAATAAGAGAAAAGGTATAAAAATAGAGAAACCCGATTCCAACCCCGATGAACTTTATGTGTATCGGCAACATCCGTATTTCCTAAAATGTAACAATGACCCGGGAACCTCTAAACTACCAGGTTTTTCTAAACCATTGTGCAAAATGACGACTCGTATTAGAGGAACACTATATATTCCTAGAAAATTAGGAAAACGAACCAAGTCCGAAGAAGAAGAAACCAGTGATTCAGATTAGAGGGTTGTAATCATGTTGTATATTATATGTATTGTAGTGTGCTTGTACTTTTATGTTCTATGTAAAAATTGCTTGTATTGTTTGTTAATTATCTTTTACGAATCTAATCCTTGTCTATTTTACAGTATAAAAATAAAATAGACGTTAAGGGTAGACAACCGAATATTTTAGAAGATCTACCAGAGGATATGATTGAGGAAATCTTGTCTAGAGTCGGTCAGAATTCATCAGCACAATTAATTATGGCAAAATTAACTTGTCAAACATTTGAAAGACTTTTTCAGAAATGCCTTAGTTTATAAAAGGCTTTCCTTTGATAGGTGGGGTATATCACATTGGGGAGACCGTAAGTTACGCCGTGTTTTCTTTAAAGCGTTAAATGCGGGGAACCCAAATGCAATTTTACGCTACGGGTTAAGAACCTATTTTGACTCAACATATCCCAACATAGGAATTCATGAATTAGAAAGAGCTTCTAACATGCAACATAAAGAAGCATGTTATGCTTATGGGTTAGTGAGGTTCGCTTCTTACCAAAGTGAGAAAAAGAACATCGGATTGCAACTTTTAATTAAAACCTTTCCACAAATGACGAATTCAGTAGTTGGGGTGAGAAACAAGGTTTTTAGATTATTACGGGGCTGTTGGACATTACGAAACCCTCGTCCTTTTGACGACATTACAACATGCTGCCTAGCCAATGGTCATAACAGTTATTTTCTACAAGACCAAGGATGGGAAGTCGTCTTAGTAAAACCAGAATGCATGACTTTTTTCTGGACTTATGAATTACGTGTCTTTATTTCCTTTGCTGAACAACTTGCGTATTAACTAGATTTATCTTCAAAATTGTCCTATATCAAAGTGTACTATATTTCATGTTATACGTAATATAGCGATGTTGTAAGTTTAAAGAATATTTATATGTGATATATTATTATAATCAGTTTTTCATATGGAAGTGTAGTAGTTGAATTGTATATTAGCTACTAAGTATGAACTTAACGGGTAGGTAGTACCCGAATTTAAACTTATAAAACGCTAATATGAAGAAAAAGCTTTTATAAATGAGTTCATATTATGCTACGAAATACTATTGACTACTCTTAATATTCTGTATGATTAAATCGATTCCGTTGGCTATTTTGAAGGAAATGGCACCGACTACCCGACACACCATGAATATGAGCGAAGAGGAATTTCGTACCTTTCTTGCTGTAAACATAGCCACAGTACAGGCTGCGCTACATACCAACAATAACTCTGAATCTAGCAATGCAGATAACGGCGCAAGAAATCATGTAGGATGCTCCTACAAAGAATTCACTGCCTGCAAACCTTTGGAATTTGATGGAACCGAAGGACCAATTGGATTGAAACGGTGGACCGAGAAAGTCGAATCGGTGTTTGCCATAAGTAAGTGTACTGAAGAGGACAAAGTTAAGTACGCTATGCATACCTTCACAGGTACTGCGTTAACATGGTGGAACACCTATCTTGAACAGGTAGGACAAAATGCTGCTTACGCACTACCGTGGTTGGCATTCAAGCAATTGATGAACGAGCAGTACCGTCCTAGAAACGAAGTCAATAAACTCAAGGCAGAACTTAGAGAGTTACGAACACAAGGGTTTGACGTTACCACATATGAACGACGATTCACAGTGTGCCTATTGTGTCCGGGAGCATTCGAAGATGAAGAAGAGAAGATCGACGCATTTGTAAAAGGGTTACCAGTAAGGATTCAAGAAGATGTGAGTTCACACGAGCCCGCTTCTATACAGAAGGCAAGTTGAATGGCTCATAAACTCATAAATCAGATTGAGGGAAGAATTAAAGAGTAGGCGGCCGAAGAAGCCAACACAAAATAACTCAAGAAAAAGTGGGAGGAAAACGGTGACAAGAGTCACCAGTACAACAGCAACAACAATTACAACCACAATCGCAACAACTATCCCAACAACCACAACAACAATCGCAACAATAACCGCAATCCTAACAAAAACTACAACAAACATCCCAACAACAACAACAACTACAACAACCGTTTCAACAACAATAACAATCCCAACAGCAACCTCAATAACAACAACGGCAACAAAAACCAAAAACAGCCATGTCATAGGTGTGAAGAAAATCATCAGGGGTTTTGCACGACATTTTGCAACAGGTGTAAAAGAAATGGTCATAGTGCGACAAAGTGTGAGGTCTATGGACCAAAGTTTAATAGAACTAAAGGAACAAATAATGTCGAAACAAGTAATGACGAAACGAATAGTGTCGGAGCAAGTAATACCAACGCTGTTTGTTATAAATGTGGAAAACCGGGCCACATTATTAGAAATTGCCCGAATCAGGGGAATTCTAATGGGCAGGGCCATGGAAGAGTTTTCAATATTAATGCGGCAGAAGCACAGGAAGACCCGGAGTTTGTTACGGGTACGTTTCTTATTGACGATAAATCTGCTTATGTTTTATTTGATTCGGGTGAGGATAGAAGCTATATGAGTAGAGAATTTTGTGCTAAATTAAGTTGCCCATTGACGCCTTTGGATAATAAATTTTTACTCGAATTAGCAAATGGTAAATTAATTTCAGCAGATAATATATGTCGGGATAGAGAAATTAAATTGGGTGATGAAACGTTTAAGATTGATTTAATACCAGTCGATTTAGGGAGTTTTGATGTAATAATTGGCATGGACTGGCTGAAGAAGGTAAGAGCAGAGGTCGTTTGTTAAAAAAATGCGATTCGCATTATGCGTGAAAAAGGAAAACCTTTAATGGTGTACGGAGAAAAGAACAACGCGAAATTAAATCTTATTAGTAGTTTGAAGGCACAAAAACTAATAAGAAAAGGTTGTTACGTCATTCTAGCATACATCGAAGAAGTTAAACCTGAAGAAAAGAATATCAGTAATGTTCCCGTCGCAAAAGAATTTCCCAATGTATTTCCGAAAGAATTACCGGGATTACCCCCACATTGATCCGTTGAATTTAAAATAGACCTTGTACCAGGAGCTGCACCAATAGCTCGTGCTCCATACAGACTCGCACCCAGTGAAATGAAAGAATTACAAAGTCAGTTACAGGAACTTTTAGAGTGTGGTTTCATTCGACCAAGCACATCACCATGGGGAGCTCCTGTTTTGTTTTTCAAGAAGAAAGATGGTACATTCAGGTTGTGTATCGACTATCGAGAGTTGAATAAACTTACCATCTCGAACCGCTACCCACTACCGAGAATCGGAGACTTATTTGATCAACTACAAGGCTCGTCTGTTTATTCGAAGATCGATTTACGTTCTGGATATCATCAAATGCGGGTGAAGGAGGATGATACTCCAAAGACTGCTTTTAGCGTTACGGTCATTATGAGTTTATGGTTATGCCGTTTGGATTGACTAACGCACCAGCTACGTTCATGGACCTCATGAACCGAGTGTGTGGGCCATATCTTGACAAGTTTGTCATTGTTTTCATCAATGACATACTTATTTACTCGAATAATGATCAAGAGTACGAAGAACATTTGAGAAAAGTGCTAGAGTTGCTGAGAAAAGAAAAACTGTACGCTAAGTTTTTAAAGTGTACATTTTGGTTGGAAGAAGTTCAATTCCTCGGTCATATAGTGAACAAAGAAGGTATTCAGGTAGATCCAGCAAAGATTGAAACCGTTGAAAAGTGGAAAACCCCGAAAACTCCAATAAACATACGCCAATTTTTAGGGCTAGCTGGTTATTACAGGAGATTCATCCAAGATTTTTCAAAAATAGCAAAACCCTTGACTGCATTAACGCATAAAGGGAGGAAATTTGAATGGAAGGATGAACAGGAAAAAGTATTTCAATTGTTGAAGAAAAAGTTAACTACGGCACCTATATTGTCATTACCTGAAGGGAATGATGATTTTGTGATATATTGTGACGCCTCAAAGTAAGGTCTCGGTTGTGTATTAATGCAACGAACGAAAGTAATTGCTTATGCGTCTAGACAATTGAAGATTCACGAGCAGAATTATATGACGCATGATTTGGAATTAGGCGCGGTTGTTTTTGCATTAAAGACTTGGAGGCACTACTTATATGGGGTCAAAAGTATTATATATACCGACCACAAAAGTCTTCAACACATATTTAATCAGAAACAACTGAACATGAGGCAGCGTAGATGGATTGAATTGTTGAATGATTACGACTTTGAGATTTGTTACTACCCAGGGAAGGCAAATGTGGTAGCCGACGCCTTGAGCAGAAAGGACAGAGAACCCATTCGTGTAAAATCTATGAATATAATGATTCACACTAACCTTACTACTCAAATAAAGGAGGCGCAACAAGGAGTTTTAAAAGAGGGAAACTTAAAGGATGAAATACCCAAAGGATCGGAGAAGCATCTTAATATTCGGGAAGACGGAACCCGGTATAGGGCTGAAAGAATTTGGGTACCAAAATTTGGAGATATGAGAGAAATGGTACTTAAAGAAGCTCATAAAACCAGATACTCAATACATCCTGGAACGGGGAAGATGTACAAGGATCTCAAGAAACATTTTTGGTGGCCAGGTATGAAAGCCGATGTTGCTAAATACGTAGGGGAATGTTTGACGTGTTTCTAAGGTCAAAGCGGAGCATCAGAAACCATCAGGTCTACTTCAACAACCCGAAATCCCGGAATGGAAATGGGAAAACATTACCATGTATTTCATCACTAAATTGCCAAGGACTGCAAGTGGTTTTGATACTATTTGGGTAATAGTTGATCGTCTCACCAAATCAGCACACTTCCTGCCAATAAAAGAAGATGACAAGATGAAGAAGTTAGCACGACTGTATTTGAAGGAAGTCATCTCCAGACATGGAATACCAATCTCTATTATCTCTGATAGGGATGGCAGATTTATTTCAAGATTCTGGCAGACATTACAGCAAGCATTAGGAACTCGTTTGGACATGAGTACTGCCTATCATTCACAAACTGATGGGCAGAGTGAAAGGATGATACAAATGCTTGAAGACATGCTACGAGCATGTGTTATTGATTTCGGAAACAGTTGGGATCGACATCTACCTTTAGCAGAATTTTTCTACAACAACAGCTACCATTCAAGCATTGAGATGGCACCGTTTGAAGCACTTTATGGTAGAAAGTACAGGCCTCCAATTTGTTGGAGTGAAGTGGGGGATAGACAGATTACGGGTCCGGAGATAATACAAGAAACTACCGAGAAGATCATCCAAATTCAACAACGGTTGAAAACCGCCCAAAGTCGACAAAAGAGCTACGCCGACATTAAAAGAAAAGATATAGAATTTGAAATTGGAGAGATGGTCATGCTTAAGGTTGCACCTTGGAAAGGCGTTGTTCGATTTGGTAAACGAGGGAAATTAAATCCAAGGTATATAGGACCATTCAAGATTATTGATCGTGTCGGACCAGCAGCTTACCGACTTGAATTACCACAACAACTCGCGGCTGTACATAACACTTTCCACATCTCAAATTTGAAGAAATGTTTTACTAAAGAAGATCTCACTATTCCGTTAGACGAAATCCAAATCAACGAAAAACTTCAATTCGTCGAAGAACCCGTCGAAATAATGGATCGTGAGGTTAAAAGACTTAAGCAAAACAAGATACCAATTGTTAAAGTTCGATGGAATGCTTGTAGAGGACCCGAGTTCACCTGGGAATGAGAAGATCAGATGATGAAGAAATACCCGCATTTATTTCCAGAAGATACGTCAACACCTCCAACTGCTTAAAATTTCGGGACGAAATTTATTTAACGGGTAGGTACTGTAGTGACCCGAACTTTTCCATGTTTATATATATTAAATGAAATTGTTATTTACATGATTAAGTATTTCCAATATGTTAAGCAATCAAACTTGTTAAGACTTGATTAATTGAAATAGGTTTCATATAGACAATTGACCACCCAAGCTAACCGGTGATTCACGAACGTTAAAACTTGTAAAAACTATATGATGACATATATATGATTATATATATAGTTAACATGATATTATGATAAGTAAGTATCTCATTAGGTATTTTAACAATGAGTTATATACATAAAATTGAGTTTATTGAATTAAGAAACTCGAAACGATATATATAACAATTATCGTTATAACAACGTGTTACTAAATACATATGAATCATATTAAAATATTGATACACAATGTTTAATCATGATAAATGATAAGTAAACATGTCATTAAGTGTATTAACAATGAACTACATATGTAAAAACAAGACTACTAACTTAATGATTTCGAAACGAGACATATATGTAACGATTATCGTTGTAACAACATTTAACTGTATATATATCATACTAAGATATATTAATATATCATAATATCATGATAATGTAATAATTTAACATCTCATTAGATATAATAAATATTGGGTTAACAACATTTAACATGATCGTTAACTTAAAGGTTTCAAATCAACATTTACATGTAACGACTAACGATGACTTAACGACTCAGATAAAATGTATATACATGTAGTGTTTTAATATGTATTCATACACTTTTGAAAGACTTCAAGACACTTATCAAAATACTTCTACTTAACAAAAATGCTTACAATTACATCCTCATTCAGTTTCATCAACAATTCTACTCGTATGCACCCGTATTCGTACTCGTACAATACACAGCTTTTACATGTATGTACTATTGGTATATATACTCCAATGATCAGCTCTTAGCAGCCCATGTGAGTCATCTAACACATGTGGGAACCATCATTTGGCAACTAGCATGAAATATCTCATAAAATTACAAAAATATTAGTAATCATTCATGACGTATTTACATGTAAACAAAATTACACATCCTTTATATCTAATCCATATACCAACGACCAAAAACACCTATATACACTTTCATTCTTCAATTTTCTTCATCTTATTGATCTCTCTCAAGTTCTATCTTCAAGTTCTAAGTGTTCTTCATAAATTCTATAAGTTCTAGTTTCATAAAATCAAGAATCTTCCAAGTTTGCTAGCTTACATCCAATCTTTTAAAGTGATCATCCAACCTCAAGAAATCTTTCTTATTTACAGTAAGATATCTTTTTAATACAAAGTAATACTCATATTCAAACTTTGATTCAATTTCTATAACTATAACAATCTTATTTCGAGTGGAAATCTGACTTGAACTTGTTTTCGTGTCATGATTCTGCTTCAAGAACTTTCAAGCCATCCAAGGATCCTTTGAAGCTAGATCTATTTTTCTCATTTCCAGTAGGTTTATACACAAAACTTGAGGTATTAATGATGTTCATAACATCATTCGATTCATATATATAAAACTACCTTATTCGAAGGTTTAAACTTGAAATCACTAGAACATAGTTTAGTTAATTCTAAACTTGTTCGCAAACAAAAGTTAATCCTTCTAACTTGACTTTTAAAATCAACTAAACACATTTTCTATATCTATATGATATGCTAACTTAATGAATTAAAACCTGGAAACACGAAAAACACCGTAAAACTGGACATACGCCGTCGTAGTGACACCGCAGGCTGTTTTGGGTTTGATAATTAAAAACTATGATAAACTTTGATTTAAAAGTTGTTCTTCTGGGAAAATAATTTTTCTTATGAACATGAAACTATATCCAAAAATTATGGTTAAACTCAAAGTGGAAGTATGTTTTTCAAAATGGTCATCAAGATGTCGTTCTTTCGACTGAAGGCCAAGTCTTACTTCCCGACGAAGTAAAAATCTTTGAAAGTGAGTTATAGTCCCACTTTTAAAATCTAATATTTTGGGATGAGAATACATGCAGTTTTATAAATGTTTTACGAAATAGACACAAGTAAATGAAACTACATTATATGGGTGAATGATCGAAGCCGAATATGCCCCTTTTGCTTGGTAACCTAAGAATTAGTAAACCGATCTACTAATTGATGCGAACCCTAAAGATAGATCTATTGGGCCTAACGAACCCCATCCAAAGTACCGGATGCTTTAGTACTTCGAATTCTTTTTTATCATGTCCGAAGGATTTCTCGGAATGATAGGGGATATTCTTATATGCATCTTGTTAATGTCGGTTACCAGGTGTTCACCATATGAATGATTTTTATCTCTATGTATGGGATGTATATTTAAATATGAAATCTTGTGGTCTATTATTATGATTTGATAATATATAGGTTAAACCTATAACTCACCAACATTTTTGTTGACATTTTAAGCATGTTTATTCTCAGGTGATTATTAAGAGTTTCCGATGTTGCATACTAAAATAAGGACAAGATTTGGAGTCCATGCTTGTATGATATTATGTAAAAACTGCATTCAAGAAACTTATTTTTGATGTAATATATTCTTATTGTAAACCATTATGTAATGGTCGTGTGTAAACGGTATATTTTAGATTATCATTATTTGATAATCTACGTAACGCTTTTTAAACCTTTATAGATAAAATAAAGGTTATGGTTGTTTTAAAAATGAATGCAGTCTTTAAAAAAGGTCTCATATAGAGGTCAAAACCTCGCTACGAAATCAATTAATATGGAACATTTATAATCAATATGAACGGGACATTTCAGACGGTGCCGTCAATGACGATTTTGTCAGGTCGCTACAGATGGTATCAGAGCGTTGGTTGTAGGGATTTAGAGTTCATTGGTGTCAACCCCGAGTAATATGGTACATTAGTGAATCTAGACTACAACTGGCATATAGACTTGAAGTAGGAATTACTTGACTACTTGTGCATTTATACTCGAACATTTCTACTCATATCTACTCTTATTTCATCTTAATCTCACGTTGTTTAATTTGATTGACACGCCACCTTGACTATATGAAATAATGTCGAATGCACATATGAATTAGGGTAATATAATTTCCGGGATTATATTACGGTGACTCATATGAACGTTCTGACATTATGACATAAAGAATTTAAGGCGAGTCAAGGAAAATTTTCTCTTTATCCTTATTCCATATCACGGTTAGTATTATTGAGAATACTAATCAACGATATTCTTGTGTTTTGAAGGAACAATGCCTCCTCGCCGGGTACCACGCCATGAGACTTTCGAACAAGCTCTACAACGAATGATAGCCACCGCCGTGGATGCGGCCATGGCCGGTCACTCATCCAACAACAATAACAATAACAACAACCACAACAACAACAACAACAATGGAGCCGGTAATTCAAACGAGGGATGCTCCTATAAAGCTTTCATGGGGTGCAAACCTCACACCTTCGATGGAACCGGGGGACCGGTTGTGCTCACCCGATGGTTAGAGCAAACGGAAGCCGTCTTTAGCATAAGCGGTTGTCGGGACCAAGACAAGGTCAAGTATTCCACTCACACATTCGCCAGCATCGCTCTTACTTGGTGGAACACCTATGTGCAATCGATGGGTACCGATAAGGCCCACGCACTCTCTTGGGCCGATTTAAGGGAAAAGATGATCATCGAATATTTTCCTCGTGAAGAAACCCGAAGGCTCGAACAAGAGCTAAGAACTTTAAAAGCGGTCGGAAACGATCTCAAGGCCTATAATCGATTTTCCGAACTAGCCTTGATGTGCCCAAACCTTGTGAACCCCGAGTCTTTAAGGGTTGAACTTTACATGGATGGTCTTCCAAAGAGCATCAAACACGGAGTAATGTCATCCAAACCCACTAATCATCAAGAAGCTTTGAATATGGCCCGCAAATTGATAGAAACGGTGGACAAAATTGTAGTACCAGCACCTAAAGCCGAGGATAAGTCGGGTAACAACAAAAAAAATGGGAAGCCCCCCAATCAAGCAACAATAACAACAACAACTTCGCCAAGAAGTCTGTCACCTCCGACGGCAAGAAGGGTTATGCTGGAAACCTACCTCTTTGCAACAAATGCAACAAGCATCACTTTGGTGAATGTGGCAAGATCATTTTCCATCGGTGTCAAGGAATTGGTCATAAGGCCAACGAATGTAAAAGTGCCACCCCCGTCGCTCGAAAGGGGCCCAATGCACCAAAGAAGGTCACTTGTTACGAATGTGGCCAAACGGTTCATTATAGAAATGCATGCCCAAAGAAGAAAGATAACCCCAAAACGCGCGGCGGAGCTTTCAACATTAACATCGAGGAAGCCCGAGATGACAATGAACTAGTCACAGGTACGTTTCTTCTCAACAATTCTTATGTCTCTTGCTTATTCGATTCGGGTGCCGATAAGAGTTTTGTATCCAAGACTTTGACTCATTCTTTTAGCACTCCACCACTCCCACTCATTGAAGTGGCCAACGAGAAACTATTGAGTGCCGACAAATTTTATTGGGGGTGTACGTTGAACTTAATGGGTAAAGAGTTTGAAATTGACTTGATACCTATAGAACTAGGGAGCTTTGATGTAATAATCGGTATGAATTGGTTAGTTAAAACGAAATCTCACATCCTTTGCGATCTCAACGCAATCCGAATTCCTATTGAGAATGGTGAACCTTTGATTGTTTATGGCGATAAGAGTTGCACCGGACTCAACCTCGTCTCGTGCCTTAAAGTTAGAAAACTACTCCGTAAGGGTTGTTTTACGATCCTTACCCACGTTAAGAAAGTCGAGTCTGATGAGAATCATATCGGCGATGTGCCAATTGTTAGTGACATTTTCGATGTATTTCCCGACGAATTGCCGGGTCTTCCACCTCATCGACCGGTTGAATTCCAAATCGATCTTATTCCAGGAGCTGCATCTGTAGCACGTGCACCGTATAGACTTTCTCCATCCTAGATGCAAGAATTACAAAGTCAAATCCAAGAACTACTTGACCGTGGTTTTATCCAACCTAGACATTCACCATGGGATGCTCCGATTTTATTCGTTAAGAAGAAAGATGGATCCCTACGAATGTGCATTGATTATCGTGAACTAAACAAATTGATGGTTAAGAACCAATATCCTCTTCCTTGCATCGATGACCTCTTTGATCAACTACATGGATCTCATGTATATTCGAAAATCGATATCTGCTCGGGTTATCATCAATTAAGGGTTAAGGGGGAAGATGTCTCCAAAACCGCTTTTCGGACTCGTTATGGTAGTTATGAATTTCTTGTAATGCCATTTGGTCTCACTAACTCACCGGCGGTATTCATGGATCTTATGAACCGCGTGTTCAAACCATACCTCGAAAAATTCGTTATTGTTTTCATCGATGATATTTTGGTCTATTCTAAAAGCGAAGAAGAGCACGAACAACATCTCCGACTTGTGCTTGAACTCTTGAGACAAGAACGACTCTATACCAAATTCTCCAAGTGTGAATTTTGGTTGAAGGAAGTTCAATTTCTTGGTCATGTTGTAAGTGATCAAGGTATTAAGGTCGATCCATCAAAAATCGAAGCCATTAGCAAATAGGAAACTCCTACTCATATTCGTCAATTCTTGGGTCTCGCCGGATACTATCGTAGATTAATCAAAGATTTCTCCTTCGTTGCTCGTCCTCTAACCGCGTTAACTCACAAGGGAAAGAAAGTCATTTGGGCTACCAAACAAGAATCCGCGTTTCAAATCTTGAAGAAAAAGCTAACCACCGCTCCTATCTTGTCCATTCCTAAAGGCAATGATGATTTTGTTGTATATTTCGATGCCTCGAAACATGGTTTTGGGTGTATATTAATGCAACGAAAGAAAGTCATTGCTTATGCCTCCCGACAACTAAAAATTCATGAACGGAACTACACGACACATGATCTTGAACTCGGAGCCGTTGTCTTTGCACTTAAAATGTGGGGACACTATCTTTATGGAACCAAGAGTACTATCTTCACCGATCACAAAAGCCTCCAACACATCTTCGACCAAAAGCAACTAAACATGAGACAACGAAAGTGGATTGAAACTTTTAACGATTACGATTGCGAGCTTCGTTACCATCCCGGGAAGGCAAATGTAGTAGCCGATGCCTTAAGTCGAAAAGAAAGAGCGGTGCCTCTTCGTGTCCGAGCTTTAAACATCACCATTCACACCAATCTCAATAGTCAAATTCGGGTAGCCCAAGATGAGGCTCTCAAGGATGAAAACATTTCTCTCGAACATTTAAACGTCCTCGCCTCTCGATTAGAAGCTAAGGAGACCGGACTCTGATATTTCGCCGGAAGAATTTGGGTGCCTAGTTATGGGGAGTTACGAAGCCTTATTCTAGATGAAGCCCATAAGTCAAGATACTCGATTCATCAGGGTGCCAATAAGATGTACCATGACCTTAAAGAACAATATTGGTGGCCGAACATTAAAAGGGACATTGCTACTTATGTTGCAAAGTGTTTGACTTGTTCCAAAGTCAAAGCCGAACACCAAAGGCCATCCGGGTTACTTCAACAACCCAAAATCCCGCAATGGAAGTGGGAAAGAATAACGATGGACTTTATCACCAAACTACCAAGAACGGTGAGCGGTTATGATACCATTTGGGTTATTGTTGACCAACTCACTAAATCCGCCCACTTCTTAGCCATGAAGGAAACCGACAAAATGAAAAAACTTGCACAACTTTACATTAAAGAGATCGTAGCCCGTCACAGTGTACCTTTATCGATTATTTCTGACCGAGATGTCCGTTTTGTTTCTAGATTTTGGCGTACTTTACAAGAAGTGTTGGGAACACGATTAGACATGAGCACCGCATACCATCCGCAAACCGATGGACAAAGCGAACGCACAATTCAAACCTTGGAAGACATGCTACAAGCTTGAGTTATTGATTTTGGAAAAGCTTGGGACAAGCACTTGCCTCTCACCGAATTCTCCTACAACAATAGTTATCACACAAGTATTAACGCCGCACCATTCGAAGCGTTATATGGCCGAAAATGTCGTTCACTGTTTGTTGGGCCGAAGTAGGTGATACACAAATCACCAGACCCGAACTCATTCATGAAACAACCGAGAAGATCGTTCAAATCTGAGATAGGCTTAGGACGGCCCGTAATCGTCAAAAGAGCTATACCGACATTAGATGCAACGACCTTGAATTCCAATTCGGTGACTGCGTAATGTTAAAATTCGCACCTTGGAAAGGTGTAACCCGTTTCGGGAAATGCGGGAAGCTAAATCCGCAGTATATTGGTCCTTTCAGAATCTTGGAGCGTGTTGGAACCGTTGCTTATCGTTTAGATCTTCTGCCTCAACTGAGCTCTGTTCATCCTACTTTCCATGTGTCAAATTTAAAGAAGTGTCTTGCCGAACCCGAACTCGTCATTCCTCTCAAAGAGCTTACTATTGATGACAAACTTCATTTTGTGGAGGAAGCGGTTGAAATTGTGGACACCTCCGTCAAAACGTTAAAACAAAGTAGAATCCCGATCATTAAAGTCCGTTGGAACGCCAAAAGAGGACCCGAGTTTACTTGGGAAAGGCAAGATCAAATGCAAAGGAAATACCCTCATTTATTCGTGGATTCGGAAACGCAAGATCTCGAGGAAGAAACAACGACTACTACGCCTACTTAAATTTCGGGACGAAATTTCTTTTAAGGAGTAGGTAATGTAACATCCCGCCTTTTTCCATTTACTTTCCGTTTATTTATTTAAAGTCCGTTATATAATTATAACATCTTCTGTTAAAACGCGTTTTAAAATATCTCGTTTAATTCACGCACCCGCTTTTAAAGTCGAAGGACTAAACTTGCCAAGAGACTAAACTCTTGACTAGGTCAACTAGTCAACCATGAGCTCTCATCCATTCATTCGCCTCCTTCTCTTTTTCAATACTTCAACTTTTTCTCTCAAACACCAATTCAAAGAATCATCATCTATTTCCGATCTAGCAAGTGTTTCACAAAACAAATTACATATTTGGAATCCTTGCATCTTCCTCTTTTATTCCATACCGATTTCATCGCATTTGGGTAACTTTCTAAAATCACTAGATTTTGTGTTCTTGATAATTGTGACTTATAAAAGTGTTAATTAGTGCCTATGGCTCAAGTCTAACATGAATATGTGATTTATATGCTCGATCTTGTTATTTTAAGTAACTAGCATGAACTTGAAAGTTGGTGTGTTTAATTTTTTGATTTGGTTGCTTAAATATTGTTAAATGTTAAAAGTTCATGTATTAAATGTGTTACTAGCATCACTAGCTTCATTTTGATGTGTAGGTTGATTAAGGAAACTCCGTTAACATGATTATTGTTTTGGTGATTTGGGTTAGGGTTTGATAGGCTTGATTATGAACTTTGATGCATTAAATGCTATGAAATGTTGTTGATAAGTGTTTAGTAGTATTGTATGTTTAATTACCTACGAAACGGCGTATTATATGTGTGCATTTAATTCCCGAATCATAAATGTGCATTTATGAACTTGAAGCATTTATGATGAGCATTAATTGATCATTCAATTTGGTAATTTGATTATTGCAAATGATGAATTTGATTGATGAAACGTGTTTAGTTGTAATCCTCGTCAAATTACCTTTCCAACGATATAAGATACGTGTTTTGAATGTTTACGGTTCGTAATTTGTGTTTGAATGAAATTTGGTTTTGAGACTTGGACATTTGAAACAGCCCAGGCACCAGCTCACGCTTAATGTCGCGGCGCGGTCCTCATTTGTTGTGGCACGGCAATGGCCGTGTTCAGGGACTAATCAACTTTACAATTTTTTGTTTAATTCCAACTATGCTACGCACCTCCGATTGACATGTAACATGTTCTAACATGCTTATATATGATTAAAAACCTCAGAAAAATAGTTCGGGACTCGACCCGAATGAAATGTCCCGTTCTTATTGATTAAAAACGTTCCATATTAATTGATTTCGTTGCGAGGTTTTGACCTCTATATGAGACGTTTTTCAAAGACTGCATTCATTTTAAAACAAACCATAACCTTTATTTCATCAATAAAGGTTTAAAAAGTTTTACGTAGATTATCAAATAATGATAATCTAAAATATCCTGTTTACACACGACCATTACATAATGGTTTACAATACAAATATGTTACAACAAAATAAGTTTCTTGAATGCAGTTTTTACACAATATCATACAAGCATGGACTCCAAATCTCGTCCTTATTTAAGTATGCGACAGCGGAAGCTCTTAATAATCACCTGAGAATAAACATGCTTAAAACGTCAACAAAAATGTTGGTGAGTTATAGGTTTAACCTATATATATCAAATCATAATAATAGACCACAAGATTTCATATTTCAATACACATCCCATACATAGAGATAAAAATCATTCATATGGTGAACACCTGGTAACCGACATTAACAAGATGCATATATAAGAATATCCCCATCATTCCGGGACACCCTTCGGATATGATATAAATTTCGAAGTACTAAAGCATCCGGTACTTTGGATGGGGTTTGTTAGGCCCAATAGATCTATCTTTAGGATTCGCGTCAATTAGGGTGTCTGTTCCCTAATTCTTAGATTACCAGACTTAATAAAAAGGGGCATATTCGATTTCGATAATTCAACCATAGAATGTAGTTTCACGTACTTGTGTCTATTTTGTAAATCATTTATAAAACCTGCATGTATTCTCATCCCAAAAATATTAGATTTTAAAAGTGGGACTATAACTCACTTTCACAGATTTTTACTTTGTCGGGAAGTAAGACTTGGCCACTGGTTGATTCACGAACCTATAACAATATATACATATATATCAAAGTATGTTCAAAATATATTTACAACACTTTTAATATATTTTGATGTTTTAAGTTTATTAAGTCAGCTGTCCTTGTTAGTAACCTACAACTAGTTGTCCACAGTTAGATGTACATAAATAAATCGATAAATATTATCTTAAATCAATCCACGACCCAGTGTATACGTATCTCAGTATTGATCACAACTCAAACTATATATATTTTGGAATCAACCTCAACCCTGTATAGCTAACTCCAACATTCACATATAGAGTGTCTATGGTTGTTCCGAAATATATATAGATGTGTCGACATGATAGGTCGAAACATTGTATACGTGTCTATGGTATCTCAAGATTACATAATATACAATACAAGTTGATTAAGTTATGGTTGGAATAGATTTGTTACCAATTTTCACGTAGCTAAAATGAGAAAAATTATCCAATCTTGTTTTACCCATAACTTCTTCATTTTAAATCCGTTTTGAGTGAATAAAATTGCTATGGTTTCATATTGAACTCTATTTTATGAATCTAAACAGAAAAAGTATAGGTTTATAGTCGGAAAAATAAGTTACAAGTCGTTTTTGTAAAGGTAGTCATTTCAGTCGAAAGAACGACGTCTAGATGACCATTTTAGAAAACATACTTCCACTTTGAGTTTAACCATAATTTTTGAATATAGTTTCATGTTCATAATAACAATCATTTTCTCAGAATAACAACTTTTAAATCAAAGTTTATCATAGTTTTTAATTAACTAACCCAAAACAGCCCGCGGTGTTACTACGACGGCGTAAATCCGGTTTTACGGTGTTTTTTCGTGTTTCCAGGTTTTAAATCATTAAGTTAGCATATCATATAGATATAGAACATGTGTTTAGTTGATTTTAAAAGTCAAGTTAGAAGGATTAACTTTTGTTTGCGAACAAGTTTAGAATTAACTAAACTATGTTCTAGTGATTACAAGTTTAAACCTTCGAATAAGATAGCTTTATATGTATGAATCGAATGATGTTATGAACATCATTACTACCTTAAGTTCCTTGGATAAACCTACTGGAAAAGAGAAAAATGGATCTAGCTTCAATGGATCCTTGGATGGCTCGAAGTTCTTGAAGCAGAATCATGACACGAAAACAAGTTCAAGTAAGATCGTCACTTGAAATAAGATTGTTATAGTTATAGAAATTGAACCAAAGTTTGAATATGATTATTACCTTGTATTAGAATGATAACCTACTGTAAGAAACAAAGATTTCTTGAGGTTGGATGATCACCTTACAAGATTGGAAGTGAGCTAGCAAACTTGAAAGTATTCTTGATTTTATGAAACTAGAACTTTTGGAATTTATGAAGAACACTTAGAACTTGAAGATAGAACTTGAGAGAGATCAATTAGATGAATAAAATTGAAGAATGAAAGTGTTTGTAGGTGTTTTTGGTCGTTGGTGTATGGATTAGATATAAAGGATATGTAATTTTGTTTTCATGTAAATAAGTCATGAATGATTACTCATATTTTTGTAATTTTATGAGATATTTCATGCTAGTTGCCAAATGATGGTTCCCACATGTGTTAGGTGACTCACATGGGCTGCTAAGAGCTGATCATTGGAGTGTATATACCAATAGTACATACATCTAAAAGCTGTGTATTGTACGAGTACGAATACGGGTGCATACGAGTAGAATTGTTGATGAAACTGAACGAGGATGTAATTGTAAGCATTTTTGTTAAGTAGAAGTATTTTGATAAGTGTATTGAAGTCTTTAAAAAGTGTATAAATACATATTAAAACACTACATGTATATACATTTTAACTGAGTCGTTAAGTCATCGTTAGTCGTTACATGTAAGTGTTGTTTTGAAACCTTTAGGTTAACGATCTTGTTAAATGTTGTTAACCCAATGTTTATAATATCAAATAAGATTTTAAATTATTATATTATCATGATATTATCATGTATGAATATCTCTTAATATTATATATATACATTAAATGTCTTTACAACGATAATCGTTACATATATGTCTCGTTTAAAAATCATTAAGTTAGTAGTCTTGCTTTTACATATGTAGTTCATTGTTAATATACTTAATGATATGTTTACTTATCATAGTATCATGTTAACTATATATATCCATATATATGTCATCATATAGTTTTTACAAGTTTTAACGTTCGTGAATCACCGGTCAACTTGGGTGGTCAATTGTCTATATGAAACATATTTCAATTAATCAAGTCTTAACAAGTTTGATTGCTTAACATGTTGGAAACATTTAATCATGTAAATATCAATATCAATTAATATATATAAACATGGAAAAGTTCAGGTCACTACAGTACCTACCCGTTAAATAAATTTCGTCCCGAAATTTTAAGCTGTTGAAGGTGTTGACGAATCTTCTGGAAATAGATGCGGGTATTTCTTCTTCATCTGATCTTCACGCTCCCAGGTGAACTCGGGTCCTCTATGAGCATTCCATCGAACCTTAACAATTGGTATCTTGTTTTGCTTAAGTCTTTTAACCTCACGATCCATTATTTCGACGGGTTCTTCGATGAATTGAAGTTTTTCGTTGATTTGGATTTCATCTAACGAAATAGTGAGATCTTCTTTAGCAAAACATTTCTTTAAATTCGAGACGTGGAAAGTGTTATGTACAGCCGCGAGTTGTTGAGGTAACTCTAGTCGGTAAGCTACTGGTCCGACACGATCAATAATCTTGAATGGTCCAATATACCTTGGATTTAATTTCCCTCGTTTACCAAATCGAACAACGCCTTTCCAAGGTGCAACTTTAAGCATGACCATCTCTCCAATTTCAAATTCTATATCTTTTCTTTTAATGTCAGCGTAGCTCTTTTGTCGACTTTGGGCGGTTTTCAACCGTTGTTGAATTTGGATGATCTTCTCGGTAGTTTCTTGTATAATCTCCGGACCCGTAATCTGTCTATCCCCCACTTCACTCCAACAAATAGGAGACCTGCACTTTCTACCATAAAGTGCTTCAAACGGCGCCATCTCAATGCTTGAATGGTAGCTGTTGTTGTAGGAAAATTCTGCTAACGGTAGATGTCGATCCCAACTGTTTCCGAAATCAATAACACATGCTCGTAGCATGTCTTCAAGCGTTTGTATCGTCCTTTCGCTCTGCCCATCAGTTTGTGGATGATAGGCAGTACTCATGTCTAGACGAGTTCCTAATGCTTGCTGTAATGTCTGCCAGAATCTTGAAATAAATCTGCCATCCCTATCAGAGATAATAGAGATTGGTATTCCATGTCTGGAGATGACTTCCTTCAAATACAGTCGTGCTAACTTCTCCATCTTGTCATCTTCTCTTATTGGCAAGAAGTGTGCTGATTTGGTGAGACGGTCAACTATTACCCAAATAGTATCAAAACCACTTGCAGTCCTTGGCAATTTAGTGATGAAATCCATGGTAATGTTTTCCCATTTCCATTCCGGGATTTCGGGTTGTTGAAGTAGACCTGATGGTTTCTGATGCTCAGCTTTGACCTTAGAACACGTCAAACATTCTCCTACGTATTTAGCAACATCGGCTTTCATACCCGGCCACCAAAAATGTTTCTTGAGATCCTTGTACATCTTACCCGTTCCAGGATGTATTGAGTATCTGGTTTTATGAGCTTCTCTAAGTACCATTTCTCTCATATCTCCAAATTTTGGTACCCAAATCCTTTCAGCCCTATACCGGGTTCCGTCTTCCCGAATATTAAGATGCTTCTCCGATCCTTTGGGTATTTCATCCTTTAAATTTCCCTCTTTTAAAACTCCTTGTTGCGCCTCCTTTATTTGAGTAGTAATGTTATTATGAATCATTATATTCATAGATTTTACTCGAATGGGTTCTCTGTCCTTCCTGCTCAAGGCATCGGCTACCACATTTGCCTTCCCCGGGTGGTAACGAATCTCAAAGTCGTAATCATTCAATAATTCAATCCACCTACGCTGCCTCATATTCAGTTGTTTCTGATTAAATATGTGTTGAAGACTTTTGTGGTCGGTATATATAATACTTTTGACCCCATATAAGTAGTGCCTCCAAGTCTTTAATGCAAAAACAACCGCGCCTAATTCCAAATCATGCGTCGTATAATTTTGTTCATGAATCTTCAATTGTCTAGACGCATAAGCAATCACCTTCGTTCGTTGCATTAATACACAACCGAGACCTTGCTTTGATGCATCACAATAAATCACAAAATCATTATTCCCTTCAGGCAATGACAATATAGGTGCCGTAGTTAGCTTTTTCTTCAATAACTGAAACGCTTTCTCTTGTTCATCATTCCATTCAAATTTCTTCCCTTTATGCGTTAATGCAGTCAAGG
Source organism: Rutidosis leptorrhynchoides (assembly GCF_046630445.1). NCBI lineage: Eukaryota > Viridiplantae > Streptophyta > Magnoliopsida > Asterales > Asteraceae > Rutidosis > Rutidosis leptorrhynchoides. Next base: position 428,702,791 of record NC_092334.1, on the reverse strand, counting down.
GTTTTGCTATTCTGGAAAAGTCTTGGATGAACCTTCTGTAGTAACCAGCTAGTCCTAAAAACTGGCGTATGTGTTTCGGAGTTTTCGGGGTTTCCCACTTTTCAACAGTTTCTATCTTTGCCGGATCCACCTTAATACCTTCTTTGTTCACTATGTGACCGAGGAATTGAACTTCTTCCAACCAAAATGCACACTTTGAAAACTTAGCGTACAATTCTTCCTTCCTCAATACTTCTAACACCTTTCTCAAATGTTCACCGTGTTCTTGGTCATTCTTTGAGTAAATAAGTATGTCATCAATGAAAACAATGACAAACTTGTCAAGGTATGGTCCACACACTCGGTTCATAAGGTCCATGAACACAGCTGGTGCATTAGTTAAACCAAACGGCATGACCATAAACTCGTAATGACCGTAACGTGTTCTGAAAGCAGTCTTTGGAATATCATCTTCTTTCACCCGCATTTGATGATACCCGGAACGTAAGTCAATCTTTGAATAAACAGACGAGCCTTGTAGTTGATCAAATAAGTCGTCGATTCTCGGTAGTGGGTAGCGGTTCTTGATGGTAAGTTTGTTCAACTCTCGGTAGTCGATACACAACCTGAATGTACCATCTTTCTTCTTGACAAACAAAACAGGAGCTCCCCACGGTGATGTGCTTGGTCGAATGAAACCACGCTCTAAAAGTTCTTGTAATTGGCTTTGTAGTTCTTTCATCTCGCTGGGTGCGAGTCTGTAAGGAGCACGAGCTATTGGTGCAGCTCCTGGTACAAGATCTATTTGAAATTCAACGGATCGATGTGGGGGTAATCCCGGTAATTCTTTCGGAAATACATCAGGAAATTCTTTTGAGACGGGAACATCATTGATGCTCTTTTCTTCAGTTTGTACTTTCTCGATGTGTGCTAGAACAGCATAGCAACCTTTTCTTATTAGTTTTTGTGCCTTCAAATTACTAATAAGATGTAGCTTCGTGTTGCCCTTTTCTCCGTACACCATTAAGGGTTTTCCTTTTTCTCGTATAATGCGAATTGCATTTTTGTAACAAACGATCTCCGCTTTCACTTCTTTCAACCAGTCCATACCGATTATCACATCAAAACTCCCTAACTCTACTGGTATCAAATCAATCTTAAATTTTTCGCTAACCAGTTTAATTTCTCGATTCCGACATATATTATCTGCTGAAATTAATTTACCATTTGCTAATTCGAGTAAAAATTTACTATCCAAAGGCGTCAATGGGCAACTTAATTTAGCACAAAAATCTCTACTCATATAGCTTCTATCCGCACCCGAATCAAATAAAACGTAAGCAGATTTATTGTCAATAAGAAACGTACCCGTAACAAGCTCCGGGTCTTCCTGTGCCTCTGCCGCATTAATATTGAAAATTCTTCCACGGCCTTGTCCATTCGTGTTCTCCTGGTTCGGGCAATTTCTAATAATGTGGCCCGGTTTTCCACATTTATAACAAACTACATTGGCATAACTTGCTCCGACACTACTTGCTCCGCCATTACTCGTTCCGACACCATTTGTTCCTTTCGTTCTATTAACCCCTGGTCCGTAGACCTCACACTTCGCCGCGCTATGACCATTTCTTTTACACTTGTTGCAAAATTTGGTGCAGAACCCCGAGTGATTCTTTTCACACCATTGGCATAGCTGCTTCTGATTGTTGTTGTTGTTGCGGTTATTATTGTTGTTGGGATGATTGTTGTAGTTGCTGTTGTTGTTGTTGTTGTTGTTGTTGTTGGGCCGTTTGTTGTAGTTGCGATTGATGTTGCGATTGTTGGGATAATTGTTGCGATTATTGTTGTAATTGCTGTTGTTGTTGTATTGGTGATTCTTATCACCGTTTTCCTCCCACTTTCTTTTGACTTGCTTCACATTGGCCTCTTCAGCAGTCTGTTCTTTAATTCTTTCTTCAATTTGGTTCACGAGTTTGTGAGCCATTCTACATGCCTGTTGTATGGAGGCGGGCTCGTGTGAACATATATCTTCTTGGATTCTTTCCGGTAATCCTTTCACAAACGCGTCGATCTTCTCTTCCTCATCTTCGAATGCTCCCGGACACAATAGGCACAATTCTGTGAATCGTCTTTCGTACGTGGTAATATCAAATCTTTGGGTTCGTAACCCTCTAAGTTCTGTCTTGAGCTTATTGACCTCGGTTCTGGGACGGTACTTCTCGTTCATCAAGTGCTTGAATGCTGACCACGGTAGTGCGTACGCATCGTCTTGTCCCACTTGCTCTAGATAGGTATTCCACCATGTTAACGCAGAACCTGTGAAGGTATGCGTAGCGTACTTTACTTTGTCCTCTTCAGTACACTTACTTATGGCAAACACCGATTCGACCTTCTCGGTCCACCGTTTCAATCCGATCGGTCCTTCGGTTCCATCAAATTCCAAAGGTTTGCAGGCAGTGAATTCTTTGTAGGTGCATCCTACACGATTTCCTGTACTGCTAGATCCAAGGTTATTGTTGGTATGTAGCGCAGCCTGTACTGCAGCTATGTTTGAAGCTAGAAAAGTACGGAATTCCTCTTCATTCATATTCACGGTGTGTCGAGTAGTCGGTGCCATTTCCTTCAAAATAGTTAAATGGAACAAGTTAATCATACAGAATATTAAGAGTAGTTAATAGTATTTCGTAGCATAATATGAACTCATTTATAAAAGCTTTTTCTTCATATTAGCGTTTTATAAGTTTAAATTCGGGTAGTACCTACCCGTTAAGTTCATACTTAGTAGCTAATATACAATTCAACTACTACAATTCTATATGAAAAACTGATTATAATAATATTTCGCGTTCAAACTTTTATACAATATTTTACAAACTTACAATACCGCTTATTTTACATAAAGCATGAAATATAGCACACAATAACTTTGATACAAGATAGTTGTGAAGATAATTCTAGCTAGTACACAAGTCGTTCGGCAAAGGCAATAAAGACACGTAATTCATACGTCCAGAAACAAGTCATGCATTCTGGTTTTACTAGGACTACTTCCCATCCTTGGTCTTGTGCAACATAACCGTTATGGCCGTTGATAAGACAGCGTGTTGTAACGTCGTCAAAGGGACGAGGGTTACGTAATGTCCAACAGTCCCGTAATAATCTAAAAACCTCATTTCTTACCCCAATTACCGACTCCGTCACTTGTGGAAACGTTTTGTTTAATAGTTGTAGCCCGATGTTCTTGTTCTCACTTTGGTGAGAAGCGAACATTACTAATCCGTAAGCATAACATGCTTCTTTATGTTGCATGTTAGCCGCTTTTTCTAAATCACGAAGTCCAATATTCGGATATATTGAGTCAAAATAATTTCTTAACCCGTTGCGTAAAATAGCATTTGGGTTCCCCGCAATATATGTGTCAAAGTAAACACATCGTAACTTATGGGTTTCCCAATGTGATATCCCCCATCTTTCAAACGAAAGTCTCTTATAAACCAAGACATTCTTGGAACGTTCTTCGAATGTCTTACAAACTGATCTCGCCTTAAATAGTTGTGCCGAGGAATTCTGGCCGACTCTAGACAAGATTTCATCAATCATGTCTCCGGGTAGGTCTCTTAAAATATTAGGTTGTCTATCCATTTTGTGTTTTTAAACTGTAAAATAGACAAGAGTTAGATTCATAAAAAAATACTTATTAATACAAGCAATTTTTACATATATCATAAAGCATAAGAACACTATATTACATATATTACACCACACGAATACAACTATCTTATTCCGACTCGCTCGTTTCTTCTTCTTCGGTTTTGGTTCGTTTTGCCAAGTTTCTAGGGATATATGATGTTCCCCTAATACGAGCCGTCGTTGTCCACATTGGTTTAGAAAAACCTGGTGGTTTAGAGGTTCCCAGGTCATTGTTACAACTTAAGGACTTCGGGCGTTGACGATACATATAAAGTTCATCGGGGTTGGAATTAGATTTCTATATTTTTATGCCCTTTCCCTTATTATTTTCTTTTGCCTTTTTAAATTCAGTTGGGGTAATTTCTATAACATCATCGGAATTGTCGTCGGAATCCGATTCATCGGAGAATTGGTAATCCTCCCAATATTTTGCTTCCTTGGCGGAAACACCATTGACCATAATTAACCTTGGTCGGTTGGTTGAGGATTTTCTTTTACTTAACCGTTTTATTATTTCCCCCACCGGTTCTATTTCTTCATCCGGTTCCGATTCTTCTTCCGGTTCCGATTCTTCTTCCGGTTCCGACTCTTCTTCCGGTTCCTCTTCGGGAACTTGTGAATCAGTCCACGAATCATTCCAATTTACATTTGACTCTTCATTATTATTAGGTGAGTCAATGGGACTTGTTCTAGAGGTAGACATCTATCACATAATATCAAACGCGTTAAGAGATTAATATATCACATAATATTCACATGTTAAAAATATATAGTTTCCAACAAAATTTGTTAAGCAATCATTTTTCAAGTAAACACGGTCGAAGTCCAGACTCATTAATGCATCCTAACAAACTCGATAAGACACACTAATGCAAAATTCTGGTTCTCTAAGACCAACGCTCGGATACCAACTGAAATGTCCCGTTCTTATTGATTAAAAACGTTCCATATTAATTGATTTCGTTGCGAGGTTTTGACCTCTATATGAGACGTTTTTCAAAGACTGCATTCATTTTAAAACAAACCATAACCTTTATTTCATCAATAAAGGTTTAAAAAGCTTTACGTAGATTATCAAATAATGATAATCTAAAATATCCTGTTTACACACGACCATTACATAATGGTTTACAATACAAATATGTTACAACAAAATAAGTTTCTTGAATGCAGTTTTTACACAATATCATACAAGCATGGACTCCAAATCTCGTCCTTATTTAAGTATGCGACAGCGGAAGCTCTTAATAATCACCTGAGAATAAACATGCTTAAAACGTCAACAAAAATGTTGGTGAGTTATAGGTTTAACCTATATATATCAAATCATAATAATAGACCACAAGATTTCATATTTCAATACACATCCCATACATAGAGATAAAAATCATTCATATGGTGAACACCTGGTAACCGACATTAACAAGATGCATATATAAGAATATCCCCATCATTCCGGGACACCCTTCGGATATGATATAAATTTCGAAGTACTAAAGCATCCGGTACTTTGGATGGGGTTTGTTAGGCCCAATAGATCTATCTTTAGGATTCGCGTCAATTAGGGTGTCTGTTCCCTAATTCTTAGATTACCAGACTTAATAAAAAGGGGCATATTCGATTTCGATAATTCAACCATAGAATGTAGTTTCACGTACTTGTGTCTATTTTGTAAATCATTTATAAAACCTGCATGTATTCTCATCCCAAAAATATTAGATTTTAAAAGTGGGACTATAACTCACTTTCACAGATTTTTACTTCGTCGGGAAGTAAGACTTGGCCACTGGTTGATTCACGAACCTATAACAATATATACATATATATCAAAGTATGTTCAAAATATATTTACAACACTTTTAATATATTTTGATGTTTTAAGTTTATTAAGTCAGCTGTCCTTGTTAGTAACCTACAACTAGTTGTCCACAGTTAGATGTACAGAAATAAATCGATAAATATTATCTTGAATCAATCCACGACCCAGTGTATACGTATTTCAGGATTGATCACAACTCAAACTATATATATTTTGGACTCAACCTCAACCCTGTATAGCTAACTCCAACATTCACATATAGAGTGTCTATGGTTGTTCCGAAATATATATAGATGTGTCGACATGATAGGTCGAAACATTGTATACGTGTCTATGGTATCTCAAGATTACATAATATACAATACAAGTTGATTAAGTTATGGTTGGAATAGATTTGTTACCAATTTTCACGTAGCTAAAATGAGAAAAATTATCCAATCTTGTTTTACCCATAACTTCTTCATTTTAAATCCGTTTTGAGTGAATAAAATTGCTATGGTTTCATATTGAACTCTATTTTATGAATCTAAACAGAAAAAGTATAGGTTTATAGTCGGAAAAATAAGTTACAAGTCGTTTTTGTAAAGGTAGTCATTTCAGTCGAAAGAACGACGTCTAGATGACCATTTTAGAAAACATACTTCCACTTTGAGTTTAACCATAATTTTTGAATATAGTTTCATGTTCATAATAACAATCATTTTCTCAGAATAACAACTTTTAAATCAAAGTTTATCATAGTTTTTAATTAACTAACCCAAAACAGCCCGCGGTGTTACTACGACGGCGTAAATCCGGTTTTACGGTATTTTTCGTGTTTCCAGGTTTTAAATCATTAAGTTAGCATATCATATAGATATAGAACATGTGTTTAGTTGATTTTAAAAGTCAAGTTAGAAGGATTAACTTTTGTTTGCGAACAAGTTTAGAATTAACTAAACTATGTTCTAGTGATTACAAGTTTAAACCTTCGAATAAGATAGCTTTATATGTATGAATCGAATGATGTTATGAACATCATTACTACCTTAAGTTCCTTGGATAAACCTACTGGAAAAGAGAAAAATGGATCTAGCTTCAATGGATCCTTGGATGGCTCGAAGTTCTTGAAGCAGAATCATGACACGAAAACAAGTTCAAGTAAGATCATCACTTGAAATAAGATTGTTATAGTTATAGAAATTGAACCAAAGTTTGAATATGATTATTACCTTGTATTAGAATGATAACCTACTGTAAGAAACAAAGATTTCTTGAGGTTGGATGATCACCTTACAAGATTGGAAGTGAGCTAGCAAACTTGAAAGTATTCTTGATTTTATGAAACTAGAACTTTTGGAATTTATGAAGAACACTTAGAACTTGAAGATAGAACTTGAGAGAGATCAATTAGATGAAGAAAATTGAAGAATTAAAGTGTTTGTAGGTGTTTTTGGTCGTTGGTGTATGGATTAGATATAAAGGATATGTAATTTTGTTTTCATGTAAATAAGTCATGAATGATTACTCATATTTTTGTAATTTTATGAGATATTTCATGCTAGTTGCCAAATGATGGTCCCCACATGTGTTAGGTGACTCACATGGGCTGCTAAGAGCTGATCATTGGAGTGTATATACCAATAGTACATACATCTAAAAGCTGTGTATTGTACGAGTACGAATACGGGTGCATACGAGTAGAATTGTTGATGAAACTGAACGAGGATGTAATTGTAAGCATTTTTGTTAAGTAGAAGTATTTTGATAAGTGTATTGAAGTCTTTCAAAAGTGTATAAATACATATTAAAACACTACATGTATATACATTTTAACTGAGTCGTTAAGTCATCGTTAGTCGTTACATGTAAGTGTTGTTTTGAAACCTTTAGGTTAACGATCTTGTTAAATGTTGTTAACCCAATGTTTATAATATCAAATAAGATTTTAAATTATTATATTATCATGATATTATCATGTATGAATATCTCTTAATATTATATATATACATTAAATGTCTTTACAACGATAATCGTTACATATATGTCTCGTTTAAAAATCATTAAGTTAGTAGTCTTGCTTTTACATATGTAGTTCATTGTTAATATACTTAATGATATGTTTACTTATCATAGTATCATGTTAACTATATATATCCATATATATGTCATCATATAGTTTTTACAAGTTTTAACGTTCGTGAATCACCGGTCAACTTGGGTGGTCAATTGTCTATATGAAACATATTTCAATTAATCAAGTCTTAACAAGTTTGATTGCTTAACATGTTGGAAACATTTAATCATGTAAATATCAATATCAATTAATATATATAAACATGGAAAAGTTCGGGTCACTACACCGAACGTGTTGACTTTTTCGTTGACTTTGACTTGACCAAAGTTGACTTTTGTCTAAACTTAACCAATGCTTGTTTAAACCGTTCTAATCTTCTTGTATACTTATATCTTGCATGAAACTTGACAATTTGATTCACATGCTATATAATCGAGTCATAACGAGCCATAGGACTAATTGAACAACTTTGACCCATCGTGTTTACTGTTTAGGTCAAGACTAGCAATTGTCCTTGCACACGTTTATTTGTGAAGTACTTTATTACTCGTGCACTCAAGGTAAGATCATAGTCCCACCTTTACCCTTTTAAACTTACATTTGGGATGAGAAAATATAAACGTTTCATTTTACAAAGTGAGCACAAGTACGAAAACAAACATTCTACATACGAGTTAGAACAAAAATCCTCAATTCGATTATCATTAGTTACACTTGCCGGGTGTAAGCGAGAACTTATGTTGTATGGCCATACGGGTTTGACAAGCCCTCATTCGGACGGTTCGCTACCGTTATTGGATGAAATATATTTTCTAGAAACAGTGTATGTTCTAACACTATTGTGATGGGGTTCTATGGATGGAAAGTTAAGCCTTGATAATTGGGTGCTCGTGATAACAAATTTTAGAATGGTTTACTATTATTTCAAAGTTATAAATCTTGTGGTTCATTTGTACTTGCTTACTTACTCAAACCTATGATTTCACCAATGTTTTTGCTGACATATTTCTATGTTTTTCTCAGGTCCTTGAACGTTTTGTGATACATGCTTACGCTCATTATTTTGATACTTGCATTGGATGTCGAGTATATATGCATACATGGAGCGTATTTTGGCTACTTTTAAATTGTGTCGCATAGGTTTCATTTGTACTTAACGTTGTAACGTAACTTGTGGTTGAATTATTCTTGTAAACTTTGAAACAATCTTTACATTTGAAATGAATGCGACATATTTTTGGTCAAACGTTATTTTAAAGAGTTACGACCACGTAATGGGACCTAAGTAGACGGCGCCGTCAATGACGATTTTGTCGGGTCGCTACAGCTTATGCCCAAAACACCATAAGTGCAATTTCGACCCATTAACACTTACTTCCACTTTGACTTAGTCAAATCTCACCCGAAAACCCCCATAACCACAATCGACTTGTGATTATTTTCCAACAACTCATTTTACTCAAGGTTTCATCATCGAAACATATTACTTGCATCAATTTACACAAAACCCATTTTGACCTAATCTCAAGTCAAAACACCCATTTTGCAAGCTTACACAATTAATCACTTATAACCTAAGTTAACTAGTGATATTAACACCCGAACATGATTATCAACTAGTCAATTTCATCATCCAACCCAAAACCCACCAACAATGGTTATCAACACCATTTACTAGCTCAATCACCCAATTATCAACTAGTGGGTTTACTCAAGAACACCCAAATCAAAACCCCAAGTATGAACACTAATCATACAATGAAAACTCGAAGTTAAAACTTACCAATACTACCATAACGTAGCTAGGAGCGAGATGAACAACTTTAACACTCGAGCTTTTGATCGATTCAAGCTCCTTTTTCCCCAAATCTCTCTCTAGAAATATCTCTCTCTACGAATGGATGAGAGTTTTTGTGGATTTGAAAGTGATCCAAAACTAGATCCAATTCTGGTATTAAGGCCACAGATCCGTCCTCAAGTGAAATGACCAAAATGCCCTTCATTTAACTCAAAATAGAAAAAGTAGGAATTCTGTCGCAGGGGCTATGCGCGGCGCGCACCCTCAACCATGCGCGGCGCGCACTATGGTCTGAACAGGTTCCGTCAACTTTTCAATTGCGCAAGGCTCCACACACTTTATGTACACCATCTTACATTATGTGCAATAAATATTTGGGTCTTACACGGGGAGGGCTAGATACTAACATTTCTTGCAGGAACATCCCGGGACGTACCATATGGAACGAGATTATCAATGTAGGGAAAATAGCTGATAACATGGGTTCTGGATTCTCAAATGCAATCACCAAAAGTCTTGGTAATGGAGCAACCACATTATTCTGGTCCGATATATGGTGTGGCTCTACTCGCTTATGTGACTCCTTTCGAAGACTATATATGCTCGACACCAACAAAGCTGCCACGGTTGCAGAAAGAGTTACAACAAATGATTTTTCATCCTCCGGAAACTGGGAATGGATCCGTCCTCCTCGAGGACGTGCCCTAAATGATTTATCCAAATTAACTTACTTAATTTCCTCTTGTGTGTTATCTGATAGGTTGAATTCATGGAAGTGGACACTTGACTCGTCCGGAATCTTCACCACAAAAGCACTTGCAAGTTGCAACAATCATTGATAATCTAAAACTCGCACAAACTGCCTCAAATGAAAAAGAATTCGTAATAAAAGCATACCTCAAAAAGCTAACATATTTACGTGGAGGACAAAATTAGAAAGAATCCCAACGAGAGTTGAACTTGAAAAAAGGGGAGTTGACCTAGATTCGATATTATGCCCTCTTTGCAACTCACACGTTGAACCACCCGAACACGTTTTATTCCAATGCTCCGCCTCCTCTAACATATGGTCGCTAGTCCTAAGATGGTGGAATCAACAACTGTGACAACCCGGAAATTTTCAACCAAATTTAAACTTTAATCTTTATATGTTTTCGACACGATAAGCAATATTTGTTAAGTTAAATTTCAAGAATTTTAAACTATGTTCATACATTCATTCAACCTCGACCAAGTTCCAACGATTCACGAACCATTAAACGAATATGATTATATATGTATATGTGTATATATATTATAACTTGAAACGTAAACAAAATATTAGATTAAATACTTTATATGATTGTATCTGTTTCAAAATGTTTATCAATGGAATTAAAAGATAAGATCAAATGATTGAATTATCAGATATATTGAATTATGATTACAAGTCTCTGTTGAAAGGCCCACGTTGATTTGAGAAATCTTTCTATTTTAACAATATTCGGAAAATGGTAAAGTGATTTATAAATAAGAACAAATTGTTAATCATTGAGAACTAGACAAAGGATAGTGGAAGATTGAATCTCATAAAGACTCGATTGATCTATTTAGTTTCAAACGTACAAAAACGTTTTCAGTTTAAAAAGAACTTTATTATTAAAACGTATATAACTTTTATAAATATCTAGAACCACTTTTGACAACTCATTACTTAACTAGTATGATAAAGATAACGATATTTATATTTTATTTTATTAAATATATATAATGATTTAAATTAATATTATATATATTTATACGCGTATTATACGTATTATGTAGTTTTATACTTTTACTATACTTAAACTTTACCTTTACTTTATTTTTATTTTACTTTAACTTTAATAATTCACTTTAATAATTCATACTTTAATAATTCACTTTAATAATTCATACTTTAATAATTCACTTTAATAATTCATACTTTAATAATTCACTTTAATAATTCATACTTTAATAATTCACTTTAATAATTCAAAAATCTATTATAAATAGAATTCAATAGGTTTCATTATTTCATAGAAACTTGAAAATATTTTTCTCTAAACTCTCTCAATTGATTTACATATATATATTTACTCCGTATTATTTCAAGATATTATTAGTATACATAAAATATTACGACGGAGTGCTGTCCGAGTGATTTCGAAATTGTTTTTCGAGTGGGATAGAATTAAGGAAATTATGGGTTATAGCTATGGAGGTGATTGAGTATGGTTCATGGGTATGCTCGTGAGGTCAATATAGTGTTTATCATTTCCATTGCGTCTACGTACCTTTCCTGCAATATTGAATCTCAATATTGATACGTGAGTACTCATAATTTAACTTTTACATACTAATAGTGTATCCCTGACTAGTGCTCGAGTATTTAGGATTATGCATGCTTGTACTTTTGATATTGCCCTTAGACAGGTTAGGTTGAATCTTGAATTAGTTACACTTGCGGTTGAGATAAGGTATAAGATATGCATGTCCTTAGAAAGCTAGCGAAAAATTAAGAACTTTTCCTTTAGATATCGAATGGTTTCGATGAACGGATTAGAAGTTATAATCAATTGAATTTTCGATATTTTTATTAAAAATGATTATTATTATCGTCGTTTTTATCGTAGTTCTAGTTTTATCTTATTATTATCATTATTATTATCTTTATCAATAAAAGGGATTTATCATTAAAAATTGTTATTTTTTTTATTACTATCGTTATTATCGTTAAAGTTATAATTAGTATTATTATTATTATCCAATTATTATTATTATTATTATTGGTATTATTATTATTATTATCATTATTGTTATAATTCAGTAGGCTTATAACTACCTTTAGTGGTTATAAGAACAAAGAGAGAAAAAAGAGAGAAGAAAGAGAGAAGAAATATTGATATTGATATTTCAAGAGAAATGGTGCACCTTAAATGGTTACCATACATGTCTATTTATAGTATAAAATATTACTATGCAAGAAATATAATAATAATAAAATTAACATCCAATCTAGATATTTTATAACACAATCTAGATATTTTATAACACTCCCCCTTGGATGACAATTTTATTAGAGAATAACTAGTACTGCCTCGTTAAAAACCTTGCTAAAGAAAACTCATTGGGATAAAACTTTAGCTAAGGAAAAAAGAGTGCAGCATAAAGTTGACTCCCCCTCAAGTAGGCAACGCCTGAGTTGTTACATCTTCTGAACATGCCTCATGCCAATATTATGAACGTGTGTTCTGAAAATAGCAGTTAGCAGTGCTTTGGTATAAAGATCAGCAGAGTTGTTGATTGAACGTATCTCATTTTAATCTGGTTGTCTTTTACGATATCTTGAGTATATGAGAAAAATCTGAGGTTTTCATCTGAAACTGTATCATCTAAATCTTTTATGTACAAGTTTGGCCCTCGTGATTTGTCTACAGTCTCCTTCATGGTTTGTTCAAACCGTTGTTTCAGTTCCTATTCCCTTTCAGTCTTTTTCTGAGCCTTACCAATATACCATTCTTTTCCATCAAACTTATGACCGTTAAGACCATTTATAGCTTTAGTGCCTCGTCAGCATTTATGTTTTGTTCTGTCATTTTTGATACTCTTCTTTCATTTGTATTATGTAAGCTGTATTATCTTCATAGATAGTTGTTACGCTTTTATAGCGTTCTAGTCCACAAGAATCAATAATGATTTGTATCATTGATCTTAACTAAAATCATTCCCGAGTAGCTTCATGTAATGCAATCACTTCGGCATGATTTGATGATGTTGCAACAAGTGTTTGTTTTGAGAACGTCATGATATTGCGGTGCCTCCATTTAGGAATACATATCCAGTTTGAGATTTTGCTTTATGTAGATCGGATAAATAATCTGCATCTGTATAACCAAACAAATCTTGTTTCGAGTTGTTAGAATAAAATAATTATAAATCAGTAGTTCCCCGAAGGTATCAAACTATTTGTTTGATCCCATTCCAATGTCTTTTGGTAGGGGCTGAGCTGAACCTTGTCAACAAATTAACTGCAAAAGAAATGTCAGATCTTGTATAATCTATAAGATACATAAGAACCTCAATTGCACTAAAATATAGAACTTCCGATCTGTTAAAATTTTCATGATCTTCGCAGGGATGAAATAGATCAGTGTCAATATTGAGTGATCTAACAACAATGAGTTTGTCTTTAAAAAAAAAATGTTTTAAAATCTTTTCGGTATAAGTTGTTTGATGTACAAGTAAACCATTAGGCATATGCTCAATTTGTAATCCAAGGTAATACTTGGTTTTTTCAAGATCTTTCATTTCAAAATAATTCTTTAGAAGTTGAATGATTTCATAGATCTCTTTATTTGTTCATATGATGTTAAGAACATTGACATAAACAACTACGATCTCATATCCGAACATTGTTTTTATAAAGCATACGTGCAAAATAAGTTTATATTTATACCCTTTTTTTTATCAAGTAGTCATTTAATCGGTTATACCACATACGTCCCGTTTGTATAAACCCACTTAGAAATCTTTGTGATTTAATGGAATATATTCCCTTGGGTTTTACATTAGATGCTTATGATACCTTAACCCTTTAGGTATATTCATATATATCACTATTAAGTGATCCATACAGATAAGTAGTAACAACATTCATGAGATGCATTTAAATAACTACCAGGTTGATTAAGTATCTAATAAGTAATTGTATCCATTACAGGAGGATAATTTTTCCTCCTAATTCATTTCTGGTCTTTGTGGGAAATATTGAGTTACAAGTCTAGTTTTGCCTTGTAACTTCATTTGCACATTTCTTTTCGGATAAAAATTCATTTGTATCCCATACGTTTCACATCTTTAAAAGTGATAACGATTGATCCGAAAACTTTTCTTTTATCGAGCGATTCTAATTCAGCTCGTATTGCTCCTTTCCATTGAGCTCAATCATGTCCATTTTGTATATTCAATGACAGATTTTAGTTCCAGATCATTATCTTTATTCATGATGTCATTGTAACATTATATGAAAATATCTCATAGAGATTTTAATTTCATTTCGGTTCCATAATATTGCATAATTTATCGCAATTTTAGTATTTTCATTTACCAATATCCTCTGCAGAAGAAATATTGATTTGTGGTTCTTCTTGAACACTTTCTTTTACCTCATTATCAGCTGATTTTCTTTTTCGAGGATTTTTATCTTCAGAACCAATTGATCTTCCACGTTTGATGCGTGGCAAAGACTCAACAGTGACATTATTGCCAGCTTTTGGAATTTCAATTCGAGCTGGAGCATTTATCGCTGGTATATATGATTTAGTCACTTTTTTTTATATCTGTAAATGCATAAAGTAATTAATTTGCAAGTTCTTGCATATGCATTATTTTTGAACTTTCGTTTCACATTCTTTTGTGCGAGTTCAATATAACTTAATTGATGTTCACATCATGAAGCATCCTTTTTTTATTTCTCCCCCTAATCTAGGGAACAATGTTTTATTAAAATGACAATCAGCAAAACGTGCTGTAAAAATATCACCCATCATGGGTTCAATATATATCTTATGATTGAAGATGTTTTATATCCAAAATATATTGCCATCTTTCTTTGAAGAACCATTTTATTGTGTTGTGGTGATACAATTGGAACATACACTGCACAACCAATGTTCTAAGGTGGGAAATATTTGGCTCTTGGCCAATATCAAGTAGTAAGTAAAAATATTTATGACTTCCACATGGTATAATGCGAATTAATGTCGCAGCATGTAAATTTACATGTCCACATATAAATATTGAGAGATTTGTACTCATTATCAATTGTCTAGTTATTAGCTGTAAGCGTTTATCTATTGATTCAGCTAAACCAATTTTGTGTATGCACATGAGCAACTGGATGTTCAACAACAATCCCTGTAGATATATAATGATCATTAAATGCTTGAGATGTTAACTCACCAGCATTATCAAGTCTCATCCTTTTAATGGTGTAATCAGAATAATGTGTTCTCAATTTAATAATTTGTGCAAGAAACTTTGCAAATGCCATATTACGGCTTGATAACATACAAATATGAGACCATCCGCTAGATGCGTCTATTAGAACCATGAAATATCAAAATGGTTCACATGATGGATGAATTGGTTCATATATCTTACCTTGAATTCTTTCAAGAAACATTTGTGATTCTTTTTCACAATATACTTTTCATTAATCACCATATGTGCTTTCCATTAATCACCATATGTGTTTTTTTTTTTTTTTTATAAATCACCATATGTGTTTTTTTTTTATCATATATCCTTTTCACCATATACGCTTTTAATCATATGCGCTGTGTTTTTCACCATATGCGCTTTTAATCATATGCGATTTTCATCATATGCGTTGTGCTTTTCATCATATTCGCTTTTTATCATATGCGCTTATCATATGCGATGCGCTTTTTATCATATGCGCTTTTTTATGTGAATAGTAAATTAATTAATTTCGTTTTACTATTCATATGAATTAATTTAGATTTACTATTTTGTTAATTGAGTAATATATATATACATCATATACTTGTGACTCCGAAGGCTCAAATGAATTTGACCATATAGTTATACGTTGTACCTTGCACATTAATTTTCAGTAGAAGCTTTAGATGCATATTATTTTCAGTAGAAGCTTTAGATGCACTTTTTTTTTAATCACCAAATACCACAAACACTTTGTTTGCGTTTGTTCATAGTCATCAATGAAAACCATTTTCTTTAATTTTATTTTATACAATAAAATTAACGCATCATTATTCTTTTCAAAAACAATAATCTATTGTTATTGTTCACTTGTGCCATGTTTAACAACAAAAGTCAACAACCTCTGTCTTGTTTGTTGTGGCAACCAAAAACAACCTTTGCTTTTGTTACCGAGAATCCAAGACCAAAAAACAATTAATTTTTAATTAATCTTTTATCAAAACCATAAATGATTTTATTGATCTACGTTGATATGGCCATAAAGAATTGACGGCTGACCTACTTTTGTAAGTGTATTTCGGCTATCATCCCGAAAACGCACAACGACCTTTTTTTTTTTTATGAACTATTTGTTTCATATCTAGCTTAGGCAATTATTGTGAACATTTGGTCCCTATAAGAGCATTTATTTTTTAGACTTTTAGTTGATTTGTACTTGTCACAATTAGGGATAGCACCCGCGGGTCGTGGATGCGGATCCATTGGATCCATCACCCGTACCCGCGGATTTTTTTTAAGAGACATCCAATTGAACCCTTGTTCGTTGAAACAATTTGACTATATTTTTACTCCCCATTATTAAACGGGCCATTTTGATGCACACTCTTAAAAAAATAATTTGTTTTTTAAGTTTTATTATTCAACCTCCTTTTTTCAACGGTCACGTTTTTAACAAAACATTTGACAAGTTTGGAAAAAAGTTTTTTATTGATTATCATCAAAAGTTTTCTATTGTCACTCTACTGGATGGAATTATGGCATACAACCAAAATTGCAACCCAACACTACATAAGAACAAAAAGGTTGTTTTTAATTAACATATGTATATGTGTTAAACTCGGAATAATAATAACTTATTTTAGAAAATTAACATAAGACAAGTTGAAACATTTTTGTCACATTTAGCTCATCAAGTCTAATACTTATCATTGATAGATTTTATCACGTCTAGGAGATGTTTACTTTTTTCTTGTATTAAGTCCTACTTTCATTTACCTTTGTTTGGAAAAAAGTTTTTTTTTTACTTTGCTTTCCCCCTTTCTGTAAAACTCATTTAAACACTTTCTTTGTTTTTTTTTTTTTAAAAAACTTCCTTTTTTTTACGTTACCCGTAAATTATAAATATATAAAAAAAACTTTTTGTTTAAATTTTTTTTCTAGTTTTTAAAAGGCCACTTGACCAATTTTTTAATTCTTTCACAACACCTGATATCGTGATCGTGACCTTTCACCAAAGCAAGAGATATTCTTGATAAACTAAACACGGACTCGTGTTTGAAATTGTCGGCCACAAAAAAATTCATTTGATAAAAGTATATATTTTTTTTTTAGTTATAGAAGGAGACCACTTCATTTTCAATACTTCATTTTTGACAAAAAAAACTATTCCATTTTACCATCCCCTTTTTTTTTCTTACTTTAACTTTTAAGATATACTTTTAATAAAAATACAAACTACTTTTTCTTATTTTAACTTTTAAGATTTACTTTTAATAAAAATACAAACTACTTTTTGTATTTTAACTTTTAAGATTTACTTTTAATAAAAGTACAAACTACTTTTTCTTATTTTAACTTTTAAGATTTACTTTTAATAAAAATACAAACTATTTTTTTATTTTAACTTTTAAAATTATAAATTTAAGAATAAACATTAGTATGCATGAAATAAATAATGATTAATTGCATAAGTAATCATAAATGTTAGATAACATATAAAGACCCCGTCGTATTCGTATTGATCGGAATTAATCTCGACCCATGGTACCGTGTTGTCAAATGACGTGTTGCGTACATAAAGTACCGTGTTGTCAAATGACGTGTTGCGTACAATCATGAGGTCTTATTAACATAAATATAAATGTTAGTGAAGTTAATAAGAGTTAGATTACAGAAAATATAATTCGGGTGGTATAACCGACCATATATAACTTAAATAACATAAATATAAATCAGGTGGTATAACCGACCATATATAACTTAAATAACATAAATATAAATGTTAGTGAAGTTAGTAAAAGTTAGATTACAGAAATATAATTCAGGTGGTATAACCGACCATATATAACTTAAATAACATAAATATAAATGTTAGTAGTCCAAAATTTGATATATTCAAGTCTGAAAATTATTAATAATTTCATACCTTGATTAGTGATTCGTGATCGTTTGAGATATCTTTTAATTACACTAAGCTTTTCGTGCTGATAACGTGTTATAATTCAGTAGGCTTATAACTACCTTTAGTGGTTATAAGAACAAAGAGAGAAAAAAGAGAGAAGAAAGAGAGAAGAAATGTTGATATTGATATTTCAAGAGAAATGGTGCACCTTAAATGGTTACCATACATGTCTATTTATAGTATAAAATATTACTATGCAAGAAATATAATAATAATAAAATTAACATCCAATCTAGATATTTTATAACACAATCTAGATATTTTATAACAATTATTAATATATATATCATTATTTAAAAATAGTTATTGTTATTGTTATTATTATTATTACTATATTATCATTAAGATAATTATTAGTATTATCGTTAATAATGTTATAGTAACTATCATTATTAATATTAGTGTAATTAAAACAAATATTTGTAACACCTAATTATTTTGATTACTATTATTATCATTATTATGAACACGATATAAAAGACGATTAAAAGCTATTAAACGAAACGATTAGGAAATAATGGGTAAGAGTTTCATGATGAAATTAAAATATTATAAGATATTGATTTAGATAAAATTATCGTTCTTATTATTTTTATCGTTACTATTATTATTAAAAGTATCGTTAGTATTAAAACTATCATTTTTACAAAAATTATCATTTTAATAGAAATGTCATTGTTACTATAAAATATCATTATTATTATTATTTTAAATAGAATTATTATTTTAAAGATAATATTAAAAATTATCGTAAATATTAAAGTTATCATAATTAGAATTATCGTTTTATCATAATATCATCTTAGTAATTATAAATATTGATATTTTGATAATAATAATTATTATTACAAAATAATACAACTTTTACTTACTATCATTATAGATATTATTTTATCAAATAAATATGTGATACAAATATATTTTACTACGTGTAATAACTTACTTTAATAATACCTATCATATTATCTTTATGATATTAAATGAACCCTATAAATTTTATTACTTAAATATATATAAACGTATATATTATTATATAAATTTAATATAAAATTTTATTTATTAATAAATAAATTATATTATTTACTCTAATAAATCTTTTAAAAATATTTAAAAATATAAAACGACGATATTTAAACTATATATTAATCATGTATAGATTTTTGGAAATTATTTTGAGTCAAATTTACTTTTGTTGACTTTTGCATATTAGTCTCGAGCATTAGGATTGTGGTACACTATGACTTGACCTAATTTGTTAGACAAATATTGACCAACACATAAATATATATAATTAATTTAGGTTCGTGAATCCGAGGCCAACCTTGCACTTGTTCAATGACGTTATATGTATTTTTACTACGAAATACAGTATGGTGAGTTTCATTTGCATTTTTACCCTTTATATTTTTGGGACTGAGAATACATGCGCTTTTATAAATGTTTGACGAAATAGACACAAGTAATTGAAACTACATTCTATGGTTGAATTATCGAAATCGAATATGCTCCTTTTTATTAAAGTCTGGTAATCTAAGAATTAGGGAACAGACACCCTAATTGACGCGAATCCTAAAGATAGATCTATTGGGCCTAACAAACCCCATCCGAAGTACCGGATGCTTTAGTACTTCGAAATTTATATCATGTCCGGAGGAGGATCCCGGAATGATAGGGGATATTCTTATATGTATCTAGTTAATGTCGGTTACCAGGTGTTCACCATATGAATGATTATTTTTTGTCTCTATGCATGGGACGTATATTTATGAGAACTGGAAATGAAATTCTTGTGGTCTATTAAAATGATGGAAATAAATGATTATGATAAACTAATGAACTCACCAACCTTTTGGTTGACACTTTAAAGCATGTTTATTCTCAGGTATTAAAGAAATCTTCCGCTGTGCATTTGCTCATTTTAAAGATATTAATTGGAGTCTTTCATGGCATATTTTGAAGAACGTTGCATTCAAGTCATTGAGTTCATTAAAGATTATTATTATTAAGTCAAGTTATAGTTGGATAGTGGATATTATGAAATGGCATGCATGCCTGTCAATTTTCGATGTAAAGAAAGTTTGTCTTTTAAAAACAAATGCAATGTTTGTAAAATGTATCATATAGAGGTCAAATACCTCGCGATGTAATCAACTATTGTGAATCGTTTATAATGTATATGAACGGGTCCTTTCAGTTGGTATCAGAGCGGTGGTCTTAGCGAACCAGGTCTGCATTAGTGTGTCTAACTGATAAGTTGTTAGGATGCATTAGTGAGCCTGGACTTCGACCGTGTCTGCATGTCAAAAGTTTTGCTTATCATTTCTAGTCGGAAATCATCTGCTTATCATCCATAGGAAATTATCTGCTTATCATTATTAGTCTAGACACGTCTTGCTACATTAATTGCATGAGTAGTGTATAGATAAAATTCATATCTTAGCGTATCTACTAAATCATATCTTATCGTATCTGTTACTTTAAACTTTGCTTGACATATCCCGCAAATTCCTCCGTAATCTATAAAATCTTTTGATCTCTATATATAGATATCCTATGTAAATAGAATACCACCCGATAGCCGAAAAATCATTTTATATCGAAAAATCCTTTATCCAATCGTACGAAATGGAATTTGTCATCAGTTCAAGTC
The DNA here is from genome assembly GCF_046630445.1 of Rutidosis leptorrhynchoides. Classification (NCBI taxonomy): domain Eukaryota; kingdom Viridiplantae; phylum Streptophyta; class Magnoliopsida; order Asterales; family Asteraceae; genus Rutidosis; species Rutidosis leptorrhynchoides. Next base: position 428,681,870 of record NC_092334.1, on the reverse strand, counting down.
ACTCGAATTCCGAAATGGAATCTCACTCAAGCTCCGAAAGCAGTGTGACCAGAATGGATCAACCAATCAGTCATCACCTATTCTGGATGAATTGGGGATGGGTTCGTAGCCTCCTCAATCATTGGAAACAAGAAGAAGGCGATCCTTTCCATCCACCACATTGCCCTCTTGGCGAAGAACCTGAAGCACTTACCGGCGAACCTGTTCGAGACACCATTTTCTCTCTCATTTCCAGGGTATCTCGTCACGATTATATACTACATCAAATTCTAGATTTTATTTATCCGCTCGTTCCGACCGACAATCATCCTGGAATAATAAAAGAAGTCAACAAACTTCGTGCTCGGGTAGTGGCTTTGGAGAATATGGTGCAGAGATTACAAACACCAGCAGCAGCACCAGCAGCATAATCAGTACCACCAACATCAACGTCAACAGTACCATTACCACCCCCAACCACAACCGCGTCGTAAACCTCAACTCCACAATCTGTCCCACGAGTATCAAGGTCATACGTCCTATAAATAACATGGAAGACCAACAACAACAAACGATGAAGTATTAATTCATGACTTCATCGGAGAAATATTTTACGGTGATTATGTAATCTCTAAAATTTTAGAGATTACTTATTCTAGATCTAACCATAAATCAGATGAGTGGACCGAAATGATAAAAGAAATCCCGACCAGAATGGTGCACGATTTACAAACTAGACTTGTTTTACCAACAGCATCAACAGTACCACCAGCATCACCAGCATCGTCAGTGTTGTCAGCATCAGCATTAGCAGCACCTATAACCTCACAAGCTCCATCAGTTCAAGAATCACCGCGGACATCATTATGAATCAACAACGAGTATATTGTATCAACGAGTTATGAAGAATTAACTCATTTCCACTGAAGGATTTATATGTATATCTTATATATATATATATCTTTAAACCATAATAAATCTTTCCGTACTAAGCTATTATGTGTGAATCTTAACTATTCGGTTAATTCATATTACTAATATGCAATAATGCACGTCCTTCGTCCGCAACTTAACTATCGTTAACTACAACATCTGTCTCAATTCAATAAATTCTAATTCACAATAAATCAAGTGTATTATTCAAATATATGTTGATTTTACACTTTCGTCATCAATGTACTCGAAACTTTTCAGATAACATCATTCGTACTTTGCGAAGTTCACAAGAATTTAATGAAAACCAACATCATGCCCCAACAAATAACGAAGTATTGATTCATAATTTCAATATTATTGAAGTAATACTTATGTAATCTCTAAAGCCTTTAAGGGATTATTCAATTCTAGTTTCAATCGTAAATTAAATGAGTTTAATTTAATATTAACTCATTAAATCGATATTACATCTGAAGAAAATATACATATATATATATATATACATATATATATATACATATATATATATATATATATATATATATATATATATATATATATATATATATATATATATATATATATATATATATATATATATATTTTCAAAAAGACTGTAATAAAAATTCTTTTGTACAAAATATTAATTGTGAAATATTTTTTTAACGGGTAGGTAATACCCGAGAGATATATAAATTTACAATTAATATGTTATATTCTTTGAATCTGATTCAGCAATCATCAACTATACTCACTATTTTCTCAAACAATATATATTCTTTTATAGAAATCAAAACAACCATACTCATTCAAAATTTAATTGCATATTCTGATTTTGAAATCTCAGAATTCAACTCGAGATATGACCGAAATCATCACTCTTAGATCCTTACATCTTTCACAAGCTATACTTTGACTTCAAAACTGTTTTAGAACATCATATGTATATTAACGATTACAATCTGTGTTCAAAACCCTTCAAAATTCCTGAAGACACTTCAAATAATAAACAATCGAGATGATGATCCAACCACATATTAACCACAGTCTTGCATCTGAAAAGCTCTCGAAACCAGAGTCATAATTTAACACATATCCGTGTCAGACCCTTTGGCATTTAATAGCAAAAATAACTTTGCGCTTCCTTTTCAAATTAGTCAGTTTTGTCACAGCTTTAGCAAGTCAACTTCGACTTTTCAGTTGAAACAGTCTTATTATAACCTTGATATAGACGTTGCCTTTTCGTCATCGTTACCGGAGAACCTTTTATGTCTCACCACATTAAAAATAAACTTACCAACAACTTCACTGATCTTTGACTTTCCGAAAAGTCATTATATTTATCGAAACCCCATCATTTACTCATCCGCATCTTGTAACAAGAATTGTCATGCCAATTACTGGGAATTGGCAATTAGTATTTTGAAATCTTGCAGCATGTCTCTGCCAATAGTTATAGGTGTATATATAACGTCTATCTCCTAGACTTATATACTTTGAATGTGAAGTTTCTGAAAAACACCCTAAACTGCGAACTAGTTCTCCGAAGTTTGGAAAATGCTGATGAAGCAGCAAAAACTGTAAACGACCTTAACAGTCAAAAGTTTGATAATAAAGGATAGTGTGTTGGAAAAGCTTAGAAAAAGAGAAGGTTTGGAACTGGAAAACGGATTAAGCAAACCATGAAGGAGGCTATGGACAAATCACAAAGACTAAACCTGCCTTCAAAGAATCCAAATGATTCAGTGTCTGCTGAAATTATTATCAAATACCTTACTCCTGACTCTAAACCCTTGTGAATAATATTCTTCATCATCCTCTGATCTTAGATATTCTAAAATATCATCATATCTTTCATTATAAATATCCTCCATATTTCTGAAGATATTTTCTTAATTTTTCTTATTTGAAATCATTTACCTCTTCGCGCTATCTGTATTACATCATAAAAGAAACTATTTTAGTTTCTAAATTCTGAAACATTCAAGTTTAAAATAGAAATATTTTGAAGTAGTGTTGGGAACTGAAGCATGAATTAGTATAATATAATGACACTTGATCAACGTGATTATATTACAGTAAGTCATGCTGAGTTTCTAAATGGAACGTGATGATTCACAGATCATAACATCATCATGTGCCATGTTATACGACTCTTGTATTCTATTTAACCTCTAAAATATCAAGAAAATATTTCTTGATGATTCGGCCTTTTCCAAGGTATTCTAGTAATTTGACAAATCAAGATCGTGCCATCACAATTTCCTTCCTAGAACATTAACAATGTTCATTTTGAAATTCATATATGTGAATTCTGGACCATTACAAGCGGTGCTTAATCGCAAGAAGAAGAAATGAAAGGACAAAACTCCGAAATAGAAATTGGGGTATAAATTGCAGCAAATAAAAGAGAGCATTAATTGTGAATGATAATGATTATAGAAGACAGAAGCAGAGACTTTGAAATATAAGGGAACATATAAAGCCCAACGATAAACCATAAATTATAAACCATATATATCGATGCATATAGCAATATAAAGACACGGGAGAACTAGAAACACTATAAACCCAAGAGTATAGTAGAAGTAAATAGATTCTTCTGGCGGTAGATGAAAAAGAAAAATGACCGATATGAAAGTTAGAAGTATATCGAGAATCAGAACTCGATGGAGCATATTGATGAATACTTTAAAATATGAGTTGAGGGGGAAAGAATAGAAGGTGATGAAACATGACTAGGAACTTAGAAATCAACAGATTTAACTCACACAATGAAGGAATAAGTGAATCAAAACCTCTAGTGAATAGGTTAAGCTTTTTGGGATTAATTTAGTCATACCACAACTAAATCAAGTGTGATTAGATCAGCACCTAGAGCTATTATTCACCACCTGGGTGATTTGGGTTGAGAGAGAATCAGAGGAGCTCACCAGATCTGAGTGTGTGTAACAAATGAGAGGCTTAACCTAAAATGAAGAACATAAGACTTTATATACCCCTGCTGTTGACTCACCCGTACGATTCATCCATCACACATACGAGTTGGCTTCATCAGCCGTACGGGTGATCACTCACTTGTGTCTTCTTATTTAGGTCGTAATTGTGACTTAGCTCAACATCAACCATGCGTATGAGCCTGTCAGCTGTACTAGTGAGGCTTCACTCGTATGTCTGACTAAGTCTAACATAGTCAAACATCTAAATCTCATTCCTGCAGTTCCTGTAACCACATACAAACACGGATAGTATAATAACGAACAATCATGGTGGCCTGTAAACTGTTGTACCTACAATGGACATGGGTAGATGTCTAGGGACTTGCATAAAATGCATCAACAGAAGGTGTGAGTTGTAAGGAAACGAAGGAGGTGAATTTATAAGAAAACCTCCGACAGAACAATTAAAATGGACGATCGCATTTAAAGCGGATCCTAATTCCCTTGATTACCGGAGAGTCAAATCTTATTAAGAAGATTTTCTTCAAATCCCTTGAAATCTGGGAATCAATCATATCTACGTCAAATGATAAGATGAATCTACACTTACTCATTTCACTCTTCTATGTTAGCTTCATTCGTACTCTTCATTTAAATGGATTGTTTATCCAAATTATTCGCTGATAATAAAACTCTAATTTTCAGCCCGTATGCATCATGAAAACATACTTATTATCATTCACGACCTTTCCACTCAAATTTCGGGACGAAATTTCTTTAACGGGTAGGTACTGTGACAACCCAGAAATTTTCAACCAAATTTAAACTTTAATCTTTATATGTTTCCGACACGATAAGCAATATTTGTTAAGTTAAATTTCAAGAATTTTAAACTATGTTCATACATTCATTCAACCTCGACCAAGTTCCAACGATTCACGAACCATTAAACGAATATGATTATATATGTATATGTGTATATATATTATAACTTGAAACGTAAACAAAATATTAGATTAAATACTTTATATGATTGTATCTGTTTCAAAATGTTTATCAATGGAATTAGAAGATAAGATCAAATGATTGAATTATCAGATATATTGAATTATGATTACAAGTCTCTGTTGAAAGGCCCACGTTGATTTGAGAAATCTTTCTATTTTAACAATATTCGGAAAATGGTAAAGTGATTTATAAATAAGAACAAATTGTTAATCATTGAGAACTAGACAAAGGATAGTGGAAGATTGAATCTCATAAAGACTCGATTGATCTATTTAGTTTCAAACGTACAAAAACGTTTTCAGTTTAAAAAGAACTTTATTATTAAAACGTATATAACTTTTATAAATATCTAGAACCACTTTTGACAACTCATTACTTAACTAGTATGATAAAGATAACGATATTTATATTTTATTTTATTAAATATATATAATGATTTAAATTAATATTATATATATTTATACGCGTATTATACGTATTATGTAGTTTTATACTTTTACTATACTTAAACTTTACCTTTACTTTATTTTTATTTTACTTTAACTTTAATAATTCACTTTAATAATTCATACTTTAATAATTCACTTTAATAATTCATACTTTAATAATTCACTTTAATAATTCATACTTTAATAATTCACTTTAATAATTCAAAAATCTATTATAAATAGAATTCAATAGGTTTCATTATTTCATAGAAACTTGAAAATATTTTTCTCTAAACTCTCTCAATCGATTTACATATATATATTTACTCCGTATTATTTCAAGATATTATTAGTATACATAAAATATTACGACGGAGTGCTGTCCGAGTGATTTCGAAATTGTTTTTCGAGTGGGATAGGATTAAGGAAATTATGGGTTATAGCTATGGAGGTGATTGAGTATGGTTCATGGGTATGCTCGTGAGGTCAATATAGTGTTTATCATTTCCGTTGCGTCTACGTACCTTTCCTGCAATATTGAATCTCAATATTGATACGTGAGTACTCATAATTTAACTTTTACATACTAATAGTGTATCCCTGACTAGTGCTCGAGTATTTAGGATTATGCATGCTTGTACTTTTGATATTGCCCTTAGACAGGTTAGGTTGAATCTTGAATTAGTTACACTTGCGGTTGAGATAAGGTATAAGATATGCATGTCCTTAGAAAGCTAGCGAAAAATTAAGAACTTTTCCTTTAGATATCGAATGGTTTCGATGAACGGATTAGAAGTTATAATCAATTGAATTTTTGATATTTTTATTAAAAATGATTATTATTATCGTCGTTTTTATCGTAGTTCTAGTTTTATCTTATTATTATCATTATTATTATCTTTATCAATAAAAGAGATTTATCATTAAAAATTGTTATTTTTTTTATTACTATCGTTATTATCGTTAAAGTTATAATTAGTATTATTATTATTATCCAATTATTATTATTATTATTATTGGTATTATTATTATTATTATCATTATTAATATATATAAATCATTATTTAAAAATAGTTATTGTTATTGTTATTATTATTATTACTATATTATCATTAAGATAATTATTAGTATTATCGTTAATAATGTTATAGTAACTATCATTATTAATATTAGTGTAATTAAAACAAATATTTGTAACACCTAATTATTTTGATTACTATTATTATCATTATTATGAACACGATATAAAAGACGATTAAAAGCTATTAAACGAAACGATTAGGAAATAATGGGTAAGAGTTTCATGATGAAATTAAAATATTATAAGATATTGATTTAGATAAAATTATCGTTCTTATTATTTTTATCATTACTATTATTATTAAAAGTATCGTTAGTATTAAAACTATCATTTTTACAAAAATTATCATTTTAATAGAAATGTCATTGTTACTATAAAATATCATTATTATTATTATTATTTTAAATAGAATTATTATTTTAAAGATAATATTAAAAATTATCGTAAATATTAAAGTTATCATAATTAGAATTATCGTTTTATCATAATATCATCTTAGTAATTATAAATATTGATATTTTTATAATAATAATTATTATTACAAAATAATACAACTTTTACTTACTATCATTATAGATATTATTTTATCAAATAAATATGTGATACAAACATATTTTACTACGTGTAATAACTTACTTTAATAATACCTATCATATTATCTTTATGATATTAAATGAACCCTATAAATTTTATTACTTAAATATATATAAAAGTATATTTTATTATATAAATTTAATATAAAATTTTATTTATTAATAAATAAATTATATTATTTACTCTAATAAATCTTTTAAAAATATTTAAAAATATAAAACGACGATATTTAAACTATATATTAATCATGTATAGATTTTTGGAAATTATTTTGAGTCAAATTTACTTTTGTTGACTTTTGCATATTAGTCTCGAGCATTAGGATTGTGGTACACTATGACTTGACCTAATTTGTTAGACAAATATTGACCAACACATAAATATATATAATTAATTTAGGTTCGTGAATCCGAGGCCAACCTTGCACTTGTTCAATGACGTTATATGTATTTTTACTACGAAATACAGTATGGTGAGTTTCATTTGCATTTTTACCCTTTATATTTTTGGGACTGAGAATACATGCGCTTTTATAAATGTTTGACGAAATAGACACAAGTAATTGAAACTACATTCTATGGTTGAATTATCGAAATCGAATATGCCCCTTTTTATTAAAGTCTGGTAATCTAAGAATTAGGGAACAGACACCCTAATTGACGCGAATCCTAAAGATAGATCTATTGGGCCTAACAAACCCCATCCGAAGTACCGGATGCTTTAGTACTTCGAAATTTATATCATGTTCGAAGGAGGATCCCGGAATGATAGGGGATATTCTTATATGTATCTAGTTAATGTCGGTTACCAGGTGTTCACCATATGAATGATTATTTTTGTCTCTATGCATGAGACGTATATTTATGAGAACTGAAAATGAAATTCTTGTGGTCTATTAAAATGATGGAAATAAATGATTATGATAAACTAATGAACTCACCAACCTTTTGGTTGACACTTTAAAGCATGTTTATTCTCAGGTATTAAAGAAATCTTCCGCTGTGCATTTGCTCATTTTAAAGATATTAATTGGAGTCTTTCATGGCATATTTTGAAGAACGTTGCATTCAAGTCATTGAGTTCATTAAAGATTATTATTATTAAGTCAAGTTATAGTTGGATAGTGGATATTATGAAATGGCATGCATGCCTGTCAATTTTCGATGTAAAGAAAGTTTGTCTTTTAAAAACAAATGCAATGTTTGTAAAATGTATCATATAGAGGTCAAATACCTCGCGATGTAATCAACTATTGTGAATCGTTTATAATGTATATGAACGGGTCCTTTCAACAACAACTTACAATCACAAACACGGAAGAAGCTCTCTCGTCCATACAACCATTCTCAAACAACTCATTAGGATCTATTATTTGGCAAGCAACCAAATGGACATGTAATTATATAATATGGAAACACAGGAATCTCAAGGTCTTTTGCAAAAAATATTGGATCCCCGCCACTATCCTATCCGAAATACAAGCACAAAGTTTCAGTTGGACATCCAAACGGTGTAAAAAGGCATCACTCGAGTGGCAACAATGGCTAATAAATCCATCATCGTATGCTTGCTAAACACCACAGCTTCGAACAGAGGTTGGCTAATAACCATCCATCTCCTTGTTTCCTAGTGTAACACCTCCAAGTTGTGCTCCTTTCGATTGTTGTCTACATTTGGCTATTTTGATCCCGAGATTAAATGGGTTGATCTGGGTTACTTTTGTTGTCGTCTGATCGGCACTACTGCCCACCTCCGCCCAACTTGTTTTTCAAGTTCTATCGTGGTCAAAATTCCACTTGTAGTCACTTTTATATCTTTATATTGTAGATTTCAAACCTGTTGTATAGTCATATTTAGGCACAACATGTAAAAATCGTTGTATTAATAAAAGTTTTGCTTGCTTTAAAAAAAAAAAAAAAGTGTAGGTATTTCAAAACATTAATATTAAATTTTATATCTTATATTTCAAAGACATAAGTTTAGAAATGTAATTAATATTTATTAATAGTTATATATGATTATGAATTAAAAACTATAAGTAAAATAAATGAATTTTTTTTATTATAACTTAGCATTAAGTGTTTTTTTCGTGTCGATTCTTATCATTTTATAATTTTTCAACAGTTCCAGCTAATTTGTCAAACACCTAACTATATTTAAGAAACTGTAGTTACCAATTATCAACTAATAACTACCCCCTACCAACTTTCAACTTTTAATTTTAGCTATCAGCTCTTTTACACCTTTTACACTTTGAAGAGCGATTTTAACATTTTATATTTTTGTGCCCTTGGAACTAAAATTAGTAAAAAAGTGAACTTTTAACCTCTTTTTGTCTTTGTTCAACTCATTATCTATTTAGCCCTCTTTTTGTTAACAAAGGACTGTTCAACCATACAGTCTTGTTTCTTGGCGGAATTCTTTTCAATTGCCAGCTTCAACAACTTGATTGCACTTCTTGCGTCCCTTTCTTTTCAAGAATTTAAAGCAACCACGTCATTTATACGAGTTTAGGTACACATTATTTTACATTTATTATTAATATTAATTACTTTGTTATTGATGAACATTTCAAAGTTTCCACCTTTTTTTATTATTTGAAATGGGCTTTCATTAAGATCGAAATCTAAATTTTGTTCATTCATTCTTGGAGCAAATCTTGGGTTCTTTAGTTTGTATCAAGGGTTTTCTTTTTATAGCATTGGTAAGTGTTAAAAATCGTTAATTTCGATAGTTTTTGGTTGATGTTTGATTCTTGGATTAGGGTTTGCAAGAAGACTATAATTGGGGCTTTTTATTTTGGTTAAATTTGATGGGGTTTTCATTCTTTAAGGGTTGTGGTTGTGAAAACTGGTTAGATTAGTTATTTGTAACCCTGTGGAAGGGTGATAAAATGGATAAATGGATGGTTGCAGTTGCTGCTGGTGCTGGCTATATATCTCAGCATTTTAAGAAAATTAAGCAGGCTGATGGGTCAGTTAAAACCGAATCATCAATTGATGGTTCATCGAGGGTCGTCGAACCCGAATCCCCGAACCAACCATCCGACAAGAAATGTCCCTTTCGCAGGTTATCAAGAAAAGAAAGTATGAAAAAAGATGACTTTGAAGGTAAAAGTGAGACTTCTACAAGTGATCTTGATGTCGAAAAGGGGATGAATATAGGGACTTATGAGGGTAGTGGTGTATTTTCTTCATCAAGTCTATTTTCGGGCTTTATCGGTGGTGATGGAGTAAGTGAAGGCATCGTTGAATTACCGAATAAACCCTTGAAAAATACAAGTAGAGTGTCTATTAGACGTAGACGTAAATTTGGTGTAGCCGTTAGACCTTTAAGCTCGTTAGAAAGTTGCGTTATGGCTCAATTACAAACAGAGCATGTTGAAATGAAACGTTCTAAGCAGACTGTGAGGCCTTTTGTTGTGACTGATGGCAGTAATGTAATTAATAGATCTAGTGACGATTCTTTTGTTGTGCCAAATAATGTTGTTGAAAAGAAGCTGCAAACGCGTTCAGAAGAAAAAGTAGGATTGTCTGATGCAACGTTATTTGTTTGTCTTGGGATGTCGTTTGGTATATTATACTCTTTTATGGCGAATAAACTTGAGGTGGAAAAATTGAATCGTTTGTTGAAGCAGAAAGAGAATTTGGTTCAAGATCTTGAAGAGGAACTTGAGATGAAAGATTCGTTACTCATGCAAGAGCTTACTATCGATGATGATCATAAATTAGAAAAAGTCAATGGTTATTCCTTTAATCATGGATCGCCTTTTTCGGCATCTAATGAGCATGATAATGAAGAATCGGTTGTTATGACTATAAAAGATGATTCTTTTAAGGAAATTGAAGCAGAGCTTGAAGCTGAACTTGAGATGCTTGAACAGAATATGACTTCATCCGCCGTACAGAGAAAGATTTCCAATCTCGTTGAGGTAATTAATCTGCGTACTTAAACTTGGTAGTATTTGTTTTGTGCGCAATGATTCAAAATACTTTTGTAAAAACCCTCGATTAATCCCCGATTACTCCTTTTTAAGAACAGACCGATCTGATTTTCCAAAATTCGATTAATTAATCGGTTTTGGTTAATGGGTCAAAATCGGATTTGTTAGTCAAAGTCGGTCAAAGTCAAAGATGTTCCACATTTTAACATGTATTTAAACTAGAATTGAAGAGGTTTTGAACAACTGAACGATTATGTTTATGTTTTTAGACAATTATTTTACAGTTTATGTTTATGCTTTTTTTCTATATCTACGCATGTAATTTTGAAATTTATTATTTAAATGTATAAAAAGTCTAATCCGATTAATCCCTGAATTGTCGATTACTCCCTCCAAATTCCCGACCGAGTACTCCCCAAATTGCGAGTTTTGCAATCTTGCCTCAAATAACGTTTTCCATTTTACATCACTTTAGTGGTTTATTCTTTTCAATAAGACTCCGTTAAGTGCCTTATAATGTATCGAATGTTGCCCTTAAATTCTAGTGTATGTATCCCACTTTTAACGTGTCCACTGTATGTGCTACGTGTCCACCGTATGTGCTACACTTTTAACTATTGCTACTGTACGTAGTCCATGACTTCTTCATCAAACGTCAAGTAACGAGGAATTTTGGTTAACGTGGCAGCCACATAAGTTGCCACGTCATTGAAACCATTGTAACATTACTAGTTTAGAAGGTATTTGAGGCCAGATACATACAATAGCAATAATTGAAGGTTTCATACAATATTATCGAAATTTTTAAAGTTGTTACATGCAATAATTTTTTGGGTAAACTTGATACATTTTCATACACTTGACTCATTAATCTATATAATTAAGGGATATTAACAAAAAATGCCCATTTAACAAACAAATTATAACATTCTGCCCAAAAAATATAAAAGTTGCAAAAAAATGAGGTCCAATTTGAATAAATAACACAAATCGCAAATTGCACATTTGTACCTAAAATGCAAATCGCAATATGAGGTCGAATTACAAAATTCTTTTGAAAACTTCAAGAGTTATCCAACAGATAGATCTAAAAAAAATACACAAATAAAAAAAATGATCACTAAATCGGAGCTAAGAATCAAATAATATGACCTTCGGTCGCGATCTGAATTTGGGGCCACGAGCATTTGCAAATGCCATACGCAAATGGGTTCACAATTTGAAAATGACTCTTGCGATTTGCAAGGGCATTTTTGCAACTGTTTTATATTTTGGGCAAAATGTTTTAATTCTTTCGGGAAAAGGGAATTTTTGTTAAAAATCCCTATAATTAATCAAAAGACTTCGTTATCTGTAGATTTACGTATTTGATTTTGTAAGTAATCCTGGTGCACAGTAATAATTTACATGAACTGTTAACCTTCTGCAGATAGACCCAGACTTCGAGCTGGGCGTGTCCCAGGGTGAGTTAAGGGCTGACATGTTAGATTGGCAAGCTAACACCAATAAAGATGAAAGTGGAAGCACGAGTACAACTCATTCTGCAAACTACGCAGTTTCGCCAAGAGAACTGAGTTTACGCTTACACGAGGTTCTTCAATCGCAACTTGAAGAACGTATCAGAGAATTGGAAGCAGAACTCGAAAGCAAACAAACCCAAAATCACAAATCCTGGAAAGAATTATCAAGCAGTGATGCAGGAGATGAATACCATATAGATGAACCAGTGGTTTTGAATCTATCAGGTGAAGCTTTAGATGCTTATAACGAGGCATGTAACGAGTTTGCAAAGTTTGAGGAATCAGATGAAGAGATTGTTGAACGAACGCCTGTTTATAAAAGGGATGACGATTGGTTACGATATGGTGGTGGTACGAGTGAAGATGATAAAGATTTCGATGAAGATGAAATGGAGAAGATGTTGATAAAACATATTGTTGAAAAAGCAAGAAAAGGGTCTCCTGCAATTTTGAATGCACAAAGGGTGTTGTTTTCTGAATAAAGTTTTGAAGTTGAGAAACTTAAAAATTCTGTTGTAGACATTAGGTGAAGGTTTATGATAGTATATTGTTTTATTTTATTAAGTGATTATTTACAGCAAATTAACATGTTTTTATCTTCTTTTTGGGAAATGGAACATAGTATGGAATATGAACCATTGCAAAACTTGTAATTTTAGGTTAAAATGAGATTGATGATTTGAACACCTCATCTTCACTCAGATCATATGATGTCTTGGCTGAATTTTTGCAAGTGAAACACAATAGAAAGGATCTGTTTGAATTGTGTTGTATCAACTTCATTATCCAATAGTAAATGATCAAAACATTAGAACACACGCACTTGCTTTCCTTGAATGCCAAAGATCGTGCAATGAACTTTCCATTGAACACAAGAATTCAAATACTACCATTTCTATGGAGGTCACTAGAAGTTGGACGTGTATTAGAGAAGGCTAATGGTGAAGGGTGAATTAACCACCACCCATGATTCATAAAGGGCAAAATTCCCAAAATTTTCTGATAAAAGGAATATGTATATTTTCCCTTTGCTACAAGGGTCTTGACTTTAATTTTATGCGCGCAAAAAAAAAAAAAAAAAAAAAAAAAATATTTGATTTCAAAAAAAATCAAATTCAATGAAGGTAATATTCGTTTAGGTATCCATATGGGCGTCACCTCATTGATAAAGTGGTAACTGGAAATTAGATATTTGAACTGAAAAAGTAGGCAAAAAAATTGGATGACGTGGCATAAAAAAATTGAATGATGTGGCGCCACCTCATCGTAGTCGATGAAGTACCGTCTATGTGGATGCTCACTTTTGTTTACTTTTTTCTTTCAAATCATAATCGTTTCCGTGCACCAAATTCAAACGGAACCTTTATGAGAGGAGAAATCGATATCTTTATTGAAAAATCATTATTTTTACGTTCGTTTTTGGGATAGTTGTCGTAAAACTAGATTTTGGGAATAGGAATAGAGACCAACTGCCCAAGAAGGGATGACGAGAAGAAATAAACTGCAGAATTAGAAATGAAAAAGGCAGATCTCAAATGAGAATAAATAGAAATGAGCGTTGAGCGTCTTTTAGAGTCTTGACCACCAGCATGAGCAAGTGTCGTTTCGAGTTTTGACCACCATGAAGAGCAGTTTCAAACTCTGTTTGCAGCAAAAAAGGACATGATGGAAGCAAAGAGACGTGTGGTCTTCACCATACCTCGACGAAATGAAAAAGCAAGACCTCAATGAGATAATAGAATTGGGCAGTGAGTTTTTTAAGTGTAAAGACAAGCAGTTTCAAATTCTCCCTACAACGAAAGGACAAAATTGAAGCAAAGATACAAGGTCTTTGCATACGGATGTCCATTTGTAGTACATGTTTACCCATTAAGCCACTAAATTCTGTAGTTCTGTTGTGTTTATTTATCATATGTATAATTCTATGCAAGTATTGTAAAGAGACACAATGAATAAAATAAAAGCCACATAAAATGTTGACAGAAATAAACGGAATCGATCTTTTATCTACTAAACCACAAGAACAACTGTTCTTGCAAGCATGAATCAAGTTTTACCCGATTGAGACCGAAATCAAGAAGTTTTACATAAACTCAAATTCCAGAAAATAAACACTTGAAAATAACACAATACTAAGCTGCAAAACAGCAGTCCATTTATAAATAAAGTCAACTCATGGGTCAAGCCCTTTTAGCAAACTCATCAGGCTCATCATGATCCCCGTAGCTTCCTTCTACTGGACCATCATCTGCACCAAAAGCTCTTCCAGCATCAGCACTATCATTACCAAAGCTATCACCACCACCAACAACAAAGTTTTGACCACCCCCATAACTACCTCCACTATTTCCACCGTAGCCACCACTACCAAAGGTATCACCACCAACAGCAGCATCACCACCATAGCCACCACTACCGCCACCACCATAACCGCCACCACCACCACCGTAACCACCACCGCCACCTCCATAACCACCGCCTCCATAACCACCGCCTCCACCACCATAACCACCACCACCAAAACCACCGCCACCTTGTGGTCTATCATTTGCATAGTTGACTCTCACCGTTCGACCATGCAACTCCTACAAAATTTTAACAACAATCATTTACAGATAATACTTCAAAGCATCTCCCATTTAATGTAAACCAATCCACATATGGTTTTCTTACTTCTTTAATATTTGATAAAAAACCAATTCTTTTTAAATATAAATGTAATACCACAAGACAGGGTGTATCATAAAACATCCATCCAAAACACTAACAATACAAAACAAAACCAAAAAAAAAACAAATACCCGTTGATCCATCGCCTGGATTGCAGCAGAAGCAGCCTCAGAGTCACTAAAAGTAACAAAACCGAAACCTCTGGACCTGCCAGTTTCTCTATCCATGATCACTCTAGCTGTTTCACACCATAAAAAACCATGAGAGATATAACATAAAGTGTAACTTCGGCTAATCAAAACAAAATATAATAACTTCAGCTAATCAAAACAAAATATAAAGAATTTATAAAATACAACATGTTCCTTACTTCACTAAATTAACTAATACAGTCATACCTTCATGGACTTCACCATACGCGCTAAAAGCTTCTCGTAAGCTCATATCATCTGTAGCCCATGCCAATCCTGCAACAACAAAAAAACAGCAAAACTCATTATATAGACTGAACAGACTCACTACACTAACTTGATCAAAAAAAAAAAAAATTGATATTACCTCCAACAAAGACCTTCGGACTCGAAGACATACATCTTAGCATTTGAAAAATAGATGGACTTGCTACTGACATTTCATGGTTCATATGTTTAGTAGCAACCTGGCTTAGTATACCACGAGCTCTATTAAAAAAAGCCATGGCCATATCGTATCGTGTAACCTAATAAAACGCAACAATTAACAATAAATCAAAATCCCCAAACTCAATAATAATCATACAATTACTTATTAATTACCAATTTACCATTATTACAAATCATTTATACCAATAATTACGATCAATTTCAAAAATCAGAAACAAAAAAACCTAATTAAACAATAAAAAACGAAACGATCGGTAACCACAACAAGCTTTCAGATCAACTACAATCTAACGCATACATACATATTAAATTAAATATATATTAATTAATAGAAAACATACAACGAGATACATACTATATAGATATGAATATGTATTAAGTATTTGATTGATGGAAATAAAAATGAAATATGAAAAAGGAGTATACCTGTGTTGGTGTGATTTGTGTGAGCGACTGTAAATGAATAAAACCCTAGAGTGAGGGCTTTTTTGGCTGATAACGAGGGTTTATGAGATATTTAAGGGGGATTTTTATATAGGGTTGTTGAATTAGTATTCACCGTTGGATCGTATTAGAATAAGTGTACGCCGTTGATATACGTAAAAGGTGTGGGCACCATAATTTGTAAAATATAGGGTACTTCTGATTTCGGACTTTTGCCACTCAAGTTTGGTTTATTGAACTTTCATCCCTTGTTGGATTGTATCCTCTAAGACCATTTATTTCGGAGTATTGGAAGGCGTCGAGCCGTCGAGTGATCAAGCGTATTATAAAGGATGATAGCTTGAATTAGGGGTGAATTATGATAAAAAGGTTGGCCAATTGTTTACTTTCGGATAAATGTGCAAACCCCGATTAGAATTTGAATCTGCAAGGTTGGTAAATAATTGGAGGTTAATTGTTCTGTTGCGAGAAATTAACGGTGAAGTGGTAAATTCCGATTAAGGTTGATCGGAATTTGGCTAGAGTTTGTGAACTTGAATTTGAGAGATGATTTCAACAAATTAAGTATATGTTTAGTGAAAATGTCAAATGAGTAGTCAGTGATGTCTATTTATAGGCGAGAAAATTTGTTACGTGAGTGGTGCTAAAGTGACTTACGTACATTCAATGTGCGGAAGAAACTTATCAAATAAAGGGGGTTTGCGTGTGTTACACGCTCTCCATGTCTGCACACCACCATATATTTTGGGGCTTATGTAACATGTTTATGGACAATGTGTCGAATGTTCATTGTGAATTGCTTACGTAAAAAATGTCACACATACTTTCACAATCTAATAAAAATACCGTTTTTAAAGTAAATGAAATGTTAAGGGTATACTTGGTTGAGGGGAATGAACACTAAGGAATGGGTTTAATAATCATTGAAGTTGCCTGGTAACTTGTAATGGGAATGCTCATTACCTAAAACTAATTAATGGAGCATTACCCATCAAAATGGGAGGAATGATCATTACCCAGTAAGTTACCGCATATAACTCACGTTCACTTTCATTTTCCCTCTTTTTTTTTTTTTTATCTCTCTCTCACTTTACCTTCTACAATTCTTCACCAAACAATTTATAAAATCTAACTGCAATATAACTAAACATAAAATTCTCTTTACGCATCAAACATGTACGTCACTTTTAGCAGTTGGTCAAATGAACGCATTTAAGGTTTTTGTGTGTGGACGAAGGTGTAATTGTTAATTTAATAAAATTGAATAAATTAGGGCTAGTTTATTTTTGTTTTTTAGGATATATGAGTTTTGAAGATGTAACCATGTAGTCTTATACCGTATAATATAACCAAATACTCATGGTTTTCAAACAAAATATGATGATAATCAATTTTATTGTAAAGTATCAATCAAGCAACAACAATGCAATGGGAATGGTTGTAGTGCCCCGACCAAATCCATATGGACGAGAACATTACATATGATTACATCGCGAGGTATTTGACCTCTATATGATACATTTTACAAACACTGCATTCGTTTTTAAAAGACAACCTTTCATTTCATCGAAAGTTGACAGGTATGCATACCATTTCATAATATCCAAACTATAAATGACATAATCTGTCATTTAATTAATAATAATCTCTAATGAACTTCAATGACTCGAATGCAACGTCTTTTGAAATATGTCATGAATGACTCCAAGTAATATCTTTAGAATGAACTAATGCACAGCGGAAGATTTTTTTCAAACCTGAGAATAAACATGCTTTAAAGTGTCAACCAAAAGGTTGGTGAGTTCATTAGTTTATAGTAATCATTTCATTTTCATCATTTTAATAGACCACAAGATTTTAAATATTATAAAACGTGCAGAAGTCCCATTCCAACTGCACAAAAAAAAAATATCTTTCGTATGAAGAACACCTGGTGAGGATTCAAAATATAATAATAACCATCTGTGTCGGTCTTTCACCCCACGGCTGAATACATGTGCCTTCAAAATATAGAACCTCTGTGCCGGTCTTTACACCCCACGGCTGAACACATGTTTATAAAATATATGACAACCGGTGCCAAAATGTCATCAATAATAAACCATCCACCCGGCTCGGGAGCTCATACGCTCTAACGGAAACCGGGGGCTAATGCGTGTCATAATAATCAACCCCAATCCCAGATAATTCTATCATAGAATGCAGTTAAGGTACTTGTGTCTATTTTGTAAAACAGTTATAAAAGTTGCGCATGTATTCTCAGCCCAAAAAATGTAAAGGGTAAAAAGCAAATGAAACTCACGCATATAATTATTGTAAAACAGTTAATAAAGCATTTGCATGTATTCTCAACCCCAAAAATGTAAAGAGTAAAAGGGGAGCAAATGATCTTACCATACTGTGTTTTGTAGTAAAAATACATAGAACGACATTGAACAAGTATAGGGTTGGCCTCGGATTCACGAACCTATATCATGTATATATATTAACACACATAATTGTAATCGAACAAATTTATTTATATATATATATTTATTAATGATTACATTTTTATATTACTAACTTATATATTTCATTATTTAATTAACTATATTCATTTTATATATTTTAAATGAATAAATGTATTAGTATGGTTAAGTTATGTGTATTAAATATATTTTTATATAACTAATTTTTATGGTAATAATAATAGTAATATTGATAATAATAATCTAGTTATAATAATAATAATAATAATAATAATAATAATAATAATAATAATAATAATAATAATAATAATATAATAATAATAATAATAATAGTAAAAATGATAATAATAATAATAATAATAATAATAATAATAATAATAATAATAATAATAATAATAATAATAATAATAATAATAATAATAATAATAATAATAATAATAATAATGATAATAATAAATATGATAATGAATGAAAGGGACTACCTTTAAAGCTTTTCAAGAAAAAAAAATCTACCATGGATGGGACTCGAACCCGAGACCTCTCGCTAATATGCCAACACCCCAAACCATCGAGCCATATCTATTTTCTTGATTTAATCTCGGACCCTTTAATACTTAACCCGTATTTTCCGTTCTCATCTACAGCCCAACAAAAATTAGGACTCGGCCCAATTAATAAACAAAAGGATTCGGCCCAATTATAAACAAAAGTCTAGCAGCCCATTGACAGAACAATACCCTATACAGCACAGATTTTTGGTTTGTTTCGTTTTGATAATATAACCTTCGAACGGCAGTAAAAGGAAAGAAAAAAATTACGGTTATGATCATCCTTTTCATACCATCATCATCATACTCTATGATCTTCCCAGTCTATCATCATATCGTGACACTGTAATATCATCAATTCATCATCTAAGATCATCCTTAACCTAATCATCATCATTCATCTATTGATTCATCATAACTCGTCACATAAAATCATAATCAAAGTCATAATCTTAATCCTTTCATCCGGTAATCATAACCCATTCGTAATCATCTCATACGCTATTTACTTCCTTCATTATCACCTTAAACAAGTGTGTGTGTGTTTGTGTGTTGTCGTCGACAGTAACCAGAAAGACAGAAACGAGGAGTTAGCCATTACTTGACTCAGGTTTTCCTCAAAAGCCCATATAACTAGTAGTGACCCAACAAGGAACAAGGAAACTCGGCCCAGGTGTCTTGGCCCAACAGAAAAACTATGTTCTCGATCCAGGTTAGAAACGGGAAACAGAAATAAAAGAAATATATAGCAGCCGGGATTGAACAAGGGTTTTGGTGGGGTTCGGTTCTTTTTGAAAGGCAAACAGGAAACCATAGTGGTAATTCAAGTGGGATGGGGGTTCCATGAATTTAAGACCCAATTATATATATTCTGTAAATAAAATATATGAAACCTTAGCTTAGGATTCGTTTATTTTACTTGTCCCACTCACTCCATTTGTCTGCCAACAATCCTTCTAACTGTCCCTCATTCATTAGGTTTAACTAAAGTGATAAAAGATGGGGTGTGGGGTTCGAACAAATGAAAAAAAAAAAAACAACGGTGCAATGCAATTAAAATGTGGAGTTTATAAATTGATCGGCCATAAAGGAAAAAGGAATTCGCAAGTGAACCTCCAAATTCCCCAAACAGTTTAAAAAAAAAATTAGAAGTAGCGACAGAAGTGAAGTATGTAGCTGCAGTATGTTGTTTAATATCTCATGGTGTGCAAAAAGAAAACGGGAAACAGTAGAAAGAAAAACAGAAAGCAGAAACTTATTCGAATAAAGATGGTGAGGTGTGGGTTATTTTTCGAACATAGTCAGGAAGCAAGTAATAGGTGAAACCGAAACGAGTAGTGATGGTGAACATCCTGACAGTTTTACAACAACTAAATAATGGTAGTTCTATGTCAGTTCTGAAATGTCCCGTTCTTATTGATTAAAAACGTTCCATATTAATTGATTTCGTTGCGAGGTTTTGACCTCTATATGAGACGTTTTTCAAAGACTGCATTCATTTTTAAACAAACCATAACCTTTATTTCATCAATAAAGGTTTAAAAAGCTTTACGTAGATTATCAAATAATGATAATCTAAAATATCCTGTTTACACACGACCATTACATAATGGTTTACAATACAAATATGTTACAACAAAATAAGTTTCTTGAATGCAGTTTTTACACAATATCATACAAGCATGGACTTCAAATCTTGTCCTTATTTAAGTATGCGACAGCGGAAGCTCTTAATAATCACCTGAGAATAAACATGCTTAAAACGTCAACAAAAATGTTGGTGAGTTATAGGTTTAACCTATATATATCAAATCGTAACAATAGACCACAAGATTTCATATTTCAATACACATCCCATACATAGAGATAAAAATCATTCATATGGTGAACACCTGGTAACCGACAATAACAAGATGCATATATAAGAATATCCCCATCATTCCGGGACACCCTTCGGATATGATATAAATTTCGAAGTACTAAAGCATCCGGTACTTTGGATGGGGTTTGTTAGGCCCAATAGATCTATCTTTAGGATTCGCGTCAATTAGGGTGTCTGTTCCCTAATTCTTAGATTACCAGACTTAATAAAAAGGGGCATATTCGATTTCGATAATTCAACCATAGAATGTAGTTTCACGTATTTGTTTCTATTTTGTAAATCATTTATAAAACCTGCATGTATTCTCATCCCAAAAAATATTAGATTTTAAAAGTGGGACTATAACTCACTTTCACAGATTTTTACTTCGTCGGGAAGTAAGACTTGGCTACTGGTTGATTCACGAACCTATAACAATATATACATATATATATCAAAGTATGTTCAAAATATATTTACAACACTTTTAATATATTTTGATGTTTTAAGTTTATTAAGTCAGCTGTCCTCGTTAGTAACCTACAACTAGTTGTCCACAGTTAGATGTACAGAAATAAATCGATAAATATTATCTTGAATCAATCCACGACCCAGTGTATACGTATCTCAGTATTGATCACAACTCAAACTATATATATTTTGGAATCAACCTCAACCCTGTATAGCTAACTCCAACATTCACATATAGAGTGTCTATGGTTGTTCCGAAATATATATAGATGTGTCGACATGATAGGTCGAAACATTGTATACGTGTCTATGGTATCTCAAGATTACATAACATACAATACAAGTTGATTAAGTTATGGTTGGAATAGATTTGTTACCAATTTTCACGTAGCTAAAATGAGAAAAATTATCCAATCTTGTTTTACCCATAACTTCTTCATTTTAAATCCGTTTTGAGTGAATCAAATTGCTATGGTTTCATATTGAACTCTATTTTATGAATCTAAACAAAAAAAGTATAGGTTTCTAGTCGGAAAAATAAGTTACAAGTCGTTTTTGTAAAGGTAGTCATTTCAGTCGAAAGAACGACGTCTAGATGACCATTTTAGAAAACATACTTCCACTTTGAGTTTAACCATAATTTTTGGATATAGTTTCATGTTCATAATAAAAATCATTTTCTCAGAATAACAACTTTTAAATCAAAGTTTATCATAGTTTTTAATTAACTAACCCAAAACAGCCCGCGGTGTTACTACGACGGCGTAAATCCGGTTTTACGGTGTTTTTCGTGTTTCCAGGTTTTAAATCATTAAGTTAGCATATCATATAGATATAGAACATGTGTTTAGTTGATTTTAAAAGTCAAGTTAGAAGGATTAACTTTTGTTTGCGAACAAGTTTAGAATTAACTAAACTATGTTCTAGTGATTACAAGTTTAAACCTTCGAATAAGATAGCTTTATATGTATGAATCGAATGATGTTATGAACATCATTACTACCTTAAGTTCCTTGGATGAACCTACTGGAAAAGAGAAAAATGGATCTAGCTTCAATGGATCCTTGGATGGCTCAAAGTTCTTGAAGCAAAATCATGACACGAAAACAAGTTCAAGTAAGATCATCACTTGAAATAAGATTGTTATAGTTATAGAAATTGAACCAAAGTTTGAATATGATTATTACCTTGTATTAGAATGATAACCTACTGTAAGAAACAAAGATTTCTTGAGGTTGTATGATCACCTTACAAGATTGGAAGTGAGCTAGCAAACTTGAAAGTATTCTTGATTTTATGAAACTAGAACTTTTGGAATTTATGAAGAACACTTAGAACTTGAAGATAGAACTTGAGAGAGTTCAATTAGATGAAGAAAATTGAAGAATGAAAGTGTTTGTAGGTGTTTTTGGTCGTTGGTGTATGGATTAGATATAAAGGATATGTAATTTTGTTTTCATGTAAATAAGTCATGAATGATTACTCATATTTTTGTAATCTTATGAGATATTTCATGCTAGTTGCCAAATGATGGTTCCCACATGTGTTAGGTGACTCACATGGGCTGCTAAGAGCTGATCATTGGAGTGTATATACCAATAGTACATACATCTAAAAGCTGTGTATTGTACGAGTACGAATACGGGTGCATACGAGTAGAATTGTTGATGAAACTGAACGAGAATGTAATTGTAAGAATTTTTGTTAAGTAGAAGTATTTTGATAAGTGTATTGAAGTCTTTCAAAAGTGTATAAATACATATTAAAACACTACATGTATATACATTTTAACTGAGTCGTTAAGTCATCGTTAGTCGTTACATGTAAGTGTTGTTTTGAAACCTTTAGGTTAACGATCTTGTTAAATGTTGTTAACCCAATGTTTATAATAACAAAAGAGATTTTAAATTATTATATTATCATGATATTATAATGTACGAATATCTCTTAATATGATATATATACATTAAATGTCGTTACAACGATAAACGTTACATATATGTCTCGTTTCAAAATCATTAAGTTAGTAGTCTTGTTTTTACATATGTAGTTCATTGTTAATATAATTAATGATATGTTTACTTATCATAATATCATGTTAACTATATATATAACCATATATATGTCATCATATAGTTTTTTTACAAGTTTTAACGTTCGTGAATCACCGGTCAACTTGGGTGGTCAATTGTCTATATGAAACCTATTTCAATTAATCAAGTCTTAACAAGTTTGATTGCTTAACATGTTGGAAACATTTAATCATGTAAACATCAATCTCAATTAATATATATAAACATGGAAAAGTTCGGGTCACTACAGTACCTACCCGTTAAATAAATTTCGTCCCGAAATTTTAAGCTGTTGAAGGTGTTGACGAATCTTCTGGAAATAGATGCGGGTATTTCTTCTTCATCTGATCTTCACGCTCCCAGGTGAACTCGGGTCCTCTACAAGCATTCCATCGAACCTTAACAATTGGTATCTTGTTTTGCTTAAGTCTTTTAACCTCACGATCCATTATTTCGACGGGTTCTTCGATGAATTGGAGTTTTTCGTTGATTTGGATTTCATCTAACGGAATAGTGAGATCTTCTTTAGCAAAACATTTCTTCAAATTCGAGACGTGGAAAGTGTTATGTACAGCCGCGAGTTGTTGAGGTAACTCAAGTCGGTAAGCTACTGGTCCGACACGATCAATAATCTTGAATGGTCCAATATACCTTGGATTTAATTTCCCTCGTTTACCAAATCGAACAACGCCTTTCCAAGGTGAAACTTTAAGCATGACCATCTCTCCAATTTCAAATTCTATATCTTTTCTTTTAATGTCAGCGTAGCTCTTTTGTCGACTTTGGGCGGTTTTCAACCGTTGTTGAATTTGGATGATCTTCTCGGTAGTTTCTTGTATAATCTCCGGACCCGTAATCTGTCTATCCCCCACCTCACTCCAACAAATCGGAGACCTGCACTTTCTACCATAAAGTGCTTCAAACGGCGCCATCTCAATGCTTGAATGGTAGCTGTTGTTGTAGGAAAATTCTGCTAGTGGTAGATGTCGATCCCAACTATTTCCGAAATCAATAACACATGCTCGTAGCATGTCTTCAAGCGTTTGTATCGTCCTTTCGCTCTGCCCATCAGTTTGTGGATGATAGGCAGTACTCATGTCTAGACGAGTTCCTAATGCTTGCTGTAATGTCTGCCAGAATCTTGAAATAAATCTGCCATCCCTATCAGAGATAATAGAGATTGGTATTCCATGTCTGGAGACGACTTCCTTCAAATACAGTCGTGCTAACTTCTCCATCTTGTCATCTTCTCTTATTGGTAGGAAGTGTGCTGATTTGGTGAGACGATCAACTATTACCCAAATAGTATCAAAACCACTTGCAGTCCTTGGCAATTTAGTGATGAAATCCATGGTAATGTTTTCCCATTTCCATTCCGGGATTTCGGGTTGTTGAAGTAGACCTGATGGTTTCTGATGCTCAGCTTTGACCTTAGAACACGTCAAACATTCTCCTACGTATTTAGCAACATCGGCTTTCATACCCGGCCACCAAAAATGTTTCTTGAGATCCTTGTACATCTTCCCCGTTCCAGGATGTATTGAGTATCTAGTTTTATGAGCTTCTCTAAGTACCATTTCTCTCATATCTCCAAATTTTGGTACCCAAATCCTTTCAGCCCTATACCGGGTTCCGTCTTCCCGAATATTAAGATGCTTCTCCGATCCTTTGGGTATTTCATCCTTTAAATTTCCCTCTTTTAAAACTCCTTGTTGCGCCTCCTTTATTTGAGTAGTAATGTTATTATGAATCATTATATTCATAGATTTTACTCGAATGGGTTCTCTATCCTTCCTGCTCAAGGCATCGGCTACCACATTTGCCTTCCCCGGGTGGTAACGAATCTCAAAATCGTAATCATTCAATAATTCAATCCACCTACGCTGCCTCATATTCAGTTGTTTCTGATTAAATATGTGTTGAAGACTTTTGTGGTCGGTATATATAATACTTTTGACCCCATATAAGTAGTGCCTCCAAGTCTTTAATGCAAAAACAACCGCGCCTAATTCCAAATCATGCGTCGTATAATTTTGTTCGTGAATCTTCAATTGTCTAGACGCATAAGCAATCACCTTCGTTCGTTGCATTAATACACAACCGAGACCTTGCTTTGATGCGTCACAATAAATCACAAAATCATCATTCCCTTCAGGCAATGACAATATAGGTGCCGTAGTTAGCTTTTTCTTCAATAACTGAAACGCTTTCTCTTGTTCATCATTCCATTCAAATTTCTTCCCTTTATGCGTTAATGCAGTCAAGGGTTTTGCTATTCTGGAAAAGTCTTGGATGAACCTTCTGTAGTAACCAGCTAGTCCTAAAAACTGGCGTATGTGTTTCGGAGTTTTCGGGGTTTCCCACTTTTCAACAGTTTCTATCTTTGCTGGATCCACCTTAATACCTTCTTTGTTCACTATGTGACCGAGGAATTGAACTTCTTCCAACCAAAATGCACACTTTGAAAACTTAGCGTACAATTCTTCCTTCCTCAATACTTCTAACACCTTTCTCAAATGTTCACCGTGTTCTTGGTCATTCTTTGAGTAAATAAGTATGTCATCAATGAAAACAATGACAAACTTGTCAAGGTATGGTCCACACACTCGGTTCATAAGGTCCATGAACACAGCTGGTGCATTAGTTAAACCAAACGGCATGACCATAAACTCGTAATGACCGTAACGTGTTCTGAAAGCAGTCTTTGGAATATCATCTTCTTTCACCCGCATTTGATGATACCCGGAACGTAAGTCAATCTTTGAATAAACAGACGAGCCTTGTAGTTGATCAAATAAGTCGTCGATTCTCGGTAGTGGGTAGCGGTTCTTGATGGTAAGTTTGTTCAACTCTCGATAGTCGATACACAACCTGAATGTACCATCTTTCTTCTTGACAAACAAAACAGGAGCTCCCCACGGTGATGTGCTTGGTCGAATGAAACCACGCTCTAAAAGTTCTTGTAATTGGCTTTGCAGTTCTTTCATCTCGCTGGGTGCGAGTCTGTAAGGAGCACGAGCTATTGGTGCAGCTCCTGGTACAAGATCTATTTGAAATTCAACGGATCGATGTGGGGGTAATCCCGGTAATTCTTTCGGAAATACATCGGGAAATTCTTTTGCAATGGGAACATCATTGATGCTCTTTTCTTCAGTTTGTACTTTCTCGACGTGTGCTAGAACAGCATAGCAACCTTTTCTTATTAGTTTTTGTGCCTTCAAATTACTAATAAGATGTAGCTTCGTGTTGCCCTTTTCTCCGTACACCATTAAGGGTTTTCCTTTTTCTCGTATAATGCGAATTGCATTTTTGTAACAAACGATCTCCGCTTTCACTTCTTTCAACCAGTCCATACCGATTATCACATCAAAACTCCCTAACTCTACTGGTATCAAATCAATCTTAAATGTTTCGCTAACCAGTTTAATTTCTCGATTCCGACATATATTATCTGCTGAAATTAATTTACCATTTGCTAATTCGAGTAAAAATTTACTATCCAAAGGCGTCAATGGACAACTTAATTTAGCACAAAAATCTCTACTCATATAGCTTCTATCCGCACCCGAATCAAATAAAACGTAAGCAGATTTATTGTCAATAAGAAACGTACCCGTAACAAGCTCTGGGTCTTCCTGTGCCTCTACCGCATTAATATTGAAAACTCTTCCACGGCCTTGTCCATTCGTGTTCTCCTGGTTCGGGCAATTTCTAATAATGTGGCCTGGTTTTCCACATTTATAACAAACTACATTGGCATAACTTGCTCCGACACTACTTGCTCCGCCATTACTCGTTCCGACACCATTTGTTCCTTTCGTTCTATTAACCCCTGGTCCGTAGACCTCACACTTCGCCGCGCTATGACCATTTCTTTTACACTTGTTGCAAAATTTGGTGCAGAACCCCGAGTGATTCTTTTCACACCTTTGGCATAGTTGCTTCTGATTGTTGTTGTTGTTGCGGTTATTATTGTTGTTGGGATGATTGTTGTAGTTGCTGTTGTTGTTGTTGTTGTTGTTGTTGGGCCGTTTGTTGTAGTTGCGATTGATGTTGCGATTGTTGGGATAATTGTTGCGATTATTGTTGTAATTGCTGTTGTTGTTGTATTGGTGATTCTTATCACCGTTTTCCTCCCACTTTCTTTTGACTTGCTTCACATTGGCCTCTTCAGCAGTCTGTTCTTTAATTCTTTCTTCAATCTGGTTCACTAGTTTGTGAGCCATTCTACATGCCTGTTGTATGGAGGCGGGCTCGTGTGAACTTATATCTTCTTGGATTCTTTCCGGTAATCCTTTCACAAACGCGTCGATCTTCTCTTCCTCATCTTCGAATGCTCCCGGACACAATAGGCACAATTCTGTGAATCGTCTTTCGTACGTGGTAATATCAAATCCTTGGGTTCGTAACCCTCTAAGTTCTGTCTTGAGCTTATTGACCTCGGTTCTGGGACGGTACTTCTCGTTCATCAAGTGCTTGAATGCTGACCACGGTAGTGCGTACGCATCATTTTGTCCCACTTGCTCTAGATAGGTATTCCACCATGTTAACGCAGAACCTGTGAAGGTATGCGTAGCGTACTTCACTTTGTCCTCTTCAGTACACTTACTTATGGCAAACACCGATTCAACCTTCTCGGTCCACCGTTTCAATCCGATCGGTCCTTCGGTTCCATCAAATTCCAAAGGTTTGCAGGCAGTGAATTCTTTGTAGGTGCATCCTACACGATTTCCTGTACTGCTAGATCCAAGGTTATTGTTGGTATGTAGCGCAGCCTGTACTGCGGCTATGTTTGAAGCTAGAAAAGTACGGAATTCCTCTTCATTCATATTCACGGTGTGTCGAGTAGTCGGTGCCATTTCCTTCAAAATAGTTAAATGGAACAAGTTAATCATACAGAATATTAAGAGTAGTTAATAGTATTTCGTAGCATAATATGAACTCATTTATAAAAGCTTTTTCTTCATATTAGCGTTTTATAAGTTTAAATTCGGGTAGTACCTACCCGTTAAGTTCATACTTAGTAGCTAATATACAATTCAACTACTACAATTCTATATGAAAAACTGATTATAATAATATTTCGCGTTCAAACTTTTATACAATATTTTACAAACTTACAATACCGCTTATTTTACATAAAGCATGAAATATAGCACACAATAACTTTGATACAAGATAGTTGTGAAGACAATTCTAGCTAGTACACAAGTCGTTCAGCAAAGGCAATAAATACACGTAATTCATACGTCCAGAAACAAGTCATGCATTCTGGTTTTACTAGGACTACTTCCCATCCTTGGTCTTGTGCAACATAACCGTTATGGCCGTTGATAAGACAGCGTGTTGTAACGTCATCAAAGGGACGAGGGTTACGTAATGTCCAACAGTCCCGTAATAATCTAAAAACCTCATTTCTTACCCCAATTACCGACTCCGTCACTTGTGGAAACGTTTTGTTTAATAGTTGTAGCCCGATGTTCTTGTTCTCACTTTGGTGAGAAGCGAACATTACTAATCCGTAAGCATAACATGCTTCTTTATGTTGCATGTTAGCCGCTTTTTCTAAATCACGAAGTCCAATATTCGGATATATTGAGTCAAAATAATTTCTTAACCCGTTGCGTAAAATAGCATTTGGGTTCCCCGCAATATATGCGTCAAAGTAAACACATCGTAACTTATGGGTTTCCCAATGTGATATCCCCCATCTTTCAAACGAAAGTCTCTTATAAACCAAGACATTCTTGGAACGTTCTTCGAATGTCTTACAAACTGATCTCGCCTTAAATAGTTGTGCCGAAGAATTCTGGCCGACTCTAGACAAGATTTCATCAATCATGTCTCCGGGTAGGTCTCTTAAAATATTGGGTTGTCTATCCATTTTGTATTTTTAAACTGTAAAATAGACAAGAGTTAGATTCATAAAAAAAAATACTTATTAATACAAGCAATTTTTACATATATCATAAAGCATAAGAACACTATATTCCATATATTACACCACACGAATACAACTATCTTATTCCGACTCGCTCGTTTCTTCTTCTTCGGTTTTGGTTCGTTTTGCCAAGTTTCTAGGGATATATGATGTTCCCCTAATACGAGCCGTCGTTGTCCACATTGGTTTAGAAAAACCTGGTGGTTTAGAGGTTCCCGGGTCATTGTTACAACTTAAGGACTTCGGGGGTTGACGATACATATAAAGTTCATCGGGGTTGGAATTAGATTTCTCTATTTTTATGCCTTTCCCTTATTATTTTCTTTTGCCTTTTTAAATTCAGTTGGGGTAATTTCTATAACATCATCGGAATTCTCGTCAGAATCCGATTCATCGGAGAATTGGTAATCCTCCCAATATTTTGCTTCCTTGGCGGAAACACCATTGACCATAATTAACTTTGGTCGGTTGGTTGAGGATTTTCTTTTACTTAACCGTTTTATTATTTCCCCCACCGGTTCTATTTCTTCATCCGGTTCCGATTCTTCTTCCGGTTCCGATTCTTCTTCCGGTTCCGACTCTTCTTCCGGTTCCTCTTCGGGAACTTGTGAATCAGTCCACAAATCATTCCAATTTACATTTGACTCTTCATTATTATTAGGTGAGTCAATGGGACTTGTTCTAGAGGTAGACATCTATCACATAATATCAAACACGTTAAGAGATTAATATATCACATAATATTCATATGTTAAAAATATATAGTTTCCAACAAAAATGTTAAGCAATCATTTTTAAAGAAAACACGGTCGAAGTCCAGACTCACTAATGCATCCTAACAAACTCGATAAGACACACTAATGCAAATTTTCTGGTTCTCTAAGACCAACGCTCTGATACCAACTGAAATGTCCCGTTCTTATTGATTAAAAACGTTCCATATTAATTGATTTCGTTGCGAGGTTTTGACCTCTATATGAGACGTTTTTCAAAGACTGCATTCATTTTTAAACAAACCATAACCTTTATTTCATCAATAAAGGTTTAAAAAGCTTTACGTAGATTATCAAATAATGATAATCTAAAATATCCTGTTTACACACGACCATTACATAATGGTTTACAATACAAATATGTTACAACAAAATAAGTTTCTTGAATGCAGTTTTTACACAATATCATACAAGCATGGACTTCAAATCTTGTCCTTATTTAAGTATGCGACAGCGGAAGCTCTTAATAATCACCTGAGAATAAACATGCTTAAAACGTCAACAAAAATGTTGGTGAGTTATAGGTTTAACCTATATATATCAAATCGTAACAATAGACCACAAGATTTCATATTTCAATACACATCCCATACATAGAGATAAAAATCATTCATATGGTGAACACCTGGTAACCGACAATAACAAGATGCATATATAAGAATATCCCCATCATTCCGGGACACCCTTCGGATATGATATAAATTTCGAAGTACTAAAGCATCCGGTACTTTGGATGGGGTTTGTTAGGCCCAATAGATCTATCTTTAGGATTCGCGTCAATTAGGGTGTCTGTTCCCTAATTCTTAGATTACCAGACTTAATAAAAAGGGGCATATTCGATTTCGATAATTCAACCATAGAATGTAGTTTCACGTATTTGTTTCTATTTTGTAAATCATTTATAAAACCTGCATGTATTCTCATCCCAAAAAATATTAGATTTTAAAAGTGGGACTATAACTCACTTTCACAGATTTTTACTTCGTCGGGAAGTAAGACTTGGCTACTGGTTGATTCACGAACCTATAACAATATATACATATATATATCAAAGTATGTTCAAAATATATTTACAACACTTTTAATATATTTTGATGTTTTAAGTTTATTAAGTCAGCTGTCCTCGTTAGTAACCTACAACTAGTTGTCCACAGTTAGATGTACAGAAATAAATCGATAAATATTATCTTGAATCAATCCACGACCCAGTGTATACGTATCTCAGTATTGATCACAACTCAAACTATATATATTTTGGAATCAACCTCAACCCTGTATAGCTAACTCCAACATTCACATATAGAGTGTCTATGGTTGTTCCGAAATATATATAGATGTGTCGACATGATAGGTCGAAACATTGTATACGTGTCTATGGTATCTCAAGATTACATAACATACAATACAAGTTGATTAAGTTATGGTTGGAATAGATTTGTTACCAATTTTCACGTAGCTAAAATGAGAAAAATTATCCAATCTTGTTTTACCCATAACTTCTTCATTTTAAATCCGTTTTGAGTGAATCAAATTGCTATGGTTTCATATTGAACTCTATTTTATGAATCTAAACAAAAAAAGTATAGGTTTCTAGTCGGAAAAATAAGTTACAAGTCGTTTTTGTAAAGGTAGTCATTTCAGTCGAAAGAACGACGTCTAGATGACCATTTTAGAAAACATACTTCCACTTTGAGTTTAACCATAATTTTTGGATATAGTTTCATGTTCATAATAAAAATCATTTTCTCAGAATAACAACTTTTAAATCAAAGTTTATCATAGTTTTTAATTAACTAACCCAAAACAGCCCGCGGTGTTACTACGACGGCGTAAATCCGGTTTTACGGTGTTTTTCGTGTTTCCAGGTTTTAAATCATTAAGTTAGCATATCATATAGATATAGAACATGTGTTTAGTTGATTTTAAAAGTCAAGTTAGAAGGATTAACTTTTGTTTGCGAACAAGTTTAGAATTAACTAAACTATGTTCTAGTGATTACAAGTTTAAACCTTCGAATAAGATAGCTTTATATGTATGAATCGAATGATGTTATGAACATCATTACTACCTTAAGTTCCTTGGATGAACCTACTGGAAAAGAGAAAAATGGATCTAGCTTCAATGGATCCTTGGATGGCTCAAAGTTCTTGAAGCAAAATCATGACACGAAAACAAGTTCAAGTAAGATCATCACTTGAAATAAGATTGTTATAGTTATAGAAATTGAACCAAAGTTTGAATATGATTATTACCTTGTATTAGAATGATAACCTACTGTAAGAAACAAAGATTTCTTGAGGTTGTATGATCACCTTACAAGATTGGAAGTGAGCTAGCAAACTTGAAAGTATTCTTGATTTTATGAAACTAGAACTTTTGGAATTTATGAAGAACACTTAGAACTTGAAGATAGAACTTGAGAGAGTTCAATTAGATGAAGAAAATTGAAGAATGAAAGTGTTTGTAGGTGTTTTTGGTCGTTGGTGTATGGATTAGATATAAAGGATATGTAATTTTGTTTTCATGTAAATAAGTCATGAATGATTACTCATATTTTTGTAATCTTATGAGATATTTCATGCTAGTTGCCAAATGATGGTTCCCACATGTGTTAGGTGACTCACATGGGCTGCTAAGAGCTGATCATTGGAGTGTATATACCAATAGTACATACATCTAAAAGCTGTGTATTGTACGAGTACGAATACGGGTGCATACGAGTAGAATTGTTGATGAAACTGAACGAGAATGTAATTGTAAGAATTTTTGTTAAGTAGAAGTATTTTGATAAGTGTATTGAAGTCTTTCAAAAGTGTATAAATACATATTAAAACACTACATGTATATACATTTTAACTGAGTCGTTAAGTCATCGTTAGTCGTTACATGTAAGTGTTGTTTTGAAACCTTTAGGTTAACGATCTTGTTAAATGTTGTTAACCCAATGTTTATAATAACAAAAGAGATTTTAAATTATTATATTATCATGATATTATAATGTACGAATATCTCTTAATATGATATATATACATTAAATGTCGTTACAACGATAAACGTTACATATATGTCTCGTTTCAAAATCATTAAGTTAGTAGTCTTGTTTTTACATATGTAGTTCATTGTTAATATAATTAATGATATGTTTACTTATCATAATATCATGTTAACTATATATATAACCATATATATGTCATCATATAGTTTTTTTACAAGTTTTAACGTTCGTGAATCACCGGTCAACTTGGGTGGTCAATTGTCTATATGAAACCTATTTCAATTAATCAAGTCTTAACAAGTTTGATTGCTTAACATGTTGGAAACATTTAATCATGTAAACATCAATCTCAATTAATATATATAAACATGGAAAAGTTCGGGTCACTACAAGTTCTGGTTGTAAACAGAAGAGAGAAAATATTAGAGAGAAAGGGTTGGTGGTTCATGGTTATTCTAATAAAGGTGGAGGTGGTTACTAAGGTGAAGATGGTGGTTTTTGCATGGAACATAATTGATAGTGGAGAAGGTGGTGTTGAGCTCGATGGCGGTTGAGTTTGGAGTTTGGAACCGAGAACAGTGATCTATATCTCTCCTCTCTTTCTCTATGCCTTGTAGATGTAATTATTTATGTATAATGTGAGTGACACTGTAATCAACAATTGATCACATTTTGTTTTGTAGGGTTGATGATGGTCGACAGGAATATTCGAGTCAGTAAGAAAATAACAAAAGAATATAGAAGCAGAAAGAGACTTGCAGCTGAATTTGTTTGCATCTGTGAAGTGAGATCGATATAATTTATCTTGATTCCTTTATTGTCAACATTAAGTCACTGGAATTCCGGAGGAAGTAACCAACTGAATGTAATGGCTAACAATATTTGTTGTTATGTGTAGTACTTTGATTCTCGCAGACAAGAATAAGAAACAAAAATCAAAAAGGTTTGATCGTGATTGAAAACATATTTGTACAATTTTATGACTTTGTTATTTAATATATTTTGTTTTGTATCTCTGAAAGGAGATCGATATGAATCACATATAGTACTAATCATGAGCAGAAGATGAAGAATTTTGTAAAAGTTGAGTGTGATGGGAAACAGAATACGTAATTGTGTATTTATCTTTGTATATGTCTGTATTTAATTACAACTATATCTGTATTTACATATTTATCTATAACTATATTTTGTATATGTACCTGTTTAATTAATATATATATGCCAGTGTATGTATCTACATTCATATATCGTATATGTATATATATGTTTTTATGTATATCTGATTTATATATATATATATATCCATTTATATATATATATATATTTGTTTATATGTATATATAATTTAAATCTAATTAGTATTAATAATTATCAATGTATTAATTATAATAATATTATTTACATTTCTATTAATACTAATATTAATAGTAATAAACGATAATAATAAGATATTAATAATTTTATCATTATTAAATATATTAGATTATATATTTCAAATAAAATACAATTAATAATAATAGTACTAATTATATTAATACTAATATTATTAGTAATAACCATAATATCAATAATCATGCTATATTAATTTATATATACCAAATTCGTATCTATAGATTATATATTTACATAACACTAGTCTTGATATTAATATTGAACGTAATAACAATATTATTATAACAGTTATATTTTGTATAGTATTTTACATTTTTAACTCTATTGATTAAAGTGTATTTTTATTTATTCAAAAATATTACATAAACATTTATATTTATAATTATCTATATATAGTTATATTTTTATTTACACACAATTGTTCGTGAATCGTCGGGCATGGTCATAGGGTAATTAATTATATGAATATAGATTTCAAAACTTTCGAGACTCAACATTACAGTTTTGCTTATCGTGTCGGAAACATATAAGGATTAAAGTTTAAATTTGATCGGAAATTTCCGGGTCATCACAGTGGTCATTGCATTCCTATTACCATTCCTTTTCCATTTCCATTTCCATTTCCCCTTTTGAACCAAGCACGCCCTAAATTTCATTCTTGGTTCGAAATCGAATGATAAAGAAATAATCGAGTTTTTAAAAGTTGCACACGAACGAATCTTCAAGAAAAGTTATCCCATAAACCTATATTTCAAGGGATCATGAAGGTGCGACACAACGGATTGACCATTTTTGGAGGCATTAAAGTATATGCAAATCATGTTTAAAATACTGAGGATTACCTATATTCCATTTAGAGGTAATGAAACACGGCCAAGTTTTACTTAGATCCTTCTACTGTTTTTCAGTCATATTAGCGTAGGATTCTAGCTCAGTATCTCTACGTCTCTTATGTAATGCTACTGTAATTGTGCGAATTTCGAGATAATAATACATTATGCTTTTCAAAAAAAAAAAAAAAAAAAGGATCCTTCTGTTTTAATTTCAATCCTATAAGTTTTTCTTAATTGTATTGTTACAACAAGGATCATATCAGCTTTCTTCAACAGTTCAGGGAGAAAATAGTAAAGTTAGTAGTCTAAGTGAACATTATTGACCCGTTTAAAGTCCGGGTTAGATTAGTACTCGACCCGAAAAACACCTGCACAAAACAAACCACCAACCAGACTGTTAATCCAATCAGGCAGCAAAACAAAAAACCGAAACTCATTTTAGGTATTTCTTCAGTCACCACAAAATTCACATCCACGAACAAAATACATATTCGGGGTATATATTTTTCTCGAATTCATCTTCCTTTATAATTCATATATAGTTTAATAGTTTATATACATATTCTAATAAACCCTTAAAAATTCAATTTTTATCGCAACCCAGATCAGATAATGGACCAAAATCCAAGACCCACGAGTATTCTTCATTCCTTAGGCGAAGAAATCATCAGAATCATAACCCCAGTTTCAATCTGCATGTTTTCAGTTGTCATTTTAGTTTCAGTGTTAACCACTGATTCATCAAATTCTTCTTCAATTAACACAATAGCCACCATAGCTTACACTGAAACCACATCTGATTCAGAATGGGATAAATTCAAAGGAGCCCTTTTGAACTCACTTGTGTTTGTTATAGTTGTGACACTTGTCACTTTCCTATTGGTACTTCTTTTCTACTTTAGGTGCACAAAGTTCTTGAAATATTACATGGGGTTTTCTGCTTTTCTTGTTTTAGGGTTCATGGGTGGTGAAATTGCTCTTTTCTTGATTCAAGTATTTAATATTGCTATTGATGCTTTTACTTTTGTCATATTATTGTTTAACTTTACAATTGTTGGGGTTTTAGCCGTTTTTATGTCGAAAGTTCCAATCTTTGTAACTCAATCTTATATGGTGATTATTGGTGTTTTGACTGCTTATTGGTTTACAATGTTACCTGAATGGACAACTTGGGTGCTATTGGTTGCAATGTCTTTGTATGATCTTGCTGCTGTTTTGTTACCTGGTGGCCCGTTAAGGTTATTAGTCGAGCTTGCTATATCGCGGGATGAAGATATCCCAGCCCTTGTTTATGAAGCCCGACCCGTTATGGATCCCAGGGTTAATACTGTAGTTCAAAGAAGGGTATGGAGAGATCGAAGGGTTGACCCTGAATCACATACCGGGCCCCAAATTGATACAAATTCAACTGGAACTTCTCAAAATGTTGAAGGTGGTCATGTGGGTCAGGTGGGTCAGGTGGATCAGGTTCATGAGTTATCTGCTCCATTGATTGAAAGAATTAGGGACCACGGGCTTGCAGGTGAGGGTGATAATGTGAATCTTGAAGGGATTGGGTTGGGTTCATCCGGTGCTATTAAGCTTGGTTTGGGAGACTTTATCTTTTATAGTGTGTTGGTGGGACGTGCTGCAATGTATGATTACATGACGGTTTACGCTTGTTATCTTGCAATTGTAGCCGGTCTTGGTATTACTCTTATTCTTCTTGCATTATACCAAAAAGCATTGCCTGCACTTCCTGTATCTGTCTTGCTTGGGGTGTTGTTTTATGTTTTGACTAGGGTATTTCTTGAAGAGTTTGTTGTACAATGTTCTTCAAATCTTGTAATGTTTTGATACAACTTGGTTTTTTCAATATTTCTGCAACTTTTGATGTGTTGTGTTATCTAGTTATTGTTTATGACTGTAGTGTTATGTTGTTACTCTGACTCTGTTTAAGTCAAATATTTGCTTACCAATAGTGTCAATACATGTGCGATGGACGGTAAACGTATGTCAAAGGGAGAGTAAGGCCCTTGTGTTTCGTTGTGTCATGTTCAAATCTAGGAATAGAATTAACCTAAAGTCTAGTATAAGTGTGTTTCAACTAGTGAACACTATGCAACTGCCTACAGAAGAGCATAATAAACAATATAAAGAGTTGTCTAGACTGATTGGAAAGCTGATTTGGGTCAGTGTGTTCAAGGCCTGAGAACTGCCCAAATGGAACCCCCCTCAAAGGTTGACAACGTGGGTTAGTGACCAGGCATTTGTAATCGCTATTCATGTTGATGGTCATGATTGCTATTTGGTGATATGCTTCATACTTCATACAGTATAATTCAAGCATATTTGAATTTGGATGGTGAACATTACTTTTTCTACCTATGGTGTAATTAGTACATCTGATGCAAGTAAAACATCCATTTGAAACAATAGTTGTATCTGTAAGTACATTCCGTTCCAGCATCTTGGGCGGTCTGAATGGCTCTGCGGTTGGCAATCCTTTTTGTTTGAGAGATGAAGGTGTCGAGTTTGATGATCGTGGGAAGGCTGTGGGGGATTCGAAGGTTGCATCTTCCACTACAACGGGAAATTAAACTAGATTATCTTTTTTGTTGAGTTTGATGGTCGTGCCTGAAACGTAGTGTAGATTTGTTGAGTTTGATGGTCGTACCTGGAAAGTAGTGTAGATTCTGCAATTTTGTTGAAAGTGAATTGGTTGAACATTTTGTTTAAAAGTTTTGAAAATGCGTGAGGAAAGCGTATTGCCAACCGGATACTTTTGTAATCTCAGTAAATTATGAGTCAAAATAAGGTACAAAACATTATCTTAAAAATCAAAAAAATGTTAGAAATCTTATCCATAAATCTTCTGATAAAGTACGCGAAGTGCGTATGACTCGTAAAACACGGTCAATCGCAAGTTGCACGATAACCATGCGACCTTTGCGACTTGTGTTGTCTCAGTTATGCGTCCAAGTCATAGGTCGCGACTAGCATATCAGCCATGACCGAGAAATGAACGAGCGCAAGTGAGGCAAAAGTGATTTGTGAGAGCATTTTGACAATTCTGAATTTTTGAGGGTGAACCGTTATAATGTTTACAAAATAGGCGTTTTGGCCAATAACTCATATAATATTATTATATTATATCTTTATATGATAATATATGTACATATCTTTATATTCATATAAAGTTCTAAAATGACATCATTTTACAAAATAAAAATAAATAAATGCCGATAATATATGAATGTCAATTTGGAAGACAAAAATAATTAATGAATATATCTTTTAATATTTAATACGGTATTACTGTTTTATAAATATAGATATCTCGGAACATCTTCACCATATATTATCACAACTCTTTTTCTCAATATGTACAAACCTTTACAACCTTTTTTCTCAATCTCTACCACATTATCCAATAACCTTTTGTTTTCAACAAGCATGTACAAACCTTCATGTCATTGTGATAGTTTTTTCAAAGAATTATTCTCTTTTATGTGTTGTTTGATGACATAATTTATCACACCTTGAATGTTTTATTATTGTATGTTTGTTAAACAACATAAATCTGAAAACCAATAACATACGTCAAATCATATTGCGACTATTTAAAATGAAGGTATATAGTATGATACAAGATTAAAATATAATCATGATTTTCGCGAGTTTGAACAATGTATTTTCAATCCCTCTTCTAATGTTAAATAAGTATCACTTATGAAAAGGAAAATAGTAATTATAATGAAAATTTGAAGATGATGGTGAGAGAATGAATGTAGTTTATTTATTCTGACCAAGTTAACAAGAACAAGTTTCTTAGTCGAAATTCGTGAACTCAAGGGTCGTTAAACTAAATGAATATAATATTTACATTCACTTAATATCTAAACATATCATTAAACTGTTTGGTTTAAACACGTAATTTTACGGGTCATTTCGATAGTACTACATAGTATTATTAAAAATAAAAATGTAAATACTGTGAAATGATTCAATAAAGATGTACGCGAAACGCGAATTAAGTTTTTGAATCGTGATCCTGACGTGTAGTTGATGAAGTGGTTCGTAACATTCACGCATTTCATCTTCCAAACTTAAATTTGCCCAACGTGAAAATAATTAAAAATAAAAATTTAAAAATAAAAAGCAATATTTTTATTCTCTAAAAGGAAAAAAAACACGATAACATGCCAACAAATTTGTCGATTTTAGTAATCTACGCAAAGAATTTACAATAAAAAAATCTCTTTATTATTGATAACATGAATATAAAACAATACAACAATCAATAGTTCTCATTCATTGTCGCACAGTTTCTTGAACATATAGTGATACATTGATGAGCCCGTCCGTTAAAATACGTGTCCACAAATGTAAAAAAGTTTGATATACTCTAAGTTTATTTAAATATCATATTTTGTAATTAATATACACATTTGATTATTTATTTAAATTATGTTATATACCTAAATTTTATTTGAAGTTTATTCATCTATAATGCCACACAGTTTCTTAAACATATAATGATACGATTATGAGTCCGTCCGTTAAAGTACGTGTCCGCAAATATAAAAAAAATGGATATACATTAAGTTTATTTAAATATCATATATTGTATTTAATAAAGAC
This sequence comes from Rutidosis leptorrhynchoides, assembly GCF_046630445.1. NCBI lineage: Eukaryota > Viridiplantae > Streptophyta > Magnoliopsida > Asterales > Asteraceae > Rutidosis > Rutidosis leptorrhynchoides. Next base: position 428,641,707 of record NC_092334.1, on the reverse strand, counting down.
ACTTGATTATTTATTTAAATTAAGTTATATACATATATTTCATTGAAAGTTTATTTATTTATTTCGAGTATATTTCACACACACATATGTGTCGTAGAGTACAATTTATGCTTAAAAATATAACCTTCTTTAGTAGGATGCAGATCTTGTTTACTATGTTTTATGTAAATACAATAGCTAATATGAGTAATAATATTGTCACATTTAATAATTGTATTGCATTTAGAATATGAATATTTTCCTTATTTAAGAAAATCAATTAATATATGGATGACATGTGGCAGAATTAACCACGACGTGACACGTCAGTATAAATGCACGTGTTTTATAATATGTATAGATAGATGGATAGATATAGATAGATAGATAGAATATTTTTTTTTATGTAATTTAATGATATGTACGTAATCATATCTTGTTTTACAAACGTATAATGTTTCTCCGTTCGTGCTTTGTGACTACCTCTAGATATGCGGCTAAGAAAGTTCAAATCTCAAAATTTTTGTGAGGATATCATAACTAACATCTAGACTATATTAATATTGAGATTGTTATATGTTGTATTTTATTTTTATTACTAAATCCATCTCAAAACATTTTTTCCCATTATATTTTGTTGAATTTATATATTTGTTTGATAAATTTTAAAATTTTATATATACAGTAGTTTGACGAATTTATTTTAAAAATAAAAAAATAAAACTAATACTTTCCCGTCTTTAATTTTATCCAGTATCTCATTTTCATTATGTCTCAAATTAGTTGTTCACTTCCATAAAAAAAAAGTAGAAGATTAAAATCTATTATATCTATGTGAATTTGATTAAAGGTTAAAGAAAAAGTAATGATAAAACTGAAAAGTAAATAGAAAGTAAAATATTTTAATAACATTCATTTTTTTGTCCGTGGACAAATTAAATTGGGACGGGGAAAGTATTAATATTAATATTAAATATTAATAATGATAAAACAAAGATATTTAATGATAACTATTAATTTATTTTTTATAAATGAATAATTAGTTTAAGACAAATAGAAATTAATTTTTGTAGGGTGACTAAAACATAGTTATCCAATAAAAAAAAAAAAAAAAAAATCTTTTGGATTATTGTAAAAATCCGCAAAGATTATATATTCATTACCTTTACCAACTCTAAAAACCGATCATATTCATTACCAAAAGATTACACATTATATTCAATCGAAGATTGACAAAATCAAGGAAAAGATCAAGCTAATACTAAATTTACGCATTTTGATAAGTCAACTTTACAATTACTTGATGCTTTAATACTATATAAGTGCATCCAAAATGTGGAAAATAAATCAATGCGATTAAAAACACCAAAATAATAAAATTAAAAAAAATGGTCTCCTTTATCTCTTTTCTTCCATTGCTACTAACTCTCACCGTTGCTCGTACATTTCACAATCCATACACCTTCAATGTCGTCTCCTACGGTGCGGTCCCCAACCGAATCACTGATAACTCAAAGGTAAATCACATACATTTCTCGTAACACTTTTATAAATTTGTTATAAATAAATTTTGTGTATAAAAATTGTTACATTTTACTACATCATTGTTTCATTTGTCACAATTTTCACAATTTGTTAATCTATTTTAATTATGTAATTTTGATTTAACTAGGCGTTTCTTCGAGCGTGGAATGATGCGTGTGGATCGAAAGGTGGTGGCCGAGTTTTGGTACCAAAAGGGATGTTTATGCTCGATTCTGTCGTGTTTGTGGGACCATGTAATGGACCGGTTGATTTTATTATAAAAGGGTCGCTTGAAGCAACTAGTAATCCATCTAAGTTTTTTGTAGATCATTGGATTGGTTTTAAGTATGTTGATCAATTGTTGGTCGGAGGTGGTGGTTATTTGCTTGGTCACGGTGGGGCGGCTTGGCGGTACAACGATTGCCGAACCAATTCCCAGTGTAGATCACTTCCTGTCGTAAGTTTTTGTTTTATATATTTGGTTCATGGTTCATTGCTTAAACTTGATTAAAATTCTACTAGTAATTGTTTAGGGGAATTGGAATTGGGAAAGTTTTGACATTAATTTGTAATTTAATATAGATAAAGTTAATAAATAATCTAGAATTGTAACGGAAATATGATATTCGTGATAATAATAATGATTAATTAAAAAGATAAAAAAATGTGACCGATGGTGGTCAATATTCTATTATATTTTGAGTATAGTAGGGTAATACTAGGTAAAGAATATATAAAATAAAATGTAGAAGGAAGTTATTTAAAAAACATAAAAGTATGAAAAGATTTTTTAACGGTTAGGTTAGTTGCAAATAGTTAATTATTAATTTTATGGTGATAATTATTTGTACTTTAGGATTATTCTTAAATGGATGGACTAGTAAATGGATTGGGCCCGTTGGCCTTCATTGTTGTGAGATTGTTACATTTTTAGAATTTATATTCCAATGTACATTTTTGGAGAAAATACCTGAAACAATTAAATAAATTAAATTGGACTAAGATGTATATTGAAATTAAATTAAATTAATTAAACACATTTAAAATAACCATCACATGCTAGTATGCTACGCATTATATGAGCATGAACTAAGATGTATATTGAAATTGTTCGTTTGCTTTATTCAAAAGATCAAAATCTTCAATTGTTTTAGTATATAAGGTATAATAATAAAATACATTATTGTTGTTGTGCTTTAAACTTCTTATATTTGCTTTTACTGATTTAGTTTTTTTCTAATGGAAATAGACGATGCGGTTTGATTTTGTTACTAATTCAAAAGTAAGTCACATACATTCAATCAATAGCAAAAACGCTCATTTCAATCTATTTGCGTGCCACAATTTGAACATGAGCCACGTTCGGATAATTGCACCGGAAGATAGCCCAAATACCGATGGTATCCGTATCGGGAGCTCGAGCAATATCATGATCATGGATAGTGATATAAGCACGGGTGATGATTGCATCGCAATGATCGCGGGTAGTCAGAATATTACAGTTTCAGGAGTTCAATGTGGGCCAGGGCACGGATTTAGCATCGGTAGCCTTGGTGGGTCCCACACTGAAGAGTTTGTATCCGGCATTGTGATACAAAATTGTACTTTACGAGGAACTCAAAACGGAATACGGATCAAAACATGGGCACCTTCTTTGCCTAGCCTTGCTTCGGATATTTTGTTTGATAATATCGTGATGGAAAATGTCAATAATCCTATTTTTATCGACCAACAATATTGTCCGCGGCCTCCTTGTAATTGGAAGGTAGTTCTCTCTTTTATCACATAATTGAAGATTTAATTTATTAATGTTACTAAACTCGGGAGTTATTTTTTGTAGGCACAGTCGAAGGTTAAGATCAAGAATGTGACATTTAGAAGGGTTCGGGGTACGTCTAGTTCTAAGGTCGCGGTTAAGATGCAATGTAGCCAACATGTGCCGTGTGAAGGTGTTAAACTCGTCAACATTAACTTGACGTATAGAGGTCGTGAAGGTCGTGTGACTTCGTCTTGTTTAAATGTTCAAGGAAAGTCGTACGGCCCACAACTCCCGGCGGGGTGTTTATAAGTCGAAATTGAACTTTCACTCTTATTTTGAAGTCGTACAACCAAAGAATTTTTAAATTTCTTTAGAGTTGATTGTATAGATGAAAGTTCGTAAAGACGTTTAATGGAATTCTGCTTAAATTCCTAATGTTAGTGTGTTTTGTGTTTTTGTGGAAGGGAACTGAAGGACTAATTAATAATATATATGTAATTTTACTCTTTATGAAATGAACCAAAAATGTTGTCACTACAATACCACAATAGTATTCTGTTATGGATTATTTATTAATTAATGATTTTTGGTAGATAACTAGTTTTTCAACCCTCGCTTCGCGTCGGGATTCGATTTCCAATGTATTTTATTATGTTCATTTTGCAAAATTATTTTGTGGCTAACGATGATGTCGTTGAAGCGCAACTCGAGTCGAACGAAAGGGTATAACCCGTCAAAGATTTAGATCAGTAGGGATGGCGCCCGCGGGCAACGGGCACGGGTTCCATATACAGTAAAACCTCTATAAATTAATGATGTTGGAATCGGCCTATTTTATTAATTTAACTAGATATTATTATATCGATAAATTAATAAATTATTAATTTAAAAAATTGACTTATGTTTTTGAGCAATTTTCAAATTAATGCATCGACATTCGAAATTATTATGTCCGTTCACCTTATCTATTTGAATAAAACATAAACAATCACCTACAAAATTCTCATGTACGGACGGACATTCACACATTAATGAACTTGTAAGTTCAATGTACATTGGGATTTAAAAAAAAATAGTAATTATTAATTTATAGTTTCGATGGGACTAATATATTTACATTGGGATTTCAAAAAAATTATTATCTTATTATCTAATCGATTGGGGTCCAATTTTGTACAAGTCTCAAGTTGGGACCGGACAAATTATTAATTTTATCCAGGTTATTAATTTATCGAGTATTAAATTATAGAGGTTCTATTGTACCCGCGACCCGCCCGTCGGGTTTCTTTTTTGCATGTTGAGACCCGTTACCCGCCCGCGGGTAAAAATGTTTTGCCCATGTCCGTGACCCGTGGGTACCGGTGACCCGCGGGTACCCGTAACTCGCGGGTAACCCGCGGGTAATAATATATACAACTTTTTATTAGAAAACCCAAATAATTTTATTAATTATAAAAATATATGTACAAGTTATATCTAAAATGACGTGAAAATTTAAGTTATTTACTTGTATATAATATTAATCAAGTAAATTAACTTTCAAAATTAATAATGTAAGTATAAACTCGCGGGTAAATTAAGAAAAGTCTCATGTATTCACGGGTCGGGTTTTACACCGAAGGGTAGTATATACCCGCGACCCGCCCGTGACCCGTTGACGGGCATAAATTTTTACTCGTACCCGTGCCCGCGGGTAAGATTTAATGAATTCACCCGCCCATCACGGATCGAGTACCCGCGGGTCACGGGTATTTTTCCGCCAATTGCCATCCCTATTTAGATGTTATCTTAAATTAACAATATATGTGTCTTTCCGCGTTTTGCTATGGAGTTGTTGACTTTTTTAAATTTAACGCAATTAACACTCCGTATGATTTAAGAATAGAATATTTACTGAGTAATATCAAAAAAATTACTAAATAATTTTTAAAAAAAAATAATAAGACCCATATGTATATGTTGTTAATAGATGAAAATAGTTACGGAGCCCGTGAGAAAAAAATCAACGTGTATGAAAGGTGGACTCAAATATTTAGCGTTTTTTAAAAAGCGTCCGTTTTGCGTATAGTTAGTGACATTGTGTTCGTAAAATTATTTCGAGCTTAACGATGGTGTCGGAAAAATTTAACTCTGTAACGACCCGACAAAATCGCCATTGACGGCGTCGTTAACTTAGGTCCCGTTACGTGGTCATAGTCCCTGAATGAGACGCGTTTGACCAAAATTATGTCGCATTCATTTGAAACGTGTATGACTTGCAAAGTTATAAGTTACCAAACGGTTCGACAACAAGTTTAAGTTTACAAAAGTTGTAAAGTATAAATGAAATAACTTGCGACATAATATAAGTTGAAAATCACGAATGCTATCAATAGCGTATGCATGTAAACATTAAGTTTGAATCCAAAGGTGCTATCACTAGCGTATGCATGTATGCTTGACCCCAAGCAAGTGATCAAAGTGTGCAAAAGCATGTATCAAGTAGCCAAGTATAAACTTGAGAAACGTATAGAAAACTGTCAACGAAAAACGTTGGCGAAATCATAGGTGTATTTGTAAACGTTGTTTTTGAACCACAAGATTTGGTATAGTTGATTATCCAAATCGTTTGCATTCCAAAGATGTTGTTTGTATGTCGAGCACCCAATTATCAAGGCTTTACTGAATGGTACCTCTGAATCATAGTGTTAGAACCTACACTATACACGATAAAATTACATTTCATCCGCTAACAGTAGCGAACCGTCCGAATGAGGGTTTGTCAAACCCGTATGGCCACACAACATAATTTCGTGCTTACACCTTGCAAGTGTAACTAATGATAATTGAATTGAGGCTTTTTGTTCTAACTCGCACGTGGAATATTTGTTTTCGTACTTGTGTTCAACGTATAAAAGTATAAACCGTATATGTTTCTCATCCCATGATTTAAAAGTATAAAAGTTGTTGAAAAGATGGGACTATGATCTCACCGTAGTTGCATGCCAAAGTACTTGTAATTAAACGTTGTGCAAAGAAAGTTGCTTAGCCTTGACCTAAACAAATAAGTCGTATCAATTACCGGTTACGACACAAGGTCGGTCGAAATGTGTCCAGTTAGTCCTATGGCTCGTTACAACTCGATTAATATAGCATGTGAATCAAGTTGTCAAGTTTCATGCAAGAATCAAGTATAAAAGCATGTTAGAACGATTGCATAAGTATTTGGTTAAGTTTGACTAAAAGTCAAACTTGGTCAAAGTCAAAGTCAACGGGGTCGGGTCGGGTATCCGAAAATTTTTCTTCGATTAGTAATCATATATAAACATGTTGGCCAAGTTTCATATTAATCGGAGGTGCGTAGCATAGTTAGAATTAAACGGTAAACGACCAAGTTGGACAGAATTTTGTAGTTCATTTGGACGGCGTCCAAAATGGCTGGACGGTGTCCAGCAATGAAGGCCTGGACGGCGTCCAAGGATTGGGACGGTGTCCAGATACACCTGATCTGCTGAAAGCTGAAATTTTGACAAGTCTCGAACCAAACTCATTTCAAACACAATTTATGAACCGCAAACACTCAAAACACGTATCTTATATCGTTGGAAAGATATTTTGACGAGGAATACAACTAAATACATATCATCAATCAAGTTCATCATTTACAACAATAAAAACCTCGTCGAAAGATCGTTAAAAGTTCATCATTAAAGTTTCAAGTTCGTAAAACGTATTTCATGGTTCGGAAACTCAATTTACACATACAATATGCCGTTTCGTAGGTAATTACGCATACAATATAACTAAACACTTACAAATAACATTGAAAAGCATTTAATGCATCAAAAGTTCATATTAATATCTATCAAATCCTAACCAAGAATCACAAAATCAATAATCATGTTAATGTAAGGTTTTCATGTCATCCAACATACCAAAACAAAGCTAATGATGCTAGTAATACTTTTAACACACAAGGTTTAACATCTAAACATATTTAATCAACCAAAATCAAAGAGTTAACTAACCCATTTCAAGTGTTCATACTAGTTGTGATGACCCGAAAATTTTCGACCAAATTTAAACTTAATCTTTTTATGGTTTCGACACGATAAACAAAATCTGTAAGATTGAGTCTCAAAAATTTTGAACTGTTTCATATATTCAATTGATCTTCGACCATTCCCGACGATTCACGAACAATTAATTGTAAGTAGATATGTGAATATATATATATATATATATATATATATATATATATATATATATATATATATATATATATATATATATATATATATATATATATATATGTATGTATATATATATATGATATTATAGAATATATTATATAATTATTAGGTATGACATAATTAATAAAATATAATATTAAAATATTAAATTAAGTTACAAGTTTGAATATAATGGCTATATTAATATTATTACGGTCATTATTATTATTATTATTAATAACAATATTAGTAACAGTAATATTAAATATATAGATATAAAATATGATACGCATAATTTGTTATAATATCAGTATTTCTAATAATATTAATAATATTAATATCATTATTATTATTACTGAGATTATTAAAATAAGTATTGTTATTTTTAAATTTATTACAATTATCATTAATGTCATTATGATTATTAATATTAATATTGACATTATTATTAATAAAAATCATTATTTTTGTTATTTATATTATTTTTATTTTTATTAATAATATAAAGTATTATTATTATTAATATATTTATATTTATAATAATTATATAATCAAAAATGGTACAATGAGATTCCAATTCAGTTTCACATACCCATCCAAACTGTTGTTAATTTTTTTCTATGTCGGAGTTATCATTGTCAAGCAAAATTCGTTTATATACATATGCAATTGAGAATCAATTAAGACAGAAAACTCAAGAAAAACAAACCGTAACCTCTGTTCTTCATCTTTTTAACCATATTTTTATTTTGAATGAATTTTCAAAATGTAATAATACAGTCTTGTTAGGAATCGTCTATCTAAACTATCTGTAAGTTTTCAATCCTCAATTCTTTCTATTAATCTCTAATTTGAGAGTCAAAGTTTTGGGTTTTAAAAGTCAACTAAGTGTTCTTGAATCAAATTCGAGTTTGTTTTGATGTTTCCAGTTAATTTGATGATCCATAAAGATTATAGGAAAGATTTGCAACACAATTCATGTTGTAATTATAACCTATAACATTCTTAATCTCAAAAATCAATTTTTGAGTTCATGAGTTCTTGACAGTGATATACACTAACTTGAATTCGAAACAAATTTCAAAAACTAAAAATGCGGAGTTGTTAGGAATCATTTACTTAAACTTCCTGTAAAATCTCAAGTTTCAATTCTTAATAAAGAATTCGAATTTGCGAGTCAAAGTTTCAATTTTAAAAAGTAAACTATTGTTCTACAATCAAATTCGAGTTCTAATTGATGTTTCTGTTGAAATTAATGATTCACAAAGTTTTTAGGAATGATCTGAAACATATTTCATGTTGTAAAGATTGTCAAAAACGAATTCAAAATTGAAAACAATTTTTTTTTTTAGAGTTAGGAGCAAGCAGTAAGTTTTTTTTTTTCAGTTTTTTTTTAATTTTCTTAATTACAAGAACACTTTTATTTTTTTTGTTTCATATTGTTTATAAATCCTAAGTTCAAAACCCTTTTAATTGTTGTTGTTAATTTGCCTCCTTTTGATTTTAATTCAAGGATGAAGAAGATGATGAACATGGTTTTAGGAAGTATTAGATAAGTATATATGGGTTGCATAATAAGTAAGAAAGACAAGGCAGAGGGAATGGTTAAGTGTGTTTGTGGGTGAGCGAGATGTCTCGATTTCAAATCCGGTTCAGGGCATATTTTTTTTAGAAAAGCTTTGGAAGGTAGATTTCATTACCACACAATTTATTATTATTATTATTGTTATTGTTACAAAAATTATAATTTTTATCATTATTATTATTACTAATATATGTATTATTACTATTATTATGATTTGGATTATTATTATTATTATCAAAATAACACAAACTATTATTATTATTATTATTATTATTATTATTATTATTATTATTATTATTATTATTATTATTATTATTATTATTATTATTATTAATATTAGTATTAGTATCATTATGTATTTATTAGTATTATTAGAATCATTAGTAACATATGTATTATCATTATTATCATTATCATTTTTATTATTAGTATTATCGTTATTATTAAAGTTATTATTAGTAGGACTACTATTAGTAAATCATTAAAATCAAAACTATCATTTTTTTTACAAATAAATATTTGGTACATGAAACCTACTTATTACATATACTACAATTATATTAATATTCCATATCTTTTATCTTGATAAATCACATACATAAAACTGCCACGTGGCAGCACCATATTCATCCTCAGTAAATCTAATTTTCTCCTAATTTACAATTAAAAAATTTGCTAATAATCTAACATTGACGCGTGTCCTTCCAAACCTTGGATTTGAGGCGGGCCGTTACCTTTAAAATTAGGGTTAACAAAACTTCAGTCAAAAATCTCTCCAATCATAATTACAGTTCATTGCATCCAATAATCGGATATCATCATCTCCTTCCATTTATCTTTCAATATCCTATTCAATGATACCATCTCCTTCGGTTTGTTCAATCCATCAATCCATGAATCGCCTCCTCTAATTTTGATTCACTATGAATTAATTACAGGTTTGTAACGATTTAACAAAATTGTTAAATATATGTGTAGATCGTTCGCAGTAACATATGATTAGTCAGATACATATGTGTAGATCATTCTCTGATATGTGTTTTGCCTATCGATTTGATTTAGTTGGATGAATTAAGCCACGCAGATCGACGCCTTTATCGGAGTCTGAGATCCCTATCTCCATCTCGCTTCACAAGTTGAGGTTCGTTAATCCAAAGTTCTGTGTTACGTGTTTGACTTTTTGATTATGATTATAATATTTTTATGATTTTCATTAGTTTTTCAGCAAGATAATGGCTATGACAGAGAAGGTTGTTTTAGTAGATGTGATTAGTCTAATCAAGTAAGTCGAGATTGACTAATTCAATTTTACAGCTTTATCCATGTTTTGAATGTTCAATGGTAACCGTTAAAATTTTCTTTCATGCTTATTTGAATTTGTTTGGCTTAATATTGGTAGTGGATTATGATTAAGCTAATGTTTAGAAGGTGGCATTTGCTATGCAAGTATGCATTCATGTTGTTGTAATTCTTGCAGGATTAGACAATTAACGATTATGCATCAATAAACGTAATAATTTTGTGAGTAAAGGCAAGATAGTCATCTTCTTACACGCACACCTGGTCAGAGGCACAACGTCTTTTAGTTTAGAAAAGTATATTTAGCTAATGCTTTTACTAATTGATAGATCAGAGCACTGAGCACTGGTGAAGATGGTATGCTAAATATAATTGAACTATAATGCAGTTGTGGTAAAGTTAATTTAAATATTGCTTTGTTATTGGTTCAGCTACTGGTGGATTTTTTATTTTGTAGATATGATATCAAAGTATTTGTGCATTTTTTAACCCGTTGGGAAGTTGTATTCAAAGTTTGGTGTTTTCATAAATGAAGATGGTGGCATGGTGAAGAGTTACCCAGCTGGTACTAATTTTTCCTTTGATTTACAAGTTGACCCATTATGTATATACTACAAACAAGGCTTGATAAAAGAAGATTTGCTTTAGTATGTATTAGCAATTAGCAGTTTGCGTTCAAAACGATAAGAACGACTGATTAACTCTTTCATTATATATGTTGTTTATGAAATTAAATCCATTTATGATTACATAACTTGTCTGCTATTAAAAATACTTTTGGTAACCTGTTTAGTGAGACAACGCTATCTCACATTTTCACTCAATTTTGAATCATGTAATAACCTGTGTTTGAAATGACACTGAGTTTGGTTAATGTTTGAATCATTCAAAGATAGGATTTTGAAGTATAGAAGAAGAGGATTTTCAAAAAACCCTCTTCAATCTGAATTCGAGATTCTATTCGAGGTATTTGTTCATCTTCTACAATCTCTGTAAATCGTTTTTCTTACGGGTTACTCATTTATTTCATTTTGCGTACATTGTTATTACGGAATTAAATATTGTCTTCTTTCTTTTAGTCTGAAAATTGAGTAACTTTGTCAGTATAATTATTGGTGCCTGTTGGTGGTGGATTAGTTGCTTGAAGCTGTTTTATGAGTGCAAACTGTTCGGTAAAATGTATAAATGAAAAAATATTATCAATCAAGAGTTGCAAGTCGTTATAATCATTCGTTAATTTGGGCTATGAAAGGTACTAATTATGAAAGGTACTAATTTATTGCTGTTGTTTAGTTAATTATTTGGGTGTTGTTTTCGAGCTTGCTGTAGGAGAAAAATGTATATGGCACGTGGAAAGTTGTTTAACGTAATTTTGGATTGGAGCAAAGTGATTTAATGGAAAAGATTGTGATCTAAAGGTTGTTAAAAATATTGATATAACATATTCTATTAGCCTAATTGAAGGGTGAGTTGGTTGATCCAAGTTCAATATTAAGCCATAAATATTTTCTTTTCTCAATATTAAGCTTTAGATACTTGATAAATAGTGTACTCATGTAAGTTAATGAGTATATCAACTAAGAGATTATTATAAAAAGTTTAGTAACGTTTTCTTTAAAGTTTCAAATATGATCAAGCCAATCTAGCCAGGTCTTTAGATCACTATATTATAGGAAGATGATTGAGCAAAAGCTTTCAGAGTACATTTGTAAGTGGATATGCTCTTGAACCACTAAGGATGAATTTTTTTGGGTACTAAAGTTCACTACTTATCTGGATTTTGTACATTTGTAGGTGGATATGCTCTTGAGCCACTAAGGATGAAATTTTTAGGTACTAAAGTTCACTACTTTATTTAGAATTTGTACATTTCGGTGAAAGTAAACTATTTCATCTATGTCCTTTTTAGTTTCATGTGCATAAAATTTTCAGCTGGGTATTTATAATTAAGGTTTGAATCTTCTATTGTTCTATGCTAAATTTCAAACGGGGTTTGTCGGCCAGCTAATGAAGGTTCTTAATTTTGATGGACTTTACGAGGTAAGAACCTTTTTTTGTTGGATTTGGAGATTTTTAGGTAATTCTTTTGATTATAATTTGTATTTGAATACTTGAATGTGGGTTGGATGGAAACTGACTGAATCATTGTTATACTTTTGATAGTCATCCATTTACTTGGTTGCATTTGATTAGTTGGTTTTGGCCTTTTAGGAATGGTCTTAGTTGAGTGTACCTTATGGCGAAAAATAGTAATGTTTTTTGTGGTCTACCATGTGTGATGGTGAATATGGTACTACTTTAGTGCCACACTAAAAGAAGTATTTGTGATACGAAATCAACAAGTCTTTGTTCAGTGTTTATTATAATTTTTTGTGTATGTCTTTATATTTCCATTTGTTCATTATGACAACATTATTAATTTCTCGCCTCCTTTCTCTGATTATGTTACTGCTACTATATTTGTCCTACTTCAGGTTTTCTTCAGGCACTTATCAATTAACATTATAATATGAGGATAATGTCTATGTTACATATGGAATCAAAGGGAGAAGATGGTCGGATATCATATCAGGTTAGTAGAAATTGAAGATGTATCAAGTACTTTTAGTTGTGTATGATTTTTTTATTCAATCGATTGTAAAATAAGTATGGTAAATGTCTACATGGTACTCTAATAGATTTCTTTATCCGTCAAATTATTATATGTTTATATTATTGACCTCAGATCTGATGTTATTTGTTAAAGTTGATCGAAGAGATAAGTTCCGTGGTATGCATATGACGATGTTAACGAAGATCATCGTAGAATATTCAATTGGTTTAATGAAGTTCAAAAAAGTCTCAATGATTGTTATCGCTTCAGGTTTCAAGTATATTATGTTTTTATAGTCGAAAATTTGAAGTTGTCCTTGCATAGGCGTCAGCTTAATTTGTAAGATCTTGAAATATCCGATTAATTACAAGTTTTTGTTCATAGTATGTGTTAGTTTTCAACTGTTAGCATACTCAAATCACAATTTTTAGCTTTGAGAAGGCTACCTTATGACTTGGTGAAGAAAGTGGGAAACAAATCTCGATCTAAGAAAAAAAATGGTGAATACGAGATTTGCTTAGAACCTTAACCCAAATAATAATTTTCCTAATTGCTCCCACGTCATGTGTATGAATGGTTATCAAGTGGTATAAACCTAATATCTGAGAACTAATGCATTCCTTGAGGAAACAAAATAGGTGGTAAAATGGGTAGGGTAACGGGATAGTTTATTTAATCAGTCACATCACTTTGGTATCCTTCCAACTTAGTACTGAAAGAGGGTTATTGTGATTGAAATTGGGCTAATAACCAGTTCAACTTTTATGACATTAGGCATACTCAAGTAGCTCATATTGTTATTCTCATATATGTGTGTTTTGGTTAGCTGCAGTGACATGATAAATGAATCTAATGGAGGGTTTTAATTGTAAGAAGCAAGTTGATGGAATGGATCACTACATTTCATTGTCATGTTTGATAATCATTATAGACTTATACTAGGACACTCTATGCCTCATTTTATAGTTCTAATCCATTTTACCATCCTAACTATAAATGGGTGGGACAACGTATGCCTCATTTTAGAGTTACCCATAATTTTTGGCTTATTGCATTTAAATACCGATTGAAACATTATTTGCATTACAAATTCATAATTCGTTATACGTTTTGTCATGATTTGTGTATATATATATGTATAAATTATATGCGTAGGATTATAATAATTTTCTTGATATCTGATGTGCAGAAAATGGTATCGGGCCGTATGGGCGACAACTTAAGGCATCATATTGCATTTAAATACCGATAAGATAGTTTTCGTGTTCAATTTTTCATATTTAATGCATAAATTAGACATTAAAAATTAAATTTTCTTTGTCTCAAATCAGCCCAAGTTGTTACGAACTACACATAATGTTAATCATAATGAGGTTTAGGAATATAGGTTTTGTACATACTTTATACGTCAAACTTTTTAAAACAGTAACCTTTAAAGGGTACGTTTCCGAATTCAGAATCACTGGCTACTTATTAATCTGTTGCTGAATAGCTGGTACTAAAACTATTTTACACCTTTAAGTTTATGTTTTGTGTGACACAAAACAAAATATTTAAGCAGTTCATCCAACACAATACTCGTGATACTGTCTTTATGATTTCGTCAATTGATATACCTTTGTACATTTCAATTTTGTTTGATTGAGAGTCGTCTGCAACGCACTGGCTCTTAAGTTGAACTATGCTTATAAGTGTGTTTTAGAGACTTAATGATAAGGTGGCAATACCGACCCATCTTTTACTTTTGTAATTTTCATTAATATTAATAATATTGTTTGCTTGCTTTTCAAAAAAAAAAAATAAAAAAAAAAATACCGACCCATCTTTAGTGTGATGCCTGCAATGGTTCAACCATATGAACTACAACAAGAAGTTTATGATTCGAATTGCAAAATATTAATACCAAGAGGTAATGTTTTGGTGAGTCTAATTACTTAATTTAATATCACTTTATTTTTATTAATATCTATTTGATGTTTGAGCAGAGGGGTATAAAATACTATAAAATCTTAGCAAGAAATACTATTAAATACGATACAATTTTACACAAGATATTTATTTATTTATTGAATGGATATACTTAAACCTTGCTACAACACTTATAGGCAGTGTACCTAATCGTACAGTAGTGTAGTTTTTGGTAAGTCCGGTTCGTTCCACAGGGAAAATCTTTAAACAAAGCTTAACGCTATATTAGTTACTTTTATAAAAATACAAAATATATATATATATATATATATATATATATATATATATATATATATATATATATATATATAAGTAATATTATTATTATAAAGGGGGGTTTTTACCGTTTAATGACCGGTTTGTCAATTTTAAAACTTTAGTCGCAGTTAAAACCAATTGTAAAATATAAATAAAAGACTTAATTTAAAGCGTAAAGTAAATAACGATAATGAAATTGCGAATAATAAAAGTGCGATAAAATAAACTTGCGATAATTAAAAAGTACGATAATTAAAAGTGCAATTAAATACAATATCAATAAAAATGCGATAATTAGAAGTGCAATTAAATATAAAATAAAGGAAATTAAATATGAAATAAAAGAATTATGCTTATTTAAACTTCCGTAATCATGATGTTTGACGTGTTGATTTTAGTTTTATGCCCATGGGTTAATTGTTCTTTGTCCTGGATTATTTAATATGTCCATACGGATTTGTCCATAATAGTCCATCAGTCATAAATATAAAGAGCGAAAACCTTCATCAAATTATTCTTATTCCCGAAGTCAAATATTCCAACTAATTGGGGATTCGAATTGTAACAAGGTTTTAATACTTTGTTTAATGAATACACCAGGTTATCGACTGTGTGTAAACCAAGGTTTTACTACTTTGTTAACAATTACACCAATTACCCTTGAATGTAATTCACCCCTGTTTCAACAAGTCTATTAACTATTAATCCAGTTCCGTGTCCGGTAAAATGAATAATTATTGGTATTTATAGATATCCCGCCCACCGTACCCAGTCAAGCGTATGTGGTTATATATAAATACGTCGAATTATAAGTTTGTATATTAAATTAACAAGGTATTGTTTAGTTAATATAAAACCCATTAATAGCCCATAGTCTAATTTCCACAAGTGTCGTTCTTTTATCCAAACCCCAATTATGGTACAAAGCCCAATTACCCAATTTTAGTAATTAGCCCAACATCATGATTACTTCGTTTTAAATAAGCATAATAATAATTTAGCTACGAGACATTAATGTAAAAAGGTTGAACATAACTTACAATGATTAAAAATAGCGTAGCGTTACACGGACAGAATTTCGACTTACACCCTTACAACATTCGCTAACATACCCTTATTATTAGAATTATAATTAAAATTAAAATTAAAATATAAATATAAATATATTTACGTATACATATATAGAGAGAGATTGAATTTGGATGTTTTTGCGATCAAACTGCATTTGCTTTTATAGGGAATTGAGTTCAGGGGGTCTCCGCGACTCGCGCCCTTTTTGCTCTTCAAACTCCGCGAGTCGCGGAGTTTGTAATTACAGCTCACTCCATTTTGGCTCTTTGTTTACCGACGGTTTATTATATAAATATAATATATATAATTTATATAATTAATTATATATTATTTTATATTTATATACATAGTTAACTTGTAATTTTTAGTCCGTTGCGTCGAGCGTTGAGAGTTGACTCTGGTCCCGGTTCCGGATTTTCGAACGTCCTTGCGTACAATTTAATATCTTGTACTTTGCGTTTTGAATCTTGTACTCTTGTAATTTCGAGACGTTTCTTATCAATAATTGGAACCTCTTTGATTGAATTTTGTACTTTTGAGCTTTTTGGTCGTTTGCGTCTTCAATTCGTCGAATCTGTCTTTTGTCTTCACCTTTTAATATTTAAATGAATATCACTTGTAAATAGAACAATTGCAACTAAAAGCTTGTCTTTCTTGGGGAATAATGCTATGAAATATATGTTCGTTTTTAGCATTATCAAATATTCCCACACTTGAGCGTTGCTTGTCCTCAAGCAATATCGTCTTGAAATACTAGAATCACTTCTTTATTCTTCACACTTTGTACATCAGTGACTTCTATACGGCGGTATAAACAATGGTAGTAACGATATGGTTTACAGTCCCACATGACTATAAAAATTTAGATCCATTACGGAAATTGGATCTTTATGAAAACATTTGATCTTTTGAAAATTAAATCTAGTTTTTACCCTAGATAAGTTTTCCGGAATAACCCTTTACCGGTGTTTGCAAATTATTTTTATGGGTTTGGTGGGTTTCAGATTTGAAAATTTTAGATCAAAACTTGCGGTTTTGTGTCACCCACTTGCTAACCTTGTATTAGGAAAGCAACACGTCCAGTTTACTTGTCCCGTATATTACCTTTCGGTAAACTACCGTCCGGTTGTAAAGGAAAGCGTTGAACAAGCAACTGTTAAGGCAATGTCCCCTGACATGCTTTTAATTATGGTCTATAACGTGTCGGACGCAATTACTATCCTTGGTAGGAGCAATAGTAAAGCTCACCCTTATAATTTTCCGGTCTGGCACAAGGTCCTGTCTTTGACCATGCTATGCAACCACCGTTCTTACGGTTGACACCCGATTTGGTTCAGGTGACCTAATGAATTCCAGGTGAATTCCTAGGATTTTACGTTCAATGGTAATGAACGCATTGAAAATGGGTTTTCAGAAAACAAATCGGTTTATAATTTGATCAAAATATTTTCTCGTTCAAGCTCGAGTTTAGATATCATTAAATTCCATGAGTTTGAATTCTCAATCTTTAAGGTCAATCTCTAGGATTGAGTAATATCAGGCTTAAAAGCTAATTTTTGATCTTTAAGGAGATTATCCTTTCTGGGGATCTGATTCATTAGTCTTATCAAGCTAATTTGCATGGTGCCCCCCATTGTACGAGATAAATCCTTCTCATGGTTAGGATAAATCTGACCACTTGGCGACCCTGTTTGATGCTGAGGTCCGTGGATTTCCTGCTGATTTTAGTGATGACTTTTCTAGATTTTTCGTCAACCTACAGCTGGTCTGGACGACAACTTCCTGACCTAAATCAAGAAGCGCGTTTATTTTTCGGAAGACTTTACTTCCTTTTAATGATGGAATTGATTCATCGTGTAGATCCATCTCTTCTTTTCTTTCATCGGGTAAAACAGTTTAGTTTAGTCCAAAGCAAAAGTATTTTCAGTTATTTGTACAAAAATATGTGACATATGTTTAAGATAACTTGGTAATTTTTCCCACACTTGGCTTTTATTTTCCTTTTTATTATCCTCTATTCCATTTTAAATGAATTTTAACATTTTGGTTTGTTTCTCAATTTATGTCCTTTCCTAGGTAACAATAATTTCGGTGTTAAAACCTAGTTTTATCGTTCATAAATATGTATAAACATGATTTTGAGTTCATTTAATTGAAAATTTTGAAAATTTTTACTAGAATTGGGTAGTCAGTATATAAGACTAGAGCTGTTCTTTATTATCAGAGAGCACTAGATTCTAATACAACTACTGCTTTACTAGTATTTTTAATGGTAACCCAGTGTTTAAGATAAAAACATTAAAATCCGAAAGAATTTAACCCCTTCCCACACTTAAGATCTTGCAATGCCCTCATTTGCAAGAAATCAGTAACAATTTAAATTATTGAGGGTGATTTGTGTGAAAATGATTAAATTTTACCAAAGTTTCCAAACATATTTGTGTTTGCTTGCTGAATGATAAATGGTGCATATCATTTGTTCATTCCGTCTTGTTGTTATTTCACATATATTTTGCATCTTGTCGTCAAAATTAGTTGCTTTTGCTGAACTTAATGCCAGTCTTTGAAAATGCGTTGTTTTACCCTGTTGTGTACATAAAATAAACTGCAAACATATATACATATTTTTGAAGTTTGGTATATTACCCCACATTCAAAAATTATTAAAATCTAAGAATAAAAGTTAGAAAATTATAAAAACTATTACAATATTAACATAAGTATTAAACGTATCAACATTACAAATTACAAAATAAATAAAACTAAGTAGATTAGGGATGATACTGATACCAGTAGGGGTTCCATGCATAACCATAGGTGCTATAAAATGCTTCGGCTGGGTTATACGTAGGATACGGTGGTTGAATCTCTATAGACCAGGGAGGGAATATGGGCGATGGAGTAGGAATATAGTTTCTACCTATATGTTGGCAATAAGCTATGATTTGGTTTTGATGAACTTGCCAATCTTCAAATGCTCTATGTCTAGCATTTTCATACTCTTGTGAAGCTATAAACCTTTGCATTTCTGCCATTTCATTTCCCCCTCCTACATTACCTTGCTGTTGGTTTCTCTCAACCTGTGGATGTCTACCATGGTATTGTACTGCGGCGTTATTTCGCCTCTTCAAAACTTTCGCACCATGGTATACATTTAAACCTATTGTATCGCGGGGTTCTGGTTCTTCGACTAATAATCCCCCCGACTTATATCCACACCGAGATATTCAGCAATCAAAGTAATAAATATACCACCTCCTATTATGCTAAGCGGTCTCATCCCCCTAACCATAGCTGATAAATAATAACCCACACAATAAGGTATACTTACAGCGCTTTGTGGGTCTCGAATACACATGTGGTAAAACAAATCATGTTCATTTACCTTTTCCTTGTTCTTACCTCGTTGTGTAATCGAATTGGCTAAAAACCTATGAATTACTCTTAATTCAGCTCTATCTATATCCAAATAAGAGTAATTCCCCCTTTAAATCGGTGATGGCTAGTCATTTGACTCCATACACCATGCGTATCAAAATTTTCGTCTATCTTCCTACCATTTAGTATCAACCCTCTACAATCGGCAGATGCTAACTCCTCAGGCATATATATACGTAAAGCCTGAGCCATGTCTAGTAAAGACATGTGGCGCATCGAACCTCCTAACAAAAATCTAATAAAAGATCGATCGGTTAAACTAGCTACCCGTTCATTTAATTCTATATACTACACAACAATTCTTCACACCATACTTTATATACAGGTCTACGCATGTTGAATAACCGTACCCAATCGTTAAAAGTAGAATTACCATACCTCTGTGCAAGTAATTCCCTAATTGGCCCGACCAATTCTACAGCTTCTAATGGTCTCCATTCTATGACCCTAGGTACCTCAACAACTTTAGAATGAAGAGTATGCAAACCCCTTTGGTATTTTGGATAATCTATCCAAAGTCTGTCAAATCTCAGGTTCGGGTGCAAATCTTCCAAGTGCATATCAGAAAATGTCATGACTGGATGAGGTATATCTTGTTTGTAGTAGTTATCCACCTCCTGTTGTTCCGCATTCTCAGCAGGAGCATTGCGAGCTTGGGATGAAGATTCACCCCTTTCAGTCTGCAAAACACATCAAACACAATTTTTGTGCATTCAAATATGCATTAGTGTCAGCAAAATCATCAATCAAAATAATTACAATGACATGATCAATTTATATCAAACTTAAGTTCATTTTCATATTTTCATCAAATCTACACTTTTTCAAATAAGCATGTACGAAAATGTTCGCCAAGTTCATAAGCATTCAACTCAAATAACATGTCAAAATAATCATTACTAGCAATTAAACAAGTTTCAAATGGCATTATCTCTCAAAAATCAAGTTCATGAATTTTAGACTTGAAAAAGTCCACTTTAATTCTCAAAATCATGTTTAGGCTCAAAGTTTGGATCATTTAACTACCTAAACATGTTACACTACTTAATTTAGCAACAATTCATGACAAAAATCGGCCATAATCTGTTTATATCAAAAAGCCCCAAATTGCTCAAGAACACAAACCCTAGATTACTCAAAATTTGAAGTTTAAGGCTTCTAATCATGTTAAATAGCATCAATCTAGGTTATACAAGCATAATACATAAAAAATTTAAGCATAATTATACTAAAAAGCATCAAAATCAAATTGGATATAAAATTGCTCAAGAACACTAATTTTTGGATTAAATGGTGTTTAGGTGTAGAAATTTACCGTTTTTCTTGAGTAATTCCTTGATAGCATCCTTCTCAACATGATTTTAGTAAAAGATTTGATGATTAACGGTCAAAAATTGTGAATTTGGGGGTGTTTTTCGGGTTTTTTCAGTTTGTTTCACAGTATGTTCTGTGTTGTGGTGTTCAACTGATCAGTTTTTGCGTTTTATTTTTTTTCTGGGTTTTGGTCCCTCCGCGAGTCGCGGTATTTTACCCTTCAAACTCCGCGAGTTGCGGAGTTTGTATTTTTTTTATATATCTTAACTAATTAAAACAATTAAGTAATTAATTTTAAAATTTTGTTTCCCTTGTTATTTAGGATGAGGTCGTTTCGGATCGATGTCCTAGTCCGTCCTTCGATAAAATTTTAAAATTTGTCTTTTTGTAGCGATTGTTTTAAAAGCTAAGATTTTTGATTTTTTTTAATGTTTTTGGCATACTTTAATTCAATAAGATTAAAAATAATGATAATAAAAGTTCTCGTCCCTCCCTCGGGTAAAGCAATTTCGGTTCAAATGACCTAGTCTTCAACTTACGACGAATTTTAAAAATCATATTTTTAACTTAATGAGATAAAGTAAATTTTTGTTTTTAAATTCACACCAACTTAAATTAAAAATACATAAAATTCAAAATTAATATTAAAAATTCACACTAAACTTAAAATTTGAAATGCATAAAATTAAAAATTCATATTTTAAAAATTAAAAATTCACACCAAACTTATATTAATTTTTCAAATATTTACAATTTTAAATATATTGATTTTACAAAGTTTACAATATTAATTTAAGATTTATATATTAATTTTAAAAACATGGTAAAAATAAAATTAAAAATTTTTTTGGCTTTTTATCCCACTTTAATCAATCAAATATTATCAAAAATATGCGCCCCTCTTTTCGGTAAAGTAATTTCGGTTCCATAACCTAATTTAACTCATGACGAATTTTTGAAATATTTTGGGTTGATTGATTAAAGATATTTATACCTTAAGAATAAACGTTAAATTTCACAGTGATGTAATAAATTTTTGTATGATATCAATAATTTCGGTCGCCAAACCTAATTTTATTCAATACCAATTTAATACTTTATAGCGAACAAATTAGCGTTTATTATCAAAAGGTTAAAAATAAAAATAAAAATAAAAACTGTACAGACTTACCTGTGAGATAGTATTCTTAGTTATATGATCTATCCCATTCATAAGATAGTCGGTTTAATTGGTTTTCCATGGCTACATAGGCGTAACCTCGAGCATTCAGTGTTTTTTCTTCTAAACATATGAACGGTCCGTCTCTGCATAAAGTAACAAATTCGGTATTTGAATAGGTTTGATTATTTGAACATTTACCGCCATGTGACCATTTTCCGCATTTGTGACATCTTTCTAGGTGTCGTGCTCTTCTTTTCGCTGCGGATTTTGATTTTCCTTTACCAAATTGTAACTTATTATCTTCGCATCTGGATTCTTTTCTTACTCCGTCCAATATTTCTCTGATTACTGATACTATTTTACTCGGAAGTGTGTCATTATTACGTTTAGTGATCAAAGCGTGTAGCATTAGACCATGGTTTAGTTCACAGGCAGTCTTCATATCGTAAAAACCTAAAAAAATAAAATTTAGAATGGGGGAAGAAGACTAGTTCTTTAGGGTCTGCTAGGGAAAGACCATTCGGGTTCCATTTTTGAGAACTACACGAAAATAGACAATCTAACTCTAATAGAAATACATAAACCCCCTATACTTAGTTGAAATTGTGATTAACATTATTTTCAATTGAATCATCAACAACTTGTATATCTTTGACTTTTACTTCAATCCATTTGTTGATTTCCTCCGTAACTTTCACAAATTCAACTAACATTGCCTTTTCTTTTGACGATAAATTGGATATTAATCGGTTATATAACTTAAAGTTTCCTTTAATCTTAGCATCGTGAATCCGTTTATAAAATTTCTTCGTTGAACTGTTAAAAATGGGTTCATCTAATTTCGTATCATCAACGGCATTCTTTGTGATTGGATAATCATTAAGTGTTTCTTCATCTTCCCCACACTTATGCGTTTTTATTGGTCTAACAGTTTTGGTTTGTGGAGATCTAAACTTTCGGTTCACAAAGGTGATCGATGTATCACCATCCCTAAGTGTCATTCTACCTTCTCTTACATCAATGAATGCCTCGGTGGTTGCTAAAAATGGGCGACCTAGAATTAGAGGAATATCAAGGTTTTCCTCCATATTAATCACTATGAAGTTTGCAACAAAGGTCAAACTTCCCACGTTAACAAGTAAATTATTTGCTATTCCAATCGGGTGTTTAATGGTTTGGTCAAATGATTGAACACCTATTTTAGTTGGTTTTAATTTACCCATGCCTAATCTTTTGTATAAGGAAAGAGGCATAATATTTGCACTTGCTCCTAAATCTGCGAGTCCATTATATACAGCACCATCATTAAGCAAGCAAGAAATGATAAATTCACCCGGGTCTCCTGCTTTAGTAAGTCGAGTTGGTTTGTAAACCTTTTTCGGGTGTTCTTTCCTTGGTTCTTTCACTTCTATTTGAATTTCTTGTTCACATTTTTCTTCGTTTTTTGGAATGGGAGGTTTGTATAAGAATTCTTCTTCATCACTCAAATTTGAATCCTCCTTATATTCTAATTTTGATTTTTCATATGTTGTTGATAACATATTCATGTTTTCATTTTGAAGGTTTTCTTTGGTGGTGAAATTATGATTAACTTCATTGTCAACTTCCATCGGACCATGTATCTAATGTTTAACTCTGTGACCATTAACTTTAAATTCAATTCCATTTTAATTTATTAATTCTATCGTTCCGTATGGGAAAACTCTTTTGACTATGAATGGTCCAGACCATCTTGATTTCAATTTTCCAGGAAATAGCTTGAATCGTGAATTGAAAAGAAGAACTCTGTCTCCTTCTTTAAATTCTTTTGAACTTCTGATTCTTTTATCATGCCATTTCTTCGTTCTTTCTTTATAGATTAATGAATTTTCGTATGCTTCATGTCTTAACTCTTCTAATTCATTTAGTTGACTTAATCGTAGACGTCCAGCTTCATGTAAATCAAGATTACATGTCTTCAAAGCCCAAAATACTTTTTGTTCAATTTCTACTGGAAGATGACATGCTTTTCCATAAATGTAACACCCTCGAAGCGGGCCTAGCTGTTAGATTACTATTTTGCCCTCAGGTTGTGTGGTGTTATTATATGCTTTTATTCTAATTTTATATTTTGTATTATTTAATGATGTGGATAGGACCAGTATGTGACAAGGGTCACAGAACAAGTTTGTTTATTTAATTTGGACTCCGTTAGGGCAGTCAAATTAAGTACGAAAGATATCAGATAACTGATAAATACCCGTGTGTTGCTCAGTGTGGGAATTTAACCCAAATATGATGCTTAGTGTTGCCATTTCTTGCATTTTCCAGATTCTTCCCAAATCACACTCCGTACTTCATCTCTTTCACCTACCAAACCCTAATCCTTAATCCTTGTTCTTGAGCTCAAATTGATCTTAGAATCGTGTTCTTTGTTGTCTACTGATTCTAACAAGGTAAGTAACATGTATTTTTGTGTTCAATTCGATGTTAAATTCATAGTTTTGTGTGGGTTTTGTAAAAAGCTTGAATTTGTGTCAAAACTAGTGATTTAAGTGTTGTTATGGTCAAATTGTTGTGGGTTTTGAGTCTATAACAAGTAGTGAACGAGTTGTGGTCGATTTTTGGCGTTTAAAACGAGCTCTAGATCGAGATTTGAGGATTTCATCGTGAAGTCCGTAGCCTTTGTTCAGTTTCTAAGGAAGATGAATACAGTCGGCCGACTGTCGGTCGACAGTCGACCGACTGAGGGTTGAACCGACTGACTGGCGAGTGAACCGACCGACTGAGTTTGACTTTTGGCCGATTGTGTAAATACTAAATAAGTCGACCGATTGAGAAAGTTAGTCGACCGGTTGTGTCAACAGTTGACCGACTGTCTACGTCAGTCGACCGATTGAGTAGACAGTCGACCGACTGTGTGTCCAGGGCAGAATATTTTACCTAAGTGTTGATTGTTAGCCGTTATGATGCCAGTTTGTATATTGATGGAATATGTGTGTATGTATATATGTATATATATTGTGATTATAATATTGTTAGCATTTGGAATATGATTTGCTAACTTGTGAGTATTGTTTTCAGGTGATACAGACGAGGAAAAGACTCGGTGATATTAGACTACCGAGTGATGCCGGTATCTGTGAGTGGGACTAACTGGAGAATATAGTATATAGTAGGATGTTATATCATGACTGCCATGCTTGTTAGATATACTTATTGGTGTGGATAGTTAGTACATTGTGATGACTGCATGTTGGTTGATGCTTGTCTGCTGGAGCCCAGTGCGTCCCTATTGTGTGGTGGCCTCGGTAGGAGAGATCAACCTGCGGGTTGGGTTCCTCATGTGGTGGCCTAGACAGCCGTGGTGTATATATATGTGAATGACGCGTCCGTCGCGTGTGGATTATGTATATACATACGGTGGTGGAGGAACTTCTGGTAAGCCCCAGTCCGATCAGCTGGTGGTTAATGGTTTGGCCGAGCCGCCAGAGTCTCTGTAGACGGCACTTGGGTGATGTTTGTGTGTTAGACTATGTGACATGAGTAGTATGACGGTTCCTGTATACTATTGCCTATAGTTAGTTGCACTCACTTAGCTTCGTGCTAATCCCCCACATCTTCCCTGCAGGTTATGGATTTGTTGTATGCTAGTTATCAGGGTGAAGATGGGATGTTGGAAGATATGTTTGACAAAGTCGGAAACTCTGATGTCGTATCTTTTCTATTAAAGTTGTATTTACGTTTTAATATAACACCCGGTCGTTTATTTATTAACATGTTTTTCATTAAGTGGATTATATATGTATATATACATTTTTAACTTATATACTAGTTAAATTGGTCTTCCGCTGTATAAAAAAAAATATGGGGTGTTATAAGTTGGTATCAGAGCGTAGGTTTGGCAGCATGTGCACGGAAGTGACATGTTTCCAAACCGTGTGTCGAGTCAAACATATCTTGGGGTGGGTTAAGTGAGTGAAGTAGGTATTGACGAGTTAGTTAGCGGAAACTAACAGATTATCTACTAAGCTTTGTGTGTGAGATGTTGTGTTAAGACATGTATGAAGATCGATTCCACCCTGCTGGTGCCTTGTTGACCCTCAGTACTGACAGAACTTCGGTGGATGCGTTTGATGCCGATTTGGATGAAGGACTTGACGCGTATTAGTTGACATGGCTCCAATGATGAGGATTCAGTTGCAGAGTTGATGAGGGTTAAGGGTGCGGGTGCGGTCGAGGTGTTGATAGATACAGAAGATGTCTTCTTATTCATAAAGGTACATTCTTGTTACATTGCTGTAATTGTTATTATTATACCTGTAGATTGAGTTCATGCCTTTGTCAATTTGGTGTTTACTGTTGTAATGATAATCTGTGACGATTAGTGTTTCAAGTTGCGATTGATTAATTGTACTTGTAAGATAGAAGTAGATGACAGTTGACGGACACAGTTACGACGACTGTGTCTAGAGCTACCCTGCCACTATTGGGATTTTATTCCCTTAGACTAACTGTTATATTCTATGAGAGTTTATAGATATGACCTTTGTGATATGGTGTCATGCTATTGTGAATTGTTTGTTATATGGCCTGTTGTACTATATGTGAGATTACTGTTGGCCTAGACTAGAAGAATTGAAGTGAATGATTTGTAGTATTAACAAAAGACGAATATGAAGTCATTTCCTGACCGTTGACTGATGGGACACACGTAGTGACCCATAAAGACTGATTAGGGTAGTGACCCCTTGATGAGTAGTGAAAGTCCCGAAACCTATTGTGTAACTATGTGAAGTGTAGTTTTCATGCTTGTTGACCGTGACTGAATCAATAGATGACGGGCCCTGTGATATTGTAGTATGACGGGACTTGTTGTGTGGGACTTAGGTGAAATATAATTCCTTTTTTATGGATCGATGGGACACACGTAGTGGCCCGTGAGGATTGGAATAGAGTAGTAGTTTTCTTGTCTCCTATTAAGAGGACCCAAACCCTGTTTGTTACTGTCGTATGTATGTAGTTTGCGTGTCATGTATGATGTAGACTTTTGGTTCAGATGTTTGTGATCGTAGTAAGACCTTGAGGATTCGTTTTTCCTACCTTAGACACATGTGAGTTGGTGGTGACCTTTAAGAAGTATGTTTGAATAGAGCTTTCCATGTAGTCTTGACTGAAGATAGGAAAATTATGTTTTGTTGTTATGTGAGGATTATTACTAGCCTGGCTGTACCGTTGCAGGATTTGACTAGCTATGTAGGACTCGTAGAGTTGTACTGAGAAGTTGTTGACTTTTTTGAATTGATGTGACTCATTAGATGTCAGTATAAGAGACGTTCGTTTAGTGACTTTCTTGGAAGTGGAGAAGACTTTAATCGAAATAGGAATTCAGTTCAAGCTGAATTGTGATGAATCTTGACTAGGTCAGAAGAAGTGATTAGAACAGTGATCTTATTACTGTTAAGGTAGAATCATTGATCTAAATTTCGATAGTGACTAATGTGAATATCTTATCTTTTAAAGATTTGAATGCAAGGTCGAGGACGGACAATAATAGTATTTGCAAATAAGACGAAGTAAGTAGGTATAGTTTATTGAATGTTGGGTCGGATTTTCAATTATGGTTGCTAAAGAGGAATTAGTAGAATTAAGATCGAGCTGGAACAGAGTTACTTGTTTACCTACAAGACTTATTGCTGTTTTGATAGTCTTAGATTGTAAAATCTATTAGTTGGGATATAGTAGAAATTTATAACTAACGGTGACTTCAGAAAATAGACCGTGTTTTATTGATGAATTCTATTAAGATCTTGTTCTGAAATACTCGAAATGAAAGTGTGATTTAGAATGATGTATTACGTCTGGCCAACGAAAATACATTGTAGTGAATCATACAGTAGTTTTGAGAGTCGGAAGAGATGTAACGAGTGTTAGATCGGGTGTTGTTTGACGATGATTGTGATTTTCGATGAACTGTTGACCGAGAGTAGATTTTTTCAACATAGTAATGTTAGTTGAACAATATTTGAACCTAGGCTATTGATGATCGAATAAGTCTTAGTTTTGAGTTCTGATGAAGTTCAAAGCAAAATAAAGTCGATGCAGAGATAGTTTCAGTGGTGTCAAACGCGTGTATTGATATCATTTGACGGACTCAATTGTTAGATGGATGTTTATTGCTTGTGGGGTGGATACCGTTGACTTGAAATCCATGATTCGAATGATTAATGTTGATTTAATATTGCATTTTTAAGTGTTTCTTCTAATGATGATGATATGAATAAAATCAGGTTTTAAGTGATGAATTTTGGGTAAGTATCAACTTAGATAAGTGATTTATGACGAAACCCTTAAATATCAAATTTGAACTAGGTATTTAATTGCGGGCTCTGGTAGCACTTTAACCAAGTGACGATTTTTCTGATGTAACTGTAGCAGTGTTGGGCATGTGTATTGATGTTACTTGAGGAAATTAATAGTTGGATAATTACATTAAGAATGTGTGGACGATTATTCTTTACTCAAGATTTGTGATGTAATGATTGAATTGATTTGAAATTGGGTTGGTAATCATTTCAACTATGATTGAGTTGATCAGAATAACGATTTAGTTGTTGAATAATTGGGGAACATTGAACCAGATAAGCGAATTTCAACGAAATTCTTAAATATCAGGATTGAAACAAGTATTAAATTACGGAATTTGGGTAAATCAGTGTAATTCGAGTTGATTTGGCTGTGTTGTAGTGATGAAATTAGCTAAGTTTGTGTATTCTAAGGTAAATGATAGCCATTATTCAGTGTTTTAGAGTGAGTTGATCTAGGAAATTCGATGAAAGTGACTCGAGAATAACCTCAAATCATGATTGACAGATATAATGTTGTGGGTCATTAGTAGTGACTCGAGAGTTAGTGTGTAAAACCTAGACATGAGATGGAATTTTCGTGGTATTTCGTAAGATTATTGATAGATCAAGTTTGAAATTCAGACGAAATTAGACTTTTTCAGTTATTAGATAGCGGTAGGTTTTCAGCATTGAACTTCTTTAGCTCGTGGTAAAGACTGTTTTCTAGACCAGAATGTGAGGAACAATTCGGATATCGTGTAATGTAAGTAAGTAAGTTTGCAGATCGGCATATAGCGGGTCTCGACACTTGGATAGTAGACTAGCAGATGATGTGTTTGGCCTTAGACCGATAAGTTAGCTTTTGACCTACGAGAATGGACGGAGCTTTGTAAGGCATATGACCGTAGGACATGATTTGACTTAGGTTACGTTGTGTCCCGTTTTGGTGATTTGTAATACCCATGACCTTTGTTGATTTAGTGATGTAGAATTGTGGGCTTAACCGAGTTGCGTTTTCATGTGACACGATGACAACAGACTGATGACTTAGAATAAACTGAATATAAGATTTAATGGGTTAACTTTATGGGTAATCTCGAAATTTGATGGATCAGTCCGATTCAATGAAATTGACAGTATATAACCGTTGGTATCTTCAGAAAGTGGGGTGTAGTGACAGTTTGACGTGAAACTTTTTGTGGAAGTCAATTAAGTTGATGATGGGTCTATATTATACGTTTGGGTTGTCTTGTATTTGAATGAATGTTGATTGCATCTAGTGTTGAATTATTTAATCGTTATCCTCTTAGCATAGTGCTAGGATAAAAGATGACGTGCGCGGCCTTGTTAAACAGTTGATTGTTGGTACTTGGTTACCCTTTCGAGCGATAATTGTGATGCTATAGACAATTGCGGGATAAATTATCTGAATGTGTGTTGCATGATTGGAGTTGGTCGTAACAGAAAGGGTTAGCATTGACTTAGTGACGGTGAGTATTTAAATTAATGATTTTCGCTTATAGGTTGGCAGATGAGAAAACTAATGAACCTTGGTAATGCTTGTTATCTTAGGATGTGTTTTGGTGTAGCTACCGGTGTGACCAATTGTGTTGGTATTTGTTCCCTGTGACCCGTGTTGGCTATGACTTAGCAGATTCCGAGGACGAAATCTCTTTAAGGGGGGTAGATTTGTAACACCCTCGAAGCGGGCCTAGCTGTTAGATTACTATTTTGCCCTCAGGTTGTGTGGTGTTATTATATGCTTTTATTCTAATTTTATATTTTGTATTATTTAATGATGTGGATAGGACCAGTATGTGACAAGGGTCACAGAACAAGTTTGTTTATTTAATTTGGACTCCGTTAGGGCAGTCAAATTAAGTACGAAAGATATCAGATAACTGATAAATACCCGTGTGTTGCTCAGTGTGGGAATTTAACCCAAATATGATGCTTAGTGTTGCCATTTCTTGCATTTTCCAGATTCTTCCCAAATCACACTCCGTACTTCATCTCCTTCACCTACCAAACCCTAATCCTTAATCCTTGTTCTTGAGCTCAAATTGATCTTAGAATCGTGTTCTTTGTTGTCTACTGATTCTAACAAGGTAAGTAACATGTATTTTTGTGTTCAATTCGATGTTAAATTCATAGTTTTGTGTGGGTTTTGTAAAAAGCTTGAATTTGTGTCAAAACTAGTGATTTAAGTGTTGTTATGGTCAAATTGTTGTGGGTTTTGAGTCTATAACAAGTAGTGAACGAGTTGTGGTCGATTTTTGGCGTTTAAAACGAGCTCTAGATTGAGATTTGAGGATTTCATCGTGAAGTCCGTAGCCTTTGTTCAGTTTCTGAGGAAGATGAATACAGTCGGCCGACTGTCGATCGACAGTCGACCGACTGAGGGTTGAACCGACCGACTGGCGAGTGAACCGACCGACTGAGTTTGACTTTCGGCCGATTGTGTAAATACTAAATAAGTCGACCGATTGAGAAAGTTAGTCGACCGGTTGTGTCAACAGTCGACCGACTGTCTACGTCAGTCGACCGATTGAGGAGACAGTCGACCGACTGTGTGTCCAGGGCAGAATATTTTACCTAAGTGTTGATTGTTAGCCGTTATGATGCCAGTTTGTATATTGATGGAATATGTGCGTATGTATATATGTATATATATTGTGATTATAATATTGTTAGCATTTGGAATATGATTTGCTAACTTGTGAGTATTGTTTTCAGGTGATACAGACGAGGAAAAGACTCGGTGATATTAGACTACCGAGTGATGCCGGTATCTGTGAGTGGGACTAACTGGAGAATATAGTATATAGTAGGATGTTATATCATGACTGCCATGCTTGTTAGATATACTTATTGGTGTGGATAGTTAGTATATTGTGATGACTGCATGTTGGTTGATGCTTGTCTGCTGGAGTCCAGTGCGTCCCTATTGTGTGGTGGCCTCGATAGGAGAGATCAACCTGCGGGTTGGGTTCCTCATGTGGTGGCCTAGAAAGCCGTGGTGTATATATATGTGAATGACGCGTCCGTCGCGTGTGGAATACATACGGTGGTGGAGGAACTTCTGGTAAGCCCCAGTCCGATCAGCTGGTGGTTAATGGTTTGGCTGAGCCGCCAGAGTCTCTGTAGACGGCACTTGGGTGATGTTTGTGTGTTAGACTATGTGACATGAGTAGTATGAAGGTTCCTGTATACTATTGCCTATAGTTAGTTGCACTCACTTAGCTTCGTGCTAATTCCCCACATCTTCCCTGCAGGTTATGGATTTGTTGTATGCTAGTTATCAGGGTGAAGATGGGATGTTGGAAGATATGTTTGACAAAGTCGGAAACTCTGATGTCGTATCTTTTCTATTAAAGTTGTATTTACGTTTTAATATAACACCCGGTCGTTTATTTATTAACATGTTTTTCATTAAGTGGATTATATATGTATATATACATTTTTAACTTATATACTAGTTAAATTGGTCTTCCGCTGTATAAAAAAAAAAAATATGGGGTGTTATAATAAACAAGTCTAAAAGGTGTGGTTCCAATTGGAGTTTTGTAGGCTGTTCTAAAAGCCCAGAGTGCATCCTCCAATTTAATGGACCATTCCTTCGGATTTGATCCTACGGTTTTCTCTAGAATACGTTTTAAAGCTCGGTTGGTATTTTCAACTTGTCCACTTGTTTGTGGATGATATGCGGTGGAGATTTTATGAGTTATTCCATATCTTTTAAGAACTTTCTCAAGTTGATTATTACAGAAATGAGTACCCCGATCACTTATTAAAGCTTTCGGTGTTCCAAACCTTGCAAAAAGACGTTTTAAAAAGTTGACTACAACTCGTGCATCGTTAGTTGGGAGAGCTTGTGCTTCCGCCCATTTAGATACATAATCAATGGTTACGAGAATATAGAGATTATTATGAGATTTTGGAAATGGACCCATAAAGTCAATACCCCAAATGTCAAATACTTCACATACTTGTATGACATTTTGTGGCATTTCATCACGTTGACTTATTTTTCCGGCCCTTTGACAAGCATCACAGGATTTGCAAAGAAGGTGTACATCTTTGTAAATTGTAGGCCAATAGAAGCCAGCATCGTAAACTTTTCTTGCTGTTAGTTGAGGCCCATAATGCCCTCCTGTTGGTCCTGTGTGACAATGGTTTAAAATATTACTAGCTTCATCTCCAAATACACATCGGCGTATTATTCCATCTGGACAACTTTTAAACAAATGTGGATCTTCCCAGAAATAGTGTTTTATATCACTGAAGAAT
Source organism: Rutidosis leptorrhynchoides (assembly GCF_046630445.1). Classification (NCBI taxonomy): domain Eukaryota; kingdom Viridiplantae; phylum Streptophyta; class Magnoliopsida; order Asterales; family Asteraceae; genus Rutidosis; species Rutidosis leptorrhynchoides. The sequence goes on along the minus strand of NC_092334.1, from coordinate 428,608,930 downwards.
TTCTTTCGTTTTTGGTACGATAATCCTTTTTCAAGGAATCCACATACTAAGTAGTTTGCATAGTCTGCAAACCATGGTATTTCATTATAATCTATCTTCAATAGATATTCATCAGGAAAGTTGTCTTGTATGGCCGATTCATTTAGAACTTCTAATTCGGGATTTTCAAGACGAGAAAGATGATCAGCGGCGAGATTTTCTGCTCCTCTTTTATCTCGGATTTCAATATCAAACTCTTGTAAGAGTAAGATCCAACGGATTAATCTTGGTTTAGCATCTTGTTTCGAAAATAGGTATCTAAGAGCAGAATGGTCGGTATAGACCACCGTTTTTGCTAGAACGAGATATGAACGAAATTTGTCAAAAGCAGAGACAATAGCAAGGAGTTCTTTTTCAGTAGTTGTGTAATTCGTTTGTGCTCCTTGTAACGTCTTACTAGCATAATATATAGGTTGAAATCGTTTTTCAATCCTTTGTCCTAAAACGGCTCCCATTGCAAAATCACTTGCATCGCACATTAATTCAAACGGTAGATTCCAATTTGGTGTTATCATGATCGGCGCATTAGTGAGTTTCTCTTTAAGAATATTAAAAGATTTGATACATTCATCTGAAAAGATGAATGGAGCATCCTTTTCTAGGAGTTTATTCATAGGAGTGGCAATTTTAGAAAAATCTTTTATGAAACGTCGGTAAAAACCGGCATGCCCTAGAAAACTCCTAACTCCTCTAACATTGGTTGGATGTGTAAGTTTAGCAATTACATCTACTCTAGCTCTATCCACTTCAATTCCTTCCTTTGAAATTTTATAACCAAGAACGATGCCTTCTTTAACCATGAAATGGCATTTCTCCCAATTAAGTACTAGATTTGATTGTTCGCATCTAATAAGCATTCGTTCAAGATTAGCTAGACATGATTCAAATGTATCACCGAAGACTGAAAAGTCATCCATGAAAACTTCCATGCATTCTTCTATCATGTCGTGAAAAATCGCCATCATACACCTTTGAAAGGTTGCAGGGGCATTGCAAAGTCCAAATGGCATGCGTTTGTAAGCAAAAGTACCATAAGGGCACGTGAATGTGGTTTTCTCTTGATCTTCGGGTGCTATTGGAATTTGAAAATATCCGGAAAATCCATCTAGAAAACAATAATAACTATTTCCGGCTAATCTTTCCAACATTTGATCAATGAAAGATAAGGGAAAGTGATCTTTTCTGGTGGCGTCATTTAATTTTCTATAATCAATACACACACGCCATCCTGTTACAGTCCTAGTAGGAATAAGCTCATTTTTCTCATTTGTAATAACAGTCATGCCACCCTTCTTAGGCACGCATTGAACTGGGCTTACCCATGGACTATCAGAAATTGGATATATTAAACCTGCATCTAGCAGTTTAATAATCTCTTTCTTAACTATATCTTGCATATTAGGATTTAGTCTTCGTTGGCGTTGCACATACGTTTTATGACCTTCTTCCATAAGGATTTTATGTGTGCAATACGAAGGACTTATTCCTTTAATATCATGAATCTTCCATGCAATGGCTGGTTTATGAGCTTTCAACACAGAAAGGAGTTGTGATTTCTCATTTTCAGTAAGAGAAGACGATATTATTATAGGTAATTCAGATTCACCATGTAAATAAGCGTATTCCAAATGGTTTGGAAGTGGCTTTAACTCTAATTTCGGAGGTTCTTCTATCGATGATTTATATCGATATTTGTCTTCTTCTTTTAGCACTTGAATTTCTTCTGTTGTTGGTTCATATCCATTAGCTATAAGTGTAGCTAACAGTTCAGCTTCATCAATTTGTTCTGTTCCTTCTCCTAAAGAACATTCTCCTGTTCCTTGTAATTCTGGAAATTCTTCTAACAATTCTGCATGTGCATCTATAGTTTGAATATAATAACATGTATCATCTGCAGATTGTGGTTGTTGCATTGCTCTATCAACTGAAAAGGTAACACTCTCGTCCTCTATACTTAGGGTCAATTTCTTACCGAACACGTCTATCATTGCTTTAGCCGTGTTTAAGAATGGTCTTCCTAATATGAGAGGAACTTGAGAATCTTCTTCCATGTCCAGAACAACAAAATCTACTGGAAATACTAAAGTACCAACTTTAACTAGCATGTTCTCCATTATCCCTCTAGGATATTTTATTGATCGATCGGCTAGTTGTATACTTATTCTAGTTGGTTTCAATTCTCCAAGGTCTAGTTTAGCGTATAGTGAATACGGCATTAAATTTATACTAGCACCTAAGTCTGCCAATGCTTCTATTGAACTAAGACTACCCAGAAAACATGGAATTGTGAAACTTCCTGGATCAGATAATTTTTCTGGTATCTTATTCAACAGCACTGCTGAACAATTAGCGTTCATAGTAACAGCCGAGAGTTCTTCCATTTTCTTTCTATTCGAGATTAGATCTTTCAAGAATTTAGCATATCTGGGCATTCCTGAAATTACATCAATGAAAGGAAGATTTACATTTATCTGTTTAAACATATCCAAGAATTTGGATTGCTCGGCTTCAAGTTTCTCTTTCTTCATTTTACTCGGGTAAGGAAGTGGTGGTTGGTATGGTTTAACATAAGGTTTAGCCTTAACTGTGTTATCTTCATTAAGCTTTTCAACTACCGGTTCTTTTTCCTTATCTTGATCAGGTTGTGGTTCTTGTGGAGTAGGAATAGCTTCATCAGAAGTTACAGGTATTTCAGGTGGTTTAAGTGTTGTACCACTTCTTGTGGTAATGACTTTAGCTGTTTCATTCCGGGGGTTAGCATTTGTATCACTAGGTAAACTTCTCGGTTTTCTTTCACCTATTAACCTTGCTAGGTTACTTACTTCTTGTTCCAAGTTTTGAATAGAAGCTTGTTGATTTCTAAATGCTTGAGCATTTTGTTCATTGGTTTGTTTTTGAGATGTGAAAAACTGCGTTTGAGTTTCAACTAGCTTCGTCATCATATCTTCTAAATTCGGCTTTTTATCATCGGTTTGTTGTGGTGGTTTATTTTGAAAATTAGGTCTTTGCTGATTGTAATTATTGTTAGATACTTGTTGATTGCTAGGACCTTGTTGGTTGTTGTATGGAATATTTCGGTTATAGTTCTGATTTTGATTGTAAATAGGTCTTGGCGGTTGATAATTATTCTGATAATTATTTCCAGGCCTTTGGTTTATGTATGAAATATTCTCTCTTTGTTCCATTGTTAATTCAATACTGAGACAATCTTTTGTCAAATGTGGTCCTCCACACTGCTCACAACTAATTCGTATTGAGTGAATATCCTTAGTCATCTTTTTCATTCGTCTCTCGACAGCATCTATCTTTGCGGAAATGGAATCTAAGTCATGGCTAGAATCGGCTCTAGCTGCTTTAGATGATCTAACGATATCTTTTTCTTGGTGCCACTCATGTGAGTGGGAAGCAGTGTTATCAATAATTTTATAAGCATCAGTTTCGGTTTTCTTCATAATGGAACCACCAGCTGCTATATCGATGTCTTTCCTTGTAGTGATGTCGCATCCTTGGTAGAATATTTGTACTATTTGACAGGTGTCTATACCATGTTGCGGACATCCTCTCAACAACTTTCCAAATCTAGTCCACGTCTCATATAGAGTTTCATTCGGTTTCTGTGTGAACGTAACAATTTCTCCTTGAAGTCTTACGGCTTTAGATGTCGGAAAGAATTGTTTAAGAAATTTTTCAACTAAAACGTCCCATGTATCAATCGCCCCTTCAGGTAACGATTCCAACCAATCTTTGGCTTCTCCCTTTAAAGTCCAGGGAAATAACATGAGATATATTTGTTCATCTTCTACTTCTCGGATTTTAAATAGTGTGCAGATCCTATTAAAGGTACGAAGATGTTCATTTGGATCTTCCTTCGGTGCACCACTAAATTGGCATTGATTAGTCACCATGTGTAGAATTTGTCCTTTAATTTCATAATCTGGCACATTAATGTCAGGATGAGTAATTGCGTGACCTTGGCCAGTGCGTTTAGCTCTCATTCGGTCTTCCATACTTAAAGGTTCTGTTACTTCCATAATTGAATTTGTTGAATCGGAATCACTAGAGGATTATGATTTAATGATTCGTTCCTCAACAATCTCTGTTTGAATGATTGGTGGTTCCGGAGGAAAATTTAGTGGTTCAGGATCTATGAATCGTCCCTGAATATTCTCCGGATTCTCAATTGTGAGGTCGGGTTCAAAAAATGGATTATCGGAAATTTGAACTGGAGTACTTGGTCGACTGGATGACGATTCTAAAGAAAAATCAACGGCGGTAATATTTGCTAAATGTCTTGATCTAGTTACAGGTGGTGAACGTACAAAAGGTGGTGAACGTCTTGCTCGGTGCATTCACTGAATATCCTATTAGTTTTTAAAAGGAAAGAAAAATTATATAAGTTATCCAATTAATAGACTTTTCTGATTTTGCCCACGTTTCGAATAGCCAAAAGATACAGCAGAGGGGCAGGATTCGTTTGGTCTCAATATAATTGAGGACTGTTTGGCTCCAATAACCCGGTCCACGTACAAATCCAACTATTACTACGAACCAGAAAATTTTGATGTCTATCAATTTAACTACTTAAAATAAATTTTCGTAATTTTAAGAAATTTAGATAAGAAGTAGAATAAAAATCTATGTCCTAAAAACTAGAATGACGAGAAATAAGAAAGAAAAAGAGCGTGTCGGAAAAAGATCGAAAAATAAAAATAAGAAAGAAAAAGAGTGACTTATAGAACTTAAAAACACTAGACTAACCCAACCTTATTACTATCACTAACTTAAAATTATAATCGCAAATTGAGATTACTAATTGGAATGATAATTGATACATAGTAAAAGGTGTCTAAAAAAATTAAAGCTTACAAGAAAAACTATATCCCAAATGGCAATAACTTAAAAAGAAACTAAAACTTAAAAAGGTGTCGCAAAATTCTAAAGTACCTAAATCTTAGTCTAAAGAAAAACACTTAAGGGATTTTACGCCAAAGCCTAAAAATCTATAAATAAAAATAACTATGGCAAAAACTATGAATTAAAACTAAATACGAGCGAAAAATACAAAAGTTACGCTAAAACTATTAAAAAGGGACAAAATATAAAAATATACAAAAAGTTGTAAAAATTACAAAAAATATTATTTTTATATTATTTATTTTATAAAACTATTAATTTATTTAAAACTAATTAAAATTTAAAATACAATTTAATTTAAAAACTTAAACTAATTATAATAATTAAACTAATTAGGGTTTATTAATAATAATAATAATAAAATCCGTAATTAATGCAAAATTAGGGTTCTGTCACGTGTGTCAGGGAGGCTCCGCGAGTTGCGGTATTCGAGGCTGCAAACTCCGCGAATCGCGGGGTACCAATTTTCAACTGACAGGTTGATTAAAATTCGACGCGTTTTTTTTTATTCTGTCTTATATTTTCTATTTAAATAAAAATATTTATATAATAAAAACTTATATTTAAAAACTAAAATAAAAATAGAACTACTTTATAATTTTAAAAATATCTTAAAAATAGATTTATATATATATTAATTTTTTTTTGGTTTTTTTTATGTTCTAAATAAACACAAAATATTTAAATAAAACTTATATTTTTATAAAATACAAATAAAGAAACTTTACAAAACTTAAATATTTAATAAATTCTTAAAAATATTTATATTTTTGTTTTCTTTTTATGTTTTCGAATAATTAAAAACGTATTTTTACAAAAGTGAATTTTAATAAAAGTAAACTAAAAATAAAAAACTTTTTTTTTTTTATAATTATTTAGCGTTGCGCTTCCGGCTTTTAAGATTCCCCAGTAGTGGCGCCAAAAATACTTGATGTTTGAGCAGAGGGGTATAAAATACTATAAAATCTTAGCAGGAAATACTATTAAATACGATACAATTTTACACAAGATATTTATTTATTTATTGAATGGATATACTTAAACCTTGCTACAACACTTATAGGCAGTGTACCTAATCGTACAGTAGTGTAGTTTTTGGTAAGTCCGGTTTGTTCCACAGGGAAAATCTTTAAACAAAGCTTAACGCTATATTAGTTACTTTAATAAAAATACAATATATATATATATATATATATATATATATATATATATATATATATATATATATATATATATATATATATATATATATATATATATAAGTAATATTATTATTATAAAGGGGGTTTTTACCGTTTAATGACCGGTTTGTCGATTTTAAAACTTTAGTCGCAGTTAAAACCAAATGTAAAATATAAATAAAAGACTTAATTTAAAGCGTAAAGTAAATAACGATAATGAAATTGCGAATAATAAAAGTGCGATAAAATAAACTTGCGATAATTAAAAAGTATGATAATTAAAAGTGCAATTAAATACAATATCAATAAAAATGCGATAATTAGAAGTGCAATTAAATATAAAATAAAGGAAATTAAATATGAAATAAAAGAATTATGCTTATTTAAAGTTCCGTAATCATGATGTTTGACGTGTTGATTTTAGTTTTATGCCCATGGGTTAATTGTTCTTTGTCCTGGATTATTTAATATGTCCATACGGATTTGTCCATAATAGTCCATCAGTCATAAATATAAAGAGCGAAAGCCTTCGTCAAATTATTCTTATTCCCGAAGTCAAATATTCCAACTAATTGGGGATTCGAATTGTAACAAGGTTTTAATACTTTGTTTAATGAATACACCAGGTTATCGACTGTGTGTAAACCAAGGTTTTACTACTTTGTTAACAATTACACCAATTACCCTTGAATGTAATTCACCCCTGTTTCAACAAGTCTATTAACTATTAATTCAGTTCCGTGTCCGGTAAAATGAATAATTATTGGTATTTATAGATATCCCGCCCACCGTGTAGTGACCCGAACTTTTCCATGTTTATATATATTAATTGAGATTGATATTTACATGATTAAATTTTTCCAACATGTTAAGCAATCAAACTTGTTAAGACTTGATTAATTGAAATATGTTTCATATAGACAATTGACCACCCAAGTTGACCGGTGATTCACGAACGTTAAAACTTGTAAAAACTATATGATGACATATATATGGTTATATATATAGTTAACATGATATTATGATAAGTAAACATATCATTAATTATATTAACAATGAACTACATATGTAAAAACAAGACTACTAACTTAATGATTTTGAAACGAGACATATATGTAACGATTATCGTTGTAACGACATTTAATGTATATATATCATATTAAGAGATATTCGTACATCATAATATCATGATAATATAATAATTTAAAATCTCTTTTGATATTATAAACATTGGGTTAACAACATTTAACAAGATCGTTAACCTAAAGGTTTCAAAACAACATTTACATGTAACGACTAACGATGACTTAACGACTCAGTTAAAATGTATATACATGTAGTGTTTTAATATGTATTCATACACTTTTTAAAGACTTCAAGACACTTATCAAAATACTTCTACTTAACAAAAATGCTTACAATTACATCCTCGTTCAGTTTCATCAACAATTCTACTCGTATGCACCCGTATTCGTACTCGTACAATACACAGCTTTTAGATGTATGTACTATTGGTATATACACTCCAATGATCAGCTCTTAGCAGCCCATGTGAGTCACCTAACACATGTGGGAACCATCATTTGGCAACTAGCATGAAATATCTCATAAAATTACAAAAATATGAGTAATCATTCATGACTTATTTACATGAAAACAAAATTACATATCCTTTATATCTAATCCATACACCAACGACCAAAAACACCTACAAACACTTTCATTCTTCAATTTTCTTCATCTAATTGATCTCTCTCAAGTTCTATCTTCAAGTTCTAAGTGTTCTTCATAAATTCCAAAAGTTCTAGTTTCATAAAATCAAGAATACTTTCAAGTTTGCTAGCTCACTTCCAATCTTGTAAGGTGATCATCCAACCTCAAGAAATCTTTGTTTCTTACAGTAGGTTATCATTCTAATGCAAGGTAATAATCATATTCAAACTTTGGTTCAATTTCTATAACTATAACAATCTTATTTCAAGTGATGATCTTACTTGAACTTGTTTTCGTGTCATGATTCTGCTTCAAGAACTTCGAGCCATCCAAGGATCCATTGAAGCTAGATCCATTTTTCTCTTTTCCAGTAGGTTTATCCAAGGAACTTAAGGTAGTAATGATGTTCATAACATCATTCAATTCATACACATAAAGCTATCTTATTCGAAGGTTTAAACTTGTAATCACTAGAACATAGTTTAGTTAATTCTAAACTTGTTCGCAAACAAAAGTTAATCCTTCTAACTTGACTTTTAAAATCAACTAAACACATGTTCTATATCTATATGATATGCTAACTTAATTATTTAAAACCCGAAAACACGAAAAACACCGTAAAACCGGATTTACGCCGTCGTAGTAACACCGCGGGTTGTTTTGGGTTAGTTAATTAAAAACTATGATAAACTTTGATTTAGAAGTTGTTATTCTGAGAAAATGATTTTTATTATGAACATGAAACTATATCCAAAAATTATGGTTAAACTCAAAGTGGAAGTATGTTTTCTAAAATGGTCATCTAGACGTCGTTCTTTCGACTGAAATGACTACCTTTATAAAAACGACTTGTAACTTATTTTTCCGACTATAAACCTATACTTTTTCTGTTTAGATTCATAAAATAGAGTTCAATATGAAACCATAGCAATTTGATTCACTCAAAACGGATTTAAAATGAAGAAGTTATGGGTAAAACAAGATTGGATAATTTTTCTCATTTTAGCTACGTGAAAATTGGTAACAAATCTATTCCAACCATAACTTAATCAACTTGTATTGTATATTATGTAATCTTGAGATACCATAGACACGTATACAATGTTTCGACCTATCATGTCGACACATCTATATATATTTCGGAACAACCATAGACACTCTATATGTGAATGTTGGAGTTAGCTATACAGGGTTGAGGTTGATTCCAAAATATATATAGTTTGAGTTGTGATCAATACTGAGATACGTATACACTGGGTCGTGGATTGATTCAAGATAATATTTATCGATTTATTTCTGTACATCTAACTGTGGACAACTAGTTGTAGGTTACTAACGAGGACAGCTGACTTAATAAACTTAAAACATCAAAATATATTAAAAGTGTTGTAAATATATTTTGAACATACTTTGATATATATGTATATATTGTTATAGGTTCGTGAATCAACCAGTGGCCAAGTCTTACTTCCCGACGAAGTAAAAATCTGTGAAAGTGAGTTATAGTCCCACTTTTAAAATCTAATATTTTTGGGATGAGAATACATGCAGGTTTTATAAATGATTTACAAAATAGACACAAGTACGTGAAACTACATTCTATGGTTGAATTATCGAAATCGAATATGCCCCTTTTTATTAAGTCTGGTAATCTAAGAATTAGGGAACAGACACCCTAATTGACGCGAATCCTAAAGATAGATCTATTGGGCCTAACAAACCCCATCCAAAGTACCGGATGCTTTAGTACTTCGAAATTTATATCATATCCGAAGGGTGTCCCGGAATGATGGGGATATTCTTATATATGCATCTTGTTATTGTCGGTTACCAGGTGTTCACCATATGAATGATTTTTATCTCTATGTATGGGATGTGTATTGAAATATGAAATCTTGTGGTCTATTATTATGATTTGATATATATAGGTTAAACCTATAACTCACCAACATTTTTGTTGACGTTTTAAGCATGTTTATTCTCAGGTGATTATTAAGAGCTTCCGCTGTCGCATACTTAAATAAGGACGAGATTTGGAGTCCATGCTTGTATGATATTGTGTAAAAACTGCATTCAAGAAACTTATTTTGTTGTAACATATTTGTATTGTAAACCATTATGTAATGGTCGTGTGTAAACAGGATATTTTAGATTATCATTATTTGATAATCTACGTAAAGCTTTTTAAACCTTTATTGATGAAATAAAGGTTATGGTTTGTTTTAAAAATGAATGCAGTCTTTGAAAAACGTCTCATATAGAGGTCAAAACCTCACAACGAAATCAATTAATATGGAACGTTTTTAATCAATAAGAACGGGACATTTCAGTTGGTATCCGAGCGTTGGTCTTAGAGAACCAGAATTTTGCATTAGTGTGTCTTATCGAGTTTGTTAGGATGCATTAGTGAGTCTGGACTTCGACCGTGTTTACTTGAAAAATGATTGCTTAACAAATTTTGTTGGAAACTATATATTTTTAACATGTGAATATTATGTGATATATTAATCTCTTAACGCGTTTGATATTATGTGATAGATGTCTACCTCTAGAACAAGTCCCATTGACTCACCTAATAATAATGAAGAGTCAAATGTAAATTGGAATGATTCGTGGACTGATTCACAAGTTCCCGAAGAGGAACCGGAAGAAGAGTCGGAACCGGAAGAAGAATCGGAACCGGAAGAAGAATCGGAACCGGATGAAGAAATAGAACCGGTGGGGGAAATAATAAAACGGTTAAATAAAAGAAAATCCTCAACCAACCGACCAAGGTTAATTATGGTCAATGGTGTTTCCGCCAAGGAAGCAAAATATTGGGAGGATTACCAATTCTCTGATGAATCGGATTCCGACGAGAATTCCGATGATGTTATAGAAATTACCCCAACTGAATTTAAAAAGGCAAAAGAAAATAATAAGGGAAAGGGCATAAAAATAGAGAAATCTAATTCCAACCCCGATGAACTTTATATGTATCGTCAACCCCCGAAGTCCTTAAGTTGTAACAAAGACCCGGGAACCTCTAAACCACCAGGTTTTTCTAAACCAATGTGGATAACGACGGCTTGTATTAGGGGAACATCATATATCCCTAGAAACTTGGCAAAACGAACCAAAACTGAAGAAGAAGAAACGAGCGAGTCGGAATAAGCTAGTTGTATTCGTGTGGTGTAATATATGTAATATAGTGTTCTTATGCTTTATGATATATGTAAAAATTGCTTGTATTAATAAGTATTTTTTTTATGAATCTAACTCTTGTCTATTTTACAGTTTAAAAACACAAAATGGATAGACAACCCAATATTTTAAGAGACCTACCCGGAGACATGATTGATGAAATCTTGTCTAGAGTCGGCCAGAATTCCTCGGCACAACTATTTAAGGCGAGATCAGTTTGTAAGACATTCGAAGAACGTTCCAAGAATGTCTTGGTTTATAAGAGACTTTCGTTTGAAAGATGGGGGATATCACATTGGGAAACCCATAAGTTACGATGTGTTTACTTTGACGCATATATTGCGGGGAACCCAAATGCTATTTTACGCAACGGGTTAAGAAATTATTTTGACTCAATATATCCGAATATTGGACTTCGTGATTTAGAAAAAGCGGCTAACATGCAACATAAAGAAGCATGTTATGCTTACGGATTAGTAATGTTCGCTTCTCACCAAAGTGAGAACAAGAACATCGGGCTACAACTATTAAACAAAACGTTTCCACAAGTGACGGAGTCGGTAATTGGGGTAAGAAATGAGGTTTTTAGATTGTTACGGGACTGTTGGACATTACGTAACCCTCATCCCTTTGATGACGTTACAACACGCTGTCTTATCAACGGCCATAACGGTTATGTTCCACAAGACCAAGGATGGGAAGTAGTCCTAGTAAAACCAGAATGCATGACTTGTTTCTGGACGTATGAATTACGTGTCTTTATTACCTTTGCTGAACGACTTGTGTACTAGCTAGAATTATCTTCACAACTATCTTGTATCAAAGTTATTGTGTGCTATATTTCATGCTTTATGTAAAATAAGCGGTATTGTAAGTTTGTAAAATATTGTATAAAAGTTTGAACGTGAAATATTATTATAATCAGTTTTTCATATAGAATTGTAGTAGTTGAATTGTATATTAGCTACTAAGTATGAACTTAACGGGTAGGTACTACCCGAATTTAAACTTATAAAACGCTAATATGAAGAAAAAGCTTTTATAAATGAGTTCATATTATGCTACGAAATACTATTAACTACTCTTAATATTCTGTATGATTAACTTGTTCCATTTGACTATTTTGAAGGAAATGGCACCGACTACTCGACACACCGTGAATATGAATGAAGAGGAATTCCGTACTTTTCTAGCTTCAAACATAGCCGCAGTACAGGCTGCGCTACATACCAACAATAACCTTGGATCTGGCAGTACAGGAAATCGTGTAGGATGCACCTACAAAGAATTCACTGCCTGCAAACCTTTGGAATTTGATGGAACCGAAGGACCGATCGGATTGAAACGGTGGACCGAGAAGGTCGAATCGGTGTTTGCCATAAGTAAGTGTACTGAAGAGGACAAAGTGAAGTACGCTACGCATACCTTCACAGGTTCTGCGTTAACATGGTGGAATACCTATCTAGAGCAAGTGGGACAAGACGATGCGTACGCACTACCGTGGTCAGCATTCAAGCACTTGATGAACGAGAAGTACCGTCCCAGAACCGAGGTCAATAAGCTCAAGACAGAACTTAGAGGGTTACGAACCCAAGGATTTGATATTACCACGTATGAAAGACGATTCACAGAATTGTGCCTATTGTGTCCGGGAGCATTCGAAGATGAGGAAGAGAAGATCGACGCGTTTGTGAAAGGATTACCGGAAAGAATCCAAGAAGATATAAGTTCACACGAGCCCGCCTCCATACAACAGGCATGTAGAATGGCTCACAAACTAGTGAACCAGATTGAAGAAAGAATTAAAGAACAGACTGCGGAAGAGGCCAATGTGAAGCAAGTCAAAAGAAAGTGGGAGGAAAACGGTGATAAGAATCACCAATACAACAACAACAGCAATTACAACAATAATCGCAACAATTATCCCAACAATCGCAACATCAATCGCAACTACAACAAACGGCCCAACAACAACAACAACAATAATAACCGCAACAACAACAACAATCAGAAGCAGCTATGCCAAAGGTGTGAAAAGAATCACTCGGGGTTCTGCACCAAATTTTGCAACAAGTGTAAAAGAAATGGTCATAGCGCGGCGAAGTGTGAGGTCTACGGACCAGGGGTTAATAGAACGAAAGGAACAAATGGTGTCGGAACGAGTAATGGCGGAGCAAGTAGTGTCGGAGCAAGTTATGCCAATGTAGTTTGTTATAAATGTGGAAAACCGGGCCACATTATTAGAAATTGCCCGAACCAGGAGAACACGAATGGACAAGGCCGTGAAAGAGTTTTCAATATTAATGCGGCAGAGGCACAGGAAGACCCGGATCTTGTTACGGGTACGTTTCTTATTGACAATAAATCTGCTTACGTTTTATTTGATTCGGGTGCGGATAGAAGCTATATGAGTAGAGATTTTTGTGCTAAATTAAGTTGTCCATTGACGCCTTTGGATAGTAAATTTTTACACGAATTAGCAAATGGTAAATTAATTTCAGCAGATAATATATGTCAGAATCGAGAAATTAAACTGGTTAGCGAAACATTTAAGATTGATTTGATACCAGTAGTGTAACGACCCGCACTTTTTCGATCGTTCTATACTTATAAGATTAATATTTACATAAATTAAACCTTACCAACATGATAAGCAATCCAAATTGTTGAGACTTATGTTTTCGAAAAGAGTTTTACACAACGTTTGACCGTCTAGTTTGACCGATGATATCACGAACTATACAATATATGATAATTATACGTTTGTGTATATATATGTATATATACATATTTAACATGATCTAAGAATGTTTTAATATCTCATTTTGTATTAATAACAATAAGTTATAAGTATATTTTGAAACTACTAACTTAAGTTTTCAAAACGATAACCATACGTAACGTTATTTGACTTAAATACTTATAACCTATAATGTTTATACATATATCGTATAAGTAATGTATTTAATCACTTTTAAAGGGCTTACATACATAAAACAATATAAGTATATTTACAAAAGATAGCTATATTTGAATCCTCGTTCCGTTTTCTCAAAGATTTCTATACGTATACCTAGGGTATATGTACCCGTATCATACGCGGCTTCTAGATGTATTTACTATTGGTATATACCAATAAAAATCTGCTCCTTAGCAGCCTTAAATGATTAAGAAACATGTGGAACCAACCATTTGTCAAGTAGCATGAATTATTTAGCAAGAAAACAAAGTTAGGTATCTTTTTTTTCCTTTATAACCTAAAAACGTTTTTATGCATGCACACCATTTCTTCACCCCATTTTCTCATACTTACACTTCCATTTCTCTCTCAAAATACTCTTAACTTCATACTTGATCATCTCCAAGCATTTTCCCCATCATTTAGCTTCAAAAACAACACTTAAACCTCATAAGAAAACCTTACAAAAAAACACTTCAAGAAATCCTTCCAAGAACACCAACTTACTTCCAATCTTTCATCCACTTCCATCACCCTTTTGGTTCTAGGTTCTTACTCCTCTTTTACAGCAACCTTGTCCAAGGAACTTGAGGTAGAATCTATGTTCATAACCTTATTCGATTCATATATATATAGCTATCTTATTTTGTGGTATAAAAGTTTAACAACAAGAACATAGTTTGAAAGTTTTCAAACTTGTTTGCAAACTAAATAGATCCTTCTAACTTAACTTTTAAAATACTTCAAGACCTGTAATATATCTTAAATATATGCTAATTTAACAAGGTATAACTTGGTTTTTCAAAGAACACCTTAAAAACTGAATTTACGACATCGGAGTGCAACCGGGGGCTGTTTTGGGTTGGATAATTAAAAACCATCTTAAACTTTGAATTGGAGGTTTATTTTCTGGAAAAATGATTTTTACTATAAATATGATAACACATAAAAATTTCATGATTTAACTCAAAGTATAAGTATTTTTAGAAAAATAATCATTTAAGGTTGTTTACATGATGGAAAATGATTAACTTCATAAGTTTCACTAAAGTTTGACCTATGACCTGTGATTTAGAATACAAAATAAGGTATTTACAGTTCATAGTCTTAAAGAGGGACTCGATCCAAGGAAGTGGCAAGTTGAATCAACAAAAACGGAGTTGTAACGAAGAAACTATGACAAAACGAGATCGGATATCTAAGACTAGTTTAGCTACGAAAATAATTGAAGAAAATTAAATAAATCACATCTTTTTAAAATAACATGATATTTTATATATATGTACTCATAATTTAATTTTATATGGTTCAGGATCACCCGTAAACAATACGAGAAGATTAATCATAAGATCCCATGATTGTGCGCAACATGTCATTTGACAACACCGGTACTTTATGTACGCAACACGTCATTTGACAACACCGGTACCATGGGTTAAGATTAATCTCGACCAATACATATACGATGGGGTTTTATTTATTTCGTTGGGGGTTTTATTTATTTCATTGCGGGTATATTAAACATCTAAAAATGAACCATTAAAATTGAATTACTAACAACGAACTGCTAACTACGGACTAAGGAATTATTAAAAGTATTAAAAGTATAACAAGTATATATATGTGACGTTTGTTTAAAAAGAAAAGGTATTGATATATTATATTTGGATAGGTTCGTGATATCAACCGGAGACCAAGTCAAATTATATATATCTTCAAGACGAAAGTGAGTATATAGTCCCACTTTTAAACTCTAAATATTTCGGGATGAGAATACATGTATTTTATGTTTTACGTTATGGACACAAGTAACTGAAAATATATTCTACGTTGAGTTGTACCACTGGCATACTTCCCTGTAGCTTGGTAACTAATATTTACAGCGGTATTGTAAACGCGAATCCTGTTGATAGATCTATCGGGCCTGACAACCCCAACCGGACTGGACGACCAGTATTCAACGGTTGCACAGTACTTCGTTTTGTGACTACACTTGGTACGGTGTAGTAAGATTTCATATTAAAGGGAATATGCGACGTGATTAAATGTTAAGTATGGTTACCAAGTGCTCAACCACTTAGAATATTTTTATGAAAATGTTTATATATGAAATCTTGTGGTCTATATATATATATATTGCTGCCGGCACTAAACCTATATCTCACCAACTTTATGTTGACGTTTTAAAGATGTTTATTCTCAGGTGATAATTAGAAGCTTCCGCTGCATTATGTTGAATTTGAGCAGGATCTTGCGTACGCATATTTGTGTCAAAAATAAAACTGCATATCCAAGAACTTGTGTTGTAAAATATGCTAGAAATCGTGTTGTTATCATCATTTGTAAAGTTTGTAAGTCGAAGATTATCGCTAAACGATAATCATCTTTATTTTGTCCAAAGCTTGTATCAAAAATAAGAATCATGGTTTGTAATGTATAATATATGCAGTTTTTCTTTTAAAAATGTCGCATATAGAGGTCAATACCTCGCAATGAAATCATACGTTATCTAACACGTTCTTACGGTTAAGGACGGGTTATGACATGTGGTATCAGAGCGGTGGTCTTAGCGAACCAGGTTTGCATTAGTGTGTCTAACTGATAAGTCGTTAGGATACATTAGTAAGTCTGGACTTTGACCGGGTCTTATTTAAAAACCATTGCTTATCATCGTTGGTTAAAATTTATATGTAAATATTATGTAGTACTAATGGGTTAGTTGTTGTGTGATAGATGTCGGGCTCAAAACTTGTTATCACATTCAGCGACTCCGAACCAGAATCTTCAGATGATGTTCCAGTCATTAACCTATCCGATGACGAAAATAATATCTTTGGGGAAGACTCACAAATTCCGGATGAACCGACTATAGAGAACCCGGAAAGTGAACCCGAGGAGGAAAGTGAACCCGAGGAGGAAAGTGAACCCGAGGAGGAAAGTGAACCCGAGGAGGAAAGTGAACCCGAGGAGGAAAGTGAACCCGAGGAAGAAATACAGGAAATTACAAAAGAAGAGTTCGAACTAGGAAAGAAACGAAAGGCTAATGAATTAGAAAATTCAAATCCTGAGTTTAATAAGGATGATGTGGCACCAACTCCACTAGACACTACCACCCCTATTCCCGCTATTCCTATTCGTTCTATCCCGGCATCCAGTTCTTCAGTCCCACAGCCAAAATATAGGCAGACAGCCAGGATAAGCGTTAAGCTATTCTTTAAACCTAAACGTCCTAGAAAATAGACCAAACGATGCGCTGCCGTATTAAACCATGGGATCATATAATGTTTTGTATAATATTATTAGTGTGGTTTGTTTAATGTTCGATGTAAGATAAGCATATGTAAAATAGTGAAGTGTGAAATGCAATAATTTTCCATGGTTAAGTATTATTTAGATGGTAGTAATTGATTCTGTACTAAGCTATTAAGTATGGACATTAACGGGTATGTACTACCCTAGATATAATTATAAAACGCTAATAAGAAGAAAAGGCTTTTATAATAATACCCGGTTCATATTATTAATAAGCTATAATGTACTGTAAATATACACTACATCTATAATATTCCATGTGAATAATTATTTTCTTTTCATTCTTATAGAAGAATATGGCGCGATTGAACCGAATGACGGAACAAGAAATCCAGGAACTCATCAATCAGCGAGTGAACGACAGAATGTTATGGGTCGAGGCTGCAAGAGGTGCTGCAGTTAACCCAAATCCTCGTGTGGGGTGCACTTACAAAACTTTTCAAGCTTGCAAGCCCTCATCATTCAGTGGAACAGAAGGACCGATCGGTTTAACCCGGTGGATAGAAAAGATGGAGACTGTGTTTAAAATAAGTGGTTGTGTTGAAAAGGACATGACCAAGTATGCATCGTGCACTTTATAAGATAGTGCACTCACGTGGTGGAAAAATTATGTGAAGGCTGTAGGAGGAGATGTAGCTTATGATACTCCATGGGAAGAATTCAAAACAATGTTAATCAACGAATATTGTCCAAGGAACGAGGTTAGGAAGTTGGAAGATGAATTACGAAGTCTGAAGGTTATTGGTACTGAAATCACCAACTACAATCAGCGATTCATGGAATTAGTTTTGCTATGTCCTGAATTAGTTCCAACTGAAGAACGGAAAATTGAAATGTACAAAGATGGGTTGCCCAAAAAGGTCAAGGCAAATGTTACAGCATCGAAACCTAAGACACTTCATGAAGCTATAACCATGGCAAACGAGCTAATGGATCAGGTCATCATGGATAAGAAAGTATCCAATACTGATGTGAAGGTATCAGGTAACAAAAGAAAGTGGAATGGAAATTATGATCGAGGTAACCAACAACAATCTTTTAAGAAACAAGAAAACACGCAAGGTGCGGGTAGTGGTTTAAGCTTTGGTTATAAAGGACAAAATCCTTTATGCAACCGATGCCACAAACATCACTCTGGTTACTGTAATGTGGTATGCAACAAATGTAATCGAAAGGGTCATCTTGCTGAAGATTGTAGGGCTCTCGTTAGAAATGGTACCAAGACTCTTGCCACCAATGCAAATAGAACTGCTTTGGCTACCATTACTTGTTTTGGGTGTGGAAAACAAGGTCACTATAAGAGCCAGTGCCCGAATCCAGAGAAGAATATCGGACCTGCACGTGGGAGAGCATTTGTTATTAATGCTAGAGAGGCATGTGAAGACCCGGAGCTTGTTACGGGTACGTTTACCATTAATAACTTATCCGCATCTATTATATTTGATACTGGTGCTGATAGAAGTTACGTGTGTAGAGACTTTCACGCTAAATTGAATTGTTCATCATTACCTCTAGATGCTAAGTACATGATTGAGTTAGCTAATGGTAAACTAATTAAAGCCGATAAAATTTGCCGTGATTGTAAAATAAATTTAGCTGGAGAAACATTTAAAATTGACTTAATACCCGTAGAATTAGGAAGTTTTGATGTAATAGTCGGCATGGACTGGATGTCCAAAATAGGAGCTGAAGTTGTGTGCGCCAAGAAGGTAATTCGCATTCCTCGTAAGAATAAAACGCCAGTAATGATTTATGGAGAGAAGGGTAACTCAAAGCTAAAACTCATTAGTTATTTGAAAGCTCAAAAGTGCTTGAAGAAAGGGTGCTATGCTATCTTAGCACATGTTAATAAAGTCGAAAAGAAAGAAAAAGAGAAGTGCATCAATGACGTGCCTGTGGCAAGAGATTTTCCTGAAGTATTTCCGGAAGAGTTGCCGGGATTACCTCCATTTAGATGTGTAGAATTTCAAATAGATTTAGTACCAGGAGCTGCACCAGTGGCTCGTGCTCCATATAGACTTGCACCGTCCGAGTTAAAAGAACTTCAAAGTCAGTTAAAAGAATTACTAGACCGTGGATTCATACGACCAAGCACTTCACCGTGGGGAGCTCCAATTTTATTCGTCAAGAAGAAAGACGGATCTTTCCGAATGTGTATAGATTATCGTGAATTAAATAAGTTAACTATCAAGAATCGGTATCCACTACCGAGAATTGACGACTTATTTGATCAACTCCAAGGATCATGTGTGTACTCGAAAATTGACCTAAGATAGGGTTATCATCAATTACGTGTCAAAGAAGAAGATATACCGAAAACTGCTTTTCGGACACGCTACGGTCATTACGAATTTTTGGTCATGCCGTTTGGATTGACGAATGCGCCAGCTGTATTCATGGACCTCATGAATCGAGTTTGTAGTCCATATTTAGATAAGTTTGTTATCGTTTTCATTGATGATATTCTTATCTATTCCAAGAGTGAGCAAGAGCATGAACAGCATTTAAGGTTGATATTAGAGTTATTGAGAAAAGAACAGCTATATGCTAAATTTTCTAAATGTGCTTTCTGGTTGAAAGAAGTGCAATTTCTTGGCCACGTTGTTGGTAGCAAAGGAATTCAGGTTGATCCAGCAAAAATTGAAGCCATTGAAAAATGGGAGACTCCTAAGACACCAATGCAGATACGCCAATTTTTGGGTTTAGCCGGTTATTATAGAAGGTTTATTCAAGATTTTTCCCGAATAGCTAAGCCGTTGACAGCGTTAACACAAAAAGGGAAGAAATATGAATGGACTTCCGAGCAGGAGAGTGCATTTCAATTACTGAAAAAGAAGTTGACTACGGCGCCTATTTTATCATTACCAGAAGGGAACGATGATTTTGAAATATATTGTGACGCTTCGCGACAAGGTTTTGGTTGCGTTCTTATGCAACGGAAGAAAGTTATTGCATACGCATCCCGACAATTAAAGATTCACGAGCGGAATTATACGACGCATGATCTAGAACTGGGAGCAGTCGTGTTTGCATTGAAGATATGGAGACACTACTTGTATGGGGTTAAATGCACTGTGTTTACTGATCATAAAAGCCTTCAACATATTTTCGATCAAAAACAGTTGAACATGAGGCAACGTAGGTGGGTCGAGTTAATAAACGACTATGATTGTGAAATTCGTTATCATCCCGGGAAAGCGAATGTAGTGGCTGACGCTTTAAGCATAAAGGAACGAGAACCAATTCGAGTACGAGCAATGAACATAAAAATTCGCATGAATCTCAACTCACAAATCAAAGAGGCTCAACGAGAAGCTCTTACTAAAGAAAACATAGGAAATGAAATAATGAAGAAGTATGGGAAACAACTCATTATGCGGGAAGATGGAATTCGATATTTTGCAAACCGTATTTGGGTACCAAAGTTGGGTGGATTAAGGAAGTTAATATTGAATGAGGCACATAAGACAAGATACTCGATACATCCTGGAGTTGGAAAGATGTATCAAGATCTTAAGACGCATTATTGGTGGCCTAATTTGAAGACAGACGTTGCAACATATGTTGGGGAATGTTTAACTTGTTCCAAAGTCAAAGCAGAACACCAGAAGCCGTCAGGATTACTTCAACAACCAGAAATCCCAGAATGGAAATGGGACGGTATTACCATGGATTTCATCACGAAGTTACCAAAGACTGCCTGGGGATACGACACCATTTGGGTGATTGTTGATCGTCTCACCAAGTCTGCACATTTCCTGCCTATAAAGGAAACGGATAGAATGGAGAAACTATTACGATTGTATATAAAGGAAATTGTTTCAAGACATGGAATACCTATTTCCATTATATCCGATCGTGATAGTAGATTTACCTCAAAGTTCTGGCAATCACTACAGGAGGCACTAGGAACTCGTTTGGATATGAGTACCGCATATCATCCGCAAACCGACGGGCAGAGTGAAAGAACGATTCAGACTCTTGAAGACATGCTCAGGGCATGTGTGATCGATTTTGGAAACGGATGGGATAAATATCTACCATTAGCAGAATTCTCGTATAATAATAGTTATCATGCGAGCATTAAAGCTGCACCATTCGAAGCATTGTATGGAAGGAAGTGTAGATCTCCTATCTGTTGGAATGAAGTAGGAGATCGACAATTAACTGGTCCCGAGATCATACACGAAACGACTGAGAAGATAGTACAAATCAAGGAGAGATTGAAAACAGCCCGTAGTCGCCAAAAGAGCTACGCCGATGTCCGAAGGAAACCATTAGAGTTTCAGATCGGGGACATGGTTATGCTAAAGGTGTCACCTTGGAAAGGTGTAATACGCTTCGGAAAAAGGGGTAAACTGAACCCAAGATATGTAGGCCCGTTCAAGATCATCGAACGCATTGGACCGGTAGCTTATCGACTCGAGTTACCGCAACAACTCGCCAGAGTACATAATACCTTTCACGTCTCAAACCTTAAGAAGTGTCTTGCAAAGGAAGATCTCACCATTCCTCTTGAAGAAATCCATGTCGACGAGAAACTACAATTCATCGAAGAACCAATCGAAATCATGGATCGTGAAGTTAAACAGCTCAAGCAGAGCAACATACCGATAGTTAAGGTTCGTTGGAATGCTAGAAGAGGTCCCGAGTTTACGTGGGAACGAGAGGATCAGATGAAACAAAAGTATCCACACTTGTTTCTCGATGACGCAAAATAGGTACAATTTTAAAATTTCGGGACGAAATTTATTTAACGGGGAGGTAATGTAACGACCCGCACTTTTTCGATCGTTCTATACTTATAAGATTAATATTTACATAAATTAAACCTTACCAACATGATAAGCAATCCAAATTGTTGAGACTTATGTTTTCGAAAAGAGTTTTACACAACGTTTGACCGTCTAGTTTGACTGATGATATCACGAACTATACAATATATGATAATTATACGTTTGTGTATATATATGTATATATACATATTTAACATGATCTAAGAATGTTTTAATATCTCATTTTGTATTAATAACAATAAGTTATAAGTATATTTTGAAACTACTAACTTAAGTTTTCAAAACGATAACCATACGTAACGTTATTTGACTTAAATACTTATAACCTATAATGTTTATACATATATCGTATAAGTAATGTATTTAATCACTTTTAAAGGGCTTACATACATAAAACAATATAAGTATATTTACAAAAGGTAGCTATATTTGAATCCTCGTTCCGTTTTCTCAAAGATTTCTATACGTATACCTAGGGTATATGTACCCGTATCATACGCAGCTTCTAGATGTATTTACTATTGGTATATACCAATAAAAATCTGCTCCTTAGCAGCCTTAAATGATTAAGAAACATGTGGAACCAACCATTTGTCAAGTAGCATGAATTATTTAGCAAGAAAACAAAGTTAGGTATCTTTTTTTTCCTTTATAACCTAAAAACGTTTTTATGCATGCACACCATTTCTTCACCCCATTTTCTCATACTTACACTTCCATTTCTCTCTTAAAATACTCTTAACTTCATACTTGATCATCTCCAAGCATTTTCCCCATCATTTAGCTTCAAAAACAACACTTAAACCTCATAAGAAAACCTTACAAAAAAACACTTCAAGAAATCCTTCCAAGAACACCAACTTACTTCCAATCTTTCATCCACTTCCATCACCCTTTTGGTTCTAGGTTCTTACTCCTCTTTTACAGCAACCTTGTCCAAGGAACTTGAGGTAGAATCTATGTTCATAACCTTATTCGATTCATATATATATATATATCTATCTTATTTTGTGGTATAAAAGTTTAACAACAAGAACATAGTTTGAAAGTTTTCAAACTTGTTTGAAAACTAAATAGATCCTTCTAACTTAACTTTTAAAATACTTCAAGACCTGTAATATATCTTAAATATATGCTAATTTAACAAGGTATAACTTGGTTTTTCAAAGAACACCTTAAAAACTGAATTTACGACATCGGAGTGCAACCGGGGGCTGTTTTGGGTTGGATAATTAAAAACCATCTTAAACTTTGAATTGGAGGTTTATTTTCTGGAAAAATGATTTTTACTATAAATATGATAACACATAAAAATTTCATGATTTAACTCAAAGTATAAGTATTTTTAGAAAAATAATCATTTAAGGTTGTTTACATGATGGAAAATGATTAACTTCATAAGTTTCACTAAAGTTTGACCTATGACCTGTGATTTCGAATACAAACTAAGGTATTTACAGTTCATAGTCTTAAAGAGGGACTCGATCCAAGGAAGTGGCAAGTTGAATCAACAAAAACGGAGTTGTAACGAAGAAACTATGACCAAAACGAGATCGGATATCTAAGACTAGTTTAGCTACGAAAATAATTGGAGAAAATTAAATAAATCACATCTTTTTAAAATAACATGATATTTTATATATATGTACTCATAATTTAATTTTATATGGTTCAGGATCACCCGTAAACAATACGAGAAGATTAATCATAAGATCCCATGATTGTGCGCAACATGTCATTTGACAACACCGGTACTTTATGTACGCAACACGTCATTTGACAACACCGGTACCATGGGTCAAGATTAATCTCGACCAATACATATACGATGGGGTTTTATTTATTTCGTTGGGGGTTTTATTTATTTCATTGCGGGTATATTAAACATCTAAAAATGAACCATTAAAATTGAATTACTAACAACGAACTGCTAACTACGGACTAAGGAATTATTAAAAGTATTAAAAGTATAACAAGTATATATATATGTGACGTTTGTTTAAAAAGAAAAGGTATTGATATATTATATTTGGATAGGTTCGTGATATCAACCGGAGACCAAGTCAAATTATATATATCTTCAAGACGAAAGTGAGTATATAGTCCCACTTTTAAACTCTAAATATTTCGGGATGAGAATACATGTATTTTATGTTTTACGTTATGGACACAAGTAACTGAAAATATATTCTACGTTGAGTTGTACCACTGGCATACTTCCCTGTAGCTTGGTAACTAATATTTACAGCGGTATTGTAAACGCGAATCCTGTTGATAGATCTATCGGGCCTGACAACCCCAACCGGACTGGACGACCAGTATTCAACGGTTGCACAGTACTTCGTTTTGTGACTACACTTGGTACGGTGTAGTAAGATTTCATATTAAAGGGAATATGCGACGTGATTAAATGTTAAGTATGGTTACCAAGTGCTCAACCACTTAGAATATTTTTATGAAAATGTTTATATATGAAATCTTGTGGTCTATATATATATATATATTGCTGCCGGCACTAAACCTATATCTCACCAACTTTATGTTGACGTTTTAAACATGTTTATTCTCAGGTGATAATTAGAAGCTTCCGCTGCATTATATTGAATTTGAGCAGGATCTTGCGTACGCATATTTGTGTCAAAAATAAAACTGCATATCCAAGAACTTGTGTTGTAAAATATGCTAGAAATCGTGTTGTTATCATCATTTGTAAAGTTTGTAAGTCGAAGATTATCGCTAAACGATAATCATCTTTATTTCGTCCAAAGCTTGTATCAAAAATAAGAATCATGGTTTGTAATGTATAATATATGCAGTTTTTCTTTTAAAAATGTCGCATATAGAGGTCAATACCTCGCAATGAAATCATATGTTATCTAACACGTTCTTACGGTTAAGGACGGGTTATGACAAGTAGAGTTAGGGAGTTTTGATGTGATAATCGGTATGGACTGGTTGAAAGAAGTGAAAGCAGAGATCGTTTGTTACAAAAATGCAATTCGCATTATACGAGAAAAAGGAAAACCCTTAATGGTGTACGGAGAAAAGGGCAACACGAAGCTACATCTTATTAGTAATTTGAAGGCACAAAAACTAATAAGAAAAGGTTGCTATGCTGTTCTAGCACACGTCGAGAAAGTACAAACTGAAGAAAAGAGCATCAATGATGTTCCCGTCGCAAAAGAATTTCCCGATGTATTTCCGAAAGAATTACCGGGATTACCCCCACATCGATCCGTTGAATTTCAAATAGATCTTGTACCAGGAGCTGCACCAATAGCTCGTGCTCCTTACAGACTCGCACCCAGCAAGATGAAAGAACTGCAAAGCCAATTACAAGAACTTTTAGAGCGTGGTTTCATTCGACCAAGCACATCACCGTGGGGAGCTCCTGTTTTGTTTGTCAAGAAGAAAGATGGTACATTCAGGTTGTGTATCGACTACCGAGAGTTGAACAAACTTACCATCAAGAACCGCTACCCACTACCGAGAATCGACGACTTATTTGATCAACTACAAGGCTCGTCTGTTTATTCAAAGATTGACTTACGTTCCGGGTATCATCAAATGCGGGTGAAAGAAGATGATATTCCAAAGACTGCTTTTAGAACACGTTACGGTCATTACGAGTTTATGGTCATGCCATTTGGTTTAACTAATGCACCAGCTGTGTTCATGGACCTTATGAACCGAGTGTGTGGACCATACCTTGACAAGTTTGTCATTGTTTTCATTGATGACATACTTATTTACTCAAAGAATGACCAAGAACACGGTGAACATTTGAGAAAGGTGTTAGAAGTATTGAGGAAGGAAGAATTGTACGCTAAGTTTTCAAAGTGTGCATTTTGGTTGGAAGAAGTTCAATTCCTCGGTCACATAGTGAACAAAGAAGGTATTAAGGTGGATCCGGCAAAGATAGAAACTGTTGAAAAGTGGGAAACCCCGAAAACTCCGAAACATATACGCCAGTTTTTAGGACTAGCTGGTTACTATAGAAGGTTCATCCAAGACTTTTCCAGAATAGCAAAACCCTTGACTGCATTAACGCATAAAGGGAAGAAATTTGAATGGAAGGATGAACAAAAGAAAGCGTTTCAGTTATTGAAGAAAAAGCTAACTACGGCACCTATATTGTCATTGCCTGAAGGGAATGATGATTTTGTGATTTATTGTGATGCATCAAAGCAAGGTCTCGGTTGTGTATTAATGCAACGAACGAAGGTGATTGCTTATGCGTCTAGACAATTGAAGATTCACGAACAAAATTATACGACGCATGATTTGGAATTAGGCGCGGTTGTTTTTGCATTAAAGACTTGGAGGCACTACTTATATGGGGTCAAAAGTATTATATATACCGACCACAAAAGTCTTCAACACATATTTAATCAGAAACAACTGAATATGAGGCAGCGTAGGTGGATTGAATTGTTGAATGATTACGACTTTGAGATTCGTTACCACCCGGGGAAGGCAAATGTGGTAGCCGATGCTTTGAGTAGGAAGGACAGAGAACCCATTCGAGTAAAATCTATGAATATAATGATTCATAATAACCTTACTACTCAAATAAAGGAGGCGCAACAAGGAGTTTTAAAAGAGGGAAATTTAAAGGATGAAATACCCAAAGGATCGGAGAAGCATCTTAATATTCGGGAAGACGGAACCCGGTATAGGGCTGAAAGGATTTGGGTACCAAAATTTGGAGATATGAGAAAAATGGTACTTAGAGAAGCTCATAAAACCAGATACTCAATACATCCTGGAACGGGGAAGATGTACAAGGATCTCAAGAAACATTTTTGGTGGCCGGGTATGAAAGCCGATGTTACTAAATACGTAGGAGAATGTTTGACGTGTTCTAAGGTCAAAGCTGAGCATCAGAAACCATCAGGTCTACTTCAACAACCCGAAATCCCGGAATGGAAATGGGAAAACATTACCATGGATTTCATCACTAAATTGCCAAGGACTGCAAGTGGTTTTGATACTATTTGGGTAATAGTTGATCGTCTCACCAAATCAGCACACTTCCTGCCAATAAGAGAAGATGACAAGATGGAGAAGTTAGCACGACTGTATTTGAAGGAAGTCATCTCCAGACATGGAATACCAATCTCTATTATCTCTGATAGGGATGGCAGATTTATTTCAAGATTCTGGCAGACATTACAGCAAGCATTAGGAACTCGTCTAGACATGAGTACTACCTATCATCCACAAACTGATGGGCAGAGCGAAAGGACGATACAAACGCTTGAAGACATGCTACGAGCATGTGTTATTGATTTCGGAAACAGTTGGGATCGACATCTACCGTTAGTAGAATTTTCCTACAACAACAGCTACCATTCAAGCATTGAGATGGTGCCGTTTGAAGCACTTTATGGTAGAAAGTGCAGGTCTCCGATTTGTTGGAGTGAAGTGGGGGATAGACAGATTACGGGTCCGGAGATTATACAAGAAACTACCGAGAAGATCATCCAAATTCAACAACGGTTGAAAACCGCCCAAAGTCGACAAAAGAGCTACGCTGACATTAAAAGAAAAGATATAGAATTTGAAATTGGAGAGATGGTCATGCTTAAAGTTGCACCTTGGAAAGGCGTTGTTCGATTTGGTAAACGAGGGAAATTAAATCCAAGGTATATTGGACCATTCAAGATTATTGATCGTGTCGGACCAGTAGCTTACCGACTTGAGTTACCTCAACAACTCGCGGCTGTACATAACACTTTCCACGTCTCGAATTTGAAGAAATGTTTTGCTAAAGAAGATCTCACTATTCCGTTAGATGAAATCCAAATCAACGAAAAACTTCAATTCATCGAAGAACCCGTCGAAATAATGGATCGTGAGGTTAAAAGACTTAAGCAAAACAAGATACCAATTGTTAAGGTTCGATGGAATGCTCGTAGAGGACCCGAGTTCACCTGGGAGCGTGAAGATCAGATGAAGAAGAAATACCCGCATCTATTTCCAGAAGATTCGTCAACACCTTCAACAGCTTAAAATTTCGGGACGAAATTTATTTAACGGGTAGGTACTGTAGTGACCCGAACTTTTCCATGTTTATATATATTAATAGAGATTGATATTTACATGATTAAATGTTTCCAACATGTTAAGCAATCAAACTTGTTAAGACTTGATTAATTGAAATATGTTTCATATAGACAATTGACCACCCAAGTTGACCGGTGATTCACGAACGTTAAAACTTGTAAAAACTATATGATGACATATATATGGTTATATATATAGTTAACATGATATTATGATAAGTAAACATATCATTAATTATATTAACAATGAACTACATATGTAAAAACAAGACTACTAACTTAATGATTTTGAAACGAGACATATATGTAACGATTATCGTTGTAACGACATTTAATGTATATATATCATATTAAGAGATATTCTTACATCATAATATCATGATAATATAATAATTTAAAATCTCTTTTGATATTATAAACATTGGGTTAACAACATTTAACAAGATCGTTAACCTAAAGGTTTCAAAACAACATTTACATGTAACGACTAACGATGACTTAACGACTCAGTTAAAATGTATATACATGTAGTGTTTTAATATGTATTCATACACTTTTTAAAGACTTCAAGACACTTATCAAAATACTTCTACTTAACAAAAATGCTTACAATTACATCCTCGTTCAGTTTCATCAACAATTCTACTCGTATGCACCCGTATTCGTACTCGTACAATACACAGCTTTTAGATGTATGTACTATTGGTATATACACTCCAATGATCAGCTCTTAGCAGCCCATGTGAGTCACCTAACACATGTGGGAACCATCATTTGGCAACTAGCATGAAATATCTCATAAAATTACAAAAATATGAGTAATCATTCATGACTTATTTACATGAAAACAAAATTACATATCCTTTATATCTAATCCATACACCAACGACCAAAAACACCTACAAACACTTTCATTCTTCAATTTTCTTCATCTAATTGATCTCTCTCAAGTTCTATCTTCAAGTTCTAAGTGTTCTTCATAAATTCCAAAAGTTCTAGTTTCATAAAATCAAGAATACTTTCAAGTTTGCTAGCTCACTTCCAATCTTGTAAGGTGATCATCCAACCTCAAGAAATCTTTGTTTCTTACAGTAGGTTATCATTCTAATGCAAGGTAATAATCATATTCAAACTTTGGTTCAATTTCTATAACTATAACAATCTTATTTCAAGTGATGATCTTACTTGAACTTGTTTTCGTGTCATGATTCTGCTTCAAGAACTTCGAGCCATCCAAGGATCCATTGAAGCTAGATCCATTTTTCTCTTTTCCAGTAGGTTTATCCAAGGAACTTAAGGTAGTAATGATGTTCATAACATCATTCGATTCATACATATAAAGCTATCTTATTCGAAGGTTTAAACTTGTAATCACTAGAACATAGTTTAGTTAATTCTAAACTTGTTCGCAAACAAAAGTTAATCCTTCTAACTTGACTTTTAAAATCAACTAAAAACATGTTCTATATCTATATGATATGCTAACTTAATGATTTAAAACCTGAAAACACGAAAAACACCGTAAAATCAGATTTACGCCGTCGTAGTAACACCGCGGGTTGTTTTGGGTTAGTTAATTAAAAACTATGATAAACTTTGATTTAGAAGTTGTTATTCTGAGAAAATAATTTTTATTATGAACATGAAACTATATCCAAAAATTATGGTTAAACTCAAAGTGGAAGTATGTTTTCTAAAATGGTCATCTAGACGTCGTTCTTTCGACTGAAATGACTACCTTTACAAAAACGACTTGTAACTTATTTTTCCGACTATAAACCTATACTTTTTCTGTTTAGATTCATAAAATAGAGTTCAATATTAAACCATAGCAATTTGATTCACTCAAAACGGATTTAAAATGAAGAAGTTATGGGTAAAACAAGATTGGATAATTTTTCTCATTTTAGCTGCGTGAAAATTGGTAACAAATCTATTCCAACCATACCTTAATCAACTTGTATTGTATATTATGTAATCTTGAGATACCATAGACACGTATACAATGTTTCGACCTATCATGTCGACACATCTATATATATTTCGGAACAACCATAGACACTCTATATGTGAATGTTGGAGTTAGCTATACAGGGTTGAGGTTGATTCCAAAATATATATAGTTTGAGTTGTGATCAATACTGAGATACGTATACACTGGGTCGTGGATTGATTCAAGATAATATTTATCAATTTATTTCTGTACATCTAACTGTGGACAACTAGTTGTAGGTTACTAACGAGGACAGCTGACTTAATAAACTTAAAACATCAAAATATATTAAAAGTGTTGTAAATATATTTTGAACATACTTTGATATATATGTATATATTGTTATAGGTTCGTGAATCAACCAGTGGCCAAGTCTTACTTCCCGACGAAGTAAAAATCTGTGAAAGTGAGTTATAGTCCCACTTTTAAAATCTAATATTTTTGGGATGAGAATACATGCTGGTTTTATAAATGATTTACAAAATAGACACAAGTACGTGAAACTACATTCTATGGTTGAATTATCGAAATCGAATATGCCCCTTTTTATTAAGTCTGGTAATCTAAGAATTAGGGAACAGACACCCTAATTGACGCGAATCCTAAAGATAGATCTATTGGGCCTAACAAACCCCATCCAAAGTACCGGATGCTTTAGTACTTCGAAATTTATATCATATCCGAAGGGTGTCCCGGAATGATGGGGATATTCTTATATATGCATCTTGTTATTGTCGGTTACCAGGTGTTCACCATATGAATGATTTTTATCTCTATGTATGGGATGTGTATTGAAATATGAAATCTTGTGGTCTATTATTATGATTTGATATATATAGGTTAAACCTATAACTCACCAACATTTTTGTTGATGTTTTAAGCATGTTTATTCTCAGGTGATTATTAAGAGCTTCCGCTGTCGCATACTTAAATAAGGACGAGATTTGGAGTCCATGCTTGTATGATATTGTGTAAAAACTGCATTCAAGAAACTTATTTTGTTGTAACATATTTGTATTGTAAACCATTATGTAATGGTCGTGTGTAAACAGGATATTTTAGATTATCATTATTTGATAATCTACGTAAAGCTTTTTAAACCTTTATTGATGAAATAAAGGTTATGGTTTGTTTTAAAAATGAATGCAGTCTTTGAAAAACGTCTCATATAGAGGTCAAAACCTCGCAACGAAATCAATTAATATGGAACGTTTTTAATCAATAAGAACGGGACATTTCACACCGTACCCAGTCAAGCGTATGTGGTTATATATAAATATGTCGAATTATAAGTTTGTATATTAAATTAACAAGGTATTGTTTAGTTAATATAAAACCCATTAATAGCCCATAGTCTAATTTTCACAAGTGTCGTTCTTTTATCCAAACCCCAATTATGGTACAAAGCCCAATTACCCAATTTTAGTAATTAGCCCAACATCATGATTACTTCATTTTAAATAAGCATAATAATAATTTAGCTACGAAACATTAATGTAAAAAGGTTGAACATAACTTACAATGATTAAAAATAGCGTAGCGTTACACGGACAGAATTTCGACTTACACCCTTACAACATTCACTAACATACCCTTATTATTAGAATTATAATTAAAATTAAAATTAAAATATAAATATAAATATATTTACGTATACATATATAGAGAGAGATTGAATTTGGATGTTTTTGCGATCAAACTGCATTTGCTTTTATAGGGAATTGAGTTCAGGGGGTCTCCGCGACTCGCGCCCTTTTTGCTCTTCAAACTCCGCGAGTCGCGGAGTTTGTAATTACAGCTCACTCCATTTTGGCTCTTTGTTTACCGACGGTTTATTATATAAATATAATATATATAATTTATATAATTAATTATATATTATATTATATTTATATACATAGTTAACTTGTAATTTTTAGTCCGTTGCGTCGAGCGTTGAGAGTTGACTCTGGTCCCGGTTCCGGATTTTTGAACGTCCTTGCGTACAATTTAATATCTTGTACTTTGCGTTTTGAATCTTGTACTCTTGTAATTTTGAGACGTTTCTTATCAATAATTGGAACCTCTTTGATTGTATTTTGTACTTTTGAGCTTTTTGGTCGTTTGCGTCTTCAATTCGTCGAATCTGTCTTTTGTCTTCACCTTTTAATATTTAAACGAATATCACTTGTAAATAGAACAATTGCAACTAAAAGCTTGTCTTTCTTGGGGAATAATGCTATGAAATATATGTTCTTTTTTAGCATTATCACTATTATTAGATAATAATGTGTCTGCTTAATGTAATACACTTAAGTGGTGTTCCTATTATTAAATTTTTGTAATTGTATTTTTTGTTTGTTGCGTCTTCCAAACAAATTGATGAACCTTCCGGGTCTACGAAGTGGTAAAAGAGTGTCATGCTTCAATATGGAGAAAGTTAAGTTCAAATGGAAGTTGAAACAAGAGAAGTCGAAGAAAAAAAACCAAATCTATGTGTGTCTTATGGAGTCAAGCAATTCAAACAAGAAAATCGACTAAAGCCAGGCACAAACTGGTTATTCAAGTACTATTACAAGGAACGTGCTTTTTATCTTTTAAATGTTTTTAGTTAACATTCATGAAACCTTGTGTTATGAACATTTATAGGAAAAACATATTTGGCACGTTTTAGTTATATTTACTCTTTGTCCTCTTCAAATTATACGTAGACCTTTTATTACGAAAATGACCGAAAAATAGTACATAATTTTTTCGGATTAGTACCCGTCCAACGGACGGGCTCATAAATCTAGTAACTCAATATATATAAGACATATTAACATTTCTTATATAAATACTTACATACAACAAATTAGATATTTTTAATATAATACTAAACATATATATATATATATATATATATATATATATATATATATTATAACTAAATATATAGATGTTAATCATTTTAAATATATATAAAATGAATACATATAATATATACTTTAAGATATAATATAAGTATATAATTTTTTTTAAAAGGGAATTTAATATAAATTATATAAACTACAAACACATAAATAATATATAATAAAGGAAATTATGTGATTTCCATCATATGTTTTAATGGATATACAATTGATATAGGTTCGTGAATCTGAGGCCAACTTTGCATTGTCCAATATCGTCATCTGTATTTTTACTACAAAATACAGTATTGTGAGTTTCATTTGCTCCCTTTTTAAATGCTTTTGCAATATATATTTTTGGGACTGAGAATACATGAGCAACTTTTATAAATGTTTTACAAAATAGACACAAATAATCGAAACTACATTATATGGTTGAATGATCGAAGCCGAATATACCCCTTTTTACTTGGTAACCTAAGAATTAGTAAACAAGTCTACTAATTGATGCGAATCCTAAAGATAGATCTATTGGGCCTAACGAACCCCATCCAAAGTACCAGATGCTTTAGTACTTCGATGTTGTTTTTATCTTGTCCGAAGGATTTCCTGAAATGATAGGGGATATTATTATATGCATCTTGTTAATGTCGGTTACCAGGTGTTCAATCCATATGAATGATTATTTTTGTCTCTATGCATGGGACGTATATTTATGAGAAATAGAAATGAAAATCTTGTGGTCTATTAAAATGATGAAAATGAATATTTATGATAAACTAATGAACTCACCAACCTTTTGGTTGACACTTTAAAGCATGTTTATTCTCAGGTATGAAAGAAATCTTCCGCTGTGCATTTGCTTATTTTAAGGATATTACTTGGAGTCATTCATGACATATTTCAAAAGACGTTGCATTCGAGTCGTTGAGTTCATCAAGATTATTATTAAGTCAATTATAGTTGGATATATTATGAAATGGTATGCATGTCGTCAACTTTCGATGTAAATGAAATTTTGTCTTTTAAAAACGAATGCAATGTTTGTAAAATGTATCATATAGAGGTCAAGTACCTCGCGATGTAATCAACTATTGTAAATCATTTATAATCGATATGGACTTTGTTTAGATGGATTAGGACGGGTCACTTCAGTTGGTATCAGAGCGGTGGTCTTAGCGAATCAGGTCTTGCATTAGTGTGACTAACTGATAGTTGTTTAGATGCATTAGTGGGTCTGGACTTCGACCGTGTCTGCATGTCAAAAGTTTTGCTTATCATTTCTAGTCGGAAATCATCTGCTTATTATCCTTAGGAAATTACCTGCTTATCATTCCTAGTCTAGACACATCTTACTACATTGATTGCATGAATAGTGTATAGACAAAATTCATATCTTAGCGTATCTGTTACTATAGACCTTTCCTGACAGCTTCCGTAGATTCCTCCGTAACTTATGGGATTTTAGTATTATATATGCATATGTAAATTATGTATTGCAGGGTACTAATCTACATCCTATAATCTATTTCTTATCGAAAAACCTTCATCTGATCGTACAAGACGAATCCCTCAACCAGTTCAAATTCCTCGGATTCTGACAGCTATCCGATATGGAGTTTCACCTAAGCTCCGAAAGCAGTATCACCAGAATGAATCAACCAACTCATCTGATGGGTTTATAGCCTACTTAATCATTGGAGACAAGAAGAAGGCGATCTTTTCCATCCACCACATTGTCCTCTTGACGAAGAACCTGAAGCACTTACCGGCGAACCCATTCGAAACAACATTTTCACACTCATATCCAGACTATCTCGCCACGATTATATTCTATCTAAAATTCTGAACCTTATTCATCCGCTTATTCCAACCGCCAATCATCCCGGAGTAATCGAAGAAGTCAACGAGCTTCACGCTCGAGTAATCAATTTGGAGAATATGGTGCAAAACTTACTAGCTTTAGTAATATCACCGACATCAACAGCGCCACCAGTAACAACACCAGTACTATCAACAATCCATGCCTCAGCATCCCATTCTGTACCTCGAGTATGATCATCATTCTACATATCATTCTATATCATTTATCTTCGTTTGACATGGCGATTATGTAATCTCTAATGTTTTAGAGATTATATATTCTTCTTCTAACGGTAAATCAAATGAGTTTAATATCATATTGACTCATTAAATCCATGATTACATCTGAAGAAAATATATATGTAAGTATATATTCATAAAGATTGTAATTAAAAATTCTTTTGTACAAACTGTTAATGGTGAAAATATTTTAACGGGTAGGTAATACCTGAGGAATATTTAGTTTCACATTAATAAGTTACACGGTACATTCTTCAAATCCGATTCAACAAGTCATTTACTATCCTACTTACACCCACCGATATACGTATCCGTTCACTGCAAAATAACCATTTTCATTCAATTTCATATTTGGATTTTGATCTATCAGAATCCAACAAGTGGCATAATGAAGAAAACATTGAACAAAATAAAAATTTGTTAGAAACAAACAAATTAACTATGAGAAATTTTATTAAGAATCCACGCTAACAAAAATCCTAGCTAACTGTTCCTAGCTAACTGATTACATTTTATTTATCACAGTTTATTTATCGCAATTTAATTATCGCAATTATATTTATCGTCATTTAATTTCTGTTATTTACTTTACGCACTTTATTTATCATCATTTAAATACTGTTATTTACGCATTTAAATATCGGGACACGTATACAAGGTTTTGACATATCATATCGACGCATCTATATATATTATTTGGAATAACCATAGACACTCTAAATGCAGTAATGCTGGAGTTAGCCATACGAGGTTGAGGTTGATTCTATAATAATATATATACTTTGAGTTGTGATCGAGTCTGAGACGTACAAGGGTCACGATACGTATTAATTAATTTGAATATTATATATTAAACTATATATGAATTATTGGACTGTTAACTGTGGACTATCGACTGTGGACTAATAACATTGGACAATTAAAATGAATTAAAATATTGATTATAACATATGAAACTAAACATTTCTTCAAGTTTGCCACTTGATCTCATCGTAAACCTCATTTGTACCTTGACGATTACAATCTGCGTTCAAACCTTTCATGATTCTTGAAAACACCTCCATCGAGAGGATGAACCAACCGCATTTCATCTACGAAAGAAAAGATTGATGCATATAGTTATGCACCTGAAAACACTCGGAACCTGAGCAAACGTTTAGCACATATCTGTGCTAATTTCTTTAGTGTTATTATTACCCAAAATAACTTGGTAATTCCTTTCAAAGTAGCCAATTTTGTCACAGCTCCAGCAAACCAACTTCGATTTTTCGTTCGAATCAACTTTATTATAACTTTGATATATGATTGCCTTATTCATCATCGTTACCGGAGAAACCGTTTATATCTCACCACATTAGCAGTAAACTTACCAACAATTTCGTTGATCTTTGACCTTCCGAAAAATCATTATATTTATCGAAACCCTATCCACATCTTGTAACGATAATTGCCATACCAATTATCGAGAATCAGCAATCAGTATTTTGAACTCTCGCAGCGTTACTACATCAACAGTTATATGTACACATATAACATTTATCTTTTAGAATTATGATCTTCCATTCTGAAATTCTGAAAAGCACCTAGTCTGCGAATAAATACTCGGAATGTTGAAAAAGCTGAATGAAGTAGCAAAAACTATAAACGACCTCAAAAGCCAAAAGTTTGACGATAAAGAATGGTATGTTGGAAAAGCTCAGAAAAATTGGAACTGGAAAACGGATTGAGCTAACCATGAAGGAGGCCAAGGACAAATACAATGATCATACTCTATATTCAAAGAATCCAGGTAATTCTGGATCCGTTGAAATCTTTAGAGAATATCTTGCTCCGAAGTCATGTTAAAATCCTGCGGAAAATCTTTCTTCATCAATCATCGAACTTAGAAATTCCAAAATATCATCATAAATATCTTCGATATTTCTGAAGATATTTTCATAAATATTCTTGTCCGAAATTATTTATCTCTTCGTGCTATCTATATTATATCAAAAAGGAAACTGTTTAGTTTCTATATTCTGTAAACCTTTGAGCTTAAAATTGAATGATATCGAAGTAGTGTTGGGAACTGAAGCATGAGTTAGTATAATATAATGACACTTGATCAACGTGATTATATTACAGTTAGTCATGCTGAGTTTCTAATGGAACGTGATGATTCACAGATTATAACGTCATCATGTGCCATGTTACACGACTTTTACATTCTATCTAATCTAAAAACATATCAAAAACATATTTTCTTGATAGTTCTATCTTTTCTCTTGAATTCTGGTTATTTAAAAAGTCAGATTGTGCTATTACCATTTCTTTCTTAGAACATTAACTCTGTTCATTTCGAAATCCATACTTGCGAATTCTGGACCATTACTTGATGTGCTTAATGGATAGAAGAGAAAACAGAGCATAAAGCTTCAAAGTGTAAATGGGGGGTATAAATCGCAGCAAATAGGAGAAAGCATTAACTGTGGATGACAATGATTATAGAAGACAGAAGCAGGGACTTAAAAATATAAGAGAAAATATAAAGCCCAATAACAACACGGAGGTTACAAACCGTGAATATTAATGCGAATAGCAATATAAAGACACAGTAGAATTAAGAATAGTATCACCCCAAGGTAATAGTAGAAGTGAACAGATTTTTCTGGTGAAAGATTTAAAAGAAGGATGACAGAAATGATAATTAGGAAAATATCAAGGATTAGAAACTGGACTAAGCATTTTTACAATCTTTTGGATGTATGAACTAAGAAAGAAAGTATAGGAATGGTGAGAATAATGGATTGAAAAAAAAAGTTTAATTTATAATGGGAATATCAGACAGAGTAATCGAGACAGATCACCGTATTTAATTATAGAAATCTTAATTTCCTTATTCGCCAAAGAATCAAATCTTTCGGATTTCGAAGATTTTCTTTAAATCCCTTGAATTCCGGAATTCAACCATGACTAGTCAAAAGTTATGATGAAACTTGTCTTTCTCATTTCACTCTTTTGTAATAGCTTCACTCACCTGCTTCGAGTAATCAAAACTATTTTTCCATATTACTCTATAGTAATAAAATTCTATTTCTCAACTCATATTCGCCATGAAAATATTTTTATTGTTAGCCATGACGACCTCGATCAAATTTCGAGACGAAATTTCTTTAACGGGTTGGTACTGTGACGACCCGGAAATTTTCGACCAAATTTAAACTTAATCTTTTTTATGGTTTCGACACGATAAACAAAATCTGTAAGATTGAGTCTCAAAAATTTTGAACTGTTTCATATATTCAATTGATCTTCGACCATTCCCGACGATTCACGAACAATTAATTGTAAATAGATATGTGAATATATATATATATATATATATATATATATATATATATATATATGTGATATTATAGAATATATTATATAATTATTAGGTATGACATAATTAATAAAA
Source organism: Rutidosis leptorrhynchoides (assembly GCF_046630445.1). Lineage (NCBI taxonomy): Eukaryota > Viridiplantae > Streptophyta > Magnoliopsida > Asterales > Asteraceae > Rutidosis > Rutidosis leptorrhynchoides. Next base: position 428,570,360 of record NC_092334.1, on the reverse strand, counting down.
TATAATATTAAAATATTGAATTAAGTTACAAGTTTGAATATAATGGCTATATTAATATTATTACGTTCATTATTAATATTAATAACAATATTAGTAACAGTAATATTAAACATATAGATATAAAATATGATACGCATAATTTGTTATAATATCAGTGTTTCTAACAATATTAATATTATTAATATCATTATTATTATTACTGAGATTATTAAAATAAGTATTGTTATTTTTAAATTTATTATAATTATCATTAATGTCATTATGATTATTAATATTAATATTGACATTATTATTAATAAAAATCATTATTTTTGTTATTTATATTATTATTATTTTTATTAATAATATAAAGTATTATTATTATTAATATATTTATATTTATAATAATTATATAATCAAAAATGGTACAATGAGATTCCAATTCAGTTTTACATACCCATCCAAACTGTTGTTAATTTTTGTCTATGTCGGAGTTATCATTGTCAAGCAAAATTCGTTTATATACATATGCAATTGAGAATCAATTAAGACAGAAAACTCAAGAAAAACAAACCGTAACCTCTGTTCTTCACCTTTTTAACCATATTTTTATTTTGAATGAATTTTCAAAATGTAATAATACAGTCTTGTTAGGAATCGTCTATCTAAACTATCTGTAAGTTTTCAATCCTCAATTCTTTCTATTAATCTCTAATTTGAGAGTCAAAGTTTTGGGTTTTAAAAGTCAACTAAGTGTTCTTGAATCAAATTCGAGTTTGTTTTGATGTTTTCAGTTAATTTGATGATCCATAAAGATTATAGGAAAGATTTGCAACACATTCATGTTGTAATCATAACCTATAACATTCTTAATCTCAAAAATCAATTTTTGAGTTCATGAGTTCTTGACAGTGATATACACTAACTTGAATTCAAAACAAATTTCAAAAACTAAAAATGCAGAGTTGTTAGGAATCATTTACTTAAACTTCCTGTAAAATCTCAAGTTCCAATTCTTAATAACGAATTCAAATTTGCGAGTCAAAGTTTCAATTTTAAAAAGTCAACTATTGTTCTACAATCAAATTCGAGTTCTAATTGATGTTTCTGTTGAAATTAATGATTCACAAAGTTTTTAGGAATGATTTGAAACATATTTCATGTTGTAAAGATTGTCCAAAACGAATTCAAAATTGAAAATAAAATTTTTTTTTAGAGTTAGGAGCAAGCAGTAAGTTTTTTTTTCAGTTTTTTTGAATTTTATTAATTACAAGAACACTTTTATTTTTTTTGTTTCATATTGTTTATAAATCCTAAGTTCAAAACCCTTTTGATTGTTGTTGTTAATTTGCCTCCGTTTGATTTTAATTCAAGGATGAAGAAGATGATGAACATGGTTTTAGGAAGTATTAGATAAGTATATATGGGTTGCATAATAAGTAAGAAAGACAAGGCAAAGGGAATGGTTAAGTGTGTTTGCGGGTGAGCGAGAGGTCTCGAGTTCAAATCCGGTTCAGGACATATTTTTTTTAGAAAAGCTTTGGAAGGTAGATTTCATTACCACAATTATTATTATTATTATTATTATTATTATTATTATTATTATTATTATTATTATTATTATTATTATTATTATTATTATTATTATTATTATTATTATTATTATTATTATTATTATTATTATTATTATTGTTACAAAAATTATAATTTTTATCATTATTATTATTACTAATATATGTATTATTACTATTATTATGATTAAGATTATTATTATTATCAAAATAACACAAACTATTATTATTATTATTAGTATTATTATCATTATGTATTTATTAGTATTATTAGAATCATTAGTAACATATGTATTATCATTATTATCATTATCATTTTTATTATTAGTATTATCGTTATTATTAAAGTTATTATTAGTAGGACTACTATTAGTAAATCATTAAAATCAAAACTATCATTTTTTTTTTACAAATAAATATTCGATACATGAAACCTACTTATTATATATACTACAATTATATTAATATTCCATATAACTAAATATATATAAGACATATTAACATTTCTTATATAAATACTTACATACAACAAATTAGATATTTTTAATATAATACTAAACATATATATATATATATATATATATATATATATATATATATATATATATATATATATATATATAATAATAATAATAATAATAATAATATAACTAAATATATAGATGTTAATCATTTTAAATATATATAAAATGAATACATATAACATATACTTTAAGATATAATATAAGTATATAATTTTTTTTAAAGGGAATTTAATATAAATTATATAAACTACAAACACATAAATAATATATAATAAAGGAAATTATGTGATTTCCATCATATGTTTTAATGGATATACAATTGATATAGATTCCTGAATCTGAGGCCAACCTTGCATTGTCCAATATCGTCATCTGTATTTTTACTACAAAATACAGTATTGTGAGTTTTATTTGCTCCCTTTTTAAATACTTTTGCAATATATATTTTTGGGACTGAGAATACATGCGCAAGTTTTATAAATGTTTTACAAAATAGACACAAGTAATCGAAACTACATTATATGATTGAATGATCGAAGCCGAATATGCCCCTTTTTACTTGGTAACCTAAGAATTAGTAAACCAGTCTACTAATTGACGCGAATCCTAAAGATAGATCTATTGGGTCTAACGAACCCCATCCAAAGTACCAAATGCTTTAGTACTTCGATGTTGTTTTTATCATGTCCGAAGGATTTTCCGGAATGATAGGGGATATTCTTATATGCATCTTGTTAATGTTGGTTACCAGGTGTTCAATCCATATGAATGATTATTTTTGTCTCTATGCATGGGACGTATATTTATGAGAAATAGAAATGAAAATCTTGTGGTCTATTAAAATGATGAAAATGAATATTTATGATAAACTAATGAACTCACCAACCTTTTGGTTGACACTTTAAAGCATGTTTATTCTTAGGTATGAAAGAAATCTTCCGCTGTGCATTTGCTTATTTTAAGGATATTACTTGGAGTCATTCATGACATATTTCAAAAGACGTTGCATTTGAGTCGTTGAGTTCATCAAGATTATTATTAAGTCAGTTATAGTTGGATATATTATGAAATGGTATGCATGCCATCAACTTTCGATGTAAATGAAATTTTTTCTTTTAAAAACGAATGCAATGTTTGTAAAATGTATCATATAGAGGTCAAGTACCTTGATATCGGCTAAAAAGTCACGTTTTCACCCCGGTATTAAGGCCCAAAAACAAGAAAGATTCGAACTTTTTCGGCAAAATACCCACTTCGTCAGTTATAATTGAAGAAGAAGTAATTACGAAGGCGGTGCAAAAAGAATCAAGAGAATCGGAGCTAAAACGAAGATTCTAGAGCGAAAACGGTGAAAGACAAGAAATCAAGTTACGATCCAAGGAATCAAGGCTGACCAGCAAGCCATACGGCCTACCAGTATGGAAATGGCCTGCCATATACGTTCCACCACACGAGCCACCATACGGCCTGCCTTGCATACGGCATGCCAAAAACGGGCTGTCATACGCCCTGCCATACGCCCTGCCAGGCGTATGCTGGCAAATTCCAAGTCTATTTAAAGGGTCTTTGTCATTCATTCCAACACACACTTCAATTCACTTCTTTCTCTCTCTTGTACAATATTAGTCAGACTTTCAAGGCCTTCTCACCTCCGAGCGGGAAATTAAGTACCCGGAGGCGAACGCTGAAGATTGTATTAGGAGCGGTCTGGAGTCTTGAAGTTGTCACTTTTGTATTTGGAACTCGTTTAATCTACTGGTACTTCTATCCTTTATCTTATATAATGTTTTATGATATTATTGCCATGATTAGCGAGTAGTTATCTTTAGTGTATGCTATGATGTAAGCAGTTATAATGCCGAAATAATATTATGGTTTGTGTATGCTATTGAAATGCTTTCCGATTATGCTTAAAACTTAATCGCTTTTTCAACTAATAGAACGTAGTTATAGGCTCTGTTATTGGGAAGTCGCGAACCCCAATTCAGAGTACACTATCTGTGTCACCCCTTGGTAAGAGAAGTCTCTCGGATACAACATAAGTCGACCGAGGCACACCGGTTGTAGTAAGTCTATCGAGCTTTGGATTCCGACTGAGGACTCTTTCGTAGTGAAACATCTGACTAGACCCCTAGTACATTGTCGGTCCTAGACCATGCTAGTGTAGTCACCAAGCATATAAACTTCGTACGTGCACTCTGAAGCACAGCGGTTGTTGTAAGCTGTACCTCTGCTAAGTAAGGCCATGGAACACGGTTAGTGTTGACCAGTACACTGCACCATAACGCGGCCTCAAGCATTGCACCCCGCTTGAGGGATTCTTAGTTAATTAAGGATCTGTTTGTTTAGACACATAAAGGATTGGACCGTTAGGATAACCGAACGTGTTCATGGAAGTCAGACTTGACTTGGCCATGGTGTTCTTTATGGTTGAACTCTTTTTAAGGGCCTAACTATCTTTTACCAATCATTAAATAAAGCATTGAGGCACATCACGTCTCTCGGATATGGTAAACCATGTATTCTATTATGCTTAAGAAAGTTTAGACCATTTTGGAATGTTAATACGTCACCCAACCGAGTCGCTCAATTGGATGAGCCGTCTGAACGTGTATGCCTGTAGTCAGACTGCCCGGGCGTCGGGGGTAAGGGATGTTACTGTCTATTCAGAATCTTCAAGCCTAATGTAGTACCCAGTGACATGTCTTATGACAGGGGCGTTTAGGACCAGTGTAATGAATACAAGGCCTCTGCCTATTCATGAGCCAGCATTCCATAATCTCGGCAGAATAACTGATGAAGTCATAGTATGCACTTACTTTAACCTTATCTGGATTACAAATTTTATCGCATTTACTCTATCTATCTTATAAATTAGAAAATCCCAAAATAAATATTCACTACTTCCTAACTATCTTAGGCTACAATATAGGTTCGATGTTACTGATATCTCAAAAATAAGACTCTAGGTCATACTTCCCTTACTTATAGTAAGATTTAGGCGCTGCTAAATATAAATTTAAAACAGTACCCTCTCCCACGAGTGGCTGATCCTGGCGAGCCGCGGCCTAACGACACCGCGCAAATAAAAACCGTCCGTTTCGGCCATATCAAGAGACCTACTAGTTTTTGGCGCCGCTGTCGGGGAACTGGTATCAGGCAATACTATTTTCAATCAAACTTATTCACAAGCATTTAGTGGTGTCTAAGAAAGACAATTATACACGGACTTGGTTATTGGATTTTTCAAACAGTCGCCAATTATATTAGGACCAAAAGGATCCTGCCTCTCCGTAGTCGGCCTGGCCACTTGGTTTGTTGAATAGTTTGTGCTGAACTTTGTTATCGAAATACCAGGGAATCAGTAGCCAGAACCAAAAACATATTCCACCATAGGATAGTTAGTTAATTAGATTAGATTACTTTAGATTACTCTAGTTTACCTTAGATTGCCTTAGATTAAATTAGATTACCTTAGAATTAGATTAGTTTAGTTTAGCTTATTATAATTTAGCTTATTTGCGAAAATTAAAAAGGCATACCTAGTGTATGACCCAAACCCGATCTAGACCAGGGCCATTGTTATTCGTACCTGATCCAGACGCAATAATCTCTAAAGCACGCAAGGAAGCACGAATCAGAAACCAAATGGCGTTACGCGTTACTTTAGCAGAAAACACGAAACCCTCGATTGAAGGTCGAGGAGGACCAATCAGATTTCCAGAGATTCAAGGACACTCGTTCGAGTTAAAACATCACATCATCCAGCTCATTCAGAATACCTGTCAGTTTCATGGATTACCGAATGACGATCCTAATTCTCACCTTGATAAATTCATATCTCTTTCGAACTCCTACAAACAGCCAGGGTGTAACGACCCAAAAATTTCTGACCAAATTTAAACCTTAAACTCTATATGTTTCCGACACGATAAGCAAAAACCTTAATGTTGAGTCTAAAAAAAATTTGAAATCTATATTTGGATAATTAATTACCCTTTGACCATGCCTGATGATTCACGAACCATTGCTTGTAAATGTGTGGATATATATAAATATGTGTATATAAATATATGTATAATATATAATGACATGAACATTAATAAACTATTATATACACTTATTGTTATAAATAAATATGTACAATAAAATACATCGTAATAAAAACTATTATTTTATATGTATATTTCTTGTATATATATATATATATATATATATATATATATATATATATATATATATTGTTATATTTAATTTAATTTTTTTAATATATATAATTATTTGTGTAGTAAATTTTGTTATTTAAACTGTTTATATATATACATAGTATATATATATTAAAAATAGTTGATTTTGAGTTTAAATGGTAAATGTCTGTAACTTTCGGTTGACGTTTAATTATTTCTAAAATAGGTCTAATATATATATATATGAAATTTTAAAATAAAAGTTGTTCCAAAATTTGAATAGATAATAGTTTTGATAAATATTTTTTTTTACCTTTTCGAACTAAGTTTTTGTACTCCGTACATATAAATTGGAACAGAAAATAAATAATTTTCGAACCTTTTTCATCAGGTTTCAATTAGGTCATGAGTGAAATAATAAAACATAATTAATCTAAAAATTTGGGAATTTTAGGAACACTTTTATACGTTAGCGGTTTAGCAATGGACACGAAATCTAACCCTTAAAAACTGTCGGCAGTGTATTTTAATAATAAGGGCTGCTATTAGTTTTTAAACACGTTTATTATTATTAAATTATTATTAATATTTCACTGTGTTTGTTTTGGTTCCTCATATGAACATACAAATTAATATATATATACATGTGTAGTATTTCAACCCGAACTACCACTCTCTTTATCTCCTTCTTGCTTCTATCGTGAAAGACCGCCATCGAGCTAGAACAACCGACGGCCACTCCTCACTACCATGAACCACTTTGCACCACTACTATCGACTTTCTAAACCACCTATATCATCACCATCTAGCAATCACCACAACCCATTTAACTTAAATCACCCCACAAACCAAGACCCATTTAAGTACCATCACTACCTTAAAATTTCTTTACCACTGCTACGATATATATGTGTATGTTTTGGGACAGTTCACAGGAACAAGGACAACCGAATCCACACCTTCATCACCTAAAACCACTACAACCTTATCGATCATCACCACTCTTTTGTTTACCCCATAAACCGCCAGTCCCACCAACATGAACAAGAACCTCCATCTCCACCATAACAATCACCACCACATCGACATAAATCACCAACCGTCGGGCACCTTCACCCTACAACCCTCACCGCAACACCACCCACATCTCTTTCTCTCTCTCCTCTTTCTCTCTCTGAATCTCAAATGTAAACTACTATACGTGACTCTTGCAACTATCATGTTTCTGTTTGCAACCCATCGAAACCAATCACCATGATTAGTAACCATCACAATTGTTTCCTCTTTTCTGTTCTACACCGCCATTACCACATCTTCCTCTTTCCCTCTCATGTTCTTTCGGTTTTCCTGCCTTGTTACTATACAGCGTGTTTGATGATGATGGTGATGTTCCTTTGATAATGAGCTAGACGATGGTGATCAAGGATCCAAGGTTATGATGATAATTATGTTATAATTATGATTCATGATGAAAAGTCGATGAGGATGATGGTAAATCGTTTTCAAACGTGTTATATAATTAGAAATATGGTGATGATAGTGGAGAGTGGGGTCGGTACATGTGGTGTATTGTTTGATCGAAATGGAGATGAGGTAATAGAATACTCTGTCCAATTTCATTAGTTATTGGACTAACTTATAATCTTTGCATGGGCCGATTCCTATTACTACTACAATTGGGCCGAGATTTGTTCTTAATTTTCTGATGGGCCTGAATGTTTGAGATGGCCTGGTCGATTCAAATAGTGTTAACAAGAGGAACACGAAATTAAAAGGGATAAAAGAATTAAACCCGTATTTTAATTCAAATACATGAAAGAAGACGAGTGGTTGAGTGTGGTGGAGTGGAACGAGAGGTCCCAAGTTCGAGACATGGGAGGGGCGACATTTATTATTTTTATTAGAGATATAGTTTTTTATTAGAGATATAGTTAAAGCAGGAGAGATGAGCTAAATAAATTAAATATGGAGTTCCAACTAAGATCGAGCTAGTAGCTCAATAGTGAAGGGAGTGTGTTGTGTACATGGGAGGTTGCGGGTTCGAATCCAGGGTCGAGAAGTTTATTTTTTTTTCAAAGTCTTTTAAGGTAGCATTTTTATTATTACTATTGTTATTATCATTAATATCAGTATTATAACTATAAGTATTATTAATTAGATTATCATTATTATTATTAACATGATTATCATAATTGGAATTGTTATTATTAAAAAAAAATATTTTTTTTTAAAAGATCATTAATAGAAAAACTATCGTTTTATTAAAAACATTTTTTTTTTTAGAAAAATTATCATAAGAACTATTATTATTATAAAAGGAAACAATTTTTTTTTATTTTTATCAATATTATTTACTTAAAAATATATTTAATACACATAACATAACTATATTAATATTTTTATAAATAAATGTTAATTAGTTATTTAAAAGTGTATATATAAAATAAACATACTTAATTACTTAATAAAACCTATAAATTATTAAATAAAACAAGTATATCACTAATAAAAATTTGTAAATTTATTCGATTACAATTCTATGTGTGTTAATAAATATATGGATAATATAGGTTCGTGAATCCGAGGTCAACCTTATACGTGATTAATGGTGTTATATGTATTTTTACTACAAAATACAGTATGGTGAGTATATAGTCCCTTTTAAACTCTAAATATTTTGGGCTGAGAATACATGCGGTGTTTTTATAAATGATTTACGTTATGGACACAAGTGATCAAAAATATAAATTCTACGTTGAGTTGTACCATGGCATATCTCTTTATACTTGGTAGCTAATATTTACGTGAGGAGCGTAAACGCGAATCCTGTTGATAGATCTATCGGGCCTGACAACCCCAACCGGGCTGGACGACCAGCATTTAACGGTTGCACAGTACTTCGTTTCGTTACTACACTTGGTACGGTGTAGGGTTTATTTAAGAATATGCTGCTGTGATTTAAATGTTAAGTATGGTTACCAAGTGCTCAACGACTTTTCCATACACGAGGAGTGTATTATGTATAAACATGAAATCTTGTGGTCTATAGTTATAATGCTGCTAGCATCAAACCTATATATCTCACCAACTTTATGTTGACCTTTTAAAGCATGTTATTCTCAGATACGAATTAAGTCTTCCGCTGTGCAATAGCTCATATTAAGGACCTCACTTGGAGTCGATCATCGCAATGGGACCAACTATTGAAGACTTCGTCTGGGAGGATTAGTCGCGGACGCTTCAGTTGGTATCAGAGCGTTGGTCTTAGTGAACCAGGCCTTGCATTATTGTATCTGACTAGTAGTTGTTAGGATACAGTAGTGAGTCTGGACTTCGACCGTGTTCGCCTGTCAAAAAGTTTTGCTTATCATTCTAGTCGGAAATCATCTGCTTATCATCCCTAGGGAATTTCCTGCTTATCATTCATAAGTGTAGACACATCTTACTGTATTTAGTGCATCGATAATGTATAGGAAAAATCCATATCTTAGCGCATCCGTAGCCTTGCCTGACATATGCCGTAAATTCCTCTGTAGTCTACGAAATACATATAGATATTCTATATAGTTATAATATCATCCGATATCCGAAAATCATTTCACGTCGAAGATCTCTTACATCCACCAAATTGCCCTTTTCAACCTGAAGCGCTTACTGGCGAACCTGTTCGAGAAACCATTTTCTCTCCCCTTTTTCCGAGTATCCCATCACGATTACATACTATCCCATAGTTCGAATCTTATTCATTCACTCGCTTCAACCGTCAATCATTCCGTAGTACTAGAAGAAGTTAACGAACTACTCGCTCGTGTGACGACTTTGGAGAACCTGGTGCGAAGGTTACGAACACCAGCAGCAGCACCAGCAGCATAATCAGTACCACCATCATCGACGTCGACAGTACCCTTATCATCTCTAAACCATAACCGCGCCGTAACTCTCAATATCACAATCTGTACCTCGAATATCAACATTACACGCCTCAATATCACCATCTGTACTTCGAGTATGAATTTCGTTCTACACATCGATTTACATCGGCTATCTTCGCTCTACGTATCATTCTACCTTATTTTTCCTCGTTCGACATGGTGAATATGTAACTTCTAAAGTTTTAGAGATTATGTAATCTAGTATTAACGGTAAATCAGATGAGTTTTTGACTCATTAAATCCATGATTACATCCGATGAAAATATATATGCAAGTATATTTTTATAAAGATTGTAATTAAAAATTCTTTTGTACAAACTGTTAATGATGAAAATATTTAAACGGGTGGGTAGTACCCGAGGAATATTTAGAATTCACATTAATAAGTTACACTGTACATTCTTCGAATCTGATTCAACGATCATTTACTATCCTACTTACAACTACCGATATACGTATCCGTTCACCACAGAATAACCATTTCTATTCAAATTTCATATTTGGATTTTGACCTATCAGAATCCAACAAGTGGCATAACGAAGAAAACATTGGACAAAAATAAAAAGTGTTAGAAACAAACGAATTAATTAATTGGAATTGTGATAGGATTTCACGCTAACTGTTCCGGCTAACTGTTCCCAGCTAACTGATTAACATTTAATTTATCGCAATTTACATTCTCGCAATTTTATTTATTGTCATTTAATTTCTGTTATTTACTTTTACGCACTTTAAATAACGGGACACGTATGCAAGGTTTCGACTTATCATATCGACCCATCTATATATATATTTCGGAACAACCGTAGACACTCTATATGTGAAGGTGGGAGTTGGCTATACAGGGTCGGAGTTGATTCCAAAATATATATATACTTTGAGTTGTGATCGACACCGAGACCGGTACACGGGTCACGATACGTATTATTTAATTCGAATATTATATATTAAATTATATATGAATCATTGAACCATCGGACTATTGGACTGCTTACTTTGGACAATTAAAATGAATTAAATTAAAATATTGATTATAACATATGAAACTAAATAATTCTTCAAGCTTGCCACTTGATTTCATCTTAAACCTCTTTTGTATCTCGACAATTACAAAGCGTGTTCAAATCTTTCATGATTCTTGAAAACCCCTCAATCGAGAGGATGAACCAACCGCGTTTCATCTACGGAAGAAAGGACTTATGCTCCTGTAAGACTCTCGGAGACTGAGTCAACGTTTAACACGCAGCAGTGTTAATTTCTTTAGTGTTATTATTACCCAAAATAACCTTGCAATCCCTTTTCAAAGTAGTCAATTTTGTCGCAGCTCCACTTCGACTTCTCAGTAAGATTACTCTTAGTATAACCTCGATATATATACGTTGTTCTTTCACCATCATTACCGGAGAACCTTTTATACCCCATCATATTACCATTAGCATTTAATCATCTAAAAATACAATTCTCCTGAAACCATATTGGTTTGATAACCGATGACCCAGATCCGATAACTTTGAAAATGCTGACGAAGCAGCATGTTGTAGATGGTCTTAATGACCAAAAGTTGATGATAAAAGAAGAAAGTGTTAGGAACGCTCGATAGAAAATTTGGTACTGAAAACCGGATTGAGCAAACCGTGAAGGAGACTCTGAACAAATTACAAGGACTAAACTTGTACATAAAGAATCATGACGATTCTGTAGCAGACACCTTGCTTCTGAATCTAAACCCTTACGGGTCAATCTTCATCATCATCCTTCGACATTAGAAATTCCAAGATATTATCATATCTTTCATTATAAATATCCTCAATATTTCTAAAAATATTTTCACAACTATCCTTATCTGAAATCATTTATTCCTCTGTAATATCTGCGTTACAATATAAAAGAAACTGTGTTAGTTTCTAAATTCTAAAACCTTCGAGTTTAAAATATGAATGTTTTGAAGAAGTGTTGGAAACTGATGCATGAATTAGTAAAATATAATGAAACTTGATCAACTTCATTATATTACAGTAAGTCATGTTAAGTTTCTAATGGAATATGATGATTCACAGTACCGTCATCACGTGCCATGTTACACGGCTCTTACATTCTATCTAATCCCCAAACGTATTAGGAACATATCGTCTTGATAGTTCTATCTTTTCCAGGGTATTCTGGTAATTTAACAAATCAAAATTGTGCCAATACCCTTTCTTTCTTAGAACATTAGCTATGCTCATTCCAAACCTCATACCTACGAATTCCGGACCATTACAAAAGATGCTTAGTTGAAGAGGAGGAAAAGAAAAAGAATGAAGCTCCGAAATAAAAATTGTAGTAAAGATCGCAGCAATTAGGAAAGAACATTAACTGTGGATGACAATGATTATAGAAAACAAAAGCAATAACATCGAAGTATAAGGAAATATATAAAACCCAACAACCACCCAGAAACTACAAACCGTGTATATCAATACGTATCGCAACGTAAAGACACGGGGGAATTAGAAACAATATAATTCCAAGGAAATCATAAAACTGAATAGATTCTTCTGGCGACAGATGAAAGAGAAGAATGAAAGATATGAAAGTTAGAAGTATAATGAGAATCAGGATTGGATGGAGCATATTAAGGAATTAGTAGAGGAAGAAAGAATAGATGGTATGGAGAATAAGGAAATGAAGGGGTGAATTTATAGTGAAATATCTGACAAAGAAATCAAAACAGATTTGCAGCATTAAATCAAAGAAGATCCTGATCGCCAAAGAAACAAATCTTATTACGTAAGATTTTCCCTAAATCCCTTAAAATTCAGGAAATCAATTCTAGTCACGTCATCGGTTAAAACAATTTCATATTCACTCATTTCATTCTTTTGTGATAGCTTCACTCGTGCGCTTCACATGATCGAATCGTTTTATCCATATCTTTCGATAATGATAAAACTCTATTATTACCTCATATTTGTCATGAAAACATTCCTATTGTTATTTATGACAATCTCTACCAAATTTCGGGGACGAAATTTATTTAACGGGTGGGTACTGTAACGACCCGGAAATTTCCGACCAAATTTAAACCTTAAACTCTATATGTTTCCGACACGATAAGCAAAAACCTTAATGTTGAGTCTAAAAAAAATTTGAAATCTATATTTGGATAATTAATTACCCTTTGACCATGCCTGATGATTCACGAACCATTGCTTGTAAATGTGTGGATATATATAAATATGTGTATATAAATATATGTATAATATATAATGACATGAACATTAATAAACTATTATATACACTTATTGTTATAAATAAATATGTACAATAAAATACATCGTAATAAAAACTATTATTTTATATGTATATTTCTTGTATATATATATATATATATATATATATATATATATATATATATATATATATATATATATATATATATATATATATATATATATATATATTGTTATATTTAATTTAATTTTTTTAATATATATAATTATTTGTGTAGTAAATTTTGTTATTTAAACTGTTTATATATATACATAGTATATATATATTAAAAATAGTTGATTTTGAGTTTAAATGGTAAATGTCTGTAACTTTCGGTTGACGTTTAATTATTTCTAAAATAGGTCTAATATATATATATATATATGAAATTTTAAAATAAAAGTTGTTCCAAATTTTGAATAGATAATAGTTTTGATAAATATTTTTTTTTACCTTTTCGAACTAAGTTTTTGTACTCTGTACATATAAATTGGAACAGAAAATAAATAATTTTCGAACCTTTTTCATCAGGTTTCAATTAGGTAATGAGTGAAATAATAAAACGTAATTAATCTAAAAATTTGGGAATTTTAGGAACACTTTTATACGTTAGCGGTTTAGCAATGGACACGAAATCTAACCCTTAAAAACTGTCGGCAGTGTATTTTAATAATAAGGGCTGCTATTAGTTTTTAAACACGTTTATTATTATTAAATTATTATTAATATTTCACTGTGTTTGTTTTGGTTCCTCATATGAACATACAAATTAATATATATATACATGTGTAGTATTTCAACCCGAACTACCACTCTCTTTATCTCCTTCTTGCTTCTATCGTGAAAGACCGCCATCGAGCTAGAACAACCGACGGCCACTCCTCACTACCATGAACCACTTTGCACCACTACTATCGACTTTCTAAACCACCTATATCATCACCATCTAGCAATCACCACAACCCATTTAACTTAAATCACCCCACAAACCAAGACCCATTTAAGTACCATCACTACCTTAAAATTTCTTTACCACTGCTACGATATATATGTGTATGTTTTGGGACGGTTCACAGGAACAAGGACAACCGAATCCACACCTTCATCACCCAAAACCACTACAACCTTATCGATCATCACCACTCTTTTGTTTACCCCATAAACCGCCAGTCCCACCAACATGAACAAGAACCTCCATCTCCACCATAACAATCACCACCACATCGACATAAATCACCAACCGTCGGGCACCTTCACCCTACAACCCTCACCGCAACACCACCCACATCTCTTTCTCTCTCTCCTCTTTCTCTCTCTGAATCTCAAATGTAAACTACTATACGTGACTCTTGCAACTATCATGTTTCTGTTTGCAACCCATCGAAACCAATCACCATGATTAGTAACCATCACAATTGTTTCCTCTTTTCTGTTCTACACCGCCATTACCACATCTTCCTCTTTCCCTCTCATGTTCTTTCGGTTTTCCTGCCTTGTTACTAAACAGCGTGTTTGATGATGATGGTGATGTTCCTTTGATAATGAGCTAGACGATGGTGATCAAGGATCCAAGGTTATGATGATAATTATGTTATAATTATGATTCATGATGAAAAGTCGATGAGGATGATGGTAAATCGTTTTCAAACGTGTTATATAATTAGAAATATGGTGATGATAGTGGAGAGTGGGGTCGGTACATGTGGTGTATTGTTTGATCGAAATGGAGATGAGGTAATAGAATACTCTGTCCAATTTCATTAGTTAGTGGACTAACTTATAATCTTTGCATGGGCCGATTCCTATTACTACTACAATTGGGCCGAGATTTGTTCTTAATTTTCTGATGGGCCTGAATGTTTGAGATGGCCTGGTCGATTCAAATAGTGTTAACAAGAGGAACACGAAATTAAAAGGGATAAAAGAATTAAACCCGTATTTTAATTCAAATACATGAAAGCAGACGAGTGGTTGAGTGTGGTGGAGTGGAACGAGAGGTCCCAAGTTCGAGACATGGGAGGGGCGACATTTATTATTTTTATTAGAGATATAGTTTTTTATTAGAGATATAGTTAAAGCAGGAGAGATGAGCTAAATAAATTAAATATGGAGTTTCAACTAAGATCGAGCTAGTAGCTCAATAGTGAAGGGAGTGTGTTGTGTACATGGGAGGTTGCGGGTTCGAATCCAGGGTCGAGAAGTTTATTTTTTTTTTTCAAAGTCTTTTAAGGTAGCATTTTTATTATTACTATTGTTATTATCATTAATATCAGTATTATAACTATAAGTATTATTAATTAGATTATCATTATTATTATTAACATGATTATCATAATTGGAATTGTTATTATTAAAAAAAAATATTTTTTTTTAAAAGATCATTAATAGAAAAACTATCGTTTTATTAAAAACATTTTTTTTTTAGAAAAATTATCATAAGAACTATTATTATTATAAAAGGAAACAATTTTTTTTTTATTTTTATCAATATTATTTACTTAAAAATATATTTAATACACATAACATAACTATATTAATATTTTTATAAATAAATGTTAATTAGTTATTTAAAAGTGTATATATAAAATAAACATACTTAATTACTTAATAAAACCTATAAATTATTAAATAAAACAAGTATATCACTAATAAACATTTGTAAATTTATTCGATTACAATTCTATGTGTGTTAATAAATATATGGATAATATAGGTTCGTGAATCCGAGGTCAACCTTATACGTGATTAATGGTGTTATATGTATTTTTACTACAAAATACAGTATGGTGAGTATATAGTCCCTTTTAAACTCTAAATATTTTGGGCTGAGAATACATGCGGTGTTTTTATAAATGATTTACGTTATGGACACAAGTGATCAAAAATATAAATTCTACGTTGAGTTGTACCATGGCATATCTCTTTATACTTGGTAGCTAATATTTACGTGAGGAGCGTAAACGCGAATCCTGTTGATAGATCTATCGGGCCTGACAACCCCAACCGGGCTGGACGACCAGCATTTAACGGTTGCACAGTACTTCGTTTCGTTACTACACTTGGTACGGTGTAGGGTTTATTTAAGAATATGCTGCTGTGATTTAAATGTTAAGTATGGTTACCAAGTGCTCAACGACTTTTCCATACACGAGGAGTGTATTATGTATAAACATGAAATCTTGTGGTCTATAGTTATAACGCTGCTAGCATCAAACCTATATATCTCACCAACTTTATGTTGACCTTTTAAAGCATGTTATTCTCAGATACGAATTAAGTCTTCCGCTGTGCAATAGCTCATATTAAGGACCTCACTTGGAGTCGATCATCGCAATGGGACCAACTGTTGAAGACTTCGTCTGGGAGGATTAGTCGCGGACGCTTCACAGGGATAGGACAAGATATAGTCCGGCTATACTTGTTCCCCTATTCTCTCACTCATCATGCTCAAACTTGGTTTGAAGGACTGGAAAAAGATTCCATCACGTCATGGACAGAGATGGCGACTAAATTCCTAACCAAATATTTCCCTCCTTCTAAACAAACCAAACTGAAGAATGACATCATTAACTTCAAACAAAGTTATGATGAATCTCTTTACACTGCATGGGAGCGTTTCAAAACCCTGCTGAAGAAGTACCCTAATCACCAGTTAGAACGGTCAGCCCAAATCTGTACCTTCTACAATGGTCTTACGGTAAATCATAGGACGACGATCGATGCAGCAGCTCAAGGGAATCTGATGAACCAAACCGCAGATGAAGCATGGGAATTGCTCGAGGACATGACGATGCATCATCATGACTGGAACAGTGGTGAAACAACTTCATCATCTACCCCACTCTCTGCACTTAACAATCAAACAGAGGCCATCAAATCCCTCACGGACAAGAAGGAATCTCTTGCCAAACAACTCGGAGAATTGAAGATGCAACCGCAGCAGGTTAACCAAGCTCAGGCTTATGTTAATTATACCAACCCACAACCTACTGAAGACTATCAAGTTGAGTACGAAAACCCTGACGGTTCAGTCTGTTACGTTCAATACCCAGCTCGTCCACCAAATCCCGAATTCAATCAACCACCAAGGGTTAATCAATTTCAGCAAAGCAATCAACCTTTCCGCTATCGCTATCCACCTTATCCAGCCCAACAATATCAATTGACCTATGATCAACCACTTCCACTCACTGGTCCCACAGTTGAGGAGAATTCCCCTACCACCCAGATTACAAAAGCAGCTAACCCCACTCTCGGAGCTGATGATCAGTTAACTCATTTCATCCAAGGACAACAACAGTTAAATCAGAGAACTGCAACTAGACAAGATCAGACGGAGATACTAATGAGAAATCAATTGGCTCTGCTCAAAAGTTTGGAAATGCAGCTCGGACAGTTATCACAACGCCTTGAAACCCGACCGCATGGAAGATTGCCAAGTAATACTATCCAGAATCCCCACATAGAAGAAACAAAGCAAATGGATTCCGTAATCCCAGAGGAAGAACCACGGAGAAGGTCAACTAGGCTCAAGAACAAATCAACATATACTCAGAAGCTGGCCCCTGAAACTCCAGTTCACATACCTTATCCTGGAAGGCTACAAGAAGAACCATCCAAGCTTGATTCCTTCAAACTAGATGGAAGATTCTTGGACACTATGTACAAAGTTCCCAACCAGAAGAGATACATCCGAAGGCTTCTTTCTACAAAGGAGAGGATACCAGACTCTAACAAAATTCCACTGAATGAAGAATGCTCTGCATTACTCAGAAACTCTCTACCACCTAAGCTAGGAGATACGGGTCGATTCGTTTTCCCGTGTTCAATCTACCAATCTGGAACCATTCATGCGCTAGCAGATTTAGGAGCAAGTATCAACCTAATCCCCTACTCTCTCTACAAGAGATTAGAGTTAGGAGACTTGTCACCAACTAAAATGACAATCCAACTTGCCGATCATACAATTCGATATCCTAAGGGCATAGTTGAGAACGTCTTGGTGAAAGTCGACAAATTCTTGTATCCCACGGATTTCGTAGTAATGGATATTAAGGAAGACCTACACACCCTAATAGTGTTAGGAAGACCTTTCATGAATACGGCTAGGACTGTCATTGATGTATACAATCAAACCATGATCTTACGATCACATGGGGAGAGCGTTACCTTCAAAATTGACGAACCAACCGATCTTTCTGGACAGGCAGAGATGTTTGCTATTTCCACCAGACGGATCACTTCCGATGATGAGTCATTACCACCAGCCGACGATATCGAGATGGGTGTCGAATCACAGTCTGTAGACGACCCAGAAATGGAAGAAGAGGATCCCATCGAAGAAATAGAGGAAAAGGAGGAATCTGAAGAGGAAGAGGAAATGGAAGACGTAAAAGAAACTGCGACAAAACACGTTCCAAGCACTGAGCGTCATGAAGAAATAATGAGGCTTGAAACGGCAGATCACAGTTTAATCATTCGCTTCAAGAAGAAGACCGACAAGGCTGAGGTTAAGGATATAGAAATTGATCCTGTAAGTATCAAAGTGGAGAATCAGAATACTGAAGAAACCCGTTCATCAGACGCATCCTCAAAGGAACCGGATACCGATGATGACGAGGAAGAGCATCACGAAGACATTCTGACTAACTCACACTCTCCAACCGAAGTAGATCGAGGGGAGCCGGACTCTTCTTCAGATCAAATTCCGGTTATATCCACACATGCAGACATGTTTACCTTCATCAATGATACCGATGAATTTGAAGACATTCTCGAAGCCATCCGAAAGTCAACCATTGATTTTTCGCTACGCTTAACAGAACGAATCATGGCTATTAGAGAAGAGCACCACCTCTATCTCCGAAGAGAAGACAATGATGTTGAAATCCTAGAAGAAAGCTTTCAAGACTTTATCAACTCTCTTCACGATCATATCTATCACGAAGAAAGGCAACGAGAGCATAATTCAGTAGTTCGCACTATTCTCGAGACAAGATTCTGTCGAGATCAGAAGATCATTTACTCTAAGGTTTATAATGCCTTAGCCGGATCTGCACTTCCTTTCTCACGAAACGAACGAGCACTACTGACTCTCATCCGGAAGCATATGGATCTTTCCACCGGCCGTCCGACTTATCACTCTGATTTGCAAATGATCGAGGATATTCACAGTCTTTTCGCTCTTCTGGATAGAGATAACTTTGAAAGCACACCAGACAGACTAGTGATTTACGTAACAATTGATCACCATGCTGATCTGATTATCAAAGAGTTACAAGACGCTGTTATGGAGGAAGCAAGATAGAACAATCCGTTCTCTCATCTTGAACCAGATCGAGTCGACATTGCTACCTATGTTACGAAGCAGCTATCACGTATCTTCCACGAATTCACAGATCCTAGTTTCATATTTAAAGCTGGATGTCGGGAGATATATTCATAGACGGTGAAATTAATACTCGGATCAGGATTGATGTTCACTTCTTTCCAGCTTCGTCTCTTAACTAATCTGTGCAAAGCTACAGACTCTTACTGTAGAGATCACCGTTCCGAAGACTTCGAAATTCTAAAGATACAGTTTCTTACATTGTTTGAAGACCTCCGAAATGAGCATCCAGTCAGAGAAATCATCAATACCAGCACTGTGACCATGATTGACATTCATGGGTCAACCAGCAGAGCTGTGGATCATATTCTCATCGGACTTCAAGACTTATCAAGAGCCGAAACTGCGCACTACTTATCGTTCAGAAGATCTTCAAGAGAAGTACCGGACTTGTTACCACTATTGGTTCGACACTTTCTTAGAACTTATCCACCAAGACTCACACTCCCTCAAGAAGACCAAGATCACAACCATCAACGAGGAATGTTTGCTTTTTGAAGAATCACTACGGTCGAGCCAACGACCTTAAACAAAAGCGCTTCTCGGGAGGCAACCCGTGCAATAAAGTAGAGTAGAAGAATAAAGGATGACAAATGAGCCGATAAAGAAGCAAGGAAGCCAGCCGCATCTGCTAGGGGTATTTCTTTCTTTTCGCTACTAGCTCAAGATTCAAACTATACCGCATCCTAGCTTATCACTAAGTGTGGGATAACACCCAATTAAAACACTAGACAAACACTCCCAAATCTTCAACTAAAACTCCTAAGTGTGGGATACACTAGGAACATTGAGGACAATGTTCGTCTAAGTGTGGGATGTTGGTATCTTTTTATGCTATATCATAATAAACCATTACAAAGATTCCAAGTCCTTAAGCCAAATTTCAAATTTTTTGCAAAAGAAATCCTTTTCGAAAAAGTACTTTTGAAAACCTAAAACGTTTGTCAATAAAAATAAGGCTTAAGAAAGGTGGAAATCTTGTTAGATTGAAATCTCTAATAGAGCATTGCATGACTAAGGCATTATCGACCTAAATTGATTATGGTGAGGCACCCAAAAAAGACCAGCATTCATCTTTAATGCTTCACTATTTTCCGTTGAGAGTGCCGATGTCTGTGCTCAGAATCAGAACTTGCTTTAGATCTACATCTCCAAGCAGCAAAGCGTGGTTCAGTTGTAATCAAAATAGATACCCATTTGTCAAACGTAAGCCTTCCACACCTCCACCATCACATCCATATCACCTTTACTATTTCTCAGAAAACCCAGAAAATGAGATTCCTTCCGAAAATCCAATGTTTTAAACCTCTCAAGTATCATGGCAAAGGTCTTGAAAAAGTTTACAGGCAAAAAGTTTCTCGAGATGAAGTCTCCAAAAAAAAAATGATGAAGGAGCAGAACTAAATAAGAGAAATGCCGAAGAGAACTCGACCGAAAATGATTATCAAATGAAGAAAAAGTTCAAAAGTGCTTCTCAAAATACTTTAGCACTCCTATCTATCCGAATAAAAGTCTGTATAAAGACTATATTATCCTTTTATCTCACCCTTCAAAAACAACTTCACTACCACTTCAAAATTCCTTCTCCATCATTGACAAATAACCCATAAAGCTGAGATTACTACCGTTCTCGCGTTAGCAGTAAGGATTTGAGTCTTTATCAAGCCTATGACGATGGGTGCAGCATGACTGGCTATGAGTGTATTCATTTCTTAGATCTATAGGGAACCCTAAACACTTGAGTGATTTGAGTGACCCGTGAAAGCTAGCCTATGTCATGTAACCTCCTCGCATGTTTGCAGAGATTATTTCAATCCTAACATAGATGACTTACCTTATCTTTTTGCTCTTATAATAAAAGCAAACCGCTTAGGCTATTAGAAAAGAAACGCCGAAAATATTCTTTAAAATGAGAGTTTGCTTGAGGACAAGCAAAGTCTAAGTGTGAGATATTTGATATCGGCTAAAAAGTCACGTTTTCAACCCGGTATTAAGGCCTAAAAACAAGAAAGATTCGAACTTTGTCGGCAAAATACCCACTTCGTCGGTAAGAATTGAAGAACAAGTAATTACGAAGGCGGTGCAAAAAGAATCAAGAGAATCGGAGCTAAAACGAAGATTCTAGAGCGAAAACGGCGAAAGACAAGAAATCAAGTGACGATCCAAGGAATCAAGGCTGACCAGCAAGCCATACGGCCTGTCAGTATGGAAACGGCTTACCATATACGTTCCACCACACGAGTCACCATACGGCCTGCCTTGCATACGGCCTGCCAAAAACGGGCTGTCAAAAACGGGCTGCCATACGCCCTGCCATACGCCCTGCCATGCGTATGCTGGCAAATTCCAAGTCTATTTAAAGGGTCTTTGTCATTCATTCCAACACACACTTCAATTCACTTCTTTCTCTCTCTTGTACAATATTAGTCATACTTTCAAGGCCTTCTCATCTCCGAGCGGGAAATTAAGTACCCGGAGGCGAACGCTGAAGATTGTATTAGGAGCGGTCTGGAGTCTTGAAGTTGTCACTTTTGTATTCGGAACTCGTTTAATCTACTGGTACTTCTATCCTTTATCTTATATAATGTTTTATGATATTATTGCCATGATTAGCGAGTAGTTATCTTTAGTGTATGCTATGATGTAAGCAGTTATAATGCCGAAATAATATTATGGTTTGTGTATGCTGTTGAAATGCTTTCCGATTATGCTTTAAACTCAATCGCTTTTCCAACTAATAGAACGTAGTTATAGGCTCTGTTATTGGGAAGTCGCGAACCCCGATTCAGAGTACACTATCTGTGTCACCCCTTGGTAAGAGAAGTCTCTCGGATACAACGTAAGATCGACCGAGGCACACCGGTTGTAGTAAGTCTATCGAGCTTTGGATTCCGACTGAGGACTCTTTCGTAGTGAAACATCTGACTAGACCCCTAGTACATTGTCGGTCCTAGACCATGCTAGTGTAGTCACCAAGCATATAAACTTCGTACGTGCACGCTGAAGCACAGCGGTTGTTGTAAGCTGTACCTCTGCTAAGTAAGGCCATGGAACACGGTTAGTGTTGACCAGTACACTGCACCATAACGCGATCTCAAGCCTTACACCCCGTTTAAGGGATTCTTAGTTAATTAAGGAACTGTTTGTTTAGACACATAAAGGATTGGACCGTTAGGATAATCGAACGTGTTCATGGAATTCAGACTTGACTTGGCCATGGTGTTCTTTATGGTTGAACTCTTTTTAAGGGCCTAACTATCTTTTACCAATCATTAACGAAAGTATTGAGGCACATCACGTCTCTCGAATATGGTAAACCATGTATTCTATTAACATTTTGGAATGTTAATACGTCACCCAACCGAGTCGCTCAATTGGATGAGCCGTCTGAACGTGTATGCCTGTAGTCAGACTGCACGGGCGTCGGGGGTAAGGGACGTTGCTGTCTATTCAGAATCTTCAAGCCTAACGCAGTACCCAGTGACATGTCTTATGACAGGGGCGTTTAGGACCAGTGTAATGAATACAAGGCCTCTGTCTATTCATGAGCCAGCATTCCATAATCTCGGCAGAATAACTGATGAAGTCATAGTATGCACTTACTTTAACCTTATCTGGATTACAAATTTTATCGCATTTACTTTATCTATCTTATAAATTAGAAAATCCCAAAATAAATATTCACTACTCCCTAACTATCTTAGGCTACAATATAGGTTCGATGTTACTGATATCTCAAAAATACGACTCTAGGTCATACTTCCCTTACTTATAAGGAGTAGTAAGATTTAGGCCCCGCTAAATATAAATTTAAAACAGTACCCTCTCCCACGAGTGGCTGATCCTGGTGAGCCGCGGCCTAACAACACCGCGCAAATAAAAACCGTCCGTTTCGGCCATATCATACCTCGCGATGTAATCAACTATTGTGAATCGTTTATAATCGATATGGACTTCGTTCAGATGGATTAGGACAGGTCGCTTCACTAGTTATGTCAAATAACAAGATCGAGCATACAAATTACATACACGACATCACAATGAGCCATAGACACTAATTAACACCATTTCAAGTCAAAAACACTAAGAATATGAAATCTAGAGTTTTTAGAAAGTTACCCAAATGAGATGAAATTAATATCAAAATGTAGAGGATGAAGAAAGGATTCTAAATATGTAATTTGTTTTGTTGTAAGCTTGTTAGATTGGATTTAGATGATAAATATTTGATGTTGGGGTTTGAGAGAAAAAGATGGAAGTAATGAGATGAGGAGGTGATGAATGAGTGAGCTGTGGTGGTGGGTGACTAGTTAACCAAGATTTTTCATGTGACAAGATTAGTCCCTCAAGTTTGGAGCCGGGTGCGGGAATTAACCAACGAATTATTTTAAATACGCGAGAGTAAACGGGAGATGTTATAATCCAACAACGGAAATGTTAAGAACTCTAGTTAACGGAAGGTACGAATATAGATGACGAAAGATTATTATCTAAGAAAAAGACGGACGTTAAAATAATTTAACGATTAAATGCGGGATGTTACAAACTCGTTGCGGGCGAGAGGATATGACCCGTTGAATATTTGAGTGGAGTTTATTTAAATTTTTTTTATGAAAATGTTGATTTGACACTTTACACCCTGTTTGGGGGGTCGATTTTAATTTTTGAACAAAGTGTGGGGGGCTTTTTTGAAAGAAAAAAAAGTAAAAAGACGAAAACGCCTTCGGTACTGTTCATAACTTTTGTCTAATAGATAGTATACTAATTTTTAAACAAAGTGTGGAGGGCTTTTTTGAAAGGGAAAAAAGTAAAAGGACGAAAACGCCCTCGATACTATTCATAACTTTTGTCTAACATATATAGTATACTACTAATACTAATATTAATAGTAATATTTAGAACAATATTGTACACTTGTATATGTGATGTTTGCTTTCCCAATTATGAACAATTTGTTATGGCAGCAAGTTATGTAACATGTGGTTTTTGGTAAAGTAATGGTTCGGAATGTACTCGTGTGTTGGTGCGGATAATGGTTTGACTCTATGTTTTAAACACAATTTCTATAACATAATTAAATGCGAAAATTAAAGATTTATGATTAGGGCATATCGTCAAGAAGCATAACATTTTGACAAAAATGCGTGGTTTGATGACCTTAAAGTTTGCTATTGTAACACGAATGACCCGAACACTAACTATCGTTAATTATTTCCGTTAGAACCTACCATGTGGCCGGGTATTTTCGTGAATTTATCTCTTTTAACCTATTTACATATTCTTACATTTTTTTTTAGTTACCCTTTGATCTTCATCTTCCCCGAGTGTTCCCCACATGATTTAAATTACAATCTCATCTAATCTAATGCTTATATCAACAAACCCAAAATTTTCAATATAAATTTATTTCATTATCTTTTTTTTTTTTTTTTGAAAGGCAATATTTATTTCATTATCTATGAACTTCGAATTATAATATGCTATAATGTTTCCAAAAAATACATAAATAATCGAACTCAAAAATTTACTACGTATTATGTAGCAATTTTATTAGTCGCTGCACACCTAACAACTTAATAGCACAAAGAAACACCTAGATTAATTATCATATCTCCTCAAATTTAAACGAATACAAAAAACTAAAAAAGAGCTAACGGCGCAACTACAAAAATCGAATTCGAAATGCGACTTTTGGATTCGCAATCGGTATATCGAAACCGCACGTTTTTTTTATGTTAAATCCGACTTTTTACTTACTTGTTGCCGGAAGTTCATCGTCGAATGTTTGCAAAGGTTTCGCGATAGTACCACATGATACGATTGATGAGGACGAAGTAGATGAAACGGGCACGATTAATATTTTGAACTATGAATTTTTGATTATGTGTACTGAGTTTTTTAAATATGTGTTCTGAGTTTTTGAATAAATGTACCGAGTTTTTGAATATGTGTACATATAATATTCATACGGTTGAATTTGAGGTTTTTGTTCATAAATTTGAGTTTAGATCTTTCATTTTCTTTTCTATACTGTATTTAAATTCATACTTTCTTGAGTTTATTGGTATTTGAGAGGGGTAGGTAACAGTAGAAAAAAGGGTGGGTTTTGAGAAAGAAAATGAAGAAAAAGGGGTCAGGACGAATGATCTGCATTAGGTAGAATTGGGTATGTGTAATTAATTATTTTTATTGGATGATGATGATAATGAATTGATGATAGAGAAAAGGATTCTGGAAAATATTTTAGGTAGATGGGTGAAAGGGAATGGTGGCTTCTAGAGTATAACAGTTGAATTGACGAAAATACCCTAATATGTAAGGCACATGGCAACATATTTTAAATGGACAAAATTAACGCCAAAGTTATATGTGTTACAATTGTAAATTTTAAAGTCATCTAGATCAAAATTAAAGAAAAAGGTTATCCGTGCAATTTGTGACATATTTTACGGATCAACCACGTCATTTTTCTACATTTTTGTACAATTCATTAAATAATAAAAAAAATTAATATTTTTGAAACATATTTCATATTTCATATATACTGTATTTTAACAACGTAATCTTTGAGTCAATTACTAATATATATGACTTATAAGCATTAATTTATGAGTATATAGTATATAGTATATGGTTTATAATATGAGAAGTTATCTATAAATATGTTGCTATTGTTAATTAAGTGATATCTAATATAGTTAATATTAAAATTCTATAATGATGATGTCATTATTAGGCTAATTCATTTATTAAGAAAAAATTAAAAAGAAAAAGAAAAAAATCTAAGCATGGTGGGTGATGTCATTAATATAAATAATTTTGAATTAAAATTAAATCTTATTTAATTATTATTATTAAATCTTATTAATAATTATTTTAACTATTAAAATTAAATAATTTTGAATTGTTTTAATTAATTATTTTGAATTGAGTACGAGAAGGTATAAAAGCTAGGCAGAAGGAAACAAATTCTAAATTTATATTTTGATTTACACTTTTAAAATAAATGACAACCAATATTATCTCTTATGATTGGATGTAGATTGTTTGATATGCACTTTAGGTGTTTGATGAAATGTTCAGCGGACAAGTTTCTTAGTCGGACTCCGTTGTTCCACGGGTCATTAAACTAAATGACTTTAACATTTACGTTCACTTAATACCTAAAACATTTCATTAAACTGTTTCGTTTAGACAAACCAGTAGTTTCACGGGTCATTTCACTAGTTATCAATATATGAGTTATCAAAATACATATTGTATTTAAAATAATATTGTTCTTTTAAAAATAATATTCATCACATACCATTTACCATTTTTAACAACATAATAAGTAATAATATAACACACGAATGTATTGTAATACGTATGTTTTATATATGTATTGTTTTTGCATTAATATATGACTTGTATCTCTCCGATTTACATAAATATTATACATATTTTAATTAATATGATTTTAAAACAATTTAAATGAACTTTTATGTGTAAAAATATAATATTTTTAGTTACATTATTCTTTTGAATTATTATTATACACTGTTTCTAACAACATAATAGTAACACTCCCTATTCAATTCTTTTATTGTATTTTAGTATATTCTTTAGAAAAATATTATTCGTAGGGCTTAAATTAGTAATATTTTTTAATAAGAATCTTATTGTTTAAAAAAATAATTACTTTCTCGACAAAAAATGGTAATAATTTCCAATAAGAGTATTACTTCTTTGAAACGAATAATAACATTTTGAGCGAAAATGGTTAAAATTCATTAAAAATGTTATTTACTGGGCAAAAAATAATGTAACTTCATTGTTAAAATTTAAAACTAAAAAAACACAAGACAAAACCTACAAAAATATATTTAGCCCTTGCAAACGCATTCTTGCAATTGCAATTATACTGCACATATTTTTAAGTTTTTAAAAAAAATTAAGACTTTTGAATTATTTTTTATGGGATTTTTATTTTTTCAAACAAAACATGCAAAAATAATTTGAAAATAACAAAAAAAAATATATATATACAAATTATACAAACGTACATGTGCATGTTTATTCACGAGTCGTGCACTCGACTCGACCCCATTCTCAACTAATGCCCAGATGAAAAACTCCACCATTCTTCTTACTATGGTAGCCACCAGCATTACTAATCTTGGACATCAACCAATTGTCCATTTTCCAAGTCATCTCCACAAATATACATAACTTCTCCTTTTCTTTCTTTGAAAAATTCGATACTAACCTATTTCTGACTCTATACTCATCCTTAGATGTATTCGAATGAATTCTCTTATAAAGCTTTTTCATTGAACAATCTAATACTTCATCATCAGGTGGCGTACTCACTAACTCCTTCTCATTCCACCCACACTTAGTCGTTTTTACATCCTTACTATCACCCGTCTTATCCTTAATGGTATTAACACTAGCAACAACATTCAAAGAACCTACGGTGTGGGTGGTGAGTTTTTGGAATACTGATATCACTCAAAATGTTCATTTTTTTACTAGTGATATCATCCATATTTTAACCTTAATATTAATAAAATGATCTATAAACATGCTAAATCCTACAAATTATAATATTAAGGGGTCAAAATGTAAAATTGCCAAAATAAGGCCAAAATATGATTTTTAACAAGGTTTTTAGCACTTTTTCTATCCAAGAGGTATACTCTACCCACTTAGCCTTAAAATAAGTATTCTTGACTCATAAACATTCATGGAGAACTCTTGGAGTCCGAATCCACAAGCTAAACCGATGAACAAGGCAAAGGAAAAATTAGGGTTTACCGAAACCCTAATTTCAGAGATCACACTAAAACATTACTTCGAAAGATCAAGAAGACTAGCAGACTTACCGGCACTTAACTGAAGCCCTATTATGAAGATCTAAACATGACCTAGATCCTCTGTGTACCCGGTTAAAGAAATCAAGAGGTTACAAGGCTTACACACACTAGAAACGCACACTAAACCCTAATCCCACATAACTTCAGATACAACCGCAAGTAACCTCCAGAGATGATTCAAGGGATAGTGTGTGACTAATATCAGTCTAAGAAACCTCAAAAAAGAGACTCCGCTGAAATTCAAAACAAAACGTAATCAAGAATCCGTATACGACAAACACGGAGTGCGAGACACCAAACTGACGACCACGTTAGGCAACTGGCGACCCAGTTACTCAAAAATGGTGATACATTTACCTAACTGGAGACCCAGTTACTCTAAACTGGCGACCCGGTTACAAAAACTAGCGACTCAGAACTAAAACCGGCGACCCAGGAAATCAAACTCGCTACTCGAGATCATAAACTGGCGACCCAGTTTAGTAAACTAGCGACCCAGTTAGCTAACTGGCGACCCAGTTAGCTAAAACTGGCGACCCAGTTTACGAACTGGAGACTCGGAATCTGAAACTGGCGATTCAAAATCCAAAACTGGCGACCCAGGCCATGAAACTGGCGACCCGTGCATCAAACATGGTGACTCTATTTACTATAAAAGGAGACCCTGATTGTTCATTTTTACACACACTTCATTTCTATTTCAATTCAATTCAAAGAGACTTTGTCCAAATACTCTCTAGTTTCTAGCTTTTAGTAGTTATTATGATGTAATAACTAGAGGCAACGAAATCTTGTTAGTGCCTCTAGTAGTTTAGTTACGTAGTAATAAAGGAGGTACTTATTAGAAAGCCTTATCAAGAAGATTATCTACTCAACATTTCAGGTATCAACTTTGACTCCATTTGTATTATATCAAAATGTTATAATGAATGTTGAGCTCATTATAATGAGGTAAATTACTTCTTGTGTCTATTAAAAATGTAAGTTTAGGATGTTTTACTATTATTGTCGTTTAGATCATTATAAGTGTTTGATTCAATGCTTCATAAATGGAGTGAGTTTTTTTCAACTTATATAAAGTCTATCCAACTTGTACCGTGCCTAAATATATGTAAAGTATATTTAGGTATTCTACGTCTAAAAAGCATATGGCCGGAGTCCCGAAAATTGAGACAGATTAGGCCGGGCACGGGGTATAAGACTCGAGATAGACGTGTTTTCAAAAACTATGATAAATACCATGTTGGAGAATCCAGGGTATTTATGATCTATGAAACTAAATAACATTGCACTCTTTCAACAAATGGCTTGACACGCAGCCGATGTCGATTTCAGTCAATTGACAAAGTTTAACATTATGGACTTGTGGTCTTTGTATAACTGGCTTGATACGCAGCCGATGTCGTTTTCAGTCAACTTGTACAAGTCTATAATTTTATATTTGAAGTCTAGATTTTAATAAAGTAGTAGTCATTAACATCTGTTTTAAATCTAAACGTCGAATATTTATTACTTTATTCATAGCCGTAGGTCATTCTCAATTGTTTAAATTAACCATTACCACCTTAATTCGGTAGGAATAACATTCTTATTTCTGACCGGTGTTGTCAACAGGTGTAATCTTTCTTGTTTCACCCTTGCAGGAATTTCCATAAGAGAATTAAGATTCGAGGGTGGTTGTTGGGTTGCTCTATATTTTATTATAATGGAAACTCTATTTTATAAAAAAATCCTATATTTTTATCACGTGACACATTAATTATTTGTGCTTGAATTAGGTTTCTTGGAAATAAATTAATGGATAAATATATATTTGATAGAATAAAAGTGATAATATTTCACGAAACAATAATATCGTAATCCGGGATGCAGCTTACAGATTTAATAGCCACGCTTTCATCATATAAAGTACCTCCCTATTAGTTTAGTTTATTATTTTTCTATTGTTTTTAGTAACTTAGGAAATAACAAATACCAAAAGATATAAAAATCTATAATAATAAAAGATTAATTTTGATTAAAACGTTAGTTTAAAAACAACGACACCTGAGTCATACTTATCCGTTACAAACCCTTATTAAAGAGAATTAGTAATAATATTGTGATTTGGTTTACCCTGCACTTATAATTTACAAACTTGAAGACTTTTACCAAACAGCCCGCACGGTCTAAAATGCCGTGTCGGGTGGTGCAACCGTCCGATATTAATACCGCTGGTAACAGTGGGAGAGAACGCGTTGACCGGAGGCGCATCAAATACCTAGTTTGAAAACTCATATGCCTTACTCTATCCCTCTGAGTTAATTTCTCAACTTTCAAATCGATCAGGGCACCAACAGTTGCAAGAAATGGTCTACTCAAAACTAACGGTACAACTTTATCTTCCTTTAAATCCACAACCATAAAATCAGCTAAAAACTCTAACTCTTCAATCTTAATAATCAATTTCTCAGCAATTCTTATAGATCGACTAACAGACTCATCAATAAACCTAATACCCGTATATAACACCCAGCCAAATTCCATTTGACGGTGTGTTAATCATCGGGTCCCACAGTAACAGTTACGCCCTCTAAATGAGATGTTTTCCAAAAGTATTCGCATTTTTTGTAATAAAACATTTGACTTAAAATGTAAGTCTCTAACAAAATTAAATACCAACAGTAACCGTAGTAAACAACCAACAATATTTAATAAATGAAATATTTTTTAAATGCGAATGATAAATGAAGTCTTTGAAAAAGCATGCTAGACTCCAGCAAGTAATGTCATGCACCTTCTAGAACAAGTAGTAGCTAAGCGTCTATGGTCCTGAGATAAAACATGCAAAAGACGTCAACATAATGTTGGTGAATCTCCAGGTTTTAGCAATCAAATGCGAGTATGTTTCAGAAATCGGTTTTCAGAAATCAGTTATCAGTAATCAGAAATTAGTAATCAGAAATCAGTTATCAAAAATCAGAAATCCATTATCAGCATTAGACCATGAGGTTTCATACAACCCAGTTGTAAAAGCATATACATTCTTATGAGCACTTGAATACAAAGCTTAACACTACGAGCAGTTTAGAACTACGCGATTTACTTTACCCCATCTTAGTATAAACTGGTTCATGTGTACAGTTTCGAAGTAATAAGCACCACAGTATGTAACAGTGAGGCTGTCAAACCTAACAGATCTGTCCCTATGATTCGCGCTTACAAAAGTAACTATCGTATTCAAGCTAAGGGCTTTCTGAACACAACTCATATGTATAGGTTTATTACTCATGTCTAAATTGTAAAACAATTTGAAAGTAGCATGTTATCTCATCCCAAAAGTAGAAGTGGAAATGGGACTGTATACTCACCTTGAGTGCTCGGTTATGTAATGCAAAAAGCAACAAGTAAATTGGATATATTTATAGGTTTTCACATAAGTATATTCTAAATAGTAGTTGATCCATAGTATAAGTTTTCCTATTGCTCAGTCCGACTCGAATATACGGTGAAAGTCAACACATAGTCAACGAAACTCAGTAAGTCAACAAAAGTCAAACTTGGTCAATGATGGTCAACTTAAGTCAAACACATCAGTAGGTTTTCATTCTTGGTCAATATTTCAAACTGGGTTCAATTGACCACTTTCAAATTCTAGTTTCAGAGTTATGTGTCGTATAATTAGTCCACCAATGACCAAATATAGTTCCATAAAACACAAAGTAAGTAAGTTATGCATATGGTGCTTTACATGTCAGTAGGTATGCTTTATACCCTTCTAGAACCTTGACCATATAGTCAACGCATTTACAGAAACACATTTACAGTTCATATTGCACACATCATTTTTCAGCATGCGCGTCAGTTTTGTAAATTCTATAAATAATTCTAGAAAAATGAAAAACATACTAGAACAGTGGGAGGTGATCAAGAACGTCCCAGTTTTATCTGTAAAAACTGCTAAACATTTTATGCAGCCAATTCATACAGTTTAGCCTCAGAGGTCTGGTGTACTGATTCGGTCAGATTATAGAGTTATCATGTTTTGACCCTTATAGCTCCTAATGTAGTGGGTTTCACAAGTTGACACAATCAAGGTTGGAGAATTCGGATCTCGGAGACATCTCATTTGGACTTTTTAGGGAGATCTCGGCATCTCGGAATAATCTCGGGGAGATCTCGGACGTTAACTTACGTTGACTTTATAGTTTTTTTAATAAAAATATACATAAAAACATAAATAAATGTATATTTATATACGTTTTTATGAGATTTTACAAAAATATCTGAGAAATGAGCGAGAAAATATTAGAAATTACGAATTTTACAAGAAAATCTTACAAATTAGCAAGAAAACCCGATAAATCATGGCTTTGACTAAGTTTAACCCTGTTGACTGAGAAATCTAGGGAGATGAACATCTCGTCTCGGTTGCCTTCTTAAAACGAGATCTCGGGGGAGATCTCGGGAGATTTACAACACTGGACACAATAACCAAATGTTCCTAAACATGTAATTATTCATTTTCCTAAAGTGCAATTCCCATATCAAAATAAAATCACTTTATAACATTTTCTATTGACTCGGGACAGATTCGGTCCAAGTTCGAGTGTCCGTTTTCGCATACGATTTTTTCAAGAAGTAAAATTTTCATAACACATATCCTCATGAAAAGTTATTTGCTAAACATTAATTTTCCAGATTTCAAGTGCCCCTGTTTCGAAAGTCATAATAAAATACCAGTGAGGCTTGTTTTAAGTTGCATTCGACAATAATCGTTACAAATATTCAAACAAGCATAACTTATGATTCACATATTCGATTCGGGCAATATCTAAGTGTAAATTGCATAGTTTTTCACAAGCTATAAGTTTATGACCATTTAATATTCCATAACACAAGTCAAACAACCCAGAAAACTGTTATACACATCAAGCAAACCAAAAACTTTAATTAATCATAACGAACAAATAGTGTATTGAAAACATGTGATTCTTAGACGTAAACTGATAGTGCTCCAAATGAACATATATTTAGTCGCAATATTATCCCAATATGTAAAGTTTTTAGTTGTAATTGTTCTATTTTTAAGTTGTAATCGTTTAAATAAATAAATGCGAAGTCGAAGCACGAAGATTAAAGAATTGAAGAAAAAGTGCCACTACAGCTGAAAAAGTGCCACTAAAGCCATAGTGCACTCAAAAGTGCCACTAAAAGTGAATTAAAGACTTGCGCGGATTTTGGGAGTTAAGAAAAATTATTTTTTGTGCAAATTACAAGTTGCGAAACATAAAGTTCAAGATATCTAAGCGTACGAAAAGGCGTTCGAAAATCCGGAACGGAGACATGAAACAACTATCAAAGTACAACTAAACGGAGCTAAAATTACAAGTCAACTATGCACAAGAATATAATATAATATATAAATAATTATATATATTATATATTATAATATTAACAGCAACCCACGTTTTGTCTAAGAAATGAGCTGGAATCAGGACCTCCGCGATCACGGAGGAGCAAGGCACAAAACTACCGCAGTCGCGGAGCACACAGTGTCACAATTCGCCTATAAAAGGTCACGAAATCTGCCGAGTTTTGTACACCTTTTTCTTTTCCTTTCTTTCAATCTATCGATATATATATATATATATATATATATATATATATATATATATATATATATATATATATATAATTTTAAGTTTAATTTAATAATAATAATAATAAGGTTATTGTAAGAAATGTTTTACGAGTTTTAAATTCGAAACTCTATCCGTGTAACGCTACGCGATAAATAATCACTGTAAGCTATGTTCTTCCTTTTTAAATTAATGTCTCATAACTAAGTTATTATTATGCTTATTTGAGCCGAAGTAATCGTGATGTTGGACTAAATATTAAGACGAGGTTATTGGATTTTGTACCATAATTAGGGTTGGACAAAAGACCGACACTTGTGAACATTGGACTATGGAATATTAATAGGTGGGGGGGGTATTGTCTAATGACAACTCATTGGAACCTGTCGAACCTATCTTCAAATTAGTTAATCTAATAATTATTAAATTGATTACGAATGTCCTATTTAGTGACGTTTATACGATATCGTTACAATCATTTAATTAATCAATTGGATTGGGTAATTGATTATTATTCATTATGGCCAAGTGAATAAATTAATGTATCATGGACTAATTAAAACAGGGGTGGATTACATACAAGGATAATTAGTGTAATTGTTAACAAAGTATTAAAACCTTGGATTACACGCAGTCGATAACCTGGTGTAATTATTAACAAAGTATTAAAACCTTGTTATAGTATAACCTGGTGTAATTATTAACAAAGTATTAAAACCTTGTTATAGTTCGAATCCCTAATTAGTTGGAATATTTGACTTCGGGAATAAGGTTAATTTGACGAGCATTTTATAAATATGACCGATGGACTATTATGGGCAAAACCCAGATAGGTATCAAATAAGCCAGGACAAAGGACAATTAACCCAGAGTAATAAATTAAAATCAGAACGTCAAACATCATGGTTACGGAAGTTTAAATAAGCATAATTCTTTTATCGTATTTCTCATCGTACTTTTAATTAGTGTCATTTTATTATTCGCAATTTTATATATCGTCATTTATTTTACGTATTTTAATTATCGTCATTTATCTTTACGCTTTATTTAAAATCGACAAACCGGTCATTAAACGGTAAAACCCCACTTTTATATATTATTGTTACTACATATAATTATATATATTTTATATAAATATAGTTGTTAAAAATATAGTACGTAATCGCTAGCTCCATGTGAAACGAACTGGACTTACTAAAAACTACACTACTCTACGATTAGGTATACTGCCTATAGTGTTGTAGCAAAGTTTAGGTATATCCCATTGTATAAATTAAATAAAACTTGTGTAATTTTGTATTAAAAATAATACTATTTCTTACTACACCCCGCTGCACACATCAAGTTTTTGGCGCCGCTGCCGGAGAAGCGAAAGCGAAACGCTATATTCTAAAAAAAAAAATATTAGTTTTTAAGCTTTTTTTGTAAAAATATATAAGTTTTAAAAAAATATAAAAACATAAAAAAAGAAAAATATATATCTATATTTTTAAGTGTTAAATTAAAAAGTTTTTATTTTTTTTAGTTACAAAAACTAATAAGTAATTTTTTGTTAAAATATAAGTTATACTTAAATTATATTTTCTAAAAATTAAAATCAGAAAAAGAAAATAAAAAATCAAAATATAAAAAAAAAATCTAAAACTGCTCGAACCAGTTTGAACCTGCAATCATCTGAGACTGCATACCTCCGCAGTCGTGGAGCACTTCTGGGCCTGGATACCGCAGTCGCGGAGCTGTCAGATAGGTCAAACCTCAGACTGCATTTATTACGAAATTAGGGTTATTTAATTATTATTATTATTATTAATTAGGGTTTAATTAAATTAATAATTAGTTTTAGTTTTAGTTAATTTTGTATTTTAAGTTTTAATTAGTTCTCTTAATTTATAAATTAGTACCTTTTTAATAAATAATATAAAAATAATATTTTTATAAAAATTGTATTTTTATAACTTTAAGTTTTATTTTTATATTTTGTATCTTTTTATTCGTTTAGTTCGTAATTTGTATATTTATCGTTCGTAACTAGTTTTAAGTTATAGTATTTTACCGTAGTTATTTTATATTTCTAAATTTTTAGGCTTTGCCGTAAAACCCTTTAAGTGTTTTTTCTTTAGATTAAGATTTAGGTGCTTTAGAATTTTGCGACGCCGTTTTAAGATGTTAGTACCTAATTAAGTAATTGCCATTTTGCGTTTAGAATTCCTTTTAAGCTCTAATACCTTTAGACGCAAGTTTTAATATTTGGTTTTTATACTTTTAAGTTTCGACACTTTACTTTCTTTTTATTATTTTTCGACGGTTTGTTTTTTGACCTCTTATTTTTCGACGCGCTTTTTCTTTTTCATTTCTACGCTCTAGTTTTTAGGATATAGAGTTTTATCTTCTTTAAATTTCGACGAAAAATTATTTTAAGCAATTAAATTGATAGACATCCAAAATTTTCTGGTTCGTAGTAATAGTTGGATTTGTTAGTGGCGAGTTGTGGGCTTCCGATTTAAAGGGTCCTGGCTACCTGCTGCATCTATTGGTTATTCGAAACGTGGGCAAAATCAGAAAAGTCTATTAATTTGATAACTTATATAATTTTTATATTTATAACTAATATGATATTCAGTTAATGCACCGAGCAAAATGTTCACCACCTTTAAGTATGGAAGATCGAATGAGAGCTACACGCACTGGCCAAGGACATGCCATTACGCGACCAGACATTAATGTGCCAGATTATGAAATCAAAGGACAAATCCTACACATGGTAACTAATCAATGCCAATATAGTGGTACGCCGAAAGAAGATCCAAACGAACATCTTCGAACCTTTAATAGGATCTGTACTCTATTCAAAATCAGAGAAGTTGAGGATGAATAGATCTATCTCATGTTGTTTCCCTGGACTTTAAAGGGAGAAGCCAAAGATTGGTTAGAATCGTTACCTGAAGGAGCGATTGATACATGAGATGTTCACATGAATCAAATGTGTATATCACCTCCCTATTACCTTTGTGTAGTTATATATCAATATCATTGTGTATTCATCAATCAACATAATACTACGATTACAAAATTCCTAATGATATGCTTTTGTAGCTCTTATACGCATCATCTATACTTCCATCTTAAGCTTGCGCTTCATAATGGCCCTCATCTACTACACAAGAAACCTGATTTATTATCCACATACCACGACAAACTATAGCACAAATCCTTTAAACTAATGCAAGGATCCATAGGTCACTAGACCTACATCAAAAAATGGAGCCTAAATTGATTGTGTGTTTTCATTAACTAAGGTATCTTTTGCAGATAAGAGTGAAATATATCACCATTTCTCTCCACTAAAACAAGTGCTTTTCAATTATGATCTGTAAGATTCAAGACATAGCTCCAAAAGAACCAGCTTTTCTATAACTGCAAGATAGTAAAGAAATGACTTCAGTCCTTAATCAATTCCGGCAATGTTTAATCTCTAACGGGTCAAGTAAACAAAACAAAAACAAGCTTAAAAAGTTAACGTCAAATGGGTCAAACAGGTTCAAAGAGGACCAAGTGTATTTTTTATTAACACCTCCTAATTCATTTTATTTGCAGAAACAGATTGTATTTATATTAATATACAATCTTTTTAATCATATACTGTATTTGACAGACTATTTACAAATCATAACAAAAACAAATTTTGCGGACATAATGTTTTTCGGGTCAACCCAACCTAACACATATCTTTAGCCAATACCCAACACGCCCGACCCGCCCATTAAATGCCTCTAGATCTATCATGAAAACAATTGTATATGTGTGGTAAAGGAAGGAAGAAGAAACAAAGAGAAAACGAACTGTGGAGAATTTCACAGCATCGCGCAATGGCCATCAGTCAGAATTTCTATGATGAAAGAGCTTTGTGATTGCTCTGCGCTCACAGTCCTAATATGATAGTCAATTAAGTAAAAAAAAAATGTATACATGTTAAAACAAATCTTAAATTCACAAATTCTTCAGAACATGTCAAGCTAAAGTTACCTTAAACATATGTAGCACCAACGATTTATCTGGATTTGTTCTCTTCAATTTCACGAAAGTATATCCAAAGCTTAACTGATGGAGTGAAGTAAACCGATCAACTTCATTAAACCATAAACATGAGATAGATCTGTTTGTGGTTTTAAATCATTAAGTTAGCATATCATATAGATATAGAACATGTGTTTAGTTGATTTTAAAAGTCAAGTTAGAAGGATTAACTTTTGTTTGCGAACAAGTTTAGAATTAACTAAACTATGTTCTAGTGATTACATGTTCAAATCTTCGAATAAGATAGTTATACATATATGAATCGAATGATGTTATGAACATCATTACTACCTCAAGTTTAGTAGGTAAACCTACTTGAAATGATGAAAAAATAACATGAGCTTCAAAGGATCTTTGATGGCTTGAAAGTTCTTGAAATAGAATCATGACACAAAAACAAGTTCAAGTAAGATTATTACTCGAATTAAGATAGTTATAGTTATAGAAATTGAATCAAAGCTTGAATATGAATATTACCTTGATTTAGAAAGATAACCTACTATAAATAACAAAGGTTTCTTGATCTTAGATGATTGCTTGGAATGGATTAGGAAACTTAGAAGTAAACTTGTAAACTTGGAAGTGTTCTTGATGTGTTCTTGAGTAATTGTTTTTATGATGATTATAGGTAATAACCAAAGCTTGTATTTGATGATTTTTGCTGGAAAAATAGTAACTTAGATGTTCATGGAAGAGTGTGTGTGTTTTGAGAGAGAATTGGGAAGAAAATTGGAAGTGAAATGGAGTAGGTGGTGAGTGGTGAAGGTGAGTGGGGTTAAAAGGAGTTCTTGTTTATGCGAAACAATCTTTTAACATTATGAATCTTCTAAGTCCGACACATCGATCCTTAGGC
Organism: Rutidosis leptorrhynchoides; assembly: GCF_046630445.1. Lineage (NCBI taxonomy): Eukaryota > Viridiplantae > Streptophyta > Magnoliopsida > Asterales > Asteraceae > Rutidosis > Rutidosis leptorrhynchoides. The sequence continues at coordinate 428,531,119 of NC_092334.1, read as the reverse complement.
AAATTTTAGCATTGCGAAGCATCTAAGTGTTGGCAAGATCAGACACTTAGGAAATTTTATCCTTTCGCAATTATTTTCAAATTAACACAAGTGGGCAATTTCATCACCTAGTTTTTATCAACTTATTCCGCAATGCATTTTTGCATTTTCATAACATTTAAGCAGGCTATGCTTAGCGAAAATCATTCCACCTTACTTAAAGCATCCGCAGAGCAAACATTAAATTAGTGTTATAAAAGACAAATAATTGTATTCTGCAAAATAAGCACTACGCGTGGCCACACGCAGTGTTTTCGCTTTGTAAAGAAACAATTACTCACACTGAAATTAACTTTGCTTTATTCATTATTATTTCGCATTACAAGATTCGAAACATAAACACAACTATCATATTCGCATCATTATATCATTTATTGATGAATTTTACCTTCGCATCTTATTTTCAACTTTTAAATTTCCGCACTACTCAGGATTAACTGAATGTCCTTCAATACCCAAATTCGCATTTGCCATAATCATGGCGCAGAATGGTTCCACTTCTGCAGAAATCAGCGTGCCAATGCCCTTGTTAGCAGAAAATTTTAGCATACCATGTATAGTATATGGTATAGCGCCAAACATGCGCAAAGCTGTGCGTCCAAGTATCATATTGAATCGCGATTGATTTCGCATTATGTACAGATTCAATAAAGCTTGGCACCTTAGCGACTCATCGCTGTCATCAACTAACTCCATTTGTAATTTCAACTGGCCAACGGGCCAGGATGACTCTCCTGAGAACTCGACAAGTGAAACCGCAGTAGGTTTCATCAAAGCTTGAATGTTCGCGGGCAACTTGCTAAAGCATTGTTCGTACATGACGTCGACACTGCTACCAGTGTCCACATGTACCTTCATTATCATTATTCCAGTATTTGCAACGCGACATGAAACCACTACAGGTTTATCAACATCCGTAGTCAAGCTTGCAGGTGGAAATGTAATAGAGGGACATTTCCAACTGACAATCTGTTATGAAATTTGAATTACCGACGTTTCGCCCTGCACTTCTACCACGTTGATCACCTGAATTCCGCGCTGATTTTCTTTTGTGCTCACCATTTTTACTCCCAGATTTTTTACTGCGGGAGACTTTCGCTCAACCGCATTTGACGCATTCGAGGTGTTAGCTTCTGTAGGCATTATAATTGCATTCGCGGTGTTTTGTGCGATTAAATGGTCCAGCTTGCCTTGCTCGTATGCTTCTGCAATGAATTCCGCCAAATCTCTGCAACGATTGGTGTCATGACCGTAATCGTCATGGAAAACACAAAATTTTGATCTATCATGCCTACTATTGAAACAACCCAACCCGTATTCCATACGATATTTTTTTTTTAAATAATACACATTTACGCGCCAATTAAATATGTAACCATTCCACACGTTCGTTGGAACATACAACAAGTTTTAGTGTTTACAAAAGGCACAAAGGCCATTAACGAATGGGATACAAGTTTGACCAATACAAAAATGATAGTTTTAAACCAAACAACACATCGAGCATGGTTTGGGACTAAACTACCCAAAACGCTAGGCCAACTTCCAAAAGCTCCAACAAAACATCATCAAAGGGCGCCTAATGCCCGATAACCCCCTTGCCCTTATCCACACCTGCATCTAAAAAGATAAACAACGAGAGGGGTAAGCTAATGCTTAGTGAATGCAATAATTATACATACACATATATAATATATCTACTTGCAAACACTTACACAATACCGTACACAAGCTAGTAATTCGACAACCATGCAAAACATTATGCATATACCAATAACCGCAATTCACATTGAGCTAGCAATAACAAAAGCATGTAGTTCATATTTAAGTATGCTAATGCACAATTCATACAACCATGGTTAACCAATCGTAAAAGGAATGGTACTCTAATTTCCCGTTGGTGTTCATAACAACCGTTAGTGCACAACACATATATCACTAACCCTTGGACAACACATATCCGTTTATAAAATCGTTAGTGTACAACACATATAACACTAAATCGGACAACACATATCCATTCATAAATCATTAGTGTACAACATATATAACACTAAATTGGACAACATATATCCGTTCTTAAAACCGTTAGCGTACAATGCATATATCACTAACTTGGACAACATATATCCATTTCTACAAGTAAACACATCATATACGTACATGTATACTTATTCCACTCACCTTGACACAAGGATGATAATTATGCACGTCCGAACTTCAAGGCAATGTACCTAATTTATTAAGTACACATTCAATCACACAACTAGTGGAATTAACCACAATACTTACACTTGAGCATTTAATGACCCAATTTGCATTAAATGACTCAACTACACCACAACCGCCCATAATTGGCCAAGACCCATAATAAATCACTAAGGCTAGTGAATTAAAGTCTACTAACATTAATTAACATAACTTAGGGTAATTCATACACATTTCACCCAATTAGGTCAACTAGTACCCATTTGACCCATTTTAAATACTTAGCCACACAATCAAGTCAAACTTACCCATTAACACTTCTTTCATAAATCCAAAAGTGTATTAGTGACTAGCAATACCATTTGACACTTACAACCTCAAATCACAAGACCAAAACCCTAGTTTGTGGCCATTAGGGTTTCATTACAACAATATAACCCAAATTCACCCATTTTACCCTCAAATGGGTCATGCAAGTCTCTAGTAACCAAAACCCTAGCCATTAACCAATTAAAACTCAAAACTTAGAGTTAGAACTTACCGAGACTATCAACGTATAGCTAGAGATGCAAGGAACAACTTTAATTCTTGCTCCAAAGATCAACCCTTAATCCTTCACTCTCAAATCTCACTTTTAATCCAAATGGGTTTTAAGTTTTGGGAGAGAAATTGGAAAGAAAAGAGAAAAGAAATTAAATGAAATGGATGAGTGGTTGGGATTTAATGCTCCCATCAGATTTATACGCCAAATTACCAATTTGCCCCTTAAAGTCATTTAAATTGAGCTAAAACTGGGGTCTGTCCAGCAGCATTACCGTGGCGCGGCCCATTTGTCGCGGCGCGACATATCGAAGGAAAAATGACCCTTGTTAACCTGACTTCTGATCTGGAAATGCTTTATGTGTCGCGGCGCGGCCCAGTTTATCGCGGCGCGGCCTTAGCTGTTACCTGGACACTGTAACGACCCGACCAAATCGTCATTGACGGCGCCGTTAACTTAGGTCCCGTTGCGTGGTCATAGTCCCTATATGAGACTCGTTTGACCAAAATTATGTCGCATTCATTCGAAAGGTGCAAGACTTGCAAGTTTAGTTTACAAAACCGTTCGACAACAAGTCTAAGTTTGCAAAAGTCATAAAGTATAAATGAAATAACTTGCGACATAATTAGTTTAAAAACACAGTTGCTATAAATAGCGTAAGTATGTAAACAAAAGTTTGAATCCAAAAGTGCTATCCCTAGCGTATGCATGCATGGTTGGCTCCAATCAAGTAATCAAAGAGTGCGGAAGCATGTATCACTAAGCATTCAAAACCTGAGAAAACATAGAAGAATCTGTCAACGAAAATGTTGGTGAAATCATAGGTTTAGTAAGTATTAAACGTTATTTTTGAACCACAAGATTTTGTATTTCCATAACGTAGATTATCCAAATCATTTGCATTCCAAAAGTGTTGTTATACGCGAGCACTCAATTATCAAAACTTAACCAACGTTACCCCATCACACAGTGCTAGAACCCACACTAAAACACAAAAATATATTTCATCCGCATAACGGTAGCGAACCGTCCGAATGAGGGTTTGTTAAACCCGTATGGCCACACAATATAAGTTCTCGCTTACACCCTGCAAGTGTAACTAATGATAATCGAATTGAGGCATTTTTGTTCTAACTCGCACGTGGAATGTTTGTTTTTCACACTTGTGTTCAAAACATAAAAGTAAGTAGTACGAGATGTAACAAAGTATATGTTTTCTCAGCCCACGATTTAAAAGTATAAAAGTTGTTGAAAAGGTGGGACTATGATCTCACCTCGAGTGCACGAGTATAAAGGTACTTCAACAAGTAAACGTGTGCATGAAAGTTGCTTAGCCTTGACCTAAACAAGTAAGTTATATCAATTAACCGGTTACGACACAAGGTCGGGTGAAATGTGTTCAATTAGTCCTATGGCTCGTTACGACTCGATTAAGTATAGCATGTGAATCACGTTGTCAAGTTTCATACAAGAAACAAGTATAAAAGCATGTTAGAATGATTGTATAAAAGTTTGGTTAAGTTTGACTAAAAGTCAAACTTGGTCAAAGTCAATGAAAAAGTCAACATGTTCGGGTCGGGCCCCGGACTATTTTTCTATGCTAATTATTCATATACAAGTATATTAAAACAAGTTTCATGTGAATCGGAGGTCGATAGCTAGTCAAACATTTCGCGTGAAAAGTGACAAAGTGAGCAGAATCTGGCCAGACCCATTTGCGCGCCGCGCAGGGTGAGGTGCGCGCCGCGCACCATGCTGTTCAGCTATTTTCTGCAGTTTTCAACTTATGCACGAATCCAACTTCAAAAATTCCTAACTCACAAACCGCAAATCTCCTAAACATGTATCTTATATCGTTGGAAAGGTATTTTAACAAGGAATACAACTAAACACTTTTCATAGATCATAACCGACAATTTCCAAATCGAAAACTTCATCAAAGTTCATCATTTTCAACCAAAAATCAAAGAAACGCATTTTATGATTCGGGAACTTTTAACATACAAATGATATGACGTTTTGAAGGTAATAACGCATACATTGCAACTAGATGCATATTCCAAGTTTCAATAAACATTTACTACGTCAAAATCACTAGCCACGTTATCGTTTCAAAATCAATTTCGACACAAATGAGACTTATGATTCACTAATCAAACGCTAGCATACATCACACCATTTCGAAGCTATTTACACATACAATTTAACTAGTTAACTAGCATACATTCAAACAAGTGTCTCAACTAGCATTCAACCGCATCAAGTTCCTACCAAAACGATAATCGATTCACCAAAAACACATTTCATGTTATTGAGCTAGTTTTTCATCATCCAACATATCAAAACGAAGCTAATGAAGTAACTAACACTTTTAACGCATACACTTTATCTTATAACATCATTTGAGCAACCAAAACTCAAGATTAAGCTAGACCCATTTGGGTGTTCATGTCATATTTTCAAAACACGAAGAACGAGCATACAAATTACATACACGACATCCCTACGAGCCATAGACACTAATTAACCACTTGACAAGTCTAAAAACGAATTTAACAAGTTAGGGTTTCATGAGAAATTCTTACCCCATGCCATGAGACTAGTATCAAATCGAAGAGGATGAAACGAGGATTCCAAAAGTACAATTTGTTTTGATGTTTGCTTCTCCAATCGGATTTAGATGATGATTTTGTGATTTTGGTCTTTATGTTCATAAAAGAGAAGTAGAGAGAAAAAGAGGAAGAAATGTGGAAGGTGTTGGTGGAAATGAATGGAGGAGGTGAAGTGGTTGACTAGTTGACCTAGTCACCACTTTGCCCACTTGTCAACTTAAGTCCCTCATGTTTGTAGTCGGGTGCGGGAATTAACCAAACGAAATATTTTAAAAAAACGCTCGAGTAGACGAGTGATGTTATAATTAAATAACGAGAATATTATAAACGTTAGTCAACGGAAATTGGGAATTTAAATAGCGAAAGATATTATTTAAAAAACAAGACGGTGTTAAAAATAAATTTAACGGAAAAACGCGGGATGTTACATTATCCACACCTCAAAAGAAATTTCGTCCCGAAATTTAGTTGGAAGTAGTAGTTGTTGAATCTTACTCGAGATCTTGCGTTGTAAATTCTACGAATAAGTGAAGGTACGTCCTTGAGCATTTCAACGAACTTGAAGGTCGGGGTCGTATGTTGTTTGAAGGTTTTTGTTTCACGATTCATGGTTTCAACCGGTTCTCCTAGGAAGTGAAGTTTATCGTCGATAGTAAGCTCATCAAAGAAGATAACAAGTTCTTGTTTCGCAAAACACGTCTTTAAGTTGATTCATCGAATGTAGGATAAACGGAGACTCAAAATGAGTCGGAAAATCTAAACGGCTAGCAACGGGTCCAAAACGCTCCAAGATTTCAAAAAGGATCGAAATATAGCGGATTTAGCTTCCTACGTTTCCCGAAACGGATTGCACCTTTCCAAGGTGCGACTCTTAACGTGACGCGGTTTCCCACGTGGAATTTGAAATGTTTGCGTCTAACATCGGCATAGTTCTTTTGGCGACTACGATCCGCCTTGAGCCTTTCTTGGAATTGAAAAATTTTCCGGTTGTTTCATGAATGATTTCGGGTCCGGTGGTTCGCTTGTCACCTACTTCGGTTCAACAAATTAAGAAAACGACGATTACGGCTATACGGGTCCTCGAAAAGTGTGACGTTAAGACTTGAATGATAACCATCGTTGTAAGAGAATTTGGTTAAAGGCAAAAACTTTTCTCAAGTAAATTTGAAATTGATAACACAAATTCGTATTACGGTTTCCAAGGTTTGAATCGTATGTTTGCTCGGTCCGTCGGGTTTTGGATGGTACGCGGTACTCATGTCTAAACGTGGTCCCGAGACTTTTTGTGAGGCACTCCAAAATCTAGAAGTGAAACGAGGATCTCGATCCGAAACGAGGTACATCTCTTTAAGGTATATTTGAACAAGTTTGTTAGGACGTGAAAACGTTTGTTGGAACAAGTTTCTGTTTCTCAAGAATTTCGCGCCGCGGAAGATTTATCGGTTTCCAAAAACGTTCGTCGGGGCAAGTTCTTATCGGGTTTTGAAAACGATTGTTAGGACTATCCACCCTCGCGGCGAATACTTGTATGACGTGAAGAGTCGCTCTCCATTGAGAATTTAGAATAAGGACCTCCTGAACCGGAAGTACGAGGGTGATGCAAGAGAAGTTTCCGCCCCGATGTGAGCATAACGAGTAAATTGTAGTTAGTCAATAAGAGTGCGCGAGGACGAGCTAGTATACCCGTGTGACATACGGTTGAAGTCGAATGGAATCGGTAATTCATTCGGAAGCATAAATATAATTTGACAATAATTGAAGGTGTGTCCCCGTTATGGTTGTTATAAATATTCTCGGAGTTTTCGGATGTCCAAACCTGAAAAGATGAAGTCATGTACATGGCACATGGTGGTGATTAGGTTGATCGAGTCCAATCACCATCACGAGTCATTAGAACTTTGGTATGTCTTACCGTAATATAACCACGTTGATCGAGTGTCGTTATATTACGCTAACTCATACCTCCATTCCCACATCACTCCATAGATTCAAGTTCGTGTAATCGTGAAGTTTAAAATAAACAAAGTGTAACGACGTCTCTAACGTGATTCGTATTGAATCGAAAGAATTAGTGCAACTATAAAGAAGTGTTCCCCGAGGGAAGTGTATAAATGATTGTTCACGTCAATGTGGTTCGAGTCAGACAATAAGGTATTCAGGTATGAAAAGAGTAACGAGTCATGATAACGAGTAGCATGCAACCGTAGTGATAAATGTTGATGACGATACTCACCTAGAGTAGTGATGGTAGTAACACCAAAAAGTAGATAGTAAGAAACACCAGTGGGAAACCGATAGTAAGTTGAAACGGTGGCAAATAACAATCCGGGAGACAGAGTTCCCGAACAAGTGTGACTAATGAAGTCGTCGTCATCCATACGGGTATGAATCCTGAATTTACGCGTGTTACCAGAAAGTTGCAGAATACGAGTTCGTATGATGAAAACTTGGTACCATTAAGAAGTTTGCCTAAGAATGATTCGAGTATAATGCACAAGTAGTCAAGTAAGTGCTATCTATAGCAAATGTATGTCAGAATGCAAATGCTAACTATCCGGTTGTAGTCTAGACTTACTAATGCGTCCTAACGACTCTGTTAGACACACTAATGCATCCTAGTTCCCTACAACCAACGCTCTGATACCACTTGTAACGACCCGACCAAATCGTCATTGACGGCGCCGTTAACTTAGGTCCCGTTGCGTGGTCATAGTCCCTATATGAGACTCGTTTGACCAAAATTATGTCGCATTCATTCGAAAGGTGCAAGACTTGCAAGTTTAGTTTACAAAACCGTTCGACAACAAGTCTAAGTTTGCAAAAGTCATAAAGTATAAATGAAATAACTTGCGACATAATTAGTTTAAAAACACAGTTGCTATAAATAGCGTAAGTATGTAAACAAAAGTTTGAATCCAAAAGTGCTATCCCTAGCGTATGCATGCATGGTTGGCTCCAATCAAGTAATCAAAGAGTGCGGAAGCATGTATCACTAAGCATTCAAAACCTGAGAAAACATAGAAGAATCTGTCAACGAAAACGTTGGTGAAATCATAGGTTTAGTAAGTATTAAACGTTGTTTTTGAACCACAAGATTTTGTATTTCCATAACGTAGATTATCCAAATCATTTGCATTCCAAAAGTTTTGTTATACGCGAGCACTCAATTATCAAAACTTAACCAACGTTACCCCATCACACAGTGCTAGAACCCACACTAAAACACAAAAATATATTTCATCCGCATAACGGTAGCGAACCGTCCGAATGAGGGTTTGTTAAACCCGTATGGCCACACAATATAAGTTGTCGCTTACACCCTGCAAGTGTAACTAATGATAATCGAATTGAGGCATTTTTGTTCTAACTCGCACGTGGAATGTTTGTTTTTCACACTTGTGTTCAAAACATAAAAGTAAGTAGTACGAGATGTAACAAAGTATATGTTTTCTCAGCCCACGATTTAAAAGTATAAAAGTTGTTGAAAAGGTGGGACTATGATCTCACCTCGAGTGCACGAGTATAAAGGTACTTCAACAAGTAAACGTGTGCATGAAAGTTGCTTAGCCTTGACCTAAACAAGTAAGTTATATCAATTAACCGGTTACGACACAAGGTCGGGTGAAATGTGTTCAATTAGTCCTATGGCTCGTTACGACTCGATTAAGTATAGCATGTGAATCACGTTGTCAAGTTTCATACAAGAAACAAGTATAAAAGCATGTTAGAATGATTGTATAAAAGTTTGGTTAAGTTTGACTAAAAGTCAAACTTGGTCAAAGTCAACGAAAAAGTCAACATGTTCGGGTCGGGCCCCGGACTATTTTTCTATGCTAATTATTCATATACAAGTATATTAAAACAAGTTTCATGTGAATCGGAGGTCGATAGCTAGTCAAACATTTCGCGTGAAAAGTGACAAAGTGAGCAGAATCTGGCCAGACCCATTTGCGCGCCGCGCGGGGTGAGGTGCGCGCCGCGCACCATGCTGTTCAGCTATTTTCTGCAGTTTTCAACTTATGCACGAATCCAACTTCAAAAATTCCTAACTCACAAACCGCAAATCTCCTAAACATGTATCTTATATCGTTGGAAAGGTATTTTAACAAGGAATACAACTAAACACTTTTCATAGATCATAACCGACAATTTCCAAATCGAAAACTTCATCAAAGTTCATCATTTTCAACCAAAAATCAAAGAAACTCATTTTATGATTCGGGAACTTTTAACATACAAATGATATGACGTTTTGAAGGTAATAACGCATACATTGCAACTAGACGCATATTCCAAGTTTCAATAAACATTTACTACGTCAAAATCACTAGCCACGTTATCGTTTCAAAATCAATTTCGACACAAATGAGACTTATGATTCACTAATCAAACGCTAGCATACATCACACCATTTCGAAGCTATTTACGCATACAATTTAACTAGTTAACTAGCATACATTCAAACAAGTGTCTCAACTAGCATTCAACCGCATCAAGTTCCTACCAAAACGATAATCGATTCACCAAAAACACATTTCATGTTAATGAGCTAGTTTTTCATCATCCAACATATCAAAACGAAGCTAATGAAGTAACTAACACTTTTAACACATACACTTTATCTTATAACATCATTTGAGCAACCAAAACTCAAGATTAAGCTAGACCCATTTGGGTGTTCATGTCATATTTTCAAAACACGAAGAACGAGCATACAAATTACATACACGACATCCCTACGAGCCATAGACACTAATTAACCACTTGACAAGTCTAAAAACGAATTTAACAAGTTAGGGTTTCATGAGAAATTCTTACCCCATGCCATGAGACTAGTATCAAATCGAAGAGGATGAAACGAGGATTCCAAAAGTACAATTTGTTTTGATGTTTGCTTCTCCAATCGGATTTAGATGATGATTTTGTGATTTTGGTCTTTATGTTCATAAAAGAGAAGTAGAGAGAAAAAGAGGAAGAAATGTGGAAGGTGTTGGTGGAAATGAATGGAGGAGGTGAAGTGGTTGACTAGTTGACCTAGTCACCACTTTGCCCACTTGTCAACTTAAGTCCCTCATGTTTGTAGTCGGGTGCGGGAATTAACCAAACGAAATATTTTAAAAAAACGCTCGAGTAGACGAGTGATGTTATAATTAAATAATGAGAATATTATAAACGTTAGTCAACGGAAATTGGGAATTTAAATAGCGAAAGATATTATTTAAAAAAAAAGACGGTGTTAAAAATAAATTTAACGGAAAAACGCGGGATGTTACAGACACCTCGACAACCTTAAACAAATTTTGATTTTATTTAATTTGTACACTTAAATCCCGCTTCCTATATTCGCCTAACCCTTAACAATGGTGTCACAAGACTTAACGCTATCAAAACCCTTGTATAAACTTGTATATACACCCATTATCAAATATATATATATATATATATATATATATATATATATATATATATATATATATATATATATATATATATCTACACGTATATCTATACGATTACGCATAATCTAACGAGTTACAAACATACAAATGATTAAGTATGTACCTTTCAATATGTACGGGAAAAACGGGATGTTACAACTCTCCCCCACTTGAATCGGAGCGCGTCCTCGCGATCTAAGCCGCATGACAAGCCGGGAGATAAACCAAAACAAACTCTTCGGGCTCCCAAGTAAACTCGGAACCCTTACTACGACGCCATTGAACTTTAAAAGTCCTAACCTCTTTATGTCTCAACCTTTTGACCTTCTCATCAAGTATGGCAATCGGTTCCTCAATGTACTCTAACTTATTGTTTAGCTCGATCTCGTCTAATGGCACCCAAGATGAATCATCCGGAAGACACTTACGGAGATGGGAAACATGAAATGTATTATGGATCCTCGCAAGCTCTTCGGGTAATTCCAAACGATACGCGACTTCACCAACACGGGCTAAAACCTTAAAAGGTCCAATAAACCGAGGTGCTAACTTTCCCCATTTTCGAAATCGAATAATACCTTTCCATGGCGAAACCTTAAGCATCACCATGTCACCTTCTTGAAATTTGATCGTTCGCCTACGTTTGTCGGCATACGACTTTTGCCTATCTTAAGCCTTTTTCAAATGCTCCCGAATCGTATCGATCTTGCTATTAGTCTCTAAAACCAAATCGATACTCTCGATTTCCTTTTGTCCCACTTCACCCCAACAAATCGGGGTTCGACATCTACGCCCATAAAGCATCTCATATGGCGGCATCCTGATACTAGTATGATAACTATTATTGAACGAGAATTCCACCAAACTCAAATGCTCATCCCAACTACCACCGAAATCAATAATGCACGCTCGTAACATATCTTCCAAAGTTTGATTCGTACGTTCGGTTTGACCGTCCGTTTGAGGATGGTATACCGTGCTCAACTTCAATTGTGTACCCATATCTTCGCGAAACTTTTACCAAAATCGAGATGTAAAACGGGTATCTCGATCTGAAATAATAGATATAGGAACTCCATGTCGAGAGATGACTTCCTTGATAAACAACTTAGCCAAGGTCTCCGACGATATCGCTTCCCGAATGGGAAGAAACAAAGCACTTTTCGTTAATCGATCAACAATCACCCAAATCGAATCAAATTGGGTTCTCGCCATTTTAGGTAACTTTGTAATGAAATCCATGGTAATGTGCTCCCATTTCCATTTCGGGATTTCTAACGGTTGTAACTTACCATATGGCTTTTGGTGCTCGGCCTTAACTTGCAAACACGTGACACATTGCTCCACATACTTCACAACATCACGTTTCATGCCCGGCCACCAATAATCTTTCCTTAAATCATGATACATTTTCGTCGCGCCCGGATGAATGGAATACTTTGACTTATGTGCTTCATCAAGTAGCACTTGTCGATAATCATCCATCTTAGGCACCCACACTCTTCCTTGAAAAGACAACAACCCACGCGAACCCATAGTAATGAATTCCGATTGTCCCACAATTCGCTCTGCATGCTTGTTGTGAACATAAGCCTCTATTTGAATCACACCAAGTTTTTCAAGAAAATCGTTAGTAATAATCGTACGTAACAATCCCAATCGTAACGCCGGGTGATGACTCTTTTGACTTAACGCATCCGCGACCACATTCGCCTTGCCCGGATGATAAAGTATCTCACAATCATAGTCTTTTACCACATCCATCCACCTACGTTGACGATAATTCAAATCTCGTTGATTAAGGAGATGTTTCAAACTCTTATGATCCGAATAAATCGTACTTTTGACACCATACAAGTAATGGCGCCAAATTTTCAACGCATGTACAACTGCCACCAACTCAAGATCATGAGTCGGATATCTCATCTCGTGTTCCTTTAATTGTCGAGAGGCATAAGCGATGAATTTACCCCTTTGCATAAGAACACACCCGAGCCCATTTAGAGAAGCATCACAATAAACTGTCATGTCTTCTACCCCTTCCGGCAATACCAACACCGGAGCTTGACACAACTTCTCTTTTAACAATTGAAAAGCAATTTCTTGCTCGTTCTCTCAATTGAACCTTACGTTCTTCCTCGTCAACTTCGTCAAAGGAGAAGCAATCTTAGAAAAGTCTTGGATAAACCGACGATAGTATCCGGCCTGTCCGAGAAAACTTCGGATTTTCGTAGGCGTAGTCGGTCGCCCCCAACTCTTCACCGTTTCTATCTTCCCCGGATCTACTTGAATACCTTCTTGATTCACAATATGGCCAAGGAATTGAACTTCCCTTAGCCAAAATTCACATTTGGAGAACTTAGCATACAATTTATCCTTTCGCAATGTCTTCAATACTTCACGCAAATGGTGTTCATGTTCCTTCATACTCTTAGAATAAACAAGTATGTCGTCAATGAACACAATTACCGACTTGTCCAACATAGGTTGGCACACTCGGTTCATAAGATCCATGAATGCCGCCGGTGCGTTCGTAAGACCAAAAGGCATAACTACAAACTCAAAATGCCCATAACGCGTTCGAAAAGCCGTTTTCTCTATGTCTTCCTCACGGACCCGCACTTGATGATAGCCGGACCGTAAGTCAATCTTAGAAAAATACGTTGTGCCTTGGAGTTGGTCAAATAAATCGTCAATCCTAGGTAATGGATAGCGATTCTTGATCGTCACTTTGTTCAACTCCCGATAATCGATGCACATCCGCATACTTCCATCTTTCTTTTTCACAAACAAGACCGGAGCACCCCATGGCGAGGAGCTCGGTCGAATGAAACCCTTTTCAAGCAACTCTTGGGTTTGATTTAACAACTCTTGCATTTCCATCGGTGCTAAACGATAAGGAGTTATAGCAATGGGGGTAGCCCCCGGAACCAACTCAATGCGAAATTCTACTTGTCTTTCCGCCGGAACACCCAGTAACTCGTCCGGAAAAACGTCTTCGAATTCACTAACTACCGGAATTTCACGAATGGGTGGTGGCTCATCACGAGTATCCACAACATGGGCAAGATAAGCCATGCCACCACTAAAAATAAAACGACGTGCCCGTGCAAAAGAACATATCGGCACAAGTCTTCTTCGTTTATCGCCATGAATAATTAACTCTCCCCCACTTGGGGCCTTTACACGAATAAATTTTTCGTGACATGCAATTTCGGCTCTATTATGATCAAGCCAATCCATACCCACAACGATATCAAAATCGCCCAAAGTCATAGGAATGAGATCAATTTTAAAGTTTTCGGCACCAAACACAACATCACAATTTTTACATACGTCAACCACTAGCACCGTCTTGCCGTCCGCTATTTCGAATTCTACCAGACGACTTAACTTAGCTAATAGCTTATTAAGTTTAGGTACAAATTGAGGTGACACAAAAGACAAATTTGCACCACTATCAAATAGAATCCTTGCCGGATTAGAGTTAACCATGAAAGTACCTGAGACAACTTCGTTCGATTGTTTGGCTTCATCATTGGTCATAAAATAATTTTGACCCCTAGCCGTACCCGCCGCCTTTTCTAACCGCTTAACATTATCATTGCGCAACTCGGGACACTCGGGCCTCTTGTGCCCTTCTTTACCACAATTGAAACAAGTAAGTTTGGGTGTGGAAGGTGAGTTGGGGCAATCACGAGAGATGTGACCTTTTTGCCCACAAGTATAGCAAGTGGGTACATGACCACCGGAGCTACCTTTCTTCACACTGTTAACACTTTCGGAGCCCTTCTTGTTCTTTTTGTTGGAAAAGCTCGATTGACTCGAATTCTCGAACTTCCTCTTTCCAAAAGTAAAACTACTCTTTCTCAACACAAGCGCTTCAAAACCCTTCGCCATATTGAACAATTCATCAAAGCTCTTCACTACGTTCACACTAATTTTCTCTTGATAATTATCATTCAAGATCCTATAAAAATCTTCCTTCCACATCTTATCGTTCCCGACATACTCCGGGCAAAATTGGGTCTTAGACAAAAACACGGATTTGAGAGTGTTCAAATCCATCAGCCCTTGCCTCAAGGAACGTAACTCGTCCTTAAGCCTAGTTAGATCGGCCGAAGTTCGGTACTCATCGAAAAACTCTACCTTGAATTCATCCAAAGTAAAATCCATGCATTGTTCTTCACCATAAACTTGGATTTTCGCATCCCACCATAGCTTGGTGTCACCCCTTAACATGCTACAACCATACCTTGTCTTCTTATCAAGAGGACATTCACAAGTACGGAAAGCCCTCTCCATATCGGAGATCCATCGGGCACTCTTGAGAGGGTCTCGTTCACCTTCAAAGGTGGGAGGTTGAGAATCCTTAAAATTCTTATAAAAGAAGTCCCGTCTCCCCACATTATCCTCTTGATGAACGGCCTTCACTTGCTTCTTGACTACATTGACTAATTGCTCGTCAATCGTATCTAGAAACATTTTCTTAACATCCTCGAGGAACTCCGCCATTTGACGTTTAAAGATGGCCTCAACTTTGGCCGTGAACTCAACGTCCTCACTCGTACCCCCATTTTCGGTGTCGTGTCCGTTTCTCATCTTCATTCTATAAAACGGAAAAGATTAAACAACGAACGAAACAAAAGGACATAACACGTATGCATATACGTATACCCCACACTACTCCATCTTACTCAACAATCGTCGTACATTACTTGTTTGACACGATTTGCACCCGTAACAATGGTAGCTAATCATTGTTACGCGAACACGTTTCATTAACTTGCTAGTACAACGTCCGTCTTGCTTGATGATTACTTAACACAACACAAAACAATTAGCACCAGGTTAGTTCACATAAACCAAAGCACTAACAATTCCCGATTAGACCCAAAGTCCTACAAGTCCCGCATAAAGCGCTCACACAATAAACTCCAAGTCTAGGCACCTATCTCAAGTCGCCTAAATCCCTTAGACCATGCTCTGATACCACTTGAAACAACCCAACCCGTATTCCATACGATAATTTTTTTTAAAATAATACACATTTACGCGCCAATTAAATATGTAACCATTCCACACGTTTGTTGGAACATACAACAAGTTTTAGTGTTTACAAAAGGCACAAAGGCCATTAACGAATGGGATACAAGTTTGACCAATACAAAAATGATAGTTTTAAACCAAACAACACATCGAGCATGGTTTGGGACTAAACTATGCAAAACGCTAGGCCAACTTCCAAAAGCTCCAACAAAACATCATCAAAGGGCGCCTAATGCCCAATAACCCCCTTTCCCTTATCCACACCTGCATCTAAAAAGATAAACAACGAGAGGGGTAAGCTAATGCTTAGTGAATGCAATAATTATACATACACATATATAATATATCTACTTGCAAACACTTACACAATACCGTACACAAGCTAGCAATTCGACAACCATGCAAAACATTATGCATATACCAATAACCGCAATTCACATTGAGCTAGCAATAACAAAAGCATGTAGTTCATATTTAAGTATGCTAATGCACAATTCATACAACCATGGTTAACCAATCGTAAAAGGAATGGTACTCTAATTTCCCGTTGGTGTTCATAACAACCATTAGTGCACAACACATATATCACTAACCCTTGGACAACACATATCCGTTTATAAAATCATTAGTGTACAACACATATAACACTAAATCGGACAACACATATCCATTCATAAATCATTAGTGTACAACACATATAACACTAAATTGGACAACATATATCCGTTCTTAAAACCGTTAGCGTACAACGCATATATCACTAACTTGGACAACATATATCCATTTCTACAAGTAAACACATCATATACGTACATGTATACTTATTCCACTCACCTTGACACAAGGATGATAATTATGCACGTCCGAACTTCAAGGCAATGTACCTAATTCATTAAGTACACATTCAATCACACAACTAGTGGAATTAACCACAATACTTACACTTGAGCATTTAATGACCCAATTTGCATTAAATGACTCAACTACACCACAACCGCCCATAATTGGCCAAGACCCATATTAAATCACTAAGGCTAGTGATTTAAAGTCTACTAATATTAATTAACATAACTTAGGGTAATTCATACCCATTTCACCCAATTAGGTCAACTAGTACCCATTTGACCCATTTTAAATACTTAGCCACACAATCAAGTCAAACTTACCCATTAACACTTCTTTCATAAATCCAAAAGTGTATTAGTGACTAGCAATACCATTTGACACTTACAACCTCAAATCACAAGAACAAAACCCTAGTTTGTGGCCATTAGGGTTTCATTACAACAACATAACCCAAATTCACCCATTTTACCCTCAAATGGGTCATGCAAGTCTCTAGTAACCAAAACCCTAGCCATTAACCAATTAAAACTCAAAACTTAGAGTTAGAACTTACCGAGACTATTAACGTATAGCTAGAGACGCAAGGAACAACTTTAATTCTTGCTTCAAAGATTAACCCTTAATCCTTCACTCTCAAATCTCACTTTTAATCCAAATGGGTTTTAAGTTTTGGGAGAGAAATTGGAAAGAAAAGAGAAAAGAAATTAAATGAAATGAATGAGTGGTTGGGATTTAATGCTCCCATCAGATTTATATGCCAAATTACTAATTTGCCCCTTAAAGTCATTTAAATTGAGCTAAAACCGGAGTCTGTCCAGCAGCATTGCCGCGGCGCGGCCCATTGGTCGCGGCGCGACATATCGAAGGAAAAATGACCCTTGTTAACCTGACTTCTGATCTGGAAATGCTTTATGTGTCGCAGCGCGGCCCAGTTTATCGCGGCGCTGCCTTAGCCATTACCTGGACACCTCGACAACCTTAAACAAATTTTGATTTTATTTAATTCGTACACTTAAATCCTGCTTCCTATATTCACCTAACCCTTAACAATGGTCTCACAAGACTTAACGCTATCGAAACCCATGTATAAACTTGTATATGCACCCATTATCAAATATATATATATATATATATATATATATATATATATATATATATATATATATATATATATATATATATATATATATATATACACATATATCTATACGATTACGCATAATCTAATGAGTTACAAACGTACAAATGATTAAGTATGTACCTTTGGGTACGGGAAAAACGGGATGTTACAACTCTCCCCTACTTGAATCGGAGCGCGTCCTCGCGATCCAAGCCGCATGATAAGCCGGGAGATAAACCAAAACAAATTCTTCGGGCTCCCAAGTAAACTCGGAACCCTTACTACGACGCCATTGAACTTTAAAAGTCCTAACCTCTTTATGTCTCAACCTTTTGACCTTCTCATCAAGTATGGCAATCGGTTCCTCAATGTACTCTAACTTATTGTTTAGCTCGATCTCGTCTAATGGCACCCAAGATGAATCATCCGCAAGACACTTAAGGAGATGGGAAACATGAAATGTATTATGGATCCCCGCAAGCTTTTCAGGTAATTCCAAACGATACGCGACTTCACCAACACGAGCTAAAACCTTAAACGGTCCAATAAACCGAGGAGCTAACTTTCCCCGTTTTCGAAATTGAATAATACCTTTCCATGGCGAAACCTAAAGCATCACCTTGTCACCTTCTTGAAATTCGATCGTTCGCGTACGTTTGTCGGCATACGACTTTTGCCTATCTTGAGCCTTTTTCAAATGCTCCCGAATCGTATCGATCTTGCTATTAGTCTCTAAAACCAAATCGGTACTCCCGATTTCCTTTTGTCCCACTTCACCCCAACAAATCGGGGTTCGACATCTACGCCCATAAAGCATCTCATATGGTGGCATCCCGATACTAGTATGATAACTATTATTGTACGAGAATTCCACCAAAGGAAAATGCTCATCCTAACTACCACCTAAATCAATAATGCACGCTCGTAACATATCTTCCAAAGTTTAATTCGTACTTTCAGTTTGACCGTCCGTTTTAGGATGGTATGCCGTGCTCAACTTCAATTGTGTACCCATATCTTCGTGAAACTTTTACCAAAATCGAGATGTAAAACGGGTATCTCGATCCGAAATAATAGATATAGGAACTCCATGTCGAGAGATGACTTCCTTGATAAATAACTTAGCCAAGGTCTCCGACGATATCACTTCCCGAATGGGAAGAAACAAAGCACTTTTCGTTAATCGATCAACAATCACCCAAATCGAATCAAATTGGGTTCTCGCCGTTTTAGGTAACTTTGTAATGAAATCCATGGTAATGTGCTCCCATTTCCATTTCGGGATTTCTAACGGTTGTAACTTACCATACGGCTTTTGGTGCTCGGCCTTAACTTGCAAACACGTGACACATTGCTCCACATACTTCACAACATCACGTTTCATACTCGGCCACCAATAATCTTTCCTTAAATCATGATACATTTTCGTCGCGCCCGGATGAATGGAATACTTTGACTTATGTGCTTCATCAAGTAGTACTTGTCGATAATCATCCATCTTAGGCACCTACACTCTTCCTTGAAAAGACAACAACCCACGCAAACCCATAGTAATGAATTCCGATTGTCCCATAATTCGCTCTGCATGCTTGTTGTGAACATAAGCCTCTATTTGAATCACACCAAGTTTTTCAAGAAAATCGTTAGTAATAATCGTACGTAACAATCCCAATCGTAACGCTATTTGCTACAGTAAACACTATTTGCTACAGTAAAATATTATTTGCGACAGTAAACACTATTTGCTGCAGTAAAACACTATTTGCTACAGTAACACTATTTGATGTCGACGAACTAGCAAACAAAAACAGATAAGGCGGCCATGCGATCGCATGGCAAAAACACTGAAAACTCATGCGATCGCATGAGGTACTGTAGCAGGCCACATACTATAAAAGCTCCGTTCATTCCTCCGAATTATTATTTTTTATATTATTATTATTATTATTATTACTATTATTACTATTATTATTACTATTATTATTATTATTATTATTATTATTATTATTATTATTATTATTAAGATTAATATTATTATTATTAATCTTATTATAATATTATTATTAGTAGTATATATACCTAAAATACTACGACGAGGTTATGAGCGTGTCACCTTCAAAATGGGTTTTTGAGCGGGATAGAGCTAAGGAAATTATGGGTTATTGCCAAGGAGGTTATGGGTAGTGTTCGGGGGTATATTTGTGAATCAAATCTAGTGTTTATCATCTCCGTTACGTCTACGTACTTTCCTACAATATTGAATCTCAATATTTATACGTAAGCACTCATATTTTATCTTTTATATATTAATTGTGTATCCATGTCTAGTGCTCGAGTATATATATATTTATATATGCTTGTATGCTAAATTTTTTTGTTAAACAGTTATAATGAATCACGAATTAAATACATATATTACTGGTAAAAAGTATATGATATACATGTTTTTGGAAAGCTGGCGAAAAATCAATAACTTTTCATTTAGATATCGAATAATTTCGATGAACGGATTAAAAGATATGATCAACTGAATTATGATTGACGTTAATTGAAATTGCTTTTGAATCTACAATTAAGATTTAAACAACTCGTTTACGAGATTGATAATTTGGATTTTTGAATATTACCAACCGAGTAAATGAATCCTTATATAAGGTACGTCTCGTTTTGTTAAACAACTGTCAAAATTGACTTTTTGAAACGACATTGGATAACTTTTGTATGTCGATCTCGAGCATTAGGATTGTGATACACTATGACCTGACCTAGCTTGATAGACGTTTATTGACCAACATATGTTCTCTAGGTTGAGATCTACGATTATTTGGTAATCCGAGTTTCGATCACATTTTGGTGAACGACTTTATATGCTGCTAAGGTGAGTTTCATTTGCTCCCTTTTTAATTGCTTTTGCAATATATATTTTTGGGCTGAGAATACATGCACTTTATTTTAAACGCAATGGATACAAGCACATACTAAATTCTACACTGAGTTTGAACCGAAAATCCATTAGCTTTGGTAACTGTTAACTGCCAGTTATAAGAACTGGTGGGCGCGAGTAGTAGTATATGGATCCATAGGGCTTGATATCCCCGTCCGAGCTAGGGCACTAGCCTTTTAACGGACGTATGCTATTTGAGAAGCGTACACGTTGGTTTGCGTGTATTATTAAGATGATTATACAAAGGGTATAAATTGTATATACGTTAAAGTTTAGTTACCAGGGTGCTCAATTTCGTAGAATATTTTGATAAACGTTTCTGGATGAAACAACTGAAATCTTGTGATCCACCTTTATATACAGATTATACGAAACATTAAAACTATGAACTCACCAACCTTTGTGTTGACATTTGTTAGCATGTTTATTCTCAGGTTCCCTAGAAGTCTTCCGCTGTTTGATTATATGTTAAACAAGCTATGTGCATGGAGTCTTACATGGCATATTTTTTCAAGGAAACGTTGCATTCACCAAATCATCACCATGTATCTTATTTTGACTGAATTGTCAACGGAAGTACTATTGTAAACTATTATTTATGGTGATTGTCTATATGTAGAAATCATCAGATGTCGAAAACCTTTGATTTAAATATTCATTTATGGTGTGCCTTTGAAATGTCCCGTTCTTATTGATTAAAAACGTTCCATATTAATTGATTTCGTTGCGAGGTTTTGACCTCTATATGAGACGTTTTTCAAAGACTGCATTCATTTTAAAACAAACCATAACCATTATTTCATCAATAAAGGTTTAAAAAGCTTTACGTAGATTATCAAATAATGATAATCTAAAATATCCTGTTTACACACGACCATTACATAATGGTTTACAATACAAATATGTTACAACAAAATAAGTTTCTTGAATGCAGTTTTTACACAATATCATACAAGCATGGACTCCAAATCTCGTCCTTATTTAAGTATGCGACAGCGGAAGCTCTTAATAATCACCTGAGAATAAACATGCTTAAAACGTCAACAAAAATGTTGGTGAGTTATAGGTTTAACCTATATATATCAAATCATAATAATAGACCACAAGATTTCATATTTCAATACACATCCCATACATAGAGATAAAAATCATTCATATGGTGAACACCTGGTAACCGACATTAACAAGATGCATATATAAGAATATCTCCATCATTCCGGGACACCCTTCGGATATGATATAAATTTCGAAGTACTAAATCATCCGGTTCTTTGGATGGGGTTTGTTAGGCCCAATAGATCTATCTTTAGGATTCGCGTCAATTAGGGTGTCTGTTCCCTAATTCTTAGATTACCAGACTTAATAAAAAGGGGCATATTCGATTTTGATAATTCAACCATAGAATGTAGTTTCACGTACTTGTGTCTACTTTGTAAATCATTTATAAAACCTGCATGTATTCTCATCCCAAAAATATTAGATTTTAAAAGTGGGACTATAACTCACTTTCACAGATTTTTACTTCGTCGGGAAGTAAGACTTGGCCACTGGTTGATTCACGAACCTATAACAATATATACATATATATCAAAGTATGTTCAAAATATATTTACAACACTTTTAATATATTTTGATGTTTTAAGTTTATTAAGTCAGCTGTCCTCGTTAGTAACCTACAACTAGTTGTCCACAATTAGATGTACAGAAATAAATCGATAAATATTATCTTGAATCAATCCATGACCCAGTGTATACGTATCTCAGTATTGATCACAACTCAAACTATATATATTTTGGAATCAACCTCAACCCTGTATAGCTAACTCCAACATTCACATATAGAGTGTCTATGGTTGTTCCGAAATATATATAGATGTGTCGACATGATAGGTCGAAACATTGTATACGTGTCTATGGTATCTCAAGATTACATAATATACAATACAAGTTTATTAAGTTATGGTTGGAATAGATTTGTTACCAATTTTCACGTAGCTAAAATGAGAAAAATTATCCAATCTTGTTTTACCCATAACTTCTTCATTTTAAATCCGTTTTGAGTGAATCAAATTGCTATGGTTTCATATTGAACTCTATTTTATGAATCTAAACAGAAAAAGTATAGGTTTATAGTCGGAAAAATAAGTTACAAGTTGTTTTTGTAAAGGTAGTCATTTCAGTCGAAAGAACGACGTCTAGATGACCATTTTAGAAAACATACTTCCACTTTGAGTTTAACCATAATTTTTGGATATAGTTTCATGTTCATAATAAAAATCATTTTCTCAGAATAACAACTTTTAAATCAAAGTTTATCATAGTTTTTAATTAACTAACCCAAAACAGCCCGCGGTGTTACTACGACGGCGTAAATCTGGTTTTACGGTGTTTTTCGTGTTTCCAGGTTTTAAATCATTAAGTTAGCATATCATATAGATATAGAACATGTGTTTAGTTGATTTTAAAAGTCAAGTTAGAAGGATTAACTTTTGTTTGCGAACAAGTTTAGGATTAACTAAACTATGTTCTAGTGATTACAAGTTTAAACCTTCGAATAAGATAGCTTTATATGTATGAATCGAATGATGTTATGAACATCATTACTACCTTAAGTTCCTTGGATAAACCTACTGGAAAAGAGAAAAATGGATCTAGCTTCAATGGATCCTTGGATGGCTCGAAGTTCTTGAAGCAGAATCATGACACGAAAACAAGTTCAAGTAAGATCATCACTTGAAATAAGATTGTTATAGTTATAGAAATTGAACCAAAGTTTGAATATGATTATTACCTTGTATTAGAATGATAACCTACTGTAAGAAACAAAGATTTCTTGAGGTTGGATGATCACCTTACAAGATTGGAAGTGAGCTAGCAAACTTGAAAGTATTCTTGATTTTATGTAACTAGAACTTGTAAAATATCTGAAGAACACTTAGAACTTGAAGATAGAACTTGAGAGAGATCAATTAGATGAAGAAAATTGAAGAATGAAAGTGTTTGTAGGTGTTTTTGGTCGTTGGTGTATGGATTAGATATAAAGGATATGAAATTTTGTTTTCATGTAAATAAGTCATGAATGATTACTCATATTTTTGTAATTTTATGAGATATTTCATGCTAGTTGCCAAATGATGGTTCCCACATGTGTTAGGTGACTCAAATGAGCTGCTAAGAGCTGATCATTAGAGTGTATATACCAATAGTACATACATCTAAAAGCGGTGTATTGTACGAGTACGAATACGGGTGCATACGAGTAGAATTGTTGATGAAACTGAACGAGGATGTAATTGTAAGCATTTTTGTTAAGTAGAAGTATTTTGATAAGTGTAATGAAGTCTTTCAAAAGTGTATAAATACATATTAAAACACTACATGTATATACATTTTAACTGAGTCGTTAAGTCATCGTTAGTCGTTACATGTAAGTGTTGTTTTGAAACCTTTAGGTTAAGGATCTTGTTAAATGTTGTTAACCCAATGTTTATAATATCAAATGAGATTTTAAATTATTATATTATCATGATATTATCATGTATGAATATCTCTTAATATGATATATATACATTAAATGTCTTTACAACGATAATCGTTACATATATGTCTCGTTTAAAAATCATTAAGTTAGTAGTCTTGTTTTTACATATGTAGTTCATTGTTAATATACTTAATGATATGTTTAATTATCATAGTATCATGTTAACTATATATATATCCATATATATGTCATCATATAGTTTTTACAAGTTATAACGTTCGTGAATCACCGGTCAAGTTGGGTGGTCAATTGTCTATATGAAACATATTTCAATTAATCAAGTCTTAACAAGTTTGATTGCTTAACATGTTGGAAACATTTAATCATGTAAATATCAATCTCAATTAATATATATAGACATGGAAAAGTTCGGGTCACTACAGTACCTACCCGTTAAATAAATTTCGTCCCGAAATTTTAAGCTGTTGAAGGTGTTGACGAATCTTCTGGAAATAGATGCGGGTATTTCTTCTTCATCTGATCTTCACGCTCCCAGGTGAACTCAGGTCCTCTACGAGCATTCCATCGAACCTTAACAATTGGTATCTTGTTTTGCTTAAGTCTTTTAACCTCACGATCCATTATTTCGACGGGTTCTTCGATGAATTGAAGTTTTTCGTTGATTTGGATTTCATCTAACGGAATAGTGAGATCTTCTTTAGCAAAACATTTCTTCAAATTCGAGACGTGGAAAGTGTTATGTACAGCCGTGAGTTGTTGAGGTAACTCAAGTCGGTAAGCTACTGGTCCGACACGATCAATAATCTTGAATGGTCCAATATACCTTGGATTTAATTTCCCTCATTTACCAAATCGAACAACGCCTTTCCAAGGTGCAACTTTAAGCATGACCATCTCTCCAATTTCAAATTCTATATCTTTTCTTTTAATGTCAGCGTAGCTCTTTTGTCGACTTTGGGCGGTTTTCAACCGTTGTTGAATTTGGATGATCTTCTCGGTAGTTTCTTGTATAATCTCCGGACCCGTAATCTGTCTATCCCCCACTTCATTCCAACAAATCGGAGACCTGCACTTTCTACCATAAAGTGCTTCAAACGGCGCCATCTCAATGCTTGAATGGTAGCTGTTGTTGTAGGAAAATTCTGCTAACGGTAGATGTCGATCCCAACTGTTTCCGAAATCAATAACACATGCTCGTAGCATGTCTTCAAGCGTTTGTATCGTCCTTTCGCTCTGCCCATCGGTTTGTGGATGATAGGCAGTACTCATGTCTAGACGAGTTCCTAATGCTTGCTGTAATGTCTGCCAGAATCTTGAAATAAATCTGCCATCCCTATCAGAGATAATAGAGATTGGTATTCCATGTCTGGAGACGACTTCCTTCAAATACAGTCGTGCTAACTTCTCCATCTTGTCATCTTCTCTTATTGGCAGGAAGTGTGCTTATTTGGTGAGACGATCAACTATTACCCAAATAGTATCAAAACCACTTGCAGTCCTTGGCAATTTGGTGATGAAATCCATGGTAATGTTTTCCCATTTCCATTCCGGGATTTCGGGTTGTTGAAGTAGACCTGATGGTTTCTGATGCTCAGCTTTGACCTTAGAACACGTCAAACATTCTCCTACATATTTAGCAACATCGGCTTTCATACCCGGCCACCAAAAATGTTTCTTGAGATCCTTGTACATCTTCCCCGTTCCAGGATGTATTGAGTATCTGGTTTTATGAGCTTCTCTAAGTACCATTTCTCTCATATCTCCAAATTTTGGTACCCAAATCCTTTCAGCCCTATACCGGGTTCCGTCTTCCCGAATATTAAGATGCTTCTCCGATCCTTTGGGTATTTCATCCTTTAAATTTCCCTCTTTTAAAACTCCTTGTTGCGCCTCCTTTATTTGAGTAGTAAGGTTATTATGAATCATTATATTCATAGATTTTACTCGAATGGGTTCTCTGTCCTTCCTGCTCAAGGCATCGGCTACCACATTTGCCTTCCCCGGGTGGTAACGAATCTCAAAGTCGTAATCATTCAATAATTCAATCCACCTACGCTGCCTCATATTCAGTTGTTTCTGATTAAATATGTGTTGAAGACTTTTGTGGTCGGTATATATAATACTTTTGACCCCATATAAGTAGTGCCTCCAAGTCTTTAATGCAAAAACAACCGCGCCTAATTCCAAATCATGCGTCGTATAATTTTGTTCGTGAATCTTCAATTGTCTAGACGCATAAGCAATCACCTTCGTTCGTTGCATTAATACACAACCGAGACCTTGCTTTGATGCGTCACAATAAATCACAAAATCATCATTCCCTTCAGGCAATGACAATATAGGTGCCGTAGTTAGCTTTTTCTTCAATAACTGAAACGCTTTCTCTTGTTCATCATTCCATTCAAATTTCTTCCCTTTATGCGTTAATGCAGTCAAGGGTTTTGCTATTCTGGAAAAGTCTTGGATGAACCTTCTGTAGTAACCAGCTAGTCCTAAAAACTGGCGTACGTGTTTCGGAGTTTTCAGGGTTTTCCACTTTTCAACAGTTTCTATCTTTGCTGGATCCACCTTAATACCTTCTTTGTTCACTATGTGACCGAGGAATTGAACTTCTTCCAACCAAAATGCACACTTTGAAAACTTAGCGTACAATTCTTCCTTCCTCAATACTTCTAACACCTTTCTCAAATGTTCACCGTGTTCTTGGTCATTCTTTGAGTAAATAAGTATGTCATCAATGAAAACAATGACAAACTTGTCAAGGTATGGTCCACACACTCGGTTCATAAGGTCCATGAACACAGCTGGTGCATTAGTTAAACCAAACGGCATGACCATAAACTCGTAATGACCGTAACGTGTTCTGAAAGCAGTCTTTGGAATATCATCTTCTTTCACCCGCATTTGATGATACCCGGAACGTAAGTCAATCTTTGAATAAACAGACGAGCCTTGTAGTTGATCAAATAAGTCGTCGATTCTCGGTAGTGGGTAGCGGTTCTTGATGGTAAGTTTGTTCAACTCTCGGTAGTCGATACACAACCTGAATGTACCATCTTTCTTCTTGACAAACAAAACAGGAGCTCCCCACGGTGATGTGCTTGGTCGAATGAAACCACGCTCTAAAAGTTCTTGTAATTGGCTTTGCAGTTCTTTCATCTCGCTGGGTGCAAGTCTGTAAGGAGCACGAGCTATTGGTGCAGCTCCTGGTACAAGATCTATTTGAAATTCAACGGATCGATGTGGGGGTAATCCCGGTAATTCTTTCGGAAATACATCGGGAAATTCTTTTGCAATGGGAACATCATTGATGCTCTTTTCTTCAGTTTGTACTTTCTCGACGTGTGCTAGAACAGCATAGCAACCTTTTCTTATTAGTTTTTGTGCCTTCAAATTACTAATAAGATGTAGCTTCGTGTTGCCCTTTTCTCCGTACACCATTAAAGGTTTTCCTTTTTCTCGTATAATGCGAATTGCATTTTTGTAACAAACGATCTCTGCTTTCACTTTCAACCAGTCCATACCGATTATCACATCAAAACTCCCTAACTCTACTGGTATCAAATCAATCTTAAATGTTTCGCTAACCAGTTTAATTTCTCGATTCCGACATATATTATCTGCTGAAATTAATTTACCATTTGCTAATTCGAGTAAAAATTTACTATCCAAAGGCGTCAATGGACAACTTAATTTAGCACAAAAATCTCTACTCATATAGCTTCTATCCGCACCCGAATCAAATAAAACGTAAGCAGATTTATTGTCAATAAGAAACGTACCCGTAACAAGCTCCGGGTCTTCTTGTGCCTCTGCCGCATTAATATTGAAAACTCTTCCGCGGCCTTGGCCATTCGTGTTCTCCTGGTTCGGGCAATTTCTAATAATGTGGCCCGGTTTTCCACATTTATAACAAACTACATTGGCATAACTTGCTCCGACACTACTTGCTCCGCCATTACTCGTTCCGACACCATTTGTTCCTTTCCTTCTATTAACCCCTGGTCCGTAGACCTCACACTTCGCCGCGCTATGACCATTTCTTTTACACTTGTTGCAAAATTTGGTGCAGAACCCCGAGTGATTCTTTTCACACCTTTGGCATAGCTGCTTCTGATTGTTGTTGTTGTTGTTGTTGCGGTTATTATTGTTGTTGGGATGATTGTTGTAGTTGTTGTTGTTGTTCTTGTTGTTGTTGTTGTTGTTGTTGGGCCGTTTGTTGTAGTTTCGATTGATGTTGCGATTGTTGGGATAATTGTTGCGATTATTGTTGTAATTGCTGTTGTTGTTGTATTGGTGATTCTTATCACCGTTTTCCTCCCACTTTCTTTTGACTTGCTTCACATTGGCCTCTTCAGCAGTCTGTTCTTTAATTCTTTCTTCAATCTGGTTCACTAGTTTGTGAGCCATTCTACATGCCTGTTGTATGGAGGCGGGCTCGTGTGAACTTATATCTTCTTGGATTCTTTCCGGTAATCCTTTCACAAACGCGTCGATCTTCTCTTCTTCATCTTCGAATGCTCCCGGACACAATAGGCACAATTCTGTGAATCGTCTTTCGTACGTGGTAATATCAAATCCTTGGGTTCGTAACCCTCTAAGTTCTGTCTTGAGCTTATTGACCTCGGTTCTGGGACTGTACTTCTCGTTCATCAAGTGCTTGAATGCTGACCACGGTAGTGCATACGCATCGTCTTGTCCCACTTGCTCTAGATAGGTATTCCACCATGTTAACGCAGAACCTGTGAAGGTATGCGTAGCGTACTTCACTTTGTCCTCTTCAGTACACTTACTTATGGCAAACACCGATTCGACCTTCTCGGTCCACCGTTTCAATCCGATCGGTCCTTCGGTTCCATCAAATTCCAAAGGTTTGCAGGCAGTGAATTCTTTGTAGGTGCATCCTACACGATTTCCTGTACTGCTAGATCCAAGGTTATTGTTGGTATGTAGCGCAGCCTGTACTGCGGCTATGTTTGAAGCTAGAAAAGTACGGAATTCCTCTTCATTCATATTCACGGTGTGTCGAGTAGTCGGTGCCATTTCCTTCAAAATAGTCAAATGGAACAAGTTAATCATACAGAATATTAAGAGTAGTTAATAGTATTTCGTAGCATAATATGAACTCATTTATAAAAGCTTTTTCTTCATATTAGCGTTTTATAAGTTTAAATTCGGGTAGTACCTACCCGTTAAGTTCATACTTAGTAGCTAATATACAATTCAACTACTACAATTCTATATGAAAAACTGATTATAATAATATTTCGCGTTCAAACTTTTATACAATATTTTACAAACTTACAATACCGCTTATTTTACATAAAGCATGAAATATAGCACACAATAACTTTGATACAAGATAGTTGTGAAGATAATTCTAGCTAGTACACAAGTCGTTCAGCAAAGGCAATAAAGACACGTAATTCATACGTCCAGAAACAAGTCATGCATTCTGGTTTTACTAGGATTACTTCCCATCCTTGGTCTTGTGGAACATAACCGTTATGGCCGTTGATAAGACAGCGTGTTGTAACGTCGTCAAAGGGACGAGGGTTACGTAATGTCCAACAGTCCCGTAACAATCTAAAAACCTCATTTCTTACCCCAATTACCGACTCCGTCACTTGTGGAAACGTTTTGTTTAATAGTTGTAGCCCGATGTTCTTGTTCTCACTTTGGTGAGAAGCGAACATTACTAATCCATAAGCATAACATGCTTCTTTATGTTGCATGTTAGCCGCTTTTTCTAAATCACGAAGTCCAATATTCGGATATATTGAGTCAAAATAATTTCTTAACCCGTTGCGTAAAATAGCATTTGGGTTCCCCGCAATATATGCGTCAAAGTAAACACATCGTAACTTATGGGTTTCCCAATGTGATATCCCCCATCTTTCAAACGAAAGTCTCTTATAAACCAAGACATTCTTGGAACGTTCTTCGAATGTCTTACAAACTGATCTCGCCTTAAATAGTTGTGCCGAGGAATTCTGACCGACTCTAGACAAGATTTCATCAATCATGTCTCCGGGTAGGTCTCTTAAAATATTGGGTTGTCTATCCATTTTGTGTTTTTAAACTGTAAAATAGACAAGAGTTAGATTCATAAAAAAATACTTATTAATACAAGCAATTTTTACATATATCATAAAGCATAAGCACACTATATTACATATATTACACCACACGAGTACAACTATCTTATTCCGACTCGCTCGTTTCTTCTTCTTCGGTTTTGGTTCGTTTTGCTAGGTTTCTAGGGATATATGATGTTCCCCTAATACGAGCCGTAATTTTCCACATTGGTTTAGAAAAACCTGGTGGTTTAGAGGTTCCCGGGTCATTGTTACAACTTAAGGACTTCGGGGGTTGACGATACATATAAAGTTCATCGGGGTTGGAATTAGATTTCTCTATTTTTATGCCCTTTCCCTTATTATTTTCTTTTGCCTTTTTAAATTCAGTTGGGGTGATTTCTATAACATCATCGGAATTCTCGTCGGAATCCGATTCATCGGAGAATTGGTAATCCTCCCAATATTTTGCTTCCTTGGCGGAAACACCATTGACCATAATTAACCTTGGTCGGTTGGTTGAAGATTTTCTTTTACTTAACCGTTTTATTATTTCCCCCACCGGTTCTATTTCTTCATCCGGTTCCGATTCTTCTTCCGGTTCCGATTCTTCTTCCGGTTCCGACTCTTCTTCCGGTTCCTCTTCGGGAACTTGTGAATCAGTCCACGAATCATTCCAATTTACATTTGACTCTTCATTATTATTAGGTGAGTCAATGGGACTTGTTCTAGAGGTAGACATCTATCACATAATATCAAACGCGTTAAGAGATTAATATATCACATAATATTCACATGTTAAAAATATATAGTTTCCAACAAAATTTGTTAAGCAATCATTTTTCAAGTAAACACGGTCGAAGTCCAGACTCACTAATGCATCCTAACAAACTCAATAAGACACACTAATGCAAAATTCTGGTTCTCTAAGACCAACGCTCGGATACCAACTGAAATGTCCCGTTCTTATTGATTAAAAACGTTCCATATTAATTGATTTCGTTGCGAGGTTTTGACCTCTATATGAGACGTTTTTCAAAGACTGCATTCATTTTAAAACAAACCATAACCTTTATTTCATCAATAAAGGTTTAAAAAGCTTTACGTAGATTATCAAATAATGATAATCTAAAATATCCTGTTTACACACGACCATTACATAATGGTTTACAATAC
This sequence comes from Rutidosis leptorrhynchoides, assembly GCF_046630445.1. NCBI lineage: Eukaryota > Viridiplantae > Streptophyta > Magnoliopsida > Asterales > Asteraceae > Rutidosis > Rutidosis leptorrhynchoides. The sequence continues at coordinate 428,499,567 of NC_092334.1, read as the reverse complement.
AAATATGTTACAACAAAATAAGTTTCTTGAATGCAGTTTTTACACAATATCATACAAGCATGGACTCCAAATCTCGTCCTTATTTAAGTATGCGACAGCGGAAGCTCTTAATAATCACCTGAGAATAAACATGCTTAAAACGTCAACAAAAATGTTGGTGAGTTATAGGTTTAACCTATATATATCAAATCATAATAATAGACCACAAGATTTCATATTTCAATACACATCCCATACATAGAGATAAAAATCATTCATATGGTGAACACCTGGTAACCGACATTAACAAGATGCATATATAAGAATATCCCCATCATTCCGGGACACCCTTCGGATATGATATAAATTTCGAAGTACTAAAGCATCTGGTTCTTTGGATGGGGTTTGTTAGGCCCAATAGATCTATCTTTAGGATTCGCGTCAATTAGGGTGTCTGTTCCCTAATTCTTAGATTACCAGACTTAATAAAAAGGGGCATATTCGATTTTGATAATTCAACCATAGAATGTAGTTTCACGTACTTGTGTCTACTTTGTAAATCATTTATAAAACCTGCATGTATTCTCATCCCAAAAATATTAGATTTTAAAAGTGGGACTATAACTCACTTTCACAGATTTTTACTTCGTCGGGAAGTAAGACTTGGCCACTGGTTGATTCACGAACCTATAACAATATATACATATATATCAAAGTATGTTCAAAATATATTTACAACACTTTTAATATATTTTGATGTTTTAAGTTTATTAAGTCAGCTGTCCTCGTTAGTAACCTACAACTAGTTGTCCACAATTAGATGTACAGAAATAAATCGATAAATATTATCTTGAATCAATCCACGACCCAGTGTATACGTATCTCAGTATTGATCACAACTCAAACTATATATATTTTGGAATCAACCTCAACCCTGTATAGCTAACTCCAACATTCACATATAGAGTGTCTATGGTTGTTCCGAAATATATATAGATGTGTCGACATGATAGGTCGAAACATTGTATACGTGTCTATGGTATCTCAAGATTACATAATATACAATACAAGTTGATTAAGTTATGGTTGGAATAGATTTGTTACCAATTTTCACGTAGCTAAAATGAGAAAAATTATCCAATCTTGTTTTACCCATAACTTCTTCATTTTAAATCCGTTTTGAGTGAATCAAATTGCTATGGTTTCATATTGAACTCTATTTTATGAATCTAAACAGAAAAAGTATAGGTTTATAGTCGGAAAAATAAGTTACAAGTTGTTTTTGTAAAGGTAGTCATTTCAGTCGAAAGAACGACGTCTAGATGACCATTTTAGAAAACATACTTCCACTTTGAGTTTAACCATAATTTTTGGATATAGTTTCATGTTCATAATAAAAATCATTTTCTCAGAATAACAACTTTTAAATCAAAGTTTATCATAGTTTTTAATTAACTAACCCAAAACAGCCCGCGGTGTTACTACGACGGCGTAAATCTGGTTTTACGGTGTTTTTCGTGTTTCCAGGTTTTAAATCATTAAGTTAGCATATCATATAGATATAGAACATGTGTTTAGTTGATTTTAAAAGTCAAGTTAGAAGGATTAACTTTTGTTTGCGAACAAGTTTAGGATTAACTAAACTATGTTCTAGTGATTACAAGTTTAAACCTTCGAATAAGATAGCTTTATATGTATGAATCGAATGATGTTATGAACATCATTACTACCTTAAGTTCCTTGGATAAACCTACTGGAAAAGAGAAAAATGGATCTAGCTTCAATGGATCCTTGGATGGCTCGAAGTTCTTGAAGCAGAATCATGACACGAAAACAAGTTCAAGTAAGATCATCACTTGAAATAAGATTGTTATAGTTATAGAAATTGAACCAAAGTTTGAATATGATTATTACCTTGTATTAGAATGATAACCTACTGTAAGAAACAAAGATTTCTTGAGGTTGGATGATCACCTTACAAGATTGGAAGTGAGCTAGCAAACTTGAAAGTATTCTTGATTTTATGTAACTAGAACTTGTAAAATATATGAACACTTAGAACTTGAAGATAGAACTTGAGAGAGATCAATTAGATGAAGAAAATTGAAGAATGAAAGTGTTTGTAGGTGTTTTTGGTCGTTGGTGTATGGATTAGATATAAAGGATATGAAATTTTGTTTTCATGTAAATAAGTCATGAATGATTACTCATATTTTTGTAATTTTATGAGATATTTCATGCTAGTTGCCAAATGATGGTTCCCACATGTGTTAGGTGACTCACATGGGCTGCTAAGAGCTGATCATTGGAGTGTATATACCGATAGTACATACATCTAAAAGCGGTGTATTGTACGAGTACGAATACGGGTGCATACGAGTAGAATTGTTGATGAAACTGAACGAGGATGTAATTGTAAGCATTTTTGTTAAGTAGAAGTATTTTGATAAGTGTAATGAAGTCTTTCAAAAGTGTATAAATACATATTAAAACACTACATGTATATACATTTTAACTGAGTCATTAAGTCATCGTTAGTCGTTACATGTAAGTGTTGTTTTGAAACCTTTAGGTTAAGGATCTTGTTAAATGTTGTTAACCCAATGTTTATAATATCAAATGAGATTTTAAATTATTATATTATCATGATATTATCATGTATGAATATCTCTTAATATGATATATATACATTAAATGTCTTTACAACGATAATCGTTACATATATGTCTCGTTTAAAAATCATTAAGTTAGTAGTCTTGTTTTTACATATGTAGTTCATTGTTAATATACTTAATGATATGTTTACTTATCATAGTATCATGTTAACTATATATATATCCATATATATGTCATCATATAGTTTTTACAAGTTTTAACGTTCGTGAATCACCGGTCAAGTTGGGTGGTCAATTGTCTATATGAAACATATTACAATTAATCAAGTCTTAACAAGTTTGATTGCTTAACATGTTGGAAATATTTAATCATGTAAATATCAATCTCAATTAATATATATAGACATGGAAAAGTTCGGGTCACTACAGCCTTTTCAAAAGAATGCAATGTTTACAAAACGTATCATATAGAGGTCAAATACCTCGCAATGAAATCAATGAATGACGTGTTCGTCCATATGGATTTGGAGCGATCGTCACAGATTCATTGCTCCACTTTCGCGTAGAATAGCGATCACGGCGGCCATATCCATGGTTATCATTTTGGCCTTGAAACCTGTCATTTGGCAGGTATCCACCGCCGCCATTTCTCCGCGGAAGACCTGATCCGGGGTAATTATCACTGTTACCATCGCAAAAAGAGTCATTGTCATCCAGCCAACTTTTGTCTCTACCCCATCCACACGCAGGGGTTATACTGCTATCCTCTCCACCGCAGAGATAATCATACGTTTCCTGTTGAACTTTTGCAAAAGTCAGCGGGACATCTCTTCGCAACCTCCGTACAAGAGTAGGATGTCGCTGTGGGTTAATAGCATGCAAAAAACCAGAAATTTTCTGATCTTCATTCAATCGTGGAATTTTTTGGCACTCGTAAATGTACCGTGTAAGTAGTGCGCTTAGATTCTCCTTGTTGCCTTGCTTAATATCGTGACATTCTATGTGTGTCTTTTTCTGCGGTAATAGATTTTGAAACTGCAGCAAAAAAATTTCGCGCAAATCTACAAAGCCAATGATACTGCGAGATTGCAAACTATGAAACCATTCCCTTGCTGACCCTTGCAAGGCCATGGGGAACACTCTACACGTGACTGGTTCATCCCAGTTATAAGTGCTTACTACACCTTCGAAGAGTTGTAGAAAATCCAAAGGATCGGTTAGACCCGAATAGACTCCCAGAGTTGCCGGCACGATCGGCGGAGAAACAATTGGATAATCAGAAATGTGCTGGACAAACTTGTCCGCAGCAGTGGTGATTTCTGTTGCCTTTTTTGTGCGAGTATCTGCATTCTGCGCACAAAATTTGGTAAGCATGTCTTGCAAAAAATTTGGTTGGTCAAATTTATGTTGCATTGACTTTGGCGCAATGCTTCTGAAAGCATCCGCCAAAAAATTCTGGGCATTTTCTCTGCGAGCAGCGTCAGATGTGTCACCTTCTTCCCCATAGAGAGGGAAAGGTGTTGGTGGTCGCTTTAGCTTAATTTGTGGATTTTTAACAAACTCTTCTACGCTGTCCAAATCATCAGAAAATTCGTTCTCTTCTCTTGGTGTTTTTGCCATTTTTGATTTGTACGCAGAGTTCAAATGAATGCGATCTTCTGCATTATCACTATCGCTATCATTATGCTCAAGAACTAGACGATCAACTTGTGATCCTGAATCATTCAATGGCCATAAGTAAGTGCGCGGTATGCGAGATTCGCAATTACGCTTAGCATCTCTCTTAGCTTGCTCGATTGCGGTACCAACAATTTTGTCAGTTCGCAGACTAGATTTTCCAGATAAAGCTTTTGGTCGCTTCCCATCAGCGATTGTTTCATTGCAATTTTGCAGCAAAGTTCTTCGCGCAATCATTTTTTCAGCAGCAACTTCTGGCTGCAAGTCACTAGCATTGTTTTCAGCAGATGTTTTAGCGATCGGTTCTTGAATCGATTTTCCCGCGGTTATACTAGCATTTGTTTGTAATGAAAATATCACAACGTTCTGCGAATCACCAGGCAGTGCATCAGCATTCGCAGAAACGCCAGTTTGCTTTGCATTTGTCATCATAATTGTCGAGCAGATCGACTGATTGCGTATTACAAAAGCACCTGTAAATCATCACAATAAAAACACGAATGGAATTAAACCAGAGAATTAATCGTTTGATAGCACGAAATAAAAAATTTTCGGTTTAATTTGTAAAACGTGTCCCACGAATGGCGCCAATTGATCAATCCTTAATTAATGATGTTGCTTAATTACGGATTGAGTGCAATAAGATTGTAATGGAGGATGGAATGTTTGATGATTATTTTGGGCCCCGATGATCGTCTTTCACATTAACTATCAAGTGATCAACCACCCTAACCCGGTCTTGATTGTTAATTAGCATAATTCACCTTTGCGCGATGTGAAAATCCCTTGGGCAAGATCACAAGTGGAAATTACAAAGGCTTGGGTAAAATGGCAGAGAATGAACAACCTATAAATGAGAGGTCAAGCTCTCTATTTATAGTATACGAGATATCCGCGGTCTGCAAATTACCTAACCGTCCGCAGAAACTCAGCGGATTAAATCGCAGTCCTTTATTTGCGCGGATATATAGCTGCTATTCTTATTTTCAGCGAATATTGCATATCTTGGCTTCAAAGTCCGCGCAATTCTGCTCTTGGCCTGTAGCAAACAAAATATACATATACAATGCTATGTATATGATCAGTTAGAATCGTTACGTGAAGGAGGGATTGATACATGAGATGTTTTAGTTGAGAAATTTCTTAAAAGATTCTTTTAGGCATCTAAAGCCGTGAGACTTCAAGGAGAAATTGTTACGTTCGCGCAAAAGCCAAATGAAACATTATATGAGGCGTGGACAAGATTCGGAAAGTTGTTGTGAGGATGTCCTCAGCACGGCTTAGACACTTATCAAATAGTACAAATATTCTACCAAGGTGTCGACGTTGCTACACGAAAAGATATCGACACAGCAGCTGGTGGTTCCATTATGAAGAAAACCGCAACTGAAGCTCACAAAATTATTGATAACACAGCCTCCCACTCACATGAGTGGCACCAAGAAAAAGATATATTTCGTTCATCTAAAGTGGCTAGAGCCGATTCTAGCCATGACTTTGATTCCGTTTTCGCAAAAATAGATGCTTTCGAGAGACGAATGGAAAAGATGACTAAAGATATTCACGCAATACGAATCAGTTGTGAGCAATGTGGTGGATCACACTTAACGAAAGATTGTCACATTGAGCAAACTATGGAGCAACGTGAGAATGTTTCCTACATGAACCAAAGGCCGGGAAATAATTATCAAAATAATTATCAACCGCCAAGGCCAAACTTCAATCGAAATCAAAACATTCTTTACAATCCAAATGGACCCAACAATAACTCGTACAACCAACAAGGTCCGAATAACCAACCAACTCAAAACAACACTTTCAATCAACAAAGACCTAGCTTGTATAATCCACCACAACAAACCGAAGAGAAAAAGCCAAATCTGGAAGAAATGATGGCAAAGCTAATGGAATCTCAAACACAATTTATTGCAACTCAAACTCAGACGAATGAGAGGTTTGATCAGTCATTTAGAACTCAACAAGCTTCCATTTTGAATGTAGAAAAACACGTAGGTACTCTTGCTAGCATGATGAGTGAGAGGGAACAAGGAAAGCTACTGAGTAATACTGAAGTAAATCCTCGGAATAAAAATGTTAACATGGTGTCAATAAATTCTGAAAAACCAGCACCAGAAGATGGGAAGGTTTAGATGTGAGTAACAATGAAGAAGTTACAACACCACCACCACCCGAGTATGTAAAGCCAGTGGTGGCACCATACAGACCACCCATCCCGTTTCCAAGAAAAGGAGTTGAGTATGAGCAAGTGATAAGTAATAAAGTTTGTGATACCTTTGGAAAGAAGAAGAAGAATAAGAAGGTACAAGAAACAAAAACCGTAAAAATAAACCCGGTGAAGACAGTTCCACCAAAACTTCCACCAATGTTGGGTGATCCTGGTGAATTTATTGTTCCTTGTCTACTTAGTAATTGTGTCATGTATGATGCACTAGCAGATTTAGGTGCGAGTGTGAGTGTTATGCCTCTTTCATTATATAAGAGATTAGGAGTAGGTGAGCTAAGTCCAACGAAAATGAGTGTTTGACTCCTTGATCAAACCATTAAGCACCCAGTTGGAATTGCTGACAACCTACCCGTTCAAGTGGGTAATTTAACCTTTCTAGTAGAATTTATTGTCATTGACATAGAAGAGGACTCAAACATTCCTCTAATTTTAGGTCGACCATTCTTAGCGTCCACCGGGGCGTTATTTGATGTAAGAGAGGGTAGAATGACACTTAGTGATGGTGAAAAATCGGTCACCTTTGTAATTCGAATGTCTAAATCTCCACCAACCAAAACCGTTGAACCAATAAAAACGATTGGTTAAAACCATATTGTTTTACCAACTCCAACGGTAGTGCTTAACAATAATAAAACGCCTAAGTGTGGGGAAGATGAAGTAACACCTAATGATGACCTAATAACAAAGAACCCCGTTATTGATACAAAATTAAATGATCTCGTTATTAACAGTTCAATGAAGAAACTTATCAAACGGATTCGCGATGCTAGAACCATGGGGAACTTTAAGTTATGTAACCGGTTAGTATCCAATCTATCGCCTAAAGAAAAGGTGAAACTAGTTGAATTTGTGGATATTACACAGGAATCCGACCAATGACTTAAAGTAAAAGTCACAGATATGCAAGTTGATTATGGTCCAAAAGAAATTGACAATGAAGTTAATCACAAATTCGACACCACAACTACCTAAGTGTGAGGAGATTCAAATGTTCTAAGAAAAAAAAAATGCTGTCTAGAGTTAGATGTTCTGTTCTCGTGTAGTTCCGAGAATGGAATCCGATTATTCTTTTCCACTAGCAGACACTAAAGAACTAGTTTTCTCCCCCCATTCTAAATTTTGTTTGTGTTTTGTTTTGTAGGTTTTGTATAAAATTAATACGTTTTTTAAATTTATGTTTTGTGTAAATTTAAAAACAAAATTTACTTTATTTCATTAAGTTTAAAAAAATAATTTCTAAAATTCGTCGTGTGTTAAAGACTAGATCATAGAATCGAAATTGCTTTACCCAAAGACAGGGCGAAAAATTTTGTTATCATTATTTTTTAATATTTTTGATCTAAAGTATGCCAAAAATATTATATGAACGTGGGGTTATATACCAAACTTCAAAAATATGTACATATATGTTTGTATTTTATGTTATATACAAAAAGGGTAAAACAGCGCACTTTCAAAGACTGGCAGTAAGTTCAGCAAAAGCTACTAATTTTGACGATAAGACGCAAAGCATATGACTAAAGGAATGAACGATGAGGCGCGCCATTTATCATTCGACGAGCTTAGTAATTACAAACTGGGTATTTTTAATCACTTTTCTACACTAATCACCCTAATAAATTTATAATTATAGTCTGATTTCATGCAAATGAGGGCATTGCATGATCTCAAGTGTGGGGAAGAGTTATAAATTCTCTCGGGTTTGCACTTGGTTTATTTGCCAAATTTTGTGAAAATTTGAAAAAATTTCAACTAAATGAATTCAAAATCATGTTTATACATATTTATGAACGATAAAAACTAGGTGTTAATACCAAAATTGTCGTTATCTCGGAAAGGACATAAATTGAGAAACAACCTAAAATGCTTGAATTCATTTAAAATGGAATAGAAGAGAAAAAAAGGCAAAGAAAGAAATAAATAAAAGCCAAGTGTGGGGAGAATGTACCAAGTTTTTCAATTAAAAACTATCTATCACATGTTTTTGTAAAGTTATTGCAGGTGCTTTTGTTTTGGACAAAATTAACAGTTTTACCCGATTTACTGTAATATATTCGAAAGAAAGATGGATCTACACGATGAATCAATTCCATCATTAAAAGGAAGTAAAGTCTTCCAAAAAAAGACACGCGCTTCTTGATTTAGGTCAGGAAGTTGTCGTCCAGACCAGCTGTAGGTTGACGAAAAATCTAGAAAAGTCATCTCTAAAATCAGCAGGAAATCCACGGACCTCAGCATCAAACAGGATCGCCATGTGGTCAAACTTATCCTAACCATGAGAGGATCTGTCTCGTAAAATGAAGAGGGCGCCGTGCAAATTAGCTTGATAAGACTAATGAATCAGACCCCCAGAAAGGATAATCTCATTAAAGATTAAAAATCAGCTTTTAAGCCTGATATTACTCAATCCTTGAGAATGACCTTAAAGATTGAGAATTACAAACTCATGGAATTCAATGATATCTAAACTCGAGCTTGAACGAGAAAATATTTTTGATCAAATTAAAACCGATTTGTTTTCTGAAAATCTATTTTCAATGTGTTCATTACCATTGAACTTAAAATCCTAAGAATTCACCGAAATTCATTAGGTCACCTAAACCAAATCGGGTGTCAACCATAAGAACGGTGGTTGTATAGCATGATCAAAGACAGGACCTTGTGCCAAAAATTATAGGGTAATCTTTACTATTTCTCCTACAAAGGATAGTAATTGCATCCGACACGTTGTGGACCATGAACATCTGCATGTCATTAGACATTGCCTTAACAGTTACTTGTTCAACGCTTTCCTTTACAACCGGACGGTAGTTTACCGAAAGGTAATATACGGAGCAAGTATACTAGACGTGTTGCTTTCCTAATACAAGGTTAGCAAGTGGGTGACACAAAACTGAAAGTTTTGAGCTAAAATTTTAAAATATAAAACCCACAAAACCCACAAAAATATTTTGCAAACACCGGTGAAGGGTTATTCCGGAAAACTTGTCTAGGGTAAAATCTAGCTTAAATTTTCAAAAGATCAAATGTTTTCATAAAGATCCAATTTCTTTAAGGATCTAAATTTTTATAGTCACGTAGGACTTTAAACCGCCTTTCAAATATGCACTTTGCTTTGGAAACCGAAAGTAAATCGGCTATTTGATTGCAAGTGTCATTGACCTGAACCCGAGGCAATTGTGGATGGCACACCCTTCCTTTAACCATGGTTCTATCGTTACTATCATTGTTTATACCGCCGTATAAAAATCACTGATGTATAAAGTGTGAGAATAAAAAAGTGATTCGAGTGAAGTGTGATTTTATTTCAAGTTCTGTATTGCTTGAGGACAAGCAACGTTCAAGTGCGGGGATATTTGATAGTGCTCCAAATATGTAGTGACCCGAACTTTTCCATGTTTATATATATATTAAATGAAATTGTTATTTACATGATTAAGTGTTTCCAACATGTTAAGCAATCAAACTTGTTAAGACTTGATTAATTGAAATAGGTTTCATATAGACAATTGACCATCCAAGTTGACCGGTGATTCACGAACGTTAAAACTTGTAAAAACTATACGATAACATATATATGGTTATATATATAGTTAACATGATTTTATTATAAGTATGTATCTCATTAGGTATTTTAACAATGAGTTATATACATAAAAATGAGACTATTAATTTAAGAAACTCGAAAACGATATATATAACGATTATCGTTATAACAACGTCTTACTAGGTACATATGAATCATATTAAGATATTGATACACTTGGTTAATTATGTTAAATTATAAGTAAATATATTATTAAGTGTATTAACAATGAAATACATATGTAAAAATAAGACTACTAACTTAATGATTTCAAAACGAGACATATATGTAACGATTATCGTTGTAACGATATTTAACTGTATATATATCATACTAAGATATATTATATATCATAATATCATGATAATATAACAATTTAACATCTCATTTTTTATAATAAACAATGGGTTAACAACATTCAACAAGATCGTTAACCTAAAGGTTTCAAAACAACATTTACATGTAACGACTAACGATGACTTAACGACTTAGTTAAAATATATATACATGTAGTGTTTTAATATGTATTCATACACTTTTGAAAGACTTCAAGACACTTATCAAAATACTTCTACTTAACAAAAATGCTTACAATTACATCCTCGTTCAATTTCATCAACAATTCTACTCGTATGCACCCGTATTCGTACTCGTAAAATACACAGCTTTTAGATGTATGTACTATTGGTATATACACTCCAATGATCAGCTCTTAGCAGCCCATGTGAGTCACCTAACACATGTGGGAACCATCATTTGGCAACTAGCATGAAATATCTCATAAAATTACAAAAATATGAGTAATCATTTATGACTTATTTACATGAAAACAAAATTACATATCCTTTATATCTAATCCATACACCAACGATCAAAAACACCTACAAACACTTTCATTCTTCAATTTTATTCATCTAATTGATCTCTCTCAAGTTCTATCTTCAAGTTCTAAGTGTTCTTCATAAATTCCAAAAGTTCTAGTTTCATAAAATCAAGAATACTTCCAAGATTGTAAGTTTACTTCTAAGTTTTCTAAATCCATTCCAAGTAATCATCCAAGATCAAGAAACCTTTGTTACTTACAGTAGGTTATCTTTCTAATATAAGGTAATAATCATATTCAAACTTTAATTCAATTTCTATAACTATAACAATCTTATTTCGAGTGGAAATCTTACTTGAAATTGTTTTCGTGTCATGATTCTGCTTCAAGAACTTTCAAGCCATCCAAGGATCCTTTGAAGCTAGATCTATTTTTCTCATTTCCAGTAGGTTTATCCAAGGAACTTGAGGTAGTAATGATGTTCATAACATCATTCGATTCATACATATAAAGCTATCTTATTCGAAGGTTTAAACTTGTAATCACTAGAACGTAGTTTAGTTAATTCTAAACTTGTTCGCAAATAAAAGTTAATCCTTCTAACTTGACTTTTAAAATCAACTAAACACATGTTCTATATCTATATGATATGCTAACTTAATGATTTAAAACCTGGAAACACGAAAAACACCGTAAAATCGGATTTACGCCGTCGTAGTAACACCGCGGGCTGTTTTGAGTTAGTTAATTAAAAACTATGATAAACTTTGATTTAAAAGTTGTTATTCTGGGAAAATGATTTTTATTATGAACATGAAACTATATCCAAAAATTATGGTTAAACTCAAAGTGGAAGTATGTTTTCTAAAATGGTCATCTAGACGTCGTTCTTTCGACTGAAATGACTACCTTTACAAAAACGACTTGTAACTTATTTTTCTGACTATAAACCTATACTTTTTATGTTTAGATTCATAAAATAGAGTTCAATATGAAACCATAGCAATTTGATTCACTCAAAACGGATTTAAAATGAAGAAGTTATGGGTAAAACAAGATTGGATAATTTTTCTCATTTTAGCTACGTGAAAATTGGTAACAAATCTATTCCAACCATAACTTAATCAACTTGTATTGTATATTATGTAATCTTGAGATACCATAGACACATATACAATGTTTCGACCTATCATGTCGACACATCTATATATATTTCGGAACAACCATAGACACTCTATATGTGAATGTTAGAGTTAGCTATACAGGGTTGAGGTTGATTCCAAAATATATATAGTTTGAGTTGTGATTAATACTGAGATACGTATACACTGGGTCGTGGATTGATTCAAGATAATATTTATCGCTTTATTTCTGTACATCTAACTGTGGACAACTAGTTGTAGGTTACTAACGAGGACAGCTGACTTAATAAACTTAAAACATCAAAATACATTAAAAGTGTTGTAAATATATTTTGAACATACTTTGATATATATGTATATATTGTTATAGGTTCGTGAATCAACCAGTGGCCAAGTCTTACTTCCCGACGAAGTAAAAATCTGTGAAAGTGAGTTATAGTCCCACTTTTAAAATCTAATATTTTTGGGATGAGAATACATGCAGGTTTCATAAATGATTTACAAAATAGACACAAGTATGTGAAACTACATTCTATGGTTGAATTATCAAAATAGAATATGCTCCTTTTTATTAAGTCTGGTAATCTAAGAATTAGGGAAGAGACACCCTAATTGACGCGAATCCTAAAGATAGATCTATTTTGCCTAACAAACCCTATCCAAAGTACCGGATGCTTTAGTACTTCGAAATTTATATCATATCCGAAGGGTGTCCCGGAATGATGGGGATATTCTTATATATGCATCTTGTTAATGTCGATTACCAGGTGTTCACCATATGAATGATTTTTATCTCTATGTATGGGATGTGTATTGAAATATGAAATCTTGTGGTTATTGTTACGATTTGATATATATAGGTTAAACCTATAACTCACCAACATTTTTATTGACGTTTAAAGCATGTTTATTCTCAGGGGAATACTAAGAGCTTCCGCTGTTGCATACTAAAATAAGGACAAGATTTGGAGTCCATGTTTGTATGATATTGTGTAAAAACTGCATTCAAGAAACTGATTTCGATGTAACATATTTGTATTGTAAACCATTATGTAATGGTCGTGTGTAAACAGGATATTTTAGATTATCATTATTTGATAATCTACGTAAAGCTTTTTAAACCTTTATTTATGAAATAAAGGTTATGGTTTGTTTTAAAAATGAATGCAGTCTTTGAAAAATGTCTCATATAGAGGTCAAAATCTCGCAACGAAATCAATTAATATGGAACGTTTTTAATCAATAAGAACGGGACATTTCAAAATGAACATATATTTAGTCGCAATATCATCCCAATATGTAAAGTTTTTAGTTGTAATTGTTCCATTTTTAAGTTATAATCGTTTAAATAGATAAATGCGAAGTCGAAGTGTGACGATCGCTACAAATCCATATGGACGAACACATCATTCATCGATTTCATTGCTAGGTATTTGACCTTTATATGATACGTTTTGTAAACATTGCATTCTTTTGAAAAGGCACACCGTAAATGAATATTTAAATCATAGGTTTTCGACATCTGATGATATCTACATATAGACAATCACCGTAAATAATAGTTTACAATGGTACTTCCGTTGACAATGCAGTCAAAATAAGATACATGGTGATGATTTGGTGAATGCAACGTTTCCTTAAAAAATATTCCATGTAAGACTCCATGCACATAGCTTGTCTAACATATAAGCAAACAGCGGAAGACTTCTAGAGAACCTGAGAATAAACATGCTAACAAGTGTCAACATAAAGGTTGGTGAGTTCATAGTTTTAATGTTTTGCATAATCTGTACATAAAGGTGGATCACAGGATTTCAATTGTTTCATCCAAAAACGTTTATCAAAATATTCTACAAGATTGAGCACCCTGGTAACTAAACTTTAACGTCTATATAATAAGTACCCCTGTTTTAACATACATGCAACCAACATGTACAATACACGCAAACAAACGTGTACTAAACTCAAATAGCATAGTCTGTTTAATAATTTAGGCTAGGGTTTCTATACCTGGAACAGACGGGGATGTCAAGCCCTATGGATCCATATACAACTACTCGCGCCCACCAGTTCTTATAACCGGCAGTTACTAGATACCAAAGCTAAGGGATTTTTGGTTCAAACTCGATGTAGAATTTAGTATGTACTTGTATCCATTGCGTTTAAAATAAAGTGCATGTATTCTCAACCCAAAAATATAGATTGCAAAAGCAATTAAAAAGGGAGCAAATGAAACTCACCTTAGCAGCATATAAAGTCGTTCACCAAAATGTGACTGAAACTCGAATTACCAAATAATCGTAGATCTCAACCTAGAGAACATATGTTGGTCAATAAATGTGTATCAAGCTAGGTCAGGTTATAGTGTATAACAATCCTAATGCTCGAGATCGACATACAAAAGTTATCCAAAGTTGTTTCAAAAAGTCAATTTTGACAATAGTTCAACAAAACAAGACGTGCTTTATATAAGAATTCATTTACTCGGCTGGTAATATTTAAAAATCCATTTTATCAATCTCGTAAACAAGTTGTTTAAATCTTAATTGCAGATTCAAAAGAAATTTCAATTAACGTCAATCATAATTCAGTTGATCATATCTTTTAATCCGTTCATCGAAACTATTCGATATCTAAATGAAAAGTTATTGATTTTTCGTTAGCTTTCCAAAAACATGTATATCATATACCTTTTACCAGTAATATATGTATTTAATTTGTGATTCATCATAAACTGTTATATGACGAAATTTAGCATACAAGCTTGTATAAATATATATACTCGAGCACTAGACATGGATACACTATTAGTATATAAAAGATAAAATATAAATGCTTACGTATCAATATTGTGATTCAATATTTCAGAAAAGTACGTAGACGTAACGGAGATGATAAATACTAGGTTTGATTCATAAATATACCCCCGAACATTACCCATAATTTCCTTAGCTCTATCCCGCTTGAAAACCCATTTTGAAAGTGGCACGCTCATAACCTCGTCGTAATATTTTATGTATAATACTAATACTACTAATTAAGATTAATAATAATATTAATCTTGATAATAATAATAAGATTAATAATAATAATAAAATTAATCTTAATAATAATAATAATAATAATAATAATAATAATAATAATAATAATAATAATAATAATAAATAATAATATATAATACGGAGTAATATAGATAAATATGTGTGTGTATGAATTAAGCCAGAACTCGAACAATTTATAGAACCTTTCCTAAAAAAGTACCCCATGCGATCGCATGGGATTTGTGCTTCACGGCCATACGATCGCATGGCACCCTGGGACAGCTCACAATTGTTTAACTTTTAGCTCGTCGACATATTATTAATAATATATTTAATTTAAATAATTAATTATATATTATATTAAATTCACGTGCATAGTTGACTTGTTATTTTTGTTCCAATAAGTCGTACGTCATCACTCGACTCATGTCCTGGTTCCGGTTTCTCGAACGCATTTTTGTACGCTTAGAAAACTTGCATTTTACGTTTCGTGTCATGTACCTTTGTCAAAATATAGCCTTAAATTATCCCTAAACTATACCACTCAAAGTATATCTTAAACTTTCGAGTGTTTTGGTCATTTACTTCTATAAATCATTGTCTCGCTATTTGCTAATATATATATATATATATAATAACAATTCGTTTTATGACCAGTTTAATATTATATTTTATATATTTTCAATATTAATATATACGTTTTAAAATACATATAAAAAGTTATTCATATATCAAATTCCAACAGTTAATATTCCTTATTATTGTATGTCTCCAAATTACGTTATTTAAACAAACACTTTACCATTTATTTCGAATATCGTTAAAAATGAACGATTTCCCAAATCAACGTGGACCTCACAACAGAGACTCGTAATAATATCATAATCTTTAAGGGACTCAATAAATATCTTTTAATTCAATCGTTTGGCATAATCTTTTAACTTCGTAGTTTAATATATCAATCAGATAATCAAACCAATAAGGTTAATGCACAGTATCGTTTTCATAACACTTTGTTACGTTTTCAAATTATAGTATATATATGTATCTATTTACATATATTTGTTCGCGAATCGTTGAGAAAAATCGAAGGGTATTTGAATAGTTCAAGAATTTTAGGGTTCAACTTCATAGACTTTGCTTATCGTGTTGGAAACGTTAAAGATTAAGTTTAAATTTGGTCAGAAATTTCCGGGTCATCACAGTACCTCCCCGTTAAAGAAATTTCGTCCCGAAATTTGAGTGAGGTCATCATGGCTAACAATAAAAATGTTTTCATGACGAATATGTGTTGATAAATAGAATTTTTATCACCGTTGAATAATATGGATAAAAAAAAATCCAATTACTCGAAGCGTATGAGGGAAGTTATCGTAATAGAGTGAAATGGAGAATAGAGATTCGTCTTATCTCTTGACGTAGTAACGATTGATTTCCGGAATTTAAGGAATAGAAAATCTTCATAATTTAAATAAGATTTGATTCTTCGAAATTTAAGAAAATTGGGATTTCCTTTGATTAAATGCGTAATCTGCCTCGATTTCTTTGTCTGATATTTTGCTATAAATTGACCTCTTCCGTTTCATTTATTTTCACCACTCCTATAATCTTCTTCATTATTTCATACTTACAAAAGATTTGTGAAAATGCTTCATCCAGTTCTTATTCTTGATATTTTCTTGGCTATCATATCATTCATTCTTCTTTTTCATCTGCCACCAGAGGAGGTTATTTTCTTCTACTATTACCTTGGGGTTATATTGTTTTTCATTCTCCCGTGTCTTTATATTGCTATACGCATTGATATACACGGTTTGTAATTTCGGGGTTGTTTTTGGGCTTTATATTTTCCATTATATTTCGGAGCTTCATGCTTTCGTTTTCTCTTCCTGACTTTAAGTCAAGCGAATAGTGGTCCAGAATTCGTAGGTATGAATTTTGGAATGAACATAATTAATATTCTAAGAAAGAAATGGTAATGGCATAATCTAACTTGTCAAATTACCAGAATACCTCGAAAAAAACTGAATCATCAAGAAAAATATTTTCTTGATATGTTTAGAGGTTAAATAGAATGAAAGAGTTATGTAACATGGTTCATGATGAGGGTATGATCTGTGAACCTTTATCACGTTCCATTAGAAACTCAGCATGACTTACTGTAATATAATCACGTTGATCAAGTGTCATTATATTATACTAACTCATGCTTCAATTCCCAACACTACTTCAAAAACATCCATTTTTTGAAATTTTCAGAATTTAGAAACTAAAATAGTTTCTTTTATGATTTAACACAGATAGCGCGAAGAGATTAATAATTTCGGATGATAATAGTTATGAAGATATCTTCAGAAATATCGAAGATATTTATAATGAAAGATATGATAATATCTTAGAATTTCTAATATCGAAGGATGATGAAGAAGATTTGTTCGTAACGGATTTTGAGTCAGGAGCAAGGTATTCGTTAATGACTTCAGCAGATACTGAATCATTTGCATTCTTTGAAGGCAGGTTTAGTCTTTATGATTTGTCCACAGCCTCCTTCATGGTCTGCTCAATCCGTTTTCAGTTCCAAACCTTCTCTTTTTCTCAGCTTTACCACCATATTATCATCAAACTTTTGACTGTTAAGGTCGTTTACAGTTTTTGCTGCTTTATCAGCATTTTCAAAAACTTCGGAGAACTAGTTTCGCAGTTTGGGTATTTTTCAGAAACTTCACATTCGGAGTATGTAAGTTGTAACGACCCGGAAATTTTCGACCAAATTTAAACCTTATTCTCTATATACTTCCGATACGATAAGCAAAATCTGTAATATTGAGTCTAGAAAGTTTGAAATCTATTTTCGGATAATCAGTTACCTTTTGACCAAGCCTGACGATTCACGAACCTATAATTGAAAATATAAACATAGATATATATATAAATAAATACAAGGATATATATATAATAATTTGAATTAAATAAATACACTTTAACCAACTAGAACTAGAGAATACAAAATAATATATAAAATTATTAGGTTATTATCAAATGAGAATATATATATAAAATTTTTTTTAAACACAATTAATACTATATGTATGTGGTAAAATATTAAATATTTGATATTTTTATTTTATAAAATAAGTATTACATAATTAATAATAATATGTAATATTAAATGTAATTGGAGGTTTAAAAAAAATATAATTTCTATATTAATATTATTGCTTTCATTATTATTATGGTTATTAATATGTATAGATGATAAAATTATTACTATTATTATCAATAATATTATTATCATTAAAAATTATTAAAAATTATCATATTACTATTTTATCAGACTTTATTATTATTATTAGTAATATTATTATTATTAGTATTATTAGTTATTAATTGTATTATACTAGTTAATTACCAAAAAATAAGAACTTGTTTAATATTTAAGGATATATAACTATATAAATACAGATTTATATAAATACATTTATAAAATATAGATTTAGATAAAAAAAAAAAAAAAGATATAACCACGGATTTTTTTAGCACTAGATACAAAATAAATCTCTGTTCATGTCCACATCGAATCTTTTATATTTTTGTTTATATCTGATTAATTGATTCATAATATCCCGTAATTGAAGGAACTGTAAATTTTACCTCAATATAAATCTAATCTAGTGGTTAACTGATATCCTATATTTTCGCATTATCATTCACGAACCACAAAAAGCTTTAACAGCTTCCTTGTAATCGAAATTAATCAAAGAAGAATTAAGGAAACAGGTGCACTGCTTTGTTCTTACTCCTTTCTTCAAACTGGACGATTTTGTAACCAATTTCAAATTGTATGAATGCTGTAATATTAAAAACGTTCCATTTAAACTTCCTGTAGAGTTTCAATGCTCAATCTGTACTACCGAGTTCTAATTTCGAGTCAATGTATAATTTTAAAAAAAATCAAACGTGTTGATTTCAAAAAAATTGGAGTTTATCTTGATGTTTCAGATGAAATTAAAAGCCTATAAAGATTCTAGGAACGTTTTAATACATCTTCCATGTTATAACTTTAGTCTGAAACGAATTGAAAATCATAAATTGAGTTTGAGTTCAAACGATTTATATAAACCGCTGTTACAGCTATTTGTTTTCTTTTCTTTCAGTTTTAATTAATTCAAAACAAACTGTAATCGTTGTTGTTCATTATTGAATCCTAAAACTAGTTAATAACTGTTAAAAGTTGGGTTTGATCTGATTCTGGTCGATTTAAACGATGAGGAAGAAGAAGAATATGATATTATAACACGGTTTATAAGAATTAAAGGAGGAGTATAAATCAGAAAATAGGCTCTAGCCTGGATGGTTAATGGATTGTGTCGGGTTTCAAGAGGTCTCGGGTTCGAGTCCCACTTTGGGCAGTTTAATCATTTTTTTTACACTACAAGGTATAACTAATGTTATCTTTATTATTGTAACTAATATTATTACTATTATTATCATTAAAATTTACATTATAATTAAATTAGTATTATCATTAGTATTAATATTTTATCATCACTAATATTACTATAAATATTAACATTTTAATTATCATTATAATCATTATTATTATTAGAATTAATATTATTACTATCATTAATTATTATTACATGTATAGCTATTATCAATATAAAAATTATTATTTCCATTATCACCATTAAAATTATTATTATTAATTTGCTAAATAAATATTGTATACATAAGAGAAATATAATTATTACATATTATATAACTATATTAATATTTTTATAATAAATACTAGTTATTTATTTAAAATATATGAAATAAATATAGTCAATTAAGTTATTAATGAAATATATAAGTTACCAAAGTAACAATTAACAATTATATATAATTTGTTTGATTACGATTACCTGTGTTAATATAAATATAAAATTGATATAGGTTCGTGAATCCGAGGCCAACCTTATACTTGATCAACGATGTTATATGTATTTTTACTACAAAATACATTAGGTGAGTATATAGTCCCACTTTTAAACTCTAAATATTTCGGGATGAGAATACATGTATTTTATGTTTTACGTTATGGACACAAGTAACTGAAAAATATATTCTACGTTGAGTTGTACCACTGGCATACTTCCCTGTAGCTTGGTAACTGTTATTTACAGCGGTATTGTAAACGCGAATCCTGTTGATAGATCTATCGGGCCTGACAACCCCAACCGGACTGGACGACCAGTATTCAACGGTTGCACAGTACTTCGTTTCGTGACTACACTTGGTACGGTGTAGTAAGATTTCATAATAAAGGGAATATGCGACGTGATTAAATGTTAAGTATGGTTACCAAGTGCTCAACCACTTAGAATATTTTTATTAAAATGTTTATATATGAAATCTTGTGTTCCATTGTTATAACGCTGCTAGCATCAAACCTATATATCTCACCAACTTTATGTTGACGTTTTAAAGCATGTTATTCTCAGGTATGAATTAAGTCTTCCGCTGTGCATTTGCTCATGTTAAGGACATATCTTGGAATCGATCATTGCAATGGAACTAAATGTTGATGACTTCGTCCAGGAGGATTAGGACGGGTTGTTACAGTTGGTATCAGAGCGTTGGTCTTAGCGAACCAGGCCTTGCATTAGTGTGTCTAACTAGTAGCTGTTAGGATACATTAGTGAGTCTGGACTTTGACCGTGTCTACCTGTCAAAAAGTTTTGCTTATCATTTCTAGTCGTAAATTATTTGCTTATTATCCTTAGGGAATTGCCTGCTTATCATTCATAAGTCTAGACACGTCTTACTGCATTTAGTGCATCGATAGTGTATAGACAAAATTCATATCTTAGCATATCTGTTACTTTGGACTTTAGTTGACATCTTTTCAAAGATTCTCCGTAATTTACGGGATTTTGGTATTATATATACATATGTAAAGTATGTATAGAAGAGTACCAAATCTAACTTCTATAATCTATTTCATACCAAAAATTCATTTTTCCGATTATACAAGATGGATTCCGCATCTAGTTCGAATTCCTCAGATTATGACGGCTATGCCGATATGGATTTTCATTCAAGCTCCGAAGGCAGCATCACCGGAATGGATCAACCAATCTCCCATCATCTATTCTGGATGAATTGGGGGTGGGTTCGTAATATACTAAGTCACTGGAGACATGAAGAGGGTGATCCCTTCCATCCACCAAATTGCCCTCTTGGCGATGAACCTGAAGCACTTACCGGCGAACCTGTTCGAGAAACCATTTTCTCTCTCATTTCTAGAGTATCTCGTCACGATTATATACTATCCCATATTTCAGATCTTGTTCATTCGCTCACTCCAACCACCAATCATCCCGGTGTACTAGCAGAAGTTAACGAACTTCGCGCTCGCGTGACGGCTTTGGAGAATATGGTGCGAAGGTTACAAACACCAGCAGCAGCACCAGCAGCATAATCCGTACCACCATCATCAACACCGACAGTACCCATATCACCCTCAACCACAACCGCGTCGTAAACCTCAACATCACAATTTGTACCTCGGATATCAACATCACACACCTCAATATCACTATCTGTACTTCGAGTATGATCTTCGTTTTACATATCATTTTATATCGATTATCTTCGCTTTACTTATCGTTCTATCTCATTTATCTTCGTTCGACATGGTAATTATGTAATCTTTAATGTTTTAGAGATCATGTAATCAAGTATTAACGATAAATCAAAAAAAAAAAAAAAAAATTAATATCTTATTGACTCATTAGATCCATGATTACATCTGAAGAAAATATATATACAAGTATATTTTCATAAAGATTGTAATTAAAAATTCTTTCGTACAAACTGTTAATGATGAAAATATTTTAACGGGTAGGTAGTACCCGAGGAATATTTAGATCTCACATTAATAAGTTACAGTGTATATTCTTCGAATCTGATTCAACGGTTATTTGCTATCTCACCTACAATCACCGATATACGTATCTGTTCACCCCAGATTTACCATTTCCGTTTCAATTTCAAATTTGGATTTTTATCTATCAGAATCCAACAAGTGGCATAAAGAAGAAACATTGGACAAATTAAAAATTGTTAGAAACACACGAATTAACTAATTGAAATCTGTTAAGGATTCCACGCTAACTGTTCCTAGTTAACTGTTCCCAGCTAACTGTTAATTCCGTATTACATTTTATCGCAATTTAGTTTATTGTCATTTAAGTTCTGTTATTTATTTTACGCACTTTAAATAACGGGACACGTATACAAGGTTTCGACCTATCATATCGACCCATCTATATATATATTTCGGAACAACCATAGACACTCTATATGTGAATGTTGGAGTTGGCTATACAGGGTTGAGGTTGATTCCAAAATATATATATATACTTTGAGTTGTGATCGACACTGAGACTGGTACACGGGTCACGATACGTATTAGTTAATTCAAATATTATATATTTAATTTATATATGAATATATTGGATCATTGTACAATCGGACTATTGGACTGCTAACTTTGGACAATTAAAATGAATTAAAATATTGATTATAACATATGAAACTAAACTAATCTTCAAGTTTGCCACTTGATTTCATCCTAAACCTCATTTGTATCACGACGTTTACAATCCGCGTACAAACCTATCAGGATTCTTGAAAATACCTCAATCGAGAAGTTAAACCGACCGCACTTCATCTACAGAAGAAAAGATCTATACACATGAAAAACTCTTGAACCAAAAGTCATAGTTCAACACGTACCGCGACGAATTCTTTAGCATTTATTAGCAAAAACAACCTTACGATTCCTTTTCAAAGTAGCCAATTTTGTCACAGCTTCAGCAGAACAACTTCGACCTTTCATTCGAAAAAAAAGTCTTATTATAACTTTGATATATACGATTGGTTTTCCTCATCGTTACCGGGGAACCTTTCATACTCCGCCATTTTATCATCAGCATTTAATCATCTAAAAACACAATTCGCCCAAAAACACCTCGGATTGATAATCGACGATTCAGATATGACTGCATTAAATGCAGAGGAAACAGTAAAATTTTAGATGGCCTAAATGGCCAAAAGTTTGATGATAAAGAAGGGAATGTTAGGAACGCTCGATAGAAAATTTAGTGCTGAAAAAAAAAAAATGGATTGAGCTAACCGTGAAGGAAACAAAGAACAAATACAAGGAATGAACCTGCCTTCAAAGAATGCAAATGATTCAGTGTCTGTTGAAACCGTCAGTATGAACCCTACTCCTTATTCTAAACTTTTTCAGATGATATTATTCATCATCATCTTATCTTAGATATTATAAGATATCTTCATATTTTCCGCTATACATATTCTCTATATTTCTAAAGATATTTTCACAACTATTCCTATCTGCAATCATCTATCTCCCCGTAATATCTGCGTTACAACATAAAAGAAACTGTGGTAGTTTCTAAATTCTGAAATCTTCAAGTTTAAAATATGAATGTTTTGAAGCAGTGTTGGGAACTGATGCGTGAATTAGTATAATATAATGAAACTTGATCAACTTCATTATATTACAGTAAGTCATGTTGCGTTTCTAATGGAATGTGACGATTCACAGTACCATCATCATGTGCCATGTTACACGGCTCATACATTCTATCTAATCTCCAAACATATTAGGAACATATCATCTTGATAGTTCTATCTTTTCCAAGATATTCTGGAAACTTGACAAATCAAACTCGTGCCATTACCATTTCTTTCTAAGAGCATTAGCTATGTTCATTCCGAATTTCATACCTACGAATTCCGGACCATTACTCGTTTGACTCGAAGTCGGGGAGAGAACACGAAAGCATGAAGCGTTGGAAAATAATGAAGAATACAAAGGTCGATAACAACCCAGAAATTTCAAACCGTGTATATCGATGCATATAGCAATATAAAGACACGGGAGAACTAGAAACACTATAAACACAAGAATATAGTAGAAGTAAATAGATTCTTCTGGTGGTAGATGAAAAAGAAGAATAACAGATGTGAAAATTAAGAGTATATCTCAAAAAATCAGGATGGAATGGAGCATATTGGCTAATGTCTTAAAGTAGAAATTAAGGAGAAAGAATAGGATGTGAGATATGGAAATAAGGAAACGAAGGGGGTAGATTTATAGTGAAATATCCGACAGAGCAATCGAAACAGATTATTTTATTTAATCAAAGGAGATCCTGTTTCCTAAATCGCTGAAGAACCAAATCTTATTACGTAAGATTTTCTTTAAATCCCTTAAATACCGGAAATCAATAGTAACTACGTCATCGGTTGAAACGAATACATTTATTTATTCATTTCACTCTTTTGTGATAGCTTCACTCGTACGCTTCACATAATCGAATCGTTTTATCTATATCTCTCAATAATGATAAAATTCCATTATTATCCTATATTCGTCATGAAAACATTCCTATTGTTATCCATGACGACCTCTATCAAATTTCGGGGACGAAATTTCTTTAACGGGTGGGTACTGTAACGACCCGGAAATTTTCGACCAAATTTAAACCTTATTCTCTATATACTTCCGATACGATAAGCAAAATCTGTAATATTGAGTCTAGAAAGTTTGAAATCTATTTTCGGATAATCAGTTACCTTTTGACCAAGCCTGACGATTCACGAACCTATAATTGAAAATATAAACATAGATATATATATAAATAAATACAAGGATATATATATAATAATTTGAATTAAATAAATACACTTTAACCAACTAGAACTAGAGAATACAAAATAATATATAAAATTATTAGGTTATTATCAAATGAGAATATATATATAAAATTTTTTTTAAACACAATTAATACTATATGTATGTGGTAAAATATTAAATATTTGATATTTTTATTTTATAAAATAAGTATTACATAATTAATAATATGTAATATTAAATGTAATTGGAGGTTTAAAAAAAATATAATTTCTATATTAATATTATTGCTTTCATTATTATTATGGTTATTAATATGTATAGATGATAAAATTATTACTATTATTATCAATAATATTATTATCATTAAAAATTATTAAAAATTATCATATTACTATTTTATCAGACTTTATTATTATTATTAGTAATATTATTATTATTAGTATTATTAGTTATTAATTGTATTATACTAGTTAATTACCAAAAAATAAGAACTTGTTTAATATTTAAGGATATATAACTATATAAATACAGATTTATATAAATACATTTATAAAATATAGATTTAGATAAAAAAAAAAAAAAAAAGATATAACCACGGATTTTTTTAGCACTAGATACAAAATAAATCTCTGTTCATGTCCACATCGAATCTTTTATATTTTTGTTTATATCTGATTAATTGATTCATAATATCCCGTAATTGAAGGAACTGTAAATTTTACCTCAATATAAATCTAATCTAGTGGTTAACTGATATCCTATATTTTCGCATTATCATTCACGAACCACAAAAAGCTTTAACAGCTTCCTTGTAATCGAAATTAATCAAAGAAGAATTAAGGAAACAGGTGCACTGCTTTGTTCTTACTCCTTTCTTCAAACTGGACGATTTTGTAACCAATTTCAAATTGTATGAATGCTGTAATATTAAAAACGTTCCATTTAAACTTCCTGTAGAGTTTCAATGCTCAATCTGTACTACCGAGTTCTAATTTCGAGTCAATGTATAATTTAAAAAAAAAATCAAACGTGTTGATTTCAAAAAAATTGGAGTTTATCTTGATGTTTCAGATGAAATTAAAAGCCTATAAAGATTCTAGGAACGTTTTAATACATCTTCCATGTTATAACTTTAGTCTGAAACGAATTGAAAATCATAAATTGAGTTTGAGTTCAAACGATTTATATAAACCGCTGTTACAGCTATTTGTTTTCTTTTCTTTCAGTTTTAATTAATTCAAAACAAACTGTAATCGTTGTTGTTCATTATTGAATCCTAAAACTAGTTAATAACTGTTAAAAGTTGGGTTTGATCTGATTCTGGTCGATTTAAACGATGAGGAAGAAGAAGAATATGATATTATAACACGGTTTATAAGAATTAAAGGAGGAGTATAAATCAGAAAATAGGCTCTAGCCTGGATGGTTAATGGATTGTGTCGGGTTTCAAGAGGTCTCGGGTTCGAGTCCCACTTTGGGCAGTTTAATTATTTTTTTTACACTACAAGGTATAACTAATGTTATCTTTATTATTGTAACTAATATTATTACTATTATTATCATTAAAATTTACATTATAATTAAATTAGTATTATCATTAGTATTAATATTTTATCATCACTAATATTACTATAAATATTAACATTTTAATTATCATTATATTCGTTATTATTATTAGAATTAATATTATTACTATCATTAATTATTATTACATGTATAGCTATTATCAATATAAAAATTATTATTTCCATTATCACCATTAAAATTATTATTATTAATTTGCTAAATAAATATTGTATACATAAGAGAAATATAATTATTACATATTATATAACTATATTAATATTTTTATAATAAATACTAGTTATTTATTTAAAATATATGAAATAAATATAGTCAATTAAGTTATTAATGAAATATATAAGTTACCAAAGTAACAATTAACAATTATATATAATTTGTTTGATTACGATTACCTGTGTTAATATAAATATAAAATTGATATAGGTTCGTGAATCCGAGGCCAACCTTATACTTGATCAACGATGTTATATGTATTTTTACTACAAAATACATTAGGTGAGTATATAGTCCCACTTTTAAACTCTAAATATTTCGGGATGAGAATACATGTATTTTATGTTTTACGTTATGGACACAAGTAACTGAAAAATATATTCTACGTTGAGTTGTACCACTGGCATACTTCCCTGTAGCTTGGTAACTGTTATTTACAGCGGTATTGTAAACGCGAATCCTGTTGATAGATCTATCGGGCCTGACAACCCCAACCGGACTGGACGACCAGTATTCAACGGTTGCACAGTACTTCGTTTCGTGACTACACTTGGTACGGTGTAGTAAGATTTCATAATAAAGGGAATATGCGACGTGATTAAATGTTAAGTATGGTTACCAAGTGCTCAACCACTTAGAATATTTTTATTAAAATGTTTATATATGAAATCTTGTGTTCCATTGTTATAACGCTGCTAGCATCAAACCTATATATCTCACCAACTTTATGTTGACGTTTTAAAGCATGTTATTCTCAGGTATGAATTAAGTCTTCCGCTGTGCATTTGCTCATGTTAAGGACATATCTTGGAATCGATCATTGCAATGGAACTAAATGTTGATGACTTCGTCCAGGAGGATTAGGACGGGTTGTTACATAAGTCTAGAGGATAGACATTATATGTATATATAAAACTGTTGGCGTAGAATTGCTGCGAAATTCAAAATACTGATTGCTAATTCCCGGTAGTTGGTATGACAATTATTGTTACAAGATGTGGATGGTACATGATAAGGTTTCAATGAGTATTATGATTTTTTGGAAGGTCAAGGATCAATGAAGTTGTTGGTAAATTTACTGCTAATGTGGTGGAACATAAAAGGTTCCCCGGTAGCAAAAACGTATATGCCACGGTTACAATAAAGTTATTCTGAAAAGTCGAAGTTGACTGGTTGGAAGTGGGGTAAAACTGGATACTTTGAAAAGAATTGTAAGATTATTTTCGGTAAAAACAATGCTAAAGGATCTTGCACAATTTTGAAGTCAAAGTATAGCTTTGAAAGATGTAGAGATCTAAGAATGATGTCACCGGTTCAGAGTTATGACTTGGATTCTGATCCGTCAATATCAGAATATGTAATTGAATTTGTATGAAAACGATTGTATATCGTCGTGAGCATTGTTAATAATTTTTGAATCAAAGTTGAAGAATGTACAGTGTAACATATTAATTGCGAACTTATATATTTCCCGGGTATTACCTACCCGTTAAAGATTTCACAATTAATACTTTGTACAAAAGAATTTTTATTACCGTCTTTATGAAAATATATGTATGTATATTTTCTTCAGATGTAACACAGATTTAATGAGTTACTATCATATTAAGCTCATTTAATTTTTGGCTGGATTAGAAATGAATAATCTCTAAAACATTAAAGATTTCATAATCTTCGTGGAGTATTTTACTAATGTAATCAATACTTCGTTATTCAGTTTTATTGATATTTCCTCAGTGAATCATGTTGGTGCTTATGGAACTCTTGCTAACTTCGCAAGGTAAAAATGATGTTTTCTGGAAAGTTTCGAGTATATCGAAAATGAAAATGTAAAATCAATTATGTAATTGAATAATACACTTGGTTTATTATGAAATGGAATTCATTAAGTTGAAACAGAGATTGTAGTTAACAATGGTTAAGTTGTTAAGGAAGGATGTACATCATTGCATATTAGTAATATGAACTAACTGAGTAGTACCTACCAGTTAAGATTCACACGTAATAGCTTAGTACGAAAAGATTTATTTTGATTTCAAAATTCATATATATTAAATATACATAAAATTTCTTCAGGGGAAATGAGTTAATACTTCATCGGTTATTGTTGCTGGTATTTCTTGGTAACTACGGTGCGTATGACATTGATGCTCGTGGAACAGATTGTGAAGTTGAGGTTTGCGATGCGAATATTGTTGGTGGTGGTAATGGTACTGTTGGTGTTGTTGTCGGTGGTACTGTTTATGCCGGTGATGCTGCTGGTGCTTGTAACCTTTACACCATATTCTCCAAAGCCACTACCAGAGCACGAAGCTCGTTGACTTCTTCTACTACACCAGGATGACTGGCGGTTCGGACGAGCGGATGAATAAGATCCAGAATTTAAGAGAGTATATGATCATGACGAGATATTCTGGAGATGAGAGAGAAAATGGTGTCTCGAACAGGTTCGCCGGTAAGTGCTTCAGGTTCTTCGCCAAGAGGGCAATGTGGTGGATGGAAGGGATCGCCTTCTTCTTGTCTCCAATAATTAAGTAGGCTACGAACCCATCCCCAATTCATCTAGAATAGATGATGGCTAATTGGTTGATCCATTCTGGTTACACTGTCTTCGGAATTCAGGTAAATATCCATATCGGAATAGCTGTCGGAGTTTAAGGAATTTGAACTAGATACGGGATCCATCTTGTATAATTAGAGAGATGATTTTTGATATGAAATAGATTATAGAATTTAGATTGGTACTCTTCAATACATAATTTACATATGTATATATAATACCAAAATTCCATAAATCACGGCGGAATTTTTGGAAGATGTCAGGAAAAGTTTACAGTAACAGATACGCTAAGATATGAATTAGCAGATACGCTAAGAAACGAATTTTTTCTATACACTATTCATGCAATCAATGCAGTAAAACGTGTCTAGACTAAGAATGATAATCAGGTAATTTCCGAAAAAAATGATAAGCAAAACTTTTGACATGCAGACACGGTCGAAGTCCAGACTTACTAATGCATCCTAACAACTATCAGTTAGACACACTCATGCAAGACCTGGTTCGCTAGGACCAACGCTCTGATACCAACTGTGACAATCGCTCCAAATTCATATGGACGAACACATCATTCATAGATTTCATTGCGAGGTATTTGACCTCTATATGATACGTTTTGTAAACATTGCATTCTTTTGAAAAGGCACACCATAAATGAATATTTAAATCAAAGGTTTTCGACATCTGATGATATCTACATATAGACAATCACCGTAAATAATAGTTTACAATGGTACTTCCGTTGACAATGCAGTCAAAATAAGATACATGGTGATAATTTGGTGAATGCAATGTTTCCTTGAAAAATATTGTGATGACCCGGGAATTTCTGATCAAATTTAAACTTTAATCTTTATATGTTTCCAACACGATAAGCAAAGTTTGTAATATTGAAGTCTCATAAACATTGAACTGTGTTCATGCATACATTCTACCTTTGAACTACTTATGTGGATTCAGTAAACCTTTGACCATTACCGACGATTCACGAACAATTAATTGTAATTGAATAGGTGTGTATATATATATAGTTATAAATATTATTATAAGAATGATTAAAGAGTATAATTTAGTTGTAATTTAAATGTCATTAGTTATTGTGATTAAAAATATCATTATTAATATCATTATTAATAATTATCATTATCCATGTTATTAATATTATTTATTCATCATCATTATTAAATTAAAATAAGTATTATTATAAAACTATCATTTATATTTTTATTACTAATATTATCATTATTAAAAATTATGATCTTAGTTATTAATATAAGTATTAATAATATTAGT
The DNA here is from genome assembly GCF_046630445.1 of Rutidosis leptorrhynchoides. NCBI lineage: Eukaryota > Viridiplantae > Streptophyta > Magnoliopsida > Asterales > Asteraceae > Rutidosis > Rutidosis leptorrhynchoides. The sequence goes on along the minus strand of NC_092334.1, from coordinate 428,469,094 downwards.
ATTATTTTGATATTATTATCATTATTAGTATCTTTATTATAAATTCTATTATTATTACAAATTTATTAACAAGTATTATAATTAACTACACATTTATTAACTACTAATATTATGTTTAAAGAATCAAATATTGTTACACATCACAATCTGATATTTTTTTTTGTTCTTTCTTCTTGATTGATATTCCTGTCTGATTACTTCCTACACGTCCATATCACTCGTACAAATCCGTTAGCTATCCCTATCTTCTTTATATTTTTTTGTTGTCTTCTCTTTGGCTGGAATAAGATTGTCGACTGCAACCAATCTATACAACAAACAATCAATTTTGTTACAGCGTGACTCAAACAAGACCCATTTACAAACTCATCATCATTATCAACTACAAACCACGTTCACACCATAAAATCAATTTCTCTCTCTCTCTCTCTCTCTCTCTCTATATATATATATATATATATATATATATATATATATATATATATATATATATATATATATATATATATATATATATATACACGTACATACTAAAGATATACATTTACATACCTTTTGTAAATCGAAAACCATCCCGTCTTTAAGAAAACCACTCTATCTCTCTCTTTTCTCTTCATTTTCTCTCTTCTATTCTTGACCAAAGAACCACCTTGCACCACCCTTTACCAAGGACCACTTGCAAGTCGTTGTTACAGCTGCTCTTTTGTGTTTTCTCTACTGTACGAAACCGTTTACAAACCACAAGCCTATTGTCATTTCTACTGCCATGCTAGCTCTGTTTTATATTCGATTTAACCCACAAACAGCTGCCAATCTTCATCAAAATTTAACCCATTTAACCAATAAACCTACTGAAAGGACCCGTTCATATACATTATAAACGATTCACAATAGTTGATTACATTGCGAGGTATTTGACCTCTATATGATACATTTTACAAACATTGCATTCGTTTTTAAAAGACAATCTTTCTTTACATCAAAAATTGACAGGCATGCATACCATTTCATAATATCCACTATCCAACTATAAATTGATTTAATAATAATCTTTGATGAACTCAATGACTCGAATGCAACGTTCTTCGAAATATGCTATGAAAGACTCCAAGTAATATCTTTAAAATGAGCAAATGCACAGCGGAAGATTTCTTTAACACCTGAGAATAAACATGCTTTAAAGTGTCAACCAAAAGGTTGGTGAGTTTATTAGTTTATCATAATCATTTATTTCCATCATTTTAATAGACCACAAGAATTTCATTTCCAGTTCTCATAAATATACGTCCCATGCATAGAGACAAAAATAATCATTCATATGGTGAACACCTGGTAACCGACATTAACAATATGCATATAAGAATATCCCCTATCATTCCGGGATCCTCCTTCGGACATGATATAAATTTCGAAGTACTAAAGCATCCGGTACTTTGGATGGGGTTTGTTAGGCCCAATAGATCTATCTTTAGGATTCGCGTCAATTAGGGTGTTTGTTCTCTAATTCTTAGATTATCAGACTTTAATAAAAAGGGGCATATTCGATTTCGATAATTCAACCATAGAATGTAGTTTCAATTACTTGTGTCTATTTCGTCAAACATTTATAAAAGCGCATGTATTCTCAGTCCCAAAAATATAAAGGGTAAAAAGGCAAATGAAACTCACCATACTGTATTTCGTAGTAAAAATACATATAACGTCATTGAACAAGTGCAAGGTTGGCCTCGGATTCACGAACCTATATTAATTATATATATTTATATGTTGGTCAATATTTGTATAGCAATTTAGGTCAGGTCATAGTGTAATCCTATCCTATAGCTCGAGTCTGACTCTACAGTATAGTAACATGTTATATTACTCATGCTCAATTAAGATTCTAGTAAAAGGTGACGTGTGAAACAACGTAACACAAATGGTTTCATAATCATAAAATAGTATTTTAGTTTTTTTTTTTTTTTTTTTTTTTTTGAGAAAATCAACAAAAAAAGTTAACTGAAAAGTTAACAGGAAAAGTCAAAGTTCAAAGTCAAAAGTCACAGGTTAAAGTCAAAAGTCAAAGGTCAAAGTAAAAATGAGGTCGCATGCAAATATATAATAACTTATACAAAAATGATTTTCGGTCAAACATGACTAAACGGGTCACTTCAGCTATTTTTAGAAAAATTATCGGAACTCCGATTGATAAACGGCCAAAGATAAAAGTTATACATTACCAAAAAGATTAAGCATAAATATTACAGAAGTAAACTAAACCTAGACAACTCGTAGTTGCCAACGCGTTTTCGGCATTTCAAAGTTAATTTTTCAGCTTTAATAAATTTACAAAAGTGACCGAGTAGCCTACTTTGGAGATTTTTAGAAAATTCCTCAAAACTCGTATTGACAAACGGTCAAAGCCTGCAAATTCTCGTTACCACAAAGATATAACATGATTTTTGGCAAGAGTAAACACATATCAGGCCGACCATGACAACTGATACAAAACTGACATTTTTAAATAAAAAAATTTCAGCTCTTTTTAGAATTTTAAAATGTGACCAAACCGTCAACTTTGATGATTTTTAGAAAAATCGTCGAGACTCGAATTGACAAACGGATAGAGTCGTTTGTTAGACCTTACAGCAAAGAATTCAGTGGTATTTTTTTATATATGAAACAACGCAGATCAGCGAGAATTTCAGTTCCCGTTTCGACATTTCATCAAAATTTGCAAAACTTCTTTTGTCCATAACTTGACAACCGTTCAACGAAACGAGACGTGCTTTATATGAAAATTCATCTACTCGACGAGTAGAATCCAAATAACCACTTTTTATAACCCAGAAAATTAGTTCACTAATTATCATCAGCAATTTTAATTACGAAATTAATTATGCAATTTGTTTATTTCATAACTTTCTAACCGTTACTTGGATTCAAGTGATTCTTAAACCAAAATTCAACTATTTTTCGCTAGCTTTCCAACGACATGCATATCTTATACCTTATCTCAATCGTATATGTAACTAATTCAGTAATCAACATAACCTATCTAATGGCAATATCAAAAGTACAAGCATGCATAATCCTATATACTCGAGCACTAGTCAGGGATACACTATTAGTATGTAAAAATTAAATTATGAGTACTCACATATCAATATTGAGATTCAATATTGCAGGAAAGGTACGTAAACGCAACGGAGATGATAAACACTATATTGACCTCACGAGCATACCCATGAACCATACTCAATCACCTCCATAGCTATAACCCATAATTTCCTTAATCCTATCCCACTTGAAAAAACAACTTCGAAATCACTCGGACAGCACTCCGTCGTAATATTTTATGTATACTAATAATATCTTGAGATAATACGGAGTAAATATATATATGTAAATCGATTGAGAGAGTTTAGAGAAAACTATTTTCAAGTTTCTATGAAATAATGAAACCTATTGAATTCTATTTATAATAGATTTTTGAATTATTAAAGTGAATTATTAAAGTATGAATTATTAAAGTGAATTATTAAAGTATGAATTATTAAAGTGAATTATTAAAGTATGAATTATTAAAGTGAATTATTAAAGTATGAATTATTAAAGTTAAAGTAAAGTAAAAATAAAGTAAAGGTAAAGTTTAAGTATAGTAAAAGTATAAAACTATGTACGTATAATACGCGTATAAATATATATAATATTAATTTAAATCGTTATATATATTTAATAAAATAAAATATAAATATCGTTATCTTTATCATACTAGTTAAGTAATGAGTTGTCAAAAGTGGTTCTAGATATTTATAAAAGTTATATACGTTTTAATAATAAAGTTCTTTTTAAACTGAAAACGTTTTTGTACGTTTGAAACTAAATAGATTAATCGAGTCTTTATGAGATTCAGTCTTCCACTATCCTTTGTCTAGTTCTCAATGATTGACAATTTGTTCATATTTATAAATCACTTTACCATTTTCCGAATATTGTTAAAATGAAAAGATTTCTCAAATCAACGTGGGCCTTTCAACAGAGACTTGTAATCATAAATCAATATATCTGATAATTCAATCATTTGATCGTATCTTCTAATTCCATTGATAAACATTTTGAAACAGATACAATCATATAAAGTATTTAATCTAATATTTTGTTTACGTTTCAAGTCATAATATATATACACATATACATATATAATCATATTTGTTTAATGGTTCGTGAATCGTTGGAACTTGGTCGAGGTTGAATGAATGTATGAACATAGTTTAAAATTTTTGAAATTTAACTTAACAAATATTGCTTATCGTGTCGGAAACATATAAAGATTAAAGTTTAAATTTGGTTGGAAATTTCCGGGTTGTCACAGTACCTACCCGTTAAAGAAATTTCGTCCCGAAATTTGAGTGGAAAGGTCGTGAATGATAATAAGTATGTTTTCATGATGCATACGGGCTGAAAATTAGAGTTTTATCATCAGCGAATAATTTGGATAAACAATCCATTTATATGAAGAGTACAAATGAAGCTAACATAGAAGAGTGAAATGAGTAAGTGTAGATTCATCTTATCATTTGACGTAGATATGATTGATTCCCAGATTTTAAGGGATTTGAAGAAAATCTTCTTAATAAGATTTGACTCTCCGGTAATCAAGGGATTTAGGATCCGCTTTAAATGCGATCGTCCATTTTAATTGTTCTGTCGAAGATTTTCTTATAAATTCACCTCCTTCGTTTCCTTACAACTCACACCATCTGTTGATGCATTTTATGCAAGTCCCTAGACATCTACCCACGTCCATTGCAGGTACAACAGTTTACAGGCCACCATGATTGCTCGTTATTATCCTATCTGTATTTGTATGTGGTTACAGGAACTGCAGGAACGAGATTTAGATGTTTGACTATGTTAGACTTAGTCAGACGAACGAGTGAAGCCTCACTAGTACGGCTGACAGGCTCATACGCATGGTTGATGCTGAGCTAAGTCACAATTACAACCTAAATGATAAGACACGAGTGAGTGATCACCCGTACGGTTGATGAAGCCAACTCGTACGTGTGATGAATGAATCGTATGGGTGTGTCAACAGCAGGGGTATATAAAGTCTTATGTTCTTCATTTTAGGTTAAGCCTCTCATTTGTTACACACACTCAGATCTAGTGAGCTCCTTCGATTCTCTCTCAGTCCAAATCACCCAGGTGGTGAATAATAGCTCTAGGTGTTGATCTAATCACACTTGATTTAGTTGTGGTTTGACTAAATTAATCAAAAAAAAAACTTAAACTATTCACTAGAGGGTTTGATTCACTTATTCTGCCATTGTGTGAGTTAAATCTATTGATTTCTAAGTTCCTAGTCATGTTTCATCACCTTCTATTCTTTCTCCCTCAACTCATATTTTAAAGTATTCATCAATATGCTCCATCCAGTTCTGATTCTCGATATACTTCTAACTTTCATATCGGTCATTCTTCTTTTTTTCATCTACCGCCGGAAGAATCTATTTACTTCTACTATACTCTTGGGTTTATAGTGTTCCTAGTTCTCATGTGTCTTTATATTGCTATATGCATCGATATATATGGTTTGTAATTTCTGGTTTGTCGTTGGGCTTTATATGTTCCCTTATATTTCAAAGTCTCTGCTTCTGTCTTCTATAATCATTATCATTCACAGTTAATGCTCTCTTTTATTTGCTGCAATTTATACCCCAATTTCTATTTCGGAGTTTTGTCCTTTCGTTTCTTCTTCTTGCGATTAAGCACCGCTTGTAATGGTCCAGAATTCACAGATACGAATTTCGAAATGAACATTGTTAATGTTCTAGGAAGGAAATTGTGATGGCACGATCTTGACTTGTCAAATTACTAAAATACCTTGGAAAAGGCCGAATCATCAAGAAATATTTTCTTGATATTTTAGAGGTTAAATAGAATACAAGAGTCGTATAACATGGCACATGATGATGTTATGATCTGTGAATCATCACGTTCCATTTAGAAACTCAGCATGACTTACTGTAATATAATCACATTGATCAAGTGTCATTATATTATACTAATTCATGCTTCAGTTCCCAACACTACTTCAAAATATTTCTATTTTAAACTTGAATGTTTCAGAATTTAGAAACTAAAATAGTTTCTTTTATGATGTAATACAGATAGCGCGAAGAGGTAAATGATTTCAAATAAGAAAAATTAAGAAAATATCTTCAGAAATATGGAGGATATTTATAATGAAAGATATGATGATATTTTAGAATTTCTAATATCAGAGGATGATGAAGAATATTGTCCGCAAGGGTTTAGAGTCAGGAGCAAGGTATTCGTTAATGACTTCAGCAGATACTGAATTATTTGGATCCTTTGAAGTCAGGTTCAGTCTTTGTAATTTGTCCACAGCCTCCTTCCTACTTTGCTCAATCCGTTTTCCAGTTCCAAGACTTCTCTTTTTCTGCGCTTTGCCAGCACACCTATTCATTATCATCAAACTTTTACTGTTAAGGTCGTTTATAGTTTTTTTTTTGCTTCTTCATCAGTATTTTTCCATTTTCGGAGAACCAATTCGTAGTTCGAAGTGTTTTTCAGAATCTTCACATTCAAATTAAGTCCAGAAGATAGACGTTATATATACACATATAACTGTTGGCGTAGACATGCTGCGAGATTTCAAAATACTGATTGCTAATTCCCAATGATTCGTATGGAAATTCTCATTACAAGATGCGAATGAGTAAATGATGGGGTTTCAATGAATAATTATAATGACATTTTGGAGAGGCTAAAGTCAAAGGGTAATGAAGTTGTTGATACATCTGTTAATAATGTGGTGGAATGTAAAAGGTTCCCTGGTAACGATGGTGTATATCTCAAGGTTATAATAAGGTTAGTCTGACTGAAAAGTCGAAGTTGACTTGCTGGAGCTGTGACAAAACTGGCTACTTTGAATAGGAGTCGCAAAGTTATTTTTGCTAATAAATGCTAAAGAATCTGACGCGGATACGTTGTTTAAACTTTTACTTTGGTTTCAAGAGTTTTTCAGGTACATAACTGTGGGTAACATGTGGTTGGATCATCATCTCGATTGCTCATCATTCGAAGTGTCTTCAGAAATTTTCGAAGGGTTTGAACACAGATTGTAATCGTTAACATACATTTGATGTTCTAACACAGTTTTGAAGTCAAAATATAGCTTGTGAAAGATGTAAGGATCTAAGAGTGATGATTTTGGTCATATCTCAAGTTGAATTTTTGAGATTTCAAAATCAGAATATGTAATTAAATTTTGAATGAGTATGGTTGTTTTGATTTCTATAAAAGAATGTATATTGTTGTGAAAGTAGGGAGTATAATGGATGATTTGCTGAATCAGATTCGAAGAATGTAATATATTAATTGTGAATTTATATATCTCTCGGGTATTACCTACCCGTTAAAAAAAATTCACAATTAATATTTTGTACAAAAGAATTTTATTACAGTCTTTATGAAAATATATGTATGTATATTTTCTTCAGATGTAACATAGATTTAATGAGTTAATGTTAAATTAAACTCATTTGATTTACGGTTGAAACTAGAATTGAATAATCCCTAAAGGCTTTAAAAAGTACATAACTTTTACGCAGTATTTCTTTAATGACATTGAAATTATTAATCAATACTTCGTTATTTGTTGATGTATGATGTTCGGTTCGTGGAATTCTTGTGAATTTCGCAAAGTACGAATGATGTTATCTGAAAAGTTTCGGGTACATCGATGATGAAAGTGTAAAATCAAATATATACCTGATTTATTATGAATTGGAATTTGTTGAATTGCGACAGAGATTGTAGTTAACGCTGGTTAAGTTGCGGCCGAAGGACGTACATTATTGCATATTTGTAATATGAATTAACCGAGTAGTTAAGATTCACACACAATAGCTTAGCATGGAAAGATTTATTTTTATTTCAAAATATATAAAATATACATATAATTTCTTCAAAGGGAATGAGTTAATTCTTCATAACTCGTTGATACAATATACGGGTTATTGATTCGTAATGATGTCCATAGTGATTCTTGAGCTGGCGGAGTTTGTGATGTTATAGGTGTTGTTGATTCTGATGTTGACTGTACTGATGATGCTGGTGACGCTGACGGTACTGTTGATGCTGTTGGTAAAACAAGTTTAGCTTGTTAATCACACACCATTTTTGTCAGGGTTTCTACTCTTCCTTCTATCATTTTGGTTCGCTTAACTGATTTATGGTTAGGGCTAGATTAGATAATCTCTAAGACTTTAGAGATTACATAATCTGCGCGGAATGTTTCTCCAATGAAGTTATGAATTAATACTTCGTCGGTTATTGTTGTTGGTATTCCTTGGTATCTACAGGGCGTATGACATTGGTGCTCGTGGGACATTGTGTAAAGTTGAGGTTTACGACGTGGTTGTGGTTGGGGTGGTAATGGTACTATTGGCGTTGATGATGGTGTTACTGGTTATGCTGCTGATGCTGTTGCTGGTGTTTGTAATCTCTGCACCATATTTTCCAAAGCCACTACCTGAGCGCGAAGCTCGTTGACTTCTTCTATTACACCGGGGTGATTGTCGGTTCGGACGAGCGGATAAATAAAATCTAAAATTTGATGTAATATATAATCGTGACGAGATACTCTGGAAATGAGCGAGAAAATGGTGTTTCGGACAGGTTCGCCGGTAAGTGCTTCAGGTTCTTCGTCAAGAGGGCAATGTGGTGGATGGAAGGGATCACCTTCTTCTTGTCTCCAATGATTGAGGAGGCTACGAACCTATCCCCAATTCATCCAGAATAGGTGATGACTGATTGGTTGATCTATTCCGGTCACACTGCTTTCGGAGATGGAGTGGGATTCCATTTCGAAATCCGAGGAACTTGAATTAATGATGAATTCCATTTCGTACGATTGAATAAGGATTTTTTCGGTTATCGGATGGTATTCTAATTACATAGAATATCCATATATATAGAACAAAAGATTTCGTAAATTACGGAGGAATTTACGGGATATATCAGGCAACGTTTACAGTAATAGATACGCTAAGATATGATTTAGCAGATACGCTAAGATATGAATTTTTGTCTATACACTATTCATGCAATCAATGCAGCAAGACGTGTCTTAGACTAAAAATGATAAGCAGGTAATTTCCTGAGGATGATAAGTAGTTAATTTTTGACACAAAATGATAAGCAAAACTATTGACATGTAGACACGGTCGAAGTCCAGACTCACTAATGCATCCTATCGACTTATCTGTTAGACACACTAATGCAGACCTGGTTCGCTAAGACCACCGCTCTGATACCAACTGAAAGGACCCGTTCATATACATTATAAACGATTCACAATAGTTGATTACATTGCGAGGTATTTGACCTCTATATGATACATTTTACAAACATTGCATTCGTTTTTAAAAGACAATCTTTCTTTACATCAAAAATTGACAGGCATGCATACCATTTCATAATATCCACTATCCAACTATAAATTGATTTAATAATAATCTTTGATGAACTCAATGACTCGAATGCAACGTTCTTCGAAATATGCTATGAAAGACTCCAAGTAATATCTTTAAAATGAGCAAATGCACAGCGGAAGATTTCTTTAACACCTGAGAATAAACATGCTTTAAAGTGTCAACCAAAAGGTTGGTGAGTTTATTAGTTTATCATAATCATTTATTTCCATCATTTTAATAGACCACAAGAATTTCATTTCCAGTTCTCATAAATATACGTCCCATGCATAGAGACAAAAATAATCATTCATATGGTGAACACCTGGTAACCGACATTAACAATATGCATATAAGAATATCCCCTATCATTCCGGGATCCACCTTCGGACATGATATAAATTTCGAAGTACTAAAGCATCCGGTACTTTGGATGGGGTTTGTTAGGCCCAATAGATCTATCTTTAGGATTCGCGTCAATTAGGGTGTCTGTTCCCTAATTCTTAGATTACCAGACTTTAATAAAAAGGGGCATATTCGATTTCGATAATTCAACCATAGAATGTAGTTTCAATTACTTGTGTCTATTTCGTCAAACATTTATAAAAGCGCATGTATTCTCAGTCCCAAAAATATAAAGGGTAAAAAGGCAAATGAAACTCACCATACTGTATTTCGTAGTAAAAATACATATAACGTCATTGAACAAGTGCAAGGTTGGCCTCGGATTCACGAACCTATATTAATTATATATATTTATATGTTGGTCAATATTTGTATAGCAATTTAGGTCAGGTCATAGTGTAATCCTATCCTATAGCTCGAGTCTGACTCTACAGTATAGTAACATGTTATATTACTCATGCTCAATTAAGATTCTAGTAAAAGGTGACGTGTGAAACAACGTAACACAAATGGTTTCATAATCATAAAATAGTATTTTAGTTTTTTTTTTTTTTTTTTTTGTTTTTTTTTTTGAGAAAATCAACAAAAAAAGTTAACTGAAAAGTTAACAGGAAAAGTCAAAGTTCAAAGTCAAAAGTCAAAGGTTAAAGTCAAAAGTCAAAGGTCAAAGTAAAAATGAGGTCGCATGCAAATATATAATAACTTATACAAAAATGATTTTCGGTCAAACATGACTAAACGGGTCACTTCAGCTATTTTTAGAAAAATTATCGGAACTCCGATTGATAAACGGCCAAAGATAAAAGTTATACATTACCAAAAAGATTAAGCATAAATATTACAGAAGTAAACTAAACCTAGACAACTCGTAGTTGCCAACGCGTTTTCGGCATTTCAAAGTTAATTTTTCAGCTTTAATAAATTTACAAAAGTGACCGAGTAGCCTACTTTGGAGATTTTTAGAAAATTCCTCAAAACTCGTATTGACAAACGGTCAAAGCCTGCAAATTCTCGTTACCACAAAGATATAACATGATTTTTGGCAAGAGTAAACACATATCAGGCCGACCATGACAACTGATACAAAACTGACATTTTTAAATAAAAAAATTTCAGCTCTTTAGAATTTTAAAATGTGACCAAACCGTCAACTTTGATGATTTTTAGAAAAATCGTCGAGACTCGAATTGACAAACGGATAGAGTCGTTTGTTAGACCTTACAGCAAAGAATTCAGTGGTATTTTTTTATATATGAAACAACGCAGATCAGCGAGAATTTCAGTTCCCGTTTCGACATTTCATCAAAATTTGCAAAACTTCTTTTGTCCATAACTTGACAACCGTTCAACGAAACGAGACGTGCTTTATATGAAAATTCATCTACTCGACGAGTAGAATCCAAATAACCACTTTTTATAACCCAGAAAATTAGTTCACTAATTATCATCAGCAATTTTAATTACGAAATTAATTATGCAATTTGTTTATTTCATAACTTTCTAACCGTTACTTGGATTCAAGTGATTCTTAAACCAAAATTCAACTATTTTTCGCTAGCTTTCCAACGACATGCATATCTTATACCTTATCTCAATCGTATATGTAACTAATTCAGTAATCAACATAACCTATCTAATGGCAATATCAAAAGTACAAGCATGCATAATCCTATATACTCGAGCACTAGTCAGGGATACACTATTAGTATGTAAAAATTAAATTATGAGTACTCACATATCAATATTGAGATTCAATATTGCAGGAAAGGTACGTAAACGCAACGGAGATGATAAACACTATATTGACCTCACGAGCATACCCATGAACCATACTCAATCACCTCCATAGCTATAACCCATAATTTCCTTAATCCTATCCCACTTGAAAAAACAACTTCGAAATCACTCGGACAGCACTCCGTCGTAATATTTTATGTATACTAATAATATCTTGAGATAATACGGAGTAAATATATATATGTAAATCGATTGAGAGAGTTTAGAGAAAACTATTTTCAAGTTTCTATGAAATAATGAAACCTATTGAATTCTATTTATAATAGATTTTTGAATTATTAAAGTGAATTATTAAAGTATGAATTATTAAAGTGAATTATTAAAGTATGAATTATTAAAGTGAATTATTAAAGTATGAATTATTAAAGTGAATTATTAAAGTATGAATTATTAAAGTTAAAGTAAAGTAAAAATAAAGTAAAGGTAAAGTTTAAGTATAGTAAAAGTATAAAACTATGTACGTATAATACGCGTATAAATATATATAATATTAATTTAAATCGTTATATATATTTAATAAAATAAAATATAAATATCGTTATCTTTATCATACTAGTTAAGTAATGAGTTGTCAAAAGTGGTTCTAGATATTTATAAAAGTTATATACGTTTTAATAATAAAGTTCTTTTTAAACTGAAAACGTTTTTGTACGTTTGAAACTAAATAGATTAATCGAGTCTTTATGAGATTCAGTCTTCCACTATCCTTTGTCTAGTTCTCAATGATTGACAATTTGTTCATATTTATAAATCACTTTACCATTTTCCGAATATTGTTAAAATGAAAAGATTTCTCAAATCAACGTGGGCCTTTCAACAGAGACTTGTAATCATAAATCAATATATCTGATAATTCAATCATTTGATCGTATCTTCTAATTCCATTGATAAACATTTTGAAACAGATACAATCATATAAAGTATTTAATCTAATATTTTGTTTACGTTTCAAGTCATAATATATATACACATATACATATATAATCATATTTGTTTAATGGTTCGTGAATCGTTGGAACTTGGTCGAGGTTGAATGAATGTATGAACATAGTTTAAAATTCTTGAAATTTAACTTAACAAATATTGCTTATCGTGTCGGAAACATATAAAGATTAAAGTTTAAATTTGGTTGGAAATTTCCGGGTTGTCACAGTACCTACCCGTTAAAGAAATTTCGTCCCGAAATTTGAGTGGAAAGGTCGTGAATGATAATAAGTATGTTTTCATGATGCATACGGGCTGAAAATTAGAGTTTTATCATCAGCGAATAATTTGGATAAACAATCCATTTATATGAAGAGTACGAATGAAGCTAACATAGAAGAGTGAAATGAGTAAGTGTAGATTCATCTTATCATTTGACGTAGATATGATTGATTCCCAGATTTTAAGGGATTTGAAGAAAATCTTCTTAATAAGATTTGACTCTCCGGTAATCAAGGGATTTAGGATCCGCTTTAAATGCGATCGTCCATTTTAATTGTTCTGTCGAAGATTTTCTTATAAATTCACCTCCTTCGTTTCCTTACAACTCACACCATCTGTTGATGCATTTTATGCAAGTCCCTAGACATCTACCCACGTCCATTGCAGGCACAACAGTTTACAGGCCACCATGATTGCTCGTTATTATCCTATCCGTATTTGTATGTGGTTACAGGAACTGCAGGAACGAGATTTAGATGTTTGACTATGTTAGACTTAGTCAGACGAACGAGTGAAGCCTCACTAGTACGGCTGACAGGCTCATACGCATGGTTGATGCTGAGCTAAGTCACAATTACAACCTAAATGATAAGACACGAGTGAGTGATCACCCGTACGGTTGATGAAGCCAACTCGTACGTGTGATGAATGAATCGTATGGGTGTGTCAACAGCAGGGGTATATAAAGTCTTATGTTCTTCATTTTAGGTTAAGCCTCTCATTTGTTACACACACTCAGATCTAGTGAGCTCCTTCGATTCTCTCTCAGTCCAAATCACCCAGGTGGTGAATAATAGCTCTAGGTGTTGATCTAATCACACTTGATTTAGTTGTGGTTTGACTAAATTAATCAAAAAAAAAAACTTAAACTATTCACTAGAGGGTTTGATTCACTTATTCTGCCATTGTGTGAGTTAAATCTATTGATTTCTAAGTTCCTAGTCATGTTTCATCACCTTCTATTCTTTCCCCCTCAACTCATATTTTAAAGTATTCATCAATATGCTCCATCCAGTTCTGATTCTCGATATACTTCTAACTTTCATATCGGTCATTCTTCTTTTTTTCATCTACCGCCGGAAGAATCTATTTACTTCTACTATACTCTTGGGTTTATAGTGTTCCTAGTTCTCATGTGTCTTTATATTGCTATATGCATCGATATATATGGTTTATAATTTCTGGTTTGTCGTTGGGCTTTATATGTTCCCTTATATTTCAAAGTCTCTGCTTCTGTCTTCTATAATCATTATCATTCACAGTTAATGCTCTCTTTTATTTGCTGCAATTTATACCCCAATTTCTATTTCGGAGTTTTGTCCTTTCGTTTCTTCTTCTTGCGATTAAGCACCGCTTGTAATGGTCCAGAATTCACAGATACGAATTTCGAAATGAACATTGTTAATGTTCTAGGAAGGAAATTGTGATGGCACGATCTTGACTTGTCAAATTACTAAAATACCTTGGAAAAGGCCGAATCATCAAGAAATATTTTCTTGATATTTTAGAGGTTAAATAGAATACAAGAGTCGTATAACATGGCACATGATGATGTTATGATTAGTGAATCATCACGTTCCATTTAGAAACTCAGCATGACTTACTGTAATATAATCACATTGATCAAGTGTCATTATATTATACTAATTCATGCTTCAGTTCCCAACACTACTTCAAAATATTCCTATTTTAAACTTGAATGTTTCAGAATTTAGAAACTAAAATAGTTTCTTTTATGATGTAATACAGATAGCGCGAAGAGGTAAATGATTTCAAATAAGAAAAATTAAGAAAATATCTTCAGAAATATGGAGGATATTTATAATGAAAGATATGATGATATTTTAGAATTTCTAATATCAGAGGATGATGAAGAATATTGTCCGCAAGGGTTTAGAGTCAGGAGCAAGGTATTCGTTAATGACTTCAGCAGATACTAAATTATTTGGATCCTTTGAAGTCAGGTTCAGTCTTTGTAATTTGTCCACAGCCTCCTTCCTACTTTGCTCAATCCGTTTTCCAGTTCCAAGACTTCTCTTTTTCTGCGCTTTGCCAGCACACCTATTCATTATCATCAAACTTTTACTGTTAAGGTCGTTTATAGTTTTTTTTTTGCTGCTTCATCAGTATTTTTCCATTTTCGAAGAACCAATTCGTAGTTCGAAGTGTTTTTCAGAATCTTCACATTCAAACTAAGTCCAGAAGATAGACGTTATATATACACATATAACTGTTGGCGTAGACATGCTGCGAGATTTCAAAATACTGATTGCTAATTCCCAATGATTCGTATGGAAATTCTCATTTCAAGATGCGAATGAGTAAATGATGGGGTTTCAATGAATAATTATAATGACATTTTGGAGAGGCTAAAGTCAAAGGGTAATGAAGTTGTTGATACATCTGTTAATAATGTGGTGGAATGTAAAAGGTTCCCTGGTAACGATGGTGTATATCTCAAGGTTATAATAAGGTTAGTCTGACTGAAAAGTCGAAGTTGACTTGCTGGAGCTGTGACAAAACTGGCTACTTTGAATAGGAGTCGCAAAGTTATTTTTGCTAATAAATGCTAAAGAATCTGACGCGGATACGTTGTTTAAACTTTTACTTTGGTTTCAAGAGTTTTTCAGGTACATAACTGTGGGTAACATGTGGTTGGATCATCATCTCGATTGCTCATCATTCGAAGTGTCTTCAGAAATTTTCGAAGGGTTTGAACACAGATTGTAATCGTTAACATACATTTGATGTTCTAACACAGTTTTGAAGTCAAAATATAGCTTGTGAAAGATGTAAGGATCTAAGAGTGATGATTTTGGTCATATCTCAAGTTGAATTTTTGAGATTTCAAAATCAGAATATGTAATTAAATTTTGAATGAGTATGGTTGTTTTGATTTCTATAAAAGAATGTATATTGTTGTGAAAGTAGGGAGTATAATGGATGATTTGCTGAATCAGATTCGAAGAATGTAATATATTAATTGTGAATTTATATATCTCTCGGGTATTACCTACCCGTTAAAAAAAATTCACAATTAATATTTTGTACAAAAGAATTTTATTACAGTCTTTATGAAAATATATGTATGTATATTTTCTTCAGATGTAACATAGATTTAATGAGTTAATGTTAAATTAAACTCATTTGATTTACGGTTGAAACTAGAATTGAATAATCCCTAAAGGCTTTAAAAAGTACATAACTTTTACGCAGTATTTCTTTAATGACATTGAAATTATTAATCAATACTTCGTTATTTGTTGATGTATGATGTTCGGTTCGTGGAATTCTTGTGAATTTCGCAAAGTACGAATGATGTTATCTGAAAAGTTTCGGGTACATCGATGATGAAAGTGTAAAATCAAATATATACCTGATTTATTATGAATTGGAATTTGTTGAATTGCGACAGAGATTGTAGTTAACGCTGGTTAAGTTGCGGCCGAAGGACGTACATTATTGCATATTTGTAATATGAATTAACCGAGTAGTTAAGATTCACACACAATAGCTTAGCATGGAAAGATTTATTTTTATTTCAAAATATATAAAATATACATATAATTTCTTCAAAGGGAATGAGTTAATTCTTCATAACTCGTTGATACAATATACGGGTTATTGATTCGTAATGATGTCCATAGTGATTCTTGAGCTGGCGGAGTTTGTGATGTTATAGGTGTTGTTGATTCTGATGTTGACTGTACTGATGATGCTGGTGACGCTGACGGTACTGTTGATGCTGTTGGTAAAACAAGTTTAGCTTGTTAATCACACACCATTTTTGTCAGGGTTTCTACTCTTCCTTCTATCATTTTGGTTCGCTTAACTGATTTATGGTTAGGGCTAGATTAGATAATCTCTAAGACTTTAGAGATTACATAATCTGCGCGGAATGTTTCTCCAATGAAGTTATGAATTAATACTTCGTCGGTTATTGTTGTTGGTATTCCTTGGTATCTACAGGGCGTATGACATTGGTGCTCGTGGGACATTGTGTAAAGTTGAGGTTTACGACGTGGTTGTGGTTGGGGTGGTAATGGTACTATTGGCGTTGATGATGGTGTTACTGGTTATGCTGCTGATGCTGTTGCTGGTGTTTGTAATCTCTGCACCATATTTTCCAAAGCCACTACCTGAGCGCGAAGCTCGTTGACTTCTTCTATTACACCGGGGTGATTGTCGGTTCGGACGAGCGGATAAATAAAATCTAAAATTTGATGTAATATATAATCGTGACGAGATGCTCTGGAAATGAGCGAGAAAATGGTGTTTCGGACAGGTTCGCCGGTAAGTGCTTCAGGTTCTTCGTCAAGAGGGCAATGTGGTGGATGGAAGGGATCACCTTCTTCTTGTCTCCAATGATTGAGGAGGCTACGAACCCATTCCCAATTCATCCAGAATAGGTGATGACTGATTGGTTGATCTATTCCGGTCACACTGCTTTCGGAGATGGAGTGGGATTCCATTTCGAAATCCGAGGAACTTGAATTAATGATGAATTCCATTTCGTACGATTGAATAAGGATTTTTTCGGTTATCGGATGGTATTCTAATTACATAGAATATCCATATATATAGAACAAAAGATTTCGTAAATTACGGAGGAATTTACGGGATATATCAGGCAACGTTTACAGTAATAGATACGCTAAGATATGATTTAGCAGATACGCTAAGATATGAATTTTTGTCTATACACTATTCATGCAATCAATGCAGCAAGACGTGTCTTAGACTAAAAATGATAAGCAGGTAATTTCCTGAGGATGATAAGTAGTTAATTTTTGACACAAAATGATAAGCAAAACTATTGACATGTAGACACGGTCGAAGTCCAGACTCACTAATGCATCCTATCGACTTATCTGTTAGACACACTAATGCAGACCTGGTTCGCTAAGACCACCGCTCTGATACCAACTGAAAGGACCCGTTCATATACATTATAAACGATTCACAATAGTTGATTACATTGCGAGGTATTTGACCTCTATATGATACATTTTACAAACATTGCATTCGTTTTTAAAAGACAATCTTTCTTTACATCAAAAATTGACAGGCATGCATACCATTTCATAATATCCACTATCCAACTATAAATTGATTTAATAATAATCTTTGATGAACTCAATGACTCGAATGCAACGTTCTTCGAAATATGCTATGAAAGACTCCAAGTAATATCTTTAAAATGAGCAAATGCACAGCGGAAGATTTCTTTAACACCTGAGAATAAACATGCTTTAAAGTGTCAACCAAAAGGTTGGTGAGTTTATTAGTTTATCATAATCATTTATTTCCATCATTTTAATAGACCACAAGAATTTCATTTCCAGTTCTCATAAATATACGTCCCATGCATAGAGACAAAAATAATCATTCATATGGTGAACACCTGGTAACCGACATTAACAATATGCATATAAGAATATCCCCTATCATTCCGGGATCCTCCTTCGGACATGATATAAATTTCGAAGTACTAAAGCATCCGGTACTTTGGATGGGGTTTGTTAGGCCCAATAGATCTATCTTTAGGATTCGCGTCAATTAGGGTGTCTGTTCCCTAATTCTTAGATTACCAGACTTTAATAAAAAGGGGCATATTCGATTTCGATAATTCAACCATAGAATGTAGTTTCAATTACTTGTGTCTATTTCGTCAAACATTTATAAAAGCGCATGTATTCTCAGTCCCAAAAATATAAAGGGTAAAAAGGCAAATGAAACTCACCATACTGTATTTCGTAGTAAAAATACATATAACGTCATTGAACAAGTGCAAGGTTGGCCTCGGATTCACGAACCTATATTAATTATATATATTTATATGTTGGTCAATATTTGTATAGCAATTTAGGTCAGGTCATAGTGTAATCCTATCCTATAGCTCGAGTCTGACTCTACAGTATAGTAACATGTTATATTACTCATGCTCAATTAAGATTCTAGTAAAAGGTGACGTGTGAAACAACGTAATACAAATGGTTTCATAATCATAAAATAGTATTTTAGTTTTTTTTTTTTTTTTTTTTTTTTTTTTGAGAAAATCAACAAAAAAAGTTAACTGAAAAGTTAACAGGAAAAGTCAAAGTTCAAAGTCAAAAGTCAAAGGTTAAAGTCAAAAGTCAAAGGTCAAAGTAAAAATGAGGTCGCATGCAAATATATAATAACTTATACAAAAATGATTTTCGGTCAAACATGACTAAACGGGTCACTTCAGCTATTTTTAGAAAAATTATCGGAACTCCGATTGATAAACGGCCAAAGATAAAAGTTATACATTACCAAAAAGATTAAGCATAAATATTACAGAAGTAAACTAAACCTAGACAACTCGTAGTTGCCAACGCGTTTTCGGCATTTCAAAGTTAATTTTTCAGCTTTAATAAATTTACAAAAGTGACCGAGTAGCCTACTTTGGAGATTTTTAGAAAATTCCTCAAAACTCGTATTGACAAACGGTCAAAGCCTGCAAATTCTCGTTACCACAAAGATATAACATGATTTTTGGCAAGAGTAAACACATATCAGGCCGACCATGACAACTGATACAAAACTGACATTTTTAAATAAAAAAATTTCAGCTCTTTAGAATTTTAAAATGTGACCAAACCGTCAACTTTGATGATTTTTAGAAAAATCGTCGAGACTCGAATTGACAAACGGATAGAGTCGTTTGTTAGACCTTACAGCAAAGAATTCAGTGGTATTTTTTTATATATGAAACAACGCAGATCAGCGAGAATTTCAGTTCCCGTTTCGACATTTCATCAAAATTTGCAAAACTTCTTTTGTCCATAACTTGACAACCGTTCAACGAAACGAGACGTGCTTTATATGAAAATTCATCTACTCGACGAGTAGAATCCAAATAACCACTTTTTATAACCCAGAAAATTAGTTCACTAATTATCATCAGCAATTTTAATTACGAAATTAATTATGCAATTTGTTTATTTCATAACTTTCTAACCGTTACTTGGATTCAAGTGATTCTTAAACCAAAATTCAACTATTTTTCGCTAGCTTTCCAACGACATGCATATCTTATACCTTATCTCAATCGTATATGTAACTAATTCAGTAATCAACATAACCTATCTAATGGCAATATCAAAAGTACAAGCATGCATAATCCTATATACTCGAGCACTAGTCAGGGATACACTATTAGTATGTAAAAATTAAATTATGAGTACTCACATATCAATATTGAGATTCAATATTGCAGGAAAGGTACGTAAACGCAACGGAGATGATAAACACTATATTGACCTCACGAGCATACCCATGAACCATACTCAATCACCTCCATAGCTATAACCCATAATTTCCTTAATCCTATCCCACTTGAAAAAACAACTTCGAAATCACTCGGACAGCACTCCGTCGTAATATTTTATGTATACTAATAATATCTTGAGATAATACGGAGTAAATATATATATGTAAATCGATTGAGAGAGTTTAGAGAAAACTATTTTCAAGTTTCTATGAAATAATGAAACCTATTGAATTCTATTTATAATAGATTTTTGAATTATTAAAGTGAATTATTAAAGTATGAATTATTAAAGTGAATTATTAAAGTATGAATTATTAAAGTGAATTATTAAAGTATGAATTATTAAAGTGAATTATTAAAGTATGAATTATTAAAGTTAAAGTAAAGTAAAAATAAAGTAAAGGTAAAGTTTAAGTATAGTAAAAGTATAAAACTATGTACGTATAATACGCGTATAAATATATATAATATTAATTTAAATCGTTATATATATTTAATAAAATAAAATATAAATATCGTTATCTTTATCATACTAGTTAAGTAATGAGTTGTCAAAAGTGGTTCTAGATATTTATAAAAGTTATATACGTTTTAATAATAAAGTTCTTTTTAAACTGAAAACGTTTTTGTACGTTTGAAACTAAATAGATTAATCGAGTCTTTATGAGATTCAGTCTTCCACTATCCTTTGTCTAGTTCTCAATGATTGACAATTTGTTCATATTTATAAATCACTTTACCATTTTCCGAATATTGTTAAAATGAAAAGATTTCTCAAATCAACGTGGGCCTTTCAATAGAGACTTGTAATCATAAATCAATATATCTGATAATTCAATCATTTGATCGTATCTTCTAATTCCATTGATAAACATTTTGAAACAGATACAATCATATAAAGTATTTAATCTAATATTTTGTTTACGTTTCAAGTCATAATATATATACACATATACATATATAATCATATTTGTTTAATGGTTCGTGAATCGTTGGAACTTGGTCGAGGTTGAATGAATGTATGAACATAGTTTAAAATTCTTGAAATTTAACTTAACAAATATTGCTTATCGTGTCGGAAACATATAAAGATTAAAGTTTAAATTTGGTTGGAAATTTCCGGGTTGTCACACCTACATCAAAACACCATCGCTATTACACGATTGTTTCTGCTGTATTCATTGTTGTTACTACTCGATATTTTTCTGTTAAACCGAAACCGGTAAAATGTTTCTGTTTAACAACGTGGCAGTCATGATAAAAGCTAGATGATTAAATGATCAAAAGGAATATATAGATAAAGTAATGAAATGATATGGGAAGTGAAGATGTCGTGTAAACTAGAACAATTAAGTGGGCCGATTGTTTAAAGGTTTTGTCAAGTGGATAAAAGTAATACTTTACAGCACATTACAAAATGATTGCATGAGGAACAAGTTGAAGAATTCATGGCCTACCAATTTGGTGTAACTTGAAAAATTGGTACATTTTTTATTATTTTATTTTATGCCTGGACCGAACCAAACAACAACTATGGATTGCTGTGTAATTTGATGGTAATTGGGCTTAGTCACTGTTGGGCCGAATACAAAGTTCTTGTGTTAAGCAGTTGGGCTGGATTAAGATTAGATATTATAGGTGAGGAATAGAGATTACGAGGTTGATTAGGATAGAAGATTGATATCGAGTGATGTTTAATGTTTGTGATGATAATGATCATGATGATATCACAATGGTAGTAATATTATGATCTTATGAAATAAAATGAAGATAATGTGATTGGTATGGTAACATGAAAACCGTTAATGATGATCCTTCGATGATGATTATGTATAAGATAATGATGATAAACAATGCCCATATTTTAATTAAAAGCAAGACTAAATCAGATATGAATTAGCAGTTAAGTGGTTAGGTATGGGAAGTGCTGAACGAATGGTCTTGGGTTCGAATCTTGGCTACCACAGTTATTTTTATCTTTCTCAACTAATAACTGCATCTGTTGGACTTCTTTAATAAGACTTGGGCCGTTATTTATTTATTGGGCCTAATAAACAAGCTTATCAAAATTTAAACGATGAGTCTGATGGGCCGAAATAATCATGAGTTATATAGTGATAATTCGGTATTAGAAACATAAAATATTAAGCGGAGCAGGGGGTAAGGGTTTGAGAGTTTAAGCGGGAGGTCGTGGGTTCGAGTCCATGCAGAGGCGTTTATTTTTTTTTAAAGGCCTTATTCATAAAGGTAGCCTTTCTAATCTTTTTACTATCATTAACATTATCATTAACATTATCATTATTATTAGTATTATTATTAAAATTATCATTATTTTTAATATTATTATCCTTATTATTAATATTTATGAATATGATTATGATTATTTTTAATTTTATGAATATTTATTACTATTATTATTATTATTATTATTATAATCTTTAACAACAATATTATTATTAACATTTTTATCATTAGTACCATTTTTACTATTACTAGTAACATTATTAATATGATAAGAACTATATTAATATTATTTACAAGATTACTATTAATATTATTATTATTATGATTACAATAAGAATTATTATTAAAATACTTATATAACACATATATATAAAAGTATATCTAAAAATATAAGCAATTGAAATAACATATATATATTAATATATAACTTGTTTGATTATGAGTATATGTGTTAATATATATATATATTTGATATAGGTTCGTGAATCCGAGGCCAACCCTATACTTGTTCAATGTCGTTCTATGTATTTTTACTACAAAATACATTAGGTGAGTTTCATTTGCTCCCTTTTACTCATTACATTTTTGGGCTGAGAATACATGCAAATGCTTTATTAACTATTTTACAATATTTATATGCATGAGTTTCATTTGCTCCCTTTTACTCATTACATTTTTAGGCTGAGAATACATACAAATGCTTTATTAACTGTTTTACAATATTTATATGCGTGAGTTTCATTTGCTCCCTTTTTAAATGCTTTTGCAATATATACTTTTGGGACTGAGAATACATGCGCTACTTTTATAAATGTTTGACGAAATAGACACAAGTACTTAAAACTACATTCTATGGCTGGATTATTAAACCGAATATGCCCCTTTTTAGTCTGGTAATCTAAGAATTAGGGAACAGGCACCCTAATTGACGCAAACTCTAAAGATAGATCTATCAGGCCCAACAAGCCCCATCCAAAGTACCGGATGCTTTAGTACTTCGAAATTTAAATCATGTCCGAAGGAGGATCCCGGAATGATGGGGATATTCTTATATGTAAATTGTGAATGTCGGTTACCAGGTGTTCAATCCATATGAATGATATTTTTGTCTCTATGCATGGGACGTATGTTTATGAGAAATGGAAATATGAAATCTTGTGGTCTATTAAAATTATGAAATGATTATTTATGTTAAACTAATGAACTCACCAACCTTTTGGTTGACACTTTAAAGCATGTTTATTCTCAGGTACGAAAGAAATCTTCCGCTGTGCAATTGCTCATCTTAGAAATATTACTTGGAGTCATTCATGACATATTTCAAAAGACGTTGCATTCGAGTCGTTGAGTTCATCAAGATTATTATTAAGTCAATATTAGTAGGATATATTACGAAATGGTATGCATGTTGCCAATTTTCAATGTAATGAAAGATTGTCTTTTCAAAAACGAATGCAATGTTTGTAAAATGTATCATATAGAGGTCAAGTACCTCGCGATGAAATTAACTGTTGTGAATCGTTTATAATCGATATAGACTTCGTCCGGATGGATTAGGACGGGTCTCTACAGTTGGTATCAGAGCGGTGGTCTTAGCGAACCAGGTCTGCATTAGTGTTTCTAACTAATAAGTCGTTAGGATGCATTAGTGAGTCTGGACTCCAACCGTGTCTGCATGTCAAAAGTTTTGCTTATCATTTCGTGTCAAAAATTTCCTGCTTATCATTCTTAGGGAATCACTTGCTTATCATTCTTAGTCTAGACACGTTTTACTGCATGAATAGTGTATAGACAAAATTCATATCTTAGCATATCTGCTACTTTATATCTTAGCATATCTGTTACTGTAACCTTGCCTGACAACTTCCGTAGATTCCTCCGTAACTTATGAGATTTAGTATTATATATGCATATGTAAATTATGTATTGCAGGGTACTAATCTACATCCTATAATCTATTTCTTATCGAAAATCCTCCATCTGATCGTACGAGATGAATCCTGTAACCAGTTCGAGTCCCTCAGATTCCGATAGCTATTCCGATAGTTATTCCGACAGCTATTCCGACATAGATGTTCACCTAAGCTCCGAAAACAGCGTCATCGGCATGAATCAACCAATCAGCCATTATCAATTCATATGATGGGTTCGTAGTCGACTTAATTAATGGAAACTCGCAGAAGGCAATCCCTTCCACCAACCGAATTCACCTCTTGACAATGAACCTGAAGCGTTTACCGGCAAACCTGTTCGAGACACCATTTTCAGTCTCATTTCCAGGGTAACTCGACAAGATTATATTCTATCCACAATTCTGAACCTTATTCATCCGCTCGTTCCGACCGACAATCATCCTGACATAATAAGTCAATGAACTTCACGCTCGAATAATCAATTCGGAGAATATGGTGCAAAATGTACCAGCTTCAGCAACATCACCGGCACCAATAGTACCATCAATAACAGCACCAGTACCATCAACAATCCATACTTCAATATCATCATCTGTACTTTGAGTATGATCTTCGTTCTACGTATCGTTCTACCTCATTTATCTTCGTTCGACATGGCGAATATGTAATCTCTAAAGTTTTAGAGATTATTTATTCTAGTTCCAACCGAAAAGCAAATGAGTTAATATCATATTAACTCATTAAATCCATGAATACATCTGAAGAAAATATATATGTATATATGTTTTCATAAAGATTGTAATTAAAAATTCTCTTGTACAAACTGTTAATGGTGAAAATATTTTAACGGGTAGGTAATACCTGAGGAATATTTAAATTTCACATTAATAAGTTAGATTGTACATTCTTCGAATCTGTTTCAACAGTCATATACTATCCTACTTACATCCACCGATATACAAATCCGTTCACCACAGAATAACCATATTCATCCAATTTCATATTTGAATTTTGATTTATCAGAATCCAACAAGTGGCATAATGAAGAAAACATTTGACAAAATAAAATTTGTTAGAAACAAACAAATTAACTATGAGAAATTTTGTTAAGAATTCACGCTAACTGTTCCTAGCTAATTGTTCCTAGCTAACTGATTACATTTTATTTATCGCAATTTAATTATCGCAATTTACATTCTCGCAATTTTATTTATCGTCATTTAATTTCTGTTATTTACTTTACGCACTTTATTTATCGTCATTTAAATTTCTGTTATTTATTTTTTTACGCACTTTAAATATCGGGACACGTATACAAGGTTTTGACATATCATACCGACACATCTATATATATTATTTGGAATCACCATAGACACTCTATATGCAGTAATGATCGAGTTCTCTATACAGGGTTGAGGTTGATTCTTAAATAATATATATACTTTGAGTTGTGATCGAGTCTGAGACGTATACAGGTCACGATACACATTAATTAATTCAAATATTGTATATTAAACTGTATAAGAATTATTGGACTGTCAACTGTGGACTATCGACTGTGGACTAATAACATTGGACAATTAAAATGAATTAAAATATTGATTATAACATATGAAACTAAACGATTCTTCAAGTTTGCCACTTGATTTCATCTTAGACCTCATTTGTATCTGGACGATTACAATCTGCGTTCAAACCTTTCATGATTCTTGAAAACATCTCAATCGAGAGGATGAATCAACCGCACTTCATTTACGGGAGAAAAGATTAATGCATATAGTTATGCACCTGAAAACACTCGGAACCTGAGTAAACGTTTAACACATAGCTATGCTAATTCCTTTAGCGTTATTATTACCGAAAATAACTTTGCATCTGCTATTCGAGATAGCCAGTTTTGTCACGGCTCCAGCAAGACAACTTCGACTTTTCGTACGAAACAACCTTATTATAACGTTGATTTATACGCATGCTCTTTTATTGTTACCAGGGAACCTTTCATATTCCACCATATTACCATCAGCATTTAATCATCTAAAAACACAATTTTTCTAAAACCACCTCGGATTAATAACCGATCATTCAGATATCATAGCATTAAATGCAGAGGAAACAGAAAAATGGTAGATGGTCTAAACGAGCAAAAGTTTAGTGATAAAGAAAGGAGTGTTAGGAACGCTCGATAGAAAATTGGGTATTGAAAAACAGATTGAGCTACTCATGAAGGAGACCAAGGACAAATACAAGGACCATACCCTATATTCAAAGAATTCAGATAATTCTGGATCCGTTGAAATCCTTAGAGAATATTTTGCTCCGAAGTCATGTTAAAATCTTACGGAAAAATCTTTCTCCATCAACCATCGAACTTAGAAATTCCAAAATATCATCATCAATATCTTCGATATTTCTGAGGATATTTTCATAAATATTCTCGTCCGAAATTATATACCTCTTCGTGCTTCCTGTGTATCATTATATTGGAAACATTTAAGAGAAAATTTAGTACCGGAAAGCAGATTATGCGAAACTATGAAGAAAGCCGTGGACAAATCACAAAGAATAAGTTTGACTTCAAAGAATTCAAATGATTCAATGTCTGCTAAAGTCTTTAGGGAATATTTTGCTCCTTACTCTAAACCATTGCAGACAATAGTTTCTATCATCCTCTGATCTTAGATATTCCGAGATATTATCGTATCGTTCATTATAAAAAATCCTCCATGTTTCTGGAGATATTTTTATAATTTTTTTTTCCTGAAATCATTAATCTCTTCGTGCTATTAGTATTACATCATATAGAAACTGTTAGTTTCTATATTCTGTAAACTTTCGAGCTTAAAATATGAATGTTATTGAAGTAATGTTGGGAACTGAAGCATGAGTTAGTATAATATAATGACACTTGATCAACGTGATTATATTATAGTAAGTCATGCTGAGTTTCTAATGGAACGTGATGATTCACAGAACATACCGTCATCATGTGCCATTTACATGACTCTTACATTCTGACCAATCTCCAAACATATTTAGAACATATATTCTTGATAATTCTATCTTTTCGGATATTCTGGTAATTTGACGAATCAAGATCGTGCCATTACGATTTCCTTCTTAGAACATTAACTATGTTCATCCAAAACTTCATACGTACGAATTCTGGATCATTACTCGCTTTACTAGAGATCAAAAAGGGAATAAAAAGGCAAAGAACTTCGAAATATAAGGAAAGATATAAAACCCAGCAACAACCTAGAAATTACAAACCGTGTATATTAATGCGTATAGCAATATAAAGACACGGGAGAACTAGAAACACTATAAACCCAAGAGTATAGTAGAAGTAAATAGATTCTTCCAGTGGTAGATGAAAGAGAAGAATGACAGATATGAAAGTTAGGAGTATATCCAGGATCAGAACGGGATGTAGCATATTAATGAATACTTAAAGTATGAGTTGAGGGAGAAAGAATAGAAGGTGTGAGTTGTGGAAAATAAAGAAACGACAGGGGTGAATTTATAGTAAAATATCCGACAGAGCAATCAGAACAGATGATCGCATTTAAAGCGGATCCTAATTTCCTTGATTATCAAAGAATCAAATCTTATTACGAAGATTTTCTCCAAATCTCTTGAACTTGGAAATCAATCCTATCTATGTCAAAAGATATGACGAATCTATACCTACTCATTTCACTCTTTGGTGATAGCTTCACTTGTACTCTTCAC
Source organism: Rutidosis leptorrhynchoides (assembly GCF_046630445.1). Lineage (NCBI taxonomy): Eukaryota > Viridiplantae > Streptophyta > Magnoliopsida > Asterales > Asteraceae > Rutidosis > Rutidosis leptorrhynchoides. The sequence continues at coordinate 428,441,015 of NC_092334.1, read as the reverse complement.
AAAAATCAAATGGTTTTATCTATATTATTCAATGATGATAAAACTCTATTTATCAACTCATATTCGTCATGAAAACATTTTTATAGTTAGCCATGACGACCTCGATCAAATTTCGGGACGAAATTTCTTTAACGGGTAGGTACTGTGATGACCCGGGAATTTCTGATCAAATTTAAACTTTAATCTTTATATGTTTCCAACACGATAAGCAAAGTTTGTAATATTGAAGTCTCATAAACATTGAACTGTGTTCATGCATACATTCTACCTTTGAACTACTTATGTGGATTCAGTGAACCTTTGACCATTACCGACGATTCACGAACAATTAATTTTAATTGAATAGGTGTGTATATATATATATAGTTATAAATATTATTATAAGAATGATTAAAGAGTATAATTTAGTTGTAATTTAAATGTCATTAGTTATTGTGATTAAAAATATCATTATTAATATCATTATTAATAATTATCATTATCCATGTTATTAATATTATTTATTCATCATCATTATTAAATTAAAATAAGTATTATTATAAAACTATCATTTATATTTTTATTACTAATATTATCATTATTAAAAATTATGATCTTAGTTATTAATATAAGTATTAATAATATTAGTATTATTTTGATATTATTATCATTATTAGTATCTTTATTATAAATTCTATTATTATTACAAATTTATTAACAAGTATTATAATTAACTACACATTTATTAACTACTAATATTATGTTTAAAGAATCAAATATTGTTACACATCACAATATGATAATTTTTTTTGTTCTTTCTTCTTGATTGATATTCCTGTCTGATTACTTCCTACACGTCCATATCACTCGTACAAATCTGTTAGCTATCCCTATCTTCTTTATATTTTTTTGTTGTCTTCTCTTTGGCTGGAATAAGATTGTCGACTGCAACCAATCTATACAACAAACAATCAATTTTGTTACAGCGTGACTCAAACAAGACCCATTTACAAACTCATCATCATTATCAACTACAAACCACCTTCACACCATAAAATCAATTTCTCTCTCTCTATATATATATATATATATATATATATATATATATATATATATATATATATATATATACACGTACATACTAAAGATATACATTTACATACCTTTTGTTAATCGAAAACCATCCAGTCTTTAAGAAAACCACTCTATCTCTCTCTTTTCTCTTCCTTCTCTCTCTTCTATTCTTGACCAAAGAACCACCTTGCACCACCCTTTACCAAGGACCACTTGCAAGTCGTTGTTACAGCTGCTCTTTTGTGTTTTCTCTACTGTACGAAACCGTTTACAAACCACAAGCCTATTGTCATTTCTACTGCCATGCTAGCTCTGTTTTATATTCGATTTAACCCACAAACAGCTGCCAATCTTCATCAAAATTTAACCCATTTAACCAATAAACCTACATCAAAACACCATCGCTATTACACGATTGTTTCTGCTGTATTCATTGTTGTTACTACTCGATATTTTTCTGTTAAACCGAAACCGGTAAAATATTTCTGTTTAACAACGTGGCAGTCATGATAAAAGCTAGATGATTAAATGATCAAAAGGAATATATAGATAAAGTAATGAAATGATATGGGAAGTGAAGATGTCGTGTAAACTAAAACAATTAAGTGGGCCGATTGTTTAAAGGTTTTGTCAAGTGGATAAAAGTAATACTTTACAGCACATTACAAAATGATTGCATGAGGAACAAGTTGAAGAATTCATGGCCTACCAATTTGGTGTAACTTGAAAAATTGGTACATTTTTTTTTATTTTATTTTATGCCTGGACCGAACCAAACAACAACTATGGATTGCTGTGTAATTTGATGGTAATTGGGCTTAGTCACTGTTGGGCCGAATACAAAGTTCTTGTGTTAAGCAGTTGGGCCAGATTAAGATTAGATATTATAGGCGAGGAATAGAGATTACGAGGTTGATTAGGATAGAAGATTGATATCGAGTGATGTTTTATGTTTGTGATGATAATGATCATGATGATATCACGATGGTAGTAATATTATGATCTTATGAAACAAAATGAAGATAATGTGATTGGTATGGTAACATGAAAACTGTTAATGATGATCCTTCGATGATGATTATGTATAAGATAATGATGATAAACAATGCCCATATTTTAATTAAAAGCAAGACTAAATCAGATATGAATTAGCAGTTAAGTGGTTTGGTATGGGAAGTGCTGAACGAATGGTCTTGGGTTCGAATCTTGGCTACCACAGTTATTTTTATCTTTCTCAACTAATAACTGCATCTGTTGGACTTCTTTAATAAGACTTGGGCCGTTATTTATTTATTGGGCCTAATAAAAAAGCTTATCAAAATTTAAACGATGAGTCTGATGGGCCGAAATAATCATGAGTTATATGGTGATAATTCGGTATTAGAAACAGAAAATATTAAGCGGAGCAGGGATTAAGGGTTTGAGAGTTTAAGCGGGAGGTCGTGGGTTCGAGTCCATGCAGAGGCGTTTTTTTTTTAAAGGCCTTATTCATAAAGGTAGCCTTTCTAATCTTTTTACTATCATTAACATTATCATTAACATTATCATTATTATTAGTATTATTATTAAAATTATCATTATTTTTATTATTATTATCCTTATTATTAATATTTATGAATATGATTATTAATATTTTTAATTTTATGAATATTTATTACTATTATTATTATTATTATTATTATTATTATTATTATTATTATTATTATTATTATTATTATTATTATAATCTTTAACAACAATATTATTATTAACATTTTTATCATTACTACCATTTTTACTATTACTAGTAACATTATTAATGTGATAAGAACTATATTATTATTATTTACAAGATTTCTATTAATATTATTATTATTATGATTACAATAAGAATTATTATTAAAATACTTATATAACACATATATATATAAAAGTATATCTAAAAATATAAGCAATTGAAATAACATATATATATTAATATATAACTTGTTTGACTACGAGTATATGTGTTAATATATATATATATATATATATATATATATATATATATATATATATATATATATATATATATATATATATATATATATATATATATATATATATATATATATATATTTGATATAGGTTCTTGAATCCGAGGCCAACCCTATACTTGTTCAATGTCGTTCTATGTATTTTTACTACAAAATACATTAGGTGAGTTTCATTTGCTCCCTTTTACTCATTACATTTTTGGGCTGAGAATACATGCAAATGCTTTATTAATCGTTTTACAATATTTATATGCGTGAGTTTCATTTGCTCCCTTTTACTCATTACATTTTTGGGCTGAGAATACATGCAAATGCTTTATTAACTGTTTTACAATATTTATATGCGTGAGTTTCATTTGCTCCCTTTTTAAATGCTTTTGCAATATATATTTTTGGGACTGAGAATACATGCGTTACTTTTATAAATGTTTGACGAAATAGACACAAGTACTTAAAACTACATTCTATGGCTGGATTATTAAACCGAATATGCCCCTTTTTAGTCTGGTAATCTAAGAATTAGGGAACAGACACCCTAATTGACGCGAACTCTAAAGATAGATCTATCGGGCCCAACAAGCCCATCCAAAGTACCGGATGCTTTAGTACTTCGAAATTTAAATCATGTCCGAAGGAGGATCCCGGAATGATGGGGATATTCTTTTATGTAAATTGTGAATGTCGGTTACCAGGTGTTCAATCCATATGAATGATATTTTTGTCTCTATGCATGGGACGTATGTTTATGAGAAATGGAAATATGAAATCTTGTGGTCTATTAAAATTATGAAATGATTATTTATGTTAAACTAATGAACTCACCAACCTTTTGGTTGACACTTTAAAGCATGTTTATTCTCAGGTACGGAAGAAATCTTCCGCTGTGCAATTGCTCATCTTAGAAATATTACTTGGAATCATTCATGACATATTTCAAAAGACGTTGCATTCGAGTCGTTGAGTTCATCAAGATTATTATTAAGTCAATATTAGTAGGATATATTACGAAATGGTATGCATGTTGTCAATTTTCAATGTAATGAAAGATTGTCTTTTCAAAAACGAATGCAATGTTTGTAAAATGTATCATATAGAGGTCAAGTACCTCGCGATGAAATTAACTATTGTGAATCGTTTATAATCGATATGGACTTCGTCCGGATGGATTAGGATGGGTCTCTACAAATATGCCATGTAAGACTCCATGCACATAGCTTGTCTAACATATAAGCAAACAGCGAAAGACTTCTAGAGAACCTGAGAATAAACATGCTAACAAGTGTCAATACAAAAGTTGGTGAGTTCATAGTTTTAATGTTTTGCATAATCTGTACATAAAGGTGGATCATAAGATTTCATTTGTTTCATCCAGAAACGTTTATCAAAATATTCTACAAGATTGAGCACCATGGTAACTAAACATTAACATCTATATAATAAGTACCCCTGTTTTAACATACATGCAACCAACATGTACAATATACGCAAACCAACGTGTACTAAACTCAAATAGAATACGTCTATTTAATAGTTCAGGCTAGGGTTTCTATACCTGGAACAGACGGGGATGTCAAGCCCTATGGATCTATATACAACTACTCGCGCCTACCAGTTCTTATAACCGGCAGTTACTAGTTACCAAAGCTAAGGGATTTTCTGTTTAAACTCGGTGTAGAATTTAGTATGTACTTGTATCCATTGCGTTTAAAATAAAGTGCATGTATTCTCAGCCCAAAAATATAGATTGCAAAAGCAATTAAAAAGGGAGCAAATGAAACTCACCTTAGCAGCATATAAAGTCGTTCACCAAAAAGTAACTAAAACTCGGATTACCAAATAATCGTAGATCTCAACCTAGAGAACATATGTTGGTCAATAAATGTGTATCAAGCTAGGTCAGGTTATAGTGCATAACAATCCTAATGCTCGAGATCGACATACAAAAGTTATCCAAAGTTGTTTCAAAAAGTCAATTTTGACAATAGTTCAACAAAACAAGACGTGCTTTATATAAGAATTCATTTACTCGGCTGGTAATATTTAAAAATCCATTTTATCAATCTCGTAAACAAGTTGTTTAAATCTTAATTGCAGATTCAAAAGCAATTTCAATTAACGTCAATCATAATTCAGTTGATCATATCTTTTAATCCGTTCATCGAAACTATACGATATCTAAATGAAAAGTTATTGATTTTTCGTTAGCTTTCCAAAAACATGTATATCATATAACTTTTACCAGTAATATATGTATTTAATTCGTGATTCATCATAAACTGTTTAATGATGAAATTTAGCATACAAGCTTGTATAAATATATATACTCGAGCACTAGACATGGATACACTATTAGTATATAAAAGATAAAATATAAATGCTTACGTATCAATATTGTGATTCAATATTTCAGAAAAGTACGTAGACGTAACAGAGATGATAAATACTAGGTTTGATTCATAAATATACCCCCAAACATTACCCATAATTTCCTTAGCTCTATCCCGCTTGAAAACCCATTTTGAAAGTGGCACGCTCATAACCTCGTCGTAATATTTTATGTATAATACTAATACTACTAATTAAGATTAATAATAATATTAATCTTAATAATAATAATAATAAGATTAATAATAATAATAATAATAATAAGATTAATAATAATAATAATAATAATATTAATCTTAATAATAATAATAATAATAATAATAATAATAATAATAATAATAATAATAAATAAAATATAATACGGAGTAATATAGATAAATATGTGTGTGTATGAATTAAGCCAGAACTCGAACAATTTATAGAACCTTTCCTGAAAAAGCACCTCATGCGATCGCATGGGATTTGTGCTTCACGGCCATGCGATCGCATGGCACCTTGGGACAGCTCACAATTCTTTAACTTTTAGCTCGTCGACATATTGTTAATAATATATATAATATATTTAATTTAAATAATTAATTATATATTATATTAAATTCACGTGCATAGTTGACTTGTAATTTTTGTTCCGATAAGTCGTACGTCATCACTCCACTCATGTCCCGGTTTCGGTTTCTCGAACGCATTTTCGTACGCTTAGAAAACTTGCATTTTACGTTTCGTGTCACGTACCTTTGTCAAATATAGCCTTAAATTATCACTAAACTATACCACTCAAAGTATATCTTAAACTTTCGAGTGTTTTGGTTATTTACTTCTATAAATCATTGTCTCGCTATTTGTTAATATATATATATATATATAATAACAATTCGTTTTATGACCAGTTTAATATTATATTTTATATATTTTCAATATTAATATATACGTTTTAAAAGACATATCAAAAGTTATTCATATATCAAATTCCAACAGTTAATATTCCTTATTATTGTATGTCTCCAAATTACGTTATTTAAACAAACACTTTACCATTTATTTCGAATATCGTTAAAAATGAACGATTTCCCAAATCAACGTGGACCTCACAACAGAGACTCGTAATAATATCATAATCTTTAAGGGACTCAATAAATATCTTTTAATTCAATCGTTTGGCATAATCTTTTAACTCCGTAGTTTAATATATCAATTAGATAATCAAACCAATAAGGTTAATGCACAGTATCGTTTTCATAACACTTTGTTACGTTTTCAAATTATAGTATATATATGTATCTATTTACATATATTTCTTCACGAATCGTTGAGAACAATCGAAGGGTATTTGAATAGTTCAAGAATTTTAGGGTTCAACTTCATAGACTTTGCTTATCGTGTCGGAAACGTTAAAGATTAAGTTTAAATTTGGTCAAAAATTTTTGGGTCATCACACGAAGCACGAAGATTAAAGAATTGAAGAAAAAGTGCCACTACAGCTGAAAAAGTGCCACTAAAGCTATAGTGCACTCAAAAGTGCCACTAAAAATGAATTTAAGACTTGCGCGGATTTTGGGAGTTAAGGAAAATTATTTTTTGTGCAAATTACAAGTTGCGAAACATAAAGTTCAAGATATCTAAGCGTACAACTCAAAGTACAACTATCAACGGAGCTAAAATTACATGAAACAACTATCAAAGTACAACTCAACGGAGCTAAAATTACAAGTCAACTATGCATAAGAATATAATATAACGTTTTGTGTAACAAATGAGCTGGAATCAGGTTATTGTAATAATAATAATAATAATAATAATAATAATAATAATAATAATAATAATAATAATAATAATAATAATAATAATAATAATAATAATAATAATAATAATAATAATAATAATAATAATAATAATAATAAGGTTATTGTAAGAAATGTTTTACGAGTTTTAAAGTCGGAACTCTGTCCGTGTAATGCTACGCGATAAATAATCACTGTAAGCTATGTTCTTCCTTTTTAAATTAATGTCTCGTAACTAAGTTATTATTATGCTTATTTGAGCCGAAGTAATCATGATGTTGGACTAAATATTAAGACGGAGTTATTGGATTTTGTACCATAATTAGGGTTTGGACAAAAGTCTAACACTTGTGAACATTGGACTATGGACTATTAATAGGTGGGGGGTATTGTCTAATGACAACTCATTGGAACCTGTCGAACCTATCTTCAAATTAGTTAATCTAATAATTATTAAATTGATTACGAATGTCCTATTTAGTGACGTTTATGCGACATTGTTTACAATCATTTAATTAATCAATTGGATTGGGTAATTGATTATTCATTATGGCCAAGTGAATAAATTAATGTATCATGGACTAATTAAAACTGGAGTGGATTACATACAAGGATAATTGGTGTAATTGTTAACAAAGTATTAAAACATTAAATTACACGCAGTCGATAACCTGGTGTAATTATTAACAAAGTATTAAAACCTTGTTACAGTTCGAATCCCTAATTAGTTGGAATATTTGACTTCGGGAATAAGGTTAATTTGACGAGCATTTTATAAATATGACCGATGGACTATTATGGGCAAAACCCAGATAGGTATCAAATAAGCCAGGACAAAGGACAATTAACCCAGAGTAATAAATTAAAATCAAAATGTCAAACATCATGGTTACGGAAGTTTAAATAAGCATAATTCTTTTATCGTATTTCTCATCGTACTTTTAATTACTGTCATTTTATTATTCGCAATTTTATATATCGTCATTTATTTTACGGATTTTAATTATCATCATTTATCTTTATGCTTTATTTAAAATTGACAAACCGGTCATTAAACGGTAAAACCCCCCTTTTATATATTATTATTACTATATATAATTATATATATTTCATATAAATATAGTTGTTAAAAATATAGTACGTAATCGCTAGCTCCCTGTGGAACGAACCGTACTTACTAAAAACTACACTACTCTACGATTAGGTACACTGCCTATAGTGTTGTAGCAAGGTTTAGGTATATCCCATTCTATAAATTAAATAAAACTTGTGTAATTTCGTCGTATTTCATATTAAAAATAATACTATTTCATACTACACCCCGCTGCACACATTATAAACCTAATAATTTTTCGAGATCTTTCCAATTATGCAACAATATTTTATAGATTATAAGTCAAAAAATTCAGTTATGGCCTGTTTCAATTTAGAATTCTCGGTAAATTGCATATACGAGCAAATAAAGCAAAATTACACATACACAACATCATGGACATGAGCAAGGACCACTTTACACTATGCATTCATAAAAAAACTGGATTATAAACCTTAGAGTTTGAGAAATTATACCACTAAATATCAAATTCCGCACACCAGTACGTAGAGAATGATGTAACGAACGATTCTTCTCAAAAAAGCACAGGAAAATTTCAAGTTTTGATGGTGGTGGTTCTCGTCGATGGTGAGAGGAAGAGGGAAGAAGAAACCGACCGGTTAGGGTACGTATTAGTGTTTAAGTGGGTTTAAGGGACTAGTTTAGGACCTAATTACTATAATTCCATGGACTTTAATTAATCAATGGCCTAAAATATTAAACCAAGGGGAGGGCCATGGGGCATTTGGCTGATCGGCCTTAATGGTGTGTTCCCGGGCTCGTTTGGATTATTCGGGTGATCGTGTGGCCCGTTTCTAGTTGCCGTTAACCGCAGCAAATTCCCAGAACGTTAACCAGTCGTTTAAACGAATCCACACCGTTTAATTTATTAACACATCTAATAAATTAAATATATTTTTGTGTGTTAATAATTATTAAAAATAATTATTAATTATTTTATATGAGTTTGTCGTTGTCCTAAAAGACATCTTTTACAGTTATCGTAACCGTTCTGTTTTCTTTGTATCCCGTCATCCAAAATAAGTTATGCAATTAATATATCAATCATATTAATTGTGAGTTATCATTCGTTTCATTGCCTAGTGTCGATAACCGAACCCGTAAAGTTAGGATGTTATTCGAGCGTTAGCCGTTATTCTCAAGTTTTTAATTTATTTTAATTTCAATAAATTAAATATATTTTAGAGTTAATAATTATTAAATATAAATATTAGAACGCTATCCAACAAGTAATCCTAGACGAACGTCACACAATTTAATTATTATTAAAAATAATTATTAAAGTTAATAATTAGATGAACGTCACACAATTTAATTCTAGTAATCCTCTAAGGATCAATTATATAATTCACACAATCCAACAAGTAGAGTTCAAGTAAACATCGCTAAATATTCTTAAATGTATTTTAAAAAAAAATTTGGCGTAGGAAAATCGTATGATTTAACTAACGATCGTCTAGTATTTAACGAAAGTTTTAACAAAAAAACTCGGGTTGTTACACCCTATTTGTCTCCTTAAGATCACCTAAATTCAATATTGAGTACATAGAATATGACATTAATTTAATACTCGCACCCGAGTCAGCTAAAGATCTCATCAAATCCGACCCATCTACTTTACAAGGAATAATGAATGGCCCCGGATCACCCAACTTAGATGACATGTTTTTCTTTTTCAAAAATTTAGCACATTTCGCTTCAAGAAATGTGGTGGATGCTTGTTCATGCTCGCCTTTCTAGCCATAATATCTTTTAAACATTTCCCATAATTGGGAATACCTGCAAGAACATCAACCAAAGAAACATTGATACAAATATTATTTTCCTCATTCAAAGAATTACAAATTGGTTCCTTCGGTTTCTCAGATCAAATGGCCTATGATTATAGAATCCTTGGGTTGAACTCTTTTAACTTACATATAGGTTTCACCCCCAGCTTTCACTTTCTCCTCAATTCTATTCACATAATTCCTAACTTAAAACTCGAGAGACTCGGTAGTCTGCATCTTCTTTTCTTCCAAAGCGTGTACCTCCAAATAAGAATTATCATTCGACATCATGGACATCAAACAGTTACCATACTCCGGTGAGATATCACTAATTCTGATTCCATCATCCTTACAAGATTCTATATTCTTCACACACTTCACATCATCTACACAATAAGGAGCCTAAGAAAACACGAACTCGTCACCATCCTCTTCAAAACTAGAAATGGCATTCACATTCTGACAATTGTGTCTATGGTTTGATGTTCTCTTAGACATATTGTTGTGTTTATGTACGTTTGTATTTATGATTGTTGTGAGCTTATGCATATTTATTATGTCTATGGATGTATGTTAGCTTAGGCACAATTACTGGGTCATCCTTAGCAAGTTGTGTCTATGGTATGTTAAGAATAGGATCTGATAATATATGAAACTGTAACGACCCGGAAATTTCCGACCAAATTTAAACCTTATTCTCTATATGTTTCCGACACGATAAGCAAAACCTGTAATATAGAGTCTCGAAAACTTTGGAATTATGTTCATATGTTTAATTACCCTTTGACTATGCCCGACGATTCACGAACAACTATTTGTAAATAGATACATATATATGTGTGTGCATATGAATGTGTATATAAATACTACTTGGAAATATATCAAAATAATATTAAATCTATTTGATTAACTTTAACATTTAGTATTTTTACTTGAGGTTGGAAGCTCATAATTAATTTAATTTTATAATTGTATATAATTAATGACCAATTTTACACTCTAAAAGACTGAAATGAATATAGTTATTTAATTTAAAATTTTAGAATTTTTCTAAGAACTTTTATCCGCCACTAAATTAATTAACGGGGCACGAAATACCACCCCGTTAAAAGTGTCGGCAGCATATTTCTTATCTATACTCGTGAATTATGATTGATTAAATTGGGGACATTGTTTTTTTTTTATCACCATCAAACAACTTACTCTATATATATATGTAAGATTACATTTAGGATAGATATATACCCACATCCTCACCACTTCAATCGACATTCTTTCTATCTCTTTCTACCTTCTATTTTTTTTTCTTTTCTTGAATTTACCATAATAGTCAATCATAAAAACCTTGTGCTACCAGTGATATATATCTGCTTTCTATTTTCAAAAACCGACAACCATAAATCACTCAAAACCGCCCTCATCAACTCTTTTGTTTTTACCTTAAACAACCCACAACCAATTATTATTTGGGTTTGTCAACTTGCAAAGTGGGCAAGTATGAATCAATTAAATATAAAACTAGTAGGATCCTTGTGGTTCATATTGTCAACGAAGAGAGAAGTAAAGGAGGCCTTTTCCATTTTTTTTTTATTTATTCTTTTTAATCGGGAGAATTAGCATTTTATATAATTGCTAGATCAAGAAAGGGCCATGAGTTGTTTATTGGGTTAATTGTAATTGAGATTTATATGAGCCGTAAAAAAAAAAAAAAAAAAAAAAAAAAAAAAAAAAAAAAAAAACTGAAACCGTTTTATTTGTTTACCTCTGTTCGTTCACTTTTCAGCCAGGTTTCAAAATCAAATCAATTTTAAAAATGTATAAATGTAGTTCTGTTAGGAATGATGTAATCAAACTTTCTCCAAAATTTCAGCCTTCAATTCCTAAAAACGATTACGAATTTTCGAGTCAAAGATTGGGTTTTAAAAAGTCAAAATTTTGTTCTTGGAGAAATTCGAGTTAGTTTTGATGATTCAAGCTCAATTAACAATTCCAATAGTTTCTAGAAGTGATTTGGAAAATATTTCATGAAGAGATCGTTATCTAAAAACATATAAAAATCGATTTTGTATTTTTTTTTTTTCTCTCTCTTTTGCAAACGGCAGTAGCACACTGAATCATTTTTTTTTATTTTTTTTTTTAATGACACCCTTTCTAGTCTCCTGTGTGTTTACAAGTCCTAAACAAAAACATAAAATCGTTGTTTTGATTTTTGAAGTTACTAGTAGTCTGTTACAATGAAGAAGATGAAGTATACTGAAAATGGCATAAATATGTTAAGAATACGGAATTATTCAGAAAAATAGGCATGGAGGAATGGTTAGGATCATGTGAGGTGAACGGGAGGTCATGGGTTCAAGCCCCGTTATGGGCAATCTTTTATTTACAAAGCTTCTCAAAGGGTATAACCTCTAATTTTTTTCTTTTTATTATTATTATTATTATTATTGTTGTTGTTGTTATTATTATTATCATTAGAAAGATCATTATTTGTATAGTTACTATTATCAATTTTCATTATAACTAAAATTAACATTTTTAAAAGTTATTATTTTATCATTATTGTTAAAAGTAACATTTTTATAAAAACTAACATTTTATTACTATTATTATTATAATATATATAAAAAAAATAGATGTTTATTTATTATTATCAATATTACTACTAAAACTATTACCATTACTACAATAAAAGTCAGTCATATATAAATATACTTAACTAAATCAAATTAATATTTTTTTTTTTTGTAAAGAGTATAAAATAAATACATTTAATTAAAGTACTAATGAAACACATAATAACAAGTTATAACATATGAAATTGTTCAAATACGATTATAGGTATTAATAGATATACAAATGATATAGGTTCGTGAATCCGAGGCCAACCCTACAATTGCTCAATGATGTTATATGTATTTTTACTACAAAATACAGTATGGTGAGTATATAGTTCCCTTTTAAACTCTAAATATTTTTGGGCTGAGAATACATGCGCTGTTTTTATAAATGACTTACGTTATGGACACAAGTGATCAAAAATATATTCTACGTTGAGTTGTACCACTGGCATACTTCCCTGTAGCTTGGTAACTAATATTTACAGCGGTATTGTAAACGCGAATCCTGTTGATAGATCTATCGGGCCTGACAACCCCAACCGGACTGGACGACCAGTATTCAACGGTTGCACAGTACTTCGTTTCGTGACTATACTTGGTACAGTGTAGTAAGATTTCATATTAAAGGGAATATGCGACGTGATTAAATGTTAAGTATGGTTACCAAGTGCTCAACCACTTAGAATATTTTTATTAAATGTTTACATATGAAATCTTGTGGTCCATTGTTATAACGCTGCTAGCATCAAACCTATATATCTCACCAACTTTATGTTGACTTTTTAAAACATGTTATTCTCAGGTACGAATTAAGTCTTCCGCTGTGCATTAGCTCATTTTAAAGACATTACTTGGAGCCGATCATCGCAATGGGACCAAATGTTGATGACTTCGTCCAGGTGGATAAGGACGGGTTCTCACAGGTGGTATCAGAGCGGTGGTCTTAGTGAATCAGGTCTTGCATTAGTGTGTCTAACTAGTAGCTGTTAGGATACATTAATGAGTCTGGACTTCGACCGTGCCTGCATGTTAAAAGTTTTGCTTATCATTTCTAGTCGTAAATTATTTGCTTATCATCCTTAGGGAATTGCCTGCTTATCATTCATAAGTCTAGACACGTCTTACTGCATTTAGTGCATCGATAGTGTATAGACAAAATTCATATCTTAGCATATCTGTTACTTTGGACTTTAGTTGACATCTTTTCAAAGATTCTCCGTAATTTACGGGATTTAGGTATTATATATACACATGTAAAGTATGTATTGAAGAATACCAAATCTAACTTCTATAATCTATTTCATACCAAAAATTCATTTTTACGATTATACAAGATGGATTCCGCATCTAGTTCGAATTCCTCAGATTATGACAGCTATGCCGATATGGATTTTCATTCAAGCTCCGAAGGCAGCGTCACCGGAATGGATCAACCAATCTCCCATCATCTATTCTGGATGAATTGGGGGTGGGTTCGTAATATACTAAGTCACTGGAGACATGAAGAGGGTGATCCCTTCCATCCACCAAATTGCCCTTTTGGCGATGAACCTGAAGCACTTACCGGCGAACCTGTTCGAGAAACCATTTTCTCTCTCATTTCTAGAGTATCTCGTCACGATTATATACTATCCCATATTTCAGATCTTGTTCATTCGCTCACTCCAACCACCAATCATCCCGGTGTACTAGCAGAAGTTAACGAACTTCGCGCTCGCGTGACGGCTTTGGAGAATATGGTGCGAAGGTTACAAACACCAGCAGCAGCACCAGCAGCATAATCCGTACCAACATCATCGACGTCGACAGTACCCTTATCATCCCTAAACCACAACCGCGCCATAAATATCAACATCACAATATGTATCTCGGATATCAACATCACATACCTCAATATCACCATCCGTACTTCAAGTATGATCTTTGTTCTACATATCGTTCTACATCGATTACCTTCGCTTTACGTGACGTTCTACCTCATATATCTTCGTTCGACATGGTGATTTTGAAATCTCTAATGTTTTAGAGATCATGTAATTCAGTATTAACGATAAATCAAATGAGTTTAATATCTTATTGACTCATTAAATCCATAATTACATCTGAAGAAAATATATATGCAAGTATATTTTCATAAAGATTGTACTTAAAAATTCTTTCGTACAAACTGTTAATGATGAAAATATTTTAACGGGTGGGTAGTACCCGAGGAATATTTAGAATTCACATTAATAAGTTACACTGTACATTCTTCGAATCTGATTCAACGATCATTTACTATCCTATTTACAACCACCGATATTCGTATCCGCTCACATCAGAATAACCATTTTCATTCAAAATTCATATTTGAATTTTGACCTATCAGAATTCAACAAGTGGCATAAAGAAGAAATATTGAACAAATAAAAAGTGTTAGAAACAAACGAATTAATTAATTGAAATTGTGATAGGATTTCACGCTAACTGTTCCGGCTAACTGTTCCCAGCTAACTGATTAACATTTAATTTATCGCAATTTACATTTTCGCAATTTTATTTATCGTCATTTAATTTCTGTTATTTATTTTTACGCACTTTAAATAACGGGACACGTATACAAGGTTTCGACCTATCATATCGACCCATCTATATATATATTTCGGAACAACCATAGACACTCTATATGTGAATGTTGGAGTTGGCTATACAGGGTTGAGGTTGATTTCAGAATATATATATGGTTTGAGTTGTGATCAATACTGAGACCGGTACACGGGTCACGATACGTATTAATTAATTCGAATATTATATATTAAATTATATATGAATATATTGGACTAGTGGACAACTGGACTATTAGACTGCTAACTTTGGACAATTAAAATGAATTAAATTAAAATATTGATTATAACATATGAAACTAAATAATTCTTCAAGCTTGCCACTTGATTTCATCTTAAACCTCATTTGAATCTTGACAATTCCAATCCATGTTCAAATCTTTTCATGATTCTTGAAAACATCTCGATCGAGAAGTTGAACCAGCCGCACCTCGTTTACGGAAGAAAGATTTATGCATACAGTTATGCACCTGAAAAACTTTCGAAACCGAGTTTATAGATTAAATCGCACCCGCGTCGAATTCTTTACCATTCATCAGCAAAAACAACCTTACAATTTCTTTTCAAAAAGCTAATTTTGTCACAGCTCCACTTTGACTCCCTAGAAAGACTACTTTTCTTAAAATCTCGAAATTTATACCTTGTCCTTTCGCCGTCGTTACCGGAGAACCTTTTATATTTCACAACATCATCAGCAGATGTACCAGCAACTCGTTATCTTTTTGGCGAAATCCGCAATCAGTATTTTGAAAATCTCGTAGAAATTCTCCTAGTTATACCAAACACGTTTATCCCTAAGAATTTCATACTTCGAATATGAAGTTTGTGAAAAACACCCTGAATTGTGAAGTAGTTCTTGGAATGCTGATGAAGCAGCAAAAATCATAAACGACTTTAACAGTCAAAAGTTTGATGACAAAGAATAGTAAGGTGGTAAAGCTGAGAAAAAGAGAAGGTTTGGAACTGGAAAACGGATTGAGCAAAGTATGAAGGAGGCCGTGAACAAATCATGAAAACAGAACCTGTCTTCAAAGGATCCAGATGATCCAGTGCCTGCTGAAACCGTTAGTAAGAGCTCTACTCCTTATTCTAAACTTTTCAAGATGATATTCTCCACCATCATTTTATCTTAGATATTATAAGATATCTTCATATCTTTCGTTATACATATTCTCCATATTTCTGGAGATATTTTCACAACTATTCCTATCTGCGATCATTTAACTCTCCGTAACATCTGCGTTACAATATAAAAGAAACTGTGTTAGTTTCTAAATTCTGAAATCTCTAAGTTTAAAATATGAATGTTTTGAAGTAGTGTTGGGAACTGATACATGAATTAGTATAATATAATGAAATTTGATCAACTTCATTATATTACAGTAAGTCATGTTGAGTTTCTAATGAAATGTGATGATTCACAGTACCTTCATCATGTGCCATGTTACACGACTCTTACATTCAATCTAATCTCTAAACAAAATATTTTCTTGATAATTTGATCTTTTCCAGGATATTCTGGTAATTTGACAAATCAAAATCGTGTCATCATCATTTCTTTCTAAGAGCATTAGTTATGTTCATTCCAAATTTCATATCTACGAATTCCGGACCATTACTCGCTTGACTCGAAGTCGGGAAGAGAAAATGAAAGCATGAAGTTCCGAAAAATAATGAAGAATATAAAACCCAACAACCACCCAGAATTTACAAACCATGTATATCGATGCAGATAGCAACATAGAGACACGGGAGAACTAGAAACACTATAAACACAAGAGTGTAGTAGAAGTAAATAGATTCTTCTGGTAGTAGATGAAAAAGAAGAATGACAAATGTAAAAGTTAGAAGTACGACAAGAATCAGAACGGGATGGAGCATTTTAAAGAATACTTTAAAGTATGAATTGAGAAAGAAAGGATAAAAGATGGGGGGTATGGAAGTAAGGAAGGGAAGGAAAAAGATTTATATTGAAATATCCGATAAAGAAATCGAAACAGATTGCCGCATTAAATCAAAGAAGATCCTGATCGCCGAAGAACCAAATCTTATTACGTAAGATTTTCTTTAAATCCCTTAAAACCCGGAAATTCAATAGTGACTACGTCATCGGTTGAAACGAATATAATTATTCACTCATTCCACTCTTTTGTGATAGCTTCACTCGTGCGTTTCACATGATCGAATCGTTTTATTCATATCTTCCAATAATGATAAAACTCTATTATTACCTCATATTCGTCATGAAAACATTCCTATTGTTATTTATGACAACCTCTACCAAATTTCGGGGACAAAATTTCTTTAACGGGTGGGTACTGTAACGACCCGGAAATTTCCGACCAAATTTAAACCTTATTCTCTATATGTTTCCGACACGATAAGCAAAACCTGTAATATAGAGTCTCGAAAACTTTGGAATTATGTTCATATGTTTAATTACCCTTTGACTATGCCCGACGATTCACGAACAACTATTTGTAAATAGATACATATATATGTGTGTGCATATGAATGTGTATATAAATACTACTTGGAAATATATCAAAATAATATTAAATCTATTTGATTAACTTTAACATTTAGTATTTTTACTTGAGGTTGGAAGCTCATAATTAATTTAATTTTATAATTGTATATAATTAATGACCAATTTTACACTCTAAAAGACTGAAATGAATATAGTTATTTAATTTAAAATTTTAGAATTTTTCTAAGAACTTTTATCCGCCACTAAATTAATTAACGGGGCACGAAATACCACCCCGTTAAAAGTGTCGGCAGCATATTTCTTATCTATACTCGTGAATTATGATTGATTAAATTGGGGACATTGTTTTTTTTTTTATCACCATCAAACAACTTACTCTATATATATATGTAAGATTACATTTAGGATAGATATATACCCACATCCTCACCACTTCAATCGACATTCTTTCTATCTCTTTCTACCTTCTATTTTTTTTTCTTTTCTTGAATTTACCATAATAGTCAATCATAAAAACCTTGTGCTACCAGTGATATATATCTGCTTTCTATTTTCAAAAACCGACAACCATAAATCACTCAAAACCGCCCTCATCAACTCTTTTGTTTTTACCTTAAACAACCCACAACCAATTATTATTTGGGTTTGTCAACTTGCAAAGTGGGCAAGTATGAATCAATTAAATATAAAACTAGTAGGATCCTTGTGGTTCATATTGTCAACGAAGAGAGAAGTAAAGGAGGCCTTTTCCATTTTTTTTTTTTATTTATTCTTTTTAATCGGGAGAATTAGCATTTTATATAATTGCTAGATCAAGAAAGGGCCATGAGTTGTTTATTGGGTTAATTGTAATTGAGATTTATATGAGCCGTAAAAAAAAAAAAAAAAAAAAAAAAAAAAAAAACTGAAACCGTTTTATTTGTTTACCTCTGTTCGTTCACTTTTCAGCCAGGTTTCAAAATCAAATCAATTTTAAAAATGTATAAATGTAGTTCTGTTAGGAATGATGTAATCAAACTTTCTCCAAAATTTCAGCCTTCAATTCCTAAAAACGATTACGAATTTTCGAGTCAAAGATTGGGTTTTAAAAAGTCAAAATTTTGTTCTTGGAGAAATTCGAGTTAGTTTTGATGATTCAAGCTCAATTAACAATTCCAATAGTTTCTAGAAGTGATTTGGAAAATATTTCATGAAGAGATCGTTATCTAAAAACATATAAAAATCGATTTTGTATTTTTTTTTTTTCTCTCTCTTTTGCAAACGGCAGTAGCACACTGAATCATTTTTTTTTTTATTTTTTTTTTTAATGACACCCTTTCTAGTCTCCTGTGTGTTTACAAGTCCTAAACAAAAACATAAAATCGTTGTTTTGATTTTTGAAGTTACTAGTAGTCTGTTACAATGAAGAAGATGAAGTATACTGAAAATGGGATAAATATGTTAAGAATACGGAATTATTCAGAAAAATAGGCATGGAGGAATGGTTAGGATCATGTGAGGTGAACGGGAGGTCATGGGTTCAAGCCCCGTTATGGGCAATCTTTTATTTACAAAGCTTCTCAAAGGGTATAACCTCTAATTTTTTTCTTTTTATTATTATTATTATTATTATTATTATTATTATTATTATTATTGTTGTTGTTGTTATTATTATTATCATTAGAAAGATCATTATTTGTATAGTTACTATTATCAATTTTCATTATAACTAAAATTAACATTTTTAAAAGTTATTATTTTATCATTATTGTTAAAAGTAACATTTTTATAAAAACTAACATTTTATTACTATTATTATTATAATATATATAAAAAAAATAGATGTTTATTTATTATTATCAATATTACTACTAAAACTATTACCATTACTACAATAAAAGTCAGTCATATATAAATATACTTAACTAAATCAAATTAATATTTTTTTTTTGTAAAGAGTATAAAATAAATACATTTAATTAAAGTACTAATGAAACACATAATAACAAGTTATAACATATGAAATTGTTCAAATACGATTATAGGTATTAATAGATATACAAATGATATAGGTTCGTGAATCCGAGGCCAACCCTACAATTGCTCAATGATGTTATATGTATTTTTACTACAAAATACAGTATGGTGAGTATATAGTTCCCTTTTAAACTCTAAATATTTTTGGGCTGAGAATACATGCGCTGTTTTTATAAATGACTTACGTTATGGACACAAGTGATCAAAAATATATTCTACGTTGAGTTGTACCACTGCATACTTCCCTGTAGCTTGGTAACTAATATTTACAGCGGTATTGTAAACGCGAATCCTGTTGATAGATCTATCGGGCCTGACAACCCCAACCGGACTGGACGACCAGTATTCAACGGTTGCACAGTACTTCGTTTCGTGACTATACTTGGTACAGTGTAGTAAGATTTCATATTAAAGGGAATATGCGACGTGATTAAATGTTAAGTATGGTTACCAAGTGCTCAACCACTTAGAATATTTTTATTAAATGTTTACATATGAAATCTTGTGGTCCATTGTTATAACGCTGCTAGCATCAAACCTATATATCTCACCAACTTTATGTTGACTTTTTAAAGCATGTTATTCTCAGGTACGAATTAAGTCTTTCGCTGTGCATTAGCTCATTTTAAAGACATTACTTGGAGCCGATCATCGCAATGGGACCAAATGTTGATGACTTCGTCCAGGTGGATAAGGACGGGTTCTCACAGAAACCCTCGAGTTGAAATGTTATGATAATGATTATGTTAGGTTATGTATTTCTTTCCATTGTTACTTGCATATAGCTCACTAAATACGTGGCTCACCCCCTTTACGTTGTTATGTTTATATAGGTTCTTAAGGAAATCGTGAAGGTAAGGAACCAGTTTAAAGTTAGTGGAGCATCGGGCATCTAATAAGTGGTATTTCAAGTCTCTTTTGAATCTAGCTACATGATAACCGCTTAGTAACACATTGGGAAAATTGCGTATTTTGTATGACTATAGTCAAGTAATGTTGCGGGACCAAACATATGTGTTTAGTGTTGTGTGATGGGGTTTCAACCATTAACTATTTGTTAATGTCATTTTGGTTAAATACAAACACTTATTAGCTTCGAACTGTTGGTTTGATGTAGTGCTTGAAATTAAAACATGTGGCATTTGAGTTGTGTGATGGAAATGGGTCAAAAGTGTATAAAAAGGGCCGAAACTGAACTTTCAGCAATGGTGCGCCGCACCATAAAGCGGGTTTAGCTACTGACTTGGATTTTCCAAAAATCAGTTTTAAGGTGCACCGCACCTGGAGCTATTTAAAAACTAAAAAAATTTGTGTCATTTTCTGATACGGGTTTAAGGGCGTTATAAAATAAAGCAATATCACTATTTTATAGTTGATGAATTGAATTAAGATTGAACTTGAACAGTTATGTGGTACGTTTGGGAAACCAAGGTCACCTAGGTTTACGACAATATAACTGGAATAAGTCATATTTTTATATGAATATTTGGTAACTTAAGTAAGGGACACCTGACTAGGTTATTATTACCACTCAGTAATTAAACGAGTTTTAACACGCAATCTATGACTAGGGAGAAATAGCTCAAGTGAATACGCTTGTCTCCATTTGAGTTAATCTATTTACTTTTATTTTGGTCTTTATTATTATTTTAATTCAAATCATCTACTTAAACCCCCCATTTTAACTAGTTAATTATCGATAATTATTATCTTGAATACATTGCTCCATTTTGAACAAACCTGACTTACTACTAGCTACTACTACTACACGAATGGGACCAATTGCCTATATGTGTGATTGTTTTTAGTAGTTATTTCTAGGTTAATTTAAAGATTAGATTTCACACACCAGATATCTTGGAGAGTCGGGTCACCTATCGAAAGTAAAAGCTATGAGAGATTATTGACCAATCGAAAGTCAATTACCTATCTTTAATAACTATTTTATTGCTATTATTAAGATACAAGACGTTGGGCCTTATCAGTTAGTATGAGAGCAGTCAATTCTTGAACTGATACACACAAAAAAAAAATTAAGAAAAAAATAATACGAGTTACTGCTCATTTCCGCGTTACTATTCATAGCCAAAATCAGTGTTCACTCCAGAAACGACCCAAATCTGTTTACCAAAAATGAAGCACATTCTTTTTCATATAAGTTAGGTCCCATTAACGCGTTTATAATACATAACATTTCCAACTTGGTTTTAGCAAAAATGTAACATCGTAACGATATATTTAACAATTTATAATGACCCTTGGTACACAGTGACATTTTACAAAAGAATTTGTAATAATGACCCAATCACACGAATTACGGGTTAATACTCAATAACCCAACTACACGAATTACGGGTTAATACTGAATAACTCAATCCGATACCAAGAGCATAATCCCGGGGACTACAAAATCTCCAATCCGCGTCCAAATATCCAAAAGCTACCCCATCGAGCACAAGCGCTCCTACGTATCTAGTCTAACAACTAGCTAGCTTCAAATCACAATACACAAATACCGCATACGAGCTAGAAATTCAACAACCATGCAATCACAATGCAAAACTAAATATCCGCAATTCACAATAAGCTAGCATTTCCAATAGCATATAGTTCACAATTTAATATGCTAATACAAAACTCACACAACAATGGTTAACCAATAGCACACGGGAATGGTACTCGCGAAAGACCATCGGAGTTCACAACATCCATTAGTGTACTTAACACCGCGTATCACTAACCCCCGGGTGGTGTCTTAACACCGCGACTAACCCACCCATCGCGACAAATGTGGTGTCTTAACACCGCGACTAACCCACATGTCACTAACCCCGGAGTGGTGTCTTAACACCGCGACTAACTCACTTGTCACGTAAAATGTGGAGTCTTAACACCGCAACTAACCCACATTTCACGCCACACAAATAAATACATTATATACATACACGTATAATTATTCCACTCACCTTGGAATGCCAGCACAAGTCATGTATAACATGATCTTCGTACTCAAATCCGAGCAAGTAACCACCTATAGCACACATAGGCACAAAATACACATAAATATATATTCTCTAAAAGAGAATCCGACACAATCATCCCTTAGCCGAGGGATCACACCTTGCTCGCCAAAACCCGCCCATTTAACACCTAATGGACACAATTCAATTACCACTTCGGGTGGTAATTCAAACCCCCACTACAAAGTACAATTTAATCCAAATTATACTGGACACCAAATTAGACCAACCTAGGTCCCGACACTAGGTTACTACTTAGGTAGTGACCATTTCAAACGGTAATTATACAAAAACTACAACTTGTGCAATATTGACCCATATTGCACTTGACCACATTTGACTTATGTTAAAAACATCACTTTGACTAAAAAATCACTTCTCATGAGCGATTACTTCCAAAAACGCCATTTAACACTTAACACAAGTGTTTAAACATCGACCAAAACTAGTGTCATTACCAAATTCGACCCAATCAACTTACCCATTTTGACATAAGTCCCAAAAACACCCAAAATCACTAACGGCTAGTGATTATATTTCAAAAACACCAATTAACACCTAAATCAAGTATTTACATACTTGATTCACCAAAACTTGACTCAAAACTTAGTTTGACACTAAATCAAAGTCAACATCCATTTTGACTAGTAAACTTGTTCTTAAGAACTTAAAAACACTAACAACCGTTCAATCTAGTGGTTTAACACCCAAACCATGACAAATATTTCCAAATTCGTCTTTAAACCCTAAACTCACAATAATCGGGTTTACTTACACAACACATACAACAAAACGCCCAATTTCATGAGAAATGAGGTTTATAACCCTAACTAGCACAAACCATAATCTCAAATCAAAATCAAAGTGAATAAAATCGAATCTAGGGTTTACCTCAATTCCAAAACCGAGCTAGTAGCTAAAAACATCAAGGAGAACCAAGACCGCTTCCAACTTGGGTGAAAATCACCATCTTCATCTTGCATTGAAGATTTCTCTCACTAGAAACCCTCATCTCTCTCTCTCTAGAGTTTGGTTGGTGAAAAATGGGGATAAAATGAGATCTAGATAGGTTTTGTTGTATAAAACTCGTCCACAAGTGAAAGGACCAAAGTGCCATTCATTTAACCTCTTTAAAAATAGGAAAGAATGCTGATTCAGGTCTTGGTACGGCGTGCCACCTAACTGGAACGGCGTGCCACTTAGGTTCTGAATTTGCTGTTGTTGTCTTGACACGGCGTGCCACTTTCTTGACACGACATTCCACTCTGAAACTGGTTTTGCTGAATTTTGCTTTGGCACGGCGTGCCACTCTGAAACTGAATGTGATGTATAAAATTCAGGGTCTTACAACTCCGGAGTTAATGTTCAATGGAATATACGTTTTCTCAAAATATAATATGTTTAGATCAGTGGACAACAACAAACCGATTGAAAGCTTGAAGGTTGAGGTAGGCTCAAATCAAATCATCGATCAAACAACACTTTGTTGACAATGGAAAAAAGAGGTGAAGCTAGATGAAAGTAAGTTGAACGAGTTTATAGTGATCCTGTATCAAGGAGGAGGTTCTTACATTACAACTCATGGTGGTATCAGAAGATTTACAACATAAATTTATTAAAACATAGTTGAAACAATTTTGGTGGAGGAGGGGTTGCTTAGACCATATAGTCTACCGAGTTTTGAACAGTCTAAAACTCTTTTTAATACGCATAATGTGTCTGTTCTTACATATGGTTGAGGATCTCGATATGAGAAGACTATGAGTAGACAATATCAAAGGAAGATTTATGATCCAGGAATCAAGATTGTTCAAAGCAACATCTTGAGGACAAGGTGTTATTCGGGGAAAGGAGTAATGATAAGCCTAAGATTATTATCGGGATTATTAATAGTAGATTATCTTAAGTAAATTATTTATTATATTAGATATGCTTTATATTTTAGAAATAAATTATTAGTACTATAATCATAGTTAAATTATGATAGCTTTGGGAGCTAGTTATGTTTACCTATATAGGTTTTATCATTGCAACTTTATTATGTTTAAATTAAGAGAATTAAGAGAATGTAATGTTGTATTGATCAGTTTTGATGTTTACAGAACTTGAATTGATGCATTTACATTTTCTAAGTGTATATATATATATATATATATATATATATATATATATATATATATATATATATATATATATATATATATATATATATATGAACACTTAGAAAATGTAAATGCATCAATTCAAGTTATATATATATATATATATATATATATATATATATATATATATATATACAAAACTAGTAACAGCTAATTCTTATTTAAGGAATGGCTCCATTATGCTTTTGGAACCTCCTTTTACAAATATGGAATTGCAGCTTGGTTGACTAGTATCCGTTATTTTAGCTGTTAATGGTGCTCTTATGACTTGCTCTAAAACGGGAAAGGATGAAAGAATTTTCTGATCCCAAAAAGTCAAATTACCTCATATGGTAATTTGACTTTGTCTCCTTATTGTTGCTGTAGTCTAACATATTATGCTGAATATTAATCAAGTGACTTAGATATCTTGAAGAGTCGGGTTACCTCTCGAAAGTAAAACCTATGAGAGATTATCGATCTTTCAAAAGTTGATTACCTATCTTTAATAACTGTTTTATTCGTTCTTATTAAGATACAAGATGAGATACAAGATGTAGGGTCATATCATTTCATATCTTAACCATTTAATTCTTAATAATTGTCTCCTAATAATTTTTAATTTATAATAAATACGTTAATGTAATGTCAATGTGACCATATAATAAATATGTCTGTTCATATTAAAAAAAAGATGTAGATGAACCGTTACTTACGTTGTGTTTTCGAGTTTATTAAGTAGAAAAGAATGAGATGGAAAGGAACAAAGAGAGAAATGATAAAAATGAATGTAATATAAGCAGAGTAAACATTTTTATAATTATATCATTTGCAAAATTTGAACTAAATTGTTTTGTAAATAGATTATATGATCAATATATTACATTTGGCGAGTATACATATAATTGTTAGTTTATACATATCATTATTTTGAACACGAGAAAAGGGTAGAGAAAAACGTCTTGATTAATTTTTTATTATCTTTATGTTACGTGCAACAAAATTAATGCTGGTTGTAAGATAATCGGAAGATTAGAGATAATATTATGATAAACACGTAGATTTCCTTTCTAATCCATTCAAATATGGGCAAAAAGTACTGTTAACAAAAACCTTTTGTACTTTCGTTCTTAATCCTCTCATCACATTTTCTGTCTACTTAAAACAAACACTCGAGAATGGTTATTATTTTTTAATCCGTTCAATACCTTTCCTTTCCACCCTGAAAAAAAACTTGAGAATGTAGCCTTAGTGAAGTTGTTCATGTGGCCTTAGATCAATATCTCAAACACCTTTGACTGTTGATTAAAGGTAGGTCTGATGATGGGGTAACATATTATCAAACGGGTTACATTTTTTGGATGGCCCAAAATGGCACCTGTAGGTTTGGTCTGCACACACCTGTTGGTTTTTTGATTCGGCTTTTGCAATAAACTCCATATTTGCTTGATCTTCGAGTATTTGTGTTCTATTACAAATAACAGAAGCTTAAAACCGGTACAAATAGGTGCCTATTTTTTACTAAGCAATTCAGTTTGTAAAAGTTTGAATATCCTCAATATTTTGTTCATTAAAGGAAAATGTTTCAAGTTGTGTGTTTATAGAAAAACTGTGTATTATTTTGATACAGGTAATGTTTGTCATTGTCTAGTTTAGTTACCATAATGAACTGGATAATTCAGTTTTATGTACCTCATAAGTATATAAATCCGCAATATTTGTTTTGAACAATAGAGAATTGACGAAACAAAACTAGATCGAACCTACATACACTACAAAAAAAAAAAAGTTGCATTTTTTAATGCTTCCATTATTTTTGACGTTTTAAACTGTGAACAAAATTTGACATGTTTAAGTGACATTCGTACAAAGCCAATACCTTCCTTAACACAAACACCCAGGCCCTTAAGATCATGACACCAGTCTATAGACCAACTAATTACATGAACCACAAGGACACTGCAATGTGAACCCACAGACCACTACTGGTCCACGTACTGCAATTTTACGAATACTAGCTTACTCAAGTTTCTTTGTGGTCGCGTGCTTTAATATTTATTTTTGGTTTCGTATATATGATCGAAATGAGGCACTAATTTATCATTGCGCTTAGCACGTCTAACTCGCTTTCTTGTGTTTTCTTTAGCATTAACTGTCACTCTATGACAAGACCTGGCACGAATTATGCGGAGCGTGCAGATGCAACAAAAGGAGAAATAATGAATTTTGCTGACTATGAATATGACTGCACATTCTACCATTGTTAACTGTCACCATTTTTAGGGATCATTTCATCAATCATTACTCTATATAGATGGTGACACTTAATGCTACATATGTGGGTACTATCTATCTAATAACACTATTTGATGCTTAAATCTCACATTTTCTTCTGACACTACCTGTACCATTATTCAATCCGTATTCTTTACACTATTTTGTATGTATTACTGCCTTTAAATCTAACTAATTTTAGAATCATTGATCTCAGACACTGTTTACTTTCCATTTAATAATTTGTTTCTTTACAACTCTTAATTCAATAAGTAAAATTGTTGTTTCTTTATCATAATCTGTTAATCTGGAAAATGGTACTCCGTATGTTTGTAGGAGATATAGAATCAGAGAGCCCTCAACAAACATAGGCATATGAAAACAACACTCAATACAAAATAAAAGTAAACAACCCCCGATCTTGTGTTGGTAGTAGGCAGAGCTAGCTATAACTTAGAATGGGAACCACCACGTTCTGTCTTTAATTATTATATATGATCTGTAATGAGTATATATTGATTTTGAATATATATATATATATATATATATATATATATATATATATATATATATATATATATATATATATATATATTGATTTTGAAAGATATAAACAGTTTTTTGAATAGATAATAACCTTGAGTTGAGCATATGCATACAGATATATACATATATACTGATGATCTGCAGTTAGCAGCAGTGAGTACTGATAGTAGAAGTATGTGTTTATTGTCTTGAAAAATAGAAGCAATCTTTTGGGACCATTTGGTTTCATCTTAATCTTTTTATACTATTTTGTCTACTATAATTAATTAGTTTCTGTATTAAAACTCTCTTTTTCTCTTTCTCATGACTTGTCTCTATCTCTGCTAGGCTGCCTGCATATCACTCGGACAGAGAAGTTAAAAGATAACTAATTAAAGACTAGTGATCATATCAAGGTACTATATGATTTTGTTTTTAATGGAAAGTTTATGTGTCGCTCGGTCTTGGTTCGTAACATCAAGCTCAAAACGTTCCTTTGGGCCTCGAATCTCAAGCTTTGCAACGGAGTACAATCTTATGTTTGGATGGATAATCCTCGTTTATTATGTTTTTAGTTTCCTTTTTAGTTTGTTTCTTCAAATGGGCCGTGTTCAATCCGCCTTTGTAATGTACGTATCTTCATTGTTTTGATGAAGATCTTTCAATCAATATATATGATGTTTTTCGCCTTAAAAAAAAAAAATCAAGGTACTATATGTAAGCACAATAATAAATATTATAAAACCCAAACACACTATATTTGTGATAAAACTAAGTCATGAGATAGCCCGATAGGCCACTACATGTACCTAAAAAATACTCCCTTTTAGAGGGTAGTCTGAACAAAAAAAATACCTTATCTGTTTATCCGTTAATTTGCGATAAAAGAGGGTAGTCTGAACAAAAATACTCACTTTTAGAGATAGGGATTTACAAATTTAATTGTTGGAGATGCTAAAATAAACCATCACAAGCCCAGAGGCCACCAAGTTTCCTGTAGAGCAGGAGACCCATGTTTGAATCTTGGTAACGCCCAAAATCGAATTAAATTGGATTCTTGACCGTAGGATTATAAGGATCTATTGAAATACTCACAATACCTAACTTTTATTTAAAAATAGTTTCAGGATAAAAGTGGGAGCTCAGTTTTATTATAAGTTAAGCGAATTCTCAGTTTGGTGTATGTATCATCCTTATTTGCAATTTTCTTGTTTCAGATTTTAGATATTGTTGACACAATACTAGGGTTTCTGATCAAGAGGCTCACACTTTCTTTTTCACAGAATCATTAGCCATAGTTGCTGTACTCTTTTTCCAATAATTATTCGATGTAATATATAAATGATTTTAGGATTTGATCAGTTTTAGCTTTTTAGGGTTCTTTTCCTGTTCTCTAAATTTATGGTGGTTATCTAATTTCATATTTATTTAATGATTTGCATTAGATGAAACATCAGCAAAAACATTCTAGGTATCAGCACAAAATCAGAGCTTGAATTGTAATATACAGTCATATATACCTACAACATCCACCAAAGGGCTTCTCGCCCATTAACCTTGAGGTTATAATTACGAGTTTCGTCGTGGACAAAAATGAAAAATGAGTGTGTATGTGCGTTTGCGGTTCAAAAAAAATAAATATAAAAAAATACAGTAGCTCATTCCTCTTGTAGTGTAAGGTACTTATGTATGTGTTTATGTAACAGGTAGGATCAGATGTTAAAATAAACTTCTAAACTTAGTTTATAACAAGAAATTATATATTCACTTTCATAGATGATCTTGTAATATATTAAGGTGGTCCTAAGAGCAATAAGCAATGTAACAGTGGGATATCTTTAAAATCTATTATTCTTTTGGTCCCTTATCTACACATATATACAATACATAGCTGCAATCCTAACTCCATAGATTTTTCCAAGATCCAAAATTTATCCAACTAATTAATTTGCTATTTGATTGTAAGGCCAGATTAATCAAATACTCTCTCTTTTTTGTTTTTTTACTATATATATACTTGATACTTGATTGATGTGTTTTTTGTTCTGTATATATTTGCCTTGAGTACCCTAATAAATTAGTCAAAACAGGTACTGTTATATTGTATTGTTAAAATGCCAAAATTGAGAATGAAAGAAAAAAAGGTACACACATGACTTAACTAACAAACACTGTAATCATCGAAAGTCGTACATACGTGCTTATCCACTTTCTCCTTTACCAATTGGTGTGTATGTGTATGTGTATGTGTATGTGTATGTGAACGTGTATATGTACGCTTGTTGTGTATTATGTATTTTCAAAGTGTATAACTAAGCATGCATATGTACACTTTACAATTGACTGATAAACTAGCAATTTGTGGTTGACAATAAAGCATTAAATCTCTTTTTCGACGTAGGCTAGGATGGTCCATCGTATGGTTGAAGTTTTCTTGTATTGTCTTTATACATACCTTGATTGATTTAATCATATAGTATCATTGATATATAACTATATGATTACTAAAGGGAAGACTAACAGAACTTTCTTCACTAACCAGAATGTTCAGTGTGTGGTATGCACTTATTTCGTTTGCGCTGACAAGGACACCACTTGGTCGCAAATTCGCAATTCCTTTTTCTTTTCTTACGCGTGCGAGCGACATGGTAAGATTATAAAAAGTTATTTTCTTTTCTCATAAAAATAAATAATAAAAATATCTTGCAAGTTTCTAGAGTTATATATATACTGATACAGATATTTGACACAGATTTATAATGCTTTCCTTTTGTTAAACAGTCTGGAAGAGCTTGCATACAGAGTCTTCATCGATTCATTTGTAGTCTCAAAATTGTAGGAGACTTTACATTGAATGCTGCCAGCTGATGCGCAGTACGAAAGGCACATGATAATCCTAATCGATGTGGGTTCGTTTCTATAACCTATACCTTTTGATCAAATTACTGTCACAAATTGAATATTATTTAGCTACCGCACGTTATCTACTCACTTTTATCTGTTAGTCCTTTGCTCATCTTCTCAACTTTCATCACTGCAGTATGTGTGTAATCATAAGCTTTTAGCATGTTTTAGATCTTGAAACCAAAACCCTTTTTTTTAATCATATTTATAAGGATTAGTAGTCAGCAAATATGTCAATTATCTACTTTTGATCCCTTAATAAGTTGACTATCATTTATTCAAATTGGCATATTTAACATAAGAAAAACCATTCTGCAAAAATTGTTTAATTTTGATTCCTAAGTTTTATTAGCAAAACCTATGTATACGAATTAACCCCGGCCAATCAGAAAGTTTTAATCATATAAATTTAGTTTACCTCACTTGATCAAGGTCTATAAAAACCTGGGAATTGAAGTACAGTTGTGTGTTTAGCTGCTTTGTACAATTTTTTTGCAGCTAGATGATGCAAGAATTAAGATGTTCAACAATACATCAGAAATTAAAGACTTTCAAGCAAAGCAAGAAGGTGATAACAGTGGGCCCACTTTACCAATGTATACATCAACTTCAAGACAATGGGCAGGTTTTAAGAACCCACGAATCGTAAGGGTATCTAAGGCTTTCGGAGGGAAAGATAGACATAGCAAAGTTTATACCGTAAAAGGGTTAAGAGACCGAAGAATTAGGCTTTCGGTTCCTACTGCTATTCAATTGTATGATCTTCAAGATAGGCTAGGCTTAAACCAACCTAGCAAGGTCATAGATTGGTTGATTGATTCAACTAAAGACGATATCGATAAACTTCCACCTCTTCAAATGCTATCTAGCGATTTCAATCAATTTCATCCGGTCATACCATCACCTTTGTTACCTCAAGATCTAAATTCACCTCAAATTTCGTTCTCTCATTTCCTTAATAGTACTCCAAATGCAACGACGTTAATGTATACCAAACAAGGAATCACACTTGAAAACGATCATGATCACATCGATGGTGATCATCCGAGAAAGAAAGGGAAGGAAGCTCTAATCGAAAGCGAACAAGAAAACATAGGTTTAAACTTTTTCCCTAAACCACAATATTCTTATCCAGGATCATTTTCATACAACTCATACTATAATTGGGGACCTAATTCTTCGAATATATCGACTTCCCAATTTGGAAACCAGGGACAAATTTCATCTCAAACTGATTCTTCAATGGTTCTACCATCTTCATCCCAGTTTTTCTTGTACCCTCCAACTGCAAACACAGCGTTACCTTTTCCTCCTTATTTCATCCCTAATTTAGGAGAAAACAATCATTCACTTTTGTTAAGCTCAAGTTTGCAACACGTACCACCAAATCCGCTCATGCCACAACTTAACCTAATTGGTTCTCAAGACAAAGTACCCTTCGATTTGGATGGACAGCATAAGGTTCGTTCCCGGAACAATGGCGATAACTGATGTCTAAGATCAAGCTAGATGATGATCAACAAGACACTACTTCATAGTTTTCACTACACGCAATACATATAGTATATGATTTCTTGTAATTAGATATTAATGGTGTGTAATATGTACTATGGATACCATATTGGTACTTACATATATCATGTATGAGTTATTTTTTGAAATTTTGATTTCCACAAAGGGAGCATCTCCTTTAAAGTCTTATTTATTACTATAAACATGGAGGTCAATAGATGACATGTATTCTCGAGTACTCAAGTATTATGCATATTCATACTGATTTTTATATATTGACATAGTTAATTTAAAAGAGTAATTATTCAATACTAGTGAACTTCAAGAGTTCTTCAACTATTGATCCTTTAATTTTAATGGTGTCTTATATGCTCTTAGATTTCCAGTTGTTTACATATTAGCTTTCTTATTTTGAAAAAGCCATAAACAAGAAATACATGTGTTGGACAATAGTCCAAATCATGACAAACATTTAGTAGACAAATACAAATTGTCTTTTGCATAATGAAGAAATCGAATTGAATTTGTCTTGTGCATGGTCAAATAAGAATGCACTAGATTTTACAACTTGTTAACAACTTGTTAACAACTTGTTTACAACTCGTTTACAACTGTTTTAAACAAATGATAAATGGAAAGAGTAGCCAATTTGAAGTCTTCTTTCTAACATACAAGTTCAGCTATAAAAGGAGGTGCATGGATTTCATTTTAGAGTATCACAAAGAAAAAGAAAAACATAGTTGATTGGTTTATCAACGGAGTGTGTTTATTTGTGAGGCCGAGAGTTTATTCTTGTAAGGATTGTAAAAGAGTGTACGAGAAACTTAGATTTTATCTTAAAATCTAAGGGGCTTGGGTTAGGGTTAACTTATAGTGTATTTTTTCTTGTATCGGGTTCTTTTATATTATAAGAATAAAGGGAACTCTTGGGGTGGACGTAGGCAGGGTTTTGCCGAACCACGTTAAATCGTCGTGTTATCAGTTATTTTATTTTGCTTTCTTTTATTTCTCGCAAGTTTGTCTCAAACAATTATATCCTCACTTCCGCTAGTGTGGGTGCGTTGCGCAAGTTGTCATAACAAGTGGTATCAGAGCGTATCCAGGTTTATCGGATATTTTTTGGTTTGAGATGGCGGGAAATAGTGGTATGCAGTTTAAGGTGGAGCCATTTGATGGAACCGGGAATTTCACCTTGTGGCAAGCAAGGGTGAAGGATGTCCTGGTTCAACGGGGCTTGGCAAAGCCGTTGAAGGGTAAAAAGGACGGAAAGCCAGAAAAGATGACTGACGATGATTGGAATGACATCGAGGAAAGATGTGTCAGTACCATTCGCCTTTCCATCAGTGATAAGATCATTAATAATGTCAGTGGCGAGACAACCGCGACGGGGTTGTGGGTGGCCCTCGAGAAGTTATATCTCGGGAAGAATATGACCACAAAGCTAAACTTGAAGCGTGATCTTTATCGGTTGAAGATGGAGGATGGCGGGAATATCATTGAACACATGAACGTGTTTAATGGTCTGGTGGATCAACTTGCAAAAGTTGAGGTTAATATTGAGGAAGAAGATAAGGCCCTTATTCTTCTTACCTCTCTTCCCAGTTCGTATGATACTTTGGTTACTACTGTTCTTTACGGAAAGGCTACTGTAAAGATGGAGGAGGTAGTGCCGGCACTTTTATCTCAGGATAAGAGACAAAGATCTGATGGCCGTTATGAGCATGAGTTTGCTATGGTTGGTCATGGAAAGGGAAGGTTTGCCGAAAAGAGATCTGGTAATAAAAGTAGGTTCAGATCAAGAGACGGTGTGAAGGGTGTCCAGTGCTTTAAATGTCAAGAGTGGGGTCATTACAAGAAGGAATGTCCACTCTGGAAGAATGGTGAAGATAAATCTGGGGGTTCATCAGCTGCAGTAGCAGTTAATGAGTCGGTTAATTTAGGAGATGTTCTCACAGTCTCCAAAGGTTCTACTTCTGCTCAAGATGAATGGATTTTAGATTCTGATTGTACGATGCATGTGTGTTCCAAGAAAGCTTATGTTGATAAGCTAATATTAAAGAAAGCGGGGGTGCTGACTTTAGGTGATGGTTCAACATGTGATGTTGAGGGTGTTGGCATGGTGAAAATAAAATTGTTTCACGGAGCTGCTTACACACTTGGTGGCAGTGTTGTAAAAAACGGAAAAAATGGGGGTGTAGACGGGGGTGTAGACGGATTTTGGAGTGCCCCGTCCCGTTTATACATAAAACGTTTGAAAAAACGGAAATCGGCCAAAAAACGGTCAAAAGACGGTCAAACACGGTCCGAGACGGGAAAAAACGGGTTTTTCTGATTTTTTTCAAGTTTTTTTTAAAAAAAAAAAAAAAATTAAACGTTGTGCTATTACTTAGGGTTTCTTTTTTTATGTTTGAAATATTGAAGTATTTAAACATGTGTGAAATGCTTATGTTTGGAATAATGTAATGTACAATATATATATATATATATATATATATATATATATATATATATATATATATATATATATATATATATATATATATATATATATATATATATATATATATATATATATATAAATATATAATATATATAACATTTTTATTTAAAAGTCAACGTTAGTCAACATCCGTCTAGACCTCCGTCTCGACCCCGTCTCGACCGTCTCTGTAACATCCCGCCTTTTTCCATTTACTTTTCCGTTATACTAATATAAAGTCCGTTATATGTTTATAACATCTCCCGTTGATACGCGTTTTAAATTATCTCGTTTAGGTAATTCACGCACCCGAACGAAAGTTGAGGGACTAAACTTGACAAGGGATCAAACCCTTGACTAGGTCAAAGGGTCAAACCCCTTTCACTCATTCATTATCATCTCCATCTCTCTCTCTTTCTCTCTAGCAAGAACACACACACCATTACCAAATTCATTCAATCATCATCTAAATTCGACCTAGGAGGCTTACAACAAAATAAATTACATATTCGTGATCCTCTCTTCATCCTCTTCATTTTGGTACCAACTTCATCTCGTTTGGGTAACATTTCTAAAACTCTAGATTTCTCTAAATTCGTGTTTTTGACTTGAAATGGTGTTCGTTAGTGTCTATGGCTCATTGTGATGTCGTGTATGTAATTTGTATGCTCGATCTCGTTGTTTTAGTATAACTAGCATGAACTTGAATTTTGGTGTGTTGTTCTTGAATTTTAGATGATCATATGTTGTTAGATGTTAAAAGTTCATGTTCTAATTGTGTTCCTAGTATCACTAGCTTCAATTTGATATGTAGGTTTCTTGAGAAAACTCCATAAACTTGATTAGTGATTTTTGGTGAATTTGGGTTAGGGTTTGATAAGCTTGAAATGAATAGATGATACATTGAATGCCATGAATTATTGTTGGTAAGTAGTTAGTTGTATTGTATGCTCGATTACCTATAAAACGGCGTGTTGTATGTATGCATTAAATGCCCGAATCATAAATGTGCACTTATCAAATTCGAGTATTAAATGTGTGCATTAATCGATCATTTATTTTGGAAAGCCGATTGTTACAAATAATGTTTTTGGTTGGTGAAATATATTTAGTTGTGTTCTTTGTCAAATTACCTTTCCAACGATATAAGGTGCGAGTTCTAAGAGTTAGTGGTTTGTAATTTATGCTTGAAAGAGTTTTGATTTGGGACTTGAACAATTGAGACTGACCAGGTACCAGCGCACGGCCAATGCCGCGGTGCGGCCAGCTTATGTCGCGGTGCGACATAAGCCGTGGTCAGGTTCTGACCTCCATGTCCAAAATACGAAAAATGTTTGGCATACTACGGACCTCCGATTCACATGAAACTTGTTCTAACATGCTCATATATGATTAAAAACCTCAGAAAAATAGTTCGGGACCCGACCCGAACATGTTGACTTTTTCGTTGACTTTGACCCGACTAAGTTGACTTTTAATCAAACTTAACCAAATATTTGTGCAATCGTTCTAACATGTTTTTATACTTGTACCTTGCATGAAACATGACAATTTGATTCACATGCTATTATGATCGAGTCTTAACGAGCCATAGGACTAATTGAACATCTTTGACCTGTTATTGATACAACTTATTTGTTTAGGCCAAGGCTAAGCAACTTTCATGCACACGTTTACTTTGTGAAGTACATTTATACTCGTGCACTCGAGGTGAGATCATAGTCCCACCTTTTCAACAACTTTTTATACTTTTAAATTGTGGGCTGAGAAACATATACTTTGTTACATTTTGTACTACTTACTTTTATACTTTGAACACAAGTACAAGGAAAACAAACATTCCACAGCGAGTTAGAACAAAAATCCTCAATTCGATTATCATTAGTTACACTTGCAGGGTGTAAGCGAGAACTTATATTGTGTGGCCATATGTAACATCCCGCATTTTTCCGTTAAATTATTTTAACGCCCGTCTTTTTCTTTTTAAATAATACCCTTCGTATCTAGATTCGTATCCTTTGTTATGTAACATTTTAAATATTCTCGTTGTTGGAAGATAACGTCTCCCGTACTCTCGTGTAATTTAAAATAATTCGTTTGGTTAATTCACGCACCCGCACCCGAACTAGAGGGACCATTTTTGCCAAGTGATCAAAGGTGTGACTAGGTCAACTAGTCAACACCCTTTCTCATCCATTCATTCATTTCCATTTTCATTTCCATTTTCCTTTAACACTTTCAACTTTTCTTTCAATCTTCATCATCAAGATTCATCATCCATTCATGATCTAGCAAGCTTAAATCAAAACAAAATACATATTTGGAATCCTCTCTTCATCCTCTTCAATTTGATACCAACTTCATCTCTTTTGGGTAACTTTCTAAAATCACTAATTTTATGTGTTCTTGAGATTTTTGAGTTATAAAGTTGTTAATTAGTGTCTATGGCTCATTGTGATGTCGTGTATGTAATTTGTATGCTCGATTCGTTATTTTTGGTGTAACTAGTTCAATATGAAATTACTTGCTAAATCCTTGATTTTGGATGAACAAATGTTGTTAGATTGTTAAAGTGCATGTTTTAAAAGTGTTACTAGTATCATTAGCTTCATTTTGATGTATAGGTTGATTAAGGAAACTCCAAAAACATGATTATTGATTTTGAGATGTTTGACTAGGGTTTGATAGTTCTTGACATGAATTTTTGGATGCTTGAATGCCATGGAATGTTAATTATTAGTGTTTAGTTGTAATGTATGTTTCATTACCTTCAAAACGGCATATTATATGTGTGAATTGGTTTCCCGAAACTCAAATTGCATTTGAAGAACTTGAAACCTTAAAAATGAACGTTTAATGATCACTTGATGAGTTTTCGGCTATTATAAATGATGTTTTTGTTTGGTGAAACATGTTTAGTTGTGTTCCTTGTCAAAAGAGCTTTCCAACGGTATAAGATACGTCTTCTAGTTGTTTACGGTTTGAGTTTTGCGTTTGTTTGAAAATTGACCAAGTCTTGAACAAGTGAAACAGGCCTGGGACCAGGCCACGGCCATTGTCGCGGCGCGACAGGCCTGGCCGCGGCGCGGCATAAGCCGTGCCCAGCTTCTGTCTCCAATGTCCGTTTCACGTGAAATGTTTGCCATGTTTTAGACTTCCAATTCGCATGCAACTTGTTCTAACATGCTTATATATGAATAACTAGCATAGAAAATTTGTCCGAGACCCGACCCGAACATGTTGACTTTTTCGTTGACTTTGACCCGACCAAGTTTGACTTTTTGTCAAACTTAATCAATTAATTATGCAATCTTCCTAACATGCTTTTATACTTGTATCTTGCATGAAACTTGACAATTTGCTTCACATGCTACATAATCGAGTCGTGTCGAACCATAGGACTAATTGAACAACTTTGACCCTTCGTGACTACCGTTATTGATACAACCTATTTGTTTAGGTCGAGACTAGCGTTGTTCTTTACGCACGTTACTTGTTGAAGTACTTATTTACTCTTGCAATCAAAGGTGAGATCATAGTCCCACTTTTACTCTTTTTGAACTTATATTGGGATGAGAAAACATAAACGATTCTTTTGAACTAAGTGAACACAAGAACGGGAAAACAAACATTCTACATACGAGTTTAGAACAAAAATCCTCAATTCGATTATCATTAGTTACACTTGCCGGGTGTAAGCGAGAACTTATGTTATATGGCCATATGGGTTGACAACCCTCATCTTTGACGGTTAGCTACCGTCTACGGATGAAATATATTTTCGAGAATCAGTGTTTGTTCTAGCACTAAGTGATGGGGTATACAATGGAAGGAATGTTAAGCTTTGATAATTGGGTGCTCGTGAAACAAACTTTTGGAATGTATTACTATTATTTCATTGATGCAAATCTTGTGGTTCGCTTGTACTTACTTACTTAAACCTATGATTTCACCAACGTTTTCGTTGACAGATTTCTATGTTTTTCTCAGGTCTTGCACCATATGTGAAACATGCTTCCGCTTACTATTTGATACTTGCATCCGATGTCGAGTATACATGCATTTCATGGAGCGCCTTTTGACTTTACTTTAGACCGTGTCGCCTAGATTTCAATCGTACTTAACGTTGTAACTTAACTTTTGGTTGAACAATTCTTGTAAACTTTGAAACAATCTTTATTTTGAAATGAAGGCGACATATTTTGGTCAAACGTTATCTTAAAGACTTATAATCAGGTAATGGGACCCACGTAGCCGACGCCGTCACTTGACGATTTGTCGGGGTCGCTACAAGTGGTATCAGAGCCTTGGTTGTAGGGATTTAGAGTTCATTTGTGTCCACCCCGAGTCATAGGGTACATAGGTGAATCTAGACTACAACCGGCATATAGACTGAAGTAGGAATTATTTGACTAATTGTGCATTTATACTCGAACTCTTCTATCATATCTAACTCGTATTCGATCTTGATCTTACGTTGATAAATTTTGTTGATGCGCCACCTTGACTTTATGAAGTAATGTTAAATGCACATGAGAATCAGGGTAATATAATTTCCGGGATTATATTACGGTGATTCACATGGACGTTCCGACATTATGACGTAAAGAATTTAAGGCGAGTAAAGGAAAAATTTCCTCTCTATCCTATTTCCATACTCCGGTTAGTATTGTTGAAAATACTAACCAACGATATTCTTGTCTCATGAAGGAACAATGGCTCACCAAGGTCAACACAATACTCCTCTCGAAACTCTGGAACAAGCTCTTCAACGAATGATAACCACCGCCGTGGGTACGGCCGTGGCCGATCACTTTTCTAACAACAACAATCATGGAGCCGGTAATTCAATCGAGGGTTGCTCCTACAAGAACTTCATGAAGTACAATCCTCCCACTTTCGATGGAACCGGAGGACCGGTTACTCTCACCCGATGGTTTGAACAAATGGAGACCGTTTTTAACACAAGCGGTTGTAGAGACCAAGATAAGGTCAAGTTTTCCACCCTCACTCTTACCGGTATCGCTCTCTCATGGTGGAACACGTATGTACAATCAGTGGGTATCGATGAAGCCCTTACACTCTCTTGGACCGAATTAAGAGAAAGAATGATCACCGAATACTTTCCGCGCGACGAGACTCGAAGGCTCGAACAGGGTCTAAGGAATTTAAAAACAGTCGGAAATGACCTCGAAGCTTATAATCAACGGTTTACCGAACTAGTCTCGATGTGTCCAAATCTCATGACTCCTGAATCCCTAAGAGTCGAACTTTACATGGATGGCCTCCCTAAGAGCATTCAACACAAGGTAATGACATCTCAACCCACTAACCTACAAGAGGCTTTAACAATGGCCCGCCAAGCCTTAGAAACGGTGAATGAAATGGAAGCACCGGCACCAATGGTCGAGAACCACCCGAGTAACAACAAAAGAACATGGGAAGCCTCTCAATCAAGCAACCACAACAATGACAACAACCCCGCCAAGAAGCCTTTCGCCTCCAACGACAAGAAAGGCTATACCGGAAAACTACCTTTTTGTAACGAATGCCACAAGCATCACTTTGAAGGATGTGGCAGGTTTCACCACCGGCGCCAAGGACCCGTCGCTCGAAAGATGCCCAACGCACACAAAACGGGTGCTTGCTTCGAATGTGGCCAACTGGGTCATTTTAGGAATGTGTGCCCAAATAAGAAAATCAACCCCAACGCACGCCGTTGAACCTTCAACATCGACACCTAGGATGCCCGGAACGACGATGGACTAGTAACGGGTACATTTCTTCACAACAAACCGTATACTTCATACTTATTCGATTTCATTACCGTTAGACGTTTTATAACCAAGTCTTTGACTCGTGCTCTTTGCACTCCACTTTTTCCCTAGACACTACTTAGGCAATTTAAGCGACCAACGGAAAAATATTGTGTGCCTATAAATATTATCGGAGGATATACGTTAAGAAATTTAACTCGACACCAATAGAACTAAGGAACTCAAAACCTATTCATTAAGGAGAAATTGTTGCCCTACATTTATGTATAGATTATTGTGAACTAAGAAATTTTCGGTTGGAAACCGATACCCTCTCCCTCGCATCCATGACCTCATGATTTTTTTGCACGAATCCTGTATATTCCAAATCGACCTCCGTTCCGGTTATCACCAATTGGGGGTTAAGGGAGACGATGTCTCCTAAGCCACTTTCCGAACTCGCCACGTTAGTTGTAAATCTCTCTTAGTACCGTTTGATTTATTTAGGGCTCGCCCGTATCCATAAACCTCTTGAACCGCGTATGCAAATTCATATAGACTAATCTGTATTTATAGATGACATCTTAACTTATTCAAGTAAAGAAGGAAAACGAACAACATCACCATCTTAAGCTCGAACTTTTGAGAAAAGAGCAACTTTATACCAAATTCTCCGAGTGAGAATTTCTGTTGAACGAAGTCCAATTTTCTAGACCATGATGTTAAAGGTCAAGGCATTACAATCAATCTCGAAATCAAGCCACATGTAATCAGGAAACTCTCCCAACTCAGACTTGTATTCGTAAAATCTTAGATCTCGTCTATTTTTACCGAAGATTCATTTCTGACTTTTCTCGTGTTACACGACTTTTAAACTCGTTAACTCACTAAGGAAAACTTTAAACCTCTTCATGTCTGAGCCTTGAACGTGATTCTTCACACCAACCTTCCTAGCTAAATTCGTATAGCACTAGATGGAACTCAAACATGGAAATATTTCTACTTGAACGCCGAAAGGCATACTCTCTCGTCTCAAAAAAAAAAAAAAAAAAAAAAAAAAATCAACATAACTAAAATTCGTTATTTTACACGAAGAATTCGAATACTAAATTGTGGATCCGATCAAACTTCTCGTCATCACGTACCACACTACATACCTCTGTTATTTCACCGTCACTGTCTGATATTACTGGAATTTAAGATAACACAATCCAACGATACTTCACTCTTCTTTGACTTAACGCCCTTGTGTTTCTGATAATCGGCCAACTATTATTCAACCCCGAACCATACAACTACGTGTACTATCTCGTTTCTCTTTCAGACTTCAACTTTTGACAACTAGAGGCACGTTATGGCAACCTCGAGATGTAAGCTCATCCTATTCAAAGTTCTCATTTCGCTCCTATCTTTATCGCTCGCACTTCCGTATAAGGAAACTTTTGTAACATTTCTCAATGGATAGAGAAACTCTTCATATTACATTAGTATTCGCCACGAGGGTGAATAGTCCTAACGAACATTTTTGAGCCCTAACTAACTTGTTCAAACATATCTTAAGGAATTCTTTTTCTAATATGGTGTACCATTGCCAATGCCAATTACCTCGGATCAAGATACTCGTATCGCTTCTAGTTTTGCAAGAAACCTTGGGAACCCGCTTAGACATGAGTACCACGTATCTCTCACAAACCGACGAACCGAGCAAACGAACGATTTACATCCTGGAAGGACATGTTTCAAACTCGCATTATCGCTTTTAGTTGATCCCTCATACTACGATAGTTACCGTTCTTGTACTAACGCCGCACTTCCGAAACCCTATATGACCGCAAATGTCATACCCCTATTCGTTGGACCAACGCATGTGGCAAACAAACACCGAAATCTGAACTACATCAGGAAACAACAATTGAGATCATTCAAGTCCGAGAAGGGCTCGAGGCAACCCATTGTCGCCAGAAGAGTTATACCAAACTTAGATGAAAACCTCACAAAATCCCTGTGTGTAACAGTGTAATATTGAGAAACCGCACCTTGGAAGGGTGTAATTCATTTTGGGAAATCGAGAAAAGGATATATCCACAATATTGAACTTTATGAAACCTTGGGGCGTATTGGAACTGAAATGTCCCGTTCTTATTGATTAAAAACGTTCCATATTAATTGATTTCGTTGCGAGGTTTTGACCTCTATATGAGACGTTTTTCAAAGACTGCATTCATTTTAAAACAAACCATAACCTTTATTTCATCAATAAAGGTTTAAAAAGCTTTACGTAGATTATCAAATAATGATAATCTAAAATATCATGTCTACACACGACCATTACATAATGGTTTACAATACAAATATGTTACAACAAAATAAGTTTCTTGAATGCAGTTTTTACACAATATCATACAAGCATGGACTCCAAATCTCGTCCTTATTTAAGTATGCGACAGCGGAAGCTCTTAATAATCACCTGAGAATAAACATGCTTAAAACGTCAACAAAAATGTTGGTGAGTTATAGGTTTAGCCTATATATATCAAATCATAATAATAGACCACAAGATTTCATATTTCAATACACATCCCATACATAGAGATAAAAATCATTCATATGGTGAACACCTGGTAACCGACAATAACAAGATGCATATATAAGAATATCCCCATCATTCCGGGACACCCTTCGGATATGATATAAATTTCGAAGTACTAAAGCATCCGGTACTTTGGATGGGGTTTGTTAGGCCCAATAGATCTATCTTTAGGATTCGCGTCAATTAGGGTGTCTGTTCCCTAATTCTTAGATTACCAGACTTAATAAAAAGGGGCATATTCGATTTCGATAATTCAACCATAGAATGTAGTTTCACGTACTTGTGTCTATTTTGTAAATCATTTATAAAACCTGCATGTATTCTCATCCCAAAAATATTAGATTTTAAAAGTGGGACTATAACTCACTTTCACAGATTTTTACTTCGTCGGGAAGTAAGACTTGGCCACTGGTTGATTCACGAACCTATAACAATATATACATATATATCAAAGTATGTTCAAAATATATTTACAACACTTTTAATATATTTTGATGTTTTAAGTTTATTAAGTCAGCTGTCCTCGTTAGTAACCTACAACTAGTTGTCCACAGTTAGATGTACAGAAATAAATCGATAAATATTATCTTGAATCAATCCACGACCCAGTGTATACGTATCTCAGTATTGATCACAACTCAAACTATATATATTTTGGAATCAACCTCAACCCTGTATAGCTAACTCCAACATTCACATATAGAGTGTCTATGGTTGTTCCGAAATATATATAGATGTGTCGACATGATAGGTCGAAACATTGTATACGTGTCTATGGTATCTCAAGATTACATAATATATAATACAAGTTGATTAAGTTATGGTTGGAATAGATTTGTTACCAATTTTCACGTAGCTAAAATGAGAAAAATTATCCAATCTTGTTTTACCCATAACTTCTTCATTTTAAATCCGTTTTGAGTGAATCAAATTGCTATGGTTTCATATTGAACTCTATTTTATGAATCTAAACAAAAAAAGTATAGGTTTCTAGTCGGAAAAATAAGTTACAAGTCGTTTTTGTAAAGGTAGTCATTTCAGTCGAAAGAACGACGTCTAGATGACCATTTTAGAAAACATACTTCCACTTTGAGTTTAACCATAATTTTTGGATATAGTTTCATGTTCATAATAAAAATCATTTTCTCAGAATAACAACTTTTAAATCAAAGTTTATCATAGTTTTTAATTAACTAACCCAAAACAGCCCGCGGTGTTACTACGACGGCGTAAATCCGGTTTTACGGTGTTTTTCGTGTTTCCA
Organism: Rutidosis leptorrhynchoides; assembly: GCF_046630445.1. NCBI lineage: Eukaryota > Viridiplantae > Streptophyta > Magnoliopsida > Asterales > Asteraceae > Rutidosis > Rutidosis leptorrhynchoides. The sequence continues at coordinate 428,396,708 of NC_092334.1, read as the reverse complement.
GGTTTTAAATCATTAAGTTAGCATATCATATAGATATAGAACATGTGTTTAGTTGATTTTAAAAGTCAAGTTAGAAGGATTAACTTTTGTTTGCGAACAAGTTTAGAATTAACTAAACTATGTTCTAGTGATTACAAGTTTAAACCTTCGAATAAGATAGCTTTATATGTATGAATCGAATGATGTTATGAACATCATTACTACCTTAAGTTCCTTGGATGAACCTACTGGAAAAGAGAAAAATGGATCTAGCTTCAATGGATCCTTGGATGGCTCAAAGTTCTTGAAGCAAAATCATGACACGAAAACAAGTTCAAGTAAGATCATCACTTGAAATAAGATTGTTATAGTTATAGAAATTGAACCAAAGTTTGAATATGATTATTACCTTGTATTAGAATGATAACCTACTGTAAGAAACAAAGATTTCTTGAGGTTGGATGATCACCTTACAAGATTGGAAGTGAGCTAGCAAACTTGAAAGTATTCTTGATTTTATGAAACTAGAACTTTTGGAATTTATGAAGAACACTTAGAACTTGAAGATAGAACTTGAGAGAGTTCAATTAGATGAAGAAAATTGAAGAATGAAAGTGTTTGTAGGTGTTTTTGGTCGTTGGTGTATGGATTGGATATAAAGGATATGTAATTTTGTTTTCATGTAAATAAGTCATGAATGATTACTCATATTTTTGTAATCTTATGAGATATTTCATGCTACTTGCCAAATGATGGTTCCCACATGTGTAAGGTGACTCACATGGGCTGCTAAGAGCTGATCATTGGAGTGTATATACCAATAGTACATACATCTAAAAGCTGTGTATTGTACGAGTACGAATACGGGTGCATACGAGTAGAATTGTTGATGAAACTGAACGAGAATGTAATTGTAAGCATTTTTGTTAAGTAGAAGTATTTTGATAAGTGTATTGAAGTCTTTCAAAAGTGTATAAATACATATTAAAACACTACATGTATATACATTTTAACTGAGTCGTTAAGTCATCGTTAGTCGTTACATGTAAGTGTTGTTTTGAAACCTTTAGGTTAACGATCTTGTTAAATGTTGTTAACCCAATGTTTATAATATCAAAAGAGATTTTAAATTATTATATTATCATGATATTATGATGTACGAATATCTCTTAATATGATATATATACATTAAATGTCGTTACAACGATAAACGTTACATATATGTCTCGTTTCAAAATCATTAAGTTAGTAGTCTTGTTTTTACATATGTAGTTCATTGTTAATATAATTAATGATATATTTACTTATCATAATATCATGTTAACTATATATATAACCATATATATGTCATCATATAGTTTTTTTACAAGTTTTAACGTTCGTGAATCACCGGTCAACTTGGGTGGTCAATTGTCTATATGAAACCTATTTCAATTAATCAAGTCTTAACAAGTTTGATTGCTTAACATGTTGGAAACATTTAATCATGTAAACATCAATCTCAATTAATATATATAAACATGGAAAAGTTCGGGTCACTACAGTACCTACCCGTTAAATAAATTTCGTCCCGAAATTTTAAGCTGTTGAAGGTGTTGACGAATCTTCTGGAAATAGATGCGGGTATTTCTTCTTCATCTGATCTTCACGCTCCCAGGTGAACTCGGGTCCTCTACGAGCATTCCATCGAACCTTAACAATTGGTATCTTGTTTTGCTTAAGTCTTTTAACCTCACGATCCATTATTTCGACGGGTTCTTCGATGAATTGGAGTTTTTCGTTGATTTGGATTTCATCTAACGGAATAGTGAGATCTTCTTTAGCAAAACATTTCTTCAAATTCGAGACGTGGAAAGTGTTATGTACAGCCGCGAGTTGTTGAGGTAACTCAAGTCGGTAAGCTACTGGTCCGACACGATCAATAATCTTGAATGGTCCAATATACCTTGGATTTAATTTCCCTCGTTTACCAAATCGAACAACGCCTTTCCAAGGTGAAACTTTAAGCATGACCATCTCTCCAATTTCAAATTCTATATCTTTTCTTTTAATGTCAGCGTAGCTCTTTTGTCGACTTTGGGCGGTTTTCAACCGTTGTTGAATTTGGATGATCTTCTCGGTAGTTTCTTGTATAATCTCCGGACCCGTAATCTGTCTATCCCCCACCTCACTCCAACAAATTGGAGACCTGCACTTTCTACCATAAAGTGCTTCAAACGGCGCCATCTCAATGCTTGAATGGTAGCTGTTGTTGTAGGAAAATTCTGCTAACGGTAGATGTCGATCCCAACTGTTTCCGAAATCAATAACACATGCTCGTAGCATGTCTTCAAGCGTTTGTATCGTCCTTTCGCTCTGCCCATCAGTTTGTGGATGATAGGCAGTACTCATGTCTAGACGAGTTCCTAATGCTTGCTGTAATGTCTGCCAGAATCTTGAAATAAATCTGCCATCCCTATCAGAGATAATAGAGATTGGTATTCCATGTCTGGAGACGACTTCCTTCAAATACAATCGTGCTAACTTCTCCATCTTGTCATCTTCTCTTATTGGTAGGAAGTGTGCTGATTTGGTGAGACGATCAACTATTACCCAAATAGTATCAAAACCACTTGCAGTCCTTGGCAATTTAGTGATGAAATCCATGGTAATGTTTTCCCATTTCCATTCCGGGATTTCGGGTTGTTGAAGTAGACCTGATGGTTTCTGATGCTCAGCTTTGACCTTAGAACACGTCAAACATTCTCCTACGTATTTAGCAACATCGGCTTTCATACCCGGCCACCAAAAATGTTTCTTGAGATCCTTGTACATCTTCCCCGTTCCAGGATGTATTGAGTATCTGGTTTTATGAGCTTCTCTAAGTACCATTTCTCTCATATCTCCAAATTTTGGTACCCAAATCCTTTCAGCCCTATACCGGGTTCCGTCTTCCCGAATATTAAGATGCTTCTCCGATCCTTTGGGTATTTCATCCTTTAAATTTCCCTCTTTTAAAACTCCTTGTTGCGCCTCCTTTATTTGAGTAGTAAGGTTATTATGAATCATTATATTCATAGATTTCACTCGAATGGGTTCTCTGTCCTTCCTGCTCAAGGCATCGGCTACCACATTTGCCTTCCCCGGGTGGTAACGAATCTCAAAGTCGTAATCATTCAATAATTCAATCCACCTACGCTGCCTCATATTCAGTTGTTTCTGATTAAATATGTGTTGAAGACTTTTGTGGTCGGTATATATAATACTTTTGACCCCATATAAGTAGTGCCTCCAAGTCTTTAATGCAAAAACAACCGCGCCTAATTCCAAATCATGCGTCGTATAATTTTGTTCGTGAATCTTCAATTGTCTAGACGCATAAGCAATCACCTTCGTTCGTTGCATTAATACACAACCGAGACCTTGCTTTGATGCGTCACAATAAATCACAAAATCATCATTCCCTTCAGGCAATGACAATATAGGTGCCGTAGTTAGCTTTTTCTTCAATAACTGAAACGCTTTCTCTTGTTCATCATTCCATTCAAATTTCTTCCCTTTATGCGTTAATGCAGTCAAGGGTTTTGCTATTCTGGAAAAGTCTTGGATGAACCTTCTGTAGTAACCAGCTAGTCCTAAAAACTGGCGTATGTGTTTCGGAGTTTTCGGGGTTTCCCACTTTTCAACAGTTTCTATCTTTGCCGGATCCACCTTAATACCTTCTTTGTTCACTATGTGACCGAGGAATTGAACTTCTTCCAACCAAAATGCACACTTTGAAAACTTAGCGTACAATTCTTCCTTCCTCAATACTTCTAACACCTTTCTCAAATGTTCACCGTGTTCTTGGTCATTCTTTGAGTAAATAAGTATGTCATCAATGAAAACAATGACAAACTTGTCAAGGTATGGTCCACACACTCGGTTCATAAGGTCCATGAACACAGCTGGTGCATTAGTTAAACCAAACGGCATGACCATAAACTCGTAATGACCGTAACGTGTTCTGAAAGCAGTCTTTGGAATATCATCTTCTTTCACCCGCATTTGATGATACCCGGAACGTAAGTCAATCTTTGAATAAACAGACGAGCCTTGTAGTTGATCAAATAAGTCGTCGATTCTCGGTAGTGGGTAGCGGTTCTTGATGGTAAGTTTGTTCAACTCTCGGTAGTCGATACACAACCTGAATGTACCATCTTTCTTCTTGACAAACAAAACAGGAGCTCCCCACGGTGATGTGCTTGGTCGAATGAAACCACGCTCTAAAAGTTCTTGTAATTGGCTTTGCAGTTCTTTCATCTCGCTGGGTGCGAGTCTGTAAGGAGCACGAGCTATTGGTGCAGCTCCTGGTACAAGATCTATTTGAAATTCAACGGATCGATGTGGGGGTAATCCCGGTAATTCTTTCGGAAATACATCGGGAAATTCTTTTGCAATGGGAACATCATTGATGCTCTTTTCTTCAGTTTGTACTTTCTCGACGTGTGCTAGAACAGCATAGCAACCTTTTCTTATTAGTTTTTGTGCCTTCAAATTACTAATAAGATGTAGCTTCGTGTTGCCCTTTTCTCCGTACACCATTAAGGGTTTTCCTTTTTCTCGTATAATGCGAATTGCATTTTTGTAACAAACGATCTCCGCTTTCACTTCTTTCAACCAGTCCATACCGATTATCACATCAAAACTCCCTAACTCTACTGGTATCAAATCAATCTTAAATGTTTCGCTAACCAGTTTAATTTCTCGATTCCGACATATATTATCTGCTGAAATTAATTTACCATTTGCTAATTCGAGTAAAAATTTACTATCCAAAGGCGTCAATGGACAACTTAATTTAGCACAAAAATCTCTACTCATATAGCTTCTATCCGCACCCGAATCAAATAAAACGTAAGCAGATTTATTGTCAATAAGAAACGTACCCGTAACAAGCTCCGGGTCTTCCTGTGCCTCTACCGCATTAATATTGAAAACTCTTCCACGGCCTTGTCCATTCGTGTTCTCCTGGTTCGGGCAATTTCTAATAATGTGGCCTGGTTTTCCACATTTATAACAAACTACATTGGCATAACTTGCTCCGACACTACTTGCTCCGCCATTACTCATTCCGACACCATTTGTTCCTTTCGTTCTATTAACCCCTGGTCCGTAGACCTCACACTTCGCCGCGCTATGACCATTTCTTTTACACTTGTTGCAAAATTTAGTGCAGAACCCCGAGTGATTCTTTTCACACCTTTGGCATAGTTGCTTCTGATTGTTGTTGTTGTTGCGGTTATTATTGTTGTTGGGATGATTGTTGTAGTTGCTGTTGTTGTTGTTGTTGTTGTTGTTGTTGGGCCGTTTGTTGTAGTTGCGATTGATGTTGCGATTGTTGGGATAATTGTTGCGATTATTGTTGTAATTGCTGTTGTTGTTGTATTGGTGATTCTTATCACCGTTTTCCTCCCACTTTCTTTTGACTTGCTTCACATTGGCCTCTTCAGCAGTCTGTTCTTTAATTCTTTCTTCAATCTGGTTCACTAGTTTGTGAGCCATTCTACATGCCTGTTGTATGGAGGCGGGCTCGTGTGAACTTATATCTTCTTGGATTCTTTCCGGTAATCCTTTCACAAACGCGTCGATCTTCTCTTCCTCATCTTCGAATGCTCCCGGACACAATAGGCACAATTCTGTGAATCGTCTTTCGTACGTGGTAATATCAAATCCTTGGGTTCGTAACCCTCTAAGTTCTGTCTTGAGCTTATTGACCTCGGTTCTGGGACGGTACTTCTCGTTCATCAAGTGCTTGAATGCTGACCACGGTAGTGCGTACGCATCATCTTGTCCCACTTGCTCTAGATAGGTATTCCACCATGTTAACGCAGAACCTGTGAAGGTATGCGTAGCGTACTTCACTTTGTCCTCTTCAGTACACTTACTTATGGCAAACACCGATTCAACCTTCTCGGTCCACCGTTTCAATCCGATCGGTCCTTCGGTTCCATCAAATTCCAAAGGTTTGCAGGCAGTGAATTCTTTGTAGGTGCATCCTACACGATTTCCTGTACTGCTAGATCCAAGGTTATTGTTGGTATGTAGCGCAGCCTGTACTGCGGCTATGTTTGAAGCTAGAAAAGTACGGAATTCCTCTTCATTCATATTCACGGTGTGTCGAGTAGTCGGTGCCATTTCCTTCAAAATAGTTAAATGGAACAAGTTAATCATACAGAATATTAAGAGTAGTTAATAGTATTTCGTAGCATAATATGAACTCATTTATAAAAGCTTTTTCTTCATATTAGCGTTTTATAAGTTTAAATTCGGGTAGTACCTACCCGTTAAGTTCATACTTAGTAGCTAATATACAATTCAACTACTACAATTCTATATGAAAAACTTATTATAATAATATTTCGCGTTCAAACTTTTATACAATATTTTACAAACTTACAATACCGCTTATTTTACATAAAGCATGAAATATAGCACACAATAACTTTGATACAAGATAGTTGTGAAGACAATTCTAGCTAGTACACAAGTCGTTCAGCAAAGGCAATAAAGACACGTAATTCATACGTCCAGAAACAAGTCATGCATTCTGGTTTTACTATGACTACTTCCCATCCTTGGTCTTGTGCAACATAACCGTTATGGCCGTTGATAAGACAGCGTGTTGTAACGTCATCAAAGGGACGAGGGTTACGTAATGTCCAACAGTCCCGTAATAATCTAAAAACCTCATTTCTTACCCCAATTACCGACTCCGTCACTTGTGGAAACGTTTTGTTTAATAGTTGTAGCCCGATGTTCTTGTTCTCACTTTGGTGAGAAGCGAACATTACTAATCTGTAAGCATAACATGCTTCTTTATGTTGCATGTTAGCCGCTTTTTCTAAATCACGAAGTCCAATATTCGGATATATTGAGTCAAAATAATTTCTTAACCCGTTGCGTAAAATAGCATTTGGGTTCCCCGCAATATATGCGTCAAAGTAAACACATCGTAACTTATGGGTTTCCCAATGTGATATCCCCCATCTTTCAAACGAAAGTCTCTTATAAACCAAGACATTCTTGGAACGTTCTTCGAATGTCTTACAAACTGATCTCGCCTTAAATAGTTGTGCCGAAGAATTCTGGCCGACTCTAGACAAGATTTCATCAATCATGTCTCCGGGTAGGTCTCTTAAAATATTGGGTTGTCTATCCATTTTGTGTTTTTAAACTGTAAAATAGACAAGAGTTAGATTCATAAAAAAAATACTTATTAATACAAGCAATTTTTACATATATCATAAAGCATAAGAACACTATATTCCATATATTACACCACACGAATACAACTATCTTATTCCGACTCGCTCGTTTCTTCTTCTTCGGTTTTGGTTCGTTTTGCCAAGTTTCTAGGGATATATGATGTTCCCCTAATACGAGCCGTCGTTGTCCACATTGGTTTAGAAAAACCTGGTGGTTTAGAGGTTCCCGGGTCATTGTTACAACTTAAGGACTTCGGGGGTTGACGATACATATAAAGTTCATCGGGGTTGGAATTAGATTTCTCTATTTTTATGCCCTTTCCCTTATTATTTTCTTTTGCCTTTTTAAATTCAGTTGGGGTAATTTCTATAACATCATCGGAATTCTCGTCGGAATCCGATTCATCGGAGAATTGGTAATCCTCCCAATATTTTGCTTCCTTGGCGGAAACACCATTGACCATAATTAACTTTGGTCGGTTGGTTGAGGATTTTCTTTTACTTAACCGTTTTATTATTTCCCCCACCGGTTCTATTTCTTCATCCGGTTCCGATTCTTCTTCCGGTTCCGATTCTTCTTCCGGTTCCGACTCTTCTTCCGGTTCCTCTTCGGGAACTTGTGAATCAGTCCACAAATCATTCTAATTTACATTTGACTCTTCATTATTATTAGGTGAGTCAATGGGACTTGTTCTAGAGGTAGACATCTATCACATAATATCAAACACGTTAAGAGATTAATATATCACATAATATTCATATGTTAAAAATATATAGTTTCCAACAAAAATGTTAAGCAATCATTTTTAAAGAAAACACGGTCGAAGTCCAGACTCACTAATGCATCCTAACAAACTCGATAAGACACACTAATGCAAATTTTCTGGTTCTCTAAGACCAACGCTCTGATACCAACTGAAATGTCCCGTTCTTATTGATTAAAAACGTTCCATATTAATTGATTTCGTTGCGAGGTTTTGACCTCTATATGAGACGTTTTTCAAAGACTGCATTCATTTTAAAACAAACCATAACCTTTATTTCATCAATAAAGGTTTAAAAAGCTTTACGTAGATTATCAAATAATGATAATCTAAAATATCATGTCTACACACGACCATTACATAATGGTTTACAATACAAATATGTTACAACAAAATAAGTTTCTTGAATGCAGTTTTTACACAATATCATACAAGCATGGACTCCAAATCTCGTCCTTATTTAAGTATGCGACAGCGGAAGCTCTTAATAATCACCTGAGAATAAACATGCTTAAAACGTCAACAAAAATGTTGGTGAGTTATAGGTTTAGCCTATATATATCAAATCATAATAATAGACCACAAGATTTCATATTTCAATACACATCCCATACATAGAGATAAAAATCATTCATATGGTGAACACCTGGTAACCGACAATAACAAGATGCATATATAAGAATATCCCCATCATTCCGGGACACCCTTCGGATATGATATAAATTTCGAAGTACTAAAGCATCCGGTACTTTGGATGGGGTTTGTTAGGCCCAATAGATCTATCTTTAGGATTCGCGTCAATTAGGGTGTCTGTTCCCTAATTCTTAGATTACCAGACTTAATAAAAAGGGGCATATTCGATTTCGATAATTCAACCATAGAATGTAGTTTCACGTACTTGTGTCTATTTTGTAAATCATTTATAAAACCTGCATGTATTCTCATCCCAAAAATATTAGATTTTAAAAGTGGGACTATAACTCACTTTCACAGATTTTTACTTCGTCGGGAAGTAAGACTTGGCCACTGGTTGATTCACGAACCTATAACAATATATACATATATATCAAAGTATGTTCAAAATATATTTACAACACTTTTAATATATTTTGATGTTTTAAGTTTATTAAGTCAGCTGTCCTCGTTAGTAACCTACAACTAGTTGTCCACAGTTAGATGTACAGAAATAAATCGATAAATATTATCTTGAATCAATCCAAGACCCAGTGTATACGTATCTCAGTATTGATCACAACTCAAACTATATATATTTTGGAATCAACCTCAACCCTGTATAGCTAACTCCAACATTCACATATAGAGTGTCTATGGTTGTTCCGAAATATATATAGATGTGTCGACATGATAGGTCGAAACATTGTATACGTGTCTATGGTATCTCAAGATTACATAATATATAATACAAGTTGATTAAGTTATGGTTGGAATAGATTTGTTACCAATTTTCACGTAGCTAAAATGAGAAAAATTATCCAATCTTGTTTTACCCATAACTTCTTCATTTTAAATCCGTTTTGAGTGAATCAAATTGCTATGGTTTCATATTGAACTCTATTTTATGAATCTAAACAAAAAAAGTATAGGTTTCTAGTCGGAAAAATAAGTTACAAGTCGTTTTTGTAAAGGTAGTCATTTCAGTCGAAAGAACGACGTCTAGATGACCATTTTAGAAAACATACTTCCACTTTGAGTTTAACCATAATTTTTGGATATAGTTTCATGTTCATAATAAAAATCATTTTCTCAGAATAACAACTTTTAAATCAAAGTTTATCATAGTTTTTAATTAACTAACCCAAAACAGCCCGCGGTGTTACTACGACGGCGTAAATCCGGTTTTACGGTGTTTTTCGTGTTTCCAGGTTTTAAATCATCAAGTTAGCATATCATATAGATATAGAACATGTGTTTAGTTGATTTTAAAAGTCAAGTTAGAAGGATTAACTTTTGTTTGCGAACAAGTTTAGAATTAACTAAACTATGTTCTAGTGATTACAAGTTTAAACCTTCGAATAAGATAGCTTTATATGTATGAATCGAATGATGTTATGAACATCATTACCACCTTAAGTTCCTTGGATGAACCTACTGGAAAAGAGAAAAATGGATCTAGCTTCAATGGATCCTTGGATGGCTCAAAGTTCTTGAAGCAAAATCATGACACGAAAACAAGTTCAAGTAAGATCATCACTTGAAATAAGATTGTTATAGTTATAGAAATTGAACCAAAGTTTGAATATGATTATTACCTTGTATTAGAATGATAACCTACTGTAAGAAACAAAGATTTCTTGAGGTTGGATGATCACCTTACAAGATTGGAAGTGAGCTAGCAAACTTGAAAGTATTCTTGATTTTATGAAACTAGAACTTTTGGAATTTATGAAGAACACTTAGAACTTGAAGATAGAACTTGAGAGAGTTCAATTAGATGAAGAAAATTGAAGAATGAAAGTGTTTGTAGGTGTTTTGGTCGTTGGTGTATGGATTGGATATAAAGGATATGTAATTTTGTTTTCATGTAAATAAGTCATGAATGATTACTCATATTTTTGTAATCTTATGAGATATTTCATGCTACTTGCCAAATGATGGTTCCCACATGTGTAAGGTGACTCACATGGGCTGCTAAGAGCTGATCATTGGAGTGTATATACCAATAGTACATACATCTAAAAGCTGTGTATTGTACGAGTACGAATACGGGTGCATACGAGTAGAATTGTTGATGAAACTGAACGAGAATGTAATTGTAAGCATTTTTGTTAAGTAGAAGTATTTTGATAAGTGTATTGAAGTCTTTCAAAAGTGTATAAATACATATTAAAACACTACATGTATATACATTTTAACTGAGTCGTTAAGTCATCGTTAGTCGTTACATGTAAGTGTTGTTTTGAAACCTTTAGGTTAACGATCTTGTTAAATGTTGTTAACCCAATGTTTATAATATCAAAAGAGATTTTAAATTATTATATTATCATGATATTATGATGTACGAATATCTCTTAATATGATATATATACATTAAATGTCGTTACAACGATAAACGTTACATATATGTCTCGTTTCAAAATCATTAAGTTAGTAGTCTTGTTTTTACATATGTAGTTCATTGTTAATATAATTAATGATATATTTACTTATCATAATATCATGTTAACTATATATATAACCATATATATGTCATCATATAGTTTTTTTACAAGTTTTAACGTTCGTGAATCACCGGTCAACTTGGGTGGTCAATTGTCTATATGAAACCTATTTCAATTAATCAAGTCTTAACAAGTTTGATTGCTTAACATGTTGGAAACATTTAATCATGTAAACATCAATCTCAATTAATATATATAAACATGGAAAAGTTCGGGTCACTACAGGAACCGCTTCCTACCGTTTAGAACTTCCGACTCAATTAAGTTTCCGTTTACCCTACATTTCGTGTAACAAACTTAGAAACGTGTCCTGCGGAACAGGAGCGTGCAATCCTGCTAGATACATCAACTATCGATGACAACTTCTCTTCATAGGGAAAACCAGTTGAAACCGGGGATCGTAAAACCAAACCCAAATACAACGTAAAACCCTGACTATCCAACTCATGAGAACACTCAAGGACGTACTTTCACTTATTCATTGCATGGACAACGTAAAGTCTCGAGTAAGAGATATCGACTACTACTTCCAACTAAATTTCGGGACGAAATTTCTTTTGAGGTGTGGATAATGTAACATCCCGCATTTTTCCGTTAAATTATTTTAACGCCCGTCTTTTTCTTTTTAAATAATACCCTTCGTATCTAGATTCGTATCCTTTGTTATGTAACATTTTAAATATTCTCGTTGTTGGAAGATAACGTCTCCCGTACTCTCGTGTAATTTAAAATAATTCGTTTGGTTAATTCACGCACCCGCACCCGAACTAGAGGGACCATTTTTGCCAAGTGATCAAAGGTGTGACTAGGTCAACTAGTCAACACCCTTTCTCATCCATTCATTCATTTCCATTTTCATTTCCATTTTCCTTTAACACTTTCAACTTTTCTTTCAATCTTCATCATCAAGATTCATCATCCATTCATGATCTAGCAAGCTTAAATCAAAACAAAATACATATTTGGAATCCTCTCTTCATCCTCTTCAATTTGATACCAACTTCATCTCTTTTGGGTAACTTTCTAAAATCACTAATTTTATGTGTTCTTGAGATTTTTGAGTTATAAAGTTGTTAATTAGTGTCTATGGCTCATTGTGATGTCGTGTATGTAATTTGTATGCTCGATTCGTTATTTTTGGTGTAACTAGTTCAATATGAAATTACTTGCTAAATCCTTGATTTTGGATGAACAAATGTTGTTATATTGTTAAAGTGCATGTTTTAAAAGTGTTACTAGTATCATTAGCTTCATTTTGATGTATAGGTTGATTAAGGAAACTCCAAAAACATGATTATTGATTTTGAGATGTTTGACTAGGGTTTGATAGTTCTTGACATAAATTTTTGGATGCTTGAATGCCATGGAATGTTAATTATTAGTGTTTAGTTGTAATGTATGTTTCATTACCTTCAAAACGGCATATTATATGTGTGAATTGGTTTCCCGAAACTCAAATTGCATTTGAAGAACTTGAAACCTTAAAAATGAACGTTTAATAATCACTTGATGAGTTTTCGGCTATTATAAATGATGTTTTTGTTTGGTGAAACATGTTTAGTTGTGTTCCTTGTCAAAAGAGCTTTCCAACGGTATAAGATACGTCTTCTAGTTGTTTACGGTTTGAGTTTTGCGTTTGTTTGAAAATTGACCAAGTCTTGAACAAGTGAAACAGGCCTGGGACCAGGCCACGGCCATTGTCGCGGCGCGACAGGCCTGGCCGCGGCGCGGCATAAGCCGTGCCCAGCTTCTGTCTCCAATGTCCGTTTCACGTGAAATGTTTGCCATGTTTTAGACTTCCAATTCGCATGCAACTTGTTCTAACATGCTTATATATGAATAACTAGCATAGAAAATTTGTCCGAGACCCGACCCGAACATGTTGACTTTTTTGTTGACTTTGACCCGACCAAGTTTGACTTTTTGTCAAACTTAATCAATTAATTATGCAATCTTCCTAACATGCTTTTATACTTGTATCTTGCATGAAACTTGACAATTTGCTTCACATGCTACATAATCGAGTCGTGTCGAACCATAGGACTAATTGAACAACTTTGACCCTTCGTGACTACCGTTATTGATACAACCTATTTGTTTAGGTCGAGACTAGCGTTGTTCTTTACGCACGTTACTTGTTGAAGTACTTATTTACTCTTGCAATCAAAGGTGAGATCATAGTCCCACTTTTACTCTTTTTGAACTTATATTGGGATGAGAAAACATAAACGATTCTTTTGAACTAAGTGAACACAAGAACGGGAAAACAAACATTCTACATACGAGTTTAGAACAAAAATCCTCAATTCGATTATCATTAGTTACACTTGCCGGGTGTAAGCGAGAACTTATGTTATATGGCCATATGGGTTGACAACCCTCATCTTTGACGGTTAGCTACCGTCTACGGATGAAATATATTTTCGAGAATCAGTGTTTGTTCTAGCACTAAGTGATGGGGTATACAATGGAAGGAATGTTAAGCTTTGATAATTGGGTGCTCGTGAAACAAACTTTTGGAATGTATTACTATTATTTCATTGATGCAAATCTTGTGGTTCGCTTGTACTTACTTACTTAAACCTATGATTTCACCAACGTTTTCGTTGACAGATTTCTATGTTTTTCTCAGGTCTTGCACGATATGTGAAACATGCTTCCGCTTACTATTTGATACTTGCATCCGATGTCGAGTATACATGCATTTCATGGAGCGTCTTTTGACTTTACTTTAGACCGTGTCGCCTAGATTTCAATCGTACTTAACGTTGTAACTTAACTTTTGGTTGAACAATTCTTGTAAACTTTGAAACAATCTTTATTTTGAAATGAAGGCGACATATTTTGGTCAAACGTTATCTTAAAGACTTATAATCAGGTAATGGGACCCACATAGCCGACGCCGTCACTTGACGATTTGTCGGGGTCGCTACACCATACGGGTTTGACAAACCCTCATTACGGACGGTTCGCTACCGTCTACGGATGAAATATATTTTCGAGAAACAGTGTATGTTCTAACACTATTGTGATGGGGTTCTATGGAAGGAAACGTTAAGTCTTGATAATTGGGTGCTCGCGAACAATACTTTTGGAATGCAAACGATTTTGATAATCAACTATGGGAATACTAAATCTTGTGGTTCAAAAACAACATTTACAAATACACCTATGATTTCACCAACGTTTTTCGTTGACAGTTTTCTATATGTTTCTCAGGTTCATACTCGGCTACTTGATACATGCTTCCGCACACTTTGATTACTTGCTTGAGGTCAAGCATACATGCATACGCTAGTGATAGCACTTTTGGATTAAACCTTAAAGCATACATACTTACGCTATTTATAGCAACTGTGATTTTCAACTTATATTATGTCGCAAGTTATTTCATTTATACTTTACAATTTTTGTAATCTTAAACTTGTTGTCGAATTGTTTGTAAACTAAACTTTGCAAGTCTTGTACGTTTTAAATGAATGCGACATAATTTTGGTCAAACGAGTCTCATATAGGGACTAAGACCACGCAACGGGACCTAAGTAGTCGGCGCCGTCAATGACGATTTTGTCGGGTCGTTACAGATGGTATCAGAGCGTTGGTTGTAGGGAACTAAGATGTGCATTAGTGTGTCTGACAGAGTCGTTAGGACGCATTAGTGAATCTAGACTACAACCGGATAGTTAATCATTGCATCCTGACTTGCATTTACTATAGATAGCACTTACTTGACTATTTGTGCATATATACTTGAATCTTTCTTAGGTGAACTCCATAATGGTACCAAACATTCATCATACGAATCCGTATTCTGCCACTTCCTGGTAAAACACGTAAATTCGAGATTCATGCGCGTAAGGATGACAACGACTTCATTGGTCACACTTGTCCGGGAACCCTGTCTCCCAGATTATGATTCGCCACCGTTTCAACTTACTATCGGTGTCACACCGGTGTTCCTTACTATCTAACACTTCTTGTTACTACCATCACTACTCTAGGTGAGTATCGTCATCGCTAATTATCACTACGGTTGCGTACTTTTTGTTATCATGATTCGTTACTCTTTTCGTGCCTAAGGGCATTATCGCTTGACTTGAACCGCAATGACGTGAACAATCATTTATACACTTCCCTCGGGGAACGCTTCTTTATAGTTGCACTAATTCTTTCGATTCAATACGAGTCACGTTAGAGACGTCGTTACACTTTGTTTATTTTAAACTTCACGATTACACGAACTTGAATCTATAGAGTGATGTGGGAATGGAGGTATGAGTTAGCGTAATATAACGACACTCGATCAACGTGGTTATATTACGGTAAGTCATACCAAAGTTCTAATGACACATGATGGTGGTTGGACTCGATCAACCTAATCACCACCATGTGCCATGTACATGACTTTATTTTTCTTGTTTGAACATCCGAAAACTCCGAGAATACTGATAACAACCATACCCGGGACACATCTTCGATTATTGTCGAACCATATTGATGCTTCCGAATGAATGACAAATTCTTTCGACTTCAAACATATGTTACACGTGTGTACTATCTCGTTTTCTTATAGTTTTTATAGACGAACTACAAAATGCTTGGTATGCTCACATCGAGGCGAAAACTTCTCTCGCCTTACACTCGTACTTCCGTTTAAGGAAATATTTTATCTAAATTCTCAATGGATAGAAAGACTCTTCACACTATACTAGTATTCGCCTCGAGGGTGAATAGTCCTATCGAACATTTTCGGAAACCGATAAATCTTCCGCGGCGCGAAATTCTTGAGAAACAGAAACTTGTTCCAACAAACGTTTTCACGTCCTAACAAATTCTTTCAAATATACCTTAAAGAGATGTACCTCGTTTCGGATCGAGATCCTCGTTTCACTTCTAGATTTTGGAGTGCCTCACAAAAAGTCTCGGGACCACGTTTAGACATGAGTACCGCACATCAACCACAACCCGACGGACCGAGCAAACATACGATTCAAACCTTGGAAACCGTAATACGAATTTGTGTTATCAACTTCAAATTTACTTGAGAAAAGTTTTTGCCTTTAACCAAATTCTCTTACAACGATGGTTATCATTCAAGTCTTAACGTCACACTTTTCGAGGACCCGTATAGCCGTAATTGTCGTTTTCTTAAATTGTTGAACCAAAGTAGGTGACAAGCGAACCACCGGACCCGAAATCATTCATGAAACAACCGGAAAATTTTTCAATTCCAAGAAAGGCTCAAGGCGGATCGTAGTCGCCAAAAGAACTATGCCGATGTTAGACGTGAACCTCTCGAATTCCAAGTTGGTAACCGCGTAACGTTAAAGTCGCACCTTGAAAAGGTGTAATCCGTTTCGGGAAACGTAGATAGCTAAATCCGCGATATTTTTAGTCCTTTTAAAATCCTGGGGCGTTTTGGACCCGTTACTAGCCGTTTAGATTTTTCAACTCATTCGAGTCTCCGTTCATCCTAAATTCTACGTATCAAACTTAAAGGCGTGTCTTGCGAAACAAGAACTTGTTATCCTCTTCGATGAACTTACTATCAACGATAAACTCCACCTCATAGGAGGACCGATTGAAACTATAAATCGTGAAACCAAACTTTAAACCAACGTAAAAACCCCGACTGTCAAATTTCGTTGAAATGCCCAAGGAAGTACCTTCACTTATTCGTAGAATTGGCAACACAAGATCTCGAGGAAGAAACAACGACTACTACGCCTACTTAAATTTCGGGACGAAATTTCTTTTAAGGAGTAGGTAATGTAACATCCCGCCTTTTTCCATTTACTTTTCCGTTACACTAATATAAAGTCCGTTATATGTTTATAACATCTCCCGTTGATACGCGTTTTAAATTATCTCGTTTAGGTAATTCACGCACCCGAACGAAAGTTGAGGGACTAAACTTGACAAGGGATCAAACCCTTGACTAGGTCAAAGGGTCAAACCCCTTTCACTCATTCATTATCATCTCCATCTCTCTCTCTTTCTCTCTAGCAAGAACACACACACCATTACCAAATTCATTCAATCATCATCTAAATTCGACCTAGGAGGCTTACAACAAAATAAATTACATATTCGTGATCCTCTCTTCATCCTCTTCATTTTGGTACCAACTTTATCTCGTTTGGGTAACATTTTTAAAACTCTAGATTTCTCTAAATTCGTGTTTTTGACTTGAAATGGTGTTAGTTAGTGTCTATGGCTCATTGTGATGTCGTGTATGTAATTTGTATGCTCGATCTCGTTGTTTTAGTATAACTAGCATGAACTTGAATTTTGGTGTGTTGTTCTTGAATTTTGGATGATCATATGTTGTTAGATGTTAAAAGTTCATGTTCTAATTGTGTTCCTAGTATCACTAGCTTCAATTTGATATGTAGGTTGCTTGAGAAAACTCCATAAACTTGATTAGGTGAATTTGGGTTAGGGTTTGATAAGCTTGAAATGAATAGATGATACATTAAATGCCATGAATTATTGTTGGTAAGTAGTTAGTTGTATTGTATGCTCGATTACCTACAAAACGGCGTGTTGTATGTATGCATTAAATGCCCGAATCATAAATGTGCACTTATCAAATTCGAGTATTAAATGTGTGCATTAATCGATCATTTATTTTGGAAAGCCGATTGTTACAAATAATGTTTTTGGTTGGTGAAATATATTTAGTTGTGTTCTTTGTCAAATTACCTTTCCAACGATATAAGGTGCGAGTTCTAAGAGTTAGCGGTTTGTAATTTATGCTTGAAAAAGTTTTGATTTGGGACTTGAACAATTGAGACTGACCAGGTACCAGCGCACGGCCAATGCCGCGGCACGGCCAGCTTATGTCGCGGCGCGACATAAGCCGTGGTCAGGTTCTGACCTCCATGTCCAAAATACGAAAAATGTTTGGCATACTACGGACCTCCGATTCACATGAAACTTGTTCTAACATGCTCATATATGATTAAAAACCTCAGAAAAATAGTTCGGGACCCGACCCGAACATGTTGACTTTTCGTTGACTTTGACCCGACCAAGTTGACTTTTAATCAAACTTAACCAAATATTTGTGCAATCATTCTAACATGTTTTTATACTTGTACCTTGCATGAAACATGACAATTTGATTCACATGCTATTATGATCGAGTCTTAACGAGCCATAGAACTAATTGAACATCTTTGACCTGTTATTGATACAACTTATTTGTTTAGGCCAAGGCTAAGCAACTTTCATGCACACGTTTACTTTGTGAAGTACATTTATACTCGTGCACTCGAGGTGAGATCATAGTCCCACCTTTTCAACAACTTTTTATACTTTTAAATTGTGGGCTGAGAAACATATACTTTGTTACATTTTGTACTACTTACTTTTATACTTTGAACACAAGTACAAGGAAAACAAACATTCCACAGCGAGTTAGAACAAAAATCCTCAATTCGATTATCATTAGTTACACTTGCAGGGTGTAAGCGAGAACTTATATTGTGTGGCCATACGGGTTTGACAAACCCTCATTACGGACGGTTCGCTACCGTCTACGGATGAAATATATTTTCGAGAAACAGTGTATGTTCTAACACTATTGTGATGGGGTTCTATGGAAGGAAACGTTAAGTCTTGATAATTGGGTGCTCGCGAACAATACTTTTGGAATGCAAACGATTTTGATAATCAACTATGGGAATACTAAATCTTGTGGTTCAAAAACAACATTTACAAATACACCTATGATTTCACCAACGTTTTTCGTTGACAGTTTTCTATATGTTTCTCAGGTTCATACTCGGCTACTTGATACATGCTTCCGCACACTTTGATTACTTGCTTGAGGTCAAGCATACATGCATACGCTAGTGATAGCACTTTTGGATTAAACCTTAAAGCATACATACTTACGCTATTTATAGCAACTGTGATTTTCAACTTATATTATGTCGCAAGTTATTTCATTTATACTTTACAATTTTTGTAATCTTAAACTTGTTGTCGAATTGTTTGTAAACTAAACTTTGCAAGTCTTGTACGTTTCAAATGAATGCGACATAATTTTGGTCAAACGAGTCTCATATAGGGACTATGACCACGCAACGGGACCTAAGTAGTCGGCGCCGTCAATGACGATTTTGTCGGGTCGTTACAGTCTCGACCCTTTTAGGACCCAACCGTCTCGACCCCGTCTCGCGTCTTTTACAACCTTGCTTGGTGGCGTGGCGTACGCACCAAAGATGTGCAAAAATCTAATTTCCTTAAGCCAGTTAGATTCTCAAGGATACGGCTATTCGGCCGTAGGTGGAGTTATGAAAATCACACGTGGCGTGAAGGTCCTGATGATTGGAGAGAAGTATGAGGGTTTGTATCGTCTGGTGGGGAGTACTAGATGTACTCGTATCTCGAAGGTTGGGAAAGTGTGCACACGGGAAATTGATCGGGAACATGTGACGACATGTTTGATCAAGTTAGGCGATGGTGAGAAGGAAAATCCTACTGTGGGAGAGGTGATTCGAGACTCCTCTCCGGAGTCAACTATGTAAGTTGACAGGGTCAGCTGCACATGTTTATTGGCCGTTTTATTTGAATCAGGTTCACAAGACCGAGAAGATTCAAGGTGTGTGCAGCGGTGATAACGGAGGCCAATGGTGAAAGTACTAGGTGATAGTATTTTCAGTGACAAAGAAGATAAATGTTCGTCAAGGTGGAGATTGTTGGACAATAGTCCAAATCATGACAAACATTTAGACATCGAATTGAATTTGTCTTGTGCATGGTCAAATAAGAATGCACTAGATTTTACAACTTGTTAACAACTTGTTTACAACTTGTTTTAAACAAATGATAAATGGAAAGAGTAGCCAATTTGAAGTCTTCTTTCTAACATACAAGTTCAACTATAAAAGGAGGTGCATGGATTTCATTTTAGAGTATCACAAAGAAAAAGAAAAACATAGTTGATTGGTTTATCAACGGAGTGTGTTTATTTGTGAGGCCGAGAATTTATTCTTGTAAGGATTGTAAAAGAGTGTACGAGAAACTTAGATTTTATCTTAAAATCTAAGGGGCTTGGGTTAGGGTTAACTTATAGTGTATTTTTTCTTGTATCGGGTTCTTTTATATTATAAGAATAAAGGGAACTCTTGGGGTGGACGTAGGCAGGGTTTTGCCGAACCACGTTAAATCGTCGTGTTATCAGTTATTTTATTTTGCTTTCTTTTATTTCTCGCAAGTTTGTCTCAAACAATTATATCCTCACTTCCGCTAGTGTGGGTGCGTTGCGCAAGTTGTCATAACAACATGAATTGATTGAACAAAATTTCTCAAGTATTTCATTCAGTTAGTCCGTAAAATCACTATATATGTCGATGATATATGAACATGTCAGCAAGAAAACTCTACTTATAAGAAGTTAATAATTAGCTACGACTGATTATAACTTCTTCAATTGATGAATTCAGATGATTATGAAATTTCGATATCATTTGTATTTGAACTACGTTACTCAGCTCGTTTGAATTCAATATTTATCACTGAAAAGATCATGTCTAAAAAGATGTTTATCAAAATGCGTTAATGAAATATCATGATTGAGATTCCATTTGAGTTCTTAATCATCCTAGTCTTTGTTGGAGAAATTGCTAAAAGTGTGTTTTCACAACTTTTAACACTAATTATTATATGATAGAGTAGTCAATATTATTGACGATTTAGTAGGTTTTGTAGCCACTTACGAGGACTTTACAATGAACTAAGGTGTGTCCAAAACGGATTAAAGTTAAATGAGATATCGAATCTAAAAGTTGCTAGTTTAGTACAAAATCTAGAAGTTTTGGTTTTGCCCCACATTGATTGTAGGAGCAAACCTAAGGCTATAATATTCACTATAGATAAAGGTCTTAGACTTTGTAGAAAAACACACACACAAAAAAAAAAAAAAAAAAAAAAAAAAAAAACCAAGAGCACAAATTTAATTAGTTTTTTCCTCTCAGCCACAACAAGATCTTTCCGTTTCGGTTACCATCACGTTGCTCGGACCAAAGTCCGACAGTACGCTGCTTCGGTCCGGTGTACCCTGGGAATAGACTTCGAATCAGTTTAAGGTAATTGTGTCAAACACAAGCCCGATTCATCCTATCATCTGTTATTCGGTTAGATCATTTAGGTATCTAAGGTTCGAGTCTCCGTCCTTCTACTCTCCCGTTTTTATGTTTTATGGCTGTTTTATACGCATGCTCTCAATGCGTTTCCGTGTGTATTAATAGGATGTAAGATGTACCCTTTCCTGTTTGATAAAGTTTTGCCTTTCAAAAAAAAAAAAAAAAATTCATTCTATCTTTTAGTTCTTATTATGAGTATTTATTATACATATTTTCTATCTGATTATTAAGTTTGTAATAATTTGTATGTATAATTATTTCAGTTTCGTATTTATTTTACCTACAAACTTAAACAGATTCTATATTCCAAGAAACTGATACACTTATAATTGGCTTACTTATTTTTGTGATCGATACTTGCTTAAATAAATCATAAACTGTTAGGTAGCTGAATAGATACTTGAATTGTTTACTGTTACACCTTTGTTTAAATTAAAAACCGATCTTATGGGCATGTCAATATTAAATTATTTATTTGCTTTTATGTTTACTTGAGCACAAGTTCAATTCGTGAATATGGATTTAATTATTTTATTTGAGTCGGTCACATATTAATATTAATATAAAATTATGTGATGACCTAATAAAATATGGTTATGATTTCCGAATTTCATTTGCATATATATTGTGCATGCATATTGTGTTATGCATATAGTACGTCTAATTTTTTATGGTGTAGGATTGGATTCGATATATTGATGTACAAAAATATTCAATAGCGGAGTCAAGGGAGGACATGATGGTGCTAAGCCACCCCTAGGCTCAATCAGTTCAATATCATATTACAACTTTTAGCCTTAATTTAACTCACCACTGCACATTTATATAATGATTGATTGATAGTTACTACTCCGTACATTTTAGGACAGGCATAAGGTTTTTCTCATTTCATATTTCCATGCATGTATATTTACTTATTATTTTTATTTTTCCTTGCATATTATTTTACTTTGATATTTATTCTTCATTTACGATGAGTTAAGTGATTAAGTGATTTGTTATTCTCTATAATTCAACCCCATCATTCAACAAAGATAAAATGTATCAAATATAATCAAGAAAGAATCTTTAGCAAAGCAAACAAATTCTTCAGTTATAGTAATCTTAATTATTCAACGTAGTAAAAAAAAACTGTTATTATGCTCGAATACAATATTTATCGTCAAAAATTTAAAATGAATCACTCACTCCTTAACTTGAATTTCTAGCTCCGCCCCTGAAGATATTTAATATAGTATTCTATTTAAGTCACACAGTTTATAACTTTGTAAGTTGCTCCTTTATTCTACTGACCAATTTGTTTGTTGCTAAAGATTCGTATATGATTGATTAATCTATAGTTAATATTAAAATGCTAAAATGATGATGTCATTATTAGGCTAATTCATTTGTTAAGAAAAAATCAAAAAGAAAAAGAAAAAATTAAAAAGAAAAAGAAAAAATTTTAAGCATAGTGGGAGATGTCATAAATTTAAATAATTTTGAATTAAAATTAAATCTTATTAATTAATTACTATTATTAAATCTTATTAATAATTATTTTTATTATTGAAATTAAATAATTTTGAATTATTTTAATTAATGATTTTGAATTGAGTACGGGAAGGTATAAAAACTATGCAGAAAAAAATTAATTTTAAATTTATATTTTAATTTACACTTTAAAAATAAAATAACAACCAATATCATCTCTTATGATTTGATGTGGATTGTTTAATATAAATTTTAGGTGTTTGATGAAATGTTCAGCCGACGAGTTTATTTCCTTTTTTTTTTTTTTTGAAAAGCAGGCAAGAACTATATTAAACGAAACGAAAATACAAAATGTACAAAAAGCCACGAACTGCACACAAACATGAACCATGAGAAATAACCATGAAAACAGCTGACGAGTTTCTTAGTCGGACTCTTTGATTCCACGGGTCATTAAACTAAATAACTTTAGCATTTACGTTCACTTAATACCTAAAACATATCATTAAACTGTTTCGTTTAAACAAACCCGTGATTTCACGGGTCATTTCACTAGTATTAACAAAATTTGTTTAAAGTTAGATGTTACTCCGTATCAATTATACTTGGAATAGATTTGTTAAATTGGTTTATGGATAATTGTACAAACATGTTCCGATCATATCTAGGATTATTAATGATGCTTATTGTTAGAGGAGTACGTTAGGCCCGGTCTGATTGTGGGTTTGGGTACATTAAAGTTTAAATTTTTAAGGTTTTCTGTACTCTATAAATAGTGTTGTACTATTATCATTAATATTTACGGAGAATTCATTGTTTAACATGGTATCAGAGGGTCCGATCCTACAACCTAGTCGACCTCAAAGTGCCGCCCCCGTCGAACCTAAAACACCAAAATACCCTATCATCAAATTGGGCTGCATGAGAAAATGATAATGTGGATTATGAATTGTGTGTCTTCTTCTTCATTCTCCATTTGTGTCAATGGTGAAATAAAAGGGTTCTTTAGAGCTGGTAGGGGTCTTAGTCAAGGGGATCCTATTTCCCCTTACATTTTTACCCTTGTTATGGAGGTGTTTGCATTGATTCTGAAACATAACATTAGTCAGGAGACTGGATTTAAATATCACAGTAAATGTAAGTTGATGAAACTGGCTCACATATGTTTTGCAGATGATTTATTGGTGTTTTGTCATGGTGATGAAAGATCTGCTAGAGTTATCAAAAAGACATTGGATGATTTTGGCCAAGTTTCTGGTCTGATGCCTAATCTCAGCAAAAGCACATTGTTCCTTTGGCAGTGTTCCAACTGATGTACAGCTCAAAATCATTCAGGTATTACATTTCTCTGTGGGTAAACTTCCTGTTAAATATTTGGGTGTTCCTTTGTTATCTAAGAAGCTGAGCATTAGAGATTGCAAGAGCTTAGTTGATAAAGTTAGAATTAAAGTGAGTAATTGGAGAAATAGAAAATTGTCATATGCTGGTAGGCTTCAACTGGTCACATCTCTTTTATCTGCAATGCAAATATATTGGGCCTCTGTTTATAGGCTTCCTGGTGGAATTATAGATGAGATAGACAGATTGCTCAAAGGATTCTTATGGTGTCAGGCTGATAGTTCTAGAGGTAAAGCTAGAGTGGCTTGGAAAGATGTTTGTGTGCCAAAGAATCAAGGGGGTCTTGGTGTTAAACCATTGAAGGAATGGAATGAAATTCTGTTAGTTAAAAACCTATGGAGAATTATGGCCCACTCTTTGGAGTAAATGGGTCAATTTGGTCAAACTTAAAGGTGGCAGTATTTGGGATGTTAATTACAAGTGTAGTGATAGTTGGGGTTGGAAGTGTTTACTTGATTTGAGAAGTAAAGTTAAGCCTCATGTGGATGATATTAATGGCTCCTATAGATGGGTTTCAAATGATGGTTGTAAAACTCAGTATTCTACTCACCAAGTTTGGAACGATCTAAGGTGTAATAGAAGTAAGGTGGATTGGTATCATGTTATATGGTTTAAAGGTTTTGACCCAAAACATGCTTTTATAATGTGGTTGGCCACTCTTAAAAGATTGAATACTCAAGATAAAATGAAGAAATGGATGCCTCAGCAAGTCTTAAGTTGTTCTCTCTGTGGTAAAGTCAATGATTCCATCAATCACTTGTTCTTTCAATGTGAATATAGTGACCAAATATGGAGGAACTTGAAGAAAAAATTGATTTTTAGGGGCTTGCCTAATCGTTTGGATGATATTATTAGCATGTTGTCTAGGTATCCATATACTAGCAATATTTGGAATTTTGTCAATAGAGTATTGCTTGCTTCATGTGTGTATTTTTTATGGCAAGAAAGGAATTCTAGATTGTTTAAGAAAAGGAAGAGATCTGTTAATGAGCTGGAAAATGTTATCCAAGATCATATTAAGATGAAGCTAATGCTGATTAAAGTGAAGAATTCGTCTGCAGTGAAGGCAGTGGCTTCTCTTTGGAATCTTCAATTGTCTGCTGATAGACTTGTTCTAAAGTGATTTGATTTTGTATTTTTGTTTTTGTATGTCTTAGTGCTGTTGTTTGTGGGCTGTCTGCTTGTTTGTATTTGGCTTTTGGGAATGTCCGGGCCTTTTGTGAAATAAATTTATTTGCTTTGCCGGAAAAAAAAAAAAAAATTGTGGCCGCATCAGTGTATTAAAGAAACAATGCCGCATTTGGGTATTAAAAAAACCACAGCCACGTCACTATCTCAAAACCCGCATTATCTTTCTGTTTCCCCATTCTTTTCTTTTTGTATTAATCTCCGATTATCATCTATCTTTTCTTTCTTCCATCACAAAATACCCCATGGCTACTAAAAAAAAAATACACAAAACCCTCCCTTAATTTTATTTTGCTCAGCCAACAACTGATCGATCACTTGTAATCTTTATTTTATTTTGCTTTTCTATTTTTATTTATTATATCCTTAATTTCAGCAATCTCTTACAATCATAATTGGGGTGAGGCTGAGCCGCGTAGCATGACTAGGTTCCAAACCCCGAAAAATAAGAAAATATAGTCAAAAAATGCGTTTGCAGCATTGAAGAATATTGTTATCGTCGACAAAAGTAGCAAATCACAGCGGTACTTGTTCATTAGACACAGCAAGTCACGACGTAAAAGAAAAAAAAAAACGCTACGAAAAAGGAGAAGCCGTCAAAAATCTGCAACTCTATCAACGAATATCAATCTATTCGATGCAACAAATGAAGAAAAAAGATGGAGTTTATTTTATTTCCTTAATTTAATATTTAGTGTTTTGTTCCAGTCCGAACTTTCGCGATTTCACCGTTCAGAGTGCGGAGGAGTGTTAGAGGATTAGGTTATGCCCAGTCTGGTTGTGAGCTTGGGTCCATTAGGGTTTAAATGTTTAGTGTTTTCTGTACTCTATAAATAGTGTCGTACTATTATCAATAATATTTACGAGGAATTCATTGTTTAACACTTATATGTGTTTATGCATCTTTTGATGATGAATTGTATATGCATCTTTCCTTTCCATGATGTGTTGTTTAATTTCAATGTATAGACACATAATTAATATATGCATTGCAAATTTTGTTTATATGGAAGTTCCCAGAAACTTTATGATGATTTTAGTCACCTCTCTCTCTCTCTATATATATATATATATATATATATATATATATATATATATATATATATATATATATATATATATATATATATATATATATATATATATATATGTATATATAGGCAAAAAAACGATAACTTAATAAACGGGACCTTCATCGAAAAATGAAGATCCAAAACCAATACAAATCACAAATTCAACCGGGACGGGCTCGAAACAAAAACGTCACAACTCCAACCGAGCCTAAACGTCCCCAAAACACTGTGACCTAACAAACATAAATGCTACAAACATCAAAACACCTACGAACCCGTATGTTCGAGTCAATCCCAAACGTAAACATGAAGAAATAAATCTAACATGCGTACAAAACAAAGAAAGTGAACACCATAACCAAAATTAAGATGGGCCTTTACCATTTCGCTCATCCGGGCGTTTTGTGTACCCGTTTACCTTATCGATATGTACTCCTTTGCCTCTCTGAGACTTGAAATTGTATGAAAAAACATTGGAAGATGACGAGCTACCAATACGGATCCCGGGAACACCCGGAGGGAGAAGGCCTTGTTCCACTAAATCTTGAAAAAAGCTTTTTTTTTACCCCCGAATGTAGAACAACTAACTTGATCTTCCATGAATAATTTTTGGATCGCATCACCAATCTCTAAATCGTCGACGTTATCTTTTAACATCAAAGGACCCGAATCTAAAATCCCCTCTGCCTTGTTACAAGCATCCAACTTGACCTTCCTTAACAACTCCTTCGAAACTTTCCTATTTAAAAGGTACCAAGGTTTACAAAATCCAACACAAGAAATTACCTCACAATCACAATATAACTTTCCACTTCGACCGACCAACACCAGAACCGGCCTTTCTTCAATCTTATCATCAAAACGACACCCCTTTTCAACCTTCTTTCTCTTCAACCTATCCAATTTTAAAGTTTCCAATCTATCCGCGAAACATGAACTAGAAGTAGAAACAGTAGGAGTCGAGGTCAAGTCATCCCGTTTATTACCAATGGGTTGCATTTTGGGCCGAAGAAGGCCCATCATCAGAATTGAAAGGCAGCCCGTCAGTATGTTCTTGGGTCAAAACAGACCCACCCACAGGAGCGTCACCCAAGTCAGCAACATCATATAATTAGTCTGAATGAATGCATATAATGTACTGAGATGTAGTTTATTTTGACTTAGGTTAAAGCTGCTTGAATCTTGAATTGGATTATATATATACTAAATTTTATGCCTTGCATATATAGGTATAGATATAGATATGAATATATCTTGTTGAATATATATATGGTTTAGGTTTTAACAGTGTGCGTATTTGTTGAACATAATATTATTCTTATAAATTAATTTGTTGATTAACAATTGTGTAGTCAATTATTTTGAGACAATAACTATGTATATTTTTGAAGGTTAAAAGGTTTTGTGAGAATTAGAAAAGTTCATATATGTGAACTTTAAACGTTGGTAGTAAAATATGTTTTTTTACCTGACCACGTTGAACCTTGCGAGGTTCTCGACTGAACCTTGCGAGGTTCTCGACTGAACTGCTTCCCAAGTTGCGGAAGGGGAACATGATGCTCAAAATGTGAGCTCGGTTCATGCTTGGAATCATTCGGATTCCTTGTGCCGCAACTATGTCTTGAAAGACATGGCCGATTCGTTCTACAACGTGTATTCGAATAGTTTTAGGACTGTTTCCGAACTGATTTCGAACAAGATTTTGAAAGGGTTTTCAGATTGTTTTTCGACCTGTTTCCAGAAGTATTCGAAACTGGTTATGGATTATCTTCGGGATAGTTTTGGGACAGCTTTAGACTGTTGATGGACCGGTTTTAAACTTGTTTGGTTTACCTGTTTGTGTTAAACGAATTAGTTTATTCGTTTATGTTAAACGATTTAGTTTAACCGTTTGTGTTAAACAGTACAGTTTAACCGTTTGGTTGAAACCTTTTTGTGTTAAAACGTGTTTGGTTTACACATTTGAGTGTAAACCTGTTTTTTACTTGTTTGGGTTGAAACCTATTTGCTTTACCCGGTTAGGTTTAAACCTTTTCGGTTTACCCGTTTAGGTTAAAACCTGTTTGGTTTACCTTTTTGGTTGAAACCTGATTGGTTTAACCTAGTTGAATTGAAACATGTCTGGTTCAACTCAGTTTGTTCACGAGAAAATGAAACTTTTATTTGGGTTGAAAACCCAAATTAGTTCACTTCACGTGGTATTTGCTAACTGAAATTTTCTGTTTTGCTAAAACAGTTTATATTTCAAAGTGATGATCCTGGAAATTGACCTCTGGATAGGAACTCATATTGAATAATGTGTTGTATGTTCCTGAGATTAGTAAAGAATATGGTGTTTGGGTGGTTGTTGAACAAGTTTGGCGTTTAGAATAATAATAATAATAATAATAATAATAATAATAATAATAATAATAATAATAATAATAATAATAATAATAATAATAATAATAATAATAATAATAATAATAATAATAAAAGTATGTTGAAAAGGTCATGTTGACCAAGAGTGAATGTTTTTTAAAAGGATTATTCCTTATAAATGTGAAACTTTAAAGCCAAATTAACGAGAACATCTTCGGTTAAATGAATAACCGAACCCCTTGATATGGTCCATACCGATGTGTGTGATTTGAAATCCATTCCAACGAGGAATGATAACAAATACTTCATTAAGTTTATCGATGATATCATGAAGTATTTTTATGTTTACTTGTTGAAAAGAAAAGATGAAGCAATTGAGAAGTTTTATTGCTTATAAAAACAAAGTTGAGAATCAACTTTAACGGAAAATCAAGGTTGTTTGTAGTGATAGAGGTGGTGAATATGTCGCACCTTTTGCTGAATTTTTTTCTCAAAATGACATTAGACATGAATTCACTGCACCTTACTCACCCCAATCGAATGAGACTATTGAACGAAATAACAGAACCTTGAAGAAATGGTGATTGTCATGTTGGTGTGTTCTGGTATAACTCATAACATGTGAGGGGATGCCATTCTATTGGCAAATTATCTTTTAAATAAGATACCCAAGAGGAATCGGGATGAAACCCCATACGAGTTATTGTGGAAAAAGAAACCATTCTATGAATACCTCAAAGTGTGGGGGTGCCTAGCAAAGGTAAATTTTCCATTACCTAAGGCACAACAGATAGGATCAAAGACTATTAACTGCATATTTATCGGATATGCTGAACACAATTATCGTTTCCTTATGCATGAATCCAAGATTTCGGATATACACAAAGGTTCGATAATAGAATCGAGAAACGTTTCATTCTTTGAAAATGTATTTCCATACATTACAAATGAATGTCAAAGTTCGTCTAGGATAAACGAGAAGGTGTTAAAAATGAGACATCTAATGAGCTAGTTCAATAGGAACTAGTAAAATTAAAGGAACTTCCTCGATAAATGACATACACATTATGCTTATAGTGGAACTAATTTTGAATGCATAAAAAGATATACATGATTTTTTAAACCCTCTTAAATTATATATTTATGGCGGTGCTTAGGTATATAAAGTGATTTTGTCATGATACAAGGGATATGGTATGATATTTCTTGTGAGAAAAGCTAGGAGAATATGTATGATGCGTCTTTTATTCTAATGCTTTGGATATAAAGTCTATGGAGTACTAGACTTGGACTTGTTAATGATGATCATCTGCAGAGATCAATTAATAACTTATATTTCATTGTGTTGAATATATTTATAGACAAAATCGTTTTCATTCAGTAATAGAAGGATTTGGTGTATTTTGAAACCAGATTTGTGAACATTATTGATGATGTGAATTATTCACATGTTATGTGAATGATGATATTTGAAGATAATTATAAATATAAAGATACCAATCTTTATTATTTTCTTATCTTGAGATTTTAAATCACCTAATCAGTATTCAGATGCAAAAATAATTTGAGTGCTAAACTTTTGTTAAGTTTTCTAAATTCGACGTCTTTAAGTCAAACCTAGAATATGACTAAAAATTGCTCAAATGTGCTAAAATATGGATCACCAAAGATTCATATCGTATGTGTGGGCAATTGAGTGCCTGATTGATTAGAATCATATTAGATATATATGATTATGATATCAAGTTTCAAGAAATGTGGGAAAAGCTTTGAATCGATAAGCAGTAACCCTAGTTAGTTGTGTAAAATGAACACAATAGCTTGAAAATGTGGGGGTGTCTTGTATTTTGATATCAAGAACATGATTTATGATAACACGTTTTAATGTACTTGATCCGACTTAGCATATGCTGTAAGCACACTAAGTACTGATACAAATGATACCAGAGCGACAAGTGTGTTTTACATTTGGAGGTGCTGCTATATCGTGGAAATCGTCTAAACAAACGATTATTGCTAGATACACGATGGAATCAGAATTCACCGCTTTAGATAAATCTGGTGAAGAGGCAGAATGACTACGTCAATTCATTGAGGATATACCAAGATGGCCTAAGCCGGTGTCGGCCATATGTATACATTGTAATAGCCAATCGGTGATTGGTAGAGCTCATATTACAATGTATAATGGTAAGACTGACATAAACATAATAAAGTACGACAACTAATCTCTAGTGAAATTATCACTATTGACTATGTAAATTCAAAGGCTAATATTTCGGATCCGCTGATAAAAGGCTTAAGAAGAAAGTTAGTGTATAAATCGTGTGTGGGAATGGGACTGAAGCCCCTGAAAGGCTAAGTTTATATGAAGGAAAACCTAACTCAGTTTACTGGACATCCCAAGATCTTAGTTCAATAGGACAACCTATTTGTATGAACTGGGAAGTCACTGTAGGGGAGTTATTTACTAAACTAGCAATCCCTACACTTTTAAAGGGAGTTTAGTAATTAAGAGTAGACTTCCTAGTCCATTCCTAAAAGTGACATGTAAGAGGATAAGTCTATGGCTTTTTATGATTCAACTGAAATAACCATGCGTGGTTAATCAGTAGCCATTCGGTGTGAATCACCTATGTGAGAGAGAAGTTGGGTCGCATCGAAGGGTATTATTGGGGCACAATATTTGATAAGCTCTCGCAGAACCAGGCTAATGTTCATGACCATAACGAACATAACTATGAGGACTTGACGTTGTCAGGGAGAATCTTATGTGAAGCGTATTGTCGCCTATACAAACGGCACACGTGTTCAAAGACATCGTCGTCTACTCAGAGCTAGTAGGCTAAGTACGTTTTCGTAAGAGAAAGCTCAAAGGGTAACACCTACTTATCATATGCAAGATTCAACCGCTGAAATGTAATCGGAATATTGTTGTTTCTGAGATTGATCTCCATTCATGTGGGGGATTGTTGGAAAAATTTAAAAAAGTGTGTTTTCACCAACTTCGGACACTAATTAATATATGATAGAGTAGTCAATATTAATGATGATTTAGTGGATTTTGTAGCCTCTTACGAGGGCTTTACAGTGAACTAAGGTGTGTCTAAAACAGATTAAAGGTGAATGAGATATCGAATCTCAAAGTTGCTAGTTTGGTGCAAAATCTAGAAGTTTTGGTTTTTGTCCTACATCAGTTGTGGGAGCAAACCTAAGGCTATAGTATTCACTATAAATAAAGGTCTTAGGCTTTGTAGAAAAACATACAAATAAAAAACTAAGAGCACAAACTCAATTAGTTTTTCCTCTCAGCTACAACAAGGTCTCCTCATTTTGGTTACCTTTTAGGCAAGTGTTCAACTCTGGTAGTACGCTGCTTCAGACCGAAGTCTGGAAGTATGCTGTTTCGGACCGGTGTACCTTGGGAACAGACGTCGAATCTGTTTAAGGGAATTGTATCAAACACAAGCCTGGTTCATCCTATCATCGGTTATTCGGTTAGATCATTCTATTTTTTAGTTCTTATTATAAGTATTTATTATACATATTTTCTATCTGATTATTACGTTTGTGATAATATGTATAATTGTTTCAGTTTCGTATATATTTTACCTACAGTCTTAATTAGCATGCATTAGTAAAATTACATTGTCATATATCGTGCATATAAATCAATATGGTTTCAGTCAATTTAAAAGTCAGTAAGCAATTAGTTTAATTTCTTTAATCATGAATAGTTTCATAGATATATATTATTCCGTAGATTGAAATCTAAAATCTGAGGTAATGCTCAGCTTCACTTACAAGTTCACCAAAATATATCTGGATAATAATATGCTATCATATACTTGTATGTATAGTCTATATCATATATTGTCTTCGGAAACCATCCCTATATAGGCTAGTGGCTGGGCCCTGATTTCCTCACACCTAGAAGAAGGTTTTAGGATCAAACCTAACTTTTTTTTTGAACGGTTATTTTGACATCGAATACTCTCATTTGTTACCCACACACGTGTTAGGAGGAAACTCTTCACACACTGTAAAATTGTTAAAGCTAAACCATATCACAAACTATATAACATTCAGAACAAGATTATACAAAGTTTCAATTCACAAAACTAGATCTAATCTCCAGAATCAACACTATCAACTACACTTCACATCAAATGAAAATGCAGGAACTAAAACTCACAATCAAAACCACAAAATGTGGATTAACTCTACAAATCACTCAAGAACAGAGGAAATCACTCTATCAATCTGTAGAGAAAAGTGAAGAAGAATGTAAACTGAATGAATTAATCATCAATCTTAACCGGAGGTGAGGCTTATATACTCCAGCCAACTGAGCAAGCTTCTTTTCTTCTTGGACTTATTAAATGGGCTTTTCCTTATAATGCAGCCCAAAATCTCCTTAAATAATTTAATCTTGGTCCAGATATGTCAATAAGCCCAGTTAGCTGCTATAGATTCACTTTGCACCCTCAAATATGAAAAATTCTTCTTTCAACAACAAATCTGAGCTCCAGTGATCCTCTTAGACTGCAACACTAACTTACTTCAGTTTGCTTTCATAAAGGCATTTATCCATGCATCTGCTACTCTATCTCACACTTCAAATATCAACATGAAAACCTGCAATTATACTAGAAAACACCACAAGTAAGTGTAACTTAAATAAATACATTTCAAAATAAGTTTGATTTCAAGTATTATTTTGAACATTTATCCTCAACCTTATTTTGAAATAAGTCTAAAAATCCCAACTGTTTATCCAGTTGTTCATGTTGACAAACACTTAGCCCATTAGTTAGAACTTAACAGTGTCTATTATCTCTGCAATAACCTTCTCTCTTATGAAATGAACATCAATTTCAAAGTGTTTAGTTCTTTCATGAAAGACAGGGTTTGCTACCAATTGTAAAGCAGAGCTATTAAGTTCTTTTAGCAAATTTTTGACTTAATAATTTCACAGGCAGTAGATGACATTGCTCTATACTCAGCTTCAGTCGAGGATCTAGAAATAGTTGCTTGCTTCTTACTTTTCTAAAAAATTAAAGTATCACATAAATACACCAAGTGACATGCCATAGATTTTCTATTTAATCTACATTTAGCATAGTTTGAGTCACTACAAGCAGACAACTTAAAATTATCACTCTTTAAAAAATTAATTCCTTTACCATGAGCTCCTTTTAGGTATCTAAGTACGTTAAAAGCTAGATTAAAATGAGATTGAAGAGGCGCATGCATATACTAACTCAAAACTTGTACAGAAACTGCTATGCCGGGTCTGGTAAGTGTAAGATATATCAATCTTCCAATCAATTTCCGATACTCAGTGATATTAACAAGAAAACAATCTTTAACATTTGGTTCACATGCAACCACCATATTATTTTCAATGGGAGTGCATATAGGCTTACACCCAAGCATTCCATAATCACTTAAAAGTTCTAAGCAGTATTTTCTTTGATTCATACAAATACCATCTTTGTTAAGCAAAACTTCAATACCAAGAAAAAACTTTAATTTGCCCAGATCTTTTATCATGAACTTGGACTTAAGAAAATTTTTAAACTTTTCTATTTCACACAAATTATTTCCAGTGATGACAATGTCATCAACATAAACAAGTAAAGAAATGAACACTAAATCACTCCTCTTAACATACAGTGAATAATCACAAGTGCTTTGTTCAAAGCCATGCTCAACCAAGGCAGAATTTAACTTCGAGTTCCACTGCCTTGGGGCTTGCTTTAAGCCATAAAGAGATTTGGTCAATTTACACACTTTAGTATTGTTTTTTTTTTTGAAAAATACACTTTCTTTAACTTCATGTATACTTTTTCATGTTAATCACCATATAGAAAAGAATTATTAATATCTAATTGATCTAAAGCCCAGTCGTTTTGAACAACAAGTGTAATAATACACCTAATTGTAACATCTTTGACTACTGGTGAAAAATTTCTTCATAATCATACCTTCATTTTGGCTATTTTTCTACAAGACTTGCTTTATATCTCTCTATTTCACCATTTGATTTGTATTTTATTCTAAACACCCACTTATTTCCAATAGGTTTTCTATTAGGAGGTAGGTCTGTTATAACCCATGTTTTATTTATGTTCAAAACTTCCATTTCAAGATCTATTGCTTCAACCCATTTCCAGAAGCACAACTAATACATTTCCAAAACATCCAAAAGAAAACCCACAAGATTATTAGAGAAACACGCAAGCAACATCAAAGGCTATTCGTCACCTTGCTCAACAACAAGTTGGAGAAGATCGACGGGCTTGGCATCCGAATGAGCAGCAACGGTGGCAACATAATTAAGTTCAACATTCACAAGCTTAGCACATGTAGCATCAAGAAGGGCATAACCCTGATCTGTATATTCTGGATAATCGCTTAACTAAACCTTGCCTTGCCTTGCCAATTCCTCCAACAGCTGGTATATATCCTCTTGCTTATTGGCCAACATCACCTCGCCAAGATACACGATCAGCTCCTTATTATGCACCAGATGCTTGCAAACATGGGGAATAACTTGGGTTATAACATCTGAGTAATCTGATTTTGTCACACCTCCAAATAGGGCCTGAGGTATTTGTGACTAATTATATCAAATTACAGTTGTATAAACGAGAACGACTCTATATGAGACGTTTTATTGAGTTTTGCAGCGGAAGATAAATAGATTACATTGTATTTAATGAATAATGCATTAAATGTCTTTAATTGATATGATATGTAATGAAGACTCCAAGCATAGCAAGCAATCATCATCAAATCAGCAAATGCAAGTCTTTCAAATTATCCATGAATGACTCGTTGAAATGTTGCTTTCAATTAGCAAATACACAGCGGAAGCAATATTTAAGTACCTGAGAATAAAAATGCTTAAAAAGTCAACACGAGGTTGAGAGAGATTATAGGTTTATCATAAATCAATAGTTCAGTATAGCATTAGACCACAAGATTTCAGTTTAAAATTGATTGATACCAAATATATCAATCGAAAGAGTTGCTATTTGTAATATCGCTACTAGATAAAAGTTACCCCGTGACACTTGTTATTCATGTCATTGAATCATTATTATGTAGCCAAAGACCAACGGTCAACTGGCTAGAGACGTCACTCTCGTAGCGCTACTCACAATAACTAAGCTTGCATCTTATACCTCAACAATTAACGATATTAAGGCAGGGATTTAGCATGCCAAAGCACGTATATAGCATAAAAGTTTGAGTACTTGTGTCTAAACGTAAAACAGTTATAAAAGTTCCGCATGCATTCTCAGCCCAAAAATATATATAAAAAGGGAGCTATGAAAACTCACGATACGATACGATAGTTTGTAGTAAATATGCATATGACGGCACTGAACAAGTGTAGAGTTAAGTTGACCTCGGATTCACGAACCTATATTAAGTATATGTATTAACACATATATTCGTAATCGAACAAATTTATATATATATATATATATATATATATATATATATATATATATATATATATATATATATATATATAATTTTATTAGTTATGCCATTTTTATATTGATAACATATAAGTTTCTTATATTCATTTTATATATTCTAAATAGTTAAGAATATAAATTTTATTATGTTATGGGTATATATATATATATATATATATATATATATATATATATATATATATATATATATATATATATTATTTGTTTGTTAAAATAGTAATTGTAATAATATTAAAATAATATTAGTAATGGTAAAAATAATAATAATAATAACATTAATATCAATAATAATGATAATAATATTAATGATTCTATTAATGATATTAATAATGATAGTTTTAATAATAAAGGTAATCTTATTAAATGTGATAATTTTAATACAAGTGAAAATTTTAAATAAATGGATAGATTTAAAAATAATGATACTTTTATTAATAACGATAATAATAATGATACAATAATAATGCTTATAATAATAATAATAATAATAATAATAATAATAATAATAATAATAATAATAATAATAACAGTAGTTTTTAAATAACATGAAAGGTTTAATAATAATGATAATGAAAATAATTTTGATAATAATACTTAATACTTAATAATAATAATAATAATAATAATAATAATAATAATAATAATAATAATAATAATAATCATTATGAAAATAATAATAAATGGTAACTAATACTTTTATTAGTAATAATAATAATAATAACTTTAATACTAGTAATAATAACAATAACTAATAGTAACAATAATAACAATAATAATAAATAACAATAAATAATAATAATAATAATAATAATAATAATAATAATAATAATAATAATAATAATAATAATAATAATAAGAATAATAATAATAATAATAATAATAATAATAATAATAATAATAATAATAATAATAATAATAATAATAATAATAATAATAATGATGATGATAATAATAATAATAAAGATGAAAACTACCTTAGAAGCCCTTCACAAAAAAATATGCCTAAAACGGGGCTTGAACCCGAGACCTCTTGCTAACCCGCAAACACCCTTAACCACTTATCCATCCTGTTTATTTCTGAAATAATATCACACCTAAATCTATTTAACCCTTTAAATTTTGTTTCACTATCTTCTTCATCTCAATCAACTCGATCAGTGGTATAATTTCCCATAGCCTCAAAACACTAAATTGGTTTTAGTCTTAAAACAGACATGGTTTATTGAAGTATTTGAAATTAATAGAAACAAAAAAAAAGAAGAAAATTACCTGTTTGCTGTTCGCGAAAAAAAATAGAAGAATACAAGATTCGATTTTGATTCCTAGTCACTTAGAGGTTGTAACTATAACATGAAATAGGTTCTAAATCTTCTTTATAAACTTTCTGAGTTGTGAATTTAACTTGAAACATAACAATAAATTCGAATTTGATCATAAACAAAACGTTTGACTTTTTATGTTGGAACTTTGACTTCAAAATTTGAGTTTGATAGGATGAATTGGAGCTTCAACTTTTGCAGATTGTTTGAGTAAAATGTTCCTAACAAGACTGCATTAATGGATTTTTAAATGGATTCGAATTTGAGACTTTGAATAATTGAATAATAACAGAGGTCGAGCTTTTTATTTTTCTATATTTTCTCGAATAAAAGCTGTTAATGAAATTGTAAAATCGACTGGTTTTATAAGCAAGGAAAACGTGATCAGTTGATAATACTGAGTGGGTTTCGATTTGATAATCACGATCAACAGAAAAGGTAGTCACGAAGAGAAAATAAAAAAATAAAAAAGTAGATTATAAAAAAATGGAATCAGATATCACGATGGATAAAAAAATAGAAGCTAAATCACGAGTAATAAGAAAATATAAACAGATAATGAATTTAGGTCATGTTAGGTATCTGTCGTTGTTCATCAATCAATTTTTTTATATCTGTATTGTTAAATAAATACTAATAATAATACTACAATTAATAATTAATAATAATAATAATAATAATAATAATAATAATAATAATAATAATAATAATAATAATAATAATAATAATAATAATAATAATGTCAAAATAATACTAATTAATAGTAATTACGTTGATAAGATACTAGTAATTATAAACTAAAATATAATGATAAATAAGTTTAATAACAACTAATAATAATAAAAATGATAATAATAGTACAAATAATAATAATAATACTAATAATAACAGATAACTAAAATAATGATAATTATAATAATAATAATACTGCTAGTGATAGTTATGATATTAATATTAATAATATCGATAATAATAATAATTGTAAATGATAATACTTAATGATAATATGATATTCATAATCATATTAATCATAATAATAATAAATGATGAATGATAATAATAATAATTTTGTTAATAATAATATTAATAATAATGACAATATTGATAATGATAATTGCAAACAATAATAATTAATGGTAATATTGTTAATCATTATATTAATAATAATATTAATATAATAAATTAATACTAGTGCATTATCATTTATGAATATTTGTTCGTGAATCGTTGGAATTTCATAAAAGTTAGGTTTAATTTTTGTCGGAAATTTCCGGGTTGTTATAGTACCTAACCGTTAAAAGAAATTTTGTCCCGAAATTTTAGTTGTTACCATCAGTCGGCGTTGTTTGTAAACATGTGAGGATATTTTTGTTTTATTTGGTTTTCACGTTCCCAGGTATACTCGGGGCCTTACGTGATTTCCAACGGATAGAATATTGTTTTGTTTCAAGAGTTTAAATCTTACGATCCATAAATTCTACGAAGTGCTTTTTATTATTAATGCGGAGGTTATCTAAAGGATTTAACAAGAGTGTCATTGATTAGATTTTCTCAGAAAGAGATGATGACGTTATACAAACATTTCAATACACATGAAATGTGTTATGAATAATAGTGAGCTTATTTAAACCTTGAGCGTTTATGGCACAATATTAGGGTAGACAAAATAGAGAAGAGTTCATGAAAATCATAGTCATGAAATTTGATAGAGATCGTCATTGTTTACAACAAAAATGATGAATATGAGTTGAAAAATAGAGTTTTATCAACATTGGGTAATATGGACGAAACGATTCAATTATAGGAAGAGTATAAACGAAGCTATCGTAAAAGTTTGAAATGAGGAAACTAAATGTTCACCTTAACTTTTGATATAGTTAAAGTTAATTTCTGGAATTCAAGGGATTTTAAAGGAAATCTTTGTAATCTATAAGATTTGATTCTCAGGTAATTAAGGAAATTAGGATTTTCTTTAATTGAATGCGGTGAATTGCCTCGCTTGTTTTGTCTGGAATTTCGCTATAAATTAGCTTCTTCCGTTTCATTATCTTCACCACTTCTATACTTTCTTTCCTTAATTCATACTTCTAAAAGATTTGTTAATATGCTCAATCCAGTTCTTGTTCTTGACCTTATATTGGTTATCGCCACAATCTTCCTTATTTTCTAACTCCCACCAGAGGAGTCTGTTTACTTCTATTATGCTCTAGGATTTATTGTATTTTTAGTTCTCCCGTGTCTTTATATTGCTATACGCATTGATATACACGGTTTGTAATTTCTGTGTCGTTATCGGGCTTTATATTTTCCCTTATATGTCGAAGCTTCATGCTTTTGTAAAACAAGTAATGGTCCAAAATTCGTAGGTATGAAGTTTCGAATGATCATAATATATAAAGTAGAAAGGAAAGGTAATAGCATGATTTGATTTGTCAAATTACCAGAATATCCGAAAAAGACCGAATCATCAAGAAATATATTTTCTTGATATGTTTAGAGGTTAAATAGAATGTAAGAGTCGTGTAACATGGTACATGATGATTATAAAGTCTATGAATCATCATCTTCCATTAAAATTTAGCATGACTTACTGTAATATAATCACGTTGGCTTGACGTCATTATATTATACTAACTCATGCTTCAATTCCCAACACTACTTCAAATCATTCATAATTTAAACTTAAATTTTACAGAATATAGAAACTAAAATAGTTTCCTTTATTATGTAATACAGATAGCACAAAGAGATAAGTAATATCGGACAAGAATAGTTATGAAGATATCTTCAGAAATATCGAGGATATATATACTGAAAGATATGATGATATCTCAGAATTTCTAAGATCGAATGAGAAAAATTCTTCTGTAAGGATTTAGAATGCGTAAGGAGATTATATGTCTTCTGTAATTTCCATCAGAAATTGAATCATCTGGATTCCTTGAGTATAGGTTTAGTCCTTGTGATTTGTCCACAGCCTCCTTCATAGTTTGCTCAATCTGTTTTCCAGTTCCAAATCTGAGCTTGTACCATTCTTTATTATCAAACTTTTGGCCCTTAAGACCTTCTACAATTTTGTTATTTCCTCTGCATTTAATGCAGCCATATTTGAATCATTGGTTATCAATCCGAGATGGTTTCAAGAAATTTCATTTTTAGATGATTAAACACTGATTGTGATCGTCAGGATACAAAGGATGTTATCAAGAATTTTGAATTTGAAGTGTTTAAGCGTAAGATGTATCCATCAATGGATCTAACGGTTGTCGAAGAAATGTCGTAAATGATAATTTTGGTGGTTTGATGTGATAATTCATCACATAATGTGAATGAATATAATTCAGGAATGTAGTGATCTTTAGGAAGATAACACTTGCTAAAGCTTTGATTGGATTCTGATATGTCAAAATATGTTGCGATTGTTCTTTAGTGAATAGATACATATATCTTGTGAATGTAAGTAGTATAGTTACTGACTTATTGAATCAGAATTGAAGAATGTACAATGTAACATATTAATGTGAGATATAAATATTTCTTGGGTATTACCTACCCGTTAAAATATTTTCACAATCAACAGTTTGTACAAAAGAATTTTTAATTACAATCTTTATGAAAATATACGTACATATACATTTTCCTTCAGAAGTAATCATGGATTTAATGAGTTAATATAATATTAAGCTCATTTGATTTACGGTTGAAACGAGAATATATAATCTTCAAAACTTGAGACTACATAATCGTCGCGGAATATTTCTTAATGAAGTTATGAATCAGTACTTCATCATTCATGGCTATTGATATACTTCGGTATCTATGGGGTGTATGATATTGATGCTTGAGGTAACGAGTGTGATGTTGAGGCGTGGAATGCTGATGTTGTTGTTGGTAAAGCTGATGCTATTGGTGGTGATGCTGATGGTGCCGATGGTACTGGTGTTGCTGTTGCTGATACTGGTGCCTTCAGTGCTTGCGGTGTTGGTGATGTTGGTGGTACTGATGGTACTGCTAGTTATGCTGCTGGTGCTGCTGATGCTTGTAGATATCACACCATATTCTCTAGAGCCACTACTCGAGCGCGAAGCTCGTTGACTTCTTCTATTATTCCGGGATGATTGGCGGCTGGAACAAGGGGGTGAATAAGATCT
This sequence comes from Rutidosis leptorrhynchoides, assembly GCF_046630445.1. Classification (NCBI taxonomy): domain Eukaryota; kingdom Viridiplantae; phylum Streptophyta; class Magnoliopsida; order Asterales; family Asteraceae; genus Rutidosis; species Rutidosis leptorrhynchoides. The sequence goes on along the minus strand of NC_092334.1, from coordinate 428,354,926 downwards.
AAAATCTTTGATATTATATAATCATGACGGGATACCCGGGAAAGAAGAGAGAAAATAGTGTTTCGGACTGGTTCGCCGGTAAGTGCCTCAGGTTCTTCGCCAAGAGGTGAATTCGTTTGGTGGAAGGGATCACCTTCTTCTTGTGTCCATTGATTAAGTCGACTACGAACCCATCCCCAATTCATCCAAAATAGATGATGGCTGATTGGTTTGTTTGTTCCGGTTACGCTGCCATTGGAGCTCGAGGAGTTCGAGGAATCCATATTATGTGTTTGGAATAGGGTTTGATATGAAATGGGTGTTGGATACTGAATGATATATTTGTCTCCTTGAATACGTATATATAGCAAAAAGATTTCCGTAATTTACGGGAAAAATTTAGGAAAAGTGTTAGACAAAGTCTATATGGGTAGATATGATAAGATACGATAAGATATGATGTGTCTATACTCCATTTATACAATAATTGCGGTATGACGTGTCGAGATAAAAATGATAAGTATGTATTCAGATAAACTTTCGATTAAAGACTTTCAATTCGTGATGGCCTATTCAGGTCTAGGGGCTTGAGCTATAGGATCCTTTAAATCAGTAATCCAAACCCTTCCATTCTAGAGTTTCGTAGACGCCATCCGTCAAGAAAATTCAATGATAAAAAATAACGAGAAAGCAAAGATTTTGAAAGTAACGAATATGAATAATAGAGATTTCAAGAATCATGGATAACATTTCATGTATTACATGTGTAAAACACAAAACCATGATAGATGACAAAGGAATGTCGAGAATTTCAGAAATCATGGTGTCGCATTTAAATGTGGTGGCGGAATTGGATAGTACTTAGGAGAATGAGCAGAGTTCTTAGATTGTCTCGGCATTCTAAGATAAGTAAAGTTTCTAAAGTATAGTGTAGAATTTAACAGTTAAAGGCAACAATTAAAGGCACTATGGTCAAGGAAAGTTGTGGTTCTACTTGCTAAGGTACCTAATTGTATAAGGCACACATAAATGCAATCCTGGTTCTCTACAACAAACTTCTCTGATACCACTCTGTCACACCCCCAAATAGGGCTTGGGGTATTTGTGACTAATTATATCAAATTACAGTTGTATAAACGAGAATGACTCTATATGAGACGTTTTATTGAGTTTTGCAGTGGAAGATAAATAGATTACATTGTATTTAATGAATAATGCATTAAATGTCTTTAATTGATATGATATGTAATGAAGACTCCAAGCATAGCAAGCAATCATCTTCAAATCAGCAAATGCAAGTCTTTCAAATTATCCATGAATGACTCGTTGAAATGTTGCTTCCAATTAGCAAATACACAGCGGAAGCAATATTTAAGTACCTGAAAATAAACATACTTAAAAAGTCAACACGAGGTTGAGTGAGTTCATAGGTTTATCATAAATCAATAGTTCAGTATAGCATTAGACCACAAGATTTCAGTTTAAAGTTGATTGATACCAAATATATCAACCGAAAGAGTTGCTGTTTGTAATATCGCTATTAGACAAAAGTTACCCCGTGACACTTGTTATTCATGTCGTTGAATCATTATTATGTAGCCAAAGACCAACGGTCAACTGGCTAGAGACGTCACTCTCAGTAGTGCTACTCACAATAACTAAGCTTGCATCTTATACCTCAGCAATTAACGATATTACGGCAGGGATTTAGCATGCCAAAGCACGTATATAGCATAAAAGTTTGAGTACTTGTGTCTAAACGTAAAACAGTTATAAAAGTTGCGCATGCATTCTCAGCCCAAAAATATATATAAAAAGGGAGCTATGAAAACTCACGATACGATACGATAGTTTGTAGTAAATATGCATATGACGGCACTGAACAAGTGTAGAGTTGAGTTGACCTCGGATTCACAAATCTATATTAAGTATATGTATTAACACATATATTCGTAATCGAACAAATTTATATATATATATATATATATATATATATATATATATATATATATATATATATATATATATATATATATATATATATATATATATATATATATATATATAAATTTATTAGTTATGCCATTTTTATATTGATAACATATAAGTTTCTCATATTCATTTTATATATTCTAAATAGTTAAGAATATAAATTTTATTATGTTATGGGTATATATATATATATATATATATATATATATATATATATATATATATATATATATATCATTTGTTTGTTAATAGTAATTGTAATAATATTAAAATAATATTAGTAATGGTAAAAATAATAATAATAATAACATTAATATCAATAATAATGATAATAATATTAATGATTCTATTAATGATAATAATAATGATAGTTTTAATAATAATGATAGTTTTAATAATAAAGGTAATAATATTAATGATTCTATTAAATGTGATAATTTTAATACAAGTGAAAATTTTAAATAAATGGATAGATTTAAAAATAATGATACTTTTATTAATAACGATAATAATAATGATACAATAATAATACTTATAATAATAATAATAAGAATAATAATAATAATAATAAGAATAATAATAATAATAATAATAATAATAATAATAATAATAATAATAATAATAATAATAATAACAGTAGTTTTTAAATAACATGAAAGGTTTAATAATAATGATAATGAAAATAATTTTGATAATGAAAATAATTTTGATAATAATAATAATAATAATAATAATAATAATAATAATAATAATAATAATAATAATAATAATAATCATTATGAAAATAATAATAAATGGTAACTAATACTTTTATTAGTAATAATAATAATAATAATAACTTTAATACTATTAATATTAACAATAACTAATAGTAACAATAATAATAATAACAATAAATAATAATAATAATAATGATAATAATAATAATAATAATAATAATAATAATAATAATAATAATAATAATAATAATAATAATAATAATGATGATAATAATAATAATAAAGATAAAAACTACCTTAGAAGCCCTTCACAAAAAAATATGCCCAAAACGGGGCTTCAACTCGAGACCTCTCGCTAACCCGCAAACACCCTTAACCACTTATCCAACCAGTTTATTTCTAAAATAATATCACACCTAAATCTATTTAACCCTTTAAATTTTGTTTCACTATCTTCTTCTTCATCTCAATCAACTCGATCAGTGGTATAATTTCCCATAGCCTCAAAACACTAAATTGGTTTTAGTCTTAAAACAGAGATGGTTTATTGAAGTATTTGAAATTAATAGAGCCGAAAAAAAAAATTACCTGTTTGCTGTTCGTGAAAAAAAAAAAAAATAGAAGAACACAAGATTCGATTATGATTCCTAGTCACTTAGAGGTTGTAACTATAACATGAAATAGGTTCTAAATCTTCTTTATAAACTTTCTGAGTTGTGAATTTAACTTGAAACATAACAATAAATTCGAATTTGATCATAAACAAAACGTTTGACTTTTTATGTAGGAACTTTGACTTCAAAATTTAAGTTTGATAGGATGAATTGGAGCTTTAACTTTTGCAGATTGTTTGAGTAAAATGTTCCTAACAAGACTGCATTAATGGATTTTTAAATGGATTCGAATTTGAGACTTTGAATAATTGAATAATAACAGAGGTCGAGCTTTTTATTTTTCTGTATTTTCTCGAATAAAAGCTATTAATGAAATTGTAAAATCGACTGGTTTTATAAGCAATGAAAACGTGATCAGTTGATAATACTGAGTGGGTTTCGATTTGATAATCACGATCAACAGAAAAGGTAGTCACGAAGAGAAAATAAAAAAAATAAAAAAATAGATTATAAAAAAAATGGAATCAGATATCACGATGGATAAAAAAAATAGAAGCTGAATCACGAGTAATAAGAAAATATAAACAGATAATGAATTTAGGTCATGTTAGGTATCTGTCGTTGTTCATCAATCAATTTTTTTTATATCTGTATTGTTAAATAAATACTAATAATAATACTACAATTAATAATTAATAATAATAATAATAATAATAATAATAATAATAATAATAATAATAATAATAATGTCAAAATAATACTAATTAATAGTAATTATGTTGATAAGATACTAGTAATTATAAACTAAAATATAATGATAAATAAGTTTAATAACAACTAATAATAATAAAAATGATAATAATAGTAAAAATAATAATAATAATTAATAATACTAATAATAACAAATAACTAAAATAATGATAATTATAATAATAATAATACTGCTAGTGATAGTTATGATATTAATATTAATAATATCGATAATAATAATAATTGTAAATGATAATACCTAATGATAATATGATATTCATAATCATATTAATCATAATAATAATAAATGATGAATGATAATAATAATAATAATTTTGTTAATAATAATATTAATAATAATGACAATATTGATAATGATAATTGCAAACAATAATAATTAATGATAATATTGTTAATCATTATATTAATAATAATATTAATATAATAAATTAATACTAGTGTATTATCATTTATGAATATTTGTTCGTGAATCGTTGGAATTTCATAAAAGTTAAATTTAATTTTTGTCGGAAATTTCCGGGTTGTTATAGATTTCAAACCATCAAACTTCCTCCTTTGATGCTCCATTGCCAAAGCAGCGTCCTTTTCTTTCTGACGAAGAACCTCATTTTCTTTATCCAAGCTAGCAACCTTTTTTGCTTCTCTTGCAACCTCACAATCTCACTCCTAGCCGATTTCACTTCCCCCTCCTAATAAGTATTCATTAGCAGTTGTTTTTTTCAACTTTTTTGCTGACTCTTTAGCTGAAACATTTACCTTCTTAAGATCAACCACCTCTTTCTCCAAGAACCCCAAGTCTTGGGTACTTTGTTTCAAATGATAGAGAACAAGATGATTATAGGTCACAGAACAATAACAGTGGGCAGTATACACATCAACAAGCTTGGAAGTATCTGCGAAAACAGTCTCATACTCAGGAGGGACCATTTCATCCAAGACATCATAACAATAAGATAATGAAGGAATCGCATGAAGAGATCCCACGAATAAAAAGAATGCATAAGAATAAAGCACTGTGGGTCAAAGATTCGGATGAAAACATACAATATCATACCAAAGGGAATGTTATCACCAGAGCCTTCGAATGGAGCATCACCCTCAATATCTTCGTCTTCAAGAGCAAATTTAGCTTTCTTCAAGGGAGTGCCTAAAATCATCTCCTTTCTCTTCTTTGCAGCCTTTTGACGTCTTGATGCCCTGAAAGGAATGCTCCTAGAGACATCTTGTTCGGCATCAACATCGATAGGTTCATGTTCTGAGGCTACCCTTTCACTAGCTTCGACTCTGGGAACACTTGTCTCAACTGCCTTCTCTGCAAAAAAGGAGAACCCACATCCTTGATCACAGTAGTAGCTCGAGCAGCTTATGTCATCTATTTCACTCCAAAGACTTAATAACATTTCTCAAAGCCATCTCTGCAAAAAAGATACAACATATGAGATAGCAAAATCAAACAGAAAACTTAACCGAAGGTAACCAAAACCTACCCTTTTCCCCATAAAAAAATAGGATTCTCTTTGCCTTTCTCTCATGAAGGTGCCATTCCAAGCTTAAATAAATCGAGTCAGGAAGAGTAGAAGGAATGATACGATGACGACAAATCCTGCTAAAAAGAGGATCACTCTTTGCAGCTTCAGGGGTAGGATCGTTGTACTATTTGGGAACAGTAGCCCATTTTCTATCAAAAAAACTAGGGAACATATCCGAAAAGAACAAGGCTTTTTTGACATAAACAAAAGAGCTCTTCCAATTACGAACATCAGGAATTGAAGAGGCAAAGCACATTGGGGTTTCGACTAGACTCCCTATTTTCTTTCGACGCTTGGCATCGTATGGTTTTTACATATACTCGAAAGCCAAAAAAATTTTATCGCAAGAGGGTGCTTGATAGACACATGAACTTTGAAATACTATAGCACACTCAGAAAAAGGATGAAATCAGGATCTTAACTTTACATTCAGTGAAGGCCTGGGTCTACATACCAACATAATCGGCCGAAAATTCCAACATCATTTTCCCAAATTCCGGCACAATCATGTCATCGACGGCTAACCCTAAGGTTTGACGAAGATGAAAACACTGCTCAAGGGTTATAGTGCTAGCAAGAGAACGCAAACCTACTTTTGCCACGACAAAAACAAAAAAGCAAAATAAGAATAATTCCTTGTAAAAACAGTGGTGGCGATTAGATCTTGATCGAAAGAGAAAAGAGGAGAAATCAAGAAAAAAGATGCAAATGAAAAAGATTTAAACCCTGTTTTGATTTCCTGCAGAGGGAAATGTCCCATCAAATTTAAAGAAGCCTTGGTAACCGTACCAAAATATTACCCTTTAACTCCTACCGCCAAAAAAATAAAAGGAAAATGGCAAGGGCAAAAGAGGTAAAAAAACTCGGAACAATGATAATAGTGATCAGAACAGTTTAATCAACTACCTAACTCTCAATTTGAGTTTAATTTCACGTATTTCAGTAAATTTCTTCGTAAATTTAAATTAGGGGCTTGATATGTACCCCATCATCTTGCAACAAGCCGAAGCTAGACCACGTAGGTATCACGACTACCAATGATCGAAGACATAGAAAAAAATCACAAGACTACATATGTCGAAGAGATATTAAGAGCGGGATATCTTCAAATTCAAATACTACTGTCTAAAAGATAAAAAGAGAATACACCAAAGTCATGATCTTAGTTTTCTATTTTATTAAGACACTATATCTGTTAAACGAAGCTATAATACCGAAGACATCTGGTCACGAAGGTCTTACTAATGGACAAGGACATGAGCAAGAGTTACAAGACTACATATGATGAAGAGGAGAAGTAAGCGGGTTGACCTGTTTACATGGACTAGCGTCCAAATGACCAAAGAGGAATGCATTGGACTAACTTTCTTCTACCACAAGAACCTCAGTTACCAAAGGGAAAGTCCATCTTGTCTTGTTAAAGATCGCCTTGGATACTGATCCATACATGGGAGACCGAGGAAAAAACCCTAGAAGAGTCCTATATAAGAAGAGCATGATCTCTGGATAAAGACGTTCACTCTCAAGTCACATTACAACACACACATACGACTCGCAATGAGTTACCTTCGTATCTTGGTGGCGTAAAGTAGGATACCTTCCTACTACATTTGGGGAATTGCCAACAAGCATACAATCCATTTTATACCCCCAATTCAACATACATTGTGATTAGATCTACGTAGCCTTGTTTCTTGAGCAAGGTTTGCCGGAAAGTGCGCAAACACTAATTTTCATTAACTTGGTTAACGTGCCTGTGTTCTCTACCGCTAATCATATACGCTTAACATTATTGATTGATCAAGCATTAAGTTCGTTAAGTGGACGGACCACTAGATTGCTGTACTAGACCCTACAACTAACCTAAATCCCCTCCAATACGGAACACTTTATCTCCCTATAAATAGCATATAAAAACTGTCATGTATGCCACACAACTATTCAATCCAATATATTCAACAATGGGAAAGTTGAACACATTTTCTGGACGGACCACTGGAAAGATACCTTTCTCCAGTGTGATGGTTACAAGGAAACGAAACCACTTCGTGGGACGTAGATGGAGGACTGTCGACATCAAAATGGGTGTAGGGATCTTAGGTATTCATTTGCTTGCGTTATGCGCACCATTTACGTTTACTTGGGGAGCTTTTTGGGGTGCTGTTTTGGGCTACATTTTATGTGGAGTGTGTGGAATAAATCTCTGCTATCATCGTGGCCTATCGCACCATAGTTTCAAGCTTCCTAAGTGGCTTGAGTACACCTTTGCTTATCTAGGTGTCTTAAGTTTTCAGGTTCAATATAAAATCTTTTTTTTTCTTAATTAGTCTCTACTATTCTTTCTTAAATATCCTTATATCGTAACGTTTAAACGCAATGTAATATATAGAGGGATCCAATATATTGGGAGAGCATTCATAGATATCACCATCAATATGTTGATTCAGAGAAAGATGCACACTCTCCAATTTTCGGATTTTGGTTTAGTCATATGGGATGGCTCTTTGATAGTGGCTACATTCTTGAAAAGGTACTTACTTGATCAAAAGTTGAATCATGTTACATCATTAATAACTAATCTTGAAATCTTTTTTTCATGTTGGTTTTGTAGTATCAAGAGCGAAAAAATGCACAACACTTAAAGAAACAAGCTTTTTATAGGTTTGTTAAAACAACCTACAATTTGCATATAGTTGGATTTTCCATCCTTGTTTATGCTATTGGAGGATTTACCTACCTTGTTTGGATTGTGATAAGCCGGCCTCTGTGCATGTTATTCATACTTGAGCATGTAACGATGAATCCATCGATTAATTAAACTACGAGTTCATAATATGCAGGGAGTTAGAACCACTTGTTTTTATCATGTTACATTTCTTCTGAACTCAGCATGTCACATATGGGGAAATCAACCTTGGAGAACTGGTGATATCTCCAAGAATAACTGGTAATTAGTAAGCTTTATATTACTGAAAAAAATAAAAATACTCCCCTTCCCCGAATAGCAGGATTAGCATTAACAGTGAAAATTTTATCCATTTACACGTTATATATAATATATATTTACGACGTACTACAGGTGGGTAGCGTTACTTGGATTTGGAGAGGGATGGCATAATAATCACCATGCTTTCGAGTATTCAGCTCGACATGGGTTGGAATGGTGGCAAATTGATATTTGTTGGTACATCATAAGGTTTCTTGAAGCACTAGGACTAACTACGAATGTCAAGTTGCCTTCAGAAAATCATAAACATAAGAACTCGTTTGCCACTAGCTAATTTGATCGCATTGCAAGTTCAAGTGATCATCATTGAGTCTATTTAAATTAATTAAGCATATATCTAGCTTCAATCAATCATATATCATATATACATGTAAAAATATACTCGTATATACTGTTTAATGTGTTCAGTTTGTAAGGGCATCTTAATAAATGCTCAAGGGTCGGTGTGGTCTAAGTTTGATTAAGTTTGTGAACATATATCATCTGTAGTACTTGATTCGATCGGTAATTAAATAAATCTGTGAACTCAATGTGTGGTTTATAAGTTCACCGGAAGCCATTTTCTATGACATGCAAGTGTATAATCTAATCTAATCCTAGTTATATTCCTCAATACAAGTTATTCAATGCGGAGTACATGATATGAATATGATATGAATAAACTAATAAATTGTAATCCATATCATAAGATTATAAGAGCATTGGCGATTCAGGATCATAACTCAACGGGGTTCCGAAATTTTTTTCAGTACTAGTTATATTTGAATGCTATTTTAGGAATTACCTTAAAAAAATTAAAATTCAAAAATTATATGCGGTCCAAGTAGTTGATTTTAATAGTATCCAATACACTTTAAAAAAAACACTATAAATATGAGAAATATATGGGGTCCTACAGTTAAATTTAGTGGTGTTCTATACAATTTTAAATGTATTTTCTACTAATAAATTTCAAACTAGCAGTGTCCCGTGATCCCACGGCTAACACTTTTTATAAGAGTAATATAACCAAGAATTGTAAAAATGAAAATTTCATTTAACACTTGGCATTTAGCAATAAGATATATAACTTAATTCCTTATTTGTTACGGATGTACTCAAAGTTACAATCAATAAATTAAACTAGTTTAGCAGGTCCGCGCTTCGCTGCGGAGACCAAATTCCTGATTTAATTTTTTAAATACAAACCAATTAAATACACATAATTCAAATACATTTCTTAATCAATAATAAACAAACATGTATTAAAAAAATATTTTTTTATCACCAGACACAAAAGTTTTTACTAAAGTGCCTACAGTCATTGTAATAAAGAGTAACCGTCAAACAAAAGTCAATAATAGTTGTATCTGTTATCTTTATTGATGTACATTAACGACATTCCTAAGAAAGTTAGAAAAATTAAAAATTTTAGGGTAAAAATTATAAATATAAAGCAAATAAATTGAACAGTACTTTTATTATTATAAAAAATATGTAAAATCATATAAAAAATAAGTAAAAGTTGTGTATAACCTTAAAATTATAAAATAAGTAGATAGAAACTTATTTTTATATTTATAAAAAATATCTAAAAGCATCTAGAATAAATATTTAAAACCTTAGTTTTACATAGTTGGTCCTTGTATTTTATATTATTAACATATAAAGTCCTTACCACAAAAATGAAAAAAAAAAAAGATACCACTTTGTCCAATCAAATTGCCCAAACTTTACACCATTTAGTATATATAGTAATATTAATATTAAATTTAAATAATAAATAGTCAATATCAAATAAAGAATTATACTTTGCAATTAATTCAACAGAGTATATAAACTTGGATATTATAATTTTTTTAACTGCAATATCGACATCACCCAGAGGGGACTTAACCACCTCCGCAATCATATTCTACCCACACACGCATTAGGATGAAAACCAAATCGTAACAACCCTAGTAGTACATTTGAAGGTTTTGAAAACCCCCTTCGAGAAGCTAATTGCTGGTAGTACCAATTAGATCGCGGCCCTTGGAATCGAACATGCGCCTACTCGTTGAGGATAAACAGGTCGCCACTTCATATACCACTCAAGCAATGCCTCGATGGTTGGATATTGGAATCTTAGATTTAGATTTAAGAATTACGTTTAACATTCTCATAATTATTTTATATCTCGCCAGTAACTTTAATTATTTTCCATTTAAAAATTTAGCTTTAATTATTTTATAAACTCTGTTCTGAATGTTAACAACGACGAGTTCATGTTGATATCACCCTTTAAGGTTCTCGTGCGTAACTTTTTTAAATTTATTTGGATTGAAATTGTTGTTATTCCGGTGACACATGTGTCCGACTACAACACTAGGAAGCTGGCCTCTCTGTTTGGCGACGTTGTGTGTTTGGCTAAATTCACTTTGGACCTTGGTAGCGTGGGATCATCGTTTTCTTTTATTAGGTCCGATTTTGCTAAACATTTTCATGAATCTGTTGAAATTGATTTAGAATATGGGCATTTTTCGATTACAAATTGATGGGTAAATGAGGGTAACCTATCGCTTGTGGATAACACTGTGATGACCCGAAAATTTCCGATCAAATTTAAACTTTAATCTTTATATATATCCGACACGATAAGCAAAAATCTGTAATGTTGAGTCTCGAAAGTTTTGAAACTATATTTCTGTAATCAAATATCCTTTGACCATGCCAAACGATTCACAAACAATTATGTGTAAATAAATATATATATATACATATAAATATGTCTGATTTTAAATTGAGTTATATTAATGAAACATTGAACGGATTAGTTATTATGAATATAAGATATGAGATCTATTTTATGAATTTGGAAATGCTATCAAGGTATTGAATGAATAATACTTTACATGAACGTATTTGTTCGATGTAAGTTTATCGACGAGATTAAAAGATAATATCAAATGATTGAATTATCGGATACATTGAATTATGATTAAGAGTATCTGTTATGAGGTCCACTTTGAATTAGGTAACCCTTATTATTAACCGTATTCGGAAAATGGTAAAGTGAGTTATAAGTGAAGACAAATGTGTCAATTAACGGGAACTAGCCAAATGTTAGTGGAGTTTTCTGTTCGACTTTCTATATAAACGTTAACTAGTTAACCTTCCTATTATTTAGAGTGAAAGTGAAACTTTGGGAATATAGTTATATTATTTAGAAAGTTTAAGGAAAACAAACTAAACGTTGACGAATAAGGAAATTATATTTTTTTTAAAGTATAAACGTTATAGGATATAATATATTAAACAATCTTCAAATATACTTTGAAATATAATTAAAATCTAAATATTTTATTAAAGTATTTCAAACCTATATATTATAAATATATTTTAATTTAGTCAAAAGACGTTTTGATTTAAGCTAATGTTATTAAATATACTTCGATAACTAACGAGGATATGAATTATAAAAGTAAATGACCAAAACACTCAAAAGATTAAGTTACACTTTGAGTGGGTTAGTTTTTAATTAATTTAAGTCTAGTTATTAATAAAGGTACGTGTCACAAAGTGTTTAATTTAAAATAAAATATTTTGACAAACAACGAGACTTTAATTTATAGAAGGAAATGACCACAACGCTCAATTTTATAAGTTATATTTTTATAAAGGTAATTTATTGTTGAGTAAGTCTAATTTTTGTAAAAGGTACACGTCACGTAACGTAAAAGGCTAGTTTTCTAAATGTACGAAAGTGCGCCCGAAAAATCGAAAGTGGTACATGAGTCGTGAGACCACGACCGTGTCATTTTTGTAAAAATTATATTTTTACCATGAACGTGAATATAATATAATATATAATTAATCATATGAATTAAATATATATTTATATATAATATTAATAAATAAAAAGACTACATAAGTCTTCTTTACAAACAAAAATCACGGATCATTATGTGACAACAAGTTTACACGTTTTCATTTATATTACTATCATTATTATATTTAGATTAAAAAAAAAAAATTTTAAATTATATTAAATAATACTAGAGCAAAATCACGGATCATATTAGACAACTTTTTGATGTGATCTCTTTTACACGTTTTTTTTATTTATTTATTATATATATATATATATATATATATATATATATATATATATATATATATATATATATATATATATATTATATTAATATAATTTGAACTAGAGATCAGGAAATGAAATTCTCTATTTAATCGATATGTTTTGCCATTCTTACGCTCATGCATCTTAAGCTATACTCCAAGATATTTTTGTTTACTTTCAAAACACAAATGTTAATATACAATAACAAGTTACACGGGTGTTTTATATCGGGTTTCAAGCTGGTTAAAACTAAGAAAATTATGGGTTATAGCTATGGAGGTGATGGGTATGGTTCATGAGTATGCTCGTGAGGTCAAACTAGTGTTTATCATCTCCGTTGCGTTTACGTACCTTTCCTGCAATATTGAATCTCAATATTGATACGTGAGCACTCATAACTTAACTTTTATTTATTAATAGTGTATCCTTGACTAGTGCTCGAGTATTTAGGATTATGCATGCTTGTACTTTTGATATTGCCCTTAGATAGGCTACGTTGAATCTTAAAGGTTGTTATACTAGGGATGAGATAAGATATAAGATATGCATGTCGTTGGAAAGCTAGCGAAAAATTAAGAACTATTCATTTAGATATCGAATAGATTCGATGAACGATTAGAAAGTTATGAATTAAACAATTAATTTCGTAATTAAGATTGCTAATGATAATTAGTGAACTAATTTTCTGGGTTATAAAAAGTGGTTATTTGGATTCTACTCGTCGAGTAGATGAATTTTCATATAAAGCACGTCTCGTTTCGTTGAACGGTTGTCAAGTTATGAACAAAAGAAGTTTTGCAAATTTTGAAAAAATGTCGAAAAGAGAACTGAAATTCTCGCTGATCTGCGTTGTTTCAGATTTACGAAAAAATACCACTGAATTCTTTGCTGTAAGGTCTAGCAAACGACTTTGACCGTTTGTCAATTTGAGTCTCGACGATTTTTCTAAAAATCGTCAAAGTTGACTGTTTGGTCACATTTTAAAATTCTGAAAAGAGCTGAAACTTTTTATTAAAAATGTCAGTTTTGTATCAGTTGTCATAGTCGGCCTGATGTATGTTTACTTTTGCCAAAAATCATGTTATATCTTTGTGGTAACTAGAATTTGCAGGCTTTGACCGTTTGTCAATCCGAGTTTCGAGGAATTTTCTAAAAATCTCCAAAGTAGGCTACTCGGTCACTTTTGTAAATTTATTAAAGCTGAAAAATTAACTTTGAAACGCCGAAACCGCGTTGGCAACTACGAGTTGTCTAGGTTTAGTTTACTTCTGTAAAATTTATGCTTAATCTTTTTGGTAATGTGTAACTTTTATCTTTGGCCGTTTATCAATCGGAGTTCCGATAATTTTTCTAAAAATCACTGAAGTGGCCGTTTAGTCATGTTTGACCGAAAAAATCATTTTTGTATAAGTTATTGTATTTTTGCATGCGACCTCGTTTTTACTTTAACCTTTGACTTTTGACCTTGAACTTTGACTTTTCCCGTTAACTGTTCAGTTAATTTTTTTTGTGTTGACTTTCTCTAAATACTAAAATACTATTTTATGATTATGAAACCATTTGTGTTACGTTGTTTCACACGTCACCTTTTACTAGAATTTTAACTGAGCATGGGTAATATAACATGTTACTATACTGTTGAGTCAGACTCGAGCATTAGGATTGTGGTACACTATGACTTGGCCTAAATTGTTAGACAAATATTGACCGTCATATAAATATATATAATTAATATAGGTTCGTGAATCCGAGGCCAACCCTACACTTGTTCAATGATGTTATATGTATTTTTACTACAAAATACAGAATGGTGAGTTTCATTATTCCCTTTTTAAATATTTTTGCAATATATTTTTGGGACTGAGAATACATGCGCTGCTTTTATAAATGTTTTACGAAATAGACACAAATAATCGAAACTACATTATATGGTTGAATTATCGAAATCGAATATGCCCCTTTTTATTAAGTCTGGTAATCTAAGAATTAGGGAACAGACACCCTAATTGACGCGAATCCTAAAGATAGATCTATCGGGCCCAACAAGCCCCATCCAAAGTATCGGATGCTTTAGTACTTCGAAATTAATATCATGTCCGAAGGAGGATCCCGGAATGATGAGGATATTCTTATATGCATATTGTGAATGTCGGTTACCAGGTGTTCAATCCAAAAGAATGATATTTTTGTCTCTATGCATGGGACGTATGATTATGAGAAATGGAAGTATGAAATCTTGTGGTCTATTAAAATTATGAAATGATTTTTTATGATAAACTAATGAACTCACCAACCTTTTGGTTGACACTTTAAAGCATGTTTATTCTCAGGTACGAAAGAAATCTTCCGCTGTGCATTTGCTCATATTAGAGATATTACTTGGAGTCATTCATGACATATTTCAAAAGATGTTGCATTCGAGTCGTTGAGTTCATCAAGATTATTATTAAGTCAATTATATTTGGATATATTATGAAATGCTTTACATGCCTGTCAACTGTCGATGTAACGAAAGTTTGTCTTTTAAAAACGAATGCAATGTTTGTAAAATTTATCATATAGAGGTCAATTACCTCGCGATGAAATCAACTGTTGTGAATCATTTGTAATCGATATGGACTTCGTCCGGATGGATTAGGACGGGTCTCTACAGTTGGTATCAGAGCTCTGGTCTTAGCGAACCAGGTCTGCATTAGTGTGTCTAACTGATAAGTCGTTAGGATACATTAGTAAGTCTGGACTTCGACCGTGTTTGCATGTCAAAAGTTTTGCTTATCATTTTTAGTCGGAAATCATTTACTACTATCCTAAGAAACCATCTGCTTATTATTCTTTAGTCTAAACGCGTTTTCTTGCATTTATTGCATAATAGTGTATAGACGAAATTTTATCCTGGCATATCTGTTACTGTGAACTTTGAATGACATTTTTCAAAGATTCCTCCGTAATTTATGGGATTTTGGTAATATATATACATATGTAAACTATGTATTGAAGAATACCAAACCTAACTTCTATAATCTATTTATATCAAAAATTCATTCCTTTGATCATACGAGATGGATCCCTCAACCAGTTCGAATTCATCAGATTACGACAGCTATTCCGATATGGAGTTTCATTCGAGCTCTGACAACAGTGTGACCGGAATGGATCAACCAATCAGCCATCATCTATTCTGGATGAAATGGGGATGGGTTCGTAGTCTCCTTAACCATTGGAGACAAGAAGAAGGTGATCCCTTCCATCCACCAAATTGCCCTCTTGGCGATGAACCTGAAGCACTTACCGGCGAACCTATTAGAGAAACTATTTTCTCTCTCATCTCCAGAGTATCTCGTCACGATTATATACTACACCAAATTCTAGATTATATTTATCCGCTCGTCCGAACTACGGATCATCCCGGCGTAATAGAAGAAGTCAACGAGCTTCGCGCTCGGGTAGTGTCTTTGGAGAATACGGTGCGAAGTTTACAAACACCATCAGCAGCACCAGCAGCGTAACCAGTACCGCCAGTAACATCTACATCGCAAGCCTCAATACTAAAAGCACCAGCAGCATCACCGGCATCAGCAGCAACCACCATTACTAACATCAACAGGATCATTACCACCACCAACAATCACATCCGTATCACACGCCTCAATATCCCAATCTGTATATCGGATATCAATGTCACACGCACAAAAGATACCAAGGAGTACCAACAACAACAAACGATGAAGTATTGATTCATAACTTCATCGGAGAAACATCATGCGGTGATTATGTAATCTCTAAAATCTTAAGAGATTATTTATCTCAACCTTAACCATAAACCAGATGAGTGAACAGAGATGATAGAGGAAAGAATCGAAACCCTGACAAGAATGGTGCGCGGTTTACAAGCTAGACTTGTTTTACCAATAGCATCAGCAGTACCCTTAGCCTCACCAGCACAGTCAGTGCTGTCAATATCGTTAGAATCGTCAGCATCTCTAACATCACAAGCTCCGCCAGTTCAAGAAATCACTGTGGAAATCATTACGAATCAACAACGAGTATATTGTATCAACGAGCTATGAAGTATTAACTCATTTTTTTCCGGAGGATTTATATATATTCAATGTATATGAAATCTGAAACCATAATACATCTTTCTGTACTAAGCTATTATGTATGGAACTTAACTATCCGGTTAATTCATATTATTAATATGCTATGATGCACATCCTTCGTTAACAACTTAACCATCGTTAATTACAATCTCCCTTTCAAATCAATGAATTCAACTTCATAATAAATCAAGTGTATCATTCAATAACATGTTTGATTATACACTTCCATCTTCGATATACCCGAAATTTACGGGAAAACAATATTCGTATCTTGCGAAGTTAGCAAGAGTTCTATGAGCATCAGCATGATTCACTAAGGAAATACATATAAATATTAAAGCATTGATTACATTAGTGAAATACTCCGCAAAGATTATGTAATCTCTAATGTTTTAGAGAAAATTCATTTCTAATTCAATCCGAAAATCAAATGAGCTTAGTATGATATTAACTCATTGAATCTGTACTACATCTGAAGAAAATATAACCACATATATTTTCATAAAGATTGTAATAAGAATTCTTGTTCAAAACATTATTTGTGAATTTTTTTTTAACGGGTAGGTAATACCCGAGAGATATATAAAATCACAATTAATATGTTACATTCTTCAATTCTGATTCAATAATCATCAACTAAACCAATATACATTCTTCTATAGAAATCAAAACAACCATACTCATTCGAATCTAATTACATATACTGATTTTGGGAATTTCAGAATTCAACTCGAGATACAACCAAAATCATCACTCTTAGATCTTTACATTTTTCAAAGCTATACTTTGACTTCAAAACTGTAATAGAACATCACTTTTAATCATAACACACAAGATGGATATGAAAAATCATTCGGGATTTATGACGATTTCATCATTTGGATATTGACTATGACAATCTGCAATTAAAACCCTTCGAAATTCTAGAAGACACTTCAAATAATAAACAATTGAGATGATGATCCAACCACACGTTACCCGAAGTTTTGTACCTGAAAAACTCTCGAAACCAAAGTCATAATCTAACATGTACCTGCGTCGAATTCTTCTAGCAAAAACAACATTTCGATTTTTTTTCAAAGTAGCCAATTTTGTCACAGCTCCAGCAAGTCAACTTCGATTTTTCAGTCAGACCAGTCTTATTATAACCCCGATAGATACGTTGCCCTTTCGTCATTATTACTGGGGAACCTTTCATATTCCACCATATTACCACCAGCGTTTAATCATCTAAAACACGATTCTTCTGAACCCACCTCGGATTGATAACCAGAGATTCAGATATTATAGCATTGAATGCAGAGGAAACATAAAAATGACAGATGGTTTAAACGGTCAAAAGTTTGATGATAAAAGATAGTGAGTTGGTAAAGCTCAGAAAAAGAAAGGATTTGGTACTGAAAAACGGATTGAGCAAAGTATGAAGGAAGCCGTGGACAAATCACAGAGACTGAATCTGCCTTCAAAGGATCCAAATGATTCAGTGCCTGCTGAACTTGTTAGCAAACACCTTACTTCTTATTCTAAACCTTCACAGACATATATTCTTCATCATCATATCTTAAATATTATAAGATATCTTCGTATCTTCCATTATAAATATTCTCCATATCTTTGGAGATATTTTCACAACTATTCTTATCAAGTATCATTTATCTCTCCGTAATATCTGCAACATAAAAGAAACTGTGTTAGTTTCTAAATTCTGAAAAATTTGAATATGAATGTTTTTGAAGTGGTGTTGGGAACTGGTGCATGGGTTAGTATAAAATAATAACACTTGATCAACGTCATTATATTACAGTAATTCATGCTGAGTTTCTAATGGACGTGATGATTCACAGGACATACCGTCATCATGTGTCATTTACACGACTCTTACATTCTATCTAACCTCTAAATATATCAAGAAAATATTTCTTGATAATTCGGTCTTTTTCAGGGTATTCTGGTAATTTAACAATTCACTATTTTACCATTACCATTTCCTTCTTAGAACAATTACTATGTTCATTCTGAAATCTATACCTACGATTTCCGGACCATTACAAGAGATGTTAAATCGCAAGAAGAAGAAATGAAAGGACAAAGCTCCGAAACAGAAATTGTAGTATAGATCGCAACAAATAGAAGGGAGCATTAACTATGGATGACAATGATTATAGAAGACAGAAGCAGGGACATCGAAGTTTAAGGGAAGATATAAAACCCAACAACCACCCGTAAATTATAAACCGTAGATGTCGATGCAAATAGCAATATAAAGACACGGGAGGACTAGAAAAACTATAAACCCAAGAGTATAGTAGAAGTAAATAGATTCTTCCGGTGGCAGATTAAAAAGAAGAATGACAGATATGAAAGTTAAGAGGATATCAAGGATCAGGATGGGATGGAGCATATTAACGAATATTTTAAAGTATGATTTGAGGAAGAAAGAATAGAAGGTGTGAGTTGTAAGGAAACGAAGGGGGTGGATTTATAGACAGAGCAAATCAAAGCAGATTATCACGTATAACCAAAGAGGATCCTAATCTCCTTAATTACCGACGAATCAAATCTTATTATGGAGATCTTCTTCTAAATTCCTTAAATTTCGGAAATCAATCTTGACTACGCCACCTGTTAGGTCAAACCTGCATTTATTCATTTTCACTCTTATGTGATAGCTTCATTCGTGCTCTTCACAAAAACAAATCGTTTTATCTATATCACTCAATTATGATAAAACTCTGTTATCGATTCATATTCGTCATGAAAACATTTTATTAGTTAGCCATGACGACCTCGATCAAATTTCGGGACGAAATTTCTTTTAACGGGTAGGTAATGTGATGACCCGGAAATTTCCGATCAAATTTAAACTTTAATCTTTATATATATCCGACACGATAAGCAAAAATCTGTAATGTTGAGTCTCGAAAGTTTTGAAACTATATTTCTGTAATCAAATATCCTTTGACCATGCCAAACGATTCACGAACAATTATGTGTAAATAAATATATATATACATATAAATATGTCTGATTTTAAATTGAGTTATATTAATGAAACATTGAACGGATTAGTTATTATGAATATAAGATATGAGATCTATTTTATGAATTTGGAAATGCTATCAAGGTATTGAATGAATAATACTTTACATGAACGTATTTGTTCGATGTAAGTTTATCGACGAGATTAAAAGATAATATCAAATGATTGAATTATCGGATACATTGAATTATGATTAAGAGTATCTGTTATGAGGTCCACTTTGAATTAGGTAACCCTTATTATTAACCGTATTCGGAAAATGGTAAAGTGAGTTATAAGTGAAGACAAATGTGTCAATTAACGGGAACTAGCCAAATGTTAGTGGAGTTTTCTGTTCGACTTTCTATATAAACGTTAACTAGTTAACCTTCCTATTATTTAGAGTGAAAGTGAAACTTTGGGAATATAGTTATATTATTTAGAAAGTTTAAGGAAAACAAACTAAACGTTGACGCATAAGGAAATTATATTTTTTTTAAAGTATAAACGTTATAGGATATAATATATTAAACAATCTTCAAATATACTTTGAAATATAATTAAAATCTAAATATTTTATTAAAGTATTTCAAACCTATATATTATAAATATATTTTAATTTAGTCAAAAGACGTTTTGATTTAAGCTAATGTTATTAAATATACTTCGATAACTAACGAGGATATGAATTATAAAAGTAAATGACCAAAACACTCAAAAGATTAAGTTACACTTTGAGTGAGTTAGTTTTTAATTAATTTAAGTCTAGTTATTAATAAAGGTACGTGTCACAAAGTGTTTAATTTAAAATAAAATATTTTGACAAACAACGAGACTTTAATTTATAGAAGGAAATGACCACAACGCTCAATTTTATAAGTTATATTTTTATAAAGGTAATTTATTGTTGAGTAAGTCTAATTTTTGTAAAAGGTACACGTCACGTAACGTAAAAGGCTAGTTTTCTAAATGTACGAAAGTGCGCCCGAAAAACCGAAAGTGGTACATGAGTCGTGAGACCACGACCGTGTCATTTTTGTAAAAATTATATTTTTACCATGAACGTGAATATAATATAATATATAATTAATCATATGAATTAAATATATATTTATATATAATATTAATAAATAAAAAGACTACATAAGTCTTCTTTACAAACAAAAATCACGGATCATTATGTGACAACAAGTTTACACGTTTTCATTTATATTACTATCATTATTATATTTAGATTAAAAAAAAAAAAAATTTTTAAATTATATTAAATAATACTAGAGCAAAATCACGGATCATATTAGACAACTTTTTGATGTGATATCTTTTACACGTTTTTTTTTTATTATTATTATTATATATATATATATATATATATATATATATATATATATATATATATATATATATATATATATATATATATATATATATATATATATATATATATTATATTAATATAATTTGAACTAGAGATCAGGAAATGAAATTCTCTATTTAATCGATATGTTTTGCCATTCTTACGCTCATGCATCTTAAGCTATACTCCAAGATATTTTTGTTTACTTTCAAAACACAAATGTTAGTATACAATAACAAGTTACACGGGTGTTTTATATCGGGTTTCAAGCTGGTTAAAACTAAGGAAATTATGGGTTATAGCTATGGAGGTGATGGGTATGGTTCATGAGTATGCTCGTGAGGTCAAACTAGTGTTTATCATCTCCGTTGCGTTTACGTACCTTTCCTGCAATATTGAATCTCAATATTGATACGTGAGCACTCATAACTTAACTTTTATTTATTAATAGTGTATCCTTGACTAGTGCTCGAGTATTTAGGATTATGCATGCTTGTACTTTTGATATTGCCCTTAGATAGGCTACGTTGAATCTTAAAGGTTGTTATACTAGGGATGAGATAAGATATAAGATATGAAATGTCGTTGGAAAGCTAGCGAAAAATTAAGAACTTTTCATTTAGATATCGAATGGATTCGATGAACGATTAGAAAGTTATGAATTAAACAATTAATTTCGTAATTAAGATTGCTAATGATAATTAGTGAACTAATTTTCTGGGTTATAAAAAGTGGTTATTTGGATTCTACTCGTCGAATAGATGAATTTTCATATAAAGCACGTCTCGTTTCGTTGAACGGTTGTCAAGTTATGAACAAAAGAAGTTTTGCAAATTTTGAAAAAATGTCGAAAAGAGAACTGAAATTCTCGCTGATCTGCGTTGTTTCAGATTTACGAAAAAATACCACTGAATTCTTTGCTGTAAGGTCTAGCAAACGACTTTGACCGTTTGTCAATTTGATTCTCGACGATTTTTCTAAAAATCGTCAAAGTTGACTGTTTGTCACATTTTAAAATTCTGAAAAGAGCTGAAACTTTTTATTAAAAATGTCAGTTTTGTATCAGTTGTCATGGTCGGCCTGATGTATGTTTACTTTTGCCAAAAATCATGTTATATCTTTGTGGTAACTAGAATTTGCAGGCTTTGACCGTTTGTCAATCCGAGTTTCGAGGAATTTTCTAAAAATCCCCAAAGTAGGCTACTCGGTCACTTTTGTAAATTTATTAAAGCTGAAAAATTAACTTTGAAACGCCGAAACCGCGTTGGCAACTACGAGTTGTCTAGGTTTAGTTTACTTCTGTAAAATTTATGCTTAATCTTTTTGGTAATGTGTAACTTTTATCTTTGGCCGTTTATCAATCGGAGTTCCGATAATTTTTCTAAAAATCGCTGAAGTGGCCGTTTAGTCATGTTTGACCGAAAAAATCATTTTTGTATAAGTTATTGTATTTTTGCATGCGACCTCGTTTTTACTTTAACCTTTGACTTTTGACCTTGAACTTTGACTTTTCCCGTTAACTGTTCAGTTAATTTTTTTTGTGTTGACTTTCTCTAAATACTAAAATACTATTTTATGATTATGAAACCATTTGTGTTACGTTGTTTCACACGTCACCTTTTACTAGAATTTTAACTGAGCATGGGTAATATAACATGTTACTATACTGTTGAGTCAGACTCGAGCATTAGGTTTGTGGTACACTATGACTTGGCCTAAATTGTTAGACAAATATTGACCGTCATATAAATATATATAATTAATATAGGTTCGTGAATCCGAGGCCAACCCTACACTTGTTCAATGATGTTATATGTATTTTTACTACAAAATACAGAATGGTGAGTTTCATTATTCCCTTTTTAAATATTTTTGCAATATATTTTTGGGACTGAGAATACATGCGCTGCTTTTATAAATGTTTTACGAAATAGACACAAGTAATCGAAACTACATTATATGGTTGAATTATCGAAATCGAATATACCCCTTTTTATTAAGTCTGGTAATTTAAGAATTAGGGAACAGACACCCTAATTGACGCGAATCCTAAAGATAGATCTATCGGGCCCAACAAGCCCCATCCAAAGTATCGGATGCTTTAGTACTTCGAAATTAATATCATGTCCGAAGGAGGATCCCGGAATGATGGGGATATTCTTATATGCATATTGTGAATGTCGGTTACCAGGTGTTCAATCCAAAAGAATGATATTTTTGTCTCTATGCATGGGACGTATGATTATGAGAAATGGAAGTATGAAATCTTGTGGTCTATTAAAATTATGAAATGATTTTTTATGATAAACTAATGAACTCACCAACCTTTTGGTTGACACTTTAAAGCATGTTTATTCTCAGGTACGAAAGAAATCTTCCGCTGTGCATTTGCTCATATTAGAGATATTACTTGGAGTCATTCATGACATATTTCAAAAGATGTTGCATTCGAGTCGTTGAGTTCATCAAGATTATTATTAAGTCAATTATATTTGGATATATTATGAAATGCTTTACATGCCTGTCAACTGTCGATGTAACGAAAGTTTGTCTTTTAAAAACGAATGCAATGTTTGTAAAATTTATCATATAGAGGTCAATTACCTCGCGATGAAATCAACTGTTGTGAATCGTTTGTAATCGATATGGACTTCGTCCGGATGGATTAGGACGGGTCTCTACAAACATTTGGTTAAACATCGTGTTTCCTTCCATTCCTCTTGCCATTTCGAACTGGAATATTATGATGGGGCATCCATTATATGAACAACGAGTTGAGAAAGTGCAAGTTGCTTTAGTTGTTGAAGATTCGGTTGCTATTCAAGATGTTGGTCATGAAAATGATGACGAGACTGAAGAGGTTGCTAATGTTTATTCAAGATGGTGGTCAGGAAAATGTTGATGAGGCCGAAGCGGTTGTTGTTATTCAGGTTGATATTCGAGATGGTGGTCAAGAAAATGTTGATGAAGCCTAAGAGTGTGCTACTGTTTATGGACAGAATATCAATGAGTTTGAAAGGTCGAGTCTGAAATTTAGTAGTATGCTTTTTGGTGAATCGTCATTTCGGGTTCAACGGGACCGTGACATGACCAATAATTTCTTTGACGTTCCTATTACCTAAGTGACAACTTCGGGGTTACATCAGTTTGTTGTCACCATCCTGGTTTATAATGTTTCACTCAATCTCTTTTGAAGAGCAAAACAATTCTGGTTGTCCATCAATTCCTCGTACAAAGATTGGAAAGAATAAGGCGAAGAAGGAAACGGGATCTTTCGTGCTTCGGGATGAAGAGGAAGTGAACAATTTGATTAAAATTGTTAGGGGCTACTTTTAGTGATTGTCGAATCTTGGTTCGATACTTTGTGCGCTTTGGGTTCGGTTATAAATGGTGGCTCGTCCGACGTTAGGTCCTTTAGGAGAGGAAAAGGTGGGCACATTGAAAAGGTTAGCGGGATGACCTCTTTTCAGGATGACCTCTCGGTCGGACGAACGAAATAACAAGATGCGGCATGTCAAAGCCGGTTAATTGGTTCGTATATTGTTTTTG
This sequence comes from Rutidosis leptorrhynchoides, assembly GCF_046630445.1. NCBI lineage: Eukaryota > Viridiplantae > Streptophyta > Magnoliopsida > Asterales > Asteraceae > Rutidosis > Rutidosis leptorrhynchoides. Next base: position 428,330,191 of record NC_092334.1, on the reverse strand, counting down.
TTTTCATTTGGTCCTTTAGGGTTTTTAGGAACTTTTGAGTATATCATTGTTGTATCATATTGGTGTATGATCTTGATATGTGGTTTTTTGAGTTGTGTCGTTGATATGTGGTTCGGTAGGCTTGTTTCGAGTTAGCACATAAGTTAGGTTGGTCTAGTTTGGGTACACTCTCCGAGTCATTCGTCACTCTTTGTTTTTTTACTTATACCAGCAATCAGTTTGGGGGTTTTCATCTACTGATGAAAATCCTTTAATTTTAATAGTACTCGTTAGTTTAGAACAATGAAGAACTGCAACAACTTCATTTTTGAGAACAACAACAACAACAACAACAAACCCAATCCCGCATATGCAAGGTATGAGGAGGTGAGATGTAGACAATCCTTCCCCTATCATAGAAAAAAGACAAGTCATTTCTCCACCCAAAATGAAACACTCCCAAGAGTAGAGAAAGTCATCCCTCTCAATATTCTATGGATAGAGAGATTGCTTCCAAAAGGACATCCGGCCTATAAGTAGGAAAAATTTTAAAAAATAAAAATAAAAAATAAAAATAAAAAATAAAAAATGAGACACCATGAAAATGGTAGAATCAAATTTCCATGGATTTTAAATCCTGCCTGGAATTCAATTTAGGCTCTAAGCGATAGTCAAGTCGCCAATAAATCGACGCTTACTGTTGACTCGATTAATAGAGCCAATGTTTTTGAGAAGAACAAAGCAAGTATTCCACACCTAATATCCGAAATTCAATCAAAATCATTTAAATGGATTTCTTATCGATGGAAAAAAGAATGTCTCGATTGGCTCAATTGGCTAACAAATCCAAGATTTTTCGATGCAAATCCCACTACCAAAAAAGGAATAGGCTGATCTCAGGTGAATACGGTCAAGATGTTAGTCCGCAATCTGTTTGCATCTTAATCCCCAAGCTCTTTCAAGTTTATGCTTTTAAATTTTGATCATTCCATGTACATATCTACTTTTCTTGTATGTTTCTGATTTATTACAATTGGTCCTTATTTTAATAAAGTTCTTGTTTGCTTTAAAAAAAAAAGAAAAAATTTATTTTATGTCTCGATGTAAAAAGAAAAATTATGAAATTTCTGATTTTACCCTTAAAGGTAAACTAACATTCTATTCACCCATCTTAAATAAACAATTAACCCGTCAGGGCTTAGCCTATTAGACCGTAGATAATGCATCGTTTCTCCCTCGTTTCAGGCGAACATGGCAAGCCAAACGTCTCACAAACGCCTGTATTGGGACGTTTGTGAGCATTTCTTGGCCGTCGTTTGTCAAACTCAAACACTGAGGAAGAGAAGAATGAGGGTGAGGTGGCGCGTTGTGATTGGTGGCTGGAACTAGTCTATGTTTTTTTTTCTTCAAAAAGCGAACTAGACGTTTGTTGAGTAGCCATTTGAAGTTTTTAATTTTTTTTTCCTATTTTTTCCTATATAAACACACACAGTCTTTTTAATTTTCACACTTCATTCTCATAATTTTCTCATTCTTCATCTAAAAAAAATGGATTCTTTGCTCAAAGTTCAATATTTTGTTTGATACTACGTCGTCCGATGAAGAACCAGAGATGGTCGAAAGTTCAAGACGCCGTGTGCAACGAAACCCACGACTTTTTATTAATTGAGATCGTGAAACTGCAGGTATTGCATTATGGAACGACTATTTCTCACCAACTCCGACGTATCCAACACACTTATTTAAAAGACAGTTTCGTATGCGGATTCAGTTATTTCTCCGTATCTCACCAGGTATTCTTGATTACTCAAACTCTAGTGATTCTGCTCCAAACCATTTTACTTTTTTCCAACAACGTCTGGATGCACTAGGTCGTCTTGGGTTTATAACATTTCAAAAGATCGCTTCCGTGTTGTGCTAGTTGGCGTATGGAATAAGCGTGTATATGTTTGATTAATATTTTAAAATGGGAGAGTAAACGAGAGATGTTTGCTTAAATAATTTTTGTAAGTGTAAAATCGACTTAGATGGTCGAGAATATTTGAGAAAGCCGACGACAACTGACATTTCTCGATTGTATTCGGCGCACGAGGAGAAACATGATTTAAAAAGAATGTTGGGTAGTATTGACTGTATACTTTGGACATGGAAAAATTGTCATGTCGCATGGAAAGGTCAATATATTAGAAGTGATTACGGTCACCCGACGATCATGCTTGAAAAGGTTGCTTCATACGATATGTGGATATGACATTCATTTTTTGGGATGACTGGTTCAAACAACGACATACATGTGTTCAATAATTCTCCGCTATATGATTGTCTTAAAAAGGATACAGCTCCACCGTCACCATTTGAAGTAAACGGATACGTAAATTCCTTTGGTTACTATTTGACAAATGGTATATATCCTGATTGGACAACATTAATAAAGGGATATACGAGTCCTATTGAGGAGCCACGAATCAAATTCACAAGATTTCAAGCTAATGCTCAAAAGGATGTGGAGCGTACATTTCGTGTTCTATAGGGGAGGTTTGCTATTTTAAAAACTCTGGCATGAGTTATGAGTGTCAACAAGATGAGAAGCTTAATGTGTTCTTGTATTATTTTGCCCAACATGATACAAGAAGATAACGAGTTTGCATTAAGTAGGTGGGAAGAAGAATGACTAGACGAACCAGAAAACAGACCTCACCGGAATATTAGAAGAAGAGTCAAGGATTGTCGATCACGCGAAAAGGAAATTCGCTATATAGACGTACACGATCAACTACGTGAAGATTTAGATGGAGCATATTTGGAACATTCCAACAAAATTTCGTTCTACAGACTAGCCGTTATCTATATGTATATTGTGTTTTTAATTTATGTAATTTTTAACTTTTAGGATATTTATGTTTTTGTAATTTTTAATTTGTATGCTTTTTAAATTGATTGTACTTTTTGTTATTTATGAAATATAAATTATGTTAAGGTGTTTATTTTAATTATGTAATGTTTTATCTTATTTTTCAAATAAAATCAATTACATAAATAAAAAAAATCAAAACTAAATGTCACGTCAGCGTCATTTTTTTCTAACACGTTCCCTATTACAACTTCCCAATTTTTCTGTCATGGCCATATCAGCGTCAATCCCAAAAAGTACCCATCTTTTACTCCACGTAGGCGTCACCATTATCCGTATTTTTAAATAAGATTAAACGAGGTAGGTCCTCTCGCATTGCATCGAGAGAATGTTTGCTAAGTTTTATAGACAAAAAGGAGGAGGAGGGGTTTTGAATGTAAGCAAAGGAAACAAATATAAGTAGGTGAAAAACTCAAAGTTTCTCTAAATACAAAAAAAGAAAAGAAAAAAAAAGACCTAATGATATTATATATACAAGAGTAGTATATTATATTCACAAATACTAAATGATATTTATTTAACAATATACTAATTTGCGTATTTACCCGCTACAATATAATAGTGCTACAGTATAACAGTAACCTCACTTTACCGTTATACTGTAGCAGGCTTTTTTTTTTTTTTTTACTAATCCAGACTCTTCCTCTTCTCCATCTTCACACCTCTCAAAATCCTTCGATGCTCAACACCATCTACCATCATCGTCCTTTTCCTGGACCATCATCGTCAACACCATCTTCCTCATCGGAACTCATTTTAGGAAGCTATCGGATATGGTTTCGATGGTTAACTCATGTTTATCGACTGTTGTTGTTGTGGTTGATTGGCGATGGTTTTCATCGATGGTTGTTGTTGTGGCTGATATTGGACATTGAAGTTTGTTGATCTCCATTTTTTCATTGCAATCGATGGTTGTTGCGGTGGTTTCATGCCGTCGGCCTTCTATCAGGGCTTTCTTGCCTCCATCGATATTCACGCCGGTAACTTCCTGTTTGCTATTCCATGGTTTTTAGGGTTTCGTTTTAATACAATATTGTCCTATTATCTTAATTGTTAAACAAAATTATGTGACTCAAAATGTTGGTGAAGAGTGAGAAACTGGATGGTACTGTTGCAGACTGAATTGCAGTGTTGAGTTATACTTAAAAAATTCAAAGATTGTTCTACTCTGTCTGTCAGTCATTGGTTAATGCTTTTCAGTTCTGATATCTGTTAATGTTACTATGCTGTCATAGTCCATCTGCTGAGAATTGTTGATGCATTTGCTGTTGTAAGTACTCCGCAATTACAAGTTTTTTGTATTTGTTCCTTTGTTGTCAATGATAAATCATGATGCATAAGTTTTTTGAAAGTGGTTTTAATTAAAGTAGAGTCTACTATTTGTTTACAGGACCATGTTTGTGATCCAACCTTCCATGGTTTATCTTAACTAAACATAATTGAATCACATGTTGGCAAGGCACCATACGAGTTCCAGCCACAGTGATCTGATGTGTTAGCTGCAACCATTATCATAATATACTATTTTTAAGATTGACTACTGGTATCTGTTAAGGTACTGTACCCTTTGTTGTCGCTAATGCTGATTGGGCTTTACTTACATTAGAAAAGGGTTTAGTCAGAAATTGGCATGGCACCCAAAAAGTTGCAGCCAAGATGATCCCTTTTCTAATGATTGGAAAATGGACTATGATGATTAACATGTAAGAGCCAAATCATGCAATAATAGTAAATGAGTTCGTAACTTGGCGGGGTAACGTAAGTTGCAGCCATGGCGGCTCATAATATGTTGCTTATTTCATATACATGCCTGAGTCCTGGTATATCTATATACTAAATCAAAGCATGGCTACTGCTATCTATTGAGCTACCGTTCCCGTTGGAGTGATTTGTCCTTTCACATAATTTTTGAGGGCATTTAGGTCATCTTACAGCCTCTCTCAAACTCCTACTTAAAGGTTCTAGGTTATTTTTCTAAAGAAAAAGTGTTGTGATGACAAAAAAGGGCTGTGATGATAAACGTGTGAAACATTTTGTATCTTGGCGAGGCAACCCACGGGTTGCAGCCATGTCATGGCAAGGTAACCTACAGGTTTCAGTCATGCAGTGGCGAGGTAACCTATACGTTGCAGCCATCGTGTTTTATGTTTTCTAAATAGAACTTACACACATGACTTAACTGAGCCTCATTGTTTCTTAACTGTTTAACATTTTAAACCTGATTGTTTCAGTAACTTTCTATTATTTATTTTCCGGATTGTATGTTTTTCTTATACGTTTTTCTAAAGATTAATGTTTGTATTCATACCGTGTTACTAAATGGCTGGTAAAAAAAAAAAGAAAGAGTTACATTTATGAGTCTTCGGCTTTCACTTATATCGGCAACAACCCATAAAATGGAGTTTCAGGTATATAACATCGAACATTGCTATTGTTATACACTTCAAAAATTTTATTCTTATGTGTTTTAAAATTTTCAGGTCTTGATACGATCCAGAAGTGTTAGAAACAACAGATTCCATCAGTTCACTAAACATGTAAGCTCTCTATTTGGAATTTTAAAAAACTGTTTTTTGTGAACCTAAGTTGGTAACTTTATCAAATTATACTATTCCAATTGCATCCGTATTATTGCATTTGATTTTTCAGTTGAAAGTTTGAAATGCGAAAGTCGAACAATATTTCTTGAATCGATAGTATAACTCGAGTATAAGTCTTATGAATAAATATTTGCAGGTATATTTCAAATTTATGCTGCATTTTGGCTGATTTGTGTAGGTGTTGGAAGTTCTCAAAATTTTAAAATATATAGTGTCCAGGTGTTGGAAGGTCTCAAACTTTTTTTGGATTACAATTACACAAAGGTGGTAACATCATCTCATTGTTGTTTGTTTTGTTTTTACTATTTGCAACAGGTTCACGTCAGTCAGTCTCTAACCTGGTCTCCTTAGATGCAATGACATCAATAAACATTAATTTTATTGCATAATAATCAGGTCGATTATATGCCTTTGAGAAAGCGCATCGACTAGATCCAACGTCAAGTGGTCGCCCTGTTCATCAATTCAAGAGTGCCTTGCTTCAACGTCTGGAAAGGGTATGTGAACTAACTCACATCTTTTTTTTTTTTTTTTTTTTTTTTTAAAGCAACTCACATCTTCTAATTGTCATAAAATAACTAACCTGTATTTTTTTGCTTAATTGATGAATTCCAATATATGGTTTACTCTATATATGTAGGAAGATGAAACCACAAGCTTTGCACATTACTGATAAAATTGACTGGTAATCAAACTTCCATCTGTGGTTTTCGCTAAAGGTGAAAACATCGGCCTGGTTGGGGGTTTTAGGTCAAATTAGGTTCCGGTCAAACATGTAATACTGTTCTAGGGAAGTTCAAAACACCGTCTGAAACACACAATTTTATATTCCTTATAACTGCGAAGCTTTATTTATACATTATCATTTTCATTTGTACTAAATCACAAGTTGAAGATATATGATGATTATGGAAACTAAAACAATTATAAATTAATAATTGTGTTATAGTTGTGTTGTACTTATGGAATGCCCTTTCAAATAACGACTACTGTTGTACTTATAATTGTGGTGTACAATTTGCTATGCAGCAAGTAGCAGTAGCAAAATATGAAGCATCAAGGAAGCATGAAGCAGCAGCAGTAAACATCCTAGCATGGTTATAAGTTTTGATTAATAGTATAAGATGGTGCTGGCATTTTAAATTTATACTGTATTTCATTACATGTTGATTATTTTGATTTTACAAAACAATACGTGCCGAAACAATACAAAATTTATACATAGCCCCCGCAACGCGGGGCACCCTATACCTAGTTATATGTACAAGAGTAGTAAGGATGGTAAGAGCAGTAAGAGTAGTAGGGTGTAATATGCATGTTATTGAATATATAATATCATTAGTAGTGAAAGTAGTAAGAGTAGTACCACATGCGTTAAGAGTATTAATTTACTATTCATAATTTTATTGTTTTACTATATATGGATTATACTATCCATAATTACTCCCTCCGTCTCATTCCAATAGTTCACAGACAAAAAGCACGCAGTTTTAGGAAATCTCACTAACTTCATTTCTCCACCAATGAAATATCATCTCTCTCCAGATCCACTAATGAAATATATTCTTTTCTTTCTATTTATGGGAGTGGACTATCAGAATGGGACAACCCAAAATAGAATAATGGCCTATTGGAATGAGACGGATGTAGTATGTTGTTTTAGTATATATGGAGTAATTAGGAACATAAACTCTCTCCTGGTTACTAAGGTTCACTCGAAATGACTTCGGGCTAGTGATATATATATATATATATATATATATATATATATATATATATATATATATATATATATATATATATATATATATATATAGTGGTAGGATCAAGAGGGAAGTAACCATTCGGGGGAAGCTGGGGGAAGTAAAATTTTTTTTTTTTCGTTTTTTAAAAAAACTTTGTTCACGAACATTATAGATGAGATGAAAATATGAACATTTAGTAGAGACACTTTGTGATAAATGTTTTTATTTTGGCGGGAAAACGCTCGAAGAAGTAATATATAACAATTATCGTGTTTTTCGAGCGTATTTTAAGGTTTTAGCTATTGGGGTTTAGATATTAGGGTTTATAGGGTTTAGATATTAGGGTTTAGAAATTTAGGGTTTAGGATTTAGATTTAGGGTTTAGATTTAGGATTTAGATTGAGTTTTTAACACGAACGGTTTAGAGTTTAGGGTTTAGGGTTTAGGGTTTGGTGTTTTGGGTTTATGGAATAAACCCAAAACACCAAACCCTAAACCCTAAACCCTAAACTCTAAATAGGGCTAAATTTTACTTCACAAAACATGGAAAAAAAAAGTTCATATTCTTCACGAACAATATTATCTTGAATGTTATTTTTGTCGATCGTTTTTCCGCCTAAATAATAACATTCATCACGAAGTGTCCCTTCTAAATGTTCATATTTTCGTGTGATCTTGATGCTGAAAATTTTTTTTTTCAAAAAAAACGAAAAAAATAATAATTTTGCTTCCCCCGATTGGTTATTTCCCCATTGATCTTACCCCTATATATATATATATATATATATATATATATATATATATATATATATATATATATATATATATATATATATATATATATATATATATATATATATATATATATGTGCGGCGTATTGTTTGGCTATTTATAAAAGTAATTAAAATAAAGATTGTAAAAAAGTAATCTAGACAGTTAGATTGATCAGATTTGAATATGAATAATTAATTTATATTTTGTAATCTATAGTTTCTATTAAAATTGTAAAATGATGATGTCATAATAAAGCTATTTTCCTTCATTAAAAAAAAACCAAAAATAAATAGAAAAAAATTTGAGAGCCTCTTGATGATGTCATTAACATTAATTAATAAAATTAATAAAATTTATTTTTATTATTATTATTTATTTTTATTATAATAATTATAATTTAAATTTATATTATTAATATTTAAATATAGATTCTATTTACGAAATTGATTACATTACATGTGTATGCAAAAATACATGTCTCTATATATTTGTAAAAACAATGACAAGTTTATTAGTCGAACGGGTCATTAAAATAAATAAATTTAGTATTTACATTCACTCAATACCTAAAACATGTTATTAAATTGCTTCGTTTAAACAAACCCGTGATTTCACGGGTCATTTCACTAGTATAATTGATAATTGCATATAAGGGTATTTAATTTAACAATATACTAAAACCCATAGCGTTCGATTTTATTGTACTTTGTGCGTACAAGGAAGATGTCTTCAAACTTTTAGAGGATCATATGGGTGCTGATAACTTTTTTTTTTTGACACCTTCTCCACTCTGTCCGATAGCTTCGTCCACTATTCTTGACTCAAAATCTATGGCTGCCAGACAAAGTTTCGGTCGGTTGAGAATCTTAAAGAGGTAGCTTCCTCCTTCCGTAAGGTTTTGCACAATGCCGAGTCAATTTTCGAGGTAAAGCTTCTTAGTGTTGCTTATGTGTTTATTGAATTGGGAAGTCCCTCGTTGTTGATCGATGTGTTACAAAAAAGGTTAAAAACACGTTGTATTTCGACCCATTTGTATTCAGGTTAGTGAGATTTTGGACATTAACTTTGTCGGTTAAATCGTTCACGATGGTTTTTTCGCCGAAGCTTCTAGCTAATCTAATCGACCAGTTTGGCTTGGAGAGATGCTTTTGGAAGCGGATATACGTGGTTGGGTCTCATAATAGTTTGGTTGGCGAAGGGGGTCTTGGTTCTGACTTCTGACCGAGGTTCGCATTACATAGGTGTTGGTACCTGACTAACCAATTGGATGTTGTTACTAAGGCGTTGCAATCACAATCTGATTGTGTGCTTTTTCTAATCTAGCCCGGTGTTGATGATCCTTTTACTGAACAAAGTGTAGATATTACTTCAGTTTTAAATAATAATTTGGGTTCGAATTTTTGTCATGATGTCTTTGTTGGTTTGGATCGTACTCCACTCGAGCCTATTGATTTATCTTGCCCGGGTTTGCTTAATCACAAAGATTGTGAGTTGAATAAAATATTCAATCGTTGCATGTTCCTAACTCGTCCTCTGTTGGTTTTGATGTGCCCAGGTCTTTGGATTTTCGTCACCTTAATAAGGACATTCTCGTTGGGATTAATGGTTCTGACTTTTTTTCCATGAAAGATTCGACCAATGATGGGGGTACCCCATCTCCGGAACACAACCGAAGATATCTACTCGAAGATAATGATTTACAAAGGTATCACATTTACCAAGACCGAAGGCACAAGACCATGTCACGATATTGCCTAGTTCGAAGGTAAGTTATAGGCGGGAAAACACCTTCTACATTTTATAACGACCCGTCCTAATCCATCTAGACGAATACTACATCGCGAGGTATTTGACCTCTATATGATACATTTTATAAACATTGCATTCGTTTTTAAAAGACAAACTTTCTTTACATCGAAAGTTGACGGCATGCATACCATTTCATAATATATCCGACTATAGTTGACTTAATAATAATCTTGATTAACTCAACGACTCGAATGCAAGGTCTTTTGAAATATGCCATAAATGACTCCAAGTAATATCTCTAAAATGAGCAAATGCACAGCGGAAGATTTCTTTCGTACCTGAGAATAAACATGCTTTAAAGTGTCAACCAAAAGGTTGGTGAGTTCATAAGTTTATCGTAAACAATAAAATGCATCATTTTGATAGACCACAAGATTCAAATATAGTACACCTATCTCGTGTACGAAACCATTTTTCATAATGCTTAGCAGAGTAGGTTCGTATCCTTTTCTCCCCCGTAGGTTGCCTCGCGATTTTTAAATAACCGTACACATATCTCGTGTACAAAATATAATACACATAACCTGTGTATAAAAATCATTCTCTCGATACATAACATTTATTTCGATTTCATTGCTCAACATGGTAACCGACCTTAACATATAATGCGCATCAATAATATCCCCAAAACAGAACATCTCGTCGGTATAATATATAAACTTCGAAGTACTAAACACCACAAGCCCACTAGCTCTTCCGTCTAGTGAACATTCTGGGCGGGGGTGTTAAATCCGGTAGCTACCTTTAGGATTCGCGTGAATTAGGGCCATACCCGTTTCTAATTCTTAGGTTAACAAGCAATAATAATCAGGGAAAAATATTCACAACAATTAGTGGCAATTATAACGTCCAACTAATTCAATAATAATCCACAGAACTTATGTCTGCATAATAATTCATTCGAGGAATGTTTTGCTTGTATCTATCTCGTCAAACATTTATAAAAGCATCTCATGTATTCTCAGTTCAAAAATATAGATTTCAAAGGCATTTAATAAAACAGTTGTAAAAACAGCGTATGTATTCTCAGTCCCAAAAATGTAAAGAGTAAAAGGGAATCAAATGAACTCACGATACGATATTTTGTGGTAAAAATATGCATACGACGGAACTGAACAATGCAAGGTTGGCCTCGGATTCACGAACCTATAACAAGTAAGTATATATATTAACACATTGTAATACTAATCAACTAAGTTTATATATATTTTATAATATATATAGATTAATATCCTTATATATAATTATATTAATCCTTATAATTTGTAATAATACTTATATGATATATATATATATATATATATATATATATATATATATATATATATATATATATATATATATATATATATATATATATATATTAATATACATAATATTATACTAGTTAATATATTAAAAATCTAATATTAGTATACTTATGATATATGGAATAAATATACATTTTTATATAAATCTATTTTGTTTGTAAAAATAATAATAATAAAATAATGATAATAATAATAATAATAATAATAATAATAATAATAATGATAAAAATAATAATAACGATAATTTTACTATTTTTTTTTTATAAAAATGATACTTTTAATAATAATGATAATAATATTAATAATAAGAACAATACCAATAATAATAATGTTAGTAATGATAATACTAATAATAATTAATGATATTACTAATGATAATAATAATAATGATAATAATATAAATTATAGTAATAATAATAATAGTAGTTATGACATTAATATTAGTAATAATAATGAGTAATCTAACATTAATAATAATAATAATAATGGTAATACTACTTTAAAAAGCTTTTCCCAAAAAAATGCACCAATCCGGGCTCGAACCCGAGACCTCTCGTTCAATAGTTTCCTTCAAAACCACTGAACCACTCTTTGCTATCTGATTTAATTCGCCCATTAATTGATATAATCTATCAATGTTACAGCCTTCTTCTAAACCCATTTAACATCTTCATAATCATAATCATCCTAATTACTTTTATCATCATCAACTATCATCATACTCAATTCTAATCATAATCATAATCATAATCATAATCATAATCATAATCATAATCTTTATGATTTCATCATCATCAATCTTCCTTATCATCATTCGTTGTTCTTCTCGTGAACCACTATCATATTTATCACACCATCACCATCGTCATTATGTTCATCACTATAATTCGCTGTGAAAGAAGTACGAGGTCATAGCATCACAAGAACGAAGAAGAAGCAAACGCAGCCATCATGAATCGAGTAGATGATTAAAAAAAATAGTGTTGGGCTTCGGTGATCTATCATAAACAGGAACGATTTATAAGCCAGCCCAACAGAAAAACCTAGCTGGACCTCGGCCCAATGAGCATAATCATAACAGCCCAAAAGCAGCCCATATAGTATTATGAATATGTCATGTTTTTAAATAAGAGTTTCATGGTTATAATTAGGGAATGGGTCCCCGTCCAAGTGGTTATTGCTTTCTAGCTGTCGACTAAAAGAAAAAAAAGAAACGTACAGCCATTAATTAGAAATAGAAACACAAGTTGCAGCGAGTAGTAAAAAAGTTGTAATCATTCGATTGATTGGGTGGTGTTGATTGAAACAGAATATAGAAGTAGTAGTAATCGGTTCATCATAGTTGCAGGTTTTCTTTGAGTTGTTATTTTCAGCTGAAACAGAAAGAAACAGAAGACTGGAGCAGTAGTTCAGTTCAATAGTGAAGTGGGTTTGATGGTTCCATTAGCGTTTGAGGGTTCCACGAAGAGAGAGAAAAGTATTGATGGTTGTTCAATTGTAGAAATATATATTTAAACAGATACAAGCAGCTGGCTTCAATGGTTTAATGGCGATGAAGTGGTGGTGTCGATGGTTGTAAATGGTGGATATGAGATGACGATCGAAATAAAAACATAATTTGTTGAGTCGTAGGTGTGTTTCGATTGAAGGGGGTGAGCTTAAGGTGGAGATGGTGTTGCGGTGTGATTCATGGTGTATGGTTATAGCGGTCGTAGGTGGTTGATTAGTCTCGGTTGAATGGAAACAAGTGGGTTTCATGAAGGTAGGTTGAGTTCATGATTTCAATAATAGCAGGAAGAAGGAAGCTAGTAATAGTGGTGATGCAGGTTGGTTCGTTGGGTGTTTTAATAGAAAACAGTTACGTATAGCAGCTTGAGATGTTTGTTAAATGTAACAGAAATGAAACAGGGTAGCTTGAGTAGCGGTTTCATGATTTCATGTGGGTTTCTTGTCGAACATGTGGTAATACATAAAGAGTTATTGTAGCATCGACAAGAACAAGTGAGGTGGGTTTAATAGAGCACAAAAAAATAATGGTGGTCTCGGTTTTGGTTGTCAAACAACAAAAATAAAATAGCAACGATTGATGATTATGATGGTGATAGGAGATGGTGGTTACATTGTGTTTTCACAAAAAAGATGGTGGTTGAAGGTTGATCAAGGTGGTTCACGGTTTGAGGTGGTGAAGTGTGGCGGTTCAACGGTGGTTAATATAGTGACCTATGGGAGTGTGTGTTGGGTCTCGGTTTGCCTATACACACAAGTTCTCATACATCTATATATAGATATATTTAGATGTAATATATATAATATAATAATTATAATATAATATAAGTAAAACATGTGATTATTAAGGACACAATAATCTCAAATAATACATTCAATTATCACGGGTACAAATGATTATTAGACTGCCGACTGTTTTCACGGGTTGTGTATCGTGCACTATTTGAAATTAGTGGCGGATAAAAATGTTCAGAAAAATCTCATATTTTTAAATTAACTATATTTATTTATTTTGAACATTATGGTATAAAATTCGATCATTAACTATTAAATAAAAATTACATTAATTATTCACTCCCATCCCCAAGTAAAATATAAAAAGTTTTAAAATTCAACAAATAGTTCCTAAATACATTTTTAATAAGCCTAAAATTTATATTACTCATTTTCAGATCACCGTTTATTTTAAAATCACCTAAGTTTGAACTTAACTTATTTAAATAACCATCGAATGATAAACGAGTGCTTCTATCGTTTACTAAATAAATTCGGAACTATATAAATATACATTCAATATACCTTACATATATATAGATCTATTTTAATATCGTATATTATTTTATTTACATAATTAATTAACTCATATAATATTTTAATTTATAATAATTAATATATATATATATATATATATATATATATATATATATATATTTATTTACACATAATGGTTCGTGAAATGTCGGGAATAGTCGAAGGGTAATTGATTACATGAACACAGTTCAAAGTTTTTGAAACATCAACATTACAGACTTTGCTTATCGTGTCGGAAACATTCAATCATATAAAGATTAAGTTTATATTTGGTCGGAAATTTCCGGGTCGTCACAGTACCAACCCGTTAAAGAAATTTCGTCCCCGAAATTTGATCGAGATCGTCATGGCTAACAATAAGAATGTTTTCCTGATGAATATGAGCTGATAAATAGAGTTTTATTACTGTTGAGTAATATGGATAAGATAATTCGATTACTCGAAGAGTACGAGTGAAGCTATCACAAAAGAATAAAATGAGTAAATATAGGTTAGTCTTAACCGGTGACGTAGTCACGGTTGATTTCTGGAATTCAAGGATTTAGAGAAAATCTTCGTAATAAGATTTGATTCTTCAGTAATTAAGGATATTAAGATCTTCTTTGGTTAAATGCAATAATCTGTTTTGATTGCTCTGTTAGATATTTCACTATAAATCTACTCCCTTCGTTTCCTTTATATTTTAGAGTTCCATCTTTTGTTTTCTCTTCCCGACTTAAGTCAAGCGACTAATGGTCCAGAATTCGTAGGTATGAAGTTTCGAATGAACATGACTAATGTTCTAAAAGAGAAATTGTAATAGCACGATCTTGATTGGTAAAATTACCAGAATTCAAGAGAAAAGATAGAACTATCAAGAAGATATATTCTTGATATGTTTGGAGATTAGATAGAATGTAAGAGTCGTGTAACATGACACATGATGACGTTATGGTCTGTGAATCATCATGTTTCATTAGAAACTCAGCATGACTTACTGTAATATAATCACGTTGATCAAGTATCATTATATTATACTAACTCATGTTTCAGTTCCCAACACTACTTCAATAACATTCATATTTTAAATTCGAATTTTTTTTCTTTCAGAAAAAGAAACTAAAATGGTTTCCTTTCTGATGTAACATTGATATTGCGAAAAGATAGATGATTTCAGATAAGAATAGTTATGAAAATATCTTCAGAAATATGAAAGATACGATAATATCTTAGAATTTTTAGAATCATAGTGTGATGAAGAAATTCATTCACAGTGATTTAGAGCAATTAAGGAGTAAGGTATTCGCTAAAGATTTCATCAGAAACAGAATCATCAGAATTCTTTGAAGGCAGATTTAGTCTTTGTGATTTGTCCATAGCCTCCTTCATGGTTTGCTCAATTCGTTTTTCAGTACCAAAATTTTTGAGTTTTTTTTTCAGCATGCCCTTCTTTATTATTAAACTTTTAACTGTTAAGGCAGTCTTCAGTTTTCACTGCTTCATCAGCTTTTTCAAAACTCAGAAAACTGATTCATAGGCTAAGGCGCTTTTCAGAAATTCAGAATTGAAGTTCGTAAATTCAGGAGATAGAAGTTATATATATATATATATATATATATATATATATATATATATATATATATATATATATATATATATATATATATATATATATATATATATATATATATTTGTTGTCGTAGAATCGCTGAGAAATTTGAGATTATCGATTGATGCCTCCCGGTATTTGGTATGGTAATTATCGTTACAAGATGCCGATGGGTTCATGATAAGACTTCAATAGATAAATTAGTGATTTGTCGGAGAGATTTAAGCCAAGGAGCAATGAGGTTGTTGGTACGTCTGCTGGTGATATGGTGGAATATAAAAGGTTCTCCGGTAACAATAACAATGGCAAATGTATATATCGAAGTTATAATAAGGTTGATTCGAACGAAAAAATCGAAGTTGACTTGCTAGAGTTGTGACAAAACTGGCTATCTCGAACAGGAGTTGCAAAGTTATTTTCCGTAATAATAACACTAAAGGAATTAGCACAGCTACATGTTAAACGTTTACTCAGTTTCCGAGAGTTTTTCAGGTGCATAACTATATACATAAATCTTTCCTTTCGTAGATGAAATACGGTTGGTTCATCCTCTCGATTGAGGTGTTTTCAAGAATTAAGAAAGGTTTGAACGCAGATTATAATTGTCAAGATACAAATGAGGTTTAAGATGAAATCAAGTGGCAAACTTGAAGAAATTTTTAGTTTCATATGTTATAATTAATATTTTAATTTATTTTAATTGTCCAATGTTATTAGTCCACAGTTAGTAGTCCACAATTAGTAGTTTGACAATTCATATATAGTTTAATATATAATATTCGAATTAATTAATACGTGTCGTGACCCATTATTTACATGTCTCAGACTCGATCACAACTCAAAGTATATATATTATTTAGAATCAACCTCAACCCTCTATAGCTAACTCGAACATTACCGCATATAGAGTGTCTGTGGTTATTCCAAATAATATATATATGACGTCAATATGATATGTCAAAACATTGTATATGTGTCCCGATATTTAAAGTGTGTAAAATAAATAACAGAAATTAAATGACGATAAATAAAATTGCGAGAATTAAAATTGCGATAAATAAATTGCGATAAATAAAATGTAATAAGGAATTAACAGTTAGCTAGGATTTTGTTAGCGTGGATTCTTAACAAAATTTCTCATAGTTAATTTGTTTATTTCTAACAAATTTTATTTTGTCAAATGTTTTCTTCATTATGCCACTTGTTGGATTCCAATAAGTCAAAATCCAAATATAAATTTGAATGAAAATGGTTATTCTGGGGTGAACGAATTCGTATATATATATATATATATATATATATATATATATATATATATATATATATATATATATATATATATATATATATATATATATATATATATACATATATCTGTGGATGTAAGTAGGATAGTAAATAACTGTTGAATCAGATTCGCGGTATGTACAGTGTAACTTATTAATGTGAAATCTAAATATTCCTCGGGTATTACCTACCCGTTAAAATATTTTCACCATTAACAGTTTGTACAAAAGAATTTTTACCTACAATCTTTATGAAAACATATATACATATATATTTTCTTCAGATGTAATTATGGATTTAATGAGTTAATATGATATTAAACTCATTTGATTTTCCATTAGAACAAGAATATATAATCTCTAAAACATTAGAGATTACATAATCATCATGTCGAACGAAGATAAATGATGTAGAACGTCATGTAGAACGAAGATAATCGATGTGGGACATCATGTAGTATGATGATTATGCTGGTGGTACAGACTGTGAGTTTGAGGTGTGTAGTATTGAGGCTTGTACTGCGGATGTTGTTGTTGGTGGTACTGGTGTTGCTGGTTTTGTTGTTGAAGCTGGTAGGTTTTGCACCATGTTTTCCAAATTGATTACTCGAGCGCGAAGCTCGTTGACTTCTTCCATTACTCCAGGATGATTATCGGTTCGGACGAGCGGATGAATGAGACCTAGAATTATAGATATTACGTAATTGTTGCAAGCTATTCTGGAAATGAGGGTGAAAATGGTGTTTCGAACTGGTTCGCCGGTAAGTGCTTCAGGTTTCTCGTTGAGAGGGAAATAAGGTGGGTGGAAGGGATCACCTTCTTCATGTCTCCAGTGATTAAGTTGACTACGAACCCATCAGATTAGTTGGGGATGGATGATTGGTTGATTCATACTGGTGACGCTGCTTTCGGAGCTTAGGTGAACATCAATGTCGGAATAGCTGTCGGAATCCGAGGAATTTGAACTAGTAACGAGTTCCATTTCGTACTTTCGAATAAAGGATTTTTTTCGATATGAAATGATTTCCGGCTATCGGATGGTATTCTAATTACATAGAATATCTATTTATATAGAACAAAAGATTTCGTAGATTACGGAGGAATTTACAGAATATGTCAGGCAAAGCTTATAGTAACAGATATGCTAAGATATGAATTTTTGTCTGTACACTATTCATGCAATCCAGGCAGTAAGATATGTCTAGATTAAGAATGATAAGCAAGTGATTCCCTAAGAATGATAAGCAGGTAATTTTTGACACGAAATGATAAGTAAAACTTTTGACATGCAGACACAGTCGAAGTCCAGACTCACTAAGGCGTTGCAATCACAATCTGATTGTGTGCTTTTTCTAATCGAGCCCGGTGTTGATGATCCTTTTACTGAACAAAGTGTAGATATTACTTCAGTTTTAAATAATAATTTGGGTTCGAATTTTTGTCATGATGTCTTTGTTGGTTTGGATCGTACTTCACTCGAGCCTATTGATTTATCTTGCCCGGGTTTGGTTAATCACAAAGATTGTGAGTTGAATAAAATATTCAATCGTTGCATGTTCCTAACTCGTCCTCTGTTGGTTTTGATGTGCCCAGGTCTTTGGATTTTCGTCACCTTAATAAGGACATTCTCGTTGGGATTAATGGTTCTGAATTTTTTTCCATGAAGGATTCAACCAATGATAGTGTACCCCATCTCCGGAACACAACCGAAGATATCTACTCGAAGATAATGATTTACAAAGGTATCACATTTACCAAGACCGAAGGCACAAGACCATGTCACGATATTGCTGTAGTGACCCGAACTTTTCCATGTTTATATATATTAATTGAGATTGATATTTACATGATTAAATGTTTCCAACATGTTAAGCAATCAAACTTGTTAAGACTTGATTAATTGAAATATGTTTCATATAGACAATTGACCACCCAAGTTGACCGGTGATTCACGAACGTTAAAACTTGTAAAAACTATATGATGACATATATATGGATATATATATAGTTAACATGATACTATGATAAGTAAACATATCATTAAGTATATTAACAATGAACTACATATGTAAAAACAAGACTACTAACTTAATGATTTTTAAACGAGACATATATGTAACGATTATCGTTGTAAAGACATTTAATTTATATATATCATATTAAGAGATATTCATACATGATAATATCATGATAATATAATAATTTAAAATCTCATTTGATATTATAAACATTGGGTTAACAACATTTAACAAGATCGTTAACCTAAAGGTTTCAAAACAACACTTACATGTAACGACTAACGATGACTTAACGACTCAGTTAAAATTTATATACATGTAGTGTTTTAATATGTATTTATACACTTTTAAAAGACTTCAATACACTTATCAAAATACTTCTACTTAACAAAAATTCTTACAATTACATCCTCGTTCAGTTTCATCAACAATTCTACTCGTATGCACCCGTATTCGTACTCGTACAATACACAGCTTTTAGATGTATGTACTATTGGTATATACACTCCAATAATCAGCTCTTAGTAGCCCATGTGAGTCACCTAACACATGTGGGAACCATCATTTGGCAACTAGCATGAAATATCTCATAAAATTACAAAAATATGAGTAATCATTCATGACTTATTTACATGAAAACAAAATTACATATCCTTTATATCTAATCCATACACCAACGACCAAAAACACCGACAAACACTTTCATTCTTCAATTTTCTTCATCTAATTGATCTCTCTCAAGTTCTATCTTCAAGTTCTAAGTGTTCTTCATAAATTCTACAAGTTCTAGTTACATAAAATCAAGAATACTTTCAAGTTTGCTAGCTCACTTCCAATCTTGTAAGGTGATCATCCAACCTCAAGAAATCTTTATTTCTTACAGTAGGTTATCATTCTAATACAAGGTAATAATCATATTCAAACTTTGGTTCAATTTCTATAACTATAACAATCTTATTTCAAGTGATGATCTTACTTGAACTTGTTTTCGTGTCATGATTCTGCTTCAAGAACTTCGAGCCATCCAAGGATCCGTTGAAGCTAGATCCATTTTTCTCTTTTCCAGTAGATTTATCCAAGGAACTTAAGGTAGTAATGATGTTCATAACATCATTCGATTCATACATATAAAGCTATCTTATTCGAAGGTTTAAACTTGTAATCACTAGAACATAGTTTAGTTAATTCTAAACTTGTTCGCAAATAAAAGTTAATCCTTCTAACTTGACTTTTAAAATCAACTAAACACATGTTCTATATCTATATGATATGCTAACTTAATGATTTAAAACCTGGAAACACGAAAAACACCGTAAAACCGGATTTACGCCGTCGTAGTAACACTGCGGGCTGTTTTGGGTTAGTTAATTAAAAACTATGATAAACTTTGATTTAAAAGTTGTTATTCTGAGAAAATGATTTTTATTATGAACATGAAACTATATCCAAAAATTATGGTTAAACTCAAAGTGGAAGTATGTTTTCTAAAATGGTCATCTAGACGTTGTTCTTTCGACTGAAATGACTACCTTTACAAAAATGACTTGTAACTTTTTTTTCCGACTATAAACCTATACTTTTTCTGTTTAGATTCATAAAATAGAGTTCAATATGAAACCATAGCAATTTGATTCACTCAAAACGGATTTAAAATGAAGAAGTTATGGGTAAAACAAGATTGGATAATTTTTCTCATTTTAGCTACGTGAAAATTGGTAACAAATCTATTCCAACCATAACTTAATCAACTTGTATTGTATATTATGTAATCTTGAGATACCATAGACACGTATACAATGTTTCGACCTATCATGTCGACACATCTATATATATTTCGGAACAACCATAGACACGCTATATGTGAATGTTGGAGTTAGCTATACAGGGTTGAGGTTGATTCCAAAATATATATAGTTTGAGTTTTGATCAATACTGAGATACGTATACACTGGGTCGTGGATTGATTCAAGATAATATTTATCGATTTATTTCTGTACATCTAACTGTGGACAACTAGTTGTAGGTTACTAACGAGGACAGCTGACTTAATAAACTTAAAACATCAAAATATATTAAAAGTGTTGTAAATATATTTTGAACATACTTTGATATATATGTATATATTGTTATAGGTTCGTGAATCAACAGTGGCCAAGTCTTACTTCCCGACGAAGTAAAAATCTGTGAAAGTAAGTTATAGTCCCACTTTTAAAATCTAATATTTTTGGGATGAGAATACATGCAGGTTTTATAAATGATTTACAAAATAGACACAAGTACGTGAAACTACATTCTATGGTTGAATTATCGAAATCGAATATGCCCATTTTTATTAAGTCTGGTAATCTAAGAATTAGGGAACAGACACCCTAATTGACGCGAATCCTAAAGATAGATCTATTGGGCCTAACAAACCCCATCCAAAGTACCGGATGCTTTAGTACTTCGAAATTTATATCATATCCGAAGGGTGTCCCGGAATGATGGGGATATTCTTATATATGCATCTTGTTAATGTCGGTTACCAGGTGTTCACCATATGAATGATTTTTATCTCTATGTATGGGATGTGTATTGAAATATGAAATCTTGTGGTCTATTATTATGATTTGATATATATAGGTTAAACCTATAACTCACCAACATTTTTGTTGACGTTTTAAGCATGTTTATTCTCAGGTGATTATTAAGAGCTTCCGCTGTCGCATACTTAAATAAGGACGAGATTTGGAGTCCATGCTTGTATGATATTGTGTAAAAACTGCATTCAAGAAACTTATTTTGTTGTAACATATTTGTATTGTAAACCATTATGTAATGGTCGTGTGTAAACAGGATATTTTAGATTATCATTATTTGATAATCTACATAAAGCTTTTTAAACCTTTATTGATGAAATAAAGGTTATGGTTTGTTTTAAAATGAATGCAGTCTTTGAAAAACGTCTCATATAGATGTCAAAACCTCGCAACGAAATCAATTAATATGGAACGTTTTTAATCAATAAGAACGGGACATTTCAGTTGGTATCCGAGCGTTGGTCTTAGAGAACCAGAATTTTACATTAGTGTGTCTTATCAAGTTTGTTAGAATGCATTAGTGAGTCTGGACTTCGACCGTGTTTACTTGAAAAATGATTGCTTAACAAATTTTGTTGGAAACTATATATTTTTAACATGTGAATATTATGTGATATATTAATCTCTTAACGCGTTTGATATTATGTGATAGATGTCTACCTCTAGAACAAGTCTCATTGACTCACCTAATAATAATGAAGAGTCAAATGTAAATTGGAATGATTCGTGGACTGATTCACAAGTTCCCGAAGAGGAACCGGAAGAAGAGTCGGAACCGGAAGAAGAATCGGAACCGGAAGAAGAATCGGAACCGGATGAAGAAATAGAACTGGTGGGGGAAATAATAAAATGGTTAAGTAAAAGAAAATCCTCAACCAACTGACCAAGGTTAATTATGGTCAATGGTGTTTCCGCCAAGGAAGCAAAATATTGGGAGGATTACCAATTCTCCGATGAATCGGATTCCGACGAGAATTCCGATGATGTTATAGAAATTACCCCAACTGAATTTAAAAAGGCAAAAGAAAATAATAAGGGAAAGGGCATAAAAATAGAGAAATCTAATTCCAACCCCGATGAACTTTATATGTATCGTCAACCCCCGAAGTCCTTAAATTGTAACAATGACCCGGGAACCTCTAAACCACCAGGTTTTTCTAAACCAATGTGGAAAACGACGGCTCGTATTAGGGGAACATCATATATCCCTAGAAACTTGGCAAAACAAACCAAAACCGAAGAAGAAGAAACAAGCGAGTCGGAATAAGATAGTTGTATTCGTGTGGTGTAATATATGTAATATAGTGTGCTTATGCTTTATGATATATGTAAAAAATTGCTTGTATTAATAAGTATTTTTTTTATGAATCTAACTATTGTCTATTTTACAGTATAAAAACACAAAATGAATAGACAACCCAATATTTTAAGAGACCTACCCGGAGACATGATTGATGAAATCTTGTCTAGAGTCGGTCAGAATTCTTCGGCACAACTATTTAAGGCGAGATCAGTTTGTAAGACATTCGAAGAACGTTCCAAGAATGCCTTGGTTTATAAAAGGCTTTCGTTCGAAAGATGGGGGATATCACATTGGGAAATCCATAAGTTACGATGTGTTTACTTTGACGCATATATTGCGGGGAACCCAAATGCTATTTTACGCAATGGGTTAAGAAATTATTTTGACTCAATATATCCGAATATTGGACATCGTGATTTAGAAAAAGCGGCTAACATGCAACATAAAGAAGCATGTTATGCTTACGGATTAGTATTGTTCGCTTCTCACCAAAGTGAGAACAAGAACATCGGGCTACAACTATTAAACAAAACGTTCCCACAAGTGACGGAGTCGGTAATTGGGATAAGAAATGAGGTTTTTAGATTGTTACGGGACTGTTGGACATTACGTAACCCTCGTCCCTTTGACGACGTTACAACACGCTGTCTTATCAACGGCCATAACGGTTATGTTCCACAAGACCAAGGATGGGAAGTAGTCCTAGTAAAACCAGAATGCATGACTTGTTTCTGGACGTATGAATTACGTGTCTTTATTGCCTTTGCTGAACGACTTGTGTACTAGCTAGAATTATCTTCACAACTATCTTGTATCAAAGTTATTGTGTGCTATATTTCATGCTTTATGTAAAATAAGCGGTATTGTAAGTTTGTAAAATATTGTAATAAAGTTTGAACGCGAAATATTATTATAATCAGTTTTTCATATAGAATTGTAGTAGTTGAATTGTATATTAGCTACTAAGTATGAACTTAACGGGTAGGTACTACCCGAATTTAAACTTATAAAACGTTAATATGAAGAAAAAGCTTTTATAAATGAGTTCATATTATGCTACGAAATACTATTAACTACTCTTAATATTCTGTATGATTAACTTGTTCCATTTGACTATTTTGAAGGAAATGGCACCGACTACTCGACACACCGTGAATATGAATGAAGAGGAATTCCGTACTTTTCTAGCTTCATACATAGCCGCAGTACAGGCTGCGCTACATACCAACAATAACCTTGGATCTTGCAGTACAGGAAATCGTGTAGGATGCACCTACAAAGAATTCACTGCCTGCAAACCTTTGGAATTTGATGGAACCGAAGGACCGATCGGATTGAAACGGTGGACTGAGAAGGTCGAATCGGTGTTTGCCATAAGTAAGTGTACTGAAGAGGACAAAGTGAAGTACGCTACGCATACCTTCACAGGTTCTGCGTTAACATGGTGGAATACCTATCTAGAGCAAGTGGGACAAGACGATGCGTACGCACTACCGTGGTCAGCATTCAAGCACTTGATGAACGAGAAGTACCGTCCCAGAACCGAGGTCAATAAGCTCAAGACAGAACTTAGAGGGTTACGAACCCAAGGATTTGATATTACCACGTACGAAAGACGATTCACAGAATTGTGCCTATTGTGTCCGGGAGCATTCGAAGATGAGGAAGAGAAGATCGACGCGTTTGTGAAAGGATTACCGGAAAGAATCCAAGAAGATATAAGTTCACACGAGCCCGCCTCCATACAACAGGCATGTAGAATGGCTCACAAACTAGTGAACCAGATTGAAGAAAGAATTAAAGAACAGACTGCTGAAGAGGCCAATGTGAAGCAAGTTAAAAGAAAGTGGGAGGAAAACGGTGATAAGAATCACCAATACAACAACAACAGCAATTACAACAATAATCGCAACAATTATCCCAACAATCGCAACATCAATCGCAACTACAACAAACGGCCCAACAACAACAACAACAGAAACTACAACAATCATCCCAACAACAATAATAACCGCAACAACAACAACAACAATCAGAAGCAGCTATGCCAAAGGTGTGAAAAGTATCACTCGGGGTTCTGCACCAAATTTTGCAACAAGTGTAAAAGAAATGGTCATAGCGCGGCGAAGTGTGAGGTCTACTGACCAGGGGTTAATAGAACGAAAGGAACAAATGGTGTCGGAACGAGTAATGGCGGAGCAAGTAGTGTCGGAGCAAGTTATGCCAATGTAGTTTGTTATAAATGTGGAAAACCGGGCCACATTATTAGAAATTTCCCGAACCAGGAGAACACGAATGGACAAGGCCGCGGAAGAGTTTTCAATATTAATGCGGCAGAGGCACAGGAAGACCCGGAGCTTGTTACGGGTACATTTCTTATTGACAATAAATCTGCTTACGTTTTATTTGATTCGGGTGCGGATAGAAGCTATATGAGTAGAGATTTTTGTGCTAAATTAAGTTGTCCATTGACGCCTTTGGATAGTAAATTTTTACTCGAATTAGCAAATGGTAAATTAATTTCAGCAGATAATATATGTCGGAATCGAGAAATTAAACTGGTTAGCGAAACATATAAGATTGACTTGATACCAGTAGAGTTAGGGAGTTTTGATGTGATAATCGGTATGGACTGGTTGAAAGAAGTGAAAGCAGAGATCGTTTGTTACAAAAATGCAATTTGCATTATACGAGAAAAAGGAAAACCCTTAATGGTGTACGGAGAAAAGGGCAACACGAAGCTACATCTTATTAGTAATTTGAAGCCACAAAAACTAATAAGAAAAGGTTGCTATGCTGTTCTAGCACACGTCGAGAAGGTACAAACTGAAGAAAAGAGCATCAATGATGTTCCCGTCGCAAAAGAATTTCCCGATGTATTTCCGAAAGAATTACCGGGATTACCCCCACATCGGTCCGTTGAATTTCAAATAGATCTTGTACCAGGAGCTGCACCAATAGCTCGTGCTCCTTACAGACTCGAACCCAGCGAGATAAAAGAACTGCAAAGCCAATTACAAGAACTTTTAGAGCGTGGTTTCATTCGACCAAGCACATCACCGTGGGGAACTCCTGTTTTGTTTGTCAAGAAGAAAGATGGTACATTCAGGTTGTGTATCGACTACTGAGAGTTGAACAAACTTACCATCAAGAACCGCTACCCACTACCGAGAATCGACGACTTATTTGATCAACTACAAGGCTCGTCTGTTTATTCAAAGATTGACTTACGTTCCGGGTATCATCAAATGCGGGTGAAAGAAGATGATATTCCAAAGACTGCTTTCAGAACACGTTACGGTCATTACGAGTTTATGGTCATGCCGTTTGGTTTAACTAATGCACCAGCTGTGTTCATGGACCTTATGAACCGAGTGTGTGGACCATACCTTGACAAGTTTGTCATTGTTTTCATTGATGACATACTTATTTACTCAAAGAATGACCAAGAACACGGTGAACATTTGAGAAAGGTGTTAGAAGTATTGAGGAAGGAAGAATTGTACGCTAAATTTTCAAAGTGTGCATTTTGGTTAGAAGAAGTTCAATTCCTCGGTCACATAGTGAACAAAGAAGGTATAAAGGTGGATCCGGCAAAGAAAGAAACTGTTGAAAAGTGGGAAACCCCGAAAACTCTGAAACACATACGCCAGTTTTTAGGACTAGCTGGTTACTACAGAAGGTTCATCCAAGACTTTTCCAGAATAGCAAAACCCTTGACTGCATTAACGCATAAAGGGAAGAAATTTGAATGGAAGGATGAACAAGAGAAAGCGTTTCAGGTATTGAAGAAAAAGCTAACTACGGCACCTATACTGTCATTGCCTGAAGGGAATGATGATTTTGTGATTTATTGTGACGCATCAAAGCAAGGTCTCGGTTGTGTATTAATGCAACGAATGAAGGTGATTGCTTATGCGTCTAGACAATTGAAGATTCACGAGCAAAATTATACGACGCATGATTTGGAATTAGGCGTGGTTGTTTTTGCATTAAAGACTTGGAGGTACTACTTATATGGGGTTAAAAGTATTATATATACCGGCCACAAAAGTCTTCAACACATATTTAATCAGAAACAACTGAATATGAGGCAGTGTAGGTGGATTGAATTATTGAATGATTACGACTTTGAGATTCGTTACCACCCAGGGAAGGCAAATGTGGTAGCCGATGCCTTGAGCAGGAAGGACAGAGAACCCATTCGAGTAAAATCTATGAATATAATGATTCACAATAACCTTACTACTCAAATAAAGGAGGCGCAACAAGGAGTTTTAAAAGAGGGAAATTTAAAGGATGAAATACCCAAAGGATCGGAGAAGCATCTTAATATTCGGGAAGACGGAACCCGGTATAGGGCTGAAAGGATTTGGGTACCAAAATTTGGAGATATGAGAGAAATGGTACTTAGAGAAGCTCATAAAACCAGATACTCAATACATCCTGGAACGGGGAAGATGTACAAGGATCTCAAGAAACATTTTTGGTGGCCGGGTATGAAAGCCGATGTTGCTAAATACGTAGGAGAATGTTTGACGTGTTCTAAGGTCAAAGCTGAGCATCAGAAACCATCAGGTCTACTTCAACAACCCGAAATCCCAGAATGGAAATGGGAAAACATTACCATGGATTTCATCACTAAATTGCCAAGGACTGCAAGTGGTTTTGATACTATTTGGGTAATAGTTGATCGTCTCACCAAATCAGCACACTTCCTGCCAATAAGAGAAGATGACAAGATGGAGAAGTTAGCACGACTGTATTTGAAGGAAGTCGTCTCCAGACATGGAATACCAATCTCTATTATCTCTGATAGAGATGGCAGATTTATTTCAAGATTCTGGCAGACATTACAGCAAGCATTAGGAACTCGTCTAGACATGAGTACTGCCTATCATCCACAAACTGATGGGCAGAGCAAAAGGACGATACAAATGCTTGAAGACATGCTACGAGCATGTGTTAATGATTTTGGAAATAGTTGGGATCGACATCTACCGTTAGCAGAATTTTCCTACAACAACAGCTACCATTCAAGCATTGAGATGGCGCCGTTTGAAGCACTTTATGGTAGAAAGTGCAGGTCTCCGATTTGTTGGAGTGAAGTGGGGGATAGACAAATTACGGGTCCGGAGATTATACAAGAAACTACCGAGAAGATCATCCAAATTCAAAAACGGTTGAAAACCGCCCAAAGTCGACAAAAGAGCTACGCTGACATTAAAAGAAAAGATATAGAATTTGAAATTAGAGAGATGGTCATGCTTAAAGTTGCATCTTGGAAAGGCGTTGTTCGATTTGGTAAACGAGGGAAATTAAATCCAAGGTATATTGGACCATTCAAGATTATCGATCGTGTCGGACCAGTAGCTTACCGACTTGAGTTACCTCAACAACGCGCAGCTGTACATAACACTTTCCACGTCTCGAATTTGAAGAAATGTTTTGCTAAAGAAGATCTCACTATTCCGTTAGATGAAATCCAAATCAACGAAAAACTCCAATTCATCGAAGAACCCGTCGAAATAATGGATCGTGAGGTTAAAAGACTTAAGCAAAACAAGATACCAATTGTTAAGGTTCGATGGAATGCTCGTAGAGGACCCGAGTTCACCTGGGAGCGTGAAGATCAGATGAAGAAGAAATACCCGCATCTATTTCCAGAAGATTCGTCAACACCTTCAACAGCTTAAAATTTCGGGACGAAATTTATTTAACGGGTAGGTACTGTAGTGACCCGAACTTTTCCATGTTTATATATATTAATTGAGATTGATATTTACATGATTAAATGTTTCCAACATGTTAAGCAATCAAACTTGTTAAGACTTGATTAATTGAAATATGTTTCATATAGACAATTGACCACCCAAGTTGACCGGTGATTCACGAACGTTAAAACTTGTAAAAACTATATGATGACATATATACGGATATATATATAGTTAACATGATACTATGATAAGTAAACATATCATTAAGTATATTAACAATGAACTACATATGTTAAAACAAGACTACTAACTTAATGATTTTTAAACGAGACATATATGTAACGATTATCGTTGTAAAGACATTTAATGTGTATATATATCATATTAAGAGATATTCATACATGATAATATCATGATAATATAATAATTTAAAATCTCATTTGATATTATAAACATTGGGTTAACAACATTTAACAAGATCGTTAACCTAAAGGTTTCAAAACAACACTTACATGTAACGACTAACGATGACTTAACGACTCAGTTAAAATGTATATACATGTAGTGTTTTAATATGTATTTATACACTTCTGAAAGACTTCAATACACTTATCAAAATACTTCTACTTAACAAAAATGCTTACAATTACATCCTCGTTCAGTTTCATCAACAATTCTACTCGTATGCACCCGTATTCGTACTCGTACAATACACAGCTTTTAGATGTATGTACTATTGGTATATACACACCAATAATCAGCTCTTAGCAGCCCATGTGAGTCACCTAACACATGTGGGAACCATCATTTGGCAACTAGCATGAAATATCTCATAAAATTACAAAAATATGAGTAATCATTCATGACTTATTTACATGAAAACAAAATTACATATCCTTTATATCTAATCCATACACCAACGACCAAAAACACCTATAAACACTTTCATTCTTCAATTTTCTTCATCTAATTGATCTCTCTCAAGTTCTATCTTCAAGTTCTAAGTGTTCTTCATAAATTCTACAAGTTCTAGTTACATAAAATCAAGAATACTTTCAAGTTTGCTAGCTCACTTCCAATCTTGTAAGGTGATCATCCAACCTCAAGAAATCTTTGTTTCTTACAGTAGGTTATCATTCTAATACAAGGTAATAATCATATTCAAACTTTGGTTCAATTTCTATAACTATAACAATCTTATTTCAAGTGATGATCTTACTTGAACTTGTTTTCGTGTCATGATTCTGCTTCAAGAACTTCGAGCCATCCAAGGATCCGTTGAAGCTAGATCCATTTTTCTCTTTTCCAGTAGATTTATCCAAGGAACTTAAGGTAGTAATGATGTTCATAACATCATTCGATTCATACATATAAAGCTATCTTATTCGAAGGTTTAAACTTGTAATCACTAGAACATAGTTTAGTTAATTCTAAACTTGTTCGCAAATAAAAGTTAATCCTTCTAACTTGACTTTTAAAATCAACTAAACACATGTTCTATATCTATATGATATGCTAACTTAATGATTTAAAACCTGGAAACACGAAAAACACCGTAAAACCGGATTTACGCCGTCGTAGTAACACCGCGGGCTGTTTTGGGTTAGTTAATTAAAAACTATGATAAACTTTGATTTAAAAGTTGTTATTCTGAGAAAATGATTTTTATTATGAACATGAAACTATATCCAAAAATTATGGTTAAACTCAAAGTGGAAGTATGTTTTCTAAAATGGTCATCTAGACGTCGTTCTTTCGACTGAAATGACTACCTTTACAAAAACGACTTGTAACTTATTTTTCCGACTATAAACCTATACTTTTTCTGTTTAGATTCATAAAATAGAGTTCAATATGAAACCATAGCAATTTGATTCACTCAAAACGGATTTAAAATGAAGAAGTTATGGGTAAAACAAGATTGGATAATTTTTCTCATTTTAGCTACGTGAAAATTGGTAACAAATCTATTCCAACCATAACTTAATCAACTTGTATTGTATGTTATGTAATCTTGAGATACCATAGACACGTATACAATGTTTCGACCTATCATGTCGACACATCTATATATATTTCGGAACAACCATAGACACTCTATATGTGAATGTTGGAGTTAGCTATACAGGGTTGAGGTTGATTCCAAAATATATATAGTTTGAGTTGTGATCAATACTGAGATACGTATACACTGGGTCGTGGATTGATTCAAGATAATATTTATCGATTTATTTCTGTACATCTAACTGTGGACAACTAGTTGTAGGTTACTAACGAGGACAGCTGACTTAATAAACTTAAAACATCAAAATATATTAATAGTGTTGTAAATATATTTTGAACATACTTTGATATATATGTATATATTGTTATAGGTTCGTGAATCAACAGTGGCCAAGTCTTACTTCCCGACGAAGTAAAAATCTGTGAAAGTGAGTTATAGTCCCACTTTTAAAATCTAATATTTTTGGGATGAGAATACATGCAGGTTTTATAAATGATTTACAAAATAGACACAAGTACGTGAAACTACATTCTATGGTTGAATTATCGAAATCAAATATGTCCCTTTTTATTAAGTCTGGTAATCTAAGAATTAGGGAACAGACACCCTAATTGACGCGAATCCTAAAGATAGATCTATTGGGCCTAACAAACCCCATCCAAAGTACCGGATGCTTTAGTACTTTGAAATTTATATCATATCCGAAGGGTGTCCCGGAATGATGGGGATATTCTTATATATTCATCTTGTTAATGTCGGTTACCAGGTGTTCACCATATGAATGATTTTTATCTCTATGTATGGGATGTGTATTGAAATATGAAATCTTGTGGTCTATTATTATGATTTGATATATATAGGTTAAACATATAACTCACCAACATTTTTGTTGACGTTTTAAGCATGTTTATTCTCAGGTGATTATTAAGAGCTTCCGCTATCGCATACTTAAATAAGGACGAGATTTGGAGTCCATGCTTGTATGATATTGTGTAAAAACTGCATTCAAGAAACTTATTTTGTTGTAACATATTTGTATTGTAAACCATTATGTAATGGTCGTGTGTAAACAGGATATTTTAGATTATCATTATTTGATAATCTACATAAAGCTTTTTAAACCTTTATTGATGAAATAAAGGTTATGGTTTGTTTTAAAATGAATGCAGTCTTTGAAAAACGTGTCATATAGAGGTCAAAACCTCGCAACGAAATCAATTAATATGGAACGTTTTTAATCAATAAGAACGGGACATTTCAATTTCCTAGTTCGAAGGTAAGTTATAGGCGGGAAAACACCTTCTACATTTTATAACGACCTGTCCTAATCCATCTAGACGAATACATTACATTTGGTTACATCGCGAGGTATTTGACCTCTATATGATACATTTTACAAACATTGCATTCGTTTTTAAAAGACAAACTTTCTTTACATCGAAAGTTGACGGCATGCATACCATTTCAAAATATATCCGACTATAGTTGACTTAATAATAATCTTGATGAACTCAACCACTCGAATGCAACGTCTTTTGAAATATGCCATAAATGACTCCAAGTAATATCTCTAAAATGAGCAAATGCACAGCGAAAGATTTCTTTCGTACCTGAGAATAAACATGCTTTAAAGTGTCAACCAAAAGGTTGGTGAGTTCATAAGTTTATCGTAAACAATAAAATGCATCATTTTTATAGACCACAAGATTCAAATACAGTACACCTATCTCGTGTATGAAACCATTTTTCATAATCCTTAGCAGAGTAGGTTCGTATCCTTTTCTCCCCCGTAGGTTGCCTAGCGATTTTTAAATAACCGTACACATATCTCGTGTACAAAATATAATACACATAACCTGTGTATAAAAATCATTCTCTCGATACATAACATTCATTTCGATTTCATTGCTCAACATGGTAACCGACCTTAACATATAATGCGCATCAATAATATCCCCAAAACAGAACATCTCGTCGGTATAATATATAAACTTCGAAGTACTAAACACCACAAGCCCACTAGCTCTTCCGTCTAGTGAACATTCTGGGCGGGGGTGTTAAACCTGGTAGCTACCTTTAGGATTCGCGTGAATTAGGACCATACCCGTTTCTAATTCTTAGGTTACCAAGAAATAATAATCAGGGAAAAATATTCACAACAATTAGTGGCAATTATAACGTCCAACTAATTCAATAATAATCCACAGAACTTATGTCTGCATAATAATTCATTCGAGGAATGTTTTGCTTGTGTCTATCTCGTCAAACATTTATAAAAGCATCTCATGTATTCTCAGTTCAAAAATATAGATTTCAAAGGCATTTAATAAAACAGTTGTAAAAGCAGCGCATGTATTCTCAGTCCCAAAAATATAAAGAGTAAAAGGGAATCAAATGAACTCACGATACAATATTTTGTAGTAAAAATATGCATACGACGGAACTGAACAATGCAAGGTTGGCCTCGGATTCACGAACCTATAACAAGTATATATATTAACACATTGTAATATTAATCAACTAAGTTTATATATATTTTATAATATATATAGATTAATATCCTTATATATAATTATATTAATCCTTATAATTTGTAATAATACTTATATATATATATATATATATATATATATATATATATATATATATATATATATATATATATATATTCTTTAATAAATGTGATATTAATATACATAATATTATACTATTTAATATATTAAAAATCTAATATTAGTATACTTATGATATATGGAATAAATATACATTTTTATATAAATCTCTTTTGTTTGTAAAAATAATAATAATAAAATAATGATAATAATAATAAGAATTGGATTTGATAATAATAATAATAATAATAATAATAATAATAATAATAATAATGATAATCATAATAATATTAATATTAATAATGATAAAACTAATAATAACGATAATTTTAATAAATTTTTTTATAAAAATGATACTTTTAATAATAATGATAATAATATTAATAATAAGGACAATACCAATAATAATAATGTTTGTAATGATAATACTAATAATATTTAATGAAAATATTTAATGATATTACTAATAATAATAATGATAATAATATAAATTATAGTAATAATAATAATAGTAGTTATGACATTAATATTAGTAATAATAATGAGTAATCTAACATTAATAAAAATAATGTTAATGCTACCTTAAAAAGTTTTTCCCAAAAAAATGCACCAATCCGGGCTCGAACCCGAGACCTCTCGTTCAATAGTTTCCTTCAAAACCACTGAACCACTCTTTGCTATCTAATTTAATTCGCCCATTAATTGATTTAATCTATCAATGTTACAGCCTTCTTCTAAACCCATTTAACATCTTCATAATCATAATCATCCTAATTACTTTTATCATCATCAACTATCATCATACTCAATTCTAATTCTAATCATAATCATAATCATAATCTTTATGATTTCATCATCATCAATCTTCCTTATCATCATTCATTGTTCTTCTCGTGAACCACTATCATATTTATCACACCATCACCATCGTCATTATGTTCATCACTATAATTCGCTGTGAAAGAAGCACGAGGTCATATCATCATAAGAACGAGGAAGAAACAAACGTAGCCATCATGAATCGAGTAGATGATTAAAAAAAATAGTGTTGGTCTTCGGTGATCTATCATAAATAGGAACGGGTTATAAACTAGCCCAACAGAAAAACCTAGCTAGACCTCGGCCCAATGAACATAATCATAATAGCCCAAAAGCAGGCCATATAGTATTATGAATATGTCATGTTTTTAAATAAGAGTTTCATGGTTATAATTAGGGAATGGGTCCCCGTCCAAGTGGTTATTGCCTTCTAGCTGTCGACTAAAAGAAAAAAAAAGAAACGTACATCCATTAATTAGAAATAGAAACACAAGTTGCAGTGAGTAGTAAAAAGGTTGTAATCATTCGATTGATTTGGTGGTGTTGATTGAAACAGAATATAGAAGTAGTAGTAATCGTTTCATCATAGTTGCAGGTTTTCTTCGAGTTATTATTTTCAGCTAAAACAGAAAGAAACAGAAGACTGGAGCAGTAGTTCAGTTCGATAGTGAAGTGGGTTTGATGGTTCCATTGGTGTTTGAGGGTTCCACGAAGAGAGAGAGAAGTATTGATGGTTGTTCAGTTGTAGAAATATATATTTAAACAGATACAAGCAGCTGGCTTCAATAGTTTAATTGCGATGAAGTGGTGGTGTCGATGTGTAACACCCCAGCTTAACATGACCACAATATTGTCCGCTTTGCCCGCAGGCGCACGGCTTTTTCTTGGCGACCACACACGAGAAGCACTTTCCCAGGAGGTCACCCATCCTGGTAGTGCTGTCGCCCGAGCACGCTTAACAGCAACGTACTCGCACATCTGCTCTGCATGTGATCCCAAAACGCGTTGTGTCATTTAAGCGTGGGTATTACCTTATAATCCCATGATCACTCATGTGCCGTTGGGGGTGGTGGGGCAAACCTCATCGAGGACGATGAGTCCCTAAGGGGGGGTGAATGTAACACCCTAGGCAAATCCCACATCGCCTCCTGGGAAAGTGCTGTCGCCCGAGCACGCTTAACAGCAACGTACTCGCACATCTGCTCTGCATGTGATCCCAAAATGCGTTGTGTCATTTAAGCGTGGGTATTACCTTATAATCCCATGATCACTCATGTCTGTGGGCGATGTGGGATTTGCCTAGGGTGTTACACGATGGTTATAAATGGTGGATATGAGATGACGATCGAAATAAAAACATAATTTGACGAGTCGTAGGTGTGTTTCGATTGAAGGGGGTGAGCTTAGGGTGGAGATGGTGTTGCGGTGTGATTCATGGTGTATGGTTATAGCGACCGTAGGTGGTTGATTGGTCTCGGTTGAATGGAAACAAGTGGGTTTCATGAAGGTGGGTTGAGTTCGTGATTTCAACAATAGCAGGAAGAAGGAAGCTAGTAATAGTGGTGATGCAGGTTGGTTCGTTGGGTGTTTCAACAGAAAACAGTTACGTATAGCAGCTTGAGGTGTTTGTTAAATGTAACAGAAATGAAACAGGGTAGCTTGAGTAGTGGTTTCATGATTTCATGTGGGTTTCTTATCGAACATGTGGTAATACAAAAAGAGTTATAGTAGCATCGACAAGAACTAGTGAGGTGGGTTTAATATAGCACAAAAAAAATAATGGTGGTCTCGGTTTTGGTTGTCAAACAACAAAAATAAAATAGCAACGATTGATGATTATGATGGTGATAGGAGATGGTGGTTACATTGTGTTTTCACAAAGAAGATGGCGGTTGAAGGTTGATCAAGGTGTTTCATGGTTTGAGGTGGTGAAGTGTGGCGGTTCAACGGTGGTTAATATAGTGACCGATGGGTGTGTGTGTTGGGTCTCGGTTTGGCTATACACACAAGTTCTCATACATCTATATATAGATATATTTAGATGTAATATATATAATATAATAATTATAATATAATATAAGTAAAACATGTGATTATTAAGGACACGGTGATCTCAAATAATACATTCAATTATCACGGGTACATATGATTATAAGACTGCCGACAGTTTTCACGGGCTGTGTATCGTGCACTATTTGAAATTAGTGGTGGATAAAAGTGTTCAGAAAAATCCCATATTTTTAAATTTACTATATTTATTTATTTTGGTCATTATAGTATAAAATTTGATGATTAACTATTAAATAAAAATTACATTAATTATTCACTCCCATCCCTAAGTAAAATATAAAAAGTTTTAAAATTCAACAAATAGTTCCTAAATACTTTTTTAATAAGCAGGCTATTTATATTACTCATTTTCAGATCACCATTTATTTTAAAATCACCTAAGTTTGAACTTAACTTATTTAAATAACCATCGAATGATAAATGAGTGCTTCTATCGTTTACTAAATAAATTCGGAACTATATAAATATACATTCAATATACCTTACATATATATATATATATATATATATATATATATATATATATATATATATATATATATATATATATATATATATATATATATATATATATATATATATAGATCTATTTTAATATCATATATTATTTAATTTACATAATTAATTAACTCATATAATATTTTAATTTATAATAATTAATATATATATATATATATATATATATATATATATATATATATATATATATATATATATATATATATATATATATATATTTATTTATTTATTTATTTATTTATATATTTATTTACACATAATGATTCGTGAATCGTCGGGAATAGTCGAAGGGTAATTGATTACATGAACACAGTTCAAAGTTTTTGAAACATCAACATTACAGACTTTGCTTATGGTGTCGGAAACATTCAATCATATAAAGACTAAGTTTAAATTTGGTCGAAAATTTTCGGGTCGTCACACATTTACCGCCAAAAATACCAAAGAAGAATCTAATAACTTTTGCTATCTTAGCTCCGTACACAGAAGTAGAAAGTCAACTATATCTTTCTTGAATTGCCTAGGTAATCAGATATAGAGCATGGGAAGCGGGGGGAAACCCTAATCCTCCTCTATAAATAAGGAGTCATGATCCCTGGAAACATCATGCTCTCAACTCACACTGGATTAATCATATTTAGTTCATACACTTATGAACGTTCGTATCTTGGTGGCGTAAAGTAGGAAACCTTCCTACAACCTTCGCGGAATTGCCAATAAGCATACTTCACCATCTTACTCACTTAATTCCTCATCTACCGTGATTAGATCAGCCATACATTATCCCAACGATAAGGTATACCGGAAAGTGCATAAACAGTTGGAGCTATCAGTGGGATAAACACAAAAATACACACTTTGTTTGACTCTAAACCACCATCATGGTTGACTCTAATTACCCACCAGCAGGGTTCACTTCACCACCATAACCACAATGGCTGAGGATATCACCCAAAAACCACTTAACCCCACTGTACATATATCGATAAAATGTTACGGTTCAAATTCCACAGAACCACTGCCACTAATTGATAAAACCTGTATACTTAACAATTATGATAACATCAGGCTGGTCATGAGAAGTTTACGACCAGAGGGTCACCTACAGAATCAACGAACCCTCACTTATGAAAGCGAGGAATACGACGAAGAAATGGAGCTGGAAACCACCACTGGACAAACCCTTCCTTCCGCAACTCAACCAGTCATTCCAATAGCCCAGGTAATATCTTCATTGACACATTTAAATGGAACAATTTGTACGTCACAAGTTACCTTTTAAGGTCCCATTTGTAACAACCCTCACTTTTTGACTTCTAAATTACTGAATTAACCCTAGGGTTATATGTCTGACTATATGTATTAAGGGTTGTTATATACAATTAAATATTGACCGAATAGTAATTTTTAGTCAACAATGTACGCTTAAATAAATAATATATTATTAATTTATATAATTTGACATAATTTAACTAAGTATATAAACTTTGTATCACTTTTATTATTTAGTTAATGTATTATATATTTAACTATATAATAAATCCAATTATATATAAATGTAATAATATTTACAAACTTACTAAAACTATAGTTTAATAATTAAAATCATAATTATTATTAAAAATACAAAATACCAAATTATTTATTATTTTTATGTAAAATTTATATTTATTAATTAAATAAAACAAAAATAAAAAAAAAAATATTATTGACAAATATTCTTGGAAAAACATTAAATAAATTTGTTTATTTACATAAAAAAAATCCTTAAAATAAATAAATAAATAAATTACTTTTTAATTAAAAATTTTAATGGAAAAACTACTTTTATTATTTTATTTTGTGCATTATCCCATGACCTAACATTTAATACTTTTTAATTTTAAAATCCCATTAAGAATTAAATATTTCTTTTTCTTTTAATTATTTTATTCTTTTTACCTAATTTTTTCAAGTATAAATACCCCTCATTTCTCATTCAAACTCACACCAAAATTTCTCTCATTCTCTCTTTGAAGAATTACTACTAGTAAGTATTCTTTTCTTACTTTTTATTTTTTTTACTTTTCACTTTTTACTTTTTACTTTTTACTTTTTACTTCGGTTATTATTTTTTACCGAAATATGTAAATAATGTTATAAATTATATGCAATTAAAAATAAAATAAATAACATGTATACACTATTACTATTACTAGCACCTATAACCTACTACTTATATTGTAACATAAAAACATTTTGGGATATGCATTAGAGATGTATAGATCTTCGAACTTTCTTGACGAATGGTTTCTATGAGATTCTAAGCAGAGGGTTTGGATTTCCTATTTAAAGGGTCCTATGGCTCAAGCCCCTAGATCTAAATTAGCCATTTGAAGGGAAATGGGTGATTGGAAGCTTATCTAATACGACAAGTATCCTAAAATGGAAAACACTGATAAAAGTAGAAACTCTCTAGTCATAGAAACTTAGTAAAATAAGAAACTTTCTAAAAATGGAAACTTTATAAAAATAGTAACTTACTAGGAATAGAAACTTAGTAAAACAAACTATACTTAAACACATACTTAAACTTAAACATGGGCAAAACACTTTACTACTCTTAAATGTCAATAGGTTGACTTTTCGGCTCACTCGTTCAACTCTTTATTCCGAGGAATAACACTCTCTCTACTTACTAAGGTGAATTCATAGCCCTTCTTTAATTGCTAGCAAACTTACTTACTTTTGGGGTGAGACACATGCTATTTTTACTTTTTACACTTAGACACAAGTACCAAACTGTTACACTATGCTATACCCGGCTATGTCCGACTAAGTCCCTACAGTGATATTTTTAATTGCTGCAGCATGCTTAATTATTGGGGGTAGGCCTATCGGGAGTAACGTCCCCGATACATTTGAACAAGTCATTGTATTACTTAATAATGAAATTAAACCGACAAGGACAGACACAACTTGTCATGGGGCAAACTTGAATGTTTAGTCTAAATATCACGCATTGGTATAACTTTTTGATCATGCGGGAGATCAACTTTACAAACTAAATCTTGTGGTCTAAAATAATGACAAACTTTTTGTTAAACCTATGAACTTCACTCAACCTTTTTGGTTGACACTTTAGCATGTTTTGTCTCAGATACTGTTTGATTCAAGCTCTTATACTTACTGCTTATGTGATGCTACTTGGACATAGGATCAAGAGATATCGCATTTATTACTTCTGCATGTGAACATTTACGATATTGTTATTCCTGTCATTGTAACGATATTTCATTTTCTGCTGCGTACTCATTAAAGTTAAATTCATCATTTAGTATTGTTCTCGTTTATTATAATATGTTGGTATGTTTTGATATTAGTGACGTTCCTTCCAGACCCTATTGGGAGGACGTTACAGATTGGTATCTGAGCATAATCAGGCTGTTATAGAGAACCATGATTGCATTTTTATGTGTGCCTTACTTGTTAGCTAGGGTGCCTTAGCAATCTAGGAAACTATAACCTTTCCTGCCTTAGAATTAAAGCACTTAGGATTGCTCCATAATCTTAACGATTATGCTTTAATATACTTGACTTAAATATTCTAATCAAAATCTCTTTCCTAATATTAGGATGTCTAATTCTCATCAAGCGAACAAAATGAATCTTTTCGAGCCAACCGAAAAAGATACTGAAAGATCTTCCACTGAAAGACCAGTCCAAAGCCCACCTTATGGCTTTGGTGGTCCTCCATCACCAAATTATAGTCCAAATACTAATCTTGATTCACATGGGTCTCCTCAATACTATCCAACCCCAAGAAATAAAGACAAGAGGAAACGTCTTGAAGAAACTGGCCCGTCAAAGAAAAGATCCCGATCTCCTTCCTACGATGAAGTTGATGTCAAGTACGAGATCATGAATCTGCGAAGAACTACCGAAGGCCTAATTCGCCATATTGCAAGGATCGATGCTCAAATGAAGGAAAAAGACCTAGCGATCAAGAAGCTCATGAAGGAAAATGCTGAGCTAAAGAAAGAGATTATATACATACATTTGTTTTATCCCATGACCGATGTGGGACTTTGGTTTGCACCCTTACAAGAAATGCCCGATGGGGGAAGCAATATCTCTCCTACCTAAGAGAAGATGTTGACTTTAGATTGAAGATGGAGGAAAACTGCGTGAATAATCAACTTTCTATGAGGGACCACAAGTACCATGTAATCAACAATGATGTTTCCAATCTTTATGATAACATCGAGTATCTTTATGAGGAACAAAAGGAGAAGAACGACAAGTTTGAGAAGTTTATGAAGGAGGTTGAGGACGAGAAGAAGAAATATG
Source organism: Rutidosis leptorrhynchoides (assembly GCF_046630445.1). Classification (NCBI taxonomy): domain Eukaryota; kingdom Viridiplantae; phylum Streptophyta; class Magnoliopsida; order Asterales; family Asteraceae; genus Rutidosis; species Rutidosis leptorrhynchoides. Next base: position 428,289,400 of record NC_092334.1, on the reverse strand, counting down.
AAAACTACTTCAATCTTAATATTTCCTAGTTATTTTCTATCTATGCAAAGACTAGGCCTTAAACTATTTCTATCCCCGAATCGTGTAATAAGAAGGCTTGTTTAAAGCCTTGTTCTTAATAAAATAAAGTGTTTCGTTTATATCATATTCATCTTTATTCCACTTAATTTTTTTTTAAACTTATGACCTATCAAGTTTATCAAACTTCTATATGTTATTGAAGATAACGGTTCGTCCACAAGCTCCTGCTACTACTTCAAACACTCACGTATCTTATGCCTTTATGCATCGGTTTGCGAACCGGAAAATATTATTGGGTTATCACAGTATACGAATTGAAATTCTTTAATCAATATCTGGTTACAAATCTCAACACGTCATACCACCATTATTACATAAATGGATGACACATCATATCTTATCATATATTATCATGTCTATAAACTTTGTCTACCACTTATCCTAAATTTCCTCCGTAAATTACAGAAATCTTTTTGCTATAAATACGTATTCAAGGAGACGAATATATCATTCGGTATTCAATACCCATTTCATATCAAACCCTATTCCAAACATATAATATGAATTTCTCAAACTCTTCAAGCTCCCACGGCAGCGTAACCGGAACAAACGAACCAATCAGCCATCATCTATTCTGGATGAATTTGGGATGGGTTCGTAGCCGAATCAATCAATGGAGACAAGAAGAAGGTGATCCCTTCCACCAACCGAATTCACCTCTTGGCGAAGAACCTGAAGCGCTTACGGGCGAACCAGTCCGAAACACCATTTTCTCTCTTCTTTCCAGGGTATCCCGTCACGAATATATAATATCGAAGATTCTAGATCTTATTCACCCCCTTGTTCCAACCACCAATCATCCCGGAATAATAGAAGAAGTCAACGAGCTTCGCGCTCGAGTAGTGGCTCTGGAAAATCTGGTGCAAAACCTACGAACACCAGCAGCAGTACCAGCAGCATAACCAGCATCACCACCAGTACCATCAACATCACCACTAACAGCATCATCTTCATCAACAACAACATTCGCATCCCCCGCCTCAACAACACACTCAGTACCTCAAACATCAACATGATACGCCCCATAGATACCAAGGAATATTAGCAATAAAGAGTTAAGATGTATTGACTCATTCTTCGTGAAGAATTATATATGTATACCTTATATATATATATGATTTGGAACTATAATAAATTTTGTCATACTAAGCAATTACGTGAGAATCTCAACTAGTATGTACTACTTGGTTAATTCATATCACTAATATGCTATGATGTACACCCTTCGCTAATGACTTAACAATTGTTAATCACTGCTTCAGCACAATAAACTCCATTTCATAATAAATCAAGTATAACGATGAATGTATTGATTCATAACTTCATTAGCGAAATATTTCGCAATAATTATGAAATCTCTAAGATTTTGGAGGTTATTTACTCTCGTTCCAAACCGCAAATCAAATGAGTTTAATATATATTAACTCATTAAATCCATGATTATATCTGAAGAATACATATATGAACGTATATCTTCATAAAGATTGTAAAAACTGTTAATTGTGAAAATATTTTAACGGGTAGGTAATACCCGAGAAATATTTACATCTCACATAAATACACTGTACATTCTTCAATTTCGACTCATAAATCATTAATTATACTCACTGCCTTCACTGTGATACACAATCATTTTCATACAAATTTAATTACACATTCTGAAATTAACATACCAGAATTCAAGTAAAGCTTTAGCAGGTGTTATCTTCCTAAAGATCACTACATTCATGAATTATATTCATTCGTATTCTATGATGAATTATCACATCAAACCACCGAAATTATCATCAACAAAGCCTATTCATTAACCATTAGATCCGTTGACGATTACAATCAGCGTTTAATCATCTAAAAAAATAAAATTTCTTGAAACCATCTCGGATTGATAACCAATGATTCAGATATGGTAGCATTAAATGTAGAGGAAACAAAAGAATTTTCCTCGTCATTGGAACTTAGAAATTCTGAGATATCACTGTATCTTTCGTTATAAATATCCTCTATATTTCTAAAGATATCTTTATAACGATTCTTGTCAGCAATTAATTATCTCTTTGCGATATCTTTATCACATCATAAAGGAAACTATTTTAGTTTCTATATTCTGTAAAGTTCAAGTTTAAATTATGAATGATTTGAAGTAGTGTTGGGAATTGAAGCATGAGTTAGTATAATATAATGACGTCAGGCCAACGTGATTATATTACAGTAAGTCATGCAAAATTTTTAATGGAAGATGATGATTCATAGACTTTATAATCATCATTTGCCATGTTACACGACTCTTATCTATTTAAACTCTAAACATATCAAGAAAATATTTTTCTTGATAATTCGGTCTTTTCTGGATATTCTGGTAATATGACAAATCAAATCGTGCTATTACCTTTCCTTCTGCTTTGAATATCATGATCATTCGAAACTTCATACCTACGAATTCTAGACCGTTACTTGCTTTACAAAAGCATGAAGCTTCGACATATAAGGGAAAATATAAATACCGATAACAACACTGAAATTACAAACCATGTATATCAATGCGTATAGCAATATAAAGACACGGGAGAACTAAAAACACAATAATTCTAGAGCATAGTAGAAGTAAACAGACTCCTCTGGTGGGAGTTGGAAAAGAAGGATGATTATGGTGATAACCAATATAATGTCAAAGACAAGAACTGGATTGAGCATATTAACAAAACTTTTGGAAGTATGAATTGAGAAAGAAAGTATATAAGTGGTGAAGATAATGAAACAGAAGAAGCTAATTTATAGCAAAAATTCCAGACACAGCAATCGAGGCAATTCACCGCCTTTAATTAAAGAAAATCCTAATTTCTCTAATTACCGGAAAATCAAATCTTATAAAGATTTTGAAGATTTCTTTAATTCCTTGAAATCCGGAAATCAATCGTAACTACGTCAAATGTTAAGGAAAATATTTAATTTTCTCATTTACTCTTTTACGATAGCTTCGTTTATACTCTTTCTATAATCGAATTACTTTATCCATATTATTTAATGTCGATAAAACTCTAATTCATCATTCTTGTTATAAAGAATGACGATCTCTATCAAATTTCATGACTATGATTTTCATGAACTCCTCTCTGTTTTGTCTGCCTAATATTGTAGCATAAACGCTCAAGGTTTTAAATGAGCTCAATATTATTCATAACACATTTCACGTATCCAATTTACTGAAATGACTTGCATAACATCATCATTTTGAATGATCTCTGCATTAATGATAAAATGCACTTCGTAGAAGAACCTATAGAGATTATGGTTTGTATGACTTAAACGCTTGAAACAAAACAATATTCTATCCTTTGGAAAATACGCAAGGCCCCGAACATACCTGGGAACATGAAGACCAAATGAAACAGAAACATCCCCATCTCTTCTCAACCGCTGATGCATCCGAGAAGTCTACCTAAAACTTCGGGACGAAGTTTTTATTAACGGGGAGGTACTGTAACAACCCTCACTTTTCGACTTCTAAATTACTGAATTAACCCTAGGGTTATATGTCTGACTATATGTATTAAGGGTTGTTATATACAATTAAATATTGACCGAATGGTAATTTTTAGTCAACAATGTACGCTTAAATAAATAATATATTATTAATTTATATAATTTGACATAATTTAACTAAGTATATAAACTTTGTATCACTTTTATTATTTAGTTAATGTATTATATATTTAACTATATAATAAATCCAATTATATATAAATGTAATAATATTTACAAACTTACTAAAACTATAGTTTAATAATTAAAATCATAATTATTATTAAAAATACAAAATACCGAATTATTTATTATTTTTATGCAAAATTTGTATTTATTAATTAAATAAAACAAAAATAAAATAAAAAAATTATTATTGACAAATATTCTTGGAAAAACATTAAATAAATTTGTTTATTTACATAAAAAAAAATCCTTAAAATAAATAAAAAAATAAATTACTTTTTAATTAAAAATTTTAATGGAAAAACTACTTTTATTATTTTATTTTGCGCATTATCCCATGACCTAACATTTAATACTTTTTAATTTTAAAATCCCAATAAGAATTAAATATTTCTTTTTCTTTTAATTATTTTATTCTTTTTACCTAATTTTTTCAAGTATAAATACCCCTCATTTCTCATTCAAACTCACACCAAAATTTCTCTCATTCTCTCTTTGAAGAATTACTACTAGTAAGTATTCTTTTCTTACTTTTTATTTTTTTACTTTTCACTTTTTACTTTTTACTTTTTACTTTTTACTTCGGTTATTATTTTTACCAAAATATGTAAATAATGGTATAAATTATATGCAATTAAAAATAAAATAAATAACATGTATACACTATTACTATTACTAGCACCTATAACCTACTACTTATATTGTAATATAAAAACATTTTGGGATATGTATTAGAGATGTATAGATCTTCGAACTTTCTTGACGAATGGTTTCTATGAGATTCTAGGCAGAGGGTTTGGATTTCCGATTTAAAGGGTCCTATGGCTCAAGCCCCTAGATCTAAATTAGCCATTTGAAGGGAAAGGGGTGATTGGAAGCTTATCTAATACGACAAGTATCCTAAAATGGAAAACACTGATAAAAGTAGAAACTCTCTAGTCATAGAAACTTAGTAAAATAAGAAACTTTCTAAAAATGGAAACTTTATAAAAATAGTAACTTACTAGGAATAGAAACTTAGTAAAACAAACTATACTTAAACACATACTTAAACTTAAACATGGGTAAAACACTTAACTTCTCTTAAACTCTCTCTACTTACTAAGGTGAATTCATAGCCCCTATTTAATTGCTAGCAAACTTACTTACTTTTGGGGTGAGACACATGCTGTTTTTACTTTTTACACTAAGACACAAGTACCAAACTGTTAAACTATGCTATACCCGGCTATGTCCGACTAAGTCCCTACAGTGATATTTTTAATTGCTGCGGCATGCTTAATTATTGGGGGTAGGCCTATCGGGAGTAACGTCCCCGATACATTTGACCAAGTCATTGTATTACTTAATAATGAAATTAAATCTACAAGGACAGACACAACTTGTCATGGGGCAAACTTGAACGTTTAGTCTAAATATCACGCATTGGCATAACTTTTTGATCCTGCGGGAGATCAACTTTACAAACTAAATCTTGTGGTCTAAATCAACGACAAACTTTTTGTTAAACCTATGAACTTCACTCAACCTTTTTGGTTGACACTTTAGCATGTTTTGTCTCAGATACTGTTTGATTCAAGCTCTTATACTTACTGCTTATGTGATGCTACTTGGACATAGGATCAAGAGATATCGCATTTATTACTTCTGCATGTGAACATTTACAATATTGTTATTCCTATCATTATAACGATATTTCATTTTCCGCTGCGTACTCATTAAAGTTAAATTCATCATTTAGTATTGTTCTCGTTTATTATAATATGTTGGTATGTTTTGATATTAGTGACGTTCCTTCCAGACCCTATTGGGAGGACGTTACACCATTGCACCACAATATACCTACAACACGGTAATAATCATCCCACTGTTATCTCACACACCAAATAACACCATGCCCCAAGGCCAATTTCAGACAATGGCTCCACAAGGCAGCCTTTCGTTAACCCTAATTTGCCCTACATGGGAATACCCTAGTGACGAACCAATAAAGCACACCCCAACCTCTGGGAATACAAAACCATCAATACCAGACATGGGGTGGGCCTCCTAACATTGCACAAATCCCATAGGCATATCCCCTGAATTCTTACGGAGGAAATCCCCTTGTACAAAATAACTTCAACAGTGGTTTTCACGGTAATGTGAGCCCAAACATCGATAGCTTTTGGAAAAACCATAAAGCACCCTTCGTACCGAGCATCCAAAAGCATCCAATTTCAAATGGGATGAAGATATCTTCCTATTTGGGGTATTACGAAGGAAAAAAAGATCCTGACGACTGCATAATATTCGAGAGCAACTAGGATATCAAAATGGGATATAGCTGTAGTGTGCCATCCTTTCTTGTACATGCTCAAAAGCGACGCAAGAATATGGTTCAAATCTCTCCCAAAGACTCCATTGCAAGCTTCGAAGACCTAAAATGAAAGTTAAAATCAACGTTCAGCCAGTAAAAACAACACAAGAAGAACCATGTCGCAACTCACAACATCAAACAAAAAAGATATTGTAGGCTCGAGGGCCTTCTTAAGCCGGTATATTGATGAAACGCAGCAGATGCCAGGACTCCCCGAGTCACAGAGAATATACACTGATGCAAGACTCGATCCCCCATCGAACACCTCAGTCAGGATCTTCCAGATACCTACGAAGCTCTTCTCGATAAAGCCTACAGTTGGTTGGATGTTAAAGATACAACATGTACCTTCGTATATAATGATCAACATATCAGTAAGCCAAAAAATAGAACCGATCTTTGCGAAGATAGGCATTGGAGAAGAGAATAAAGAGGTAGATTCGCTCCGTATCGAAGGAAACCTACCTTCAGAATCCTTGGGACATTAATAAAATCCCTGAAGGATAGCGGAAGCTCGTGTGACATAATGTACAAACATTGCTTCGAACAACTCAGTTCGGCCATCAAAGCACGCCTAATGCTTCCACGAGTACTCTTAGTTGGTTTTTCAGGAGAAAGATGTTGGCCTATTGGGGAAATCGACCTTGACTTCACCATCGGAAGACCACCAATGACATGAACGGAGACACTTGAGTTTGTTATAGTTCGGTCTTCTTCTTAGCATAACATCCTACTCGGAAGGGTAGCAATGAGAAAAATAGGAATAATAGTGTCAACTGTGCACCAACTCGTTAAGTTTCACCCAACCTAGGGATAGGGACACTCGTCTCAACATATGATTGTAACAAAGTAGTCATGACCATCAAGGAAATGATTGAGAGACCAGGGAATGTATCCTTGAACTGAAGAAAGACCCCAAGAAGAGAAAATATCCATTAATCTATTATTTCCAGAACAACAGGTCACTATTGGGTGCCAGATACCTTCGTAAATCAAAATGAAGCTTTGCAAGCTACTGGAAGCTAACATAGACATTTTTGCCTGGGAATACGGAAATATGACAGGGATCCTACGATCCTTAAATATTCATGGGCCATCCATCACCACAGAACACAGGCTCAACAAACATAAATACCTGAAGCCGATACACCAGAAGAAAAGAAACCTAGCTCCATAGAGGGATGCAGCAGCCTGTAAAGAAGTAGATGATCTACTCAAAGTAGTCATATTCCGTAAAGCTAAATACCCATCTTGGGTAGCAAACCCTGTCATGGTAAAAAGGAAGACGGAGGTTGGAAAATGTGCGTAGACTTCATCAATATCAACAAATCTTGTCCTAAGTGTGACGACCCGGAAATTTCCGATCAAATTTAAACTTTATCTTTATATGTTTCCGACACGATAAGCAAAGTCTGTTAGGTTGAGTCTCAAAATTTTTTTATTTGTTTCATATATTCATTTGACCTTCGACTATTCCCAACGATTCACGAACAACTATTTGTAAATAGATATGTGTGTATATATATAAATAATAATTAGAAGTATAATTTGAAATATTGAATGTTGTTGTTAAGAAATACGATATTATAATAATTATTATCCTTCGACTATTCCCAACGATTCACGAACAACTATTTGTAAATAGATATGTGTGTATATATATAAATAATAATTAGAAGTATAATTTGAAATATTGAATGTTGTTGTTAAGAAATACGATATTATAATAATTATTATTTAAAACATATCTATATATACATAAAAGTATATTAAAAATAAATATTAAATGATTGTAATACTCGTTTGATGTTCCGATTGATATTAGAGAAGTTTAATTCGAAATTATATGATTTTAAAATAAATGGTGATCCGAAAATGAGTTTTATAAATTTTAGGCTTATTAATAATATATTTAGAAGTTGTTTGTCAAATTTTAAAACTTTTTATATTTTACTTGGGGGATGAGAGTGAATAATTAATGTAATTTTTATTTAATAAATTAATGATCGAATTTTATACCATAATGACCAAAATAAATAAATATAGTTAATTTAAAATTTTGAGATTTTTCTGTGGACTTTTATCCGCCACTAATTACCAACAGAGTACGAAATCAAGTCCGTGAAAACTGTCAGTAGTATGAAAACAAGTAAACCTCACGAGAGTTAAATTATTAAAGTGAAGTACTGTGTTTAATTGAAATACTGTGGCTAATTTGTAGTTGAAGATTAGTCTAGTTATTGCTTTTCCAATTACCCGTACAAGATATATATATATATATATATATATATATATATATATATATATATATATATATATATATATATATATATATATATATATATATATAATTATTTAATTAAGAATCCGTCAAATTTGGGTTTTTGCTCGTTTAAAGTGAATTGAAGTGGGTCATTATAATAGCTAATGTTATATATGTATGTGACTTATATATGCATATAACATATCATAGTCACCACATTACAATCTCTATCTGTCTATTTTCTTCAATCAAACTCACCACACACCATCCGATGAATCACCACCTTTACAACAACCCTTGAAAGACCTTAGTGCTCCTACTTGGATCGATTATGAACCAAAACCAATATGATTAGGACAACCATGCTGCTGCTCATTCGGATTCAATTTACAACAAAACAAAAACTACCTTCTATCAAATAAATGACCTCCACAAACCAAACCGTAAACCTTGCTACTACTACTTATTCCTGTACAACTCCGATCACCATCACCATTACGTGCTCGATATAAACCCAATCGTCACTATCACCCTCAATCACCACTGCTACAGCTTACTATTTTCTTAATTTATTCTGTTGTTGTTACTTCTTTTTCGTGATACAACACCCATCACCACCCTTATCATATTCATCAAATGCTTGTAAGTATTCTTCTCATCTATGTGATAACCGTCATTCGAACCTAACTACTGCAACCTTCTATTTCTATTTGTTATCAAAACCAAAAACCACTTACTCTAGTTTCTAACATTCGATTGCTGCTACTTCTTTTCCTATTTGAACTGTTGGAACATATAGTTCCATAACTTCACAAACCACGTACGTACGCCACATCACATAGAGTTTTATCTCTATTTACTTTCCTCAAAGTGTCGGTCATAACCATCCCATGTATTCATTATCGGTCACCAAGCATTATCACTATAACCTGCAACTTTCTTGTTGCTAGAAGCACCTCCATTAAACCACGAAACTATGACGAGAGACTGCTGCTATCTCATACTTGTTTTGTTGTCATAAACCAATAACATCGAAACCCAAGAACTTTCTGTTTCGATCAGACTTAATTACCACCACCTAATATTCTTTTTCTTTTTTGTGTTCCCCACTAGAAGGACAGCGAATATGGAGGACAAAAGTTGGTCCCTTTCACGTGCCAAACCATGGCTTTATTATACATAAAATTAATATTGGATTTAAGTTTTCGAATTCAGGCTGAAGGCCTTTAAATTTCTGTGAACGGGCCAGTTTCTACATGGGCTAGTGAACCTATTCTTGTGGTTGGGCCGGATTAATAATAGATATCATAGGTGATGATAATTAGGGTTTAATGAGGATGATTACGATGGGCAGTTGATATCATATGATGTTTAATATCTATGATGATAATAATCATGATGATCATGATGATATCACGATAGTAGTAATATTATGACTTTATGTTGTTAATGAAATAAAATGAAGATAATGCGATTGGTATGATAACATGAAAACAATGATGATGATAATTGATGTCGTGAATCAAGATAATGATGATGATGATTATGTTCATGTTGTTGATAATAACAATGATAGGGAATGATAATTAGGATGATGATATATTATGTAGATGATAATTTATGATACGTAATATATAGTGATGAGGAAATTGAAATTAGGAGATGATGATGAAATAATGAAAGTGATGACGATTCGATGATGATTCTATGTTATTAACCGATGAATAATGGCAATACTAATTATGATCGAATGAAGAAATTAATGTTTAAGATGATGATTAAGTTGATGACGAGATAAGCTAATAATAATGAAGATAGATGATTATGATTATGTTAATATATCAATGATAATCGTAAATGGCAGGAAATTAGATGATGATGATTATGATTCGTTAATGATAGGTGAAATAACGATAATAATAAATATGGTTAAGGATGTTATCGGGTTAGCGGGACGTCGCGGGTTCAAACCTGGACTTGGGCATTTTTTAAGGGCTACTTCTTTGAGGTTCGTGAATCCGAGGTCAACCTTACAATTGTTCAGTGCCATCATATGCGTAATTACTACAAAATATCGTATTGTGAGTTTCATTTGCTCCCTTTTTAAATGCTTTTGTAATGTATATTTTTGGGACTGAGAATACATGCGCTGTTTTTATTAATGTTGACGAAATAGACACAAGTACTAAAAACTACATTCTATGGTTGGATTATCGAAATCGAATACCACCCCTTTAGCTTGGTAACCTAAGAATTAGGGAATAGTACCCCTAATTAACGCGAATCCTAAAGATAGATCTATGGGCCTAACAAACCCCATCCGAGGTACGGATGCTTTAGTACTTCGACTTATTATTATACAGACGAGAGGATTCTCTTTTGGGGATATTCTATATAGATCTTGTTAATGTCGGTTACCAGGTGTTCACCATATGAATGATTTTACCTTAATGCAGACGAGAGGATTCTGCTTGAGGATTATGTTATAAAATGAAAATCTTGTGGTCTATTAAAATTATAGAAATGATTGATTATGATAAACCTATGAACTCACCAACCTTTTGGTTGACACTTTAAAGCATGTTTATTCTCAGGTATTAAAGAAATATTCCGATGTGCATTAGCTCATTTTAAGGATATTACTTGGAGTTATTCATGGCATTTTTCGAAAGACGTTGCATTCGAGTCGTTGAGTTCATCAAGATTATTATTAAGTCAATTATAGTTGGAGGTATTATGAAATGGTATGCATGCTGTAAACTTTCGATGTAAAGAAAGTTTGTCTTTTAAAAACGAATGCAATGTTTGTAAAATGTATCATATAGAGGTCAAATACCTCGCAATGAAATCAATTATTATGTAACGTTTATAATCGATATGAACGGGGCATTTCACTAAGCATTGTTATCTCATACCGGAGATTGACTGGAAAATAGAATCCTTGAACGGATACAAGCTCAAATATTTCATAGATGACTACAAGGCTCTCATCAGATCTAAATGGAGAAAGAGGACGAAGACAAGACATCATTATTCACAAGTAAAGGAATCTCTGCTACCAAAAAATGCCCTTGAAACTAAAAAATGCAGGGGCAACATACCAAAGACTTGTAGATAAAGCTTTTATGAGCAGTTGGGAAGGAACCTAGAAGCTTACATTACCGATATGTTTATCAAGAGTTTCAAGGAAGAAGACCTTTTAAAAGACATCCAAGAAACCTTAGACACATTGCGATCAATCAACATGAAGCTCAACCCGAAGAAATGTTCCTTCGTGGTGGAGGAAGGAAAGTTCCTAGGTTATTACATCACCAAGAAAGGAATTCAAGCAAACCCGGAGAAAGTTGACAAGCTTAAACAACTCAAAGCTCCAAGCACTATGAAATAAATGCAAAGTCTCAACGGGAAGCTAGCTTCACTTAGTCGTTTTATCTCCAAAAGTGTAGAAAAACAACTACCCTTCTTCAAGGTACTAAAATGTTGCCTTGGCAAAAAGAGGATAGCGTGAACTGAAGATGCTGAGAAAGCTTTCGTGGAAATGAAAACACACATCACGAACCTCCCCACCCTGACATCACCAATATGAGGAGAATGTCTATACATTAACCTACCAACCTCGAAAGAATGCATAAGCGCAATCTTAGTAGCTCAAAGGGAATGGAGGCAAATCCCGATATATTTCGTTAGTAGAATTCTCCAGGGGGTAAAGCTAATTATCCAGAGCTTGAGAAGCTTACTCTGGCACTGGTACACAAAGCACGAAAATTATGAAGGTATTTCAAAGCTCACCCCATTGTTGTACTAACAAAGAAACCAATTTGAAAAGTGCTAATGAAGCTAGAAAAGTCAGGGCGGAGGCTAAATAGTCCATTGATCTAGGAGAATACAACATTGATTTCCATGTAAGACACTCCATTAAAGGGCAAGTATTAGCCAACTTTATAGTCGAAACAACGAGGGAAGATAATGGAAATGATACAACTTTTGCCAAAGTCATCGTACCGGCCATAGAGGAAGAAGAATGGAAATAGTATACCAACAGAGGTTCAAGCTCCGATAGATTAGGAGCAGGATTGATTTTGGTTAACCCCGAAGGAAAAGAGTTCACATACGCTCTTCGCTTCGAATTCAACTCAAAAAATAACGAAGCCGAATACGAAGCTTTGCTTGTAGGATTGAGAATGGAAAAGGAAATGAAGATACAGTATCTTCGAACCTTCGTTGACTCCCAGCTCATTGCTAATCAAGTGTTGGGAATTTTCGAAGCCAAACAGCTAACTATCCAACTCTACCTATCAAAAGTCAGGGAATTGATTGAACACTTCAAAAGTTTTGCCACCGTACACGTACGAAGAAGTCAAAATTAAAAGGTTGATGCCCTGAGTAAGCTATCCTCAATCACTTTCAAACACTTAGCAAAAGAAATCCTAGTCGAGTTACTAGAAAGAAGATCGATTAAAACCGAAGAAATTTACGATCTTGGGGTAGAAGAGGGTAACACATGGATAAAGCCATTAAGAGACTATTTGAAGTTTGGTATCTTACCCGAAGATAAGAAGGAAGCTAGAAAACTTCGAATCAAAGCATCCTCGTACAAACTGTTGAATGCGTTTTATATCGAAGGTCTTTTCTAACACCCTAGTTCCGATGCACAGGACCAACCCAAGCTTCAATCGTTATTCAAGAAATACACGAAGGAATATGTGGCTTCCACGCTGGACCAAGATCAGTAGTGACAAAGATCTTAAGGCTAGGATACTAATGGCCAACAATGCACCAAGATACAGTATTAGCCTTGCAAACTTGTGAATCTTGTCAAATTCATGCAAAAGTCCCTAAGCAATCAAAGCATGAGCTGATATTGCTACTCTCAGCATGGCCATTCGCCAAGTGGGGAATATATCTCGTAGGACCACTCGCCGAAGCTTCAGGGAGAATCATATTTCTAGTCGCAGCAATCGACTACTTTACGAAATGGCCAGAAGCAAAACCGCTAGCAGCAACAACATGTAAGCACATTGAACAATTTGTTTGGGAAAATATTGTGTGCAGATTTGGAATCCCACAAGAAATCATCTCCGATAATTGGAAACAGTTTTCCGAATGAGTGTTCCCAAGTTTCTCTATGAAAGGCTGAAAATAATAACAAACGTTTACCTTTCGTCTATCATCCCCAAGGTAACGGCCAAGTAGAAGTCCCTAATAGAGACATCATCAAAGGCCTCGAAAAGAAATTGGGGCGATGCCACCAATGATGGATAGATGAGCTTCTGCTAGTTTTATGGGCATATCGAACCACGCCGAAGCGAAGCAGCAGAGAAACTCCATATAGTTTAGTATATGGAACAAAAAGAGTCATCCAATCCGAGATACAAGTCTTGACTAACAGAACTATGAAGCTCGAAGAAAATGAGGAAAACCTTCGCATAAACCTCGATCTACTAGAAGTGAGAAATTAGGTGACTTTGATTCGAGAAGCCTCCTATAAGAAAGTCACTGAAAGGTACTAAAATAAACGAGTTAAACCTTACACCTTTAAATTTAGGGATATTGTCCTACGACACAATAACACAAATAAAGTAGAATACGAAGGAAAAGTGCGACCAAACCAGGAGGGACCGTATGTAATCTCCGAAACATTTGGGAATGGATCATACAAGCTAGAGACAACACGGGCAAACAAATCCCTTGCATATGGAAGGAGTTAACCTCCGAAGAGTTTATTATTTAACCCTTTCATTATGTCCGGTAGAGGAAAACTGTGGTGAGCAGTTTGAAGTCTATACACTTCCTATGTTGAATTTTATGCAACTCCTACTATCTTTTATGACAAAACACTTGCCCTAATCAAAAAGACTACAACTTGTAAATAAAAAATGGTTTCCTACGATAAGAGGAACACCAAAATATTTACAATTCAACGAAGGATTCCTAAGGGAATGCCTAAAACACTTGTAAATAAAAATTGGTTTCCTACAATAAAAAGAACACTAAAATATTTACAATTCAATGAAGGATTCTTAAGGGAATGCCTAAACCACTAGTAAATAAAAAATAGTTTCCTACGATAACAGGAACACCAAAATACTTACAATTTAATGAAGGATTCCTAAGGGAATGCCTAAAACACTTGTAAATAGAAAAATCGTTTCCTACGATAAAAGGAACACCAAAATATTTACAATTCAACGAAGGATTCCTAAGAGAATGCCTAAAACACTTGTAAATAAAAAGTGGTTTCCTACGATAAAAGGAACACCAAAATACTTACAATTCAACGAAGGATACCTAAGGGAATGCCTAAAACACTTGTAAAATAAAAAAATGGTTTCCTATGATAAAAGGAACATCAAGATATTTACAATTCAGCAAAGGATTCCCAAGGGAATGCCTAAGAAACTTGAATTTAGTCTCCTACAATAAAAGGAACACCAAGTTATTTACAAATCAACAAGGATTCCTAAGGAAATTCCTAAGTATCATACAAATAAAAGCTAGATTCCTACTCGAAAGGAATACCAACACACTTATAAGCCAACAAAAATAACCTGCATATAATGAACCCCTATCCAAAGAAGGATAATAAAAGGAGCAAGTAAAACTCCATGAATAACAAAGAATAAATAAGGGTAACAATAGTGTTATCAAATTATTACAGTACCGCGATAAAGCAGTACTATTTAGCATAAAAACACAAATATTACACAATGTCAATTGTTCAAAGGTTCGCATGCCACACTACCAATTTTTTGTCAGGGCAACAGAGACCACAAACCACTTAAATCATCAAAGAAGGGCATATAACACATCAAAAGATCAGCAAAAGACTGCCGGTTCTAAGGTTGGTTACTACCTTTCTCAGTAAGAAGTCTAAGCAGCTCAGCAGGTTTAGCTTCAGTACGAGCAGCCACCATTGCAACATAGTAAAACTCAGCATCGGTAAGTTTAGCACACGCATCATCCATAAGCGCAGATCCCTTATCTGTATACTCTAGATAGTCTTCCAACTAAACATTGCCTTGATTTTCCAACTCCTCCAAAAGGTTGGACCGTTCATCCTGCCTCGCTGCCAACACCACCTCGACAAGATATTGAATAAATTCCGTGCTACACAAAAGCTGTATACAAACATGGGGAATTAAATGGGAAACAACATGAGCATACTTAGTGTTTAAGTCCGTAAAATACAAATGAAGTGTAGAACTGTCTGCCTCAAGCTCGTTCGCTCCTTTCCTTTGAGTCTCAGCCTCATCAACCACATCTTTAACCTTTTAACGGACGAAAACATTCTCACTCTCCAGGATAACCAAATTTATCACCATCAAGCTTTTGCCTCTCCTGTAACCTACATATCTCTTCTTTCACTGACTTGACCTCTTGCTCCCTAGAAGGGGCCATCAACACCTGATGTTGCAACTGCTTCACTAATTCATCACTTGAAGAATTTACCCGCTTCAATATGGCAACCTCCTCTTCCAATTTCATCAAATCTCGTTCATGTTTCTTCAAACGAGATAGCACTACATGGTCCAAAAGCACAAATTTATAACATCGAACAGCATAAGCATCAACAAACCTCTAGGTATCAGAAAATGAAGCTTCAAACTCTTGAGAAACAAGACCATAAATAAGATCATAACAAACAGAAGAAGAAGGGATAGAAGCAAAGGCACCTACAAAAAAAGAAAACAATCCAATATTCAAAACAAGAATAAAAAAATAGGTAAAAGTAAAAGAATCATACCCAAATGAACGTTGTCACCGAATCCTTCAAAAGGAAGAGAATCATCAACATCCTCATAGTTACCAGAAAGCTTGGTGCTTTTCGCAGAAGAAGCGGGAGCTAACTCTTTCTTCTTCTTCACGCTATTACGTCGTTTCAAAGCTCTCACTGGAATACTGTCACAGACCTGAGATACACGCGGCTCGACATCAACATCAATAGGCTCATGCTCAGAAGATACTTTCGCTTCACTTTGAATCTTTGGAGCACTCCCCTCCGCTTTCAGCTCTCTTATCTTACTCTCAACCTCTTTCACCCTACATTCAACCTCCAAAAAGCCCGAACACGATGGTGAACCAACATCCTTGAATATAGTTGCAGCTCGGGAAATAATAGTTATATCCTTAACACCCAACGATTTAATAGCATTACTCAAAGCCATATATGAAAAGATTCAACAAGATATATTTTAGAGTCACAAAGATGGAATATAAAACTATTACCTTAAGAAAACAAAAACTACCCTTCTCCCCAAACAACAACACAAGATTCTCTTTGCCATGCTCCCATGCTAGAGACATCACTGGAGACATCCCAAAATTAAACAACATTGAATCAGGGAAGCTAGAAGTAATGATAGGATGACGACATATCCTATCAAAAAGAGGGTCACTCTTTGAAGCTTCAGGAACATGATCACTATACGCTTTGGGAAGAATGACCCTCTTCACATCAACAACGTTAGGATAAACAGATGGATATAATAGAGACTCCTTAACAAATACAAAAGATCCCTTCTAGTTTCGAACGTCGGGGACTTGTGGAGAAAAACGCGTAGGAGTCTCCACAAGAATTCCCCTTTTCTTTTCCGCTTGGCCACCATATCCCAATCATCAACATCACCAGTTTGAAAGAAACAGTGAAACAGATCAACGAATGGCTTACCACCACAAGTTTTACACATAACCTCAAAGGCCATGATATTCTTAGTGGCTAAAGGATGCAAAATCGAAACATGCACCTTAAAATGATCTAATACGCTCAAGTGAAAATATGAAATTGAGATTCTAAGATTACACTCAGTAAACGCTTGAGTATACATACCTCGGTCGGAAACTCTAAAATCTTTTTTCCCTTCTCTTGCAAAATCATATGCTTTCCAGATAATCCTACGGTTCCATCAAAGTAGAATATTGCTTAGAGGTCAAAGTGCTAGCGTGGACACTAATACATAATTTCACCATAAATCGTAAAGAGAAAGAAGAAGTAATACCTTAATAGACGACTGAAGCGTATGTGGAATCGATCGAAAAAAAGGAGAGGAGATTAAGAGCGAAAAGGAAAAATTGTGAAAAACCCAAAAAATCCCTTATTTACTCCTGTGCAGGAGAAGTCCCATCATGTTTGGATTTCAAACACCCCTTGGTAACCTCACCCTGAAATTACATGTTTACCCTTTGTATATTAACTAAGTGAAGGACAAAATATTGAGGACAAAAGGGGAATTACACAATAAAGATGCTATAATGATGAATCAGGCCCATCTAATCAAACACCTAACTCAAAGAATAGAGTTTAATTTCGCGAAGCTTGAAAATTCTAAACGCTTCATAAATTTAAACTTGGGGCTTGGTAGTGTACCCCATCTCCGGAACAAATACGAAGATATCTTCACGAAGATAACGATTTACAAAGGTATCACATTTACTAAGACCGAAGGCACAAGACCAAGTCACGATATTTCCTAGCTAGGACGAAGGTATGTTATAGGTAGGAAAACACCTTCTACATTTACCACCCACAATATCAAAGAAGAAGCTAACAGCTTTTGCTTTCTTAGCTCAGTACACAAAAGTAGAAAGTCAACTATAACTTTCTTGGATTGACTTGGTAATCGGATATAGAGCATGGGAAGCTAAGAGGAAACCCTAATCCTCCTCTATAAAAAAAGGAGCCATGATCCCTGTAAACATCCCGGTCTCAACTCACACTCAATTAATCATATTCAAGTCATACACTTTTGAACCTTCGTATATTGGTGGCATAAAGTAGGAAACCTTCCTACTATCTTTGGGGAATCACCAACAAGCATATTTCACCATCTCACTCACCTAATTTCTAATCTACCGTGGTTAGATCATCCATACCTTATCCCAATAATAAGTTATACCGGAAAGTGCATAAACAACCAATGTGATAGGTCAGATCATGATGAGAATCGAAGATACAAGTGTTAGAATGAGATTTGAGTGAACAGTAAACAGATTCGATATTAGAGAAATTCGATTACAATGAAATTCCATAGCTCCTTAAACTCTGTTACAATACAATGGCTATGTTTTAGGATCACTTTGGTTCTATATATAGCCCTCCTTTATAGAACCTTCTATTTAGCTTATTTCACATTAACACTTGTCTAACTTTGGGGTCCTGATAACTCCTAAATTATACAGAATTTTGATAACATTTTAAGGAGTTATCTTAGTATTTTAAAGTCATTTTGATACTAAAACACACTAAAAATGGATAAAATGGGAAAAAAGTGTTTCTAATGATTTTGTTGAAGTTATATATCAAACAGGAAAACAACGGTAAAAAAACTGCAGAAATTGAGATGACGCCGCCGGCATGGTCTTTTGAAGCCGCCAGCTTGGTGACAAAGATCCAGAAAGTTCCAGAACTTTGCAGGAAAATGCCAGAATCATTGAAGCAGCCGACTTCCCAATAAAGCCGTCGACTTAAATCTGTTTCGTGTACTTAAAGCTCAAGAAAAAGCTAAAAAAGAAAACGAAATCAAAAAGATTGCAGATCAATGAAGCTGCCGGCTTGACCTAAGACGGTTACGCGTTATTCAACTTGATGACTACGTTAAACTTTCGAAAGGAGTAACTGACCAAGTGAAGCCGTCGGCTTCCCACTAAAGCCACCGAATTTGAAAACTATAAATAGAGGCCTTCTGGTTCAGTTTTATATGTGTACTTTTTCGTTTTGCCTTTAGGATTTTCACCAAAACACGAAAACTCTTAGATTAGGGTTTATTTCAAGTTGTAATCAAAGTTATCAAGTTATTAATAAAGTTCTCTTTTCATCTACCTTTTTAAGGTACATAACTTTATCCATTTACTTTTATTTATTGCACTTTCTTTAATTTTTCTGTATCTGTTCATCTACCACTATGAACTAAACGTTCATAGTGGTTGCGTGGACGAAAACAACGTTGTCTGGGAATCAGATGAAGTCGCCGGCTTCACCAGTCCAAGCCGCCGGCTTGACTGGAACAAAGTCGCCGGCTTCGTTCTCCAATCCGTATAGTTTCTGGTTTTTCAGATCGTATAAACTGAGTTTCTGTGATGATGTTTAAACTGTTTTGAGTCTGCTATGTTTTAATATGCTTGTTTGTCATGCTTAATGATTAAATGTTAGATTTTAGGATTGATTTGTGATGACCAAGAAATTTTCGACCAAATTTAAACTTAACCTTTATATGATTTCGACAAATAAGCAAAGTCTGTAATGTGAGTCTCAAAAACTTTGGAATTATATTCATGTAATTAATTAACCATTGACTATTTTCGACGATTCACGAACCTATAATCGTAAATAGAAATGTTTATATATATATATATATATATATATATATATATATATATATATATATATATATATATATATAACTATATATATGTAAATAATTATATTATAAATTAAAATAGATTAATAAACTATTTTGTCATTAGATATTATTATTTCCTTTATAAATAATAATCATCAATTGTATCAGCATTAATAATATTATTGTTGTCATTATTATTATTATAACTAGTAGAAAAATTATAATGTTAGTTATTATGATTTATATTAGATATTACTATTAAAAATTTAATACTCATTATTATATAATATATTACATAGTTACAATACATAATATGTAAAAACTAATATATTAAATATAATTGTTATAATAGGCTGTTATTATTGTTAATATTAAAAATCAAACTAGTGTTATTAATGTTGTTATCTATAGATATGAAATTTGATATACATATATATAAATTGTTGTAGTATTATTATCATTAATATTGTTATGATTATTATAATTAATATTAGTATTATTAAGAATATTAGTAAGATAAACCTTATAGTTATTATTATCACTTTATCACTGTCAATAATAATAACCATATTATTATTATTAGTATATAAAGAGTATTATTATTAAATAAGACTAATATATATGACAGATACATAAATAATAACTGATATATATATATATATATATATATATATATATATATATATATATATATATATATATATATATATATATATATATATATATATATATAGACAGATACATATTTATATATAAAAAAATCGTATATACAGATATACATACAGAAAAATACATATTCTGTTTCAGGTCACTCTCCTTCTGTTTAAATTACATAATTAACTGGAGTATATGTCGACTTCCAATCAGAAAATCCCAAAATCTGTTGCACGTATCTATCTGTAATCTCTCTTTTCTTCTTCTGATTGATACTTGTGTACTTCTTATCTGTAATATTGTTATACGTTGATATTTGGCTCATTGTAATCCAATTCCAAATCAAATCATAATACAACAACAATCTAATTTCATTACACTCTATAAAGTTGTTGATTGTTGTAAAAATAAAACAGAAAATATCGAAGAGCCACCATCACCGAACCATCGCCACTCCCTCTCTTATACTTTCTTAAACTCACCTTAATAAACATCACCACCTTTACTACCTGGAGTGATCACCAAGTAAACCGTCACCTTTTACATCTCTACTTACCTTTTGTTCCTTTTCTTGTTCGAGTTCAATCACCACCACAACCGACACCACCAACTGCGGACTTAAACCATCTTCATCTCTCTCTTTTCTTCCTGGTTGAATCAATAACCACACCCATATGACCACTGGAATAACACAAACCCATCAAGCCAAACATCACCTGTAACTATTTTACTTCGATTATTTTATGCTATTTTTAATTCATGCTAATCGAAAACACTTTGATGTACTGCTGCAGCTTATCATCTAAGTGCTTTTAATATTGTTTTAGACCACCAAAGCCAAAACCATACGAATTAGTACTACTATTTTTTTTTCGTGAACAAACAGACTCACACCTCTTTTATACTAATTTTTTTCCTTCAACGATATTGCTATGCTGTTCCTATTATCGAACAACAACCCACTACAAACCCACTTGTGTTCCTATATCCTACTAAATCAAGAGTAAATGAGGGTGACATTGATTTAATAGTAATAAAATGATTAATGCTCCACTTATCTCTTCTTTATGTTTCCTTGATTCCTGACTGAACCCCACAATTCTTATCGATTATTTTTATCTTCAAATATCTAAGACCGTTGATCAATTGCTGGGTTCCACATAATTGATAAAGTTTCGATGAGAATGGAAGCATATAATGCTAAGTCACGTGGCATTTGATTTACATATAGTAAAGTCTAACTTATGAGATCCACTAGTACTAGTCACTATCTTCATGTTCCCTCATCACAAACTTTTCTAAGAAGGTGTCTTTTAATACCTTTAAATTTCTAAACGAATAGTTTTTTTATGCTGTTGGACCGAACGAAATTGGTAGTAATACAATAAGCCTGAAATGATGATAATGGATTCCGTAATATGATGATACATAGATGATAGTTTATGAGGCTTATGGGATAATTTTATGAGGTTAACTGAGAAGATAAGAAAGACGATGATAACGTATAGAATAACGATTTTGATGATAAGGTAATGGCTTGATTATGATCGTGGCATGATCAATTGATGATAACAATGAAAAACACGATAATATTGTTGTTGTGCTGCTGCTATGATCAGGAAAACCTAGAATAGAAAAAGAAAGTCATTTGATACATATTGATTTAGTGAAATTGGACCATAAACCTTTTTTAAGTAAGTTGGGCCGAATGTGTTTCTCTGTTGGGCTTCGGATTTTTGTATGGGCCGTGGCCAACTTTCATTTTATGTTGGGCCAATTACGTTGTGCCAAAATGGTTTAATAAGATTAGTATTCAAATGATATTGGAAAAAACGAAATGGAAGAGTGGTTTGATGTGGTGCTGGGTTATCGAGAGGTCGTGGGTTCGATCCTAGGATATGGCATTTAATTTTTGGCTTGTTTGGAAGGTAGTCTATTATTATTATTATTATTATTATTATTATTATTATTATTATTATTATTATTATTATTATTATTATTATTATTATTATTATTATTATTATTATTATTATTATTATTATTATTATTATTACTATACTAATATAAATATTACACTTACTATCATTATTATAATCATTAAAATGAATATTAGAATTATCATTTCTATCATTATTATTATTAAAACCATTATAAGTATTATCATTTTTTTTAGTAACCAAACTATTTTTATTAAAATTATCAATTTCATTATTACTATTATTATCAATATTATTATCGATATAAGTATTATTATTTTTAGAATCATAATTATTATTATTATTATCATTATTAAGTATATTTACTAATATACTAATTATAAAATAATACAACTTTTTATTTATTATTATTAATATTATTTTATCAAATGATTTTTAGCTATACAACACTATAGTTAATACATATAACATATCTATACTAACGTTTTATATTAAATATTAATTATTTTGTTAATGAACATAAAATAGAAATATTTAAATTACTTATTGATAAAACATAAAAATTATTAAAATAACATTTATATCACTAATAATATGTAAATTTAAGTACTCGATTACAAGTATATGTGTTAATATATATAATTGATATAGTTTCGTCAATTCGAGGCTAACCCTGCACTTGTTCAATATCGTCATATGTATTTTTACTACAAAATACAGTATTGTGAGTTTCATTTGCCTTTTTACCCTTTATATTTTTGGGCTGAGAATACGTGCGCAATTTTTATAAATGTTTTACGAAATAGACACAAGTAATTGAAACTACATTATATGGGTGAATGATCGAAGCCGAATATGCCCCTTTTGCTTGGTAACCTAAGAATTAGTAAACCAATCTACTAATTGACGCGAATCCTAAAGATAGATCTATTGGGCCTAACGAACCCCATCCAAAGTACCGGATGCTTTAGTACTTTGATGTTGTTTTTATCATGTCCGAAAGATTTCCCGGAATGATAGGGGATATTCTTATATGCATCTTGTTAATGTCGGTTACCAGGTGTTCACCATATGAATGATTATTTTTGTCTCTATGCATGGGACGTATATTTATGAGAACTGAAAATGAAATTCTTGTGGTCTATTAAAATGATGGAAATGATTATTTATGTTAAACTAATGAACTCACCAACCTTTTTGTTGACACTTTAAAGCATGTTTATTCTCAGATATGAAAGAAATCTTCCGCTGTGCATTTGCTCATTTTAGAGATATTACTTGGAGTCGTTCATGACATATTTTAAAAGACGTTGCATTCGAGTCATTGAGTTCATCGAGATTATTATTAAATTAATTATAGTTGGATATATTATGAAATGGTATGCATGCCGTCAACTTTCGATGTAATGAAAGTTTGTCTTTTAAAAACGAATGCAATGTTTGTAAAATTGTATCATATAGAGGTCAAGTACCTCGCGATGTAACCAAATGTAATGTATTCATCCTGATGGATTAGGATGGGTCACGACATGTGGTATCAGAGTGGTGGTCTTAGCGAACCAGGTCTTGCATTAGTGTGTCTAACTGATAGTTGCTTAGATGCATTAGTGAGTCTGGACTTCGACCGTGTCTGCATGTCAAAAGTTTTGCTTATCATTTCGTGTCGAAAATTACATGCTAATCATTCTTAGTCTAGACATATCTTACTGCATTGATTGCATGAATAGTGTATAGAAGAAATTCATATCTTATCGTATCTGCTAATTTATATCTTAGCGTATTTGTTACTGCTACCTTTGCCTGACACCTTTCGAAACTTTCTCCGTAATCTACAAAATCTTTTGCTCTATATATATATAGATATTCTATGTAATTAGAATACCATCCAATAGCCGGAAATCATTTCCTATCAAAAAATCCTTTACTCAATCGTATGAAATGGAATTCGCCACTAGTTCAAGTTCTTCGGAATCCGACAGCTATTCCGACATGGACGTTCACCTAAGATTCGGAAGCAGTGTCACCAGAATGAATTAACCAATCAGCCATCCCCAAATCATCTGATGGGTTCGTAGTTGACTTAATCAATGGAGACGTGAAGAAGGCGATCCTTTCCGACAATCGAATTCACCTCTTGACGAAGAACCTGAAGCATTTACCGGCTAACCCATTCGAAACACCATTTCCACACTCATTTCCAGAGTATCTCACCACGATTATATTCTATCTAAAATTCTAAACCTTATTCATCCACTCGTTCCGACCAACAATCATCCGGAGTAATGGAAAAAGTCAATGAGATTCGTGCTCGAGTAATCAATTTGGAGATTATGGTGCAAAATTTACCAGCTTCAACAACATCACCGGCACCAACGGTACCATCAGTAACAGCACCAGTACCATCAATAATCCATGCCTCAACATCTCATTCTATACCTCGATTATAATCATCGTTCTACATATCGTTCTACATCAATTATCTTCGTTCTTCATGGCGATTATGTAATCTCTAATGTTTTAGAGATTATATATTCTTGTTCTAATGGTAAATCAAATGAGTTTAATATCATATTGACTCATTAAATCCATGATTACATCTGAAGAAAATATATATGTATATATGTTTTCATAAAGATTGTAATTAAAAATTCTTTTGTACAAACTGTTAATGATGAAAATATTTTAACGGGTAGGTAATACCCGAGGAATATTTAAGATTTCACATTAATAAGTACACTGTACATTCTTTCAAATCTAATTCAACAGTCATTTACTATCCTACTTACAACCACTGATATAAGTATCCGTTCACCGCAGAATAACCTTTTTCATTCAATTTCATATTTGGATTTTGATCTATCAGAATTCAACAAGTGACATAATGAAGAAAACATTGGACAAAAATAAAATTGGTTAGAAACAAACAAATTAACTATGAGAAATTTGTTAAGAATCCACGCTAACAAAATCCTAGCTAACTGTTAATTCCTTATTAAAAATTATTATCGCAATTTATTTATCGCAATTTATATTCTCGCAATTTTATTTATCGTTATTTAATTTCTGTTATTTATTTTACGCACTTTATTTATCGCCATTTAAATACTGTTATTTACGCATTTTAAATATCGGGACACTTATACAATGTTTTGACATATCATATCGACACATCTATATATATTATTTGGAATAACCATAGACATTCTATATGCATTAATGATCGAGTTCTCTATACAGGGTTGAGGTTGATTCTTAAATAATATATATACTTTGAGTTGTGATCGAGTCTGAGACATGTACACGGGTCACGATACGTGTTAATTAATTCAAATATTATATATTAAACTATATATATGAATTATTGGACTGTTAACTGTGGACTATCGACTGTGGACTAATAACATTGGACAATTAAAATGAATTAAAATATTGAGTATAATATATGAAACTAAACATTTCTTCAAGTTTGCCACTTGATTTCATCTTAAACCTCATTTGTATCTTGACGATTACAATCCGCGTTCAAACCTTTCATGATTCTTGAAAACACTTCAATCGATAGGATGAATCAACCGCATCTCATCTACGGAAGAAAAGATTGATGCATATAGTTATGCAGCTGAAATCCTCTTGGAACCTGAGTAAACCTTTAACACATATTTGTACTAACTCCTTTGACGTTGTTAATACCGAAAATAACTTTGCAATTCTTTTTCAAAGTAGACAATTTTGTCACAGCTTCAGCAAGTCAACTTCAAGTTTTCATTCGAATAAACCTTATTATAAAAGATTATCCCTTCATCATTGATACCGGAGAACCATTTACATTCCACCACATTAGCAGTAACTTACCAGTAACATTATTGATCTTTGACTTTCCAAAAAATCATTATATTCATCGAAACCCTATCATATACTCATCCACATCTTATAACGAGAATTGCCATATCAATTACCGAGAATCAGCAATCAGTATTTCAAATCTCGCAGCGTTTCTACATCAATAGTTATATATATATATATATATATATATATATATATATATATATATATATATATATATATATATATATATATATATATATATATATATATATATATATAACATTTATCTCTTAGAATTATTATAAATGATTCGAGTGAAGTGTGATTTAATTTCAAGTTCTGTATTGCTTGAGGACAAGCAACGTTCAAGTATGGGGATATTTGATAGTGCTCTAAATGAACATATATTTAGGCATAATATCCTTCTAATATGTAAAGCTTTTAGTTACTATTGTTCTATTTTTATGTAATAATTGTTTAAATAAATAAGTGCGAAGACAAAAGAAGAAAATGACGATTTGAAGACGCAAATGACCAAAAAGCTCAAATGTACAAGATACAATTCAAGTGGTTCAATTTAATGATGAGAAACGTCTAAAAATTATAAGAGTGCAAGCCGCGAAACACAAAGTACAAGATATCTACGCGTACGAAAGGACGTTCGAAAATCCGGAACCGAGACATAAACCGAGCATCAACGCACGAGTCAACGGTCCTAAAATTACGAGTCAACTATGCACAAGAATATAATATAATACATATATAATTAATTTAAATTATATATATTATATATATTTAATAAAAATGTCGACAAGCTAGAAAACAAAAAATATGTGAGCTGGATCTGACGGCCATGCGATCGCATGGGAAATAGGCATAAAACCCATGCGAGTGCATGAGCCCATGCGATTGCATGCGATTTGACTAAAACCCCATGCACTCGCATGAGCATCAGAATCAGGAATTATGCCTATAAATACCAGGCTTCTGCTCGCCTAATGAAGCACCCTTTTTCCAAACTCTTTCTCTCATTTTATATTTATATTTATATTTTATAATTATAATTTTAATTTTAATTTAAGTTAATAATAATAAGGTTATTGTAAGAATGTTTTACGGGTTTTAAGTCGGAACTCTGCCCGTGTAAAGCTACGCAATTAATCACCACTGTAAGCTATGTTCTTCCTTTTTAATTTAATGTCTCGTAACTAAGTTATTATTATGCTTATTTGAGCCGAAGTAATCGTGATGTTAGACTAAATATTAAGACGGGGTTATTGGATTTTGCACCATAATTAAGGTTTGGACAAAAGACCGACACTTGTGGACATTGGACTATTGACTATTAATAGATAGGGGGTATTGTCTAATCGAATGACAACTCATTAGAATCTGTCGAACCTATCTTCAAATTAGTTAATCTAATAATTATTAAAATGATTATGCATGTTCTATTTAGTGACGTTTATACGACATCTTTTACGATCATTTAATTAATTATTCGGGTTGGGTAATTGATTATTCATTCTGATCAAGTGGGTAAATTAATATTCATATCTCATTAAAACAGGGGTGGATTACATACAAGGATAATTGGTGTAATTGTTAACAAGGTAATAAAACCTTGGATTACACGCAGTCGATAACCTGGTGTAATCATTAAACAAAGTATTAAAACCTTGTTACAGTTCAAATCCCTAATTAGTTGGAATATTTGACTTCGAGAATAAGGTTAATTTGACGAGCATTTTATAATTATGACCGATGGACTATTATGGACAAAAACCAGATAGGTATCAAATAAACCAGGACAAAAGACAATTAACCCGGGTAACAATTAATTAAAATCAAAACGTCAAACATCATGATTACAGAAGTTTAAATAAGCATAATACTTTTATTTCATATTTCATTGTACCTTTATTTACTTTCATTTTAATTACTGCAATTTACTTTATCGCAATTTAAATTCTGTCATTTATATTATCGTCATTTATCTTTACGCTTATTTAAAATCGACAAACCGGTCATTAAACGGTAAAACTCCCTTTTTATAATAATAATAATAATACTACTATATTACTAATATATATATATATATATATATATATATATATATATATATATATATATATATATATATATATATATATATTTATATTTATATTTATACAAATATATTTGTTTAAAAATATAGTGTACGCAATAAGCCGTCTCCCTGTGGAACGAACCGGACTTACTAAAAACTACACTACTCTACAATTAGGTACACTGCCTATAAGTGTTGTAGCAAGGTTTAGGTATATTCTATTTAATAAATAAATAATAAAACTTGTGAAATTTGTATCGTATTTCGTATTAAAAATAATAGTATTTCGTACCCTTCGCTTTAACATCAAGTTTTTGGCGCCGCTGCCGGGGACTCGGCGAAACGCTATATTTTTACGCTATATTTTAGTAAAACTATATTTTTGTAAAAATATATTATTTCTTATTTCATAAAAATATTTTGTATTTATAATAAGTGTTAAAAATAATAAAAATAAAAAAAAAATAAAAAAAAAAAAAAATATTTTTAAGATTTCGTTTAAAATATATAAAATTAAAAAGTATTTTTATTTTATTTTTAGTTTTTTTTAAATATAAGTTTGTTTTTATTATTTTGTAAAAACATAAAAAAAAAATAAGTAAAAGTAATCAGGCCCAACTGTAGCAGCCCATCAGCTGCCCTGGATCCACAACCCATGCGATCGCATGGCCCAGAAGAGTTAAAACCATGCGGCCGCATGGCTCTGTCTGACACGCCTGAAACCTTGCTGGTACTAATTAGGGTTAGTATAATTTAATTATTATTATTATTAAATCCTAATTACGGTTAATTATTATATTAATTAGTTTTAGTTTTATTTATTTTGTATTTTTATAAAAATAAGTAATTTTATTATTTTTATATCTTTTTATAAATTGTATATTTTAATCGTTTATTTCGTATTTTGTATATTTATCGTTCGTAACTAGTTTTAAACTTAGTATATTGCCATAGTAGCTCTAGATTTTTAGGCTATGCCGTAAAATCCCTTATGTGCTTTTTCTTTAGATTAAGATTTAGATGCTTTATAGTATTGCGACGCCGTTTTAAAATTTTAGTGCCTTTTTTTAAGTTATTGCCGTTTTGGATATAGAATTACTTTTAAGCTTTAATACCTTTAGACGTAAGTTTTAATTCTTAGTTTTTAGATTTTTGAGTTTCGACGCTTTTCTTTTTTATTTTTGTTTTTCAACCTTTTATTTTTCGACGCTTAATTTTTCGACCTTTTATTTTTTGACGTTTTTCGACGCGCTCTTTTTCTTTTTTATTTCTCGACGCTCTAGTTTTTAGGACATAGAATTTTCTATTTCTTCTCTAAAATTTCAAAACAAAAAATTATTTTAAGTGGTTAAATTGATAGACATCCAAATTTTCTGGTTCGTAGTAATAGTTAGATTTGTTAGTGGCGAGTTGTGGGCTTCCGATTTAAAGGGTCCTGGCTACCTGCTGCATCTATTGGCTATTCGAAACGTGGGCAAAATCAGAAAAGTCTATTAATTTGATAACTTAGATAATTTTTGTCTTTTATAACTAATAGGATATTCTGTGAATGCACCAAGCAAAACGTTCACCACCTTTCATACGTTCACCACCTATAACTCGATCAAGACATCTAGCCAATATTGCCGCCGTTAATTTCTCTTTAGAATCGTCATCTAGTCGAACAAGTACTCCAACTCAAATTTCCGATAATCCATCTTTTGAACCCGATTTCACAATTGAGAACCCGGAGGATATTCAAGGACAATTCCAAGATCCTGAACCACTAATCATTCCTCCTGAACTACAAACCATTAAATCAGAATCCTCCAGTGATTCGTATTCAACAAATTCAATTATGAAAGTAACTGAACCTCTAAGTATGGAAGATCGAATGAGAGCCACACGCACGGGCCAAGGTCACACCATTATTAAACCAGACATCAATGCGCCAGATTATGAAATTAAAGGACAAATCCTACACATGGTAACTAATCAATGCCAATATAGTGTTACGCCAAAAGAAGATCCAAACTAACATCTTCGAACCTTTAATAGGATCTGTACTCTATTCAAAATCAGAGAAGCTGAGGATGAACAGATCTATCTCATGTTATTTCCCTGGACTTTAAAGGGAGAAGCCAAAGATTGGTTAGAATCGTTACCTGAAGGGGCGATTGATACATGGGATGTTTTAGTTGAGAAATTTCTTGAAAGATTCTTTCCGGCATCTAAAGCCGTAAGATTTCAAGGAGAAATTGTTACGTTCGCGCAAAAGCCAAATGAAACATTATATGAGGCGTGGACAAGATTCGGAAAGTTGTTGAGAGGATGTCCTCAGCACGGTTTAGACACTTATCAAATAGTACAAATAATCTACCAAGGTGTCGACGTTGCTACACGAAAAGACATCGACATAGCAGCTGGTGGTTCCATTATGAAGAAAACCGCAACCGAAGCTCACAAAATTATTGATAACACAGCCTCCCACTCGCATGAGTGGCACCAGAAAAAAGATATATTTCGATCATCTAAAGCGGCTGGAGCCGATTCTAGCCATGACTTTGATTCTGTTTCCACAAAAATAGATGCTTTCGAGAGACGAATGGAAAAGATGAATAAAGATATTCACGCAATACGAATCAGTTGTGAGCAATGCGGTGGACCACACTTAACGGAAGATTGTAACATTGAACAAACGATGGAACAACGTGAGAATGTTTCCTACATGAACCAAAGGCCGGGAAATAATTATCAAAATAATTATCAATCGCCAAGGCCAAACTTCAATCGAAATCAAAACATTCTTTACAATCCAAATGGACCCAACAATAACTCGTACAACTAACAAGGTTCGAATAACCAACCAACTCAAAACAACACTTTCAATCAACAAAGACCTAGCTTGTATAAACCACCACAACAAACCGAAGAGAAAAAGCCAAATCTAGAAGAAATGATGGCAAGGCTAATGGAATCTCAAACACAATTTATTACATCTCAAACCCAAACAAATGAGAGGTTTGATCAGTCATTAAGAACTCAACAAGCTTCCATTTTGAATCTAGAAAAACACGTAGGTACTCTTACTAGCATGATGAGTGAGAGGGAACAAGGAAAGCTACCGAGTAATACTGAAGTAAATCCTCAAAATGAGAATGTTAATATGGTGTCAACAAATTCTGAAAAACCATCATCAGAAGATGGGAAGATTTTAGATGTGAGTAACAATGAAGAAATTACAACTCCACCACCACCCGAGTTTGTAAAGCCAGTGGTGGCACCATACAGACCACCCATCCTGTTTCCAAGAAAAGGAGTTGAGTATGAGCAAGTGATAGGTAATAAAGTTTGTGATACCTCTGGAAAGAAGAAGAAGAATAAGAAAGTGCAAGAAACAAAAACCGTAAAAGTAAACCCGGTGAAGACAGTTCAACCAAAACCTCCACCCAGGTTGGGTGATCCTGGTGAATTTATTGTTCCTTATCTACTTAGTGATTGTGTCATGTATGATGCACTAGCAGATTTAGGTGCGAGTGTGAGTGTTATGTCTCTTTCATTATATAAGAGATTAGGAGTAGGTGAGTTAAGTCCAACGGAAATGAGTGTTCGACTCTTTGATCAAACCATTAAGCACCCAGTTGGAATTGCTGATGACCTACCCGTTCAAGTGGGTAATTTAACCTTTTTAGTCGAATTTATTATCATTGACATAGAAGAGGACCCAAACATTCCTCTAATTTTAGGTCGACCATTCTTAGCATCTACCGGGGCATTATTTGATGTAAGAGAGGGTATAATGACACTTAGTAATAATGAAAAATCGATCACCTTTGTGAGTAGAAAGTCTAAATCTCCACTAACCAAAACCGTTGAACCAACAAAAACGATTGGTAAGAAGCATATTGTTTTACCAACTCCAACGGTAGTGCTTAACAATAATAAAACGCCTAAGTGTGGGGAAGATGAAGTAACACCTAATGATGACCTGATAACAAAGAACCCCGTTGTTGATACGAAATTAAATGACACCGTTATTAATAGTTCAATGAAGAAGCTTATTAAACGGATTCGCGATGCCAGAACCAAGGGGAACTTTAAGTAATGTAACCGGTTAGTATCCAATCTATCGCCTAAATAAAAGGCAAAACTAGTTGAATTTGTGGATATTACACAGGAATCCGACCAATGGCTTAAATCAAAAGTCACAGATATGCAAGTTGATTATGGTCCAAGAGAAATTGACGATGAAGTTAATCACAATTTTGACACCACTGCTACCTAAGTGTGGGGAGATTCAAATGTTCTAAAGAGAAAACGTTGTCTAGAGTTAGTTGTTCTGTTCTCGTGTAGTTTCGAGAATAGAATCCGATTGGTCTTTTCCACTAGCAGACACTAAAGAACTAGTTTTCTCCCCCCATTCTGAATTTTTGTTTTGTAGGTTTTGTATGAAATTAATATGCATTTTTAAATTTAAGTTTTGTGTGAAGTTAAAAAACAAAAATTACTTTATTTCATTAAGTTTAAAAAATGATTTCTAAAATTCATCGTAAGTTGAAGACTAGGTCATGGAACCAAAATTGCTTTATCCGAGGGCGGGGCGAAAAATTTTGTTATCATTATTTTTAATATTATTGATTTAAAGTATACAAAAAAAAATAAAATAAAATAAAAAAACCCAAAAATCTTTGCTTTTAAAACAATCGCTTTAAAAACGACATATTTTAAATTTTATCGAGGGACGGACTAGGTAAAGATACTGAAACTACCTAAAGTAAAAGGAAACAAAATTTAAAAAAAAAATTATTCATTTAAATTGTTTTAATAAATAAAGGTTTTTATAAATATATATATATATATATATATATATATATATATATATATATATATATATATATATATATATATATAGATTATATATATATGTTTGTAGTTTATCTTATGTACAAAACAGGGTAAAACAAGCGCATTTTCAAATACTGACATTAAAGTTCAGCAAAAGCTATTAATTTTGACGATAAGACGCAAAACATATGTGAAATTACAACAAAAGGAATGAACGATGAGGCGCGCCATCTATCATTCGACGACCTTAGTAATTACAAACTGGGTATTTTTAATCACTTTTCTACACTATTCACCCTCATGAATTTATAATTATAGTCTGATTTCATGCAAATGAGGGCATTGCATGATCTCAAGTGTGGGGAAGGGTTATAAATTCTCTCAGGCTTACACTTAGTTTAATTGCCAAATTTTGTGAAAATTTGAAAAAATTTCAACTAAATGATTTCAAAATCATATTTACACATATTTATGAACGATAAACTAGGTGTTAATGCCGAAATTATTGTTACCTCGGAGAGAACATAAATAGAGAAACAACCCAAAACGCTTGAATTCATTTAAAATGGAATAGAGGAGAATAAAAAGGCAAAGAAAAAAATAAAAAATAAATAAAAGCTAAGTGTGGGAAGAATTTACCAAGTTATTTAAAACACATATCACATATGTTTGTACAAGATTATTACAGGTACTTTTGTTTTGGACGATTTTAATCAGTTTTACCTAATTTACTGTAATATATTTGAAAGAAAGATGGATCTGCACGATGAATCAATTTCATCATTAAAAGGAAGTAAAGTCTTCCGAAAAAGACACGCGCTTCTTGATTTAGGTCAGGAAGTTTTCGTCCAGACCAGCTGTAGGTTGACGAAAAATCTAGAAAAGTCATCTCTAAAATCAGCAGAAAATCCACGAACCTCAGCATCAAACAGGGTCGCCAAGTGGTCAGACTTATCCTAACCATGAGAGGATCTGTCTCGTAAAATGGGGAGGGCGCCGTGCAAATTAGCTTGATAAGACTAATGAATCAGACCCCCAGAAAGGATAATCTCTTTAAAGATCAAAAAATCAGCTTTTAAGCCCGATATTACTCAATCCTTGAGATTGACCTTAAAGATTGAGAATTACAAACTCATGGAATTCGATGATATCTAAACTCGAGCTTGAACTAGAAAATATTTTGATCAAAAATAAAACCGATTTGTTTTCTGAAAACCTATTTTCAATACGTTCATTAACATTGAACGTAAAATCCTAGGAATTCATCAGAATTCATTAGGTCACCTGAACCAAATCGGGTGTCAACCGTAAGAACGGTGGTTGCATAGCATGGTCGAAGATAGGACCTTGTGCCAGACCAAAAAACTATAGGGTGATCTTTACTATTGCTCCTACAAACAATAGTAATTGCATCCGACACGTTTTTGACCATAATTATCTGCATGTCACGGGACATTGCCTTAACAGTTGCTTGTTCATCGCTTTCCTTTACAACCGGACGGTAGTTTACCGAAAGGTAATATACAGAGCAAGTATACTGGACGTGTGCTTTCGTAATACAAGTTTAGCAAGTTGGTGACACAAAACCGCAAGTTTTGAGCTAAAATTTTAAAATATGAAACCCACACAACCCACAAAAATATTTTGCAAACACCGGTGAAGGGTTATTCTGGAAAACTTATCTAGGGTAAAAGCTAGAATGAATTTTTAGAAGATCAAATGTTTTCATAAAGATCCAATTTCCTTAAGGATCTAAATTTTATAAGTCATGTAGGACTGTAAACCACATCGTTGCTATCATTGTTTATCCCGCCGTATCAAAATCACTGATGGATAAAGTGTGAGAATAAAAAAATGATTCGAGTGAAGTGTGATTTAATTTCAAGTTCTTTATTGTTTGAGGACAAGCAACGTTTAAGTATGGGGATATTTGATAGTGCTCTAAATGAACATATATTTAGGCACAATATCCTTCCAATATGTAAAGCTTTTAGTTACTAATGTTCTATTTTTATGTAATAATTGTTTAAATAAATAAGTGCGAAGACAAAAGAAGAAAACGACGATTTGAAGACGCAAATGACCAAAGCTCAAATGTACAAGATATAATTCAAGTGGTTCAATTTAATGATGAGAAACGTCTAAAAATTACAAGAGTGCAAGCCGCGGAACACAAAGTACAAGATATCTACGCGTACGAAAGGACGTTCGAAAATCCGGAACCGAGACATAAACCGAGCATCAACGCGCGAGTCAACGGTCCTAAAATTACGAGTCAACTATGCATAAGAATATAATATAATATATATATAATTAATATAAATTATATAAATTATATATATTTAATAAATATGTCGACAAGCTAGAAAACAAAAAATATGTGAGCTGGATCTGACAGCCATGCGATCGCATGGGAAATAGGCATAAAACCCATGCGAGTGCATGAGCCCATGCGAGTGCATGAGATTTGCACTAAAACCCCATGCACTCACATGAGCATCAGAATCAGGAATTATTCCTATAAATACCAGGCTTCTGATCGCCGAATGAAGCATCCTTTTTCTAAAATCTTTCTCTCATTTTATATTTATATTTATATTTTATAATTATAATTATAATTTTAATTTAAGTTAATAATAATAAGGTTATTGTAAGAATATTTTACGGGTTTTAAGTCGGAACTCTGCCCGTGTAACGCTACGCAATTAATCACCACTATAAGCTATGTTCTTCCTTTTTAATTTAATGTCTCGTAACTAAGTTATTATTATGATTATTTGAGCCGAAGTAATCGTGATGTTAGACTAAATATTAAGACGGGGTTATTGGATTTTGTACCATAATTAAGGTTTGGACAAAAGACCGACACTTGTGGACATTGGACTATTGACTATTAATAGATAGGTGGTATTGTCTAATCGAATGACAACTCATTAGAATCTGTCGAACCTATCTTCAAATTAGTTAATCTAATAATTATTAAAATGATTATGCATGTTCTATTTAGCGACGTTTATACGACATCTTTTACGATCATTTAATTAATTATTCGGGTTGGGTAATTGATTATTCATTCTAATCAAGTGGTGTGACGACCCGGAAATTTCCGACCAAATTTAAACCTAACTTTTATATGTTTCCGACACGATAAGCAGAATTTGTAATGTTGAATCTCAAAAAGTTTGGAACTACATTCATGTAATCAATTACCCTTTGAACGTGTTCGACGATTCACGAACAATTATGTGTATATAGATATGTATATATAATATATAATAACTGAAAACATTAACAAAGTATTTGATATATATGATACTTTACATGAACGTATTTGTTTCGATATATTTATCAACAGAATTAAGAGATAATATCAAATGATTGAATTATCAGATACATTATGATATGATTACGGGCCAATGTTATGAGGTCCACTGTGATTTAAGAAATCTATTCTTTTTGACAATATTCGGAAAATGGTAAAGTGATCTATAAGTAAGAACGTGGAGTGTAAATAACTTAGGTGTTGGATATCGACAAGTTAAGTAACTCGACATTTTTCATTAATATGATTTCATACGTTTATTAAACCTTTGGACTTTATCCCATGCTTCACCAACAGACTGTAATTTAAAAACTTGAAACCTATTATGAATATATATAATTCTACTTTTCTAAAATGTTTTATGATATAACGATTTAAATTAATATTAAATATATTTATACGCGTATTATACGTACATAGTTTTATACTTTTACTATACTTTAACTTTACCTTTACTTTACTTTTACTTTACTTTAACTTTAATAATTCATACTTTAATAATTCACTTTAATAATTCATACTTTAATAATTCACTTTAATAATTCATACTTTAATAATTCACTTTAATAATTCATACTTTAATAATTCACTTTAATAATTCATACTTTAATAATTCACTTTAATAATTCATACTTTAATAATTCACTTTAATAATTCAAAAATCTATTATAAATAGAATTCAATAGGTTTCATTATTTCATAGAAACTTGAAAATATATTTCTCTAAACTCTCTCAATCGAATTACATATATATATTTACTTAGTATTATTTCAAGATATTATTAGTATACATAAAACACTACGACAGAGTTATATTCAGACGATTTCAAAATAAGTTTTCAAACGGGATAGAGCTAAGAAAATTATGGGTTATAGCTATGGAGGTTATGGGTATTGTTCAAGGGTATTGCTCGTGAGGTCAACCTAACGTTTATCATTTTCGTTGCGTCTACGTACTTTCCTGCAATATTGAATCACAATATTGATACGTGAGCATTCATATCTTATCTTTTATATATTAATAGTGTATCCCTGACTAGTGCTCGAGTATATATGATTATGCATGTTTGTATGCTTAGTTTCGTCGTTAAATAGTTTATGATAAATCACAAATTTGATACATATGCTACTGAGATAAGGTATATGATATGCATGTCGTTGAAAAGCTAAAGAAAAATTAATAACTTTTCATTTAGAAATCGTGTGGGTTCAATGAACGGATTAAAAGATATGGTCAAATGAATTATTATTAATTTTAATATTTATTACTAAAAATTAATATTTTTATTGAAACTATCATTTTATTATTTTTATCATTATTATTATTATCAATATTATTTAATCAAATAAATATGCATATAAAGATATTTTTACCACACGTAATATAATTATATTAATAATACATACTACTATATTGTTATGATATTAAGTGAATTTTATAAATTTTATTACTTGAGATATATAAAAGTATATTTTTATCATATATGAATTTAAATATAAATTTTTATTTATTAATAAATGACTTGTATTATTTAGTATAATAAGATCTGATAAATATATTTAAATATATAAAACGACTATATATAAGTTATATAATAAACATGTATAGATTTTGGAAGTCATTTTGGGTCAAGTTGACTTTTGTTGACTTTTGCATGTCGGTCTCGAGCATTAGGATTGTGATACACTACGACTTGACCTAAATTGTTAGACAGATATTGACCAACATATAAATATATATACTTAATATAGGTTCGTGAATCCGAGACAAACCCTGCACTTGTTCAGTGCCGTCATATACATAATTGCTACGAAATACAGTATTTTGAGTTTCATTTGATCCCTTTTTAATTGCTTTTGCAATATATATTTTTGGGCTGAGAATACATGCGCTGTTTTATAAATGTTTTACGAAATAGACACAAGTACTAAAACTAATTTTACGTGGGTTTAAACCAGAAATATACCCTTAGCTTGGTAACATTAAGCTACTTGTCTATGTACGGTAGGCGCGAATCCTAAAGATAGATCTATTGGGCCTGACAAACCCCATCCTGACTATGGGATGCTTTAGTACTTCGAGGTTATATTAAACACACCTGATCTGGTGTACTTCAGAGGGTAAAACATGAGCGTTAAGGCTTGTTACCGGGTGCCTACAACTTATAGAATACTTTTATACACTTGCGAGTGTACATATATTTATAAACAGAAATCTTGTGGTCTATTACTATTACGGAAATGATTGATTATGATAAACTAATGAACTCACCAACCTTTTGGTTGACACTTTAAAGCATGTTTATTCTCAGGTAATAAAGAAATCTTCCGCTGTGCATTAGCTCATTTTAAGGATATTATTTGGAGTCATTCATGACATACTTTGAAAGACGTTGCATTCGAGTCGTTGAGTTCATCAAGATTAATATTAAGTCAATTATAGTTGGATGTAATATGAAATGGTATGCATGCCGTCAATTTTAGATGTAAAGAAAGTTTGTCTTTTAAAAACGAATGCAATGTTTGTAAAACGTATCATATAGAGGTCAAATACCTCGCGATGTAATCAACTATTGTGAATCGTTTATAATGTATATGAACGGGTCCTTTCAGTTGGTATCAGAGCGGTGGTCTTAGCGAACCAGGTCTTGCATTAGTGTGTCTAACTGATAGTTGTTAAGATGCATTAGTGAGTCTGGACTTCGACCGTGTCTGCATGTCAAAAGTTTTGCTTATCATTTTTAGTCGGAAATCATCTACTTACCATCCTTAGGAAATTACCTGCTTATTATTCTTAAGTCTAGACGCATTTTCCTACATTTATTGCATAATAATGTATAAACGAATTCTTATCTTAGCATATCTGTTACTGTGAACTTTGATTGACACTCCGTAATTTATGGGATTTTGGTATTATATATACATATGTAAATTATGTATTGAAGAATACCAAATCTAAATTCTACAATCTATTTCATACCAAAAATTCTTTCCCTGATCATACAAGATGGATCCCTCAACCAGTTCGAGTTCCTCGGATTCTGACAGCTATGCCGATATGGATTTTCACATGAGCTCCGAAAGCAGCGTGACCGGAATGGATCAACCAATTAGCCATCATCTATTTTGGATGAATTGGGGATGGGTTCGTAATCTACTTAACCATTGGAGACAAGAAGAAGGTGATCCCTTTCATCCACCACATTGCCCTCTTGGCAATGAACCTGAAGCACTTACCGGCGAACCTGTCCGAAACACCATTTTCTCTCTCATTTCCAGAGTATCTCGTCATGATTATATACTACACCAAATTCTAGATCTTACCTATCCACTCGTCTGAACCTACAATCACCCCGGTGTAATAGAAGAAGTCAACGAGCTTCGCGCTCGGGTAGTGGCTTTGGAGAATATGGTGCAAAGGTTACAAACACCAGCAGCAGCACCAGCAGCATAACCAGTACCACCATCAACAACATCAACAGTACCATTACCACCACCAACAACAACCGCATCGCAAACCTCAACTTCACAATCTGTCCCACGAGCATCGACGTCATACGCCATGTAGATACCAAGGAATACCACAACGATGAAGTATTGATTCATAACTTCATTAGAGAAACATTCTACGACGATTATGTAATTTCTAAAGTTTAGAAATTATCTATCCTAGCCTTAACAATAAATCAAATGAGTTTAATTTAATATTAACTCATTAAATCTATATTACATCTGAAGAAATATACACATATATATTTCCATAAAGACTGTAATAAAATTCTTTTGTATAAAATATTAATTGTGAATTTTTTTAACGGGTAGGTAATACCCGAGAGATATATAAATTCACAATTAATATGTTACATTCTTCGAATCTGATTCAGCAAATCATCCATTATACTCCCTACTTTCACAACAATATACATTCTTTTATAGAAATCAAAACAACCATACTCATTCAAAATCTAATTACATATTCTGATTTTGAAATCTCAGAATTCGATTCAAGATATAACTGAAATCATCACTCTTAGATTTCTACATCTTTCAAAACTATACTTTGACTTCAAAACTGTCCTAGAACCTCATTTCTATTCATGGAACTCACAAAAATATTTGTATCATTCAAAATCTTAGAACATCATATGTATATTAACAATTACAATATGTGTTCAAACACTTCGAAATTCTTAAAGACATACGAGATGATGATCCAACCACACATTACCCACTGTCATGCACCTGAAAAGCTCTCGAAACAAAAGTTATAGTTTAACACGTATCCGTGTCAGATCCTTTGATATTTATTACCAAATATAATGTTTCAATCTCTTTCCAAAATAGACAGTTTTGTCATAGCTTCAACAAATCACCTTCATTTGTTTATACGAATAAACCTTATTATAACAATTACCCCTTCATCATTGTTACCGGGAACCTTTCATATCTCGCCACATTAGCAGTAAACTTATCAACAACTTCATTAACCTTCGACTTAAGCCTCTCCGAAAAGCCACTATACTTATTCATTAAAACTCCATCATGTACTCACCTACATCCTGCAACAATAATTGTCACACCAACTACTGGGAATTAGCAATCAGTATTTTGAATTTCGCAACAATTTAACGTCAAAAGTTATATGTATACATATAACGTCTATCTCCTAGACTTACATACTTCGAATGTGAATTTTCTGAAAAACATCCCAAACTATGAACTAGTTCTCCGAAATTGTAAAAATGCTGATGAAGCAGCAAAAACTGTAAACGACTTTAACAGTCAAAAGTTTGATGATAAAGAATAGTATGGTGGTAAATCTGAGAAAAAGAGAAGGTTTGAAAATGGAAAACGGATTGAGCAGACCATGAAGGAGGCTGTG
This sequence comes from Rutidosis leptorrhynchoides, assembly GCF_046630445.1. Taxonomy (NCBI): domain Eukaryota; kingdom Viridiplantae; phylum Streptophyta; class Magnoliopsida; order Asterales; family Asteraceae; genus Rutidosis; species Rutidosis leptorrhynchoides. Next base: position 428,248,123 of record NC_092334.1, on the reverse strand, counting down.
GACAAATCATAAAGACTAAACCTGCCTTCAAAGGATCCAAATGATTCAGTGTCTACTGAAATCGTTAGCAAACACCTTACTTCTTATTCTAAACCTTCACAGACAAATCTTCTTCATCATCCATCTATGTTAAGAATTCTAAGATATCGTCGTATCTTTTATTATAAATATCTTCGATATTCCTGAAGATATTTTCACAACTATTCTTATCCGAAATCTTCTATCTATTCACAATATCTGCATTACAACATAAAAAGAAACTGTGTTAGTTTCTAAATTTCGAAGAAAAAAAATTCGAATTTAAAATAGGAATGTTTTTGAAGTAGTGTTGGGAACTGAAGCATGAGTTAGTATAATATAATGACACTTGATCAATATGATTATATTACAGTAAGTCATAATGAGTTTCTAATGGAACGTGATGATTCACAGAACATACCGTCATCATGTACTATTTACACGACTCTTACATTCTACCCAATTTCCAAACATATTAAGAACATATCATCTTGATAGCTCTATATTTTCGGATATTCTGGTAATTTGCCAAATCAAGATCGTGCCATTACGATTTTCTTCTTGGAACATTAACTATGTTCATCCAAAAATTCATATCTACAAATTCTGGACCATTATCCGCTTGACTTAAGGTCGGGAAGAGAAAACGAAAGCATGAAGCTCCGAAATATAATGGAGAATATAAAGCCCGATAACAACCCCGAAATTACAAACCTAGTATATCAATGCGTATAGCAATATAAAGACACGGGAGAATGAAAAACACAATAACCCCAAGGTAATGGTAGAAGAAAATAACTTCCTCCGGTGGTAGATGAAAAAGAAGAATGACAGATATGAAAGTTAAGAGTATATCAAGAATCAATACTGGATGAAGCATATTAATGAATGCTTTAAAGTATGAATTGGGGAGAAAGACTAGAAGGTGTGAGCTGTGGAAATAAAGAAACGAAGGGGGTGGATTTATAGTAAAATATTAGACAGAGAAATCGAGACAGATTATCGCATTTAATCAAATAAGATCCTGATTTCCTTAATCGTCCAAGAACCAAATCTTATTGCAAAGATTTTCTTTAAATTCCATGAATTCCAGAAATCAATCATAACTACGTCATCGGTTAAAACGAATATACGTTTACTCATTTCACTCTCTTGCGATAGCTTCACTTATACTCTTCGCGTAATCAAATCGTTTTATCTATATTACTCAATGATGATAAAACTCTATTTATAAACTCATATTCGTCATGAAAACATTTTTAAAGTTAGCCATGACGACCTCGATCAAATTTCGGGACGAAATTTCTTTAACGGGTAGGTACTGTGACGACCCGAAAATTTCCGACCAAATTTAAACCTAACTTTTATATGTTTCCGACACGATAAGTAGAATTTGTAATGTTGAATCTCAAAAAGTTTGGAACTACATTCATGTAATCAATTACCCTTTGAACGTGTTCGACGATTCACGAACAATTATGTGTATATAGATATGTATATATAATATATAATAACTGAAAACATTAACAAAGTATTTGATATATATGATACTTTACATGAACGTATTTGTTTCGATATATTTATCAACAGAATTAAGAGATAATATCAAATGATTGAATTATCAGATACATTATGATATGATTACGGGCCAATGTTATGAGGTCCACTGTGATTTAAGAAATCTATTCTTTTTGACAATATTTGGAAAATGGTAAAGTGATCTATAAGTAAGAACGTGGAGTGTAAATAACTTAGGTGTTGGATATCGACAAGTTAAGTAACTCGACATTTTTCATTAAGATGATTTCATACGTTTATTAAACCTTTGGACTTTATCCCATGCTTCACCAACAGACTGTAATTTAAAAACTTGAAACCTATTATGAATATATATAATTCTACTTTTCTAAAATGTTTTATGATATAACGATTTAAATTAATATTAAATATATTTATACGCGTATTATACGTACATAGTTTTATACTTTTACTATACTTTAACTTTACATTTACTTTACTTTTACTTTACTTTAACTTTAATAATTCATACTTTAATAATTCACTTTAATAATTCATACTTTAATAATTCACTTTAATAATTCATACTTTAATAATTCATACTTTAATAATTCACTTTAATAATTCATACTTTAATAATTCACTTTAATAATTCATACTTTAATAATTCACTTTAATAATTCAAAAATCTATTATAAATAGAATTCAATAGGTTTCATTATTTCATAGAAACTTGAAAATATATTTCTCTAAACTCTCTCAATCGAATTACATATATATATTTACTTAGTATTATTTCAAGATATTATTAGTATACATAAAATACTACGACAGAGTTATATTCAGACGATTTCAAAATAAGTTTTCAAACGGGATAGAGCTAAGGAAATTATGGGTTATAGCTATGGAGGTTATGGGTATTGTTCAAGGGTATTGCTCGTGAGGTCAACCTAACGTTTATCATTTCCGTTGCGTCTACGTACTTTCCTGCAATATTGAATCACCATATTGATACATGAGCATTCATATCTTATCTTTTATATATTAATAGTGTATCCCTGACTAGTGCTCGAGTATATATGATTATGCATGTTTGTATGCTTAGTTTCATCGTTAAATAGTTTATGATAAATCACAAATTTGATACATATGCTACTGAGATAAGGTATATGATATGCATGTCGTTGAAAAGCTAAAGAAAAATTAATAACTTTTCATTTAGAAATCGTGTGGGTTCAATGAACGGATTAAAAGATATGGTCAAATGAATTATTATTAATTTTAATAATTATTACTAAAAATTAATATTTTTATTGAAACTATCATTTTATTATTTTTATCATTATTATTATTATCAATATTATTTAATCAAATAAATATGCGTATAAAGATATTTTTACCACACGTAATATAATTATATTAATAATACATACTACTATATTTTTATGATATTAAGTGAATTTTATAAATTTTATTACTTGAGATATATAAAAGTATATTTTTATCATATATGAATTTAAATATAAATTTTTATTTATTAATAAATGACTTGTATTATTTAGTATAATAAGATCTGATAAATATATTTAAATATATAAAACGACTATATATAAGTTATATAATAAACATGTATAGATTTTGGAAGTCATTTTGGGTCAAGTTGACTTTTGTTGACTTTTGCATGTCGGTCTCGAGCATTAGGATTGTGATACACTACGACTTGACCTAAATTGTTAGACAGATATTGACCAACATATAAATATATATACTTAATATAGGTTCGTGAATCCGAGACAAACCCTGCACTTGTTCAGTGCCGTCATATACATAATTGCTACGAAATACAGTATTGTGAGTTTCATTTGCTCCCTTTTTAATTGCTTTTGCAATATATATTTTTGGGCTGAGAATACATGCGCTGTTTTATAAATGTTTTACGAAATAGACACAAGTACTAAAACTAATTTTACGTGGGTTTAAACCAGAAATATACCCTTAGCTTGGTAACATTAAGCTACTTGTCTATGTACGGTAGGCGCGAATCCTAAAGATAGATCTATTGGGCCTGACAAACCCCATCCTGACTATGGGATGCTTTAGTACTTCGAGGTTATATTAAACACACCTGATCTGGTGTACTTCAGAGGGTAAAACATGAGCATTAAGGCTTGTTACCGGGTGCCTACAACTTATAGAATACTTTTATACACTTGCGAGTGTACATATATTTATAAATAGAAATCTTGTGGTCTATTACTATTACGGAAATGATTGATTATGATAAACTAATGAACTCACCAACCTTTTGGTTGACACTTTAAAGCATGTTTATTCTCAGGTATTAAAGAAATCTTTCGCTATGCATTAGCTCATTTTAAGGATATTATTTGGAGTCATTCATGACATACTTTGAAAGACATTGCATTCGAGTCGTTGAGTTCATCAAGATTAATATTAAGTCAATTATAGTTGGATGTAATATGAAATGGTATGCATGCCGTCAATTTTAGATGTAAAGAAAGTTTGTCTTTTAAAAACGAATGCAATGTTTGTAAAACGTATCATATAGAGGTCAAATACCTCGCGATGTAATCAACTATTGTGAATCGTTTATAATGTATATGAACGGGTCCTTTTAAGTGGGTAAATTAATATTCATATCTCATTAAAACAGGGGTGGATTACATACAAGGATAATTGGTGTAATTGTTAACAAAGTGATAAAACCTTGGATTACACGCAGTCGATAACCTGGTGTAATCATTAAACAAAGTATTAAAACCTTGTTACATTTTGAATCCCTAATTAGTTGGAATATTTAACTTCGGGAATAAGGTTAATTTGACGAGCATTTTATAATTATGACCGATGGACTATTATGGACAAAAACCAGATAGGTATCAAATAAACCAGAACAAAAGACAATTAACCCGGGTAACAATTAATTAAAATCAAAACATCAAACATCATGATTACGGAAGTTTAAATAAGCATAATACTTTTATTTCATATTTCATTGTACCTTTATTTACTGTCATTTTAATTACTGCAATTTACTTTATCGCAATTTAAATTCTGTCATTTATATTATCGTCATTTATCTTTACGCTTATTTAAAATCGATAAACCGGTCATTAAACAGTAAAACCCCCTTTTTATAATAATAATACTACTATATTACTAATATATATATATATATATATATATATATATATATATATATATATATATATATATATTTATATATATTTATATAAATATATATATTTATATAAATATAATTGTTTAAAAATATAGTGTACGCAATAAGCCGTCTCCCTGTGGAACGAATCGGACTTACTAAAAACTACACTACTCTACGATTAGGTACACTGCCTATAAGTGTTGTAGCAAGGTTTAGGTATATTCCATTCAATAAATAAATAATAAAACTTGTGAAATTTGTATCGTATTTCTTATTAAAAATAATAGTATTTCGTACCCCTTCGCTTTAACATCAATTATATTACAGTAAGTTACGCTGAGTTTCTAATGAAACATGATGATTCACATACTATACCATCATCATGTGCCATGTTACATGACTCTTACATTCTATCTAATACGTAAACATATCAAGGACATAATTTCTTGATAGTTCTATCTTTCCTCTTATATTCTGGTAATTTGACAAATCAAGATCGTGCAATGACGATTTCCTTCTTAGAACATTAGCCATGTTCATTCGAAACTCCATACCCACGAATTCTGGACCGTTACTCGCTTTACTAGAGATCGAGAAGATAATAAAAAGGCAAAGAGCTCCATAATATAAGAGAAAATATAAAGCTCAATAACAACACGGTGGTTACAAACCGTGGATATTAATATGAATAGCAATATAAAGACACGGTAGAATTAAGAATAGTATCACCCCAAGGTAATAGTAGAAGTAAACAGATTTTTCTGGTAGAATATTGAAAAGAAGGATGACATAAATGATAATTAGAAAAATATCAAGGATTAGAAATGGATTAAGCATTTTCACAATCTTTTGGATGTATGAATTAAGAAAGAAAGTATAGGAATGGTGAGAATAATGGAACGGAAGAGTTTAATTTATAAAGGAAAAATCAGACGTAACAACCGAGACAGATGACCGCATTTAATTAAAGAGATCCTAAATCCCTTAAATCCCGAAGAATCAGATCTTATAGATTTCGAAGATTTTCTTTAATTCCTTGAATTCAACAGTGACTACGTCAATAGTTAAGACGAATCTTTATTTACTCATTTCACTCTTTTGTGATAGCTTCATTCGTACTCTTCGAATAATCGAATTGTTTTATCCATATTACTCAATGATGATAAACTCTATTCATCAACTCATATTCGTCATGAAAACATTTTTATTGTTAGCCATGACCACCTCACTCAAATTTCGGGACGAAATTTCTTTAAAGGGTAGGTACTGTGATGACCCGGAAATTTTCGACCAAATTTAAACTTAACCTTTATATGATTTCGACAAATAAGCAAAGTCTATAATGTGAGTCTCAAAAACTTTGGAATTATATTCATGTAATTAATTAACAATTGACTATTTCCGACGATTCACGAACCTATAATCGTAAATAGAAATATTTATATATATATAACTATATATGTAAATAATTATATTATAAATTAAAATAGATTAATAAACTGTTTTGTCATTAGATATTATTATTTTCTTTATCAATAATAATCATCAATTGTATCAGCATTAAATATATTATTGTTGTCATTATTATTATTATAACTAGTAGAAAAATTATAATGTTAGTTATTATGATTTATATTAGATATTACTATTAAAAATTTAATACTCATTATTATATAATATATTACATAGTTACAATACATAATATGTAAAAACTAATATATTAAATATAATTGTTATAATAGGCTGTTATTACTGTTAATATTAAAAATCAAACTAGTGTTATTAATGTTGTTATCTATAGATATGAAATTTGATATACATATATATAAATTGTTGTAGTATTATTATCATTAATATTGTTATCATTATTATAATTAATATTAGTATTATTAATAATATTAGTAAGATAAACCTTATAGTTATTATTATCACTTTATCACTGTCAATAATAATAACCATATTATTATTGTTAGTATATAAAGAGTATTATTATTAAATAAGACTAATATATATGACAGATACATAAATAATAACTGATATATATATATATATATATATATATATATATATATATATATATAAACCTAAAATACAGACATATTTATATAATTTCATAAACATATACATATTTATATATAAAAAATTGTATATGCATATATACATACAAAAAAATACATATTCTGTTTCAGGTCACTCTCCTTCTATTTAAATTACGTAATTAACTGGAGTATATGTCGACTTCCAATCAGAAAATCCCAAAATCTGTTGCACGTATCTATCTGTAATCTCTCTTTTCTTCTTCTGATTGATACCTGTGTACTTCTTGTATGTAATATTGTTATACGTCGATATCTGGCTAGCTGTAATCCAATTCCAAATCAAATCATAATACAGCAACAATCTAATTTCATTACACTCTATAAAGTTGTTGATTGTTGTAAAAATAAAATATAAAATATCGAAGAGCCACCATCACCGAACCATCGCCACTCCCTCTCTTATATTTTCTTGAACTCACCTTAATAAACATCACCACCTTTGCTACCTGGAGTAATCACCAAGTAAACCGTCACATTTTACATCTCTACTTACCTTTTGTTCCTTTTCTTGTTCGAGTTCAATCACCACCACAACCGACACCACCAACTGCAGACTTAAACCATCTTCATCTCTCTCTTTTCTTCCTGGTTGAATCAATAACCACACCCATACGACCACTGGAATAACACAAACCCATCAAGCCAAACTATTTTACTTCGATTATTTTATGTTGTTTTCAATTCATGCTAATCGAAAACACTTTGATGTACTGCTGCAGCTTGTCATCTAAGTGCTTTTAATATTGTTTTAGACCACCAAAGCCAAAACCATACGAATTACTACTACTATTTTTTTTCGTGAATAAACAGACTCACACCTCTTTTATACTAATTTTTTTTTCCTTCAACGATATTGCTATGCTGTTCCTATTATCGAACAACAACCCACTACAAACCCACTTGTGTTCTTATATCCTATTAAATCAAGAGTAAATGAGGGTGACGTTGAATTAATAGTAATGAAATGATTAATGCTCCACTTATCTCTTCTTTATGTTTCCTTGATTCCTGACTGAACCCCACAATTCTTATCGTTTATTTTTATCTTCAAATATCTAAGACCGTTGATAATTTGTTGGGTTCCACATAATTGATAAAGTTTCGATGAGAATGGAAGCATATAATGCTAAGTCACGTGGCATTTGATTTACATATAGTAAAGTCTAACTTATGAGATCCACTAGTACTAGTCACTATCTTCATGTTCCCTCATCACAAACTTTTCTAAGAAGGTGTCTTTTAATACCTTTAAATTTCTAAACGAATAGTTTTTTATGCTGTTGGACCGAACGGAATTGGTAGTAATACAATAAGCCTGAAATGATGATAATGGATTCCGTAATATGATGATACATAGATGATAGTTTATGAGGTTTATGGGATAATTTTATGAGGGTAACTGAGAAGATAAGAAAGACGATGATAACGTATAGAATAACGATTTTGATGATAAGGTAATGGCTTGATTATGATCGTGGCATGATCAATTGATGGTAACAATGAAAAAAACGATAATATTGTTGTTGTGCTGCTGCTTTGATCAGGAAAACCTAGAATAGAAAAAGGAAGTCGTTTGATACATATTGATTTAGTGAAATTGGACCATAAACCTTGTTTTAAGTAAGTTGGGCCGAATGTGTTCCTCTGTTGGGCTTCGGATTTTCGTATGGGCCGTGGCCAACTTTCATTTTATGTTGGGCCAATTATGTTGTGCCAAAATGGTTTAATAAGATTAATATTCAAATGATATTGGAAAAAATGAAATGGAAGAGTGGTTTGATGTGGTGCTGGGTTATCGAGAGGTCGTGGGTTCGAGCCTAGGATATGGCATTTAATTTTTGGCTTGTTTGGAAGGTAGTCTATTATTATTATTATTATTATTATTATTATTATTATTATTATTATTATTATTATTATTATTATTATTATTATTATTATTATTATTACTATACTAATATAAATATTACACTTACTATCATTATTATTATCATTAAAATGAATATTAGAATTATCATTACTATCATTATTATTATTAATACCATTATTAGTATTATCATTTTTTTTAGTAACCAAACTATTTTTATTAAAATTATCAATTTCATTATTACTATTATTATCAATATTTTTATCAATATAAGTATTATTATTTTTAGAATCATAATTATTATTATTATCATTATTAAGTATATTTACAAATATATTAATTATAAAATAATACAACTTTTTATTTATTATTATTAACATTATTTTATCAAATGATTTTTAGCTATACAACACTATAGTTAATACATATAACATATCTATACTAACGTTTTATATTAAATACTAATTATTTTGTTAATGTACATAAAATAGAAATATTTAAATTACTTATTGATAAAACATAAAAATTATTAAAATAACATTTATATCACTAATAATATGTAAATTTAGTTACTCGATTACAAGTATATGTGTTAATATATATACTTGATATAGGTTTGTCAATTCGAGGCCAACCCTGCACTTGTTCAATATCGTCATATGTATTTTTACTACAAAATACAGTATTGTGAGTTTAATTTGCCTTTTTACCCTTTATATTTTTGGGCTGAGAATACGTGCGCAATTTTTATAAATGTTTTACGAAATAGACACAAGTAATTGTGTGACGACCCGAAAATTTCCGATCAAATTTAAACTTAATCTTTATATGTTTCCAACACGAAAAGTAGAGTCTGTAATGTTGAAATCTTAAAAACTTTGAACTGTGTTTAATATATTCATTTGACCTTTGACTGTTCTCGACGATTCACGAACAATTAATTGTAAATAGATATGTGTGTATGTATATATAAATAATAATTCGAAATATAACTTGAAGTATTATATGTTGTTGTTATTAAAAATTAATAAAATAAAAATAGGATATTATAATAATTATTATTTAAAATATATCTCCTTATATAAATAAAACATATTAAAAATAAATATTAAATGATTGTAATACTCGTTTGATGTTTCAATTCATATTAAGCAAGTTAAATTCAAACTTATGTAATTTTAAAATAAACGGTGATACGAAAATGAGTTCTATAAATTTTAGGCTTATTAAAAATGTATTTAGGAACTATTTATTAAATTTTAACACCTTTTATATTTTACCCATAAATGAGAGGGACAGTTGATGTAGTTTTTATTTATTAAATTAATGAACAAATTTTATACCATAATGACCGAAATAAATAAAGATAGTTAATTTAAAATTTTAGTATTTTTCCGAAGACTTTTATCCGCCACTGATAAACAACGGAGTACGAAATCCAGTCCGCGAAAGGTGGCAGCTAATATTATCACACGTTTTATTTTTCTAGTATATTTAATTAATACTTTGATTTGAGGCCACTATTTTTAATTATTCTTGTCTCCCACTGAATCTTATGTAGTCATATATATATATATATATATATATATATATATATATATATATATATATATATATATATATATATATATATATATATATATATATATATATATATATAACTTACATATTATTGATATGGTGTACTGTATTTAGAGTCTAAACATCTTAATTATATTATATATACACATATATACTTGCACAAGATAGAAGATCACTTTGACTTATTCGTGCATACTACATACAACTTGATCACCTTTTTGTTTTCACAAGATATCACCACTAAACAATATCACATCTTCATATTCTATTTCCTTGAATAACCATTATTATAATCACTTGTGGTCACCATATGGAAACCACAATTCCGAATACCATCATCAACCTAAAACTACCATTTGAGAACCTTGTTAACCCGAACCCAAGATCATCACCATAACTGTCGGTCACCATCTTCCCCAAATCATTGACCACTCCATGAATAACCACCACAACATCACCCTAATACCCTCATCACCTACGAAAAACCATCGTCCAAACTCCACCCCACCACCACCCCCACATCAAACTCGTGTAACCACCATCATGAAAATCACCACCTTCATCTCACCATCACCATCACAAACCCATGTAGACCACCAACCCATTTGTTTTCCTTCTGTTTCAGCTCCAAGAAGCACCACGACAACTACTATTACCGCTGCCATGCTCGAGTTCTATTTTTTTTTTCTGTTTGGCCGGAATCCTCGAAACACGTCACCACCACAGTCACCTTCACACCACAATCTTATTCGTTGCTGTATTTAAATGAAGAAGATGAAACAGGAGCGAGTTTATAATGATGAGAAGATGAAGGATGATCGTGATGTTATACGATAAAAGTGATGATTAAGTCAATAAGATGATGATGATGATGTTATGATAATGTTAATGATCATGATGTTAATAATGATAGCCGATGATGTTTCGATGATGAAGGATCAACGAGGATGACGATATAGATGGGTAATGATAACAATGATTTTGTTTGTGAAGAAGAAAAAAAAGGCAATAGAAAATATAGGGGTTAAATATATTTGCGTACCTATTAAATCAGAAAAATGGAAGTCAGAGTGATGGTTTAGGAGTATTGGGTTTAAACGAAAGGTCATGAGTTCGAAACCAGTAAGCTGCAAAAATAATTTTTTTTAAGAGTGTGGGTCAGTTGGGCCATGCTTCTGTGGGACATACTCATGTTGGGCTGTGTCTTCAATTAGGCCGTGACCTATTGATCCATTTACGGTTAGGCTGAAACTAGTACATAAACAGTTTTGTGGATTAAATATTTAAGCGTACTGGATATTACAAGGGAGTAACTAGTAGAGAAATGGTTTGGATGGGAGTTGGGTTATCGAGAGGTTGCGGGTTCGAGTCCGGTATCGGGTATGTTTATTTTTTTTAATGCTACAAAGGTTCGTGAATCCGAGGCCAACCCTGCATTGTTCAGTTGTTCAATATTGTTATATGTATTTTTACTACAAAATACATTCGGTGAGTTTCATTTGCTCCCTTTTTAATTGCTTTTGAATATTTTTGGACTGAGAATACATGCGCTGCTTTTATAAATGCTTTACAAAATAGAAACAAGTGATTAAAAATGATATTATGCGGATTGATGTGCTAGGTAATTTAGTTACATGTTATAAGAGCATGTAAGCGCGAAGGGTTAAAGCCAAAAATAGGCTACAAACTTACACAAATGTACCGATGTCGTCCACAAACTCCTTTCCGTTCTATTGTCGCCTACAAACTTATAAAAAATGTGCTAATATAAAAAATACTTTTTTTAACCGTCAACCAAAATGGTTGATTACGTGGCTTCTAAGTAGTCATGACACGTCGGTGATACATCGAAACAGAACTGAAAGTATATGGGCGACATCGGGACACAACTGAAAGTACATGGGTGACATCGGGACACAACTGAAAGTATATGGGTGACATCGGGACATAAAAAATGAATAAAAAAAGTTAAATAATTAACTTTACCGGTTTAGCAGGTAACCGGTAATGAAATGTTAACATCAGCACATTTTTTATAAGTTTGTAGGCGACAGTAGAACGGAAATGAGTTTGTGGGCGACATCGGTACATTTGTGCAAGTTTGTAGCCTATTTTTGGCTTTAATCCAAGCGCGAATCCTAAAGATAGATCTATCGGGCTTAACACCCCCATCCTGAAGGCTGCACTAGACATAAGAGCTAGTGGGCGGATGTTTAGTACTTCGAGGATTATTTATACACTTGCGAGTGTACATATCCATCTTTGCGAAGATGACTTATTATATTATTATTAAGGTTGGTTACTGAGGCCTCAACATAAGCAGAACGGTTTTATACACTTCCGAGTGTACATATATCTATAAACAGAAATCTTGTGATCTATTAAAATGATGCATTTTATTGTTTTATGATAAACTTATGAACTCACCAATCTTTTGGTTGACACTTGAAAGCATGTTTATTCTCAGGTATGAAAGAAACATTCCGCTGTGCATTTGCTCATTTTAAAGACATTATTTGGAGTCGATTATCGCAATGGAACCAGATGTTGGTGACTTCGTTCAGATGGATTAGGATGGGTCCTTTCAAATTGAAACTACATTATATGGGTGAATGATCGAAGCCGAATATGCCCCTTTTTCTTGGTAACCTAAGAATTAGTAAACCGATTTACTAATTGACGCAAATCCTAAAGATAGATCTATTGGGCCTAACGAACCCCATCCAAAGTACCAGATGCTTTAGTACTTCGATGTTGTTTTTATCATGTCCGAAGGATTTCCCGGAATGATAGGGGATATTCTTATATGCATCTTGTTAATGTCGGTTACCAGGTGTTCACCATATGAATGATTATTTTTGTCTCTATGCATGGGACGTATATTTATGAGAACTGAAAATGAAATTCTTGTGGTCTATTAAAATGATGGAAATGATTATTTATGTTAAACTATTGAACTCACCAACCTTTTGGTTGACACTTTAAAGCGTGTTTATTCTCAGGTATGAAAGAAATCTTCCGCTGTGCATTTGCTCATTTTAGAGATATTACTTGGAGTCCTTTATGACATATTTCAAAAGACGTTGCATTCGAGTCATTGAGTTCATCAAGATTATTATTAAATTAATTACAGTTAGATATATTATGAAATGGTATGCATGCCGTCAACTTTCGATGTAATGAAAGTTTGTCTTTTAAAAACGAATGCAATGTTTGTAAAATTGTATCATATAGAGGTCAAGTACCTCGCGATGTAACCAAATGTAATGTATTCGTCCTGATGGATTAGGATGGGTCACGACATGATTAGCACTTGATCCAACGATCTATTATTTGATTCATGCTACTTGTTTAGAACTAGTCAATCAAACTTGTTAAATTAGATTGCATGCAAGTAAGTTAAACAACATTGTTAGTGATAAATCTGTTGAATTTGAGTTACGCTTATATAATAGAATTTAATATTGTTAGGCTTAGTCGAAGATCCTCTGTTTGGATGTGTTTAATTAATAATTGCATGAAAACCAATTAATAATTGACTTTCATCTAGTAACTTGAGTTGATCTACTTGATGTTTCATAGCTTATATAATTTGTCAGTCTATTTGCATGTTGATCCACATCATAAGGTTAATATTTATCATGTAATTGAATTAAATACTAAGAATTGAGATGTTAGTCATGCACATCACGTGTCTAGCATATGCTTTAAGTCCTGCCTGTTGAATGATATGCAACACTTGTCTTAACCGATTTAGGGATAATAGTTAGTCTATGGTTAATATTTATCTTGATTCGTGTTAATTTAAGTTATGAAAATTGTCTAATGTGATTCCCGTATGAGTTATTCGTTCATGTAACTGCTTTTATTTATAATTATTTATTTTAAATCTTTGTTTCTTATTTTATATTTTGTTATTTTGTTTATTAAAAATCTATCTTCAATCGGCTCTTTCCTAAGAGATAAAATTAAACAATCTTAAAACACATAAAAATATATCTTTAGTTCTTTAATAAGAACTAAACTATTTAATAAACCAACTTAAAACGCATCTACGCTCTCTTGGGATGATAACCTAAAATACTACATCTGATCGGGTTTCGTTGCTCGTTAGGGTGTTAAAGTGTATTAATAAAGGTTTTATAAATTTAAAAGTTGAAAGGCAAATTAAGCACTACTGCACACACTTTTGACACATCAATTTCTTGGCGCCGCTGCCGGGGAGCGCGGTAAATATGGAAATTGAATATATTTTAGTTATTGATATTTCATGAAAACAAGTGATGACGGTCCTCCTTTAGGGAATGGTTGTTGGGGTTCTGATTTAAAGGCTCCTGCTTGAACCTAGATGTTGATGGTCACTTAAGTATTGAAAGATTCAATAGGCTGATTTATGTTTGATTATTCGTTGTTATGCGATAAAAGTTGGTATTTAATATTTATATTTATAGTTATGTCATTAATATTTATTATTATACTTATCAATTTAAATTATATTAGCATATTAATACATATCCGAAATAAACATAAAATCTATAATAAGAAATGTAATTATTTTAAAATTAAAATTAAATTGTCTACATACCATAAAGTCTAAAAAGTTTTCTCCTAAAATATTTCTTTTTATGATTTTTAGATCACATGAATACTCGATCCAAGAATCCCGTCTTAGAAGACATGTTACACAATTCCGATATACTATTTAAACATTCTAATGAGCTGAACATTATTAGGAAATTAAACTTCGATGAAGGAACTACTTCTCAAACTAAAGATAGTCCATTGTCTAGTACACCTTCTAGTCCAGATTCTAATTATTTGGGATCTCTTTTTAATTCAGACATTGAAATGACTACCGAAAATTCAATGGAAGCGTTAATGAAAAGCGGGCCGAGAAGGATTAGGTCACACCATTACTCAGCCAACTATAACTGAAATTTTTGACATTAAGGGTCCTATCTTTCACTTGCTTAAGGATAACCAATTTAGGGGTACTAAAAAAGAAGATGCTAATGCTCACATTCGAAACTTCAAGAATATTTGCAATCTATTTAATATCACTAATGTTGAAAGTAATAAGATTTATCTTCGTTTGTTTCCGTGGTCATTAAAAGATGAAACTAATGAGTGGTTAAATTCGTTGCCCGAAGGAGAAATCACTAGTTGGGATACTATGGTTGAAATTTTTTTTAACTCGTTTCTTTCCCGCATCCAAAACTGTCACCCTTCAAACTGAAATTGCTAATTTTCGTTAGAAATCTAATGAGACACTTTACTCTGCGTGGGTTAGATTTGGTCAATTGCTTAGGGATTGTCCACAACATGGTTTGAGTACATTCAAAAAGGTAACTACTTTCTATAAAGGTTGTAATATAGCTACAAGAAGAGAGATTGATACGTATGCTGGAGGAAATATCATGAGTAAAAATGCCGAAGAAGCTGAATCGTTAATTAATAAGTTAGCTGCTCATTCCCATGAATGGCATCAAGACTTGGACATTTCCCATTCTGCTAAATCTGTTAGCTATGATTCTGAAGATGTAATTAAAGCTATGAATGCACAATTGGGTAATTTAGGAAGACAAATAGAAAAGCTTACCAAAGAAATGCATATAATTAAGGTAGGTTGTGAAAATGCCAAAGTCCTCATGCTACGAAAGATTGTGTTGCTAGTCTTACTATGGAACAAGTTAAAATGTCTCTTACGTGAATCAATATTAAGGAGGAAATCCAAATTATCGTAATAATTATAATGCACCTTACCCTACTAACAATAAAAATCTACCTGGTTTCTTTCCTTTTAGAGCGCCCTTCATTCCAAATTCGTCTCCTAATGCTCAATCCGAAAATAAATCCAATCTTGAAGAAAGCATCATAACTTTCATCAGCAATCAAAATGAAGCTAATGATAACATAAAAGCTCAACTTTCCCAAGTGCAAAATAATCATCAAGCGTCCATTCAAAACTTAGAACGCAATGTTACTAAGTTGTTTCAACTTGTCGAAGGAAAAGTTCCAGCTGAATCTGAAAATTCTAAAGAAGTTCGTTTTGAAAAGGTTAATGTGGTTAGAGATGTGAATAGGTTTGATGTTTATGAACCTGGTTTGAGGTATTTATGAAAATTTGAAATGGTAGAAGAGGAATATGATCAAGAGATTAAGAAGTTAACTGCTTGTAACAACCCAAACCATCCAACGACAAAACCACGTGGAAACAGTAAAAAAAAAAAAAAATTCCTGAACAGCATGTTGCGCGGCGCGCCATTTAGGCCGTGCGGCGCGCCAAAGTGGACTGTCCAAAAAGTTCTTAAATGCGAAAATGTTTGACTAGTTCCCGACGTATTTAGACAAAACGCTTTTAACCGCATGTTCAATATATGAAAACTAGCGCGTTCCATTAATAAAATTTAGTTTACGAAGCGGGGCCCACATTGACCCAAATTACCCCTTAAGTACCAAAATACAATTTTCGACCATAAGACTTTTAATACAAAACAAAGCCGAGCATGGCGATTGGGGATACGCTACCCAATCCTAATAAATCCAAAAGCAAGTCTCTAAAGCAACTATGCAAGTCTTCTAGTCCCCGCGCTTACCCGAGCCACCGTCCGCATGCAATATATAAAAAGAGTCAACAACGAGAGGGTAAGCTAACGCTTAATGAATGATAATATACTACATACATATATATGTATAAAATGAATACGCCACATAAATATCAAATACCGCATACCGAACAACCAAGCATAAAGGCAAGCTAGTCTAGGCGTACCGTACAAACACTAAGCATGAGCTAAGATACAACAACAAAAATATAAGTTCACCAATGACGATGTGAACCACGCCAAATAGCTACACCCGGAGGGTTAGCTACAACACAACAATACATTAATATATATCAATATAAACGAACAAGGTTAACACCTTAACCCAATACCGAGAACCAAATACCACAATGAAGATTGGCCGAACTACACGAGCCTTAGTAATCCGAAACCACACGCGATTACTATCTTCACAACATCGAGGTTGGCCGAACTACACGAGCCTTAGTAATCCGAAACCACACGAGATTACTACCTCAATAAGATGACCGAACTACACGAGTCATCGTGAATCCGAATGCACGCGATTCACTTCTCAACATTAAACCCTTCGCCATTGGGGTTATATCAACTGTAGTGACCCGAACTTTTCCATGTTTATATATATTAATTGAGATTGATATTTACATGATTAAATGTTTCCAACATGTTAAGCAATCAAACTTGTTAAGATTTGATTAATTGAAATATGTTTCATATAGACAATTGACCACCCAAGTTGACCGGTGATTCACGAACGTTAAAACTTGTAAAAACTATACGATAACATATATATGGTTATATATATAGTTAACATGTTTTTATTATAAGTATGTATCTCATTAGGTATTTTAACAATGAGTTATATATATAAAAATGAGACTATTAATTTAAGAAACTCGAAAACGATATATATAACGATTATCGTTATAACAACGTCTTACTAGGTACATATGAATCATATTAAGATATTGATAAACTTGGTTAATTATGTTAAATGATAAGTAAATATATTATTAAGTGTATTAACAATGAAATACATATGTAAAAATAAGACTAGTAACTTAATGATTTCGAAACGAGACATATATGTAACGATTATCGTTGTAACGACATTTAACTGTATATACATCATACTGAGATATATTATATATCATAATATCATGATAATATAACAATTTAACATCTCATTTGTTATAATAAACAATGGGTTAACAACATTCAACAAGATCGTTAACCTAAAGGTTTCAAAACAACATTTACATGTAACGACTAACGATGACTTAACGACTCAGTTAAAATGTATATACATGTAGTGTTTTAATATGTATTCATACACTTTTGAAAGACTTCAATACACTTATCAAAATACTTCTACTTAACAAAAATGCTTACAATTACATCCTCGTTCAGTTTCATCAACAATTCTACTCGTATGCACCCGTATTCGTACTCGTACAATACACAGCTTTTAGATGTATGTACTATTGGTATATACACTCCAATGATCAGCTCTTAGCAGCCCATGTGAGTCACCTAACACATGTGGGAACCATCATTTGGCAACTAGCATGAAATATCTCATAAAATTACAAAAATATGAGTAATCATTCATGACTTATTTACATGAAAACAAAATTACATATCCTTTATATCTAATCCATACACCAACGACCAAAAACACCTACAAACACTTTCATTCTTCAATTTTCTTCATCTAATTGATCTCTCTCAAGTTCTATCTTCAAGTTCTAAGTGTTCTTCATAAAGTCTACAAGTTCTAGTTACATAAAATCAAGAATACTTTCAAGTTTGCTAGCTCACTTCCAATCTTGTAAGGTGATCATCCAACCTCAAGAAATCTTTGTTTCTTACAGTAGGTTATAATTCTAATACAAGGTAATAATCATATTCAAACTTTGATTCAATTTCTATAACTATAACAATCTTATTTCAAGTGATGATCTTACTTGAACTTGTTTTCGTGTCATGATTCTGCTTCAAGAACTTCGAGCCATCCAAGGATCCGTTGAAGCTAGATCCATTTTTCTCTTTTCCAGTAGGTTTATCCAAGGAACTTAAGGTAGTAATGATGTTCATAACATCATTCGATTCATACATATAAAGCTATCTTATTCGAAGGTTTAAACTTGTAATCACTAGAACATAGTTTTGTTAATTCTAAACTTGTTCGCAAACAAAAGTTAATCCTTCTAACTTGACTTTTAAAATCAACTAAATACATGTTCTATATCTATATGATATGCTAACTTAATGATTTAAAACCTGGAAACACGAAAAACACCGTAAAACCGGATTTACGCCGTCGTAGTAACACCACGGGCTGTTTTGGGTTAGTTAATTAAAAACTATGATAAACTTTGATGTAAAAGTTGTTATTCTGAGAAAATGATTTTTATTATGAACATGAAACTATATCCAAAAATTATGGTTAAAATCAAAGTGGAAGTATGTTTTCTAAAATGGTCATCTAGACGTCGTTCTTTCGACTGAAATGACTACCTTTACAAAAACGACTTGTAACTTATTTTTCCGACTATAAACCTATACTTTTTCTGTTTAGATTCATAAAATAGAGTTCAATATGAAACCATAGCAATTTGATTCACTCAAAACGGATTTAAAATGAAGAAGTTATGGGTAAAACAAGATTGGATAATTTTTCTCATTTTAGCTACGTGAAAATTGGTAACAAATCTATTCCAACCATAACTTAATCAACTTGTATTGTATATTATGTAATCTTGAGATACCATAGACACGTATACAATGTTTCGACCTATCATGTTGACACATCTATATATATTTCGGAACAACCATAGACACTCTATATGTGAATGTTGGAGTTAGCTATACAGGGTTGAGGTTGATTCCAAAATATATATAGTTTGAGTTGTGATCAATACTGAGATATGTATACACTGGGTCGTGAATTGATTCAAGATAATATTTATCGATTTATTTCTGTACATCTAACTGTGGACAACTAGTTGTAGGTTACTAACGAGGACAGCTGACTTAATAAACTTAAAACATCAAAATATATTAAAAATGTTGTAAATATATTTTAAACATACTTTGATATATATGTATATATTGTTATAGGTTCGTGAATCAACCAGTGGCCAAGTCTTACTTCCCGACGAAGTAAAAATCTGTGAAAGTGAGTTATAGTCCCACTTTTAAAATCTAATATTTTTGGGATGAGAATACATGCAGGTTTTATAAATGATTTACAAAATAGACACAAGTACGTGAAACTACATTCTATGGTTGAATTATCGAAATCGAATATGCCCCTTTTTATTAAGTCTGGTAATCTAAGAATTATGGAACAGACACCCTAATTGACGCGAATCCTAAAGATAGATCTATTGGGCCTAACAAACCCCATCCAAAGTACCGGATGCTTTAGTACTTCGAAATTTATATCATATCCGAAGGGTGTCCCGGAATGATGGGGATATTCTTATATATGCATCTTGTTAATGTCGGTTACCAGGTGTTCACCATATGAATGATTTTTATCTCTATGTATGGGATGTGTATTGAAATATGAAATCTTGTGGTCTATTATTATGATTTGATATATATAGGTTAAACCTATAACTCACCAACATTTTTTGTTGACGTTTTAAGAATGTTTATTCTCAGGTGATTATTAAGAGCTTCCGCTGTCGCATACTTAAATAAGGACGATATTTGGAGTCCATGCTTGTATGATATTGTGTAAAAACTGCATTCAAGAAACTTATTTTGTTGTAACATATTTGTATTGTAAACCATTATGTAATGGTCGTGTGTAAACAGTATATTTTAGATTATCATTATTTGATAATCTACGTAAAGCTTTTTAAAACCTTTATCTATGAAATAAAGGTTATGCTTTGTTTTAAAAATGAATGCAGTCTTTGAAAAACGTCTCATATAGAGGTCAAAACCTCGCAACGAAATCAATTAATATGGAACGTTTTTAATCAATAAGAACGGGACATTTCAGTTGGTATCCGAGCGTTGGTCTTAGAGAACCAGAAAATTTGCATTAGTGTGTCTTATCGAGTTTGTTAGGATGCATTAGTGAGTCTGGACTTCGACCGTGTTTTCTTTAAAAATGATTGCTTAACATTTTTGTTGGAAACTATATATTTTTAACATATGAATATTTTGTGATATATTAATCTCTTATCGTGTTTGATATTATGTGATAGATGTCTACCTCTAGAACAAGTCCCATTGACTCACCTAATAATAATGAAGAGTCAAATGTAAATTGGAATGATTCGTGGACTGATTCACAAGTTCCCGAAGAGGAACCGGAAGAAGAGTCGGAACCGGAAGAAGAATCGGAACCGGAAGAAGAATCAGAACCGGAAGAAGAAATAGAACCGGTGGGGGAAATAATAAAACGGTTAAGTAAAAGAGAATCCTCAACCAACCGACCAAGGTTAATTATGGTCAATGGTGTTTCCGCCAAGGAAGCAAAATATTGGGAGGATTACCAATTCTCCGATGAATCGGATTCCGACGAGAATTCCGATGATGTTATAGAAATTACCCCAACTGAATTTAAAAAGTCAAAAGAAAATAATAAGGGAAAGGGCATAAAAATAGAGAAATCTAATTCCAACCCCGATGAACTTTATATGTATCGTCAACCCCCGAAGTCCTTAAGTTTTAACAATGACCCGGGAACCTCTAAACCACCAGGTTTTTCTAAACCAATGTGGATAACGACGGCTCGTATTAGGGGAACATCATATATCCCTAGAAACTTGGCAAAACGAACCAAAACCGAACAAGAAGAAATGAGCGAGTCGGAATAAGATAGTTATATTCGTGTGGTGTAATATATGTAATATAGTGTGCTTATGCTTTATGATATATGTAAAAAAAATTGCTTGTATTAATAAGTATTTTTTTTATGAATCTAACTCTTGTCTATTTTACAGTATAAAAACACAAAATGGATAGACAACCCAATATTTTAAGAGACCTACCCGGAGACATGATTGATGAAATCTTGTCTAGAGTCGGTCAGAATTCCTCGGCACAACTATTTAAGGCGAGATCAGTTTGTAAGACATTCGAAGAACGTTCCAAGAATGCCTTGGTTTATAAAAGGCTTTCGTTCGGAAGATGGGGAATATCACATTGGGAAATCCATAAGTTACGATGTGTTTACTTTGACGCATATATTGCGGGGAACCCAAATGCTATTTTACGCAACGGGTTAAGAAATTATTTTGACTCAGTATATTCGAATATAGGACTTCGTGATTTAGAAAAAGCGGCTAACATGCAACATAAAGAAGCATGTTATGCTTACGGGTTAGTAATGTTCGCTTCTCACCAAAGTGAGAACAAGAACATCGGGCTACAACTATTAAACAAAACGTTCCCACAAGTGACGGAGTCGGTAATTGGGGTAAGAAATGAGGTTTTTAGGTTATTACGAGACTGTTGGTCATGACGTAACCCTCGTCCCTTTGACGACGTTACAACACGCTGTCTTATCAACGGCCATAACGGTTATGTTCCACAAGACCAAGGATGGGAAGTAGTCCTAGTAAAACCAGAATGCATGACTTGTTTTTGGACGTATGAATTACGTGTCTTTATTGCCTTTGCTGAACGACTTGTGTACTAGCTAGAATTATCTTCACAACTATCTTGTATCAAAGTTATTGTGTGCTATATTTCATGCTTTATGTAAAATAAGCGGTATTGTAAGTTTGTAAAATATTGTGTAAAAGTTTGAACGCGAAATATTATTATAATCGGTTTTTCATATAGAATTGTAGTAGTTGAATTGTATATTAGCTACTAAGTATGAACTTAACGGGTAGGTACTACCCGAATTTAAACTTATAAAACGCTAATATGAAGAAAAAGCTTTTATAAATGAGTTCATATTATGCTACGAAATACTATTAACTACTCTTAATATTCTGTATGATTAACTTGTTCCATTTGACTATTTTGAAGGAAATGGCACCGACTACTCGACACACCGTGAATATGAATGAAGAGGAATTCCGTACTTTTCTAGCTTCAAACATAGCCGCAGTACAGGCTGCGCTACATACCAATAATAACCTTGGATCTGGCAGTACAGGAAATCGTGTAGGATGCACCTACAAAGAATTCACTGCCTGCAAACCTTTGGAATTTGATGGAACCGAAGGACCGATCGGATTGAAACGGAGGACCGAGAAGGTCGAATCGGTGTTTGCCATAAGTAAGTGTACTGAAGAGGACAAAGTGAAGTACGCTACGCATACCTTCACAGGTTCTGCGTTAACATGGTGGAATACCTATCTAGAGCAAGTGGGACAAGATGATGCGTACGCACTACCGTGGTCAGCATTCAAGCACTTGATGAACGAGAAGTACCGTCCCAGAACCGAGGTCAATAAGCTCAAGACAGAACTTAGAGGGTTACGAACCCAAGGATTTGATATTACCACGTACGAAAGACGATTCACAGAATTGTGCCTATTGTGTTCGGGAGCATTCGAAGATGAGGAAGAGAAGATCGACGCATTTGTGAAAGGATTACCGGAAAGAATCCAAGAAGATATAAGTTCACACGAGCCCGCCTCCATACAACAGGCATGTAGAATGGCTCACAAACTAGTGAACCAGATTGAAGAAAGAATTAAAGAACAGACTGCTGAAGAGGCCAATGTGAAGCAAGTCAAAAGAAAGTGGGAGGAAAACGGTGATAAGAATCACCAATACAACAACAACAGCAATTACAACAATAATCGCAACAATTATCCCAACAATCGCAACATCAATCGCAACTACAACAAACGGCCCAACAACAACAATAACAACAACAACAACAGCAACTACAACAATCATCCCAACAACAATAATAACCGCAACAACAACAACAATCAGAAGCAGCTATGCCAAAGGTGTGAAAAGTATCACTCGGGGTTCTGCACCAAATTTTGCAACAAGTGTAAAAGAAATGGTCATAGCGCGGCGAAGTGTGAGGTCTACGGACCAGGGGTTAATAGAACGAAAGGAACAAATGGTGTCGGAACGAGTAATGGCGGAGCAAGTAGTGTCGGAGCAAGTTATGCCAATGTAGTTTGTTATAAATGTGGAAAACCGGGCCACATTATTAGAAATTGCCCGAACCAGGAGAACACGAATGGACAAGGCCGCGGAAGAGTTTTCAATATTAATGCGGCAGAGGCACGGGAAGACCCGGAGCTTGTTACGGGTACGTTTCTTATTGACAATAAATCTGCTTACGTTTTATTTGATTCGGGTGCGGATAGAAGCTATATGAGTAGAGATTTTTGTGCTAAATTAAGTTGTCCATTGACGCCTTTGGATAGTAAATTTTTACTCGAATTAGCAAATGGTAAATTAATTTCAGCAGATAATATATGTCGAAATCGAGAAATTAAACTGGTTAGCGAAACATTTAAGATTGATTTGATACCAGTAGAGTTAGGGAGTTTTGATGTGATAATCGGTATGGACTGGTTGAAAGAAGTGAAAGCAGAGATCGTTTGTTACAAAAATGCAATTCGCATTATACGAGAAAAAGGAAAACCCTTAATGGTGTACGGAGAAAAGGGCAACACGAAGCTACATCTTATTAGTAATTTGAAGGCACAAAAACTAATAAGAAAAGGTTGCTATGCTGTTCTAGCACACGTCGAGAAAGTACAAACTGAAGAAAAGAGCATCAATGATGTTCCCATTGCAAAAGAATTTCCCGATGTATTTCCGAAAGAATTACCGGGATTACCCCCACATCGATTCGTTGAATTTCAAATAGATCTTGTACCAGGAGCTGCACCAATAGCTCGTGCTCCTTACAGACTCGCACCCAGCGAGATGAAAGAACTGCAAAGCCAATTACAAGAACTTTTATAGCGTGGTTTCATTCGACCAAGCACATCACCGTGGGGAGCTCCTGTTTTGTTTGTCAAGAAGAAAGATGATACATTCAGGTTGTGTATCGACTACCGAGAGTTGAACAAACTTACCATCAAGAACCGCTACTCACTACCAAGAATCGACGACTTATTTGATCAACTACAAGGCTCGTCTGTTTATTCAAAGATTGACTTACGTTCCGGGTATCATCAAATGCGGGTGAAAGAAGATGATATTCCAAAGACTGCTTTCAGAACACGTTACGGTCATTACGAGTTTATGGTCATGCTGTTTGGTTTAACTAATGCACCAGCTGTGTTCATGGACCTTATGAACCGAGTGTGTGGACCATACCTTGACAAGTTTGTCATTGTTTTCATTGATGACATACTTATTTACTCAAAGAATGACCAAGAACACGGTGAACATTTGAGAAAGGTGTTAGAAGTATTGAGAAAGGAAGAATTGTACGCTAAGTTTTCAAAGTGTGCATTTTGGTGGGAAGAAGTTCAATTCCTCGGTCACATAGTAAACAAAGAAGGTATTAAGGTGGATCCGGCAAAGATAGAAACTGTTGAAAAGTGGGAAACTCCAAAAACTCCGAAACACATACGCCAGTTTTTAGGACTAGCTGGTTACTACAGAAGGTTCATCCAAGACTT
Organism: Rutidosis leptorrhynchoides; assembly: GCF_046630445.1. Taxonomy (NCBI): domain Eukaryota; kingdom Viridiplantae; phylum Streptophyta; class Magnoliopsida; order Asterales; family Asteraceae; genus Rutidosis; species Rutidosis leptorrhynchoides. The sequence continues at coordinate 428,222,687 of NC_092334.1, read as the reverse complement.
TTCCAGAATAGCAAAACCCTTGACTGCATTAACGCATAAAGGGAAGAAATTTGAATGGAATGATGAACAAGAGAAAGCGTTTCAGTTATTGAAGAAAAAGCTAACTACGGCACCTATATTGTCATTGCCTGAAGGGAATGATGATTTTGTGATTTATTGTGACGCATCAAAGCAAGGTCTCGGTTGTGTATTAATGCAACGAACGAATGTGATTGCTTATGCGTCTAGACAATTGAAGATTCACGAACAAAATTATACGACGCATGATTTGGAATTAGGTGCGGTTGTTTTTGCATTAAAGACTTGGAGGCACTACTTATATGGGGTCAAAAGTATTATATATACCGACCACAAAAGTCTTCAACACATATTTAATCAGAAACAACTGAATATGAGGCAGCGTAGGTGGATTGAATTATTGAATGATTACGACTTTGAGATTCGTTACCACCCGGGGAAGGCAAATGTGGTAGCCGATGCATTGAGCAGGAAGGACAGAGAACCCATTCGAGTAAAATCTATGAATATAATGATTCATAATAACCTTACTACTCAAATAAAGGAGGCGCAACAAGGAGTTTTAAAAGAGGGAAATTTAAAGGATGAAATACCCAAAGGATCGGAGAAGCATCTTAATATTCGGGAAGACGGAACCCGGTATAGGGCTGAAAGGATTTGGGTACCAAAATTTGGAGATATGAGAGAAATGGTACTTAGAGAAGCTCATAAAACCAGATACTCAATACATCCTGGTACAGGGAAGATGTACAAGGATCTCAAGAAACATTTTTGGTGGCCGGGTATGAAAGCCGATGTTGCTAAATACGTAGGAGAATGTTTGACGTGTTCTAAGGTCAAAGCTGAGCATCAGAAACCATCAGGTCTACTTCAACAACCCGAAATCCCGGAATGGAAATGGGAAAACATTACCATGGATTTCATCACTAAATTGCCAAGGACTGCAAGTGGTTTTGATACTATTTGGGTAATAGTTGATCGTCTCACCAAATCAGCACATTTCCTGCCAATAAGAGAAGATGACAAGATGGAGAAGTTAGCACGACTGTATTTGAAGGAAGTCGTCTCCAGACATGGAATACCAATCTCTATTATCTCTGATAGGGATGGCAGATTTATTTCAAGATTCTGGCAGACATTACAGCAAGCATTAGGAACTCGTCTAGACATGAGTACTGCCTATCATCCACAAACTGATGGGCAGAGCGAAAGGACGATACAAACGCTTGAAGACATGCTACGAGCATGTGTTATTGATTTCGGAAACAGTTGGGATCGACATCTACCATTAGCAGAATTTTCCTACAACAACAGCTACCATTCAAGCATTGAGATGGCGCCGTTTGAAGCACTTTATGGTAGAAAGTGTAGGTCTCCGATTTGTTGGAGTGAAGTGGGGGATAGACAGATTACGGGTCCGGAGATTATACAAGAAACTACCGAGAAGATCATCCAAATTCAACAACGGTTGAAAACCGCCCAAAGTCGACAAAAGAGCTACGCTGACATTAAAAGAAAAGATACAGAATTTGAAATTGGAGAGATGGTCATGCTTAAAGTTGCACCTTGGAAAGGCGTTGTTCGATTTGGTAAACGAGGGAAATTAAATCCAAGGTATATTGGACCATTCAAGATTATTGATCGTGTCGGACCAGTAGCTTACCGACTTGAGTTACCTCAACAACTCGCGGCTGTACATAACACTTTCCACGTCTCGAATTTGAAGAAATGTTTTGCTAAAGAAGATCTCACTATTCCGTTAGATGAAATCCAAATCAACGAAAACCTCCAATTCATCGAAGAACCCGTCGAAATAATGGATCGTGAGGTTAAAAGACTTAAGCAAAACAAGATACCAATTGTTAAGGTTCGATGGAATGCTCGTAGAGGACCCGAGTTCACCTGGGAGCGTGAAGATCAGATGAAGAAGAAATACCCGCATCTATTTCCAGAAGATTCGTCAACACCTTCAACAGCTTAAAATTTCGGGACGAAATTTATTTAACGGGTAGGTACTGTAGTGACCCGAACTTTTCCATGTTTATATATATTAATTAAGATTGATATTTACATGATTAAATGTTTCCAACATGTTAAGCAATCAAACTTGTTAAGACTTGATTAATTGAAATATGTTTCATATAGACAATTGACCACCCAAGTTGACCGGTGATTCACGAACGTTAAAACTTGTAAAAACTATACGATGAAATATATATGGTTATATATATAGTTAACATGTTTTTATTATAAGTATGTATCTCATTAGGTATTTTAACAATGAGTTATATATATAAAAATGAGACTATTAATTTAAGAAACTCGAAAACGATATATATAACGATTATCGTTATAACAACGTCTTACTAGGTACATATGAATCATATTAAGATATTGATACACTTGGTTAATTATGTTAAATGATAAGTAAATATATTATTAAGTGTATTAACAATGAAATACATATGTAAAAATAAGACTACTAACTTAATGATTTCGAAACGAGACATATATGTAACGATTATCGTTGTAACGACATTTAACTGTATATACATCATACTGAGATATATTATATATCATAATATCATGATAATATAACAATTTAACATCTCATTTGTTATAATAAACAATGGGTTAACAACATTCAACAAGATCGTTAACCTAAAGGTTTCAAAACAACATTTACATGTAACGACTAACGATGACTTAACGACTCAGTTAAAATGTATATACATGTAGTGTTTTAATATGTATTCATACACTTTTGAAAGACTTCAAGACACTTATCAAAATACTTCTACTTAACAAAAATGCTTACAATTACATCCTCGTTCAGTTTCATCAACAATTCTACTCGTATGCACCCGTATTCGTACTCGTACAATACACAGCTTTTAGATGTATGTACTATTGGTATATACACTCCAATGATCAGCTCTTAGCAGCCCATGTGAGTCACCTAACACTTGTGGGAACCATCATTTGGCAACTAGCATGAAATATCTCATAAAATTACAAAAATATGAGTAATCATTCATGACTTATTTACATGAAAACAAAATTACATATCCTTTATATCTAATCCATACACCAACGACCAAAAACACCTACAAACACTTTCATTCTTCAATTTTCTTCATCTAATTGATCTCTCTCAAGTTCTATCTTCAAGTTCTAAGTGTTCTTCATAAATTCTACAAGTTCTAGTTACATAAAATCAAGAATACTTTCAAGTTTGCTAGCTCACTTCCAATCTTGTAAGGTGATCATCCAACCTCAAGAAATCTTTGTTTCTTACAGTAGGTTATCATTCTAATACAAGGTAATAATCATATTCAAACTTTGATTCAATTTCTATAACTATAACAATCTTATTTCAAGTGATGATCTTACTTGAACTTGTTTTCGTGTCATGATTCTGCTTCAAGAACTTCGAACCATCCAAGGATCCGTTAAAGCTAGATCCATTTTTCTCTTTTCCAGTAGGTTTATCCAAGGAACTTAAGGTAGTAATGATGTTCATAACATCATTCGATTCATACATATAAAGCTATCTTATTCGAAGGTTTAAACTTGTAATCACTAGAACATAGTTTAGTTAATTCTAAACTTGTTCGCAAACAAAAGTTAATCCTTTTAACTTGACTTTTAAAATCAACTAAACACATGTTCTATATCTATATGATATGCTAACTTAATGATTTAAAACATGGAAACACGAAAAACACCGTAAAACCGGATTTACGCCGTCGTAGTAACACCACGGGCTGTTTTGGGTTAGTTAATTAAAAACTATGATAAACTTTGATTTAAAAGTTGTTATTCTGAGAAAATAATTTTTATTATGAACATGAAACTATATCCAAAAATTATGGTTAAACTCAAAGTGGAAGTATGTTTTCTAAAATGGTCATCTAGACGTCGTTCTTTCGACTGAAATGACTACCTTTACAAAAACGACTTGTAACTTATTTTTCCGACTATAAACCTATAATTTTTCTGTTTAGATTCATAAAATAGAGTTCAATATGAAACCATAGCAATTTGATTCACTCAAAACGGATTTAAAATGAAGAAGTTATGGGTAAAACAAGATTGGATAATTTTTCTCATTTTAGCTACGTGAAAATTGGTAACAAATCTATTCCAACCATAACTTAATCAACTTGTATTGTATATTATGTAATCTTGAGATACCATAGACACGTATACAATGTTTCGACCTATCATGTCGACACATCTATATATATTTCGGAACTACCATAGACACTCTATATGTGAATGTTGGAGTTAGCTATACAGGGTTGAGGTTGATTCCAAAATATATATAGTTTGAGTTGTGATCAATACTGAGATACGTATACACTGGGTCGTGGATTGATTCAAGATAATATTTATCGATTTATTTCTGTACATCTAACTGTGGACAACTAGTTGTAGGTTACTAACGAGGACAGCTGACTTAATAAACTTAAAACATAAAAATATATTAAAAATGTTGTAAATATATTTTAAACATACTTTGATATATATGTATATATTGTTATAGGTTCATGAATCAACCAGTGGCCAAGTCTTACTTCCCGACGAAGTAAAAATCTGTGAAAGTGAGTTATAGTCCCACTTTTAAAATCTAATATTTTTGGGATGAGAATACATGCAGGTTTTATAAATGATTTACAAAATAGACACAAGTACGTGAAACTACATTCTATGGTTGAATTATCGAAATCGAATATGCCCCTTTTTATTAAGTCTGGTAATCTAAGAATTATGGAACAGACACCCTAATTGACGCGAATCCTAAAGATAGATCTATTGGGCCTAACAAACCCCATCCAAAGTACCGGATGCTTTAGTACTTTGAAATTTATATCATATCCGAAGGGTGTCCCGGAATGATGGGGATATTCTTATATATGCATCTTGTTAATGTCGGTTACCAGGTGTTCACCATATGAATGATTTTTATCTCTATGTATGGGATGTGTATTGAAATATGAAATCTTGTGGTCTATTATTATGATTTGATATATATAGGTTAAACCTATAACTCACCAACATTTTTTGTTGACGTTTTAAGCATGTTTATTCTCAGGTGATTATTAAGAGCTTCTGCTGTCGCATACTTAAATAAGGACGAGATTTGGAGTCCATGCTTGTATGATATTGTGTAAAAACTGCATTCAAGAAACTTATTTTGTTGTAACATATTTGTATTGTAAACCATTATGTAATGGTCGTGTGTAAACAGGATATTTTAGATTATCATTATTTGATAATCTACGTAAAGCTTTTTAAAACCTTTATCTATGAAATAAAGGTTATGGTTTGTTTTAAAAATGAATGCAGTCTTTGAAAAACGTCTCATATAGAGGTCAAAACCTCGCAACGAAATCAATTAATATGGAACGTTTTTAATCAATAAGAACGGGAAATTTCATCAACCACATCACAACCACATGTGATAATGTACACGCGAACGTGTACTTCGCCAAAGATGGTCAACCAAAACGCACAACCGTGCCAATTGGACTCATGCAAAAGTCCATCAAGTCCACCTACATGTGAAGTGAGCTCTATAGCCGAGAATCACTTCACCCGACCCGCACCCATCCTACACATACATATGCACATAGGATATTATCACTCACCTTGAAGTCTTGAAGAAAGCTTCCAAGTAAACCGCAACTCGCCAATGGAAAATACCTATTCCATTATCACAATTACAACAATACACTTAGAGTGGATTCACAAATCAACCCAATTCGACACTTAGTGCAAATTTGATCCAAATGCACTACCAAGTATAAACCGTGCCCAAACTAACCAATAATCACTCACACAAGTGAGAATGGTCCTAATATGCCAAATAAACCCGAACTCAAGTGTTAAACACGTGTCATACCCATTTTGACACTTAAACCCTAATTTTGACCCATAAGGTTAAAATCTCACCATTTACAAGTTTTGACACCAAAACACATTTAACTTGGTTTTATACTTCAACTTAGTCCATTTCAAGTTTATAAACCTCATTAAATCGCCAATTGGGTCATAATCACCACCAAACCCTAATTTGACCCAAAGTCAAAATTAGTCAACCAAACAACCTTAAATGGGTTTCAATACTTCCAAAATCACTAACTTAAGTGATTAAACCCAATTTCAAGTTCCAAACATGGCCAATTAGTTCACCAACCTAAAATCCACCAACAATTAACAATAAACCTGATTACTAGCTTCACTAAACCCATTTCATTACCTAAAAGGGTTTTACCACAAACTAACTCAAAACCCTAACTTGAATATCAAATCAAATAGATGAAATTCGGAGTTTGAGCTTACCAATACCACCACAACGTAGCTAGGAACGAAAGGAACAACTTTAGAACTCGAGCTTTTGATCAATTCGGCCTCCTTCTTCACCAAAACCCTAAATCTCTCTCTAGAATCTCTCTCTCTCTAAAATAGTTTGAGAGTGATGAATGGATGTGAAAATGATCCAAAACTGATCCAAACCAGCTAATATGGATCACAAATCCGGCCCCAAGTGAAATTACCCAATTGCCCTTCATTTAAAACAATTAAAAGAAGAAGAGAGCTGTCTGCGTGATTTGGCGCGGCGCGCCCCTGACCCGCGCGGCGCGCAAGTAGCCAATTTCAGATTCTTTTACCTTTTTGATTACATAACAATATTCAACAAAGCCCGTTCTCGAATGTCATAAGTACACAAGTATACAAGATAAATATTCGGGTCTTACAACTCTCCCCCACTTAAACTCGATCACGTCCTCGTGATCCTCGTCACTTAACCAAATGGACCCCACTCAACGGTCCTCAACATACGTCCCAATCCGACTTTCCTAAGCAATTTCTCCCAACGAATCGCCTACAACAACTAAAATCGTCACCCACGATTTTCACAAATCCACAATCCGAGCACTAAAACTATGCTCCTTCCCTAACATCGGGAAAAACTCAACTAATCTCGTACCGAGATATCAATCCCTTAGCGTACTATTACCGAGTATAACGCCAAAAGCAACAAGGTCTCAACCTAAGGTCAACAACCCGAAACGATGAAGACCGAACCAAACGAACCCTTACGGATTACACCAATCACTAAACATCCCTTGTAGTGCGCCATACGACTAATACGCAACTACCGTAACATCATAATCCAACGGATAGAACCGATAGCGCCAAAAATGACTATGGAAATGCAAAACCCAAGGTGTACGAAATCAACCATCGTCACACCCGTAATAAACATGTGAGCGAAACACGGCTATCGCCTCACTAATCCCACAACATGGTCCTCACGACCCCACCATCGACGTATAAAACGACCGATAGTTCCCGCAACATGGTCCTTACGACCCTACCATTGGTGTATCAAACAACCAATAGATCACACGACACGAAGGCTGGCCGAAAACACACGCGCCCTAGTGAATCCGAACTACACGCGACTCACTACCTTCACCACAACAACAATCGGGAATGGCCGAACTACACGCGCCATAGTGAATCTGAACTACACGAGAGTCACTATCCCGGAGGAATGACCGAACTACATGAGTCATTTGTGAATCCGAACTACACGAGACTCACTCCTCAATACAATGACCGAAACCACACGAGTCATTTGTGAATCCGAACTACACGAGATTCACTTCCACAACATCGAGGTTGGCCGAACTACACGAGCCTTAGAAATCTGAAACCACACGAGATTACTACTTCAATAAGATGACCGAACTACACGAGTCACCATGAATCCGAACTACACGAGATTCATTCCAATAAGATGACCGAACTACACGCGTCATCGTGAATCCGAAAACACACGCGATCCACAATCTCAACACAGGAATGGTACTTGCATTTCCCACCGGTACTCGCATTTCCCGATAGTGTTACACCATACCGACATAACACTACTCCATTGATGAAGTCAGCGGACCCCGAAGGTCATGCTCCACCAATCACAACACCGGATGAAGTCAGCGAACCCCGAAGGTCATGCTTCACTGATCTCAACACCTCGCTCATGGTGAAGTCAGCGGACCCGAAGATCATGCTTCACCAATCAACCATACCATAATGAAGTCAGCGGACCCCGAAGGTCATGCTTCATCAAGCAACACCTTTTTGGCCTCGAACGACGAGTAACATAACATTGCGTTCTGCTACGCCATAGTGAATCCTAACGGATACCACTAACCATTCCCACAATCGAGCAAGAACCACTTATATCAAACATAGGTACCCACAATAATTCTCCAAAAGAGAATCCGACACACACCTCCCTTAACCGAAGGATTTCACCTTGCTCGCCAAACACGTCCATTGTCTCTCAACGAGATTTACCACGTTACCACCTCGGTGATAACTCAAATCCAAACCATAAGTACAATTTATCCGAAATTGTACTCTACCACAAATCGACCAAAACCAGGTCTCGACAACATTTTCCGGATCTACCAAAAGCATCATCCAAAATCTCACACTAAAACTTCCTCGTGCGGGAGTGTAACTCCCCCACTTGGAACCACGTTCCATATCCACAACTCGTACAACCGCACAATGCTACCACAGGTAGACTTTACCAACAATTGGGCTCACACGACCCATTACCACATCTTGCTCCAACCTTGAGCACACGAAGGATTTTAACCAACCCTTAAACACTTTGAACGAAAAGTGTACCGCAACACAATCGGAGTCGAACACCACGCTAGTAGGTATAAAAGAGGCACCTAATGTCGCGTCATAAAGACTCCATTACCAACACACATCGAGATTTAAAACACTCGATCTCAAGGGTTCCAACCAACTGACGAACCTCATGATTCGTCACTTCAACATAAAAGCGAACACGCGCTTAACAACCAAACACCAAAACCATTTTCGTGGCTTGGTAGAAACGTTTCCCAAATACTAAGGAATGCTTGGTTGCACCAAGTCTTACGCCCTTCGCCCGTCAATCAAACATCAACATAGGGTACTTCCATTAGGAACGTCACCCATAGCATAACATGCACAACAAAGGCATACAACTCAAACTCAAACCGCATTTAATAAATAATCAAAAGACATATTTATTAAAATGAAACGTACCTTAACGTCTCCTTGCCGCACCAGTCCCCGCTAACTTGGGACATTCCGACTTACGATGTCCTTCTCTTTGGCAATTGAAGCACACCATACCATCACCCTTTGGTACCGAACATTCCCAAGACTTGTGACCCCTCACGCCACAATTGTAACATCTAGCCGCACTAGAATCTGACATACCCGTTCGCGTACCACCCGTGCTCACACTCGGACCCTTAGCCCTCTTACTCGGAGCACCATAAGAAATGACCCTTCGCTCACTTGAAGGTTCACCCTTTTTCGATCGTGAATACTACTCGAAACCTCTAGCCAAGTCGAATAATTCCGAAAACGATTTCACTTGACCCCGACTAATTTTACTTTTCAAGTCATCATTCAAGGTCCGATAGAAATCCCCCATCAACAAACGATCATTCCCCAAATACTCTGGACAAAAACGAGCCTTCGCCATAAAGGTCGTCTTGAGAGTACTCAAATTCATAGATCCTTGTCGCAAATTTCGCAACTCACTATGCAATTCCCACAAATCGACCAAAGTCCGGAACTCCTCGAAGAATTCCTCCTTAAAATTGTCCCACGATAAAGCCATAAACGTCTCGCCACCGACAAGATCAATCTTACCATCCAACCAATCCCTTGCCCTACCCCGCAATAAACTCGTAGCGAGTCTCGTCTTTCTCTCGGGAGGGCAATCAATAGTACGGAAGCACCCTTCGACGTCTGAAATCCAAGTTGTGCTTACCAGAGGATCCGGTTTCCCGTCATACATTGGGGGTTTAGTCCTCATGAAGCTCTTAAGATAACGCTCCATTTCACTACTACCTTGAAGTTCGGAATACCTCCTTTCCATTCTTTCTTCCAACGCACCCATTTGCTCCGCAACGGCGGCCGCAACCCTAGCGTTAAACTCCGCGTCATTCGCCTCGGTCTCGTTTCGCGTCGTCATTCTAAAGAATGTAAAACGATTAGTCCACGAACGTGTAAAACCGTACGCACGACACAGCCCCATCTTGCTAAACACTTCGTACATCACTTGTTAGACACGATTTGCACCCGTAATAAGGTTTGCAAGTTCTTATTACGCACACACGCAGCATCGACTCGTTAGTACAACGACCGTCTCGCTCGATGATATAAACAAACACAACCAAAATTCTACGCGGTACAAACACACGCGAGAATTATTACCACAATACAAATAATATATTAATAATATCCGCATTACCAATATAAACGTTAGTCAACCTATAAACAAGGCACTAACTAAACCCATTCCGACCCGTAATCCTACAAGTCCCGCAACAAAATAGCACACACAAAAGTCTAAGTCTAGGCACCTATCTCAAGTCACCTAAATCCCTTAGACCATGCTCTGATACCACTTGTAACAACCCAAACCATCCAACGACAAAACCACGTGGAAACAGTAAAATAAAAAAAAATTCCCGAACAGCATGTTGCGCGGCGCGCCATATAGGCCGCGCGGCGCGCCAAAGTGGACTGTCCAAAAAGTTCTTAAATGCGAAAATGTTTGACTAGTTCCCGACGTATTTAGACAAAACGCTTTTAACCGCATGTTCAATATATGAAAACTAGCGCGTTCCATTAATAAAATTTAGTTTACGAAGCGGGGCTCACATTGACCCAAATTACCCCTTAAGTACCAAAATACAATTTTCGACAATAAGACTTTAATACAAAACAAAGCCGAGCATGGCGATTGGGGATATGCTACCCAATCCTAATAAATCCAAAAGCAAGTCTCTAAAGCAACTATGCAAGGCTTCTAGTCCCCGAGCTTACCCGAGCCACCGTCCGCATGCAATCTATAAAAAGAGTCAACAACGAGAGGGTAAGCTAACTCTTAGTGAATGATAATATACTACATACATATATATGTATAAAATGAATACGCCACATAAATATCAAATACCGCATACCGAACAACCAAGCATAAAGGCAAGCTAGTCTAGGCGTACCGTACAAACACTAAGCACGAGCTAAGATACAACAACAAAAATATAAGTTCACCAACGACGATGTGAACCACGCCAAATAGCTACACCCGGAGGGTTAGCTACAACACAACAATACATTAATATATATCAATATAAACGAACAAGGTTAACACCTTAACCCAATACCGAGAACCAAATACCACAATGAATATTGGCCGAACTACACGAGCCTTAGTAATCCGAAACCACACGAGATTACTATCTTCACAACATTGAGGTTGGCCGAACTACACGAGCCTTAGTAATCCGAAATCACGCGAGATTACTACCTCAATAAGATGACCGAACTACACGAGTCATCGTGAATCCGAATACACGCGATTCACTTCTCAACATTAAACCCTTCGCCATTGGGGTTATATCAACCACATCACAACCACGTGTGATAATGTACACGCGAACGTGTACTTCGCAAAAGATGGTTAACCAAAACGCACAACCGTGCCAATTGGACTCATGCAAAAGTCCATCAAGTCCACCTACATGTGAAGTGAGCTCTATAGCCGAGAATCACTTCACCCGACCCGCACCCATCCTACACATACATATGCACATAGGATATTATCACTCACCTTGAAGTCATGAAGAAAGCTTCCAAGTAAACCGCAACTCACCAATGGAAAATACCTATTCCATTATCACAATTACAACAATACACTTAGAGTGGATTCACAAATCAACCCAATTCGACACTTAGTGCAAATTTGACCCAAATGCACTACCAAGTATAAACCGCGCCCAAACTAACCAATAATCACTCACACAAGTGAGAATGGTCCTAATATGCCAAATAAACCCGAACTCAAGTGTTAAACACGTGTCATACCCATTTTGACACTTAAACCCTAATTTTGACCCATAAGGTCAAAATCTCACCATTTACAAGTTTTGACACCAAAACACATTTAACTTGGTTTTATACTTCAACTTAGTCCATTTCAAGTTTATAAACCTCATTAAATCGCCAATTGGGTCATAATCACCACCAAACCCTAATTTGACCCAAAGTCAAAATTAGTCAACCAAACAACCTTAAATGGGTTTCAATACTTCCAAAATCACTAACTTAAGTGATTAAACCCAATTTCAAGTTCTAAACATGGCCAATTAGTTCACCAACCCAAAATCCACCAACAATTAACAATAAACCTGATTACTAGCTTCACTAAACCCATTTCATCACCTAAAAGGGTTTTACCACAAACTAACTCAAAACCCTAACTTGAATATCAAATCAAATAGATGAAATTCGGAGTTTGAGCTTACCAATACCACCACAACGTAGCTAGGAACGAAAGGAACAACTTTAGAACTCGAGCTTTTGATCAATTCGGCCTCCTTCTTCACCAAAACTCTAAATCTCTCTCTAGAATCTCTCTCTCTCTCTCTAAAATAGTTTGAGAGTGATGAATGGATGTGAAAATGATCCAAAACTGATCCAAACCAGCTAATATGACTCACAAATTCGGCCCCAAGTGAAATTACCCAATTGCCCTTCATTTAAAACAATTAAAAGAAGAAGAGAGCTGTCTGCGTGATTTGGCGCGGCGTGCCCCTGACCCGCGCGGCGCGCCCCTGACCCGCGCGGCTCGCAAGTAGCCAGTTTCAGATTCTTTTACCTTTTTGATTACATAACAATATTCAACGAAGCCCATTCTCGAATGTCATAAGTACACAAGTATACAAGATAAATATTCGGGTCTTACACTGCTGATGAGGAAGATAAGTCTAAAGATGCTAACGTTCATGGTCTTGATCGTAATGATGTCATTTTTATGCATGAGTTGTTTGATGAGGGAGAAGAGGTTAATGAAAAAGCTAGTGAGGATGATCAAGTTGCTAGTGAAAAATTTGAAAAATCCGAGTGTATTTATAGTGAAGATTGGTTAGTTGAAACTATGAAGCAATTAAAAGAGAGAGAAAAAGAAGGTTTTCGACCTCTTTATTCATTTACAATTGATCAACTAAATCCATCTGAAACACCTGAGTTTCCTGTCATTTGTGTCGAACCAGCGGAGTTCCAAGTTCCTTACTTAATTCGTGGTCGCATTCCTATCGTGGGATTAGCCGATGCTGGTTCTAGCATTAATGTTATGCCATTTTATTTACAATCGATAAGGATTGCCATCTTTGGAACCTATCTAAGGGATTATTTGTTTCGCCGATAACCGTTTGCAAAATCCGCTGGGAATTGTTAAAGAAGTTGAAATCATCGTTGGTTATGCTTTTTATAAAGTTAATTTTGTGGTTATGGACATGGAAGAAGAACCCATAACTCCTTTACTTTTAAGATCGCAGTTTCTAGCTACCGCTCGAGCAACCATTAACTATGCAAATAATACTTTGATCATTCGTTGTGGTGCTATTATTGAATCCATTCCATTAGTCCCTAGATCTAGAGTTCCGTGAACAAATGTGAAAATGGTTAAAAGTGATAAAGAGGATGATGATGAGCTTACCGTTAATAAAATATTGACTGAATTCCTGAAGGAACAATATAAGATTAGTGAAGAAGTGATGAGGCAGATCCATGATTTAAATATTAAATTTGAAATGTCGTTTTGTAGAAGTCTTAACACCACATTAAGTTTCTTGGAGCAAATTGAAATGCTAAATGAGATTGATAAAAACAAGTGTGGGGAAAATAAGCCTAAGGAGTAATCTCGATAGAAGAATGACTCACGCAACAGACTCTATAATCAAAACTACCTATCCCTATATGTTTATTAGGATTATGTTTTCTATATGTTTCGTTATTTATTTACTATTTAATCATGAATTAAGAGCAATATAGCTCCTAAGTGTTAAAGTGATAAAGTTATTAATAAAATATTATGTTTGTGTTATATTTTGCATTGTTTAACAATTTCTGTCAAGTTTTTTATCTTGAATCCAAAGAAATCCACAAGTATTCTGCAATTATTTTATGATCCTACAATCAAGTAACATCACTCTTTCCTTATTTTCAATCATGTCTTTCATTTATTATTATTTTGAATTCTAAATGCAAATGAGGACATTGCATAATCTAAATGTGGGGAGGAAAGTGATTAATCACTTAAAAACTTCAAGAGATATAATTTTCTCCCAAAATTTGAAACAATTGCAAAAATGGGTATAAATTAAAAAAAATTTACAAAGTATAAATTCTTATTCAAAGTTATGTCTTTTTACTAACTTAATCTTAAAATAATCATAGAACTACTCTCAACTTTGAGATCGGACTACTTGTTTAAGATAAGAAGTAAACACCAAATATTGTGAAATGGTTGCAAACTTGTAGCCACTACCATATGGCATAATAAGCATGGACCACTGAGGCAGTAAAAGAGTCCCAATAAGGGTCAACTTAGAAAAAATTGCCAAATGCTAAGCATGAAAGCAAAAGAAATAAAAAGCAAAAGAGCCCAATGAAGGCCAATAAGAGTGAGGAAAGCGAGAGAAAAGAGTTCCAATGAGAACCACACACTTATAGAAATTCTAGTTAGAAAATAGAAGAGTCCAATGATGACCAACTCGTATAAATATGGATTAATGAACTAGTCTGAACCAGACCAAGGAGTACAAATGTGAGGAATTTGATAACTCCTAAACTATACAGAATTTTGATAACATTTTAAGGAGTCATCTTAGTATTTTAAAGTCCTTTTAATACTAAAACACACTAAAAATGAGTAAAATGGGGAAAAGGTATTTCTAATGATTTTGTTGAAGTTATGTATCAAACAGGAAAAAAAACATTAAAAAAACTGCAGAAATTGAGATGAAGCCGCCGGCATGGTCTTCTGAAGCCGTAGGCTTGGTGACAAAGATCCATAAAGTTCCAGAACTCTGCAGGAAAATGCCAAAATCATTGAAGCCGCCGGATTCCCAATGAAGCCACCGACTTAAACGTGTTTCGTGTACTTAAAGCCCAAGAAAAAGCTAAAAAGGAAACGAAATCAAAAAGATTGCAGATCAGTGAATCCGCTGGCTTGGTACTGAAGCCTCCAGCTTGATCTAAGACGGTTATGCGTTATTCAACTTGCTGGCTACGTTAAACTTGCGAAAGGAGTAACCAACCAAGTGAAGCCGCCGGCCTAGCCATCGAATTTGAAAATTATAAATAGAGGCCTTCTGGTTCAGTTTTATATGTGTACTTTTTCATTTTCCTTTAGGGTTTTCACCAAAACTTGAAAACTCTTAGATTAGGGTTTATTTCAAGTTGTAATCAAAGTTATCAAGTTATTAATAAAGTTCTTTTTTCATCTAACTTTTTAGGGTACATGACTTTATCCATTTACTTTTATTTATTGCACTTTCTTTACTTTTCTGTATCTGTTCGTCTACCACTATGAACTAAAAGTTTATAGTGGTTGCGTGGATGAAAACAAATTTATCTGGGAATCAGATGAAGCCGCCGGCTTCACCAGTCAAAGCCGCCGGCTTGACTGGAACAAAGCTGCCGGATTCGTGCTCCAATCCGTACAGTTTCTGGTTTAATGATTAAATATTAGATCTTAGGATTGATTAGCACTTAATCCAACGGTCTATTATTCGATTCATGCTACTTGTTTAGATCTACTCAATCAAACTTGTTAAATTGGATTGTATGCAACTAAGTTAAACAACATTGTTAGTAATAAATCTGTTGAATTTGAGTTACGCTTATATAATAGAATTTAATATTGTTAGGCTTAGTCGAAGATCCGATGTTTGGTTGTGTTTGATTAATGATTGCATGAAAACCAAGTTATAATTGACTTTCAGCTAGTAACTTGAGTTGATCTACTTGATGTTTAATAGCTTATATAATTTTTCAGTCTATTTGCATGTTGATCCGCATCATAAGGTTAATATGTATTATGTAATTGAATTAAATACTAAGAATTGATATGTTAGTCATGCACATCATGTGTCTAGCATATGCTTTAAGTCCTGCATATTGAATGATATGCAACACTTGTCTTAACTGGTTTAGGGATAATAGTTAGTCTATGATTATTATCTTGATTTGTGTTAATTTAAGTTATGAAAATTGTCTAATATGATTCCCGTATGAGTTATTAGGTCATGTAACTGCTTTTATTTATAATTGTTTATTTTAAATCTTTGTTTCTTATTTTATATTTTGTTATTTTGTTTATTAAAAACCTATCTTCAATCGTCTCTTTCCTAAGAGATAAAATTCAACAATCTTAAAACATATAAAAATATATCTTTAGTTCTTTAATAAGAACTAAACTTTTTAATAAACCAACTTAAAACGCATCTACGCTCTCTTGGGACGATAACCTAAAATACTACATCTGATCGGGTTTCGTTGCTCGTTAGGGTGTTAAAGTGTATTAATAAAGGTTTTATAAATTTAAAAGTTGAAAAGCAAATTAAGCACTACTGCACACACTTTTGACACATCAGGTCCTAATAATCTCCCCCTTAGTGTTAAATTTGAATTTTTTAATTGTAATCCTATTTTATAATCTTTAGAGGTCCAAATGTGGTTTCCGTCTTGTACCAACTGGATCAAAAAATTTGACTTGATTATCTGATATTTTCTTTGATGGTTTCCAGGTACCCCACACTTTTCTTGGATCTCCTTCATGTAATGGATATTTGTTCATCTCCTTGAAAAACCTTCTTTTCCTTTGACCGCGAAGAATCTCAAAATGTCTTGTATGAATCCGGAGCTTGAGACGCTCTTTGATGTGTTTGATAAACTATCTAAGACTCATTTTCATGTCAAAGTCATCAACCTTGTTTTGACGATACTTGAGATATTTCAGTGCGGTTTAACTGTTCCATCTGAATATTTGTTGAGCTCGCTCGTTCTGATGAACACCTTTTCCTTCTGCGAATTGATATATACAAACGCTTCGGGTTTAAATAACATTTGAAACAATGCCATGTTCTCCAGTCCTTCTAACGATTGATCTGGACAAGTTATTCGAATCTTTTTCCTTTTCGCCTCGAGACCAATTTGAAAGTCTCCTCGTCTCATCAGTTGTATTATCTCCATCATGTATCTCTTCATCGCCTCTAAAGCTTGATATTTTATAAAAGGTCGATTGGTAAGAATACTGAGGTAGTTGTAGATGTGAATGATTTCAATCATGTAGACATTTGGAAAATCTGCTTTGGTGAACTTGTATTCATTCTCATCTTCTCGTATCACATGGAACTGACCCAAGACGTCCTTCTTATCACTGATGTTTTCCCCCACTCTTTTAATTTCCAACAATTCTCTCAATCGATGTTTACGCTGAAGCCAGAGATTATCATCATTCTTTTTAACATTCTTCCTCCACATCCAACGATACCATGTTCTTTCATAAGCCGGAAGCAGTTGTATTTCAATGTAAGTAAATCTTTCACTTCTTGGGATCTCATTGATGCGGAAGATTCTATAAGCATTCTCTTCAACAAAAGTGTTTCTCAGTGTGAGGAAATCATGTTCACCCAATTGTAGATGTTTTTCCCGATTCTTGAAGAATATACCGTTATTGAATTTGAACCAGGAATTGATTGTCGAGCTTGATGTTGTAGCATCAGAAGTTGAAGTCTCATTTTCATTTGTAGTTTGTATTGTTTGTTCAGAAGAATTAGATGGATTTTCCATTGGAGGTTCTTCTTCTTCTTCTTCAATATGATTAAAGATATCATCTGTATTAGGCTTTCATATTGACCTTCACCATCCGCATCAGTAGAATCCTCTTCATCATCACTTTCAATAATAGGATCAGGATTCTCTTCATCAACAATCTCCACATCATCAGGTATTGCAGATAATGAAGATAGTGTACTCAGTACAATAAATCCATCATCATCAGTTTCTTCTAGATAGAAGTCACTTAAGTTCAAATCCTTGTCAACTGGTCCACTCAACTTTAGTTTGATTTGATTCAACTTTTGGAATAATAACCTGTTCAGATTCTACATTCTCAATCACATCATCATGAGTTTGCATCATCTCATGTTCAACAGTAACCATTTTAGCTGGCGAATTTGAAGCAGAACCTACACCACCACCCCTTTTTGAAATATCAATAACAATAAATTTTCCATCTACTCTTGTCACCCCCTCATGGCTATTCTGAGGATCAGAATCGTCATGTTCATCGTCTCTATGAGGGTTTATCGATGGAGAACAAGAATTAAGTGGATGCCTTATGCGAGCACAAAAGATAGCTTGAAGTGAAGTGCATCGAATGCTATCAAGGTTTGGATTTGCAAACATACGACTGAAGTACACTTGCTACAATGCATCATAGTAATTTGTTGAATGCGGAGGTGATGGTGAAAAAGTAACAATCAGAACAGCAGCATCTGATGTTGTCGGTGATGTCGGTGGAAGTGTTTGAGTTCCCGTGAGGGCAAGTAAGGTAGATGTGGGAATATTCTCATATGTATGTTGATACGTACTACTAGTCAGCTTATCTCCTTCTGATGGAGGTTGAATAACAACTGGAGTTGTAGCCGGCGAGGCCCTTTTTGGGTCATTCACCTCCATGATATGTGTCTCATGGGACTCTGACAAAGTAGAAGAACTACCCGTAGTTTTAGCACTCGCATGTATATTAATATACCCGACTCTTGAAGTCATCAATGTATCATGAGGTAATACATCTCTTTCAGTTAAAGACTCAACACCTAGACCCTGAGTTTCAAGATCCGGATGAGAAGTGGTTTGGTCCAATGGATCAAGTTCTTGAACCAAAGGTTCAGTCTCCTGGAAGTCTGATAAATTTCTCGAAGGAATGTCATGTTAACTCATTTCTGTAGGACGCAACAGATCTTCCTCATCAAGATAAGTCGGCCCTCCAGGTCCTGTTTGATGTTGAGGCTCTACAACATCACTTGGATGAAGTATGTCAAGAAGATTTCCATCCGATACGCTGGGTGCCTTTTCAAGGTTTTTTGGCTCCCCTTCGGTCGTTCCAGACGTCAATGATTGAGTTTCCTCAACCGATTGAGTCTGCGAAGACTTTACTTCAGAGGAAGACTTTACTTCCTTTCTAGTTGTAGAAACATCTCTAATGATAGGATTTATTCTTATGTCATGTTTAGGTTGGATGGGCTTAGTGGTCTTTTTACCATCCTTGATTTTAGATCTCTTGCCTACTTAAGCCGGAGCTTCACTTAGTGTAGGGCTTACTGTTATTGTTGGATGTGATACGCAGATCGGTGATGGAGTCCTATAAGGCTCTAGTTCTTGGTTCGTATCACCAACAGTGTCAGCTTGGTGTAAGATTATAGGAGGCGAAGTCCTAGATCTAGTCATGTGGATTTTTGGTGGAGTCTGAATCATCTCATCAGGTTGATAACGCATCTTCTTCTTCGTTAGTTCAGGAGATGATTTAGTTGCTGACGTATCGTGTCCACTGGCTTCAGGTGTGGATGCGGTAGGTGTAACCCTATTTGGACTAGGCTCACTGATCCTCACGGGTTGTGATGATCGGGTTATCCTAAGTCATTTAGGGTTTGCCTTAAATGAGGTTGCAGCTGGTCCAGGTTGGTTGCTAGGTTCCTCTCTAACCTCTTGGGCTGGAACCGTAGCTGATTCAACTTGTGCTTGTTGTACCTGGTTCAGTAGAGGTAATCTTACAGTTTTAAGGTATGGATCTATTCTAGTATCCAATGGATTAACTAGCCTCAATAACCATGCAGGGATTAGTGTTGTAAACCTGTTATCAGCAATGTTAGGTGTGTTCATTTTCACCTCTGAGAATTTCACAATTCTCAATCCATGAGCAGATGGAACTGGTATGTTTGCATTCCTGCAAGAGGTTAGTATCAGCTCTGCATAATTTGGGTTCTCAACTCTTGTGAAAGAGTAGAACAGCCTCAGCATAGGAATTGTCATGCTGTCCGTACCCTTTGGTGTTAGCAATAAGCACCTGTTTATGATTGAAAAGATTACATAGCATCTGTAATGTAGAAACTTCTTTTGAAATTTCCCCAAGGTAATATTTGTATATCCACTCTATCCCAAGTCAAAGATAGAGTTTAGCATGGTAGCATTTGACGGGAGTGTCGGAGAATTGTTTACAACTGGAAGACGGAAGATCCTCCTAAAGTCAGCCTTTGTGATATACCTTCTTCCCTCAATCCCTCTCAGTAGGAATGAGAAATGAGCAGGTTCCCCTTGTGGGTTTTCAGTAGTTAGTTGAGTAGCTTCAACAAATCTGATAGATTCATGAAGAGTCTCAAGATCTTGTTCAGGTACACTCACTGTGTAGATCAGAGTACCCCAGATTTGATGTTGTTCTAGAATGGACAACCAGTAGTTATCTGGAATGTTGGTTTCAAAGTTGATAAAATAGTTGTTCGCCATTTGCTGCTTAATAAGAATAACAAACCACAAGATGTTATGAATAATCATATGTCTTTATTCTTATTTCCTTGAAACCTTTTTATAATTTTTCAATTTTACAAGTTTTTATGGATTTTGTAAATTATAAAAACTTTTATTCCAAAATATTCACAAGTGTTTGTAAATCATGAAATTCCATTTGATATTTTGAAACATTGACCAATTGACTTTTCCTCTATAGATTCATATCAATATACACTTTAAGATTCAAAAAAGTCAAATGAGATCATGCAAGATTTGGATACATCATGGTTTATCAAACAAAATATCCAAGAAATCAAACAACACTTAGCATTTTTAACAAAAAGAGCAGATTCGGTAACATGAGAATCTATCTTCTATAAGTCAGATTCAGATACCAATATTATTTATCCTTTCAAATTCATGAACTAGAATAGCATGCAAGAGATTTTGATATAAAAATCATGATTAATGTGATGTAATCTAACTAATTTACTAGATTCGGTTATATGATAATCTCATATATTTTCAAGTTAAAACATGGCAGATTCTGTACAATCAAATTAATCACATTTATGAACTCTAATCATGTAATCCTAGTCATTTGTTCATTTAAATCATCATCAGATTCATATTCAAACACTTAATGAACAGATTCGCATGATTTACAAGAAGAGATTCGAAATCTTTAGATCTAACAGATTCGGTAACCACATAATCAATAAAACTCTAATTAAACATGCAATCTAAGTCGTTTTCATATAATATCCACATATCAATCATCATTTAATCTCAGAATAACATCAACTAAGTATACGAATATGTTTATGTATATAAATTTGTATTTTTATTTTCAGTTTCGAAAAACTTAGAATCAATCATTTATGTTATCTAATCATGAAAACTTGGATATTTTTTGTTTTATTTTCATTCAAACAACTTAGATCTATTCATTTATAAGAAAAACTTGATCAAAAAGAGATTTACCAAAAGTTTGATTCCAGATTGGTCTCAGATTCTGTATGGTGATATCAGATTCTGGTAGCTCAGAATTTTGAAAAGTAAAGTTTTTGACTTTTGACTCTTCTATTGATACACCTAATCTGAAGTCAAAGTTGGGCCTTATCGAATCTGGTACCGAATGGGCCTTCAAACCGAATATCAGTCCTTTAAGTCCATTAATTCAGTTTTTACACAAACTTTGAAGAATCTGAATGTATTAAATCACAAGTTTTTCATTTTTTTTTATCAAAATAAAGATTGAGAGAATCTGAAATTTGGAAACATCCGAATCTTCACTATTTGGTTGTCAAGTTAGGATAAATGTTATAATTAACATTTATTCAAGAAAAATCAAATCATTTTGGATTATAAACATTTCCAAAATTTTAGGATTTTTCAAAAATAAGATTTGTACTTATTGATTTTGAACAATGTACAAATCTTCAGTGATACCAATTGTTAAACTGGTTGCATACTGAGATGTATACAAGCCAAAGTGAATTTAAGCATTTAAAACATAAGTTTGTATGTATTTACATTTTGAACATCAATTTTCTTTTTATTTTCTCCATTGCTCTCCCTCAAAATGTGATATACTATCAAGTAAATCAACATTTTGATCCTTCCAAAGAAAATTATTAACTCCCCTTGAATCAAGACAGATATCAATCAGTTACCTCCCCCTAGCATAACTATTGAAATTCATATCAAGGGAGATATCCTAGATTCAAAAGCTCCCCATATAAAGATACTATCTAAAGCATTGAAAGATCAGTTGCTCCCCCTAGAAAGTATATACTCTCCCTAAACACAAGATCTCAGGATAAAGTACCAAATGTGTCAAGGAAATTAAGAACTATACTCCACCATGCCAATTTTTTAAATCAAGAACTTTAGCCTAACCTCATTCAAAGGTTTAGTAAACATGTCGGTTAATTGTACTTTTGTAGGCATAAAGTATAACTCTACATCCTACTTTCTACATTGTCCTTAATAAAGTGATAACGAATGTCTATGTGTTTGGTCTTAGAATGTCGTACCGGGTTGCTAGTAATGGCAATGGCACTCTGGGAATCACAATAGATTGGGGTCTTAGAAACTTTAATGCCATAGTCTAACAGTTGAGTTTGCATCCACAAAACTTGTAAACAACAGTAAGCTGCAACAATGTAGTCAGACTCAGTTGTTGACAATGAAACACAGTTTTGTTTCTTGGATGACCTACCAACTAATCTATTCCCCAACATTTGAATTGATCTAGATGTGCTTATTTTATCAACATGACAACCGCCATGATCTGCATCCGTATAAGTAGTGAGATTGAAATCAGATCCATGAGGATACCAGATTCCAAGGTTAGGTGTACCTTTCAGGTATTTTAAAATTCTAACCACTGCTTTGGAGTGTGATTTCTTAGGGTTTGACTGAAACCGAGCACAGACAGTTACAACAAGTGTAATGTCTGGCCTGCTGGTAGTCAGATACATTAGAGAACCAACCATGCTTCGATAAAGAGTTATATAAAAGGGTTCCCCATTTTCATCAACATTGAGCAAAGTCCTCATTGGGGTTGATATTATTTTCAAACCAGTCATTTTAAAATGTTTTAACATATCGTCGATGTATTTTGTTTGACTGATAATTTGCCATTTGGTAATTATTTGACTTGTAACCCTAAGAAGAAATTGAGCTCATCAAGCATGATCATTTTGAATTTGTTGACCATTAGGTCACTAAATTATTTGTATAGGGCCAGAGACGTGGAACCAAAAATAATATCATCAACAAAAATTTGAACTAAAAGGATGTGACCGTGAAGTTTACGGATGAAGAGCGTTGTATCAATCATTCCACGGGAGAAGTCATTTTCCAGCAAATACTTTGTCAAGGTCTCGTACCATGCACGCGGTGCTTGCTTTAGACCGTACAAAACTTTCTCCAGGTTTAGACGTGGTTTGGATAAATTGGATCAACAAAGCCTTCGGGTTGATCAACATAAACTTCCTCTTGAAGTTGACCATTGAGAAAAGTAGTTTTGACATCCATTTAAAACACCGTAAACTTCTTGTGAGAAGCATACGCAAGAAAAAGACGAATGTAACATCTAAAATCTAGAAAACAAGTTCAATGTTAACAACTCAGGTACGGACTGGCGGTCCACTTTGGTCCGACGGTCCAAATTCAGTCTAAAGTGAAAACAGGTGCAACCTGGACCGGCGGTCCAGCATGGGATTCATGAAATAGGCAGGTCAGGAGTGGACCAGCGGTCCACTTTGGACCGACGGTCCACAGCGGGTTTTGTGCAGTTTTGTTGTTTTGTAAAAATAAGAAGGGGCATTTTAGTCAATGCACTTGGGTGTCGATTTGGAGCCTTCAAAGCTGATCTAGATCCCATTTTGGATCTCATTTCACCCACACAAACACTCTCATCTTATCTTAGAGAGAGAAACCCATTTTTAGAGTGAGAAAGTTTGATTTGAGGAAGAAGAAGTGGGAATCTCTTCAAAGTGCATGTGTTAAGGTTGTTCATCTCGTTCTTAGCTGCATATTGGTAGTGGTGGTAAGTTCTAACTTCGAATTTCATTTATTGATTTGATTTTCAAGATTAGGGTTTGAACTTAATGTTCTTGAGATAACCCATATAGCTCACAAACGGGTGTTTGAAGCTATTTGTGGGTGTTGTTAACCCTTTTTGGTAGGTCTTGGGTTGGAAAACTATTTGGCCACGTTAGGGCTAGTAATTTGAAGTATAATCACTAGGATTAGTGATTATGGAAGTATTGGAATCCATTTGGGTGTATTTTGAAGACTAATTTGAAATGGGTTAAAATTAGGGTTTATGGGTCAAATTAGGGAAGACAAGTATTAATACGTGTGTTTTGGTTTAATTGGCATTATAGGACCATTTTCACTAGCGTTAAGTGATTATTGGTTAGTTTGGGCATTAGTTGTGCTTGGAAGTGCATTTGGGTCAAAATTGCAATAAGTGTCAATTTGAGTTGGTGTGTAATCCACCCTAATTGTGTTATTTGTTATGTGATAAATGGAATAGGTACTTTTCATTGGCGGTTTGCGGATTTGGCTTTGCATTCATCAAGGCGCTAAGGTGAGTGTAAATATATTATATGTGTATTTATGCATAGGATGGGAGAGGGTGGGGTAGAGTGATCCTTGTGCATTCGGGTTGACTTTACATGTATGTGGGATGATGGACGCTATGAGTTTTGGGTCCACGTTGCACGTTTGTGCATTTTGGGTTACCACCCCTGGGGTAGTGAAACTCGTGCGTTTCGGATTCACAATGACAAGTAGGTCAACCCCGTTGATGTTGTTGAGGTGATTTGGGTAGTAATTCTCGTGTAGTCCGGATTCACTAGTGAATCGCGTGTGGTTTAGGATTCACGATGTCGCGTGTGGTTTCGGACATTCCCATTATTGTTATGACTTAGGGTAGTGAATCTCATGTAGTTTCGGATTCACTGGGGCGCATGTAGTTTCGGCCAACCACATCGTCGTTGAGGTGAAAGTGGTGAATCGCGTGTGGTATCGGATTTACTCGACGGGTGTGGTTTCAGCCGGCCTTCATGAGTTTGAGGTTAAGGGGTTAACCTTGGGATTTTGGGTAGACGTATATATATATTGTTGTGTTGTAGCTAATCTTACGAATTGACATGGTGGTACGTTATGTATAGCTTGCTTTGTTATACAATGATGTGGTATGTGTTTATTACTTGTGTTGGTAATACGTATTCATTTTATGCATATGTATGTATATAGTATGTTTATCCTCACTAAGCTTTATAGCTTACCCTCTCGTTGTTTATATTTTTATAGATTCTCATGGAAAAGGTGGCAAGGGTAAGCGTGGGGATTAGTGGATTATTGCGGGTTGCTTAGAAGACTTTGCGTTTGGATTCGATATAAGATTGGGTAGTGTTTTCCCAATCACCATACTCAGTCTTATGTTTGAGTTAAACGCTTTGGGTCGAAAGTCTCTTTTGTTGTGTCGAACGGGTCTTGGGTTGTTATGTCCATTTTGACACCTTAACTTGTGTAATGTATAATTCAAAGTTGTTTAAACTTGTTAAGTATTGGAAATGTTTTGTGAACATAACTATGGTGTCATCGTTATCAATATTAATGCGGTATATAAAAGAAAAAAAATCCGGGTCGGTATAATAACGGGTTGGGTCGTTTCAAGTGGTATCAGAGCATGGTCTAAGGGATTTAGGCGACTTGAGATAGGTGCCTAGAATTAGACTTTTATCAGTGCTTAATTGTTGTGGCACTTGTAGGAGTACGGGTCGGAATGGGGATTCGGTTAGTACCTTAGTGTGTAGGTGAAATAACTAGGATTGTGATTGTGTTGTGATATAATTCTTGCATGTGTTTATATCGCGTTGAGTTTGCATTTGTGTTTGTGTATATCATCGAGCGAGATAGTCCTTGTACTAATGAGTTGAGATGGCGTGTGCGCGTAATAATGACTAGCTACCATTGTTACGAGTGCAAATCATGTCTAACAAGTGATGTGAGGTGTTAAGCAAGATGGGGCGGTGCTGCGTGTATGGTTGTTTGCGTTTCGTTGTTTAATCGTTTTACGTTCTTTAGAATGGATACGAGAATCGGGACTTCAGGCGGGAAGCAAGGTGGTGATGATGAGTTGACGGCTAGGATTAGGGCCGCTTTGGAAAATTATTCGTCGGTTTTTACCGGGAAGGCTAATGAAGTCTTTCAAGGGGCGATTGAAGGACAAGTAACCGATGTGATTAAGGAACAAATGGGCACGATTGTTCAAGCTGAATTTGAGAAGAGGTTTCCTAAACCTCAAGTTGAAGGAGGTGGAGAGGATATTCCTCTTAATCATGAGATTCGTGGTAATATAGTCAGATGGGAGTTTACTTACAAGAACTTCATGATGACTAAACTTCCTTTGTACGTCGGAGATCCCGATCCTTTGATAAGCACTGGTTGGATCTCGAATGTCGAAGGGTGTTTTCGTACGAGTTAATGCCCTCCTGACAAGAAAACGAGACTCACTACTAGTTTATTGCGGGGTAATACGAAGAATTAGTTGGATGGTAAGATTGATATCGCCGGGGAGGATCCGTTTATGGGGTTATCCTAGGACAATTTTAAGAAGGAATTCTTTGAGGAGTTTCGGACACAAGACGATTTGACGCGGATGCGTGATGAGTTGCGAAGTTTGCGACAAGGGTCTATGGACCTAAATACTCTTAGGGTTACCTTTTTAGCGAAGGCCCGATTTTGTCCCGAATATACAAGGAACGATAGGTTGTTGATGGAGCATTTTCTTAATACTTTGAATGATGATTTGCATGGGAAAATTAGCATTAGGCAAGTGGACTATTTTTCTAAGCTATTTGCCGTGGCTAAGGGTTTTGAATCGTATGCTCCTACGATGGGTGATGATACTTCGGGTGAGAGAAGGGTTAAATTATATAGCGCTCTGAGCTAGAAGGCTAGAAGTGCTATTGATAGTGCGGATAGTGGAAGGAAATGAGTGTCGGATACTAGTGCATCTAGATGTTTCAATTGTGGAGAAAGAGGGCACGAGTGCTGGGAGTTCCCGGTATCGAGAGGTAATGGCATTGTGTGTTTCATTTGCCGTAAAGGAGAACATCGCAAGGCGGAGTGTCCTAAGCTAGTGGTGGCGGGCGTCGCGAGAAGACGTGTAGGTACTTTTAGTGCGGTATTCGTACGTGTACATTTTGTTATAGCATGTGGTGTGTATGTAAGCTTAGCTAAACTTTATTCTCCATTGGAAATAATCTTTAGCGAGCGGTTGGCTTACATTTTTGGCTTTGTGTTGCACTCGGTAGAGTGTGTGATTAATGTGTGATGCCTTGACTCCATCGTGCAAGTCATTTGTGCTAAGGCATTTGGGTGAGTATTGGGTTGTTAAACTCGCTTGAGTGAGACCCGTAGGACATTGGATGTGACAGTGTCCTAGTGAGTAAAATGATTATGTGTATATGCATAAGGATTTATTTGTTTGCGGTGGTACGGTTAGTGATACTCACAAGGATTCACTATGGTGTATACAGGGCGCGATGTTACACTACTCGTTGAGTAATCGAGGCCGAAAGAGCATGGATGCGATGTGGGTTTAAAGTTCGGGTGTTCGATACCACATCGTGTTGGCATTTAATGATACGCATATCCGCAAGACTATGCGGATTACACATCCAAAGCCCTGAACCGCACACTAATTGTCATATAAGACATATAGCACGGGTATAGTCGCACTCTATGCGCCTATACTATCTGATGTGAGTTTTGTATACTTGCATAAAGGTCCAGTACATTCTTGAAGAATGTACGGTATAGTTAATTCGGATTCTTTTCCTTAAATAACGAATGTTAGTTGGGATAAGATCGCATTTAATTAGGGAAGAGATTCTATCAAAACCCTAATTCGTGAGCCTATAAATACATAGCTCATAAACCCTAAAAACACATTCGGTTACTGATACGTAACGAAAAGCATAGACATCATCATCGTACGAACAAGCTTCATACGATCTAAAACGTAAAGACTTTCAGGTATGTCTTGAACTATTAAACCTTCATGTCTTTGGGCCACTCAACCGCGTATGCTGGGTGGTTGGTGGACCCTCAAATCGGCCACCCTGTCAGAATCGAAACAATACCGATGTTGGTTATCCACGACTAAGTGTCGGAGGTTCGAATATTGTTAGTCCTTAAACGCCTTTTATGCACTTAAGCATAGGTACACCTCGACCTCTTGAAAATATGCTTGATCATTTGGAGCCATTCGTGGGACCGGTTATATGAACAAATAAATTGGAATTTACGTCGTATGCAATTTATTGTATATTTTTTTCCATAAAATTTTTTGTTTAAATTAATCGGTCACTTTCAGGTTATTCGCCTAAGTAAAATCAATGGCGGGCAATAAAGGTTCAAAGCCATCTTTTTCGACATTCCCAGGTGAACGAACACCTGTACAAACGTCAAAACAGGCATCTACGGCAGAAGGGAAAAAGGTGTCAAAACCTCCTTCAACAGAGGCTATCTTAATGGGACTAACAAGCGCTGAAATCACGAAAATGGTTCCTCCAACCGTGGATGAGGAAGAAAGCGAGTGGCTACAGAGCGTTGGGGAAGATACACCCCCAGGAGTAGAAACTAGCTATATCCGTTTCAAAGAAACGGAAACTGGACACACTAAGCCTCCAGAAAAAATAAGTTTCGGATCTCCAGCGAACACTAGCTATATACGTTCCAAGGAAGTAGATGCTGGGTATGAATCCCCACCAGGTAATGTCAAGTTAATGGCAAAAACTACGTACGTAGGAACAATTCCAACTATCACAACGATAGAACCAGGAACTCAAACTTTAAGGGTTACCCCGGCAAGTGCACAGGAAGAAATTAGGAAAATGGGGTTGAGAAATCTGGACGGTTCATACATTACAGTAGCACCACTACAAGCAAGAATGACTTATACCTCACCCCAGCCAAATATATGCGAGTTGACGCAAACTCAACATCAGGGAGACTAGGGGGTGCACCTTATGTGTAACGACCCGACCAAAACCGTTATTGACGGCGTCGTTAACTTAGGTCCCGTTACGTGGTCGTAGTCCCTATATGAGACTCGTTTGACCAAAATTATGTCGCGTTCATTTGAAAGGTACAAAGTTTAGTTTAACAAACGGATCGACAAGTTTAAGTTTACAAAGTTATAAAGTATGAATGAAATAACTTGCGACATAATTAGTTTGAATCCACAGTTGCTATAAATAGCGTAAGTAAGTAGACAAAAGTTTGAATCCAAAAGTGCTATCCCTAGCGTATGCATGCATGGTTGACTCCAATCAAGTAATCAAAGAGTGCGGAAGCATGTATCAAATAGCCATGTATAAACCTGAGAAAACATAGAAGAATCTGTCAACGAAAACGTTGGTGAAATCATAGGTTTAGTAAGTATTAAACGTTGTTTTTGAACCACAAGATTTTGTATTTCCATAACGTAGATTATCCAAATCATTTGCATTCCAAAAGTGTTGTTATACGCGAGCACTCAATTATCAAAACTTAACCAACGTTACCCCATCACACAGTGCTAGAACCCGCACTAAAACACAAAAATATATTTCATCCGCATAACGGTAGCGAACCGTCCGAATGAGGGTTTGTTAAACCCGTATGGCCACACAATATAAGTTCTCGCTTACACCCTGCAAGTGTAACTAATGATAATCGAATTGAGGCATTTTTGTTCTAACTCGCACGTGGAATGTTTGTTTTCACACTTGTGTTCAAAACATAAAAGTAAGTAGTACAAGATGTAACAAAGTATATGTTTTCTCAGCCCACGATTTAAAAGTATAAAAGTTGTTGAAATGGTGGGACTATGATCTCACCTCGAGTGCACGAGTATAAAAGTACTTCAACAAGTAAACGTGTGCATGAAAGTTGCTTAGCCTTGACCTAAACAAGTAAGTTGTATCAATTAACCGGTTACGACACAAGGTCGGGTGAAATGCGTTCAATTAGTCCTATGGCTCGTTACGACTCGAATAGTATAGCATGTGAATCACGTTGTCAAGTTTCATGCAAGAATCACGTATAAAATCATGTTAGAACGTTTGCATAAAAGTTTGGTTAAGTTTGACTAAAAGTCAAACTTGGTCAAAGTCAACGAAAAAGTCAACGCGTTCGGGTCGGGTCCCGAACTATTTTTCTATGCTAGTTATTCATATATAAGCATATTAGAACAAGTTTCATGTGAATCGGAGGTCGATAGCTAGTCAAACATTTCACGTGAAATGGGTCCAAGAGGTCAGAATCTGGCCAGGTGATTCTGCGCGCCGCGCGGGTATGTGGCGCGCCGCGCCACTACTTGGGCAGAGAATTCTGGTCAGTTTTTCCAAGTGTGCACGAACCAAAACCTTTTCTAACACAACACTTGACCCGCAAACACTTATAACGCCTATCATACATCGTTGGAAAGGTATTTTGACGAGGAATGCAACTAAGTACATATTATCAATCAAAACATGCATTTAAAATAATCAAATTCTCGTCAAATGTTCAATGAACGTTCATAATCAAAGTTTCAAGTTCGTAAAACGTATTTTATGATCCGGGAATCCAATTTACACATACGATATGCCGTTTTGAAGGTAATGAAACATACATTACAACTAAACACTAACAATTAACATTCCATGGCATTCGAAACATCAAAAGCTCGTTTTAAGTCTACCAAACCCTAACCAAAATCCGCAAAATCAATATTCATGTTTTTGAAGTTTCCTTAATCAACCTACGCATCAAAACGAAGCTAGTGATACTAGTAACACAATTAAAACATGAACTTTAATAATTAAACAACTTTTAATCATCCAAAATCAAAGATTAAGCACACCCATTTCAATTGTTCTTACTAGTTACTCAAAACAACAAATCGAGCAAGTAAAACATATATTCATACTAGACACGAGCCATAGACACTAACTAACACAATTTCTAGTCAAAAACACGAATTTAAAGAAATCTAGAGTTTTAGAAATGTTACCCAAAATCGGTGAATTTGGTACCAAATCGAAGAGGATGATGAGAGGATCACGAATATGTAATTTGTTTTGAAGTTTGCTTCCCGATCCGGATTTAGATGATGATTTTATGAAGTTGGGGTTTGTGTGTGTTCTTGCTAGAGAGAAAGAGAGAGAGAGGGAGATGGTTGAATGGTGGTGATTGGGGTGGACTAGTTGACCTAGTCAACTAGTTTGCCCCGTGTCAATTTTAGTCCCTCGAGTTTAGAAGCGGGTGCGGGATTTTACCGAACGAATATTTTTAAAACGCAAGTTAACGAGAGATGTTGTAATCGAGTAACGGGATTATCAAGAACATTAGTTAACGAAGTGTACGAATATAGGTGACGAAAGATGTTATTAAAAAAAAAGACGGTATTAAAATAAATTTAACGGAAAAACGCGGGATGTTACATTATCCACACCTCAAAAGAAATTTCGTCCCGAAATTTAGTTGGAAGTAGTAGTTGTTGAATCTTCCTCGAGATCTTGTGTTGCCAATTCTACGAATGAGGGAGAAGTACGGTCTAGGGTATTTCAACGAACTTTGACGGTCGGGGTTTCACGTCGTCTTAGAGTTTGGGTTCACGATTCATGGTTTCGACCGGCCCTCCTAGGAATGAAGTTTATCGTCGATAGTGAGCCCATCGAAAAGGAATAACAAGTTCTTGTTTCGCAAAATACGTCTTTAAGTTGATACATCGAATGTAGGATAAACGGAGACTCAAAATGGGTCGGAAAATCTAAACGGCTAGCAACGGGTCTAAAACGCCCCAAGATTTCAAAAGGATTAAAATATCACGGATTTAACTTTCTATGTTTCCCGAAACGGATTACCCCTCCTCAAAGTGCGACTTTTAACGTGACGCGGTTTCCCATGGAATTCGAAAGGTTTACGTGTAACATCGGCATAGTTCCTGGTGATTACGAGTCACGTTGGGTCTTGCTTGAATATGAATAAATCCTCTCGATTGCTCATGAATAAGCTCGGCCCCGGTGAATTGATCATCGTTTACTTGGTTTCGACAAAAAGGAGGATGATGTTTCCGGTCACATGTGGTTTCAAAAGGTGTGACGTTAAAACTCGAATGAAAATCATTGTAGTACGAGGATTAAGCTAAAGGAAAATACTTTTCTCAAGTAAATTTGAAGTTGGTAATACAAACTTGTAATATGGTTTCCAAGGTTTAAATCGCATGTTTGTTCGGTCCGTCGGGTTGTGGATGGTACGCGGTACCCATGTCTAAATGCGGTCCCGAGGCTTTTTGTAAGGTACTCCAAAATCTAGAAGTGAAACGAGGATCTCGATCCGAAACGGGGTACATTTCCCTAAGGCATATTGAACAAGTTTGCTAGGAATTGAAAACGTTAGCTAGGACAAGTTTCTCAAGAAAATTCGCGTCGCGGAAGATTTATTGGTTTCCAAAAACGTTCGTCGGGGCAAGTTCTTATCGGGTTTTGAAAACGATTGTTAGGACTATCCACCCTCGCGGCGAATACTTGTATGACATGAAGAGTCGCTCTCCTTTGAGAATTTAGAATAAGGACCTCCTGAACCGGAAGTACGAGGGTGATGCAAGAGAAGTTTCGCCCCGATGTGAGCATAACGAGTAAATTGTAGTTAGTCAATAAGACTGCGCGAGGACGAGCTAGTATACCCGTGCGACATACGGTTGAAGTCGAATGAAATCGGTAATTCATTCGGAAGCATAAATATAATTCGACAATAATTGAAGGTGTGTCCCCGGTATGGTTGTTATAAATATTCTCGGAGTTTTCGGATGTCCAAACATGAAAAGATGAAGTCATGTACATGGCACATGGTGGTGTTTAGGTTGATCGAGTCTAACCACCATCACGCGTCACTAGAACTTTGGTATGTCTTACCGTAATATAACTACGTTGATCGAGTGTAGTTATATTACGCTAACTCATGCCTCCATTCCCACATCACTCCATAGATTCAAATTCGTGTCATCGCGAAAGTCTAAAATGAACAAAATGTAACGACGTCTCAAACGTGTCTCATATTAAATCGAAAGAATTGGTGCAACTCTGAAGATGCGTTCCCCGAGGGAAGTGTATAAATTATTGTTCACGTCAATGTGGTTCGAGTCAGACAATAAGGTATTCAGGTATGAAAAGAGTAACGAGTCATGATAACGAGTAGCACGCAACCGTAGTGATAAATGTTGATGACGATACTCACCTAGAGTAGTGATGGTAGTAACACCAAAAAGTAGATAGTAAGAAACACCAGTGGGAAACCGATAGTAAGTTGAAACGGTGGCAAATAACAATCCGGGAGACAGAGTTCCCGAACAAGTGTGACTAATGAAGTCGTCGTCATCCATACGGGTATGAATCCTGAATTTACGCGTGTTACCAGAAAGTTGCAGAATACGAGTTCGTATGATGAAAACTTGGTACCATTAAGAAGTTTGCCTAAGAATGATTCGAGTATAATGCACAAGTAGTCAAGTAAGTGCTATCTATAGCAAATGTATGTCAGAATGCAAATGCTAACTATCCGGTTGTAGTCTAGACTTACTAATGCGTCCTAACGACTATGTTAGACACACTAATGCATCCTAGTTCCCTACAACCAACGCTCTGATACCACTTGTAACGACCCGACCAAAACTGTTATTGACGGCGTCGTTAACTTAGGTCCCGTTACGTGGTCGTAGTCCCTATATGAGACTCGTTTGACCAAAATTATGTCGCGTTCATTTGAAATGTACAAAGTTTAGTTTAACAAACGGATCGACAAGTTTAAGTTTACAAAGTTATAAAGTATGAATGAAATAACTTGCGACATAATTAGTTTGAATCCACAGTTGCTATAAATAGCGTAAGTAAGTAGACAAAAGTTTGAATCCAAAAGTGCTATCCCTAGCGTATGCATGCATGGTTGACTCCAATCAAGTAATCAAAGAGTGCGGAAGCATGTATCAAATAGCCATGTATAAACCTGAGAAAACATAGAAGAATCTGTCAACGAAAACGTTGGTGAAATCATAGGTTTAGTAAGTATTAAACGTTGTTTTTGAACCACAAGATTTTGTATTTCCATAACGTAGATTATCCAAATCATTTGCATTCCAAAAGTGTTGTTATACGCGAGCACTCAATTATCAAAACTTAACCAACGTTACCCCATCACACAGTGCTAGAACCCGCACTAAAACACAAAAATATATTTCATCCGCATAACGGTAGCGAACCGTCCGAATGAGGGTTTGTTAAACCCGTATGGCCACACAATATAAGTTCTCACTTACACCCTGCAAGTGTAATTAATGATAATCGAATTGAGGCATTTTTGTTCTAACTCGCACGTGGAATGTTTGTTTTCACACTTGTGTTCAAAACATAAAAGTAAGTAGTACAAGATGTAACAAAGTATATGTTTTCTCAGCCCACGATTTAAAAGTATAAAAGTTGTTGAAATGGTGGGACTATGATCTCACCTCGAGTGCACGAGTATAAAAGTACTTCAACAAGTAAACGTGTGCATGAAAGTTGCTTAGCCTTGACCTAAACAAGTAAGTTGTATCAATTAACCGGTTACGACACAAGGTCGGGTGAAATGCGTTCAATTAGTCCTATGGCTCGTTACGACTCGAATAGTATAGCATGTGAATCACGTTGTCAAGTTTCATGCAAGAATCACGTATAAAAGCATGTTAGAACGTTTGCATAAAAGTTTGGTTAAGTTTGACTAAAAGTCAAACTTGGTCAAAGTCAACGAAAAAGTCAACGCGTTCGGGTCGGGTCCCGAACTATTTTTCTATGCTAGTTATTCATATATAAGCATATTAGAACAAGTTTCATGTGAATCGGAGGTCGATAGCTAGTCAAACATTTCACGTGAAATGGGTCCAAGAGGTCAGAATCTGGCCAGGTGATTCTGCGCGCCGCGCGGGTATGTGGCGCGCCGCGCCACTACCTGGGCAGAGAATTCTGGTCAGTTTTTCCAAGTGTGCACGAACCAAAACCTTTTCTAACACAACACTTGACCCGCAAACACTTATAACGCCTATCATACATCGTTGGAAAGGTATTTTGACGAGGAATGCAACTAAGTACATATTATCAATCAAAACATGTATTTAAAATAATCAAATTCTCGTCAAATGTTCAATGAACGTTCATAATCAAAGTTTCAAGTTCGTAAAACGTATTTTATGATCCGGGAATCCAATTTACACATACGATATGCCGTTTTGAAGGTAATGAAACATACATTACAACTAAACACTAACAATTAACATTCCATGGCATTCGAAACATCAAAAGCTCGTTTTAAGTCTACCAAACCCTAACCAAAATCCGCAAAATCAATATTCATGTTTTTGAAGTTTCCTTAATCAACCTACGCATCAAAACGAAGCTAGTGATACTAGTAACACAATTAAAACATGAACTTTAATAATTAAACAACTTTTAATCATCCAAAATCAAAGATTAAGCACACCCATTTCAATTGTTCTTACTAGTTACTCAAAACAACAAATCGAGCAAGTAAAACATATATTCATGCTAGACACGAGCCATAGACACTAACTAACACAATTTCTAGTCAAAAACACGAATTTAAAGAAATCTAGAGTTTTAGAAATGTTACCCAAAATCGGTGAATTTGGTACCAAATCGAAGAGGATGATGAGAGGATCACGAATATGTAATTTGTTTTGAAGTTTGCTTCCCGATCCGGATTTAGATGATGATTTTATGAAGTTGGGGTTTGTGTGTGTTCTTGCTAGAGAGAAAGAGAGAGAGAGGGAGATGGTTGAATGGTGGTGATTGGGGTGGACTAGTTGACCTAGTCAACTAGTTTGCCCCGTGTCAATTTTAGTCCCTCGAGTTTAGAAGCGGGTGCGGGATTTTACCGAACGAATATTTTTAAAACGCAAGTTAACGAGAGATGTTGTAATCGAGTAACGGGATTATCAAGAACATTAGTTAACGAAGTGTACGAATATAGGTGACGAAAGATGTTATTAAAAAAAAAAGACGGTATTAAAATAAATTTAACGGAAAAACGCGGGATGTTACATTATGACCCTCTAGAGCCAAGCAGTTCAAATAACTTTATTACACAACTACAGCAAGTTACACCTCCGCACCTAGCACAAGCGCTCAATGAACCAGCGCGATTTTAGAAATTTATACAAAATTGGTTTGCATTGATTTAAGGGCATAAAGAAAGACAATCTTTGGAGGTGGCTCCTACCACAGAAAAGTTTGCCGCACACATAGCGAATCATCCATTCTTGGAAGCACCAGTAATACTGTTAACATTGGGAAGTTATGACGGGTTATCGGACCATGATGACTTCCTACAGAGGTTTGAAGGAACTGCGAGAACCCACAATTGGGGAGATGCGGTAGCATGCCACATGTTACCAATATTGTTGCAAGGAGTAGTGCGGGAGTGGTTCAACAATCTAACCTCCAGAAGCATAACAGGTTATGCAGACTTAAGATCTCGGTTTCTACTTAATTTTCATAGTCTGCGCGTACGCAGAAGAACGCACGTAGAGTGCCATGACATCAGACAAAAACCCAAAGAATCTTTGGGTGAGGTTATTGGTAGGTATACAAAGGAAGTAGCTAAAATACCAGATCTACCAAAAGCCAAAAGGTGTCAGGATTTATTCACTGCCTTGATACAGAAAAACACTTGTCGTTATGGCAGAGGTTGCGAAGGAAAGTACCGCAAACATTTGCGAAAGCGATAAAAGAAGCGCATGATTATATGCGGGTGCTAGAAGATATAACGCAAAATTGCGGAAAAAGCTATACGGGAAGAAATAACGATGACGATCACCATCGCGATCAGGGCAAAAGCTCCGGATCCGCAAAGAGGTATAATAATAACAGCCCGCTGAAAGGCGGAAGTTACAACAGTAACAACAAATACCGAAGGTTTAACAATAGCAGAGGAGGAGGCAATTACAAAAGCAAGAGCACCCACGATGACAATTATGCAATCATAAAAGATCTCAGCAAAACACCTAAGGAGATATTAGCAACTGAGCCAGTGTGTAAGACTTTCGAAGCTCCAGCACCGCTACCCGATTACGCGAAGAAAGACAAAACCAAATTCTGTGACTTTCATGATGATTTTGGTCATGAAACTAACAAATGCAGGCAGTTAATCGAAAGGGTGGTCGCTGAACTAAAAAATGGAAGATTGCCGCACCTGAAGAAATCGGCTAAAACAGAGGGTAGTAAGTCAAAGCAGGGAAAAGAATGCCTGTGGCAGAAGAAGAGCGAATCAAAGGCAAAAGAAGCGGAAAAAACCATAAATATGGTAATGAGTAAAAGCATAAGTGCAGAACTAAAAGAAGTAAAAGATTGGGAAGATGCGAAAATCTCATTCGGAGTAAGTGAAAGGCAGTAGTTCAATGAACTCGTGGTGATTAAAGGGTACATCAAAAGCTATAATCAAGAAATTAAAGGTCAGTATGTCGACACTGGTTGCGACACGAATAACATATATGAGCATTTTTATATGTCGTTACCTAGATCTATTAAGTCGCAGCTAAAGAAGCAAGCAGTTAACTTATACGATTTCGCTGGTGAACAAGTCCCGACATTAGGGACGGTTAAGGTTGAGTTAGAAGTACGAGACGATACCAATGGTAAAAAGAGAAGGGATGTTGACATTGAGTTTGCTATAGTTAAGTCAAAAGCTGAGTATAATGCGCTGTTAAGCAGAAGAGCCTTTCAAAAACTAGGAGCTATACCATCCACAATACACGGTTTATTAAGATTCCCAACAAAGTGGGGAGTCGCAACTATAAAATCAGAAGTGGATGTAAAAGTGAGAATGGCACAAAAGGGTATAAGGCAGGGCCGCAAAAATGCAGAGTTAGACGAACGACAAATGGTTCAGGCATACGAAGACGCATGTTGCTCACAGGTGCAGGATTGGGAAAATCTCAGAAAAAATTTTGAGATAATCAATGAGATCCCAAGAAAGAGCGGCTAAGATATCCGCATCCACAACGTGAGCTTAATAAAAAAAACGCACACTAGGGAAAAAGAGGAAGGTAACACATGCATGGGTAGAAGAATTACTCAACGCAAAAGATGATACTCAGAAACTCTGGATGATAGTAAAGGAAGCGCGACTTATGACGCACAAGCAAAGCACGCAGGTGTACGTATACATTAAACCAAATAAAGGACTGTGCGTACCATCAAAAATGCGTGTGGCTGCAAAAAATGATGCATCTGAAGAATTCATTACAGAGCAAAGTGTACGCACTCGAACATCTCCTGACATCATTCAAACATGGTTGTCGAGAGGAGGTAAAACGCATACATAAAATAACAGCTAAGTTAAATACTTTACTTTAAGCTAATTTGACATTGATTTTCTGACAATATATCAGCAGGAGGTTTGTGGCGTTTGAAACAACGGCACTTGAATGATGGATGGAAAAAACACCAAATCAATAATAAACCTCTAAGGATGGTTCGTGAAATGATTGGTGTAAAGCTGCCACAAAAGAGTAACTGTGTCGACATACAAGAAAGCGCTGAGTCTGCCATGTTAATAGCGGTAAAGGCAGTAAGTAATAAAAAACCCAGAAGTCACTGGGAGATGGATAACCCGTATAATATAGCTACTGGAAAAAAGAACAAAAGGGGCACGGTGGCTTGAAAATAAATTGGCAGAATGCGCCTTGCATGCATAAAAGCAGAAGGTGCAAAAAAGCAAAAGATATCAACAGTAGGATTGATCACCCAGACATCTGCTGAAATTTTGTTATACTTGCTATGTTTTTATTAAAGACTATTGTCGTTTGAATTATTTTTAATAAATTAAATCAATCAATTTAAGCCAATAATGCTTGCATTTAAATTTAATTATTATGGAGCCCTAGGCTGCACAGGGATACACTCCGAATCCCAATTGTCATAGTTTAGTTTGGTTACTAATGCTATTTCTAATGGTGACAGTAGTAAAACATTGGTTTGTTTTAAACGCTCGTACACCGCGCAAGACGGAGACTTGCAAAGTCATGACTATAAAATACAAATTTGGTTACTTGTCAATAACACGGACATTGGTTTGTCTGGAATACTCTTGAGATAAGCATTGGATTGCTTATATAAACGGATTGGACATTGGATTGTCAATGCGTACAAACACTTATGAATTTTTATAAAAGTCAAGAGTATAATATATAAGCATTGGTTTGCTTTTTTTAGCGCTTAGCATTGGGTTGCTAAGACGCAAGAATAAAAAGACTACATGAGAATTGAGGGGTCGCTCCCGTCATACGTAAATAGCATTTATTCGAAAGTTATAATGAACATACAAATGCAGGAAATTAAAAAACCTCTTATAAACTTGCATATAAGTACGAAAGCATATAACATAGTTGCAATATAAAAAGTACATAAGCAACGGATATATGTGCCCACAGCAGGGCACAAAAGCACTTAAAATGTGCTGAATAAAAGAAAGTATTACAACTTATACCGGCTTATGAAAAGGTGCTAATACCTACGAAGGGAAATTCTACTCTGGCAACTAGAGATTAAGAGAATTACCTTCTATATAAATACTAATATAATAGGGGTGGCGTGTTACCCTACAATAAGGAGAATATACCATCCGCACATGCAGCGATCAGACGCATACCCTGCTTTAAAACAGAAATAAATAAATATAGATATAGGGATGCGAAACCCTTGAACTGTCGGGCTCATCCCTCATTGGCACAAAAAAGCAGCATGAAAGATGACAACCATCATCCCTCCAATCCAAGCTGCATGCAAGTCTACGCTAGTATGTCATCAACCACTTCACGGGATGTAAAGTCTCTGTTCTCAGCTAACTCCTCCAAACGACGAATCCTCAAGTTCGCTAAAGCCGCACATGCCTCATTGCATTTCCTAGCGGCATCTTCCAGAAGCTCATTTGAAATGGGGACCAGAATAATGTCCGGTACATCAAGGTTTGATTTAACAACATCCCAGAAAAGGGACCGCTCATAGGCGCGTGCAGCGAGTATAGCATGACCAAAAGGAACGCGAATACTCGGGTATGCCATGATATGCTTAGCAATTTTAGGGAGACCAGATCATAAAATTGAATATTCAGATTGAAGGCTTGAGCATTCAGCCTTAAGATTATCATGTTCAGTAACAACTGCTTTGTGCTGCGCGTCATGTTCATCAAGTTGCTTTTTAAGTTGGCAATTATCAGATGTTGAAGTACCAAGTTGCAAAGACAGGTCATTCACTTGAGTCTCAAGATCGGCTCGAATAGTTTCTGAACGCCTAATTTCTTTCATCAAACGCTGACATTCACCCTCAAGATGAGAATTCCTCTCGTCCACCTTTAAACGAGCTGCAACAGCCTGGTGAAGTTGTTCAAATATCTGTTTCTTTTCAGCATCAAGTTTGGCAAACTCCCTTTGTTCACGCGACAGGTGTTTGTGACCAAGAATTATAGAATTGGATTTATGTTTTAAGCGGCTAATATCTTTAGCAAGATTGAACATTGTGGCCTGCATGTCAATAAAAAGATCTTGCTGAGGGGACAAATGCTCAAATTTCGCAGTAAGATTGGAGGGAGCACATACACCAAGATGTGAAAACCGTTGAGTAAAAGTAGGCACAGATATCTTAAAAAACTCATCAAAATAGTCAAGATTCATGTCAGGAGACAAAGAAAAGCTAGTAGGGATGTTAAGTCAAGCACGCTTATTGCGGCTGGTATCCAATGAAGGGGCATCAGCATACAAGTCGGTGCGCTTTTGAAATGGCAGAAACCTACGGGAAAGATTATGATCAATGATCGATTGACGGCAGACAGGAGAATTTGGGGCAGTACCCTCCCATGTCTGAGATGCCTGGTTCTCCAGAGCAAGGGGACGATTGTCAGACTCAACCTCTTGGTTAATTTCAATTGGCTCGCTAACATCTGCAAGAATCGGGAATCAATCGATTAATAAAATACAAACAACTTTGCATGTAGCATAAATGCTAAAGAGTGCATAACAAAGGCTTACTAATAATTGGCCTCTTTCCGGACTCTTTCGATGTTTCCACAACAGGAGAGGGCTGAATTTCAATAAAAGAAGAGATATCAGTTTCTCTTTCTTGACGCAGGCTAGTTGTTCTGCGTTTCGAAGTTGCAGGGGCAGCTGGATTAGTTGGAACATTCATAATCTCTGGTTGAATATGGGGGTCGGTATCATGCAGATCTTTTTTTCTAAAGACAACGCTATCAGCAACCTTCGACATCATAAACTCATTCAAACGTATTTCTGCAATATAAGATGAAGTTCAAATATAAGAAAAAAGGAGTTAAGTACATGCCTAAGGTAATACAAGTAAAAAAGGGATATACCCTTCTTGTTTCTAATAATAATAGGACGCTTATCAGAGTGCGTCATGTGGGTTGAAATGCAGCCAAGAACTAGTGGAACATTAGGATAAACGAGAGATGGAAGAAGTAGATTAAGGCAAGACTTGAAGAATTTATCTTCCTCAGGAAGAATCGGCAGAGGTTTATTTTTCTCTCCTTTTTTGCCCGAATACCAGATAAGAATGCTATTGTAATCTATAGAAACACAAGTAGCTTTAACAAAGAAAAGGATTTTTCCCACATTCCCTTCACACCCTGTTTTGGGGTAACACAAAACTTGCAGACATTATCAAAAGAATACCAGCTCTCGTCACTCATCGAAGCACGAAACAGGTAAGTAAAAATCGATAAAGAAGGTTTGCGACCGTTCACACGACACCACATTTCAAAGATCAAAATACGATTGGCACCATAAGGGTACAGTTGGCTAATACCGATTGAATAATGACGAAGAACCTCCATGAAGAAAGGGGTAGGAGGAATACGGGTATTACCGAGTTCCATAACCTTGTCATAAACGGCAATCATATGCTCTGGCGGCTTGTTAGCCCGTTGGCCGCTTAAAGGGGCGATTGGAGAATATTTTTCGATGAGGGATATTGATCGATGATTCTGCGAATCTCTCCTTCGGTAATAGAAGATTCTATATCCTTCATGTTCTTATCAGAAGACATGGTAGATCGATGCAATATTTAAAACGTAAATAAAGAGAATGAAAGAAAGAAAACACGGACCTTCGAATGGATAAGTATGAATGCAAAAAAGCAAACGGCTGCCGAAAAAATAGCAAAAATTTGAAATGGGGGAGGAGCGTGTAAAACCCAAAAGGGGTAAATTAACTATTCATAGGCAAAGGAAAATTAAACATACCACGGTTAATTTCTGGGCGTACACGTGTATCAATCTAAAAAGTTGATTGACAGTCGGCGTACGATAGCAACTCCAGATAGTTGCATATGTTTTCATCATTATCTTTGGGATAAATAATGACAGTTGTCACCTCGGGTATAGGAATTACAGTCGAAAGGATAATTTTTCAACTATACGAATATATTGCATTAAATGCAAACGGCGCTTGGTTACACATACACGCATATAATATCCTATGTGTGTTATCAATACGTTTAAATGTACAATTCTATGATCCGGTGTAATCATTGGGCATTATTTTGTGGTACTATTTTATTTTAAATTAGTTCGACATTATACACTCATTGTCATTGTATATAACATCGAACTTGGGGGACTTAATGATACGCATATCCGCAAGACTATGCGGATTACGCATCTAAAGCCCCGAACCGCACACTAATTGTCATATACGACATATGGCACGGGTATAGTCGCACTCTATGCGCCTATACCATCTGATGTGAGTTTTGTATACTTGCATAAAGGTCTAGTACATTCTAGAAGAATGTACGGTATAGTTAATTCGGATTCTTTTCCTTAAATAATGAATGTTAGTTGGGATAAGATCGCATTTAATTAGGGAAGAGATTCTATCCAAACCCTAATTCGTGAGCCTATAAATACATAGCTCATAAACCCTAAAAACACATTCGGTTACTGATACATAACGAAAAGCATACACATCATCATCGTACGAACAAGCTTCATATGATCTAAAATGTAAAGACTTTCAGGTATGTCTTGAACTATAAAACCTTCATGTCTTTGGGCCAC
This sequence comes from Rutidosis leptorrhynchoides, assembly GCF_046630445.1. Taxonomy (NCBI): domain Eukaryota; kingdom Viridiplantae; phylum Streptophyta; class Magnoliopsida; order Asterales; family Asteraceae; genus Rutidosis; species Rutidosis leptorrhynchoides. The sequence goes on along the minus strand of NC_092334.1, from coordinate 428,179,538 downwards.
TTAACCCCCTATGCTGGGTTGTTGGTGGACTCTCAAATCGGCCACCCTATCGGAATCGAAACGATACCGATGTGGGTTATCCACGACTAAGTGTCGGATGTTCGAATATTGTTAGTCCTTAAACCCCTTTTATGCACTCAAGCATAGGTTCACCTCAACCTCGTGAAAATATGCTTGATCAGTATGTGATATGGGTTTAAAGTTCGGGCTTTCGATACCATATCATCATGTGTGTGTGAGCGTGATAGGTGGCTTTAAGTTCGCGAGTTTGATACCACCTAGGGGTTAGTGTTACAAGGCGTATGTGCACTTTCGATCATTGTGCGAGTACCGTTCCCTTGTGTGCGCGTGTTATTAGGTTAGTGTGTACCGGGTGTTATATCACCCTGTGAGGGTACATGATGTGTATTTGTCTTATCTAGAGCATTGTGTATTGTTTTTCGTTGTGAGTAAGGTGGTGAGTGATATCCTGGCGTAAGGATTCACTCTTTATTGGCCACTTGATGTAATGTGGTGATTGATTCCGTGAGATTTCACTCTTCGTTGACCACGATTGGGGTTGGATGTGTGTGTCGAGTGTTGTACGCTCTTCGTCGGCCACTTGTGTGTGTATGTGTGTGATGTGTGGAGAGTGTTGTTCACTCTTGGTCGGCCAATTTTTTGTGTGTGTATGCGTGGTAGTGCCATTCGGGAGCCGCTTTTGTCGACCACGTACATGTGTGAGTAGAGTCATGGTTGTTAACTAGCTTTGATGTGTGAAGGTAACCGTGTTAATGGTTATGACAAAGTTGGAAGGGTGTAAGTTTTGGTGTCTCCCAGCATCTCCTTAGCAATGAGTGGAAGATTACTAGGCTAGCTATGCGGCCTATGTGGTTTGTGACTAGCGGGTGTCACTAGAAAAGTTGTAGATGTTGAGCCAGAAAGGTTCGTTGGATTTGTGTGATCTTGAGTCGTCGGATGGTGCGTGACACCGGGAGTAGACCCCGTAAGGGTCGAGTCCTTGAGACTCGGTGGTAGTGATGGGAGTTACATAACACTGCGTCATGTGCCTCCTTATACCTGCTAGTGTAATGTTCAACCCTAATGGTGTGGTTACATTGTACTATGATTGGTTGCGGTGTTTAGCGAGCGTTAGCGATTTGACTAATTTGAAAGGTCGAAATTCGAGTACCTTGAGTAAGTCCGCGAAGAATTGACGTGTATGACCAACATTGAGACCGGTCATGTGTATGTAGAATGTTGAAATTCCGCGGTATATTATCATCATGGCGGTGAGAGTGTAGGGTTAGAACCCTAAGCGAGGGCGTATGTGCCCGGAGGGTACGGTGTTGCCTCGGTTTGGTAGGCGCGTTCGAGCGATTTACCGGAAGTTGTCCCGTGTAGTGAGCAATCGCAGGGCGTTGAGCGTTGTTTTGGATTGTCTCGTGTAGAGGCATGTGAGTGCTGAGCGCGTTCGAGAGTGAGCTCTCTAGTGTATTGAGAACATGTACATGCGAAAAGTGACAAGATCATCCTTAATGGACGGTCAAAGCGAAGGTTCATAGGGTATTGGTGGACGAGTTATGAGTTGAGCAAGATTTCGTGTCGGTTTGAGTTACTGAAGGGCTTGTGGGAAATTCCATCACCGTATGCGTGGTGTGGATTATAGTGACCCGAACTTTTCCATGTTTATATATATATATATATATATATATATATATATATATATATATATATATATATATATATATATATTAAATGAAATTGTAATTTACATGATTAAGTGTTTCCAACATGTTAAGCAATCAAACTTGTTAAGACTTGATTAATTGAAATAGGTTTGATATAGACAATTGACCACCCAAGTTGACCGGTGATTCACGAACGTTAAAACTTGTAAAAACTATATGATGAAATATATATGGTTATATATATAGTTAACATGATTTTATTATAAGTATATATCTCATTAGGTATTTTAACAATGAGTTATATACATAAAAATGAGACTATTAATTTAAGAAACTCGAAAACGATATATATAACGATTATCGTTATAACAACGTCTTACTAGGTACATATGAATCATATTAAGATATTGATACACTTGGTTAATTATGTTAAATGATAAGTAAATATATTATTAAGTGTATTAACAATGAAATACATATGTAAAAATAAGACTACTAACTTAATAATTTCGAAACGAGACATATATGTATCGATTATCGTTGTAACGACATTTAACTGTATATACATCATACTAAGATATATTATATATCATAATATCATGATAATATAACAATTTAACATCTCATTTGTTATAATAAACAATGGGTTAACAACATTCAAGAAGATCGTTAACCTAAAGGTTTCAAAACAACATTTACATGTAACGACTAACGATGACTTAACGACTCAGTTAAAATGTATATACATGTAGTGTTTTAATATGTATTCATAAACTTTTGAAAGACTTCAAGACACTTATCAAAATACTTCTACTTAACAAAAATGCTTACAATTACATCCTCGTTCAGTTTCATCAACAATTCTACTCGTATGCACCCGTATTCGTACTCGTACAATACACAACTTTTAGATGTATGTACTATTGGTATATACACTCCAATGATCAGCTCTTAGCAGCCCTTGTGAGTCACCTAACACATGTGGGAACCATCATTTGGCAACTAGCATGAAATATCTCATAAAATTACAAAAATATGAGTAATCATTCATGACTTATTTACATGAAAACAAAATTACATATCCTTTATATCTAATCCATACACCAACGACCAAAAACACCTTCAAACATTTTTATTCTTCAATTTTCTTCATCTAATTGATCTCTCTCAAGTTCTATCTTCAAGTTCTAAGTGTTCTTCATAAATTCCAAAAGTTCTAGTTTCATAAAATCAAGAATACTTCCAAGATTGCAAGTTTACTTTCAAGTTTTCTAAATCCATTCCAAGTAATCATCCAAGATCAAGAAACCTTTGTTACTTACAGTAGGTTATCTTTCTAATACAAGGTAATAATCATATTCAAACTTTAATTCAATTTCTATAACTATAACAATCTTATTTCGAGTGGAAATCTTACTTGAAATTGTTTTCGTGTCATGATTCTGCTTCAAGAACTTTCAAGCCATCCAAGGATCCTTTGAAGCTAGATCTATTTTTTCTCATTTCCAGTAGGTTTATCCAAGGAACTTGAGGTAGTAATTATGTTCATAACATCATTCGATTCATACATATAAATCTATCTTATTCGAAGGTTTAAACTTGTAATCACTAGAACATAGTTTAGTTAATTCTAAACTTGTTCACAAATAAAAGTTAATCCTTCTAACTTGACTTTTAAAATCAACTAAACACATGTTCTATATCTATATGATATGCTAACTTAATGATTTAAAACCTGGAAACACGAAAAAACACCGTAAAACCGGATTTACGCCGTGGTAGTAACCCCGCGGGCTGTTTTGGGTTAGTTAATTAAAAACTATGATAAACTTTGATTTAAAAGTTGTTATTCTGGGAAAATGATTTTTATTATGAACATGAAACTATATCCAAAAATTATGGTTAAACTCAAAGTGGAAGTATGTTTTCTAAAATTGTCATCTAGACGTCGTTCTTTCGACTGAAATGACTACCTTTACAAAAACGATTTGTAACTTATTTTTCCGACAATAAACCTATACTTTTTCTGTTTAGATTCATAAAATAGAGTTCAATATGAAACCATAGCAATTTGATTCACTCAAAACGGATTTAAAATGAAGAAGTTATGGGTAAAACAAGATTGGATAATTTTTCTCATTTTAGCTACGTGAAAATTGGTAACAAATCTATTCCAACCATAACTTAATCAACTTGTATTGTATATTATGTAATCTTGAGATACCATAGACACGTATACAATATTTCGACCTATCATGTCGACACATCTATATATATTTCGGAACAACCATAGACACTCTATATGTGAATGTTGGAGTTAGCTCTACAGGGTTGAGGTTGATTCCAAAATATATATAGTTTAAGTTGTGATCAATACTGAGATACGTATACACTGGGTCGTGGATTGATTCAAGATAATATTTATCGATTTATTTCGGTACATGTAACTGTGGACAACTAGTTGTAGGTTACTAACGAGGACAGCTGACTTAATAAACTTAAAACATCAAAATATATTAAAAGTGTTGTAAATATATTTTGAACATACTTTGATATATATGTATATATTGTTATTGGTTCATGAATCAACCAGTGGCCAAGTCTTACTTCCCGACGAAGTGAAAATCTGTGAAAGTGAGTTATAGTCCCACTTTTAAAATCTAATATTTTTGGGATGAGAATACATGCAGGTTTTATAAATGATTTACAAAATAGACACAAGTACGTGAAACTACATTCTATGGTTGAATTATTGAAATCGAATATGCCCCTTTTTATTAAGTCTGGTAATCTAAGAATTAGGGAACAGACACCCTAATTGACGCGAATCCTAAAGATAGATCTATTGGGCCTAACAAACCCCATCCAAAGTACCGGATGCTTTAGTACTTCGAAATTTATATCATATCCGAAGGGTGTCCCGGAATGATGGGGATATTCTTATATATATGCATCTTGTTAATGTCGGTTACCAGGTGTTCACCATATGAATGATTTTTTATCTCTATGTATGAGATGTGTATTGAAATATGAAATCTTGTGGTCTATTGTTACGATTTGATATATATATGTTAAACCTATAACTCACCAATATTTTTGTTGACGTTTAAAGCATGTTTATTCTCAGGTGAATACTAAGAGCTTCCGCTGTTGCATACTAAAATAAGGACAAGATTTGGAGTCCTTGTTTGTATGATATTGTGTAAAAACTGCATTCAAGAAACTGATTTCGATGTAACATATTTGTATTGTAAACCATTATGTAATGGTCGTCTGTAAACAGGATATTTTAGATTATCATTATTTGATAATCTACGTAAAGCTTTTTAAACCTTTATTTATGAAATAAAGGTTATGGTTTGTTTTAAAAATGAATGCAGTCTTTGAAAAACGTCTCATATAGAGGTCAAAACCTCGCAACGAAATCAATTAATATGGAACGTTTTTAATCAATAAGAATGAGACATTTCAGTTGGTATCAGAGCGTTGGTCTTAGAGAACCAGAATTTTGCATTAGTGTGTCTTATCGAGTTTGTTAGGATGCATTAGTGAGTCTGGACTTCGACCGTGTTTACTTGAAAAATGATTGCTTAACAAATTTTGTTGGAAACTATATATTTTTAACATGTAAATATTATGTGATATATTAATCTCTTAACGCGTTTGACATTATGTGATAGATGTCTACCTCTAGAACAAGTCCCATCGACTCACCTAATAATAATGAAGAGTCAAATGTAAATTGGAATGATTCGTGGACTGATTCACAAGTTCCTGAAGAGGAACCGGAAGAAGAGTCGGAACCGGAAGAAGAATCAGAACCGGAATAGGAGGAACCGGAGGAGGAAATAGAACCGGTGGGGGAAATAATAAAACGGTTAAGTAAAAGAAAATCATCAACCAACCGACCAAGGTTAATTATGGTCAATGGTGTTTCCGTCAAGGAAGCAAAATATTGGGAGGATTACCAATTCTCCGATGAATCGGATTCCGACGAGAATTCCGATGATGTTATAGAAATTACCCCAACTGAATTTAAAAAGACAATAGAAAATAATAAGGGAAAGGGCATAAAATAGAGAAATCTAATTCCAACCCCGATGAATTTTATATGTATCGTCAACCTCCGAAGCCCTTAAGTTGTAACAATGACCCGGGAACCTCTAAACCACCAGGTTTTTCTATACCGTTGTGGAAAACGACAGCTCATATTAGGGGAACATCATATATCCCTAGAAACTTGGCAAAACGAACCAAAACCGAAGAAGAAGAAACGAGCGAGTCGGAATAAGGTAGTTGTATTCGTGTGGTGTAATATATGTAATATAGTGTGCTTATGCTTTATGATATATATGTAAAAATTGCTTGTATTAATAAGTAATTTTTTTTATGAATCTAACTCTTGTCTATTTTACAGTATAAAAACACAAAATGGATAGACAACCCAATATTTTAAGAGACCTACCCGGAGACATGATTGATGAAATCTTGTCTAGAGTCGGTCAGAATTCTTCGGCACAACTATTTACGGTGAAATCAGTTTGTAAGACATTCGAAGAACGTTCCAAGAATGTCTTGGTTTATAAGAGACTTTCGTTTGAAATATGGGGGATATCACATTGGGAAACCCATAAGTTACGATGTGTTTACTTTGACGCATATATTGCGGGGAACCCAAATGCTATTTTACGCAACGGGTTAAGATATTATTTTGACTCAATGTATCCGAATATAGGACTTCATGATTTAGAAAAAGCGGCTAACATGCAACATAAAGAAGCATGCTATGCTTACGGGTTAGTAATGTTCGCTTCTCACCAAAGTGAGAACAAGAACATCGGGCTACAACTATTAAAGAAAACGTTCCCACAAGTGACGGAGTCGGTAATTGGGGTAAGAAATGAGGTTTTTAGGTTATTACGAGACTGTTGGTCATTACGTAACCCTCGTCCCTTTGACGACGTTACAACACGCTGTCTTATCAACAGCCATAACAGTTATGTTCCACAAGACCAAGGATGGGAAGTAGTCCTAGTAAAACCAGAATGCATGACTTGTTTCTGGACGTATGAATTACGTGTCTTTATTGCCTTTGCTGAACGACTTGTGTACTAGCTAGAATTATCTTCACAACTATCCTGTATCAAAGTTATTGTGTGCTATATTTCATGCTTTGTGTAAAATAAGCGGTATTGTAAGTTTGTAAAATATTGTATAAAAGTTTGAACGCGAAATATTATTATAATCAGTTTTTCATATAGAATTGTAGTAGTTGAATTGTATATTAGCTACTAAGTATGAACTTAACGGGTAGGTACTACCCGAATTTAAACTTATAAAAAGCTAATATGAAGAAAAAGCTTTTATAAATGAGTTCATATTATGCTACGAAATACTATTAACTACTCTTAATATTCTGTATGATTAACTTGTTCCATTTGACTATTTTGAAGGAAATGTGTCATAACCCGTCCTTAACCATAAGAACGCGTTAGATAACGTATGATTTCATTGCGAGGTATTGACCTCTATATGAGACATTTTTGAAAGAAAACTGCATATATTATACATTACAAACCATAACCATTATTTTTGTTACAAGCTTAAGACAATAAAAAGAAGATTAACGTTTAGCGATAATCTTCGACATACAAACTTTACAAATGATGACAACAACACGGTTTCTAGCATATTTTACAATACAACATCTCGGATATGCAGTTTTATTTTTGACACAAACATGCGTACGCAATATCCTGGTTAGATCCAACATGATGCAGCGGAAGCTTTAGAAATCACCTGAGAATAGACATGTTTTAAAAAGGTCAACATAAAGTTGGTGAGATATAGGTTTAATGCCGGCAGCAATATATATATAGACCACAAGATTTCGTATATAAACAGTTTAATAAAAGTATTCTAAGTGGTTGAGCACTTGGTAACCATACTTAACATTTTCACGTCGCATATTCCCTTTAATATGAAATCTTACTACACCGTACCAAGTGTAGTCACAAAACGAAGTACTGTGCAACCGTTGAATACTGGTCGTCCAGTCCGGTTGGGGTTGTCAGGCCCGATAGATCTATCAACAGGATTCGCGTTTACAATACCGCTGTAAATATTAGTTACCAAGCTACAGGGAAGTATGCCAGTGGTACAACTCAACGTAGAATATATTTTTCAGTTACTTGTGTCCATAATGTAAGACATAAAATACATGTATTCTCATCCCGAAATATTTAGAGTTTAAAAGTGGGACTATATACTCACTCTTGTCTTGATGATATATATAATTTGACTCGGTCTTCCGGTTGATATCACGAACCTATCCATATATAATATATCAATATGTTTTCATTTTAAAACAAACGTTATATATATATATACTTGTTATACTTTTAATACTTAGAATAATTCCTTAGTCCGTAGTTAGCATTTCTTTGTTAGTAACTCAATTTTAATGGTTCATTTTTAGATGTTTAATATACCCGCAATGAAATAAACCAAACCCCCAACGAAATAAATAAAACCCCAACGTATATGAATTGGTTGAGATTAATCTTGACCCACGGTACCGGTGTTGTCAAATGACGTATTGCGTACATAAAGTACCGGTGTTGTCAAATGACGTGTTGCGTACAAACATGGGATCTTATGATTAATCTTCTCGTGTTGCTTACGGGTGATCCTGAACCATATGAAATTGAATTATGAGTACATATATATAAAATATCATGTTATCTTATAAAGATGTGATTTTATGTAAATTTTTCCAATGAATCCCGAAGTCAATTAAGTCTTGGATAACCAATTTTGTTTCGGTCATAGTTTCTTCGTTACAAGTCCGTTTTCGTTGATTCAAATTGCCATCTTCTTGGATCGAGTTCTTCTTTAAGACTATGAACTGTAAATACCTTGGTTTGTATTCAAAATCATACGGCATAGGTGAAAGTTTAGTGAAACATATGAAGTTAAACATTTTTGTTACAACAAAATCATTTAATGACCATTTTTCCAAAAATACTTATACTTTGAAAAACCAAGTTTTACCTTGTTAAATTAACATATAAATAAGTTATGTTACATGTCTTGAAGTATTTTAAAAGTTAAGTTAGAAGGATCTATTTAGTTTGCAAACAAGTTTGAAAACATTCAAACTATGTTCTTGTTGTTAAACTTTTGTACCACAAAATAAGATAGCTATATATATATGAATTGAATAAGGTTATGAACATAGATTCTACCTCAAGTTCCTTGGATAAGTTTGCTGTAAAAGAGGAGTAAGAAGCTAGAATCAAAAGGGTGATAGAAGTGGATGAAAGATTGGAAGTAAGTTGGTGTTCTTGGAAGGTTTTCTTGAAGTGTTGTTGTAAGAGTTTTCTTATGGTGTTTTAGTATGGTTTTTATGGCTAGATCTTCTTGGTTATTTGCTGGATTGTTATGGAGTTTAGAGAGTAAGAAAGAGTGTGTGTTTTTGATAAGAAAATGGTAGTAAAAATGGATCAAAATGAGCATGTATATATACACCAAAAAAACGTGTATCATGGTGTATATGGACAAAATTTTCAAGTTATAATTTTATGTATCTAGTCCTAATTGCTTCCAAATTCAATTACCTAGCCCTCATGGCATGAACAATGGCTGGTTAGGTGGTGATTTTGATGTGTATTTACTATTAGTAAATACGTATAGGAGCTGGGTATGATACGGTACATATACCGTAGATATACGTATAGAAATTTTGTGAAAAATGGAATGAGGATTCAAATATAGCTATCTTTTGTGAATACACTTATATGGTTTTATGTATTTAAGTCTTTAAAAGTGATTAAATACATTACTTATACAATATATGTATAACATTATAAGTCTTAAGTATTTATGTCAAATAACGTTACGTATAGTTATCGTTTTGAAAACTTAAGTTAGTAGTTTCAAAATATACTTGTAACTTATTGTTATTAATACAAAATGAGATATTAAAACATTCTTTAATCATGTTAAATATGTATATATACATATATATACACAAACGTATAATTATCATATATTGTATAGTTCGTGATATCATCGGTCAAACTAGACGGTCAAACGTTGTGTAAAACTCTTTTCGGAAACATAAGTCTCAACAATTTGGATTGCTTATCAAGTTGGTAATGTTTAATTTATGTAAATATCAATCTTATAAGTATAGAACGATCGAAAAAGTGCGGGTCGTTACATTACCTCCCCGTTAAATAAATTTCGTCCCGAAATTTTAAAATTGTACCTATTTTGCGTTATCGAGAAACAAGTGTGGATACTTTTGTTTCATTTGATCCTCTCGTTCCCACGTAAACTCGGGACCTCTTCTAGCATTCCAACGAACCTTAACAATCGGTATATTGCTCTGTTTGAGCTGTTTAACTTCACGGTCCATGATTTCGATTGGTACTTCGACGAATTGTAGTTTCTCGTCGACATGGATTTCTTCAAGAGGAATGGTGAGGTCTTCCTTTGCAAGACACTTCTTCAGGTTTGAGACGTGAAAGGTATTATGTACTCCAGCGAGTTGTTGCGGTAACTCGAGCCGATAAGCTACCGGTCCAATGCGTTCGATGATCTTAAACGGGCCTACGTACCTTGGGTTCAGTTTACCCCTTTTTCCAAAACGTATCACACCTTTCCAAGGTGACACCTTTAGCATAACCATGTCCCCGACCTGAAACTCTAATGGTTTCCTTCGGACATCGGCGTAGCTCTTTTGGCGACTGCGGGCTGTTTTTAATCTCTCCTTGATTTGCACTATCTTCTCAGTCGTTTCATGTATGATCTCGGGACCAGTTAATTGTCGATCTCCTACTTCATTCCAACAGATAGGAGATCTACACTTCCTTCCATACAATGCTTCGAATGGCGCAGCTCCAATGCTCGCATGATAACTATTATTATACGAGAATTCTGCTAACGGTAGATATTTATCCCATCCGTTTCCAAAATCGATCACACATGCCCTGAGCATGTCTTCAAGAGTCTGAATTGTTCTTTCACTCTGCCCGTCGGTCTGCGGATGATATGCGGTACTCATATCCAAACGAGTTCCTAGTGCCTCCTGTAGTGATTGCCAAAACTTTGAGGTAAATCTACTATCACGATCGGATATAATGGAAATAGGTATTCCATGCCTTGAAACAACTTCCTTTATATACAATCGTAATAGTTTCTCCATTCTATCTGTTTCCTTTATAGGCAAGAAATGTGCAGACTTGGTGAGACGATCAACAATCACCCAAATGGTGTCGTATCCCCAGGCAGTCTTTGGTAACTTCGTGATGAAATCCATGGTAATACCATCCCATTTCCATTCTGGGATTTCTGGTTGTTGAAGTAACCCTGACGGCTTTTGATGTTCTGCTTTGACTTTGGAACAAGTCAAACATTCCCCAACATATGTTGCAACGTCGGTCTTTAAGTTAGGCCACCAATAACGTGTCTTAAGATCTTGATACATCTTTCCAACTCCAGGATGTATCGAGTATCTTGTCTTATGTGCCTCGTTCAATATCAACTTCCTTAATCCACCCAACTTCGGTACCCAAATACGATTTGCAAAATATCTAATTCCGTCTTCCCGTATAACGAGTTGCTTCTCATACTTCTTCATTATTTCATTCTTTATGTTTTCTTTATTGAGTGCTTCTTGTTGAACTTCTTTGATTTGTGAGTTGAGATTCATGCGAATTTTTATATTCATTGCTCGAACTCGAATTGGTTCTCGTTCCTTTCTGCTTAAAGCATCGGCCACCACGTTCGCCTTTCCGGGATGATAACGAATTTCACAATCATAGTCGTTTATTAACTCGACCCACCTACGTTGCCTCATGTTCAATTGTTTCTGATCAAAAATATGTTGAAGGCTTTTATGATCAGTAAACACAGTGAATTTAACCCCATACAAGTAGTGTCTCCACATCTTCAATGCAAACACGACTGCTCCCAATTCTAGATCATGCGTCGTATAATTTCGCTCGTGAATCTTCAATTGTCGGGATGCAAATGCAATAACTTTCTTCCGTTGCATAAGAACACAACCAAAACCTTGTCGCGAAGCGTCACAATATATTTCAAAATCATCGTTCCCTTCTGGTAACGATAATATAGGCGCCGTAGTTAACTTCTTCTTCAGTATTTGAAATGCGTTCTCCTGCTCCGAGGTCCATTCATATTTCTTCCCTTTTTGCGTTAACGCTGTCAACGGCTTAGCTATTCGGGAAAAATCTTGAATAAACCTTCTATAATAACCGGCTAAACCCAAAAATTGGCGTATCTGTGTTGGTGTCTTAGGAGTCTCCCATTTTTCAATAGCTTCAGTTTTTGCTGGATCAACCTGAATTCCTTCGCTATTAACAACATGGCCAAGAAATTGCACTTCTTTCAACCAAAAAGCACACTTAGAAAATTTAGCATATAGCTGTTCTTTTCTTAACAACTCCAATATCAACCTTAAATGCTCTTCATGCTCTTGCTCACTCTTGGAATAGATAAGAATATCATCAATGAAAACGATAACAAACTTATCTAAATACGGACTACAAACTCGATTCATGAGGTCCATGAATACAGCTGGCGCATTTGTCAATCCAAACGGCATGACCAAAAATTCGTAATGACCATAACGTGTCCGAAAAGCAGTTTTCGGAATGTCCTCTTCTTTGACGCGTAGTTGATGATAGCCCGATCTTAAGTCGATTTTCGAATACACACATGATCCTTGCAATTGATCAAATAAGTCATCAATTCTCGGTAGTGGATACCGATTCTTGATAGTTAACTTATTTAATTCACGATAATCTATACACATCCTGAAAGATCCATCTTTCTTCTTAACAAACAAAATTGGAGCTCCCCACGGTGAAGTACTCGGTCGTATGAATCCACGGTCCAGTAATTCTTTTAACTGACTTTGAAGTTCTTTTAACTCGGACGGTGCAAGTCTATATGGAGCACGAGCCACTGGTGCAGCTCCTGGTACTAAATCTATTTGAAATTCTACCGATCTAAATGGAGGTAATCCCGGCAATTCTTCCGGAAAAACTTCAGGAAAATCTCTTGCCACAGGCACGTCGTTGATGCACTTTTCTTTCTTTTCGACTTTATTAACATGTGCTAAAATAGCGTAACATCCCTTTTCTAAACACTTCTTGGCTTTCAAACAGCTAATGAGTTTTAGCTTTGAATTACCCTTCTCTCCATAAATCATCACCGGTATTTTATCCTTACCAGGAATACGAATTGCCTTCTTAGCACAAACAACTTCCGCTCCTATTTTGGACATCCAGTCCATGCCGACTATTACATCAAAACCTCCTAATTCTACGGGTATTAAGTCGATTTTAAACGTTTCTCCGGCTAGATTTATTTCACAACCACGACAAATTTTATCGGCTTTAATTAGTTTACCATTAGCTAACTCAATCAAGTACTTAGCATCTAGAGGTAATGATGAACAATTCAATTTAGTGTAAAAATTTCTACACACATAACTTCTATCGGCGCCAGTATCAAATAAAATAGATGCTGATAAGTTATTAATGGTAAACGTACCCGTAACAAGCTCCGGGTCTTCTCGTGCCTCTCTAGCATTAATAACAAACGCTCTTCCACGTGCAGGTCCACCATTCTGATTCGGGCACTGGCTCTTATAATGACCTTGTTTTCCACACCCAAAACAAGTAATGTTAGCCAAAGCAGTTCTATTTGCGTTGGTGGCAGGAGTCTTGTTACCATTTGCATTTGTAACGAGAGCCTTACAATCTTCAGCAAGATGTCCCTGTCGATTGCATTTGGTGCACAACACACTACAGTAACCAAAGTGATGTTTGTGACAACGGTTGCATAAAGGACTTTGTCCTTTGTAACCAAAGCCTGAACCGCTACCCGCACCTTTCGGGGTTTCTGGTTTCTTAAAAGATTGCTGTTGGTAACCTCGATCATAATTTCCGTTCCACTTCCTTTTGTTACTCGATACCTTCACCTCAGTAGTGAATGCTTTCTTATCCAGAATGACCTGATCCATTAACTCGTTCGCCATGGTTATAGCTTCATGAATTGTCTTAGGTTTCGACGCCGTAACGTTTGCCTTGACCTTTCTGGGCAAACCACCTTTGTACATTTCAATCTTCCGTGCTTCGGTTGGAACCAATTCAGGACATAGTAAAACCAATTCCATGAATCGCTGATTGTAGTTGGTGATTTCAGTACCAACCACCTTCAAACTTCGTAACTCATCTTCTAACTTAATAACCTCATTCCTTGGACAATACTCGGTGATTATCATTGCTTTGAATTCTTCCCATGGAGTATCATAAGCTACATCTCCTCCTACCGCCTTCACATAATTCTTCCACCATGTGAGTGCACTATCTTGTAAAGTGCACGATGCAAACTTGGTCATGTCTTTTTCATCACAACCACTGATTTTAAACACCGTCTCCATCTTTTCTATCCATCGGGTGTCCTTCCGTTCCACTGAATGATGAGGGCTTGCAAGCTTGAAACGTCTTGTAGGAGCATCCTACACGAGGATTTGGGTTAACTGCAGCAGCTCTTGCAGCCTCAACCCATAACATTCTGTCGTTCACTCGCTGGTTGATGAGTTCCTCGAGTTCTTGTTCCGTCATTCGATTCAATCGCGCCATTTCCTAATGAAAGAAAATAATTATTCACATGGAATATTATAGATGTAGTGTGTATTTATAGTACATTTATAGCTTGTTAATAATATGAACCAGGTATTATTATAAAAGCCTTTTCTTCTTATTAGCGTTTTATAATTATATCTAGGGTAGTACCTACCCGTTAATGTTCATACTTAATAGCTTAGTACAGAACCAATTACTACAATCTAAATAATACTTAACCATGGAAAATTATTGCATTTCATACTTCGCTATTTTACATATGCTTATCTTACATCGAACATTAAACAAACCACACTAATAATATTATACAAAACATTATTTGATTCCATGGTTTAATTCGGCAGCGCATCGTTTGATCTATTTCCCAAAACATTTATGTCCAGGGAATCCCCCAACGCGAATCCTAGCTGTCTCCCTACGTTTTGGCTGAGGAGCCGAAGAACTAGACGCCGGGATAGCACTAATAGGAATAGCGGGGATAGGGGTGGTAGTGTTTAGTGGAATTGGTGCCACTTCATTCTCATTAAACTCGGGATTTGGATTTTCTAATTCACTAGCTTTTCGTTTCTTTCCTTGATCGTATTTTTCTTTCGTAATTTCCTCGGGTTCACTTTCCTCTTCGGGTTCACTTTCCTCCTCGGGTTCACTTTCCTCCTCGGGTTCACTTTCCGATATTTCTATAGTTGGTTCATCCGGAAATTGTGAGTCTTCCCCAAAAATACCACTTTCGTCATCGGATATGTTAATGACTGAAACACAATCTGAAGGTTCTGATTCGGAGTCGCTGAATGTGATAATAAGTTTCGAGCCCGACATCTATCACACAACAACTAACCCATTAGTACTTACATAATATTTACACATAAATTTTAACCAACAGTGATAAGCAATGGTTTTTTTTTTTTTAAAATCAGACCCGGTCAAAGTCCAGACTTTACTAATGTATCCTAACGACTTCTCGGTTAGACACACTAATGTAAACCTGGTTCGCTAAGACCAACGCTCTGATACCACATGTCATAACCCGTCCTTAACCATAAGAACGCGTTAGATAACGTATGATTTCATTGCGAGGTATTGACCTCTATATGAGACATTTTTGAAAGAAAACTGCATATATTATACATTACAAACCATAACCATTATTTTTGTTACAAGCTTAAGACAATAAAAAGAAGATTAACGTTTAGCGATAATCTTCGACATACAAACTTTACAAATGATGACAACAACACGGTTTCTAGCATATTTTACAATACAACATCTCGGATATGCAGTTTTATTTTTGACACAAACATGCGTACGCAATATCCTGGTTAGATCCAACATGATGCAGCGGAAGCTTTAGAAATCACCTGAGAATAGACATGTTTTAAAAAGGTCAACATAAAGTTGGTGAGATATAGGTTTAATGCCGGCAGCAATATATATATAGACCACAAGATTTCGTATATAAACAGTTTAATAAAAGTATTCTAAGTGGTTGAGCACTTGGTAA
The DNA here is from genome assembly GCF_046630445.1 of Rutidosis leptorrhynchoides. NCBI lineage: Eukaryota > Viridiplantae > Streptophyta > Magnoliopsida > Asterales > Asteraceae > Rutidosis > Rutidosis leptorrhynchoides. The sequence continues at coordinate 428,163,687 of NC_092334.1, read as the reverse complement.
CCATACTTAACATTTTCACGTCGCATATTCCCTTTAATATGAAATCTTACTACACCGTACCAAGTGTAGTCACAAAACGAAGTACTGTGCAACGGTTGAATACTGGTCGTCCAGTCCGGTTGGGGTTGTCAGGCCCGATAGATCTATCAACAGGATTCGCGTTTACAATACCGCTGTAAATATTAGTTACCAAGCTACAGGGAAGTATGCCAGTGGTACAACTCAACGTAGAATATATTTTTCAGTTACTTGTGTCCATAATGTAAGACATAAAATACATGTATTCTCATCCCGAAATATTTAGAGTTTAAAAGTGGGACTATATACTCACTCTTGTCTTGATGATATATATAATTTGACTCGGTCTTCCGGTTGATATCACGAACCTATCCATATATAATATATCAATATGTTTTCATTTTAAAACAAACGTTATATATATATATACTTGTTATACTTTTAATACTTAGAATAATTCCTTAGTCCGTAGTTAGCATTTCTTTGTTAGTAACTCAATTTTAATGGTTCATTTTTAGATGTTTAATATACCCGCAATGAAATAAACCAAACCCCCAACGAAATAAATAAAACCCCAACGTATATGAATTGGTCGAGATTAATCTTGACCCACGGTACCGGTGTTGTCAAATGACGTATTGCGTACATAAAGTACCGGTGTTGTCAAATGACGTGTTGCGTACAAACATGGGATCTTATGATTAATCTTCTCGTGTTGCTTACGGGTGATCCTGAACCATATGAAATTGAATTATGAGTACATATATATAAAATATCATGTTATCTTATAAAGATGTGATTTTATGTAAATTTTTCCAATGAATCCCGAAGTCAATTAAGTCTTGGATAACCAATTTTGTTTCGGTCATAGTTTCTTCGTTACAAGTCCGTTTTTGTTGATTCAAATTGCCATCTTCTTGGATCGAGTTCTTCTTTAAGACTATGAACTGTAAATACCTTGGTTTGTATTCAAAATCATACGGCATAGGTGAAAGTTTAGTGAAACATATGAAGTTAAACATTTTTGTTACAACAAAATCATTTAATGACCATTTTTCCAAAAATACTTATACTTTGAAAAACCAAGTTTTACCTTGTTAAATTAACATATAAATAAGTTATGTTACATGTCTTGAAGTATTTTAAAAGTTAAGTTAGAAGGATCTATTTAGTTTGCAAACAAGTTTGAAAACATTCAAACTATGTTCTTGTTGTTAAACTTTTGTACCACAAAATAAGATAGCTATATATATATGAATTGAATAAGGTTATGAACATAGATTCTACCTCAAGTTCCTTGGATAAGTTTGCTGTAAAAGAGGAGTAAGAAGCTAGAATCAAAAGGGTGATAGAAGTGGATGAAAGATTGGAAGTAAGTTGGTGTTCTTGGAAGGTTTTCTTGAAGTGTTGTTGTAAGAGTTTTCTTATGGTGTTTTAGTATGGTTTTTATGGCTAGATCTTCTTGGTTATTTGCTGGATTGTTATGGAGTTTAGAGAGTAAGAAAGAGTGTGTGTTTTTGATAAGAAAATGGTAGTAAAAATGGATCAAAATGAGCATGTATATATACACCAAAAAAACGTGTATCATGGTGTATATGGACAAAATTTTCAAGTTATAATTTTATGTATCTAGTCCTAATTGCTTCCAAATTCAATTACCTAGCCCTCATGGCATGAACAATGGCTGGTTAGGTGGTGATTTTGATGTGTATTTACTATTAGTAAATACGTATAGGAGCTGGGTATGATACGGTACATATACCGTAGATATACGTATAGAAATTTTGTGAAAAATGGAATGAGGATTCAAATATAGCTATCTTTTGTGAATACACTTATATGGTTTTATGTATTTAAGTCTTTAAAAGTGATTAAATACATTACTTATACAATATATGTATAACATTATAAGTCTTAAGTATTTATGTCAAATAACGTTACGTATAGTTATCGTTTTGAAAACTTAAGTTAGTAGTTTCAAAATATACTTGTAACTTATTGTTATTAATACAAAATGAGATATTAAAACATTCTTTAATCATGTTAAATATGTATATATACATATATATACACAAACGTATAATTATCATATATTGTATAGTTCGTGATATCATCGGTCAAACTAGACGGTCAAACGTTGTGTAAAACTCTTTTCGGAAACATAAGTCTCAACAATTTGGATTGCTTATCAAGTTGGTAATGTTTAATTTATGTAAATATCAATCTTATAAGTATAGAACGATCGAAAAAGTGCGGGTCGTTACAAAATGGCACCGACTACTCGACACACCGTGAATATGAATGAAGAGGAATTCCGTACTTTTCTAGCTTCAAACATAGCCGCAGTACAGTCTGCGCTACATACCAACAATAACCTTGGATCTAGCAGTACAGGAAATCGTGTAGGATGCACCTACAAAGAATTCACTGCCTACAAACCTTTGGAATTTGATGGAACCGAAGGACCGATCGGATTGAAACGGTGGACCGAGAAGGTCGAATCGGTGTTTGCCATAAGTAAGTGTACTGAAGAGGACAAAGTGAAGTACGCTACGCATACCTTCACATGTTCTGCGTTAACATGGTGGAATACCTATCTAGAGCAAGTGGGACAAGATGATGCGTACGCACTACCGTGGTCAGCATTCAAGCACTTAATGAACGAGAAGTACCGTCCCAGAACCGAGGTCAATAAGCTCAACACAGAACTTAGAGGGTTACGAACCCAATGATTTGATATTACCATCTACGAAAGACGATTCACAGAATTGTGCCTATTGTGTCCGAGAGCGTTCGAAGATGAGGAAGAGAAGATCGACGCGTTTGTGAAAGGATTACCGGAAAGAATCCAAGAAGATATAAGTTCACACGAGCCCGCCTCCATATAACAGGCATGTAGAATGGCTCACAAACTAGTGAACCAGATTGAGGAAAAAATTAAAGAACAGACGGCTGAAGAGGCCAATGTGAAGCAAGTTAAAAGAAAGTGGGAGGAAAACGGTGATAAGAATCACCAATACAACAACAACAGCAATTACAATAATAATCGCAACAATTATCCCAACAATCGCAACATCAATCGCAACTACAACAAACGGCCCAACAACAACAACAACAACAACAACAACAACAACAACAGCAACTACAACAATCATCCCAACAACAATAACAACCGCAACAATAACAACAATCAGAAGCATCTATGCCAAAGGTGTGAAAAGTATCACTCGGGGTTCTGCACCAAATTTTGCAACAAGTGTAAAAGAAATGGTCATAGCGCGACGAAGTGTGAGGTCTATAGACCAGGGGTTAACAGAACAAAAGGAACAAATGGTGTCGGAACGAGTAATGGCGGAGCAAGTAGTGTCGGAGCAAGTTATGCCAATGTAGTTTGTTATAAATGTGGAAAACCGGGCCACATTATTAGAAGTTGCCCGAACCAGGAGAACACGAATGGACAAGGCCGCGGAAGAGTTTTCAATATTAATGCGGCAGAGGCACAGGAAGACCCGGAGCTTGTTACGGGTACGTTTCTTATTGACAATAAATCTGCTTACGTTTTATTTGATTCGGGTGCGGATAGAAGCTATATGAGTAGAGATTTTTGTGCTAAATTAAGTTGTCCATTGACGCCGTTGGATAGTAAATTTTTACTCGAATTAGCAAACGATAAATTAATTTCAGCAGATAATATATGCCGGAATCGAGAAATTAAACTGGGTAGCGAAATATTTAAGATTGATTTGATACCAGTAGAGTTAGGGAGTTTTGATGTAATAGTTTTCATGGACTGGCTGAAGAAGGTGAAAGCAGAGATCGTATGTTATAAAAATGCAATTCGCATTGTACGAGAAGAAGGAGAACCCTTAATGGTGTACGGAGAAAAGGGCAACATGAAGCTACATCTTATTAGTAATTTGAAGGCACAAAAACTAATAAGAAAAGGTTGCTATGCTGTTCTAGCACACGTCGAGAAAGTACAAACTGAAGAAAAGAGCATCAATGATGTTCCCGTCGCAAAAGAATTTCCCGATGTATTTCCGAAAGAATTATAGGGACAACCTCCACATCGATCTGTTGAATTTCAAATAGATCTTGTACCAGGAGCTGCACCAATAGCTCGTGCTCCTTATAGACTCGCACCCAGCGAGATGAAAGAACTGCAAAGCCAACTGCAAGAACTATTAGAACGTGCTTTCATTCGACCAAGCACATCACCATGGGGAGCTCCTGTTTTGTTTGTCAAGAAGAAGGATGGTACATTTAGGTTGTGTATTGACTACAGAGAGTTGAACAAACTTACCATCAAAAACCGTTATCCACTGCCGAGAATTGACGACTTATTTGATCAACTACAAGGCTCGTCGGTTTATTCGAAGATCGATTTACGTTCTGGATATAATCAAATGCGAGTAAAGGAGGATGATATTCCAAAAACTGCTTTTAGGACGCGTTATGGTCATTACAAGTTTATGGTTATGCCGTTTGGATTGACTAACGCACCAGCTGTGTTCATGGACCTTATGAACAGAGTGTGTGGGCCATATCTTGACAAGTTTGTCATTGTTTTCATCGATGACATACATATTTACTCAAAGAATGATCAAGAGCACGAAGAACATTTGAGAAAAGTGCTAGAAGTATTGAGGAAAGAAAAACTGTACGCTAAGTTTTCAAAGTGTGTATTTTGGTTGGAAGAAGTTCAATTCCTCGGTCACATAGTGAACAAAGAAGGTATCCAGGTGGACCCGGCAAAGATCAAAACCGTTGAAAAGTGGGAAACCCCAAAAACTCCAAAGCATATACGTCAATTTTTAGGATTGGCTGGTTACTACAGAAGATTCATCCAAGATTTCTCCAAAATAGCAAAACCCTTGACTGCATTAACGCATAAAGGGAAGAAATTTGAATGGAAGGATGAACAAGAAAAGGCGTTTCAATTATTGAAGAAAAAGCTAACTACGGCACCTATATTATCATTGCCTGAAGGGAATGATGATTTTGTGATATATTGTGACGCATCAAAGCAAGGTCTCGGTTGTGTATTAATGCAACGGACGAAGGTGATTGCTTATGCGTCTAGACAATTGAAGATTCACGAGCAAAATTATACGACTCATGATTTGGAATTATGTGCGGTTGTTTTTGCATTTAAGACTTGGAGGCACTACTTATATGGGGTCAAAAGTATTATATATACCGACCACAAAAGTCTTCAACACATATTTAATCAGAAACAACTGAATATGAGGCAGCGTAGGTGGATTGAAATGTTGAATGATTACGACTTTGAGATTCGTTACCACCCGGGGAAGGAAAATGTGGTAGCCGACGCCTTGAGCAGAAAGGACAGAGAACCCATTCGAGTAAAATCTATGAATATAATGATTCACAATAACCTTACTACTCAAATAAAAGAGGCGCAACAAGGAGTTTTAAAAGAGGGAAATTTAAAGGATGAGATACCCAAAGGATCGGAGAAACATCTTAATATTCGGGAAGACGGAACCCGGTATAGGGCTGAAAGGATTTGGGTAACAAAATTTGGAGATATGAGAGAAATGGTACTTAGAAAAGCTCATAAAACCAGATACTCAATACATCCTGGAATGGGGAAGATGTACAAGGATCTCAAGAAACATTTTTGGTGGCCGGGTATGAAAGCCAATGTTGCTAAATACGTAGGAGAATGTTTGACGTGTTCTAAGGTCAAAGCTGAGCATCAGAAACCATCTGGTCTACTTCAACAACCCGAAATCCCGGAATGGAAATGGGAAAACATTACCATGGATTTCATCACTAAATTGCCAAGGACTGTAAGTGGTTTTGATACTATTTGGGTAATAGTTGATCGTCTCACCAAATCAGCACACTTCCTGCCAATAAGAGAAGATGATAAGATGGAGAAGTTAGCACGACTGTATTTGAAGGAAGTCGTCTCCAGACATGGAATACCAATCTCTATTATCTCTGATAGGGATGGCAGATTTATTTCAAGATTCTGGCAGACATTACAGCAAGCATTAGGAACTCGTATAGACATGAGTACTGCCTATCATCCACAAACTGATGGGCATAGTGAAAGGACGATACAAACGCTTGAAGACATGCTACGAGCATGTGTTATTGATTTCAGAAACAGTTGGGATCGACATCTACCGTTAGCAGAATTTTCCTACAACAACAGCTACCATTTAAGCATTGAGATGGCGCCGTTTGAAGCACTTTATGGTAGAAAGTGCAGGTCTCCGATTTGTTGGAGTGAAGTGGGGGATAGACAGATTACGGGTCCGGAGATAATACAAGAAACTACCGAGAAAATCATCCAAATTCAACAAAGATTGAAAACCGCCCAGAGTCGACAAAAGAGCTACGCGGACAGTAAAAGAAAAGATATAGAGTTTGAAATTGGAGAAATGGTCATGCTTAAGCTTTCACCTTGGAAAGGCGTTGTTCGATTTGGTAAACGGGGGAAACTAAATCCAAGGTACATTGGACCATTCAAGATTATAGATCGTGTCGGACCAGTAGCTTACCAACTGGAGCTACCTCAACAACTCGCAGCTGTAGATAACACTTTCCACGTCTCAAATTTGAAGAAATGTTTTGCTAAAGAAGATCTCACTATTCCGTTGGACGAAATCCAAATCAATGAAAAACTTCAATTCATTGAAGAACCCGTCGAAATAATGGATCATGAGGTTAAGAGACTGAAACAAAACAAGATACCGATTGTTATGGTTTGATGGAATGCTCGTAGAGGACCCGAGTTCACCTGGGAGCATGAAAATCAGATGAAGAAGAAATACCCGCATTAATTTCCAGAAGATACATCAACACCTCCAACTGCTTAAAATTTCGGGACGAAATTTCTTTAACGGGTAGGTACTGTAGTGACCCGAACTTTTCCATGTTTATATATATATTAAATGAAATTGTTATTTACATGATTAAGTGTTTCCAACATGTTAAGCAATCAAACTTGTTAAGACTTGATTAATTGAAATAGGTTTCATATAGACAATTGACCACCCAAGTTGACCGGTGATTCACGAACGTTAAAACTTGTAAAAACTATACGATGACATATATATGATTATATATATAGTTAACATGATTTTATTATAAGTATGTATCTCATTAGGTATTTTAACAATGAGTTATATACATAAAAATGAGACTATTAATTTAAGAAACTCGAAAACGATATATATAACGATTATCGTTATAACAACGTCTTACTCGGTACATATGAATCATATTAAGATATTGATACACTTGGTTAATTATGTTAAATGATAAGTAAATATATTATTAAGTGTATTAACAATGAAATACATATGTAAAAATAAGACTACTAACTTAATGATTTCGAAACGAGACATATATGTAACGATTATCGTTGTAACTACATTTAACTGTATATACATCATACTAAAATATATTATATATCATAATATCATGATAATATAACAATTTAACATCTCATTTGTTATAATAAACAATGGGTTAACAACATTCAACAAGATCGTTAACCTAAAGGTTTCAAAACAACATTTACATGTAACGACTAACGATGACTTAACGACTCAGTTAAAATGTATATACATGTAGTGTTTTAATATGTATTCATACACTTTTGAAAGACTTCAAGACACTTATCAAAATACTTCTACTTAACAAAAATGCTTACAATTACATCCTCGTTCAGTTTCATCAACAATTCTACTCGTATGCACCCGTATTCGTACTCGTACAATACACAGCTTTTAGATGTATGTACTATTGGTATATACACTCCAATTATCAGCTCTTAGCAGCCCATGTGAGTCACCTAACACATGTGGGAACCATCATTTGGCAACTAGCATGAAATATCTCATAAAATTACAAAAATATGAGTAATCATTCATGACTTATTTACATGAAAACAAAATTACATATCCTTTATATCTAATCCATACACCAACGATCAAAAACACCTACAAACACTTTCATTCTTCAATTTTCTTCATCTAATTGATCTCTCTCAAGTTCTATCTTCAAGTTCTAAGTGTTCTTCATAAATTCCAAAAGTTCTAGTTTCATAAAATCAAGAATACTTCCGAGATTGCAAGTTTACTTCCTTGTATTCTAAATCCATTCCAAGTAATCATCCAAGATCAAGAAACCTTTGTTACTTACAGTAGGTTATCTTTCTAATACAAGGTAATAATCATATTCAAACTTTAATTCAATTTCTATAACTATAACAATCTTATTTCGAGTGGAAATCTTACTTGAAATTGTTTTCGTGTCATGATTCTGCTTCAAGAACTTTCAAGCCATCCAAGGATCCTTTGAAGTTAGATCTATTTTTCTCATTTCAAGTAGGTTTATCCAAGGAACTTGAGGTAGTAATGATGTTCATAAAATCATTCGATTCATACATATAAAGCTATCTTATTCGAAGGTTTGAACTTGTAATCACTAGAACATAGTTTAGTTAATTCTAAACTTGTTCACAAATAAAAGTTAATCCTTCTAACTTGACTTTTAAAATCAACTAAACACATGTTCTATATCTATATGATATGCTAACTTAATGATTTAAAACCTGGAAACACGAAAAAATACCGTAAAACCGGATTTACACCGTCGTAGTAACACCGCGGGCTGTTTTGGGTTTGTTAATTAAAAACTATGATAAACTTTGATTTAAAATTTGTTATTCTGGGAAAATAATTTTTATTATGAACATGAAACTATATCCAAAAATTATGGTTAAACTCAAAGTGGAATTATGTTTTCTAAAATGATCATCTAGACGTCGTTCTTTCGACTGAAATGATTACCTTTACAAAAACGACTTGTAACTTATTTTTCCGACTATAAACCTATAGTTTTTCTCTTTAGATTCATAAAATAGAGTTCAATATGAAACCATAGCAATTTGATTCACTCAAAACGGATTTAAAATGAAGAAGTTATGGGTAAAACAAGATTGGATAATTTTTCTCATTTTAGCTACGTGAAAATTGGTAACAAATCTATTCCAACCATAACTTAATCAACTTGTATTGTATATTATGTAATCTTGAGATACCATAGACACGTATACAATGTTTCGACCTATCATGTCGACACATCTATATATATTTCGGAACAACCATAGACACTCTATATGTGAATGTTGGAGTTAGCTATACAGGGTTGAGGTTGATTCCAAAATATATATAGTCTGAGTTATGATCAATACTGAGATACATATACACTGGGTCGTGGATTGATTCAAGATAATATTTATCGATTTATTTCTGTACATCTAACTGTGGACAATTAGTTGTAGGTTACTAACAAGGACAGCTGACTTAATAAACTTAAAACATCAAAATATATTAAAAGTGTTGTAAATATATTTTGAACATACTTTGATATATATGTATATATTGTTATAGGTTCGTGAATCAACCAGTGGCCAAGTCTTACTTCCCGATGAAGTAAAAATCTGTGAAAGTGAGTTATAGTCCCACTTTTAAAATCTAATATTTTTGGGATGAGAATACATGCAGGTTTTATAAATGATTTACAAAATAGACACAAGTACGTGAAACTACATTCTATGGTTAAATTATCGAAATCGAATATGCCCCTTTTTATTAAGTCTGGTAATCTAAGAATTAGGGAACAGACACCCTAATTGACGAGAATCCTAAAGATAGATCTATTGGGCCTAACAAACCCCATCCAAAGTTCCGGATGCTTTAGTACTTCGAAATTTATATCATATCCGAAGGGTGTCCCAAAATGATGAGGATATTCTTATATATATGCATCTTGTTAATGTCGGTTACCAGGTGTTCACCATATGAATGATTTTTATCTCTATGTATGGGATGTGTATTGAAATATGAAATCTTGTGGTCTATTGTTACGATTTGATATATATAGGTTAAACCTATAACTCACCAACATTTTTGTTGACGTTTAAAGCATGTTTATTCTCAGGTGAATACTAAGAGCTTCCGCTGTTGCATACTAAAATAAGGACAAGATTTGGAGTCCATGTTTGTATGATATTGTGTAAAAACTGCATTCAAGAAACTGATTTCGATGTAACATATTTGTATTGTAAACCATTATGTAATGGTCGTGTGTAAACAGGATATTTTAGATTATCATTATTTGATAATCTACGTAAAGCTTTTTAAACCTTTATTTATGAAATAAAGGTTATGGTTTGTTTTAAAAATGAATGCAGTCTTTGAAAAATGTCTCATATAGAGGTCAAAACCTCGCAACGAAGTCAATTAATATGGAACGTTTTTAATCAATAAGAACGGGACATTTCATGGATGACCCAAATGGGGTGTCAGTTGACGATGGTACTCTATGTCGTCTGTTAGAGTGTGCCAAGGAATCATGGAGGATTTTTTGTGTGATTGGAACCTGCGTAACAAGGAAGTGACACCGATAGGATGCAATGGCGGCATCGAAGGGTCCCGAGTTATGTGAGAACTCGAAAAGTTGAGGAAGGTGTATTTTCTTGACTATTATGAGGCGTAGATTGCGAGGGCGCAATCCGGTTCAACTGGGGTAGAGTTGTAACATCCCAAATCTAGAAAACAAGTTCAATGTTAACAGCTCAGGTACGGACCGACGGTCCTATTTGGTTCGACGGTCCAAATTCAGTCTAAAGTGAAAACAGGTGCAACCTGGGCCGGCGGTCCACTTTGGGCCGGCGGTCCAGCCTGGTATTCATGAAATAGGTAGGGTAGGAGTGGACCGGCAGTCTACAGCGGGTTTTTGTGAAGTTTTGTTGTTTTGTAAAAATAAGAAGGGGCATTTTGATCAATTCACTTTGATGTCGGTTTGGAGCCTTCAAAGCTGATCTAGATCCCATTTTGGATCTCATTTCACCCACACAAACACTCTCATCTTATCTTAGAGAGAGAAACCCATTTTTAGAGTGAGAAAGCTTGATTTGAGGAAGAAGAAGTGGGAATCTCTTCAAGGTGCAAGTGTTAAGGTTGTTCATCTCCTTCTTGGCTACATTTTGGTAGTGGTGGTAAGTTCTAACTCCGAATTTCATTTATTGATTTGATTTTCAAGATTAGGGTTTGAACTTAATGTTCTTGAAAAAACCCATATAGCTCACAAATGGGTATTTGAAGCTATTTGTGGGTGTTATTTGTAGTGACCCGAACTTTTCCATGTTTATATATATATTAAATGAAATTGTTATTTACATGATTAAGTGTTTCCAACATGTTAAGTAATCAAACTTGTTAAGACTTGATTAATTGAAATAGGTTTCATATAGACAATTGACCACCCATGTTGACCGGTGATTCACGAACGTTAAAACTTGTAAAAACTATACGATGACATATATGTGGTTATATATATAGTTAACATGATTTTATTATAAGTATGTATCTCATTAGGTATTTTTACAATGAGTTATATACATAAAAATGAGACTATTAATTTAAGAAACTCGAAAACGATATATATAACGATTATCGTTATAACAACGTCTTACTAGGTACATATGAATCATATTAAGATATTGATACACTTGGTTAATTATGTTAAATGATAAGTAAATATATTATTAAGTGTATTAACAATGAAATACGTATGTAAAAATAAGACTACTAACTTAATGATTTCGAAACGAGACATATATATAACGATTATCGTTGTAACGACATTTAACTGTATATACATCATACTAAGATATATTATATATCATAATATCATGATAATATAACAATTTAACATCTCATTTGTTATAATAAACAATGGGCTAACAACATTCAACAAGATCGTTAACCTAAAGGTTTCAAAACAACATTTACATGTAACGACTAACGATGACTTAACGACTCAGTTAAAATGTATATACATGTAGTGTTTTAATATGTATTCATACACTTTTGAAAGACTTCAAGACACTTATCAAAATAACAAAAATGCTTACAATTACATCCTCGTTCAGTTTCATCAACAATTCTACTCGTATGCACCCGTATTCGTACTCGTACAATACACAGCTTTTAGATGTATGTACTATTGGTATATACACTCCAATGATCAGCTCTTAGCAGCCCATGTGAGTCACCTAACACATGTGAGAACCATCATTTGGCAACTAGCATGAAATATCTCATAAAATTACAAAAATATGAGTAATCATTCATGACTTATTTACATGAAAACAAAATTACATATCCTTTATATCAAATCCATACACCAACGACCAAAAACAGCTACAAACACTTTCATTCTTCAATTTTCTTCATATAATTGATCTCTCTCAAGTTCTATCTTCAAGTTCTAAGTGTTCTTCATAAATTCCAAAAGTTCTAGTTTCATAAAATCAAGAATACTTCCAAGATTGCAAGTTTACTTCCAAGTTTTCTAAATCCATTCCAAGTAATCATCCAAGATCAAGAAAATTTTTTTACTTACAGTAGGTTATCTTTCTAATACAAGGCAATAATCATATTCAAACTTTAATTCAATTTCTATAACTATAACAATCTTATTTCGAGTGGAAATCTTACTTGAAATTGTTTTCGTGTCATGATTCTGCTTCAAGAACTTTCAAGCCATCCAAGGATCCTTTGAAGCTAGATCTATTTTTCTCATTTCCAGTAGGTTTATCCAAGGAACTTTAGGTAGTAATGATGTTCATAACATCATTCGATTCATACATATAAAGCTATCTTATTCGAAGGTTTAAACTTGTAATCACTAGAACATAGTTTAGTTAATTCTAAACTTGTTCGCAAATAAAAGTTAATCCTTCTAACTTGACTTTTAAAATCAACTAAACACATGTTCTATATCTATATGATATGCTAACTTAATGAATTAAAACCTGGAAACACGAAAAACACCGTAAAATCGGATTTACGCCGTCGTAGTAACACCGCGGGCTGTTTTGGGTTAGTTAATTAAAAACTATGATAAACTTTGATTTAAAAGTTGTTATTCTAGGAAAATGATTTTTATTATGAACATGAAACTATATCCAAAAATTATGGTTAAACTCAAAGTGGAAGTATGTTTTCTAAAATGGTAATCTAGACGTCGTTCTTTCGACTGAAATGACAACCTTTACAAAAACGACTTGTAACTTATTTTTCTGACTATAAACCTATACTTTTTCTGTTTAGATTCATAAAATAGAGTTCAATATGAAACCATAGTAATTTGATTCACTCAAAACGGATTTAAAATGAAGAAGTTATGGGTAAAACAAGATTGGATAATTTTTCTCATTTTAGCTACGTGAAAATTGGTAACAGATCTATTCCAACCATAACTTAATCAACTTGTATTGTATATTATTTAATCTTGAGATACCATAGACACGTATACAATATTTCTACCTATCATGTCGACACATCTATATATATTTCGGAACAACCATAGACACTCTATATGTGAATGTTGGAGTTAGCTATACAGGGTTGAGGTTGATTCCAAAATATATATAGTTTGAGTTGTGATCAATACTAAGATACGTATACACTGGGTCGTGGATTGATTTAAGATAATATTTATCGATTTATTTCTGTACATCTAACTGTGGACAACTAGTTGTAGGTTACTAACGAGGACGGCTGACTTAATAAACTTAAAACATCAAAATATATTAAAAGTGTTGTAAATATATTTTGAACATACTTTGATATATATGTATATATTGTTATAGGTTCGTGAATCAACCAGTGGCCAAGTCTTACTTCCCGACGAAGTAAAAATCTGTGAAAGTGAGTTATAGTCCCACTTTTAAAATCTAATATTTTTAGGATGAGAATACATGCAGGTTTTATAAATGATTTACAAAATAGACACAAGTACGTGAAACTACATTCGATGGTTGAATTATTGAAATCGAATATGCCCCTTTTTATTAAGTCTGGTAATCTAAGAATTAGGGAACAGACACCCTAATTGACGCGAATCCTAAAGATAGATCTATTGGGCCTAACAAACCCCATCCAAAGTACCGGATGCTTTAGTACTTCGAAATTTATATCATATCCGAAGGGTGTCCTGGAATGATGGGGATATTCTTATATATATGCATCTTGTTAATGTCGGTTACCAGGTGTTCACCATATGAATGATTTTTATCTCTATGTATGAGATGTGTATTGAAATATGAAATCTTGTGGTCTATTGTTACGATTTGATATATATAGGTTAAACCTATAACTCACCAACATTTTTGTTGACGTTTAAAGCATGTTTATTCTCAGGTGAATACTAAGAGCTTCCGCTGTTGCATACTAAAATAAGGACAAGATTTGGAGTCCATGTTTGTATGATATTGTGTAAAAACTGCATTCAAGAAATTGATTTCGATGTAACATATTTGTATTGTAAACCATTATGTAATGGTCGTGTGTAAACAGGATATTTTAGATTATCATTATTTGATAATCTACGTAAAGCTTTTTAAACCTTTATTTATGAATTAAATGTTATGGTTTGTTTTAAAAATGAATGCAGTCTTTGAAAAATGTCTCATATAGAGGTCAAAACCTCGCAACGAAATCAATTAATATGGAACGTTTTTAATCAATAAGAACAGGACATTTCAGTTGGTATCCGAGCGTTGGTCTTAGAGAACCAGAAAATTTGCATTAGTGTGTCTTATCGGGTTTGTTAGGATGCATTAGTGAGTCTGGACTTCGACCGTGTCTTCTTTAAAAATGATTGCTTAACATTTTTGTTGGAAACTATATATTATTAACATGTATATATGATGTGATATATTAATCTCTTAACATGTTTGATATTGTGTGATAGATGTCTACCACTAGCACAAATCCCATTGACTCACCTAATAATAACGAAGAGTCGAATATATATTGGACTGATTCACAAGTTCTCGAAGAGGAATTGGAAGAAGAATCAGAACCGGAAGAAGAATCAGAACCGGAAGAGGAGGAATCGGAGGAGGAAATAGAACCGGTGGGGGAAATAATAAAACGGTTAAGTAAAAGAAAATCTTCAACCAACTGACCAAGGTTAATTATGGTCAATGGTGTTTCCGCCAAGGAAGCAAAATATTGGGAGGATTACCAATTCTCCGATGAATCGGATTCCGACGAGAATTCCGATGATGTTATAGAAATTACCCCAACTGAATTTAAAAAGGCAATAGAAAATAATAAGGGAAAGGGCATAAAAATAGAGAAATCTAATTCCAACCCCGATGAACTTTATATGTATCGTCAACCCCCGAAGCCCTTAAGTTGTAACAATGACCCGGGAACCTCTAAACCACCAGGTTTTTCTATATCGTTGTGGAAAAGGACAGCTCGTATTAGGGGAACATCATATATCCCTAGAAACTTGGCAAAATGAACCAAAACCGAAGAATAAGAAACGAGCGAGTCGGAATAAGATAGTTGTATTCGTGTGGTGTAATATATGTAATATAGTGTGCTTATGCTTTATGATATATGTAAAAATTGCTTGTATTAATAAGTATTTTTTTATGAATCTAACTCTTGTCTATTTTACAGTATAAAAACACAAAATGGATAGACAACCCAATATTTTAAGAGACCTACCCGGAGACATGATTGATGAAATCTTGTCTAGAGTCGGTCAGAATTCTTCGGCACAACTATTTACGGCGAAATCAGTTTGTAAGACATTCGAAGAACGTTCCAAGAATGCCTTGGTTTATAAGAGGCTTTCGTTCGAAAGATGGGGGATATCACATTGGGAAATTCATAAGTTACGTTGTGTGTACTTTGACGCATATATTGCGGGGAACCCAAATGCTATTTTACGCAACGGGTTAAGAAATTATTTTGACTCAATATATCCGAATATAGGACTTCGTGATTTAGAAAAAGCGGCTAACATGCAACATAAAGAAGCATGTTATGCTTACGGGTTAGTAATGTTCGCTTCTCACCAAAGTGAGAAAAAGAACATCGGGCTACAACTATTAAACAAAACGGTCCCACAAGTGACGGAGTCAGTAATTGGGGTAAGAAATGAGGTTTTTAGGTTATTACGAGACTGTTGGTCATTATGTAACACTCGTCCCTTTGACGACGTTACAACACACTGTCTTATCAACGGCCATAACGGTTATGTTCCACAAGACGAAGGATGGGAAGTAGTCCTAGTAAAACCAGAATGCATGACTTGTTTCTGGACGTATGAATTACGTGTCTTTATTGCCTTTGTTGAACGACTTGTGTACTAGCTAGAATTATCTTCACAACTATCTTGTATCAAAGTTATTGTGTGCTATATTTCATGCTTTATGTAAAATAAGTGGTATTGTAAGTTTGTAAAATATTGTATAAAAGTTTGAACGCGAAATATTATTATAATCAGTTTTTCATATAGAATTGTAGTAGTTGAATTGTATATTAGCTACTAAGTATGAACTTAACGGGTAGGTACTACCCGAATTTAAACTTATAAAACGCTAATATGAAGAAAAAGCTTTTATAAATGAGTTCATATTATCCTACGAAATACTATTAACTACTCTTAATATTCTGTATGATTAACTTGTTCCATTTGACTATTTTGAAGGAAATGGCACCGACTACTCGACACACCGTGAATATGAATGAAGAGGAATTCCGTACTTTTCTAGCTTCAAACATAGCCGCAGTACAGGCTGTGCTACATACCAACAATAACCTTGGATCTAGCAGTACAGGAAATCCTGTAGGATGCACCTACAAAGAATTCACTGCCTGCAAACCTTTGGAATTTGATGGAACCGAAAGACCGATCGGATTGAAACGGTGGACCGAGAAGGTCGAATCGGTGTTTGCCATAAGTAAGTGTACTGAAGAGGACAAAGTGAAGTACGCTACGCATACCTTCACAGGTTCTGCGTTAACATGGTGGAATACCTATCTAGAGCAAGTGGGACAAGATGATGCGTACGCACTACCGTGGTCAGCATTCAAGCACTTGATGAACGAGAAGTACCGTCCCAGAACCGAGGTCAATAAGCTCAAGACAGAACTTAGAGGGTTATGAACCCAAGGATTTGATATTACCACGTACGAAAGACGATTCACAGAATTGTGCCTATTGTGTCCAGGAGCGTTCGAAGATGAAGAAGAGAAGATCGACGCGTTTGTGAAAGGATTACCGGAAAGAATCCAAGAATATATAAGTTCACATGAGCCAGCCTCCATAAAACAGGCATGTAGAATGGCTCACAAACTAGTGAACCAGATTGAGGAAAGAATTAAAGAACAGACGGCTGAAGAGGCCAATGTGAAGTAAGTCAAAAGAAAGTGGGAGGAAAACGGTGATAAGAATCACCAATACAACAACAGCAATTACAATAATAATCGCAACAATT
The DNA here is from genome assembly GCF_046630445.1 of Rutidosis leptorrhynchoides. Classification (NCBI taxonomy): domain Eukaryota; kingdom Viridiplantae; phylum Streptophyta; class Magnoliopsida; order Asterales; family Asteraceae; genus Rutidosis; species Rutidosis leptorrhynchoides. Next base: position 428,146,310 of record NC_092334.1, on the reverse strand, counting down.
ATCCCAACAATCGCAACATCAATCGCAACATCAACAAACGGCCCAACAACAACAACAACAACAACAACAACAACTACAACAATCATCCCAACAACAATAACAACCGTAACAACAACAACAACAACAACAACAACAACAACAACAACAACAACAATCAGAAGCAGCTATGCCAAAGGTGTGAAAAGTATCACTCGGGGTTCTGCACCAAATTTTGCAACAAGTGTAAAAGAAATGGTCATAGCGCGGCGAAGTGTGAGGTCTACGGACCAGGGGTTAACAGAACGAAAGGAACAAATGGTGTCGGAACGAGTAATGGCGGAGCAAGTAGTGTCGGAGCAAGTTATGCCAATGTAGTTTGTTATAAATGTGGAAAACCGGGCCACATTATTAGAAATTGCCCGAACCAGGAGAACACAAATGGACAAGGCCGCGGAAGAGTTTTCAATATTAATGCGGCAGAGGCACAGGAAGACCCGGAGCTTGTTACGGGTACGTTTCTTTTTGACAATAAATCTGCTTACGTTTTATTTGATTCGGGTGTGGATAGAAGCTATATGAGTAGAGATTTTTGTGCTAAATTAAGTTGTCCATTGACGCCGTTGGATAGTAAATTTTTACTCGAATTAGCAAATGGTAAATTAATTTCAGTAAATAATATATGTCGGAATCGAGAAATTAAACTGGTTAGCGAAACATTTAAGATTGACTTGATACCAGTAGAGTTAGGGAGTTTTGATGTGATAATCGGTATGGACTGGTTGAAAGAAGTGAAAGCAGAGATCGTTTGTTACAAAAATGCAATTCGCATTATACGAGAAAAAGGAAAACCCTTAATGGTGTACGAAGAAAAGGGCAACACGAAGGTACATCTTATTAGTAATTTGAAGGCACAAAAACTAATAAGAAAAGGTTGCTATGCTGTTCTAACACACGTCGAGAAAGTACAAACTGAAGAAAAGAGCATCAATGATGTTTCCGTCACAAAAGAATTTCCCGATGTATTTCCGAAAGAATTACCGGGATTACCCCCACATCGATCCGTTGAATTTCAAATAGATCTTGTACCAGGAGCTGCACCAATAGCTCGTGCTCCTTACAGACTCGCACCCAGCGAGATGAAAGGACTGCAAAGCCAATTACAAGAACTTTTAGAGCGTGGTTTCATTCGACCAAGCATATCACCGTGGGGAGCTCCTATTTTGTTTGTCAAGAAGAAAGATGGTACATTCAGGTTGTGTATTGACTACCGAGAGTTGAACAAACTTACCATCAAGAACCGCTACCCACTACCGAGAATCGACGACTTATTTGATCAACTACAAGGCTCGTCTATTTATTCAAAGATTGACTTACATTCCGGGTATCATTAAATGCGGGTGAAAGAAGATGATATTCCAAAGACTGCTTTCAGAACACGTTACGGTCATTACAAGTTTATGGTCATGCCGTTTAGTTTAACCAATGCACCAGCTGTGTTCATGGACCTTATGAACCGAGTGTATGGACCATACCTTGATAAGTTTGTCATTGTTTTCATTGATGACATACTTATTTACTCAAAGAATGACCAAGAACACGGTGAACATTTGAGAAAGGTGTTAGAAGTATTGAGGAAGGAAGAATTGTATGCTAAGTTTTCAAAGTGTGCATTTTGGTTGGAAGAAGTTCAATTCCTCTGTCACATAGTGAACAAAGAAGGTATTAAGGTGGATCCGGCAAAGATAGAAACTGTTGAAAAGTGGGAAACCCCGAAAACTCCGAAACACATACGCCAGTTTTTAGGACTAGCTGGTTACTACAGAAGATTCATCCAAGATTTCTCCAAAATAGCAAAATCCTTGACTGCATTAACGCATAAAGGGAAGAAATTTGAATGGAAGGATGAACAAGAAAAGGCATTTTAATTATTGAAGAAAAAGCTAACAACGGCACCTATATTGTCATTGCCTGAAGGCAATGATGATTTTGTGATTTATTGTGACGCATCAAAGCAAGGTCTCGGTTGTGTATTAATGCAACGGACGAAGGTGGTTGCTTATGCGTCTAGACAATTGAAGATTCACGAGCAAAATTATACGACACATGATTTGGAATTAGGCGCGGTTGTTTTTGCATTAAAGACTTGGAGGCACTACTTATATGGGGTCAAAAGTATTATATATACCGACCACAAAAGTCTTCAACACATATTTAATCAGAAACAATTGAATATGAGGCAGCGTAGGTGGATTGAATTATTGAATGATTACGACTTTGAGATTCGTTACCACCCGGGGAAGGCAAATGTGGTAGCCGATGCCTTAAGCAGAAAGGACAGAGATCCCATTCGAGTAAAATCTATGAATATAATGATTCACAATAACCTTACTACTCAAATAAAGGAGGCGCAACAAGGAGTTTTAAAAGAGGGAAATTTAAAGGATGAAATACCCAAAGGATCGGAGAAGCATCTTAATATTCGGGAAGACGGAACCCGGTATAGGGCTGAAAGGATTTGGGTACCAAAATTTGGAGATATGAGAGAAATGGTATTTAGAGAAGCTCATAAAACCAGATACTCAATACATCCTGGAACGGGGAAGATGTACAAGGATCTCAAGAAACATTTTTGGTGGCCGGGTATGAAAGCCGATGTTGCTAAATACGTAGGAGAATGTTTGACGTGTTCTAAGGTCAAAGCTGAGCATCAGAAACCATCAGGTCTACTTCAACAACCCGAAATCCCGGAATGGAAATGGGAAAACATTACCATGGATTTCATCACTAAATTGCCAAGGACTGCAAATGGTTTTGATACTATTTGGGTAATAGTTGATCGTCTCACCAAATCAGCACACTTCCTGCCAATAAGAGAAGATGACAAGATGGAGAAGTTAGCACGACTGTATTTGAAGGAAGTCATCTCCAGACATGGAATACCAATCTCTATTATCTCTTATAGGGATGGCAGATTTATTTCAAGATTCTGGCAGACATTACAGCAAGCATTAGGAACTCGTCTAGACATGAGTACTGCCTATCATCCAAAAACTGATGGGCAGAGTGAAAGGACGATACAAATGCTTGAAGACATGCTACGAGCATGTGTTATTGATTTCGGAAACAGTTGGGATCGACATCTACCGTTAGCAGAATTTTCCTACAACAACAGCTACCATTCAAGCATTGAGATGGCGCCGTTTGAAGCACTTTATGGTAGAAAGTGCAGGTCTCTGATTTGTTGGAGTGAAGTGGGGGATAGACAGATTACGGGTCCGGAGATAATACAAGAAACTACCAAGAAGATCATCCAAATTCAACAACGGTTGAAAACCGCCCAAAGTCGACAAAAGAGCTACGCTGACATTAAAAGAAAAGATATAGAATTTGAAATTGGAGAGATGGTCATGCTTAAAGTTGCACCTTGGAAAGGCGTTGTTCGATTTGGTAAACGAGGGAAATTAAATCCAAGGTATATTGGACCATTCAAGATTATTGATCGTGTCGGACCAGTAGCTTACCGACTTGAGTTACCTCAACAACTCACGGCTGTACATAACACTTTCCAAGTCTCGAATTTGAAGAAATGTTTTGCTAAAGAAGATCTCACTATTCCATTAGATGAAATCCAAATCAACGAAAAACTTCAATTCATCGAAGAACCCGTCGAAATAATGGATCGTGAGGTTAAAAGACTTAAGAAAAACAAGATACCAATTGTTAAGGTTCGATGGAATGCTCGTAGAGGACCCGAGTTCACCTGGGAGCGTGAAGATCAGATGAAGAAGAAATACCCGCATTTATTTCCAGAAGATACGTCAACACCTCCAACTGCTTAAAATTTCGGGACGAAATTTATTTAACGGGTAGGTACTGTAGTGACCCGAACTTTTCCATGTTTATATATATATTAAATGAAATTGTTATTTACATGATTAAGTGTTTCCAACATGTTAAGCAATCAAACTTGTTAAGACTTGATTAATTGAAATAAGTTTCATATAGACAATGGACCACCCATGTTGACCGGTGATTCACGAACGTTAAAACTTGTAAAAACTATACGATGACATATATATGGTTATATATATAGTTAACATGATTTTATTATAAGTATGTATCTCATTAGGTATTTTAACAATGAGTTATATATATAAAAATGAGACTATTAATTTAAGAAACTCGAAAACGATATATATAACGATTATCGTTATAACAACGTCTTACTAGGTACATATGAATCATATTAAGATATTGATACACTTGGTTAATTATGTTAAATGATAAGTAAATATATTATTAAGTGTATTAACAATAAAATACATATGTAAAAATAAGACTACTAACTTAATGATTTCGAAACGAGACATATATGTAACGATTATCGTTGTAACGACATTTAACTGTATATATATCATACTAAGATATATTATATATCATAATATCATGATAATATAACAATTTAACATCTCATTTGTTATAATAAACAATGGGTTAACAACATTCAACAAGATCGTTAACCTAAAGGTTTCAAAACAACATTTACATGTAACGACTAACGATGAATTAACGACTCAGTTAAAATGTATATACATGTAGTGTTTTAATATGTATTCATACACTTTTTAAAGACTTCAAGACACTTATCAAAATAACAAAAATGCTTAAAATTACATCCTCGTTCAGTTTCATCAACAATTCTACTCGTATGCACCCGTATTCGTACTCGTACAATACACAGCTTTTAGATGTATGTACTATTGGTATATACACTCCAATGATCAGCTCTTAGTAGCTCATGTGAGTCACCTAACACATGTGGGAACCATCATTTGGAAACTAGCATGAAATATCTCATAAAATTACAAAAATATGAGTAATCATTCATGACTTATTTACATGAAAACAAAATTACATATCCTTTATATCTAATCCATACACCAACGACCAAAAACACCTACAAACACTTTCATTCTTCAATTTTCTTCATCTAATTGATCTCTCTCAAGTTCTATCTTCAAGTTCTAAGTGTTCTTCATAAATTCCAAAAGTTCTAGTTTCATAAAATCAAGAATACTTCCAAGATTGCAAGTTTACTTCCAAGTTTTCTAAATCCATTCCAAGTAATCATCCAAGATCAAGAAACCTTTGTTACTTACAGTAGGTTATCTTTATAATACAAGGTAATAATCATATTCAAACTTTAATTCAATTTCTATAACTATAACAATCTTATTTCGAGTGGAAATCTTACTTGAAATTGTTTTTTTGTCATGATTCTGCTTCAAGAACTTTCAAGCCATCCAAGGATCCTTTGAAGCTAGATATATTTTCTCATTTCCAGTAGGTTTATCCAAGGAACTTGAGGTAGTAATGATGTTCATAACATCATTCGATTCATACATATAAAGCTATCTTATTCGAAGGTTTAAACTTGTAATCACTAGAACATAGTTTAGTTAATTCTAAACTTGTTTGCAAATAAAAGTTAATCCTTCTAACTTGACTTTTAAAATCAACTAAACACATGTTCTATATCTATATGATATGCTAACTTAATGATTTAAAACTTGGAAACACGAAAAACACCGTAAAATCGGATTTACGCCGTCGTAGTAACACCGCGGGCTGTTTTGGGTTAGTTAATTAAAAACTATGATAAACTTTGATTTAAAAGTTGTTATTCTAGGAAAATTATTTTTATTATGAACATGAAACTATATCCAAAAATTATGGTTAAACTCAAAGTGGAAGTATGTTTTCAAAAATGGTCATCTAGACGTCGTTCTTTCGACTGAAATGACAACCTTTACAAAAACAACTTGTAACTTATTTTTCCGACTATAAACCTATACTTTTTCTGTTTAGATTCATAAAATAGAGTTCAATATGAAACCATAGCAATTTGATTCACTCAAAACGGATTTAAAATGAAGAAGTTATGGGTAAAACAAGATTGGATAATTTTTCTCATTTTAGCTACGTGAAAATTGGTAACAAATCTATTTCAACCATAACTTAATCAACTTGTATTGTATATTATGTAATCTTGAGATACCATAGACACGTATACAATGTTTCGACCTATCATGTCGACACATCTATATATATTTCGGAACAACCATAGACACTCTATATGTGAATGTTGGAGTTAGCTATACAGGGTTGAGGTTGATTCCAAAATATATATAGTTTGAGTTGTGATCAATACTGAGATACGTACACACTGGGTCGTGGATTGATTCAAGATAATATTTATCGATTTATTTCTGTACATCTAACTGTGGACAACTAGTTTTAGGTTACTAACGAGGACAGCTGACTTAATAAACTTAAAACATCAAAATATATTAAAAGTGTTGTAAATATATTTTGAACATACTTTGATATATATGTATATATTGTTATAGGTTCGTGAATCAACCAGTGGCTAAGTCTTACTTCCCGACGAAGTAAAAATCTGTGAAAGTGAGTTATAGTCCCACTTTTAAAATCTAATATTTTTGGGATGAGAATACATGCAGGTTTTATAAATGATTTACAAAATAGACACAAGTACGTGAAACTACATTCTATGGTTGAATTATCGAAATCGAATATGCCCCTTTTTATTAAGTCTGGTAATCTAAGAATTAGGGAACAGACACCCTAATTGACGCGAATCCTAAAGATAGATCTATTGGGCCTAACAAACCCCATTCAAAGTACCGGATGCTTTAGTACTTTGAAATTTATATCATATCCGAAGGGTGTCCCGGAATGATGGGGATATTCTTAAATATGCATCTTGTTAATGTCGATTACCAGGTGTTCACCATATGAATGATTTTTATCTCTATGTATGGGATGTGTATTGAAATATGAAATCTTGTGGTCTATTGTTACGATTTGATATATATAGGTTAAACCTATAACTCACCAACATTTTTGTTGACGTTTAAAGCATGTTTATTCTCAGGTGAATACTAAGAGCTTCCGCTGTTGCATACTAAAATAAGGACAATATTTGGAGTCCATGTTTGTATGATATTGTGTAAAAACTGCATTTAAGAAACTGACTTCGATGTAACATATTTGTATTGTAAACCATTATGTAATGGTCATGTGTAAACAGGATATTTTAGATTATCATTATTTGATAATCTACGTAAAGCTTTTTAAACCTTTATTTATGAAATTAAGGTTATGGTTTGTTTTAAAAATGAATGCAGTCTTTGAAAAACGTCTCATATAGAGGTCAAAATCTCGCAACGAAAACAATTAATATGGAACGTTTTTAATCAATAAGAACGGGACATTTCATTGTTGACCCTTGTTAGTGGGTTTTGGGTTGGAAAATGATTTGGCCATGTTATGGCTAGTAATTTGAAGTATAATCACTAGGATTAGTGATTACGGAAGTATTGGAACCCATTTGGGTGTATTTGGAAGACTAATTTTAAAATGGGTCAAAATTAGGGTTTATGGGTCAGATTAGGGAAGATAAGTATTAATACTTGTGATATGGTTTAATTGACATTATAGGACCATTTTCACTGGCATTAAGTAATTATTGGTTAGTTTGGGCATTGGTTGTGCTTGGAAGTGCATTTGGGTCAAAATGGCAATAAGTGTCAATTTGGGTTGGTTTGTAATCCACCCTATTTGTGTTGTTTGTTATGTGATAAATGGAATAGGTACTTTCCATTGGCGGTTTGCGGTTTTGGCTTTGCATTCATCAAGGCGCTAAAGTGAGTGTAAATATATTATATGCGTATATATGCATAGGATGGATGCGGGTAAGGTAGAGTGATCCTTGTGCGTTCAGGTTCCCTTTACATGTGCATGGGATGATGGACTCTATGAGTTTGTGAATTTTGGGTTACCACCCTTGGGGTAGTGAATCTCGTGCATTTCGGATTCACAATGACAAGTAGGTCAACCCCGTTGATGTTGTTGAGGTGATTTGGGTAGTGATTCTCGTATAGTCCAGCTTCACTAGTGAATCACGTGTGGTTTCGGATTCACGATGTTCTGTGTGGTTTCGGACATTCCCATTATTGTTATGACTTATGGTAGTGAATCTCGTGTTGTTTTGGATTCACTGGGGCGTGTATAGTTTCGGCCAACCCTATCGTCGTTGAGATGAAGGTGGTGAATAGCGTGTGGTTTCGAATTTACTCGACGCGTGTGGTTTCGGCCGGCCTTCATGAGTTTGAGGGTAAGGGGTTAACCTTGGGATTTTGGGTATACATATATATATTATTGTGTTGTAGCTAATCTTGCGGATTGACATGGTGTATGTTAGCCCCAATTCTTGCTAAGGTCGATCGGTTTAGTAAGTGTAAGTGGGTTTAGTTGTTAAGAACAAGTATTATGGTGATAAGGTTGAGAGAGAAATACTTGCAAATAGTGAAATGGGAAATAACTCAACTAAAGAGTAAAATGGGTGGGAGGTTGCTTTATATACTAGAAACCTCCTTTAGTTACAAGGATGGTAAAATACATTTACCATGGATAAACTAGCTAGTTAACTATTACATAGTTACTATTACATCAATACACAAGTAAAACCGCATGCCACATATAAAAGACAATATTCAATGTCAACAATCTCCCCCTTGGCATGGGGTTTTCAAAACAGTGTTGATTGTCAACAATTTTCCCTTTGTCAACAGTCTTCCCCTTGATTATCAGGAATTAGTCCTTGGCGTGGGGTTTTCAAAAGATGCAACTCTCCCTTGATCATTCTCTTGCAGTTTCTTGTGCAGTCTTCTTCTGGGCATTGATTTCGGTTTGAAGCTATGAAGCTTTTGTTGCTATCAGCTTTGAACACGAACTTTTACACATAGGGTGAGTTGATCTGGGAGTGTTATGGTTGATTTGTTCTGTCTTCTTCTTTAGTCTGGGCTGGCGATGAGGTCTTGATCTTTGACTTTCGACCATCTTTGTGAATTGAAAGTAGCTTGAAGTGATCATGTGTAAACCTCTTTTGCTCCCCCTCAAATGTTGAGTCGTCTATTCCGTGGTCGAGGTTGGTTTGTTTTTGACTTGTGATTCATTCTCCCCACATGATGAATATGGTGTACCGTGTTCAGCACATGTAGCATGAATATGGCATCCCGTGTTCATCGTAAAATAGCAGAGAGAGCATATATGATTATCATTAGAGAGGGAACGTGTACCTGCTAAGAAGAGACAAATAGGTTAAGGTAAAAGTTTGATCCTCAGGGAAAACTGGATCTTTCAGACACCGTTTTTGGTTTTGTAAAAATCAAGCTCGTTGTTATACTAGACAGGTTTAAATCAGGCATGCTCGTTGTTACACTAGACAAGTTTTCTGAAACCAAAAATGTTTCCGGATTTGAGGACCTCACCAGTATTGGTAGGTCCAAGTTTAACCTCGGTGGATGTTGAGGATGACTGGTCACCGAAGTTCCATTCGGCGTTAGCAAGCTATCCACCTCCATGATTAAAGTATCATGGGACTTTTGTGCGACTATGCCGCTCTTGGTTATACCAAGTCTTCCAACTGTACCTAACATCGCATTGGTGTTGGTAGAAATCAATGTAATGTAGGAAGATGTTACATCGCGTCCTGAAGTGATTGATATTTCATGAGGTGACAAATCTCTTTCAATTGTTGTACTCTCAAAGGAGTATGTGTGGTTAGGCTTAAATGCTGACTGATCGTTAAGGTGATTATCCTTCCGGAGGTCTGATAAATCTGACAAGGTAAGCCTAAGCATTGTCATATTGTCTCTCCGTTAAACTAGACAGATCTCCTTCATCAAGATAAGTCTAACCTCTGGACCCTGTTTGAGGTCCCACTTTCTAAACTAAGGTGTTGATAGAGGATTTTCGGCTGATACGCAGGGTTCCTATTCATGGTTTTTCGAAACCCCTTCAGCAGTTCAAGACTCTAAACACTTAATTTGCATCAAGTTATTGGGTCATTCCACATTTGAGGCAGTCATCTAGACACATCCTCCTGAGGCAGTCACTGGGACACATCCTCCGTCATTTGATGACTATTTTGTTTGAGGCAATCATCAAGACACATCCTCCTGAGGCAGTCACTAGGACACATCCTCCGTCATTACTGACATTTGAATCTTTCAACTCCCCCTTGATATTTGCACGATTTAGCTTTGGTTTATTGGGAGAGTTATGTGTGTAAATATGGGTTTTACACTATTATTTGTGCAAAAGTCGTTTTGATGTTTAACACCACTTTGAGATGCGGGTTCTACACAGAAGTATGTAGAAGCCATTTTGGATGGAACACATGTTGGTTTTGATCCTTTTACCCTCCCCCTCAATATATGACGTGTCATGTTTTGATAAAACCTTTATTTTCTTGATCTTTTTCTCCCCCTCAAAATATGATTTATTTGGAACTAAAACATATTTTGCCAATTTGCTGCACATAAAATATAGGTTTTGATGAGAAAGGTTATAAGGCAGTTGAGACGCGGGCCATATAAGGTTTTGGTGAAAATCTTCGTTGCAGGTCCATTTGGATAAAACCTTCTTTGAAGTGCGGTTCCAATACAGATCTATTATGGGAACCATCATGATCTATATGGGAACCCACATTCCCTCCTTCTCCCCCTAAAAAAAATTTTGATGTTCCATTGAAATGTTTCTAAGAGAAAAAGTTGAAGACAATTGAGGCGTTGGGTATACACGGATATATGAGCATACACTATATAAGGTTTGGGTGAAAACCTTCTTTGCAGTACGGTTCCCATAGAGATCTATTATGGGAACCATCATGATCTCTATGGGAACCATCATTCCCTCCTTCTCCCCCTAAAAAAATTTTGACGTTTCTCCACTGAGATGTTTTTAAGAGAAAGAGTGGAAGGCATTTGAGACATGGGGCATACACTGAAATGTGTGCATACACCATATAAGGTTTTGGATGAAACCTACTTTGATTTGCGGGTCCCTTAGAGATCTATTATGAGAACCATCATTTCCAGGGACTTCTTTGGTTTGCGGGTCCCATAGAGATCTATTATGGGAACCATCATGATCTCTATGGGAACCATCATTCCCCCTTTCTCCCCCTAAAAATTTTTGACGTTTCTCCATTGAAATGTTTTTAAGAGAAAGAAAGAAAGACAGTTGAGACTCTGGGCATACACTGAAATGTGTGCATACACCGTATAAGGTTTTGGTGAAAACCTTCTTTGCATTGCGAGTCCCATACTGATCTATTATGGGAACCATCATGATCTATATGGGCACCCACATTCCCCCCTTCTCCCCCTAAAAAAATTTTGACGTTTCAGATTTTGATAACTGTCATTTCATTGTGGGTCTCATTACTCCCCCTAGGCACATGCATTACTCCCCCTAGGAACATATATTGCTCCCCCTAGACACATGCAGTTGTCAAGTTCATCCAGGAGAAGAAACTCGAATGAGTCTTTTTCAACGGATGGTGATTCGCCTACAACTACTGCAGTAGATGTACTAAATGATATGGATTTAGGCGGGGATTGGAAGAGGTTGGAGGAAAGAAAGGTTCAAACAACACATCAGGTCATCTGGGGTTGCAAGTGGGTCATGCTTAAGTGTACATTCAGGTTTTTAGCGGGTTAAGTTCGGGTCTTGAACCGTTGTGTCCAAGAACCATTTTGCAGTCAGATCAGTTTTTCTTAGTCAAAGTTGAATACCATTTATAGGCCTTGTCGATCTGACTTATGGATGTTGAATTCCACTTGGGTTTGATACACGACGTATCTTTAGAAAGTTGATTTTGTGGAATCAAAGATGATTGAAAATCTTTTGACATAGCCAGAGAAACGGATCTCGGCTTAAGTTTGAGTAACTCAGACGAAGAGTACTTAGATGGTTTTGAAGAAGAAGTGGATCTAGGTGTTGAAAATGGTTTGGGTGTCCACTTCTTATTTGACACTTGTTTAGCAAGATTATTCTTTGAGTGTTTAGAAACAAGGTTAGTTTTGTTAAGTGGGGTATTTATCGGACCTATGGATGACTTCTTGGATTTGTATGGAAGCCAACCATATTGATCACGAAGCCCTGTAATCTCCCCATTTTCCCTATAAGTTGTTTCCAGAAACAGACGGTTGATCTTGGTCTGGTAACAAGAGTAAATATTTTTGTTTGGGAACTTGGATGCTATGGGTGGGGCAACGTTAGGTTCCTTCGGTTTGGGTTGAGTAACTTTGGGTTCGTTTGATTTCGAGGATGTTTTTCTCAGAGTCACCGTTGACTTTGGAGAACCTCGTTCTTTTGGTTTGGGGTTAGAGGACATTTTGGGTGGAGTATCCAGGTGAACTTTTGGTTTCATGGGGGTATTCCTCGGTTTCTATGTAGACTTAGGAGGACCATTGTCTTTTCATTTTGGAGCCTCCAAGGTCTTTGGTGTTTTACGTACAGCAGTCTTTGAGTACATTGAGGATTGGTACACTATGAGTTTGGGATTGGTCTTGGCAAAAGTGTGACGACCCGGAAATTTCCAACCAAATTTAAACTTAATCTTTGAATATTTCTGACACGATAAGCAAAGTCTGTAATGATGAGTCTCAAAAATTTTGAAACTATGTTTATACGTGCAACTACCCATTGACTGCTCCTGACGATTCAAGAACAAATATGTGTAAATGATTTTGTATATATATATATATATATATATATATATATATATATATATATATATATATATATATATATATATATAAATGAAAGTGTACATATAATAATTTGAATTAATAAAACATATTTTAATCAATTTGAATTAAGAATGTAAAATGATAAATAAAATAATTAAGTTACTATTAAAATGAATATATAAAATATAGTAAATACATTAATTGTCATTATAATTATTATTAATGTCATTAAAATTATAACAGGTAAATTGTTATGTTATTAATTAGTAATATTATTGTTATTATTAGTATTTTGATTATTATTATTATTAATATAATTATAATTATAAATTATTAAAAATTATATATATATAATCGTAAATATGGATATGGAAACAAAATCTGTTCCACCTAACAATCAAACTTTATTTGATTGTGTTTTTATCTCAAAAATTCGTCATATAACTGTATCAATTGTACTAGTTAGTTGAATTTAGCCATCAAATATTTTATTTTATTGGAACTTTCTGGCTCACAAGCTGTTAAACGATCGTGCCCTTTTTATTATCAATCAATTCTTTCCCTTTAATTATTTAATTATTTTTTTTCTTTTCTTTCTGTACTACATGAAAAATTCGGTCGACCTTAAAAAGCTATGGAATTCAATCACATTCATTATATTCGACACCACACCCGTCTAAACCGCTACCCGTCGACAAAATTCCACCACCATTAACTTGATTATATTTTTCTCGTTTCATGGTTCTTCTTGAACCACTAAACCGCCACCATTTCCATTAGCACCCGTAACCATCATCAAATTATCTCTTTCTACAATCTTGATCATGAAACCCTCGTGAACTACACAACAATGTTTTTCGCTGCTGCTGCACTAGTTCTTGTGTCCATTTACAACTTACTATTTTCAAATATCACCTTCTATCACCATCGTGATACTCCACCACAACCACCACCTTAAATTGCCACCATAAAATCATAAACTGTTAAAGATCACCACCATAACCATTTAAACCACTACCTTTACATAACACCCACTTCAAACAATCACCACTCTCTTCATCAAACCGGTAATCACCAACTACGGTTCTTCACCACCATCGAACCCTTGTTATCTATCGCATATCTTTCATTATTTTCTGTTCGTTGGACATACAATCAAACCCATGAACACCTATAAAAAAACTGCTATTGCCCTCCTGTTTTTGATTTGAACGGACAAAACAAACCACCACAAACAAATCGTGTTTTATTGCTGCAGCTGTTATTGTATACTTTTGATTCTATTTACGAATAAACTAAAACAACAACCACCAATCACACCCAACCTTCTGTTTTTATATTGATGAGCATAGATAAACATGGGATAGTAGCCGACAAGCAATAGATAAAGATGACCCCCCCACTTATGCTATTTTAAATTCGCATGGCTTACAGCAAGTTGTAATATTTTTTTTAGAAACCGAAGGTCCCATCTAGATATACTTTGACATACAGAAACTAGTATATATTTTTTTTAAACTCACGATGCATGCAAACTTGCATTATTAAAGCTTCTATTCGTTTATATCTACCCCACAGAAACCCCATGAAAAATTGTTATTGGCCTAGTGTTGGACATGTAATCCATGGATGGGCCGAAACTCTAAGTTATTTAGATGTTATGTGATAATAAAGATGAAAACAGAAGAACATGTTGCATACTTTTGAGTCGTGATACTAAACAGAAGGACTAAATGGTTCAGCTGGGTGGGTGTTTGATGGTTAAACGAGGGGTTATGGGTTCGAGCCCTTTCTGGGGCACTTTGTTTTTGGGAAAAGCTTTTGAGGTAGTCAAAATATATTTATTGTTATAATTATTATTCTTATTATTGTTATTATTGTTATCATTAGTTATTATTATTATTATTATCAATGCCAAAATAAGTATTAGTTATCGTTATTATCATTATTAACACTATTATTAATATTAGTATTATCATTAAGGTTATTATTAGTATTATTACTATTATGATTGAAAACTATCATTTTTATTATTATCATTAATATTTTCATAGCAAATAAATATTATGTATATAAAAATATATTGATATTGATATTAAATATAATTACATATTGAATATATTAACATTTCTACATATAGCAAATTATTGACTTTTGATAAAAAATACTAATTACATATAAATATATATATAATCATAAGTATAAATATTAATTACTTTAAAAGTATATACAAAATAAAAATAGATAACATATAAGTTCAAGATATGAAATATATATATATATATATATATATATATATATATATATATATATATATATATATATTAATTAAGATTTATCATAATTTACATATAATTACAACACTCAACATATAAATATTATAAGATTAACAAATGAAATTATTTGATTACCATTATATGTATTAATATACACAAATGATATAGGTTCGTGAATCCGAGGCCAACCCTACACTTGTTCAATGTAGTCATATGTATTTTTACTACAAAATACATTAGGTGAGTTTCATTTGCTCCCTTTTTAATTGTTTTTGCAATATATATTTTTGGGGTGAGAATACATGCGCTGCTTTTATAAATGTTTACGAGATAGACACAAGTACTTAAAATATATTCTACGTTGAGTTATACCACCCTGCATATCTTCCTTAATAGCTTGGTAACTACTATTTGCATGTGGTATTGTAAACGCGAATCCTGTTGATAGATCTATAAGGCCTGACAACCCCAACCGGGCTGGACGACCAGTATTCAACGGTTGCACAGTACTTCATTTGGTGACTACACTTGGTACGGTGTAGTGAGATTTCATAATAAAGGGAATATGCGACGTTGATTAAATGTTAAGTATGGTTACCAAGTGCTCAACCACTTAGAATATTTTTATTAAAACGATTATGTATATGAAAATCTTGTGGTCTATTAAGATATTGAAATGATTGTTATGATAAACCTATGAACTCACCAACCTTTTGGTTGACACTTTTAAGCATGTTTATTCTCAGGTATGAAAGAAACCTTCCGATGTGCATTTGCTCATTTTAGAGATATTACTTGGAGTCATTCATGGCATATTTAAGTCAACGCCTCGCAATGGGACCAAATGTTGATGACTTCATCCAGGTGGATAAGGACGGGTTATTACAAAAAGTCACCTACTTTTTCTTAGTCTTGGGTGTAGACGTTGAAGCATTGGACAACTTAGACTTAGTACCTTGGGAACCAACTAACACGTTTGAGTTTGGAGTGTCAGTGGAGGTCAGTATGGTCTCAGTACCAGGATAGATCTTGTAAGAACCAGGTTTTGAATATATGGTCTTGGTCACGAAGTCCATACTTTCCAGTGAATCACATTGGTCATGCAGGGTCTCATTCTCTTCCTTAAGTAGATTCACATGAGCTTTTAACTCCTGAATTTGTAAGACAAGGTCATCAATAGAAACTACAACAGAGTCTTTAAAATCATAAGTGGGTTCTACTTTGGGAACTACATGCATCTTCTCAATTGTTTCTAGAGTTTTCTTGTAGGTCTCACATTTAACCTGAAGATCTATGTTTTCACGTTCTAGCTTGTCAACAAATTGAGTAAGGTCAGTCTCAACATCCTGAGCTCCTAAAGAGATAGGTTCTTTCTCAGGTTGTGGTTCTACCTTAACATCTGGAATCTTTGGTTGAGATTCTAAGAAGTGATCTAGAGATTTGGACCTAGTTGATTCTAACCTACGTTCAACAATGTCAAACTTGGTCAATAGAGAATCACTAAAGTCTTTGAGTTCTTGTGCTAGACCTTCACAATAGATGGAGTCATTCATGGATTTTGGGTTTGAGTCCCGTGATTCAGTGTTCTTTAAAATCAATTCACAAAAATTAACAACTTGATTTGCAATTTGATTTTCAAGTTTATGAACATTGGAGACCAGTTTGTTGTTTTGGGATTCAGTGACAAAGATTTGGTGTTGTAAAGCCTTAATGATCATTTGAAATTTGAGTTCGTTGTCAAAATATTTGATTTTGTTTTGATCAAGTTCGTCCTCCAGACTGATGATGTATCTTTCTAAAACCAAGGTTGGTAAATATATTATACGCCTTTTAGGACTATTTTGAGCATTCAAACTTTCAAAATCATTGAATAAATCGAGAGGTGTGTTATAATATGAATCATCTTTTCTCATGTAATTTTAATTTATTTTGTCATAAATTAATGACACCTCGCGTTTCATTTTTGTTGATCGATTGGCTATTCTCTCCTCAATCTCACTTTCATTGGCAAAAGTGAGTCTCTCTGGAAAACCTATCTTAATGTATCTACCATCATATAAACAAGGTTTGGCTTTGGAGATCTTGGACTGTATTTGAGGATTTTCAAACCCTAACCCCTGGTGTTTTTGGTAGGAGTTTTTGGGTCGATTCAAGAACAGAGCTTGTTTAGAAATGTGGCCATCTAAGACTACTTTAGCTTGGTCAGTTCTGTAAAGTTTTTCTTCAAGTAAACTTAGTTGGGTTTTCAAGTCTAAGTTTTCTGTAACTAACTTAGAGCATTCAGAAGTCTTCTTGTGACGACCCGGAAATTTTCGACTAATTTTAAACCAAAGTCTCGATACAATTTAGTATTTTTTGAACTGTAATGTTAAGTCTGTAATGTTAAGTCTCAAAATTTTTGAACTGTTTTCATATATGCAATTATCCTTCGATTGCCTCCGATGATTCACGAACAACTATTTGTAAATAAATATGTATATATTTAAATAAATAAATATATATATATATATATATATATATATATATATATATATATATATATATATATATATATATATATATATATATATATATATATAAATAATATTTTGAAATAATATACGATTTAATTTTTAGAACTAAATATGTAAAATAATATACGATGTAATAAAACTTGTGATTAAAACATATTATATGTAAATTATGGATATATATATACTTAAAAGACTTAAGTACACAACTTAACATACATATAACATTAGTTTACTTACGTTTTTGAGTAGTAATGTTTAATGTAGAAAATTAACGTTTTAAAGGTCATTAACCATATTGATTTTTAAAGTTGATATACAACTCTTTTACGTCTGTGTTTATTGTCACTGGTTGTTCGTTATACTAGGATCAATTATTTGTTCAATTATTATTTCTTTATATATAATCACACCGTACCAAAGCCATATATTCCATGCACCATATCATTAATATATCTTTTCTTTTACATACTACAACACATACATGGATGTATGAAATTATTAAACAAAATTAAGGTTCATCCACTTCTTTATGAGTGTACATAAACTTAATTATATTCTTTAATCATAGAACATAGATGTGTCCCACATTTTCTATATACCAACAATTCTTACGATTGTTTTATTTTTTCCTTGCTTTCACGTGAATAATCCTACAAAGTACACTAATTGATAAAAGAAAGAATTAAAAAAAAAAAAAGCAAAATGTGAGTGATTGAATGAATTATTAAAGTTATATATTACTGTTTTTGTTTCATCCATGCACTCTAACTCATATATATACATATATGTATGATATCTAAATATACACCAACACATCTATATCTTCATCTTTTCTCTTATCGTTCAAACAATCCATCTTTCCGTTTCATGTTCGGTCGTGAACCAAACCCATTTTTGATTACTGCTACTACTGTAAACAGTGATCCAACACACCCTTGCACCTTTGTTTCCTTGTTCAATGAACCCAACAATCACTATCATAGTGAACTGTTGCTATTATACTATTGTTCTTCTATTATTGCAAAAGTGAAACCACCACCAAAACTATCAAGACCCATGAAATGTCCCGTTCTTATTGATTAAAAACGTTCCATATTAATTGATTTCGTTGCGAGGTTTTGACCTCTATATGAGATGTTTTTCAAAGACTGCATTCATTTTTAAAACAAACCATAACCTTTATTTCATAGATATAGGTTTTAAAAAGCTTTACGTAGATTATCAAATAATGATAATCTAAAATATCCTGTTTACACACGACCATTACATAATGGTTTACAATACAAATATGTTACAACAAAATAAGTTTCTTGAATGCAGTTTTTACACAATATCATACAAGCATGGACTCCAAATCTCGTCCTTATTTAAGTATGCGACAGCGGAAGCTCTTAATAATCACCTGAGAATAAACATGCTTAAAACGTCAACAAAAATGTTGGTGAGTTATAGGTTTAACCTATATATATATCAAATCATAATAATAGACCACAAGATTTCATATTTCAATACACATCCCATACATAGAGATAAAAATCATTCATATGGTGAACACCTAGTAACCGACATTAACAAGATGCATATATAAGAATATCCCCATCATTCCGGGACACCCTTCGGATATGATATAAATTTCGAAGTACTAAAGCATCCGGTACTTTGGATGGGGTTTGTTAAGCCCAATAGATCTATCTTTAGGATTCGCGTCAATTAGGGTGTCTGTTCCCTAATTCTTAGATTACCAGACTTAAATAAAAGGGGCATATTCGATTTCGATAATTCAACCATAGAATGTAGTTTCACGTACTTGTGTCTATTTTGTAAATCATTTATAAAACCTGCATGTATTCTCATCCCAAAAATATTAGATTTTAAAAGTGGGACTATAACTCACTTTCACAGATTTTTACTTCCTCGGAAAGTAAGACTTGGCCATTGGTTGATTCACGAACCTATAACAATATATACATATATATCAAACTATGTTCAAAATATATTTACAACACTTTTAATATATTTTGATGTTTTAAGTTTATTAAGTCAGCTGTCCTCGTTAGTAACCTACAACTAGTTGTCCACAGTTAGATGTACAGAAATAAATCGATAAATATTATCTTGAATCAATCCACGACCCAGTGTATACGTATCTCAGTATTGATCACAACTCAAACTATATATATTTTGGAATCAACCTCAACCCTGTATAGCTAACTCCAACATTCACATATAGAGTGTCTATGGTTGTTCCGAAACATATATAGATGTGTCGACATGATAGGTCGAAACATTGTATACGTGTCTATGGTATCTCAAGATTACATAATATACAATACAAGTTGATTAAGTTATGGTTGGAATAGATTTGTTACCAATTTTCACGTAGCTAAAATGAGAAAAATTATCCAATCTTGTTTTACCCATAACTTCTTCATTTTAAAACCGTTTTGAGTGAATCAAATTGCTATGGTTTCATCTTGAACTCTATTTTATGAATCTAAACAGAAAAAGTATAGGTTTATAGTCGGAAAAATAAGTTACAAGTCGTTTTTGTAAAGGTAGTCATTTCAGTCGAAAGAACGACGTCTAGATGACCATTTTAGAAAACATACTTCCACTTTGAGTTTAACCATAATTTTTGGATATAGTTTCATGTTCATAATAACAATCATTTTCTCAGAATAACAACTTTTAAATCAAAGTTTATCATAGTTTTTAATTAACTAACCCAAAACAGCCCGCGGTGTTACTACGACGGCGTAAATCCGGTTTTACGATGTTTTTCGTGTTTCCGGGTTTTAAATCATTAAGTTAGCATATCATATAGATATAAAACATGTGTTTAGTTGATTTTAAAATTCAAGTTAGAAGGATTAACTTTTGTTTGCGAACAAGTTTAGAATTAACTAAACTATGTTCTAGTGATTACAAGTTTAAACCTTCGAATAAGATAGCTTTATATGTATGAATCGAATGATGTTATGAACATCATTACTACCTTAAGTTCCTTGGATAAACCTACTGGAAAAGAAAAAAATGGATCTAGCTTCAATGGATCCTTGGATGGCTCGAAGTTCTTGAAGCAGAATCATGACACGAAAACAAGTTCAAGTAAGATCATCACTTGAAATAAGATTGTTATAGTTATAGAAATTGAACCAAAGTTTGAATATGATTATTAACTTGTATTAGAATGATAACCTACTGTAAGAAACAAAGATTTCTTGAGGTTGGATGATCACCTTACAAGATTGGAAGTGAGCTAGCAAACTTGAAAGTATTCTTGATTTTATGTAACTAGAACTTGTAGAATATATGAAGAACACTTAGAACTTGAAGATAGAACTTGAGAGAGATCAATTAGATGAAAAAAATTGAAGAATGAAAGTGTTTGTAGGTGTTTTTGGTCGTTGGTGTATGGATTAGATATAAAGGATATGTAATTTTGTTTTCATGTAAATAAGTCATGAATGATTACTCATATTTTTGTAATTTTATGAGATATTTCATGCTAGTTGCCAAATGATGGTTCCCACATGTGTTAGGTGACTCACATGGGCTTCTAAGAGTTGATCATTGGAGTGTATATACCAATAGTACATACATCTAAAAGCTGTGTATTGTACGAGTACGAATACGGGTGCATACGAGTAGAATTGTTGATGAAACTGAACGAGGATGTAATTGTAAGCATTTTTGTTAAGTATAAGTATTTTGATAAGTGTATTGAAGTCTTCCAAAAGTGTATAAATACATATTAAAACACTACATGTATATACATTTTAACTGATTCGTTAAGTCATCGTTAGTCGTTACATGTAAGTGTTGTTTTGAAACCTTTAGGTTAACGATCTTGTTAAATGTTGTTAACCCAATGTTTATAATATCAAATGAGATTTTAAATTATTATATTATCATGATATTATCATGTATGAATATCTCTTAATATGATATATATACATTAAACGTCTTTACAACGATAATCGTTACATATATGTCTCGTTTAAAAATCATTAAGTTAGTAGTCTTGTTTTTACATATGTAGTTCATTGTTAATATACTTAATGATATGTTTACTTATCATAGTATCATGTTAACTATATATATATCCATATATATGTCATCATATAGTTTTTACAAGTTTTAACGTTCGTGAATCACCGGTCAACTTGGGTGGTCAATTGTCTATATGAAACATATTTCAATTAATCAAGTCTTAACAAGTTTGATTGCTTAACATGTTGGAAACATTTAATCATGTAAATATCAATCTCAATTAATATATATAAACATGGAAAAGTTCGGGTCACTACAGTACCTACCCGTTAAATAAATTTCGTCCCGAAATTTTAAGCTGTTGAAGGTGTTGACGAATCTTCTGGAAATAGATGCGGGTATTTCTTCTTCATCTGATCTTCAGGCTCCCAGGTGAACTCGGGTCCTCTACAAGTATTGCATCGAACCTTAACAATTGGTATCTTGGTTTGCTTAAGTCTTTTCACCTCACGATCCATTATTTCGACGGGTTCTTCGATGAATTGAAGTTTTTCGTTGATTTGGATTTCATCTAACGGAATAGTGAGATCTTCTTTAGCAAAACATTTCTTCAAATTCGAGACGTGGAAAGTGTTATGTACAGCCGCGAGTTCTTGAGGTAACTCAAGTCGGTAAGCTACTGGTCCGACACGATCAATAATCTTGAATGGTCCAATATACCTTGGATTTAATTTCCCTCGTTTTCCAAATCGAACAACGCCTTTCTAAGGTGCAACTTTAAGCATGACCATCTCTCCAATTTCAAATTCTATATATTTTCTTTTAATGTCAGCGTAGCTCTTTTGTCGACTTTGGGCGGTTTTCAACCGTTGTTGAATTTGGATGATCTTCTCGGTAGTTTCTTGTATAATCTCCGGACCCGTAATCTGTCTATCCCCCACTTCACTCCAACAAATCGGAGACCTGCACTTTCTACCATAAAGTGCTTCAAACGGCGCCATCTCAATGCTTGAATGGTAGCTGTTGTTGTAGGAAAATTCTGCTAACGGTAGATGTCGATCCCAACTGTTTCCGAAATCAATAACACATGCTCGTAGCATGTCTTCAAGCGTTTGTATCGTCCTTTCGCTCTGCCCATCAGTTTGTGGATGATAGGCAGTACTCATATCTAGACGAGTTCCTAATGCTTGCTGTAATGTCTGCCAGAATCTTGAAATAAATCTGCCATCCCTATCAGAGATAATAGAGATTGGTATTCCATGTCTGGAGACGACTTCCTTCAAATACAGTCGTGCTAACTTCTCCATCTTGTCATCTTCTCTTATTGGCAGGAAGTGTGCTGATTTGGTGAGACGATCAACTATTACCCAAATAGTATCAAAACCACTTGCAGTCCTTGGCAATTTAGTGATGAAATCCATGGTAATGTTTTCCCATTTCCATTCCGGGATTTCGGGTTGTTGAAGTAGACCTGATGGTTTCTGATGCTCAGCTTTGACCTTAGAACACGTCAAACATTCTCCTACGTATTTAGCAACATCGGCTTTCATACCCGGCCACCAAAAATGTTTCTTGAGATCCTTGTACATCTTCCCCGTTCCAGGATGTATTGAGTATCTGGTTTTATGAGCTTCTCTAAGTACCATTTCTCTCATATCTCCAAATTTTGGTACCCAAATCCTTTCATCCCTATACCGGGTTCCGTCTTCCCGAATATTAAGATGCTTATTTCATCCTTTAAATTTCCCTCTTTTAAAACTCCTTGTTGCGCCTCCTTTATTTGAGTAGTAAGGTTATTATGAATCATTATATTCATAGATTTTACTCGAATGGGTTCTCTGTCCTTCCTGCTCAAGGCATCGGCTACCACATTTGCCTTCCCCGGGTGGTAACGAATCTCAAAGTCGTAATCATTCAACAATTCAATCCACCTACGCTGCCTCATATTCAGTTGTTTCTGATTAAATATGTGTTGAAGACTTTTATGGTCGGTATATATAATACTTTTGACCCCGTATAAGTAGTGCCTCCAAGTCTTTAATGCAAAAACAACCGCGCCTAATTCCAAATCATGTGTCGTATAATTTTGTTCGTGAATCTTCAATTGTCTAGACGCATAAGCAATCACCTTCGTTCGTTGCATTAATACACAACCGAGACCTTGCTTTGATGCGTCACAATAAATCACAAAATCATCATTCCCTTCAGGCAATGACAATATAGGTGCCGTAGTTAGCTTTTTCTTCAATAACTAAAACGCTTTCTCTTTTTCATCATTCCATTCAAATTTCTTCCCTTTATGCGTTAATGCAGTCAAGGGTTTTGCTATTCTGGAAAAGTCTTGGATGAACCTTCTGTAGTAACCAGCTAGTCCTAAAAACTGGCGTATGTGTTTCGGAGTTTTCGGGGTTTCCCACTTTTCAACAGTTTCTATCTTTGCCGGATCCACCTTAATACCTTCTTTGTTCACTATGTGACCGAGGAATTGAACTTCTTCCAACCAAAATGCACACTTTGAAAACTTAGCGTACAATTCTTCCTTCCTCAATACTTCTAACACCTTTCTCAAATGTTCACCGTGTTCTTGGTCATTCTTTGAGTAAATAAGTATGTCATCAATGAAAACAATGACAAACTTGTCAAGGTATGGTCCACACACTCGGTTCATAAGGTCCATGAACACAGCTGGTGCATTAGTTAAACCAAACGGCATGACCATAAACTCGTAATGACCGTAACGTGTTCTGAAAGCAGTCTTTGGAATATCATCTTCTTTCACCCGTATTTGATGATACCCGGAACGTAAGTCAATCTTTGAATAAACAGACGAGCCTTGTAGTTGATCAAATAAGTCGTCGATTCTCGGTAGTGGGTAGCGGTTCTTGATGGTAAGCTTGTTCAACTCTCGGTAGTCGATACACAACCTGAATGTACCATCTTTCTTCTTGACAAACAAAACAGGAGCTCCCCACGGTGATGTGCTTGGTCGAATGAAACCACGCTCTAAAAGTTCTTGTAATTGGCTTTACAGTTCTTTCATCTCGCTGGGTGCGAGTCTGTAAGGAGCACGAGCTATTGGTGCAGCTCCTGGTACATGATCTATTTGAAATTCAACGGATCGATGTGGGGGTAATCCCGGTAATTCTTTCGGAAATACATCGGGAAATTCTTTTGCAATGGGAACATCATTGATGCTCTTTTCTTCAGTTTGTACTTTCTCGACGTGTGCTAGAACAGCATAGCAACCTTTTCTTATTAGTTTTTGTGCCTTCAAATTACTAATAAGATGTAGCTTCGTGTTGCCCTTTTCTCCGTACACCATTAAGGGTTTTCCTTTTTCTCGTATAATGCGAATTGCATTTTTGTAACAAACGATCTCTGCTTTCACTTCTTTCAACCAGTCCATACCGATTATCACATCAAAACTCCCTAACTCTACTGGTATCAAATCAATCTTAAATGTTTCGCTAACCAGTTTAATTTCTCGATTCCGACATATATTATCTGCTGAAATTAATTTACCATTTGCTAATTCGAGTAAAAATTTACTATCCAAAGGCGTCAATGGACAACTTAATTTAGCACAAAAATCTCTACTCATATAGCTTCTATCCGCACCCGAATCAAATAAAACGTAAGCAGATTTATTGTCAATAAGAAACGTACCCGTAACAAGCTCCAGGTCTTCCTGTGCCTCTGCCGCATTAATATTGAAAACTCTTCCGCGGCCTTGTCCATTCGTGTTCTTCTGGTTCGGGCAATTTCTAATAATGTGGCCCGGTTTTCCACATTTATAACAAACTACATTGGCATAACTTGCTCCGACACTACTTGCTCCGCCATTACTCGTTCCGACACCATTTGTTCCTTTCGTTCTATTAACCCCTGGTCCGTAGACCTCACACTTCGCCGCGCTATGACCATTTCTTTTACACTTGTTGCAAAATTTGGTGCAGAACCCCGAGTGATACTTTTCACACCTTTGGCATAGCTGCTTCTGATTGTTGTTGTTGTTGCGGTTATTATTGTTGTTGGGATGATTGTTGTAGTTGCTGTTGTTGTTGTTGTTGTTGTTGTTGTTGGGCCGTTTGTTGTAGTTGCGATTGATGTTGCGATTGTTGGGATAATTATTGCGATTATTGTTGTAATTGATGTTGTTGTTGTATTGGTGATTCTTATCACCGTTTTCCTCCCACTTTCTTTTGACTTGCTTCACATTGGCCTCTTCTGCAGTCTGTTCTTTAATTCTTTCTTCAATCTGGTTCACTAGTTTGTGAGCCATTCTACATGCCTGCTGTATAGAGGCGGGCTCGTGTGAACTTATATCTTCTTGGATTCTTTCCGGTAATCCTTTCACAAACGCGTCGATCTTCTCTTCCTCATCTTCGAATGCTCCCGGACACAATAGGCACAATTCTGTGAATCGTCTTTCGTACGTGGTAATATCATATCCTTGGGTTCGTAACCCTCTAAGTTCTGTCTTGAGCTTATTGACCTCGGTTCTGGGACGGTACTTCTCGTTCATCAAGTGCTTGAATGCTGACCACGGTAGTGCGTACGCATCGTCTTGTCCCACTTGCTCTATATAGGTATTCCACCATGTTAACGCAGAACCTGTGAAGGTATGCGTAGCATACTTCACTTTGTCCTCTTCAGTACACTTACTTATGGCAAACACCGATTCGACCTTCTCGGTCCACCGTTTCAATCCGATCGGTCCTTCGGTTCCATCAAATTCCAAAGGTTTGCAGGCAGTGAATTCTTTGTAGGTGCATCCTACACGATTTCCTGTACTGCTAGATCCAAGGTTATTGTTGGTATGTAGCGCAGCCTGTACTGCGGCTATGTTTGAAGCAAGAAAAGTACGGAATTCCTCTTCATTCATATTCACGGTGTGTCGAGTAGTCGGTGCCATTTTCTTCAAAATAGTCAAATGGAACAAGTTAATCATACAGAATATTAAGAGTAGTTAATAGTATTTCGTAGCATAATATGAACTCATTTATAAAAGCTTTTTCTTCATATTAGCATTTTATAAGTTTAAATTCGGGTAGTACCTACCCGTTAAGTTCATACTTAGTAGCTAATATACAATTCAACTACTACAATTCTATATGAAAAACTGATTGTAATAATATTTCGCGTTCAAACTTTTATACAATATTTTACAAACTTACAATACCGCTTATTTTACATAAAGCATGAAATATAGCACACAATAACTTTGATACAAGATAGTTGTGAAGATAATTCTAGCTAGTACACAAGTCGTTCAGTAAAGGCAATAAAGACAAGTAATTCATACGTCCAGAAACAAGTCATGCATTCTGGTTTTACTAGGACTACTTCCCATCCTTGGTCTTGTGGAACATAACCGTTATGGCCGTTGATAAGACAGCGTGTTGTAACGTCATCAAAGGGACAAGGGTTACGTAATGACCAACAGTCTCGTAATAACCTAAAAACCTCATTTCTTACCCCAATTACCGACTCCGTCACTTGTGGGAACGTTTTATTTAATAGTTGTAGCCCGATGTTCTTATTCTCACTTTGGTGAGAAGCGAACATTACTAACCCGTAAGCATAACATGCTTCTTTATGTTGCATGTTAGCCGCTTTTTCTAAATCACGAAGTCCTATATTCGGATATACTGAGTCAAAATAATTTCTTAACCCGTTGCGTAAAATAGCATTTGGGTTCCCCGCAATATATAAGTCAAAGTAAACACATCGTAACTTATGGATTTCCCAATGTGATATTCCCCATCTTCCGAACGAAAGTCTCTTATAAACCAAGACATTCTTGGAACGTTCTTCGAATGTCTTACAAACTGATCTCGCCTTAAATAGTTGTGCCGAGGAATTCTGACCGACTCTAGACAAGATTTCATCAATCATGTCTCCGGGTAGGTCTCTTAAAATATTGGGTTGTCTATCCATTTTGTGTTTTTATACTGTAAAATAGACAAGAGTTAGATTCATAAAAAAAATACTTATTAATACAAGCAATTTTTACATATATCATAAAGCATAAGCACACTATGTTACATATATTACACCACATGAATACAACTATCTTATTCCGACTCGCTTGTTTCTTCTTCTTCGGTTTTGGTTCGTTTTGCCAAGTTTCTAGGGATATATGATGTTCCCCTAATACGAGCCGTCGTTATCCACATTGGTTTAGAAAAACCTGGTGGTTTAGAGGTTCCCGGGTCATTGTTACAACTTAAGGACTTCGGGGGTTGACGATACATATAAAGTTCATCGGGGTTGGAATTAGATTTCTCTATTTTTATGCCCTTTCCCTTATTATTTTCTTTTGCCTTTTTAAATTAAGTTGGGGTAATTTCTATAACATCATCGGAATTCTCGTCGGAATCCGATTCATCAGAGAATTAGTAATCCTCCCAATATTTTGCTTCCTTGGCGGAAACACCATTGACCATAATTAACCTTGGTCGTTTGGTTGAGGATTTTCTTTTACTTAACCATTTTATTATTTCCCCCACCGGTTCTATTTCTTCATCTGGTTCCGATTCTTCTTCCGGTTCCGATTCTTCTTCCGGTTCCGACTCTTCTTCCGGTTCCTCTTCGGGAACTTGTGAATCAGTCCACGAATCATTCCAATTTACATTTGACTCTTCATTATTATTAGGTGAGTCAATGGGACTTGTTCTAGAGGTAGACATCTATCACATAATATCAAACGCGTTAAGAGATTAATATATCACATAATATTCACATGTTAAAAATATATAGTTTCCAACAAAATTTGTTAAGCAATCATTTTTCAAGTAAACACGGTCGAAGTCCAGACTCACTAATGCATCCTAACAAACTCGATAAGACACACTAATGCAAAATTCTGGTTCTCTAAGACCAACGCTCGGATACCAACTGAAATGTCCCGTTCTTATTGATTAAAAACGTTCCATATTAATTGATTTCGTTGCGAGGTTTTGACCTCTATATGAGATGTTTTTCAAAGACTGCATTCATTTTTAAAACAAACCATAACCTTTATTTCATAGATAAAGGTTTTAAAAAGCTTTACGTAGATTATCAAATAATGATAATCTAAAATATTCTGTTTACACACGACCATTACATAATGGTTTACAATACAAATATGTTACAACAAAATAAGTTTCTTGAATGCAGTTTTTACACAATATCATACAAGCATGGACTCCAAATCTCGTCCTTATTTAAGTATGCGACAGCGGAAGCTCTTAATAATCACCTGAGAATAAACATGCTTAAAACGTTAACAAAAATGTTGGTGAGTTATAGGTTTAACCTATATATATCAAATCATAATAATAGACCACAAGATTTCATATTTCAATACACATCCCATACATAGAGATAAAAATCATTCATATGGTGAACACCTGGTAACCGACATTAACAAGATGCATATATAAGAATATCCCCATCATTCCGGGACACCCTTCGGATATGATATAAATTTCGAAGTACTAAAGCATCCGGTACTTTGGATGGAGTTTGTTAAGCCCAATAGATCTATCTTTAGGATTCGCGTCAATTAGGGTGTCTGTTCCCTAATTCTTAGATTACCAGACTTAAATAAAAGGGGCATATTCGATTTCGATAATTCAACCATAGAATGTAGTTTCACGTACTTGTGTCTATTTTGTAAATCATTTATAAAACCTGCATGTATTCTCATCCCAAAAATATTAGATTTTAAAAGTGGGACTATAACTCACTTTCACAGATTTTTACTTCCTCGGAAAGTAAGACTTGGCCACTGGTTGATTCACGAACCTATAACAATATATACATATATATCAAAGTATGTTCAAAATATATTTACAACACTTTTAATATATTTTGATGTTTTAAGTTTATTAAGTCAGCTGTCCTCGTTAGTAACCTACAACTAGTTGTTCACAGTTAGATGTACAGAAATAAATCGATAAATATTATCTTGAATCAATCCACGACCCAGTGTATACGTATCTCAGTATTGATCACAACTCAAACTATATATATTTTGGAATCAACCTCAACCCTGTATAGCTAACTCCAACATTCACATATAGAGTGTCTATGGTTGTTCCGAAACATATATAGATGTGTCGACATGATAGGTCGAAACATTGTATACGTGTCTATGGTATCTCAAGATTACATAATATACAATACAAGTTGATTAAGTTATGGTTGGAATAGATTTGTTACCAATTTTCACGTAGCTAAAATGAGAAAAATTATCCAATCTTGTTTTACCCATAACTTCTTCATTTTAAATCCATTTTGAGTGAATCAAATTGCTATGGTTTCATCTTGAACTCTATTTTATGAATCTAAACAGAAAAAGTATAGGTTTATAGTCGGAAAAATAAGTTACAAGTCGTTTTTGTAAAGGTAGTCATTTCAGTCGAAAGAACGACGTCTAGATGACCATTTTAGAAAACATACTTCCACTTTGAGTTTAACCATAATTTTTGGATATAGTTTCATGTTCATAATAACAATCATTTTCTCAGAATAACAACTTTTAAATCAAAGTTTATCATAGTTTTTAATTAACTAACCCAAAACAGCCCGCGGTGTTACTACGACGGCGTAAATCCGGTTTTACGATGTTTTTCGTGTTTCCGGGTTTTAAATCATTAAGTTAGCATATCATATAGATATAAAACATGTGTTTAGTTGATTTTAAAATTCAAGTTAGAAGGATTAACTTTTGTTTGCGAACAAGTTTAGAATTAACTAAACTATGTTCTAGTGATTACAAGTTTAAACCTTCGAATAAGATAGCTTTATATGTATGAATCGAATGATGTTATGAACATCATTACTACCTTAAGTTCCTTGGATAAACCTACTGGAAAAGAGAAAAATGGATCTAGCTTCAATGGATCCTTGGATGGCTCGAAGTTCTTGAAGCAGAATCATGACACGAAAACAAGTTCAAGTAAGATCATCACTTGAAATAAGATTGTTATAGTTATAGAAATTGAACCAAAGTTTGAATATGATTATTAACTTGTATTAGAATGATAACCTACTGTAAGAAACAAAGATTTCTTGAGGTTGGATGATCACCTTACAAGATTGGAAGTGAGCTAGCAAACTTGAAAGTATTCTTGATTTTATGTAACTAGAACTTGTAGAATATATGAAGAACACTTAGAACTTGAAGATAGAACTTGAGAGAGATCAATTAGATGAAGAAAATTGAAGAATGAAAGTGTTTGTAGGTGTTTTTGGTCGTTGGTGTATGGATTAGATATAAAGGATATGTAATTTTGTTTTCATGTAAATAAGTCATGACTGATTACTCATATTTTTGTAATTTTATGAGATATTTCATGCTAGTTGCCAAATGATGGTTCCCACATGTGTTAGGTGACTCACATGGGCTTCTAAGAGCTGATCATTGGAGTGTATATACCAATAGTACATACATCTAAAAGCTGTGTATTGTACGAGTACGAATACGGGTGCATACGAGTAGAATTGTTGATGAAACTGAACGAGGATGTAATTGTAAGCATTTTTGTTAAGTATAAGTATTTTGATAAGTGTATTGAAGTCTTCCAAAAGTGTATAAATACATATTAAAACACTACATGTATATACATTTTAACTGATTCGTTAAGTCATCGTTAGTCGTTACATGTAAGTGTTGTTTTGAAACCTTTAGGTTAACGATCTTGTTAAATGTTGTTAACCCAATGTTTATAATATCAAATGAGATTTTAAATTATTATATTATCATGATATTATCATGTATGAATATCTCTTAATATGATATATATACATTAAACGTCTTTACAACGATAATCGTTACATATATGTCTCGTTTAAAAATCATTAAGTTAGTAGTCTTGTTTTTACATATGTAGTTCATTGTTAATATACTTAATGATATGTTTACTTATCATAGTATCATGTTAACTATATATATATCCATATATATTTCATCATATAGTTTTTACAAGTTTTAACGTTCGTGAATCACCGGTCAACTTGGGTGGTCAATTGTCTATATGAAACATATTTCAATTAATCAAGTCTTAACAAGTTTGATTGCTTAACATGTTGGAAACATTTAATCATGTAAATATCAATCTCAATTAATATATATAAACATGGAAAAGTTCGGGTCACTACAACCCAAACTACCATATGCGAAACCATTGAAATCTTTGTTGATACACTACTACTTCTGTGATTGTAGCACAACCACGGCCACCATCTCCAACAACACCGAACCACCATCTTCTCTCTCTCTCTTTATGTCTCTCTCTTCTATTATCAAACATAAACCACCACTCCAATCTTCATCTATTTCCTGTTCCTGTTACCATTCTGTTCGAACCACAACAGTCCCAAAGACCACAAAACCTGCAACTTGTATGCGTGAATCGCCCAAACACACCTACAGCTAACTTCTTACTAATTTTTGTTTAAACACGCCATCACAGCTATTGTTCTTTTACTGTGATGCTTGCTCAAATCGTACCCAAACCAAACCCTGCAGTTTCTGTTTGATGCTACAGATTACAGATATATTCCCTGTACAAACAACCACTCAAAAACCATGGTTAACTATCGCTGCCATCAGTCAACAAAATCACGATATTCCTTTGTGAATTGGTTTGATTTTTGACATATAATACAACTTGGTTATATAATACTAGCAATTATTCAAATGGAATAATCTACATCAAAGTGGCCGACAATTCTAAATAAATAACCCCACTTGTGCATAGGCTATAATTTTTTATTATACCCGTTAATATACTATAGCATCAAAGGTGAAATTGGGCTTAATTACTTATCTAAATGGGTCTATGAGTGTATGTTTGTTGGGCCAATATATGATTTTATGTGAATAACGAAACCATGAAGAGGGATGCTAACGAAGATTATAAAATCGATTGGTGATTCTGTGGAACGAAGTAATAATAATAATGATTAAGATCATGAATATGATTATGGTATTGTTATTTGATAAAGATGATTATGATTGCAAATTTACGTATGAGGATGCTGTTGCTGCTCGCCGTACTCATGTGTCTGAACCGGTTAAAACAGCGAGAATGGTGAGTGATGATAACCTTGTGTATTATATTGATGATGTTCATGATGATAACAATAAAGGTGATGAAATAAATAAAGATGATGATGATTCTGTTATGATGATGTAATATGATGATTAGAGTTTGGGTTATGATTATATAGGTGATGATCCGTTAATGATCTAATGACAAGATGATGATAATGATTCGAAAAATATGTTATTAGATGATGATGAAGAAGAAGGAAACATAATATTGAGTTAAATATATTTTGGTTATTAGATATGACAGAAATTCGATGGCAGAGGAGTGGTTAAGGTTGAGTTACTTTAACTGAGAGGTCTTGGGTTCTGGTTGTGGCATATTTTTTTTTTTTTTAGAAAAAGAAGATGAAGAAGAAAAACACAGATATATTAGGATAAAATGATTCAGGCTATGATTAAAACAGAAATGGATGTGTAGCGTAATGGTTTAGGTTGTTATCGGGTTAGCGAGACGTCGCGGGTTCAAACCCGGACTTGGGCATTTTTTTTAGGACTACTCCTTTGAGGTAGTTACTTATCTATTCATTTATTAATATTATCATCTTATTATTATTATTATTATTATTATTATTATTATTATTATTATTATTATTATTATTATTATTATTATTATTATTATTATTATTATTGTTGTTGTTGTTGTTGTTGTTGTTATTATCATTAACATTAAAAATTAACATTATAATTAAAACTATTACTATCATTAGAATTATTATTATTTTTATCATTATCAATTTTATTATAAGAATTAACATTTTACATATCATTATAATTATTATTATTAGAATTATTATTATTATTATTATTATTATTATTATTATTATTATTATTATTATTATTATTATTATTATTATCATTATTATTATTATTATTATTATTATTACTACTACTTTTACCATTAGGATTATTATTACAACTAAACTAGTATCATAATTATCATTAGCAGAAAAATTATTAGTTTTATAGTTATTATAATTATCAGTATTATTATTATCAAATATTATTTTTAAGTATTATTATCACTATTATTGTTTTTATTGTAAAAATAATACAACTTTTTATTTAGTATTATTATTATTATTATTTCTACCAAACAAATATTAAGTTATATGTATTATATTTATTATATATATCAATTATCAATAAATTAGTTAATTAAAGTAGTTTAATAAGTATTTTATATATTAATATTAAGAACTTACTTAAGTTAAAAATAGATATTAATTATTTATTAACGAAATAGAAAATGAAAATATAAAATATATTATTAATATTAATATATAAACTTATTTTATTACGATTATATGTGTTAATATATATACTTGATATAGGTTCGTGAATCCGAGGCCAACCCTGCATTGTTCAGTATCGTCGTATGAATATTTTTACTACAAAATATCGTATTGTGAGTTTCATTTGCTCCTTTTTTTAAATGTTTTTGCAATATATATTTTTGGGACTGTGAATACATGCGCTGCTTTTATAAATGTTTTACGAAATAGACACAAGTAATCGAAACTACATTCTATGGTTGGATTATCGAATCGAATATGCCCCTTTTTAGCTTGGTAGCCTAAGAATTTGGGAAATGGCCCCTAATTGACGCGAATCCTAAAGATAGATCTATGGACCTTGACACGTCCCATTCGGGTTACGAATGCTTTAGTACTTGGATTATCATGTCCGATGAGAGTCCCGGAATGATGGGGATATTCTATATGCATCATGTTAGTTTGGTTATCAAGCGTTCACCATATGAATGATTTTTATCTCTATGCAGTTTGCGAAATGCCTGATATGAGATTATGTTTATGAGAAATTGAAATATGAAATCTTGTAGTCTATTAAAATTATGGAAATGAATATTTATGATAAACTAATGAACTCACCAACCTTTTGGTTGACACTTTAAAGCATGTTTATTCTCAAGTATTAAAGAAATCTTCCACTGTGCAATTGCTCAATTTAGAGATATTACTTGGAGTCGTTCACCGCAATGGGACCAGATGTTGATGACTTCGTCCAGATGGATTTGGAAGGGGTCTGACAGTTGGTATCAGAATGGTGGTCTTAGCGAACCAGGTCTTGTATTAGTGTGTCTAACTGATAGTTGTTTAGATGCATTAGTGGGTCTAGACTTCGACCGTGTCTGCATGTCAAAAGTTTTGCTTATCAACTAGTGTCGAAAATTATTTGCTTATCATCCTTAAGGTCTAGACATGTCTTACTGCCTCTATTGCATAGACAGTGTATAGATAAATTCATATCTTAGCGTATCTGTTATTGCTACCTTTGCCTGACAGCTTCCGTAGATTTCTTCGTAACTTATGGGATTTTAGTATTATATATGCATATGTAAATTATGTATTGCAGGGTACTAATCTACATCCTATCATCTATTTCTTATCAAAAATCCTTCATCTGATCGTACAAGATGAATCCCTCAACCAGTTCGAGTCCCTCAGATTTCGATAGCTATTCCGACAGCTATTCCGACATGGATATTCACCTAAGCTCTGAAAGTAGTGTAAATGAAATGAATCAACCAACTAGTCATCTTCAATTCTGGATGAATTGAGGATGGGTTCGTAGTCGACTTAACCGATGGAGACGAGAAGAAGGCGATCCTTTCCACCAACCGAATTCTCCTCTTGGCGAAGAACCGGAAGCACTTACTGGCGAACCAGTCCGAAACACCATTTTCACCCTCATTTCCCGAATATCTCACCACAATTATATTCTATCTAAAATTCTAAACCTTATTCTTCCGCTCGTTCCGACCGACAATCATCCCGAAATAATGGAAGAAGTCAACGAGCTTCGCGCCCGAGTTGTAGCCTTGGAAAATATGATGCAAGACATACCAGCTACAGCAACATCACCAACATCAATACCAGTACCATCAACAATCCATGTCTCAACATCTCATTCTGTACCTCGAGTATAATCATCATTCTACGTATCGTTCTACATCATTTATCTTCGTTCTACATGACGATTATGTAATCTCTAATGTTTTATAGATTATATATTCTTGTTCTAACGGTAAATCAAATAAGATTAATATCATATTAACTCATAAATCCATGATTATATCTGAAGAGAATATATATGTATATATGTTTTCATAAAGATTGTAATTAAAAATTCCTTTGTACAAACCGTTAATGGTGAAAATATTTTAACGGGTAGGTAATACCCGAGAAATATTTAGATTTCACATTAATAAGTTACACTGTACATTCTTCCAATCTGATTCAACAGTCATTTACTATCCTACTTACATCCACCAACATACGTATCCGTTCATCGCAGAATAACCATTTTTATTCAATTTCATATTTGGATTTTGACCTATCAGAATTCAACAAGTGGCATAATGAAGAAAACAATTGACAAAAAGAAAATTTGTTAGAAATAAACAAATTAACTATGATAGATCTTGTTAAGAATCCACGCTAATAAAATCCTAGCTAACTGTTCCTAGCTAACTGCTAATTCCTTATTACATTTATTTATCGCAATTTAATTATCGCAATTTTAATTCTCGCAATTTTATTTATCGTCATTTAATTTCTGTTATTTATTTTACGCACTTTAAATATCGGGACACGTACACAAGGTTTTGACATATTATATCGACGCGTCTGTATATATTATTTGGAATAACTATAGACACTCTATATGCAGTAATGTTCGAGTTAGCTATACAGGGTTGAGGTTGATTCTACAATAATATATATACTTTGAGTCGAGTCTGAGACATGTATATAACGGTTCACGACATGTATTAATTAATTCGAATATTATATATTAAACTATATATGAATTGTTGAACTACTAATTGTGGACTCCTAACTATGGACTAATGACATTGGACAATTAAAATGAATTATAATATTGATTATAACATATGAAACTAAACCTTTCTTCAAGTTTGCCACTTGATTTCATCTTAAACCTCATTTGTATCTTGAAGATTATAATCTGCGTTCAAACCTTTCATGAATCTTGAAAACGCCTCAATCGAGAGGATGAATCAACCGCATTTCATCTACAGAAGAAAAGATTGATGCATATAGTTATGCACCTAAAAACACTCGGAAACTAAGTAAACGTTTAACACGTAGCTGTGCTAATTCCTTTAGTGTTATTATTACCCAAAATAACTTGGTAATTCCTTTCAAAGTAGAAAATTTTGTCACAGCTCCAGCAAGTCAACCTCGACTTTTCGTTCGAAACAACCTTATTATAACCTTGACATATATGCGTGCTCTTTTATTGTTGCCGGGAAACCTTTTATATTTCACCATATTACCATCTAAAAACAAAATTCTCTTGAAACCACCTCGGATTGATAACCGATGATTCAGATATGGTAGCATTAAATGCAGAAGAAACAGCAAAATTGTAGATGGTCTAAATGGCCAAAAGTTGATAACAAAGAATGGAAGGTTGGAAACGCTCGATAGAAAATCTAGTACTGAAAAACCGGATTGAGCTAACCCTGAAGGAGACCAAGGAAAAAATACAAGGACCAAACCCTATATTCAAAGAATTTAGGTAATTATGGATCCAATAAAATCTTTAGAGAATATCTTGCTCCGAAGTCATGTTAAAATCTTGCGGAAAATTTTTCTTCATCAACTTTCGAACTTAGAAATTCCAAAATATCATCATAAATATCTTCGATATTTCTGAAGATATCTTCATAAATACTCTTGTCCGACATCATTTATCTTTTCAGGCTATCAGTGTTACATCAGAAAGGAAACTGCTTTAGTTTCTAAATTCTGAAAAATTCAAATTTAAATTTATGAATGATTTTAAAGTAGTGTTGGGAACTGAAGCATGAATTAGTATAATAAAATGACACTTGATCAACGTGATTATATTACAGTAAGTCATGCTGAGTTTCTAATGAAACGTGATGATTCACGGACCATAACGTCATCATGTACCATGTTACACGACTCTTACATTCTATCTAATCTATAAACATATCAAGAACATATTTTCTTGATAGTCCTATCTTTTTCCTTGAATTCTGGTAATCTGACAAGTCAAATTGTGCTGTTACAGTTTCTTTCTTAGAACATTAGTCATGTTCATTTGAAACTTCATATCTACGAATTCTGAACCATTATTCGCTTGACTTAAAATCGGGAAGAGGAAACAAAAGTATGAATTGAGGGAGAAAGAATAGAAAGTGTGAGTTGTGGAAATAAGGAAAAGAAGGGAATGGATTTATAGTGAAATATCAGACAGAGTAATCGAGGTAGATCACCATATTTAATTATAGAGATCTTAATTCCATTATTCGCCGAAGAATCAAATCTTTTAGATTTCAAAAATTTTCTTTAAATCCCTTGAATTCTGGAATTCAACCAAGACAACGTCAAAAGCTAAGACGAATCGCTATTTCTTCATTTCACTCTTTTGTGATAGCTCCACTCGTACACTTCGAGTAATTGAAATGTTTTATCCATATTATTCGATGGTGATAAAACTTTATTTATCAACTCATATTCGTCATGAAAACATTTTTATTGTTAGCCATGACGACCTCGATCAAATTTCGGGACGAAATTTCTTTAACGGGTAGGTACTGTGACGACCCAGAAATTTTTGACTAATTTTAAACCAAACTCTCGATACGATTTAGTATTTTTGACGCGATAAGCAAAGTCTGTAATGTTAAGTCTCAAAATTTTTGAACTGTTTTCATATATGCAATTACCCTTCTATTGCCTCCGATGATTCACGAACAACTATTTGTAAATAAATATGTATATATTTAAATATATATATATATATATATATATATATATATATATATATATATATATATATATATATATATATATATATATATATATATATATATATATATATATATATATAATATTTTGAAATAATATACGATTTAATTTTTAGAACTAAATATGTAAAATAATATACGATGTAATAAAACTTGTTATTAAAACATATTACATGTAAATTATGGATATATATATACTTAAAAGACTTAAGTACACAACTTAACATACAAATAACATTAGTTTACTTACATTTTTGAGTAGTAATGTTTAATGTAGAAAATTAGCGTTTTAAAGGTCATTAACCATATTGATTTTTAAAGTTGATATACAACTCTTTTACGTCTGTGTTTGTTGTCACTGGTTGTTGGTTATACTAGGATCAATTATTTGTTCAATTATTATTTCTTTATATATAATCACACCGTACCAAAGCCATCTATTCCATGCACCATATCATTAATATATCTTTTCTTTTACATACTACAACACATATATGGATGTATGAAATTATTAAACAAAAGTAAGGTTCATCC
The DNA here is from genome assembly GCF_046630445.1 of Rutidosis leptorrhynchoides. Taxonomy (NCBI): domain Eukaryota; kingdom Viridiplantae; phylum Streptophyta; class Magnoliopsida; order Asterales; family Asteraceae; genus Rutidosis; species Rutidosis leptorrhynchoides. The sequence goes on along the minus strand of NC_092334.1, from coordinate 428,107,461 downwards.
ACTTGTTTATAAGTGTACATAAACTTAATTATATTCTTTAATCATAGAACGTAGATGTGTCCCACATTTGCTATATACCAACAACTTCTTACGATTGTTTTCTTTTTTCCTTGCTTTCACGTGAATAATCCTACAAAGTACACTAATTGATAAAAGAAAGAATTAAAAAAAAAGCAAAATGTGAGTGATTGAATGAATTATTAAAGTTATATATTACTGTTTTTGTTTCATCCATGCACTCTAACTCATATATACATATATGTATGATATCTAAATATACACCAACACATATATATCTTCATCTTTTATCTTATCGTTCAAACAATCCATCTTTCCATTTCATGTTCGGTCGTGAACCAAACCCATTTTCGATTACTGCTACTACTGTAAACCGTGATCCAACACACCCTTGCACCTTTGTTTCCTTGTTCAATGAACCCAACAATCACTATCATAGTGAACCGTTGCTATTATACTATTGTTCTTCTATTATTGCAAAAGTGAAACCACCACCAAAACTATCAAGACCCAAACTACCATATGCGAAACCATTGAAATCTTTGTTAACACACTACTACTTCTATGATTGTAGCACAACCACGGCCACCATCTCCAACACCACCGAACCACCATCTTTTTCCTCTCTCTCTCTCTTTATATCTCCCTCTTCTATTAACGAACATAAACCACCACTCCAATCTTCATCTATTTCCTGTTCGTGTTACCTTTCTGTTCGAACCACAACAGTCCGAAAGACCACAAAACCTGCAACTTGTATGTGTGAATCGCCCAAACATACCTACAGCTAACTGCTTACTAATTTCTGTTTAAACACGCCATCACAGCTAGAGGGATGCTAACGAAGATTATAAAATCGATTGGTGATTCTATGGAACGAAGTAATAATAATAATGATTAAGATCATGAATATGATTATGGTATTGTTATTTGATAAAGATGATTATGATTGCAAATTTACGTTTGTGGATGTTGTTGCTGCTCGCCGTACTTATGTGTCTGAACCGGTTAAAACAGCGAGAATGGTGAGTGATGATAACCTTGTGTATTATGATGATGATGTTCATGATGATAACAATAAAGGTGATGAAATAAATAAAGATGATGATGATTCTGTTATGATGATGTATTATGATGATTAGAATTGGGGTTATGATTATATAGGTGATGATCCGTTAATGATCTAAGGACAAGATGATGATAATGATTCGAAAAAGATGTTAGTAGATGATGATGATGAAAAAGGAAACATAATATTGAGTTAAATATATTTCGGTTATTAGATATAATAGAAATTCGATGGCAGAGGAGTGGTTAGGGTTGAGTTACTTTAACTAAGAGGTCTTGGGTTTTGGCTGTGGCATATTTTTTTTTTTTTTAGAAAAAGAAGATGAAGAAGAAACAGACAGATATATATTAGGATAAAATGATTCAGGCTATGATTAAAACAGAAATGGATGTGTAGCGTAATGGTTTAGGTTGTTATCGGGTTAGCGAGACGTTGCGGGTTCAAACCCGGACTTGGGCATTTTTTTTTGGACTACTACTTTGAGGTAGTTACTTATCTATTCATTTATTAATATTATCTTATTATTATTATTATTATTATTATTATTATTATTATTATTATTATTATTATTATTATTATTATTATTATTATTATTATTATTATTATTATTTTTATTATCATTAACATTAAAAATTAACATTATAGTTAAAATTATTACTATCATTAGAATTATTATTATTTTTATCATTATCAATATTATTATAAGAATTAACATTTTACTTATTATTATTATTATTATTATTATTATTATTATTATTATTATTATTATTATTATTATTATTATTATTATTATTATTATTATTATTATCATTATTATTATTATTACTACTACTTTTACCATTAGCATTATTATTACAACTAAACTAGTATCATAATTATCATTAGCAAAAAAATTATTAGTTTTATAGTTATTATAATTATCAGTATTATTATTATCAAATATTATTTTTAAGTATTATTATCACTATTATTGTTTTTATTGTAAAAATAATACAACTTTTTATTTAGTATTATTATTATTATTTCTACCAAACAAATATTAAGTTATATGTATTATATTTATTATATATATATATCAATTATCAATAATTTAGTTAATTAAAGTACTTTAATAAGTATTTTATATATTAATATTAAGAACTTACTTAAGTTAAAAATAGATATTAATTATTTATTAACGAAATAGAAAATGAAAATATATAATATATTATTAATATTAATATATAAACTTATTTGATTACGATTATATGTGTTAATATATATACTTGGTATAGGTTCGTGAATCTGAGGCCAACCCTGCAATTATTATTTCTACCAAACAAATATTAAGTTATATGTATTATATATATCAATTATCAATAATTTAGTTAATTAAAGTAGTTTAATAAGTATTTTATATATTAATATTAAGAACTTACTTAAGTTAAAAATAGATATTAATTATTTATTAACGAAATAGAAAATGAAAATATAAAATATATTATTAATATTAATATATAAACTTATTTGATTACGATTATATGTGTTAATATATATACTTGATATAGGTTCGTGAATCCGAGACCAACCCTGCGTTGTTCAATATCGTCGTATGAATATTTTTACTACAAAATATCGTATTGTGAGTTTCATTTGCTCCCTTTTTTAAATGCTTTTGTAATATATATTTTTGGGACTGAGAGTACATGCGCTGCTTTTATAAATGTTTTACGAAATAGACACAAGTAATTGAAACTACATTCTATGGTTGGATTATCGAATCGATTATGCCTCTTTTTAGCTTGGTAGCCTAAGAATTAGGGAAATGGCCCCTAATTGATGCGAATCCTAAAGATAGATCTATGGACCTTGACATGTCCCATTCGGGTTACGAATGCTTTAGTACTTCAATTATCATGTCCGATGAGAGTCCCGGAATGATGGGGATATTCTATATGCATCATTTTAATTCGGTTATCAAGCGTTCACCATATGAATGATTTTTATCTCTATGCAGTTTGCGAAATGCCTGATATGAGATTATATTTATGAGAAATTGAAATATGAAATCTTGTGGTCAATTAAAATTATGGAAATGAATATTTATGATAAACTAATGAACTCACCAACCTTTTGGTTGACACTTTAAAGCATGTTTATTCTCAGGTATTAAAGAAATCTTCCGCTGTGCAATTGCTCAATTTAGAGATATTACTTGGAGTCGTTCACTGCTATGGGACCAGATGTTGATGACTTCGTCCAGATGGATTTGGACGGGGTCTGACACTTCTCGGCCAGGTCACTCAAAGGCTTTCTAGTGTTCTGTTCTACAGTCTCTAGGAAAAGTTTCTTAGAATCATTAAGCTTCTTAAGTTCTTTTTCAGCGTTGTTAACTTTTTCCGTGAGAACTGCATTCCTCAGTTTAAAATCTGTCCTTTCTATCCGTAGGGGTTTCACACTACTTTCTAGCTCTCTTAATTCAGTTACTTTGTCAGCTAGATCTTGTTTTATTTTCTAATAAGTATGATTTGACACTTTTGTTTCCAATTCTGATGTCAACCTAGAGTTATCATTTTTCAGTTCGCTAATTTGACTAGCAAATGATCAAAGGTCTCTATTCATCTTGGTAAATTTGTCTACATGCATATCAGGTAGTATAGGAAACACACATTCATCATTAAAAGGCACAGATTCTGGTTTAATGAGCAGTTTCATTTGGATAGGTGGGACAGGGGTATGAAAAACAGCTACATGCAATTGAATCATTTTGATCAAGAGGTGTTTCAGGACAAGTTTGTAATACATCAGATATAGACACAGAATTATTATGCACAGAGTTATAATATTCATGAGTAATATCAGTGTATAATTGTACCTCTTCCTCAACATTAGAGGACATGTGATCATCACGATTTGCCATGTTAACAGGACGGGTGTTCAACAAGTAGGTCAGGACAAACAAGGTTTACCAGCAAACCACGAAACGACAAATAAACTTAAGAAATATCACTTTTCTCCCCCTCAAAATATGATTCACGTGAATCAAATTTTGAAAATGAGGTTTCGTTGGTTTCCGTTAACTTTTCGTTAAGTGTCCGTTAATTGACCGTTAAGTGCACTATTTGGATTTCCCTCCAAAATTTTCAACAAAAATTAATGTCTTAAACTTTTGGGATATGAGCTAATATGTGACCGAGGGGTTGAGAAAAAAAATTCTGACTTTTTCCGAAATTTTCTGGCAAATTTCGTTCAAAATCGTGCGTTTTTTGATGGTTTCTAGGGCCGTAAAATTTTCTGCCGTGAAAATTTAAATCTCGCGTAAAAATGATCTTTTGAGTTCAAGAAATAATTTAAATTTTACTTGAGTTTTCCCGCCTTTTTAAGTGTTTCAGGCAGGAGGTTTTCGGGCAGGATTTTGACCAACTTTTCGAGCACTCTTTAGTCAATTTTTGGAACAAGGTTTTGGTCAAGTTTTCGAGCACAAGGTTGAAAGTATTCGAACACAGTTTAGCTGAAGTTTTCGAGCACTGTAAAACTATGTTTTCGGGCACTAGTTTTAGAGCAGGTTAATTTTCGAGCACGTGATTTTGATCAAGTTTTCGAGCAGTAAGTTTTCAGGCACTGTTTAACTAAGTTTATTGTTAGTCCCTAAAACATGAATATGTATGAATATATGATGAACATGATATGAATGTTGAGAGAATAAGTCAATTAGTCAACATCTTTATTTCATATCAAGGGCTTTGAATGGTGCAAGCACTTGACAAAGGGAACATTGGGGTCTTATATATAGCCACATATATAAGACCCACATTACATGGCTTGGAAATATAATCTGGCTCATTTTAGAGTGTCAACAATCTCCCCCCATGTGATAGATTATCTTTCAAAAATTGCTCCCCGTCAAGTTTACATACAAAAATTACATACAAAATTACATACAAGGAATCACTAGAGCTAACTAACTAATTCCTATACTAATTAAGTATGTGCCGTCGAATCTTGAATCCCAGATCTGATCTCCATCTTGATTTTACAACGTTCTTATCAGAGTGGTGCACAGCGGAATGTGTTTGAAGATCACACCACTAACTAAATATGTCATCATCGATTGCTAGACAATAACCTCCCCCTTGACTTAGTCGTGATATGTCTTGAAGCTTTCATCAACGTCTACGTTTGTCGATCGCTAGACAACAATCTCCTCCCTAAATATCCATTGTGAATAGCTTTTAGAATTTGTTTGACTTAAGGAAAAGTGTCGAAACTCTATAATCCCCCCCCTGAAAGTACATGGGCTCTTTCTTTCAAAGTCTTAATCAATTGCTATTAAGTTTTATCAACTTCAACCTTTGTTGATTGATAGACAACAATCTCCTCCCTAGATATCCGTTGAATTCTATTGGTTTATATAGCAAGATTCGAATAACTCCCCATATGATGTAGGATCTTCTTTAAATCTCTAGCTACCCCCAAACAAACAAATCTTTCTTTAAACTTGAGTCTTGCAACATACATATACAAGAGTCATTGTTGAAGCATTAATTTTTTTTTAACTCCCCCCCCCCCCCTCAAACAGATAACCCTTTGAAACAAAATCAAAACTACCGAAATTGCTATACTAACAATCTCTCCCTTAGTTGTTGATTAAGCATGTTGCCGTTGTGATGATCTTGAAAGTGTTTGTCCTCCGAAGTTGATTGCGGATGAGCCTAACTATCTTCTTCTTTGGAACTTAAAATCTTTCTTGATCATATGTATGAATCTCCAGAAGCTTTGTCTTTGAAGTCCGAGTTCTATAACGTACATGTATAGAAGTCTTTTTATTAAGCGTGAGTCCAATACTGAGTGTATTGAAGTCATTATCTGTAGCGCGAGTCCTATACTGAGTGTATAGAAATCATGATATGAAGCGTGAGTCCAATACTGAGTGTATTGAAATCATAACATCAACCATAATGAATTTCTCCCCCTAAAATGATGAATTTATTGCAAAAGGCGTCATTTTAATTGGTTGGTGTTGAATCGGAGAGGATTCGGTAATTGAATCCGTTAGTCTCCGTTAAAATCCAAAAGTTAACAGAATATCAACTCCGTTAGGTTTCGTTAGAAACCAATCAAAATCAAGTAACGGTCGTGAAGTCTCTGTTAACACCTCAACCAAATTTGGTTACGTATCCACCACCAAATACAACCCTACCGAATAATTAAACACATGAGTATTTAAAAATGCTAATGGGCATGAATTATTTTTGTGGCCCATGGTTTGTTCACTTGGGCTTTGAATTGGTCAACCGAATGGTAACATATCTCAATAATCTGGGTAAACTTCTTTACACTACCTAGTGATAATTTCCAAATGTTTGGTCACAATCCTCGTGGGCCTCACTCCCACTTGATTTAAGCTTTAGCCAAGGTACACAAGCCTTTTTTACTAAGTTGTCTCAGTAAACCCACGTGAGAAACTAGTCTCCTCCCTACACCAACCCTTCCATCCTATTTAATATCATATCCATAAACCCCCTAACAACTTTTCGAGCACCAATTCCTTTTTTTTAAATGAATCACCCCTAAAAACTTGAACTTACATATAACATATACATAAGTACACGCCATTGGTGATGGTCCACATTCGAGGAAAATAAAACCTGCAACTGATGGTGTATCAAGTCTTTATTTCAGTTGGGAGTAACATTTCGAGCACCAGGTAAGTTTTCGAGCACAACCTTTTCGAGCAGCAAGTTGATTTCGAGCACCAATTTTTTCGAGCACAATGTTTTTAAGCAGTTAAACACAGAAAAGTTCAAACTCAAATAAGCATACTGATGTGTTCTAACTTATCTAAGTTTTCGATCAGAGTATTGTCAACGATTTCGAGCACATACAATCAGAAACTTAACCAAACAAGATTTTAAAAGTCAAATAAAAGTATTGTCCTTTTGTCCCTTGTCCTTTTTATGACACTATGGAAGTTGACATGCATGGGTTGTATAAATAAAAGTCAAAGATGCCTTTTTTGGTGGTTAATATCCACAAAATAAATGATTTTCGGTGGGTATTATCCAAGGGATAAAATTATGGAGCCAAAATAAAGTCTAATTTGGAGCCAAAATTTCAAGATTTTCGGGCACTAGTGATACAAACTCAGAATTTCGAGCATAACTACGATATTTTGAGCAGTAATCTGTCCAAATTAATGTTTTCGAGCACTAAATTTCGAAAAAAATTGCACTAAACTGAGTTCAAACAGGTTGTTTTTATCACGGTTTTATGTCCTAAAACCTTTAATCAGTGGGTTTAAAGGTTTAATGGGTTGAACGAAACAGTGGGTGTACAATGATGTTAAGTTCAAGATTCAAGCATAGACTTTAAATACATATATGGATAAACACAAACAGTGAGTTATATGTATGTATTTAGGTTCGAATTTAAGCACAAAATCAAGTAATTTAAGAGGTTTATCACCAAGTATGTTATGAAACAAGTATTAAACCAACAAAAATAACAAGATGAGTTAAGTTATATAGGTACCTAAACAGAAAATGATCACGAACACTTTGAAAACGCGATGGAGACCTTCGAGCAATGGATCTTCTATGCAAAGAGCTTAGACCCGCTCTGATACCAATTATTAGCCCCAATTCTTGCTAAGGTCGATCGGTTTAGTAAGTGTAAATGGGTTTAGTTGTTAAGAACAAGTATTATGGTGATAAGGTTGAGAGAGAAATACTTGCAAGTAGTGAAATGGGAAATAACTCAACTAAAGAGTAAAATGGGTGGGAGGTTGCTTTATATACTAGCAACCTCCTTTAGTTAGAAGGATGGTAAAATACGTTTACCATAGATAAACTAGCTAGTTAACTATTACATAGTTACTATTACATCAATACATAAGTAAAACCGCATGCCACATATAAAAGACAATATTCATTGTCAACAGTGTACGTTATGTATGGCTTGCTTAGTTATACAAGGATACGGTATGTGTTTATTACTTGTTTTGGTGATACATATTCATTTTATGCATATGTATGTATATAGTATGTTTATCCTCACTAAGCTTTATAGCTTACCCTCTCGTTGTTTATATTTTTATAGATTCGTGTGGAAGAGGTGGCAAGCGTAAGCGCGGGGATTAGTGGATTATTGCGGGTTACTTAGAAGCCTTTGCGTTTGGATTCGATTTAAGATTGGGTAGTGTTTTCCCAATCACCATGCTCGGTCTTATGTTTGAGTTAAACGCTTTGGGTCGAAACTGTCTTTTGTTGTGTCGAACGGGTCTTGGGTTGTTATGTCCATTTTGACACCTAAACTTGTGTAATGTATAATTCAAAGTTGTTTAAACTTGTTAAGTATTGGAAATCTTTTGTGAACATAACTATGGTGTCACCGTTATCAATATTAATGCGTTATATAAAAGAAAAAAAATTCCGGTTCGGTATAATAACGGGTTGGTTCGTTTCAACGAAGGGCCTCAATCCTTGTGACCGGAGCAAATGTCTCATCGTAGTCAATACCCTCTTGTTTTCGGTATCCTTTGGCCACTTGATGTGCCTTGTTTCAAACCAAAACCCCATCAGAATCTTTCTTGTTCTTGAAAATCCACTTAACCGTGTTGGTTGTTGACCCCATGGTCTTGGAACTAATCTCCATACTTGTAAACGATCAAATTGACTTATTTCCTCTTGTATAGCTATTACCCAGTTTGGATCAAGTAAAGCTTGAGCAACTGAAGTTGGTTCAATCTTACTTAGAAAGGCAGTATACAAACACAAATTGCGAGTAGCCCTTCGAGTTGTAACCGGAGCATTAGCATCACCAATAATAAGATCAATCGGATGACTTTTAGTCCATCGGTTGGTATGTGGAAGAGGTTCAGGATTGGTAGTATCAATTGAAACATCAACCGTTGTTGAAGTTGATACATGATCCTCTTGTTCGAAAGCAACAGCTTCCATTAATTCTGAGTGAATTACCGGAGAAACATCTGGAATTGAATCAAATGATGCATCTTGAAGAGGGTCAAGATTAACATCAGGAGGTGAGATGGAAAATGAAGAAACAACAGGTGAATCAGTTGGTGTTGTATCTTCATCATTGAGACTAGGTTGTGGCTCAATAGTAATTGATTGTGTTGGTGTAACCGGTACGGCATGAACATCTGAGTTCTGTTGAGGAGAATAGAGTATCAAACAAGATATCCAGTTCCTCTGTAGTTACCGTAGAAACACCCTTCTTCGAGAAATTTGAGTTACGTGCAGAAGAAGTAGTAGCCAGGTTCGGATCGGGTTTTGAACTGAGTTGTTCAAAAGCCATTCCCGATAACACATCAAAATGAAAATTGATGTTTTCCTTTATCGTCCTTGTGCTTTTGTGATAAACACGATAAGGAACTTTGTTCGACGAGTAACCGAGAAATATGGCCTGATCGCCATGAGCATTAAACTTTCTGATGCTGTCAAAATCATTAAGAACATAGCATATACAACCGAAGACACGGAAATATTTAACTTTCAAGCGTCTACCATATAATAACTCATAAGGAGTTTTATCAAAACGTTTGTTTATGATAGAGCGTTTTGGGTATAACATGCAGTCGAAATGGCCTCACCCCACATCTTTGGAGGTAGTTTGGAGTAGGCAAGAATCGTGCGTGCTGCCTCGCACAACGTATGATTACGTCGTTCGACTACTCCATTCTATTGAGGGGTCCTTACAGCATAGAACTGGTGTTCAATGACTTGGTCTCTTAACTATCAAGCAGGTCATTCTTAAATTTCGTCCCATTATCAGTTCAGATGCTCTTAACATGTTTGTTAAAAGAGCATTGAGTTTTCTTGATGAACTCAATGATAATGACGGGTGTCTCAGATTTATTCCACAAAAGAAAAATCCATGTAAATCTAGTGTAGTCATCAACTATGACAAGCACATGTTTCCGGCCACATAGGCTAGAAAACCTCATGGGTCCACATAGGTCCATATGCAAAAGTTGTAATGACATTGAAGTACTTGAGACTTGCTTAAGCGGATGATTAGTCCGGATAAGTTTACCCATTGCACATGATGGACACACATGATGCTTATCATAATGAAAGCTAGGAATACCATCAACCAAGTCTTTAGAGACTAGTCGATTGATTCCTTTCTAATTCTGGTGTGACATCCGGTGATGCCATAACCACGAATTTTCCTTTGTAGATCTTGCATCCAAACACAAATTACCATTTGTTGGTACATCATCGAGGTTAATAGTATAAAGTGAAGCACTACGTTTACCAACTAGGAGATCATGTCCATCGGTAGATTGCACCGAACACTGAAGACGTTCGAATACGACTTTGAGATCTTCATCGCAGAATTGGCATACACTAAATAAAATACAACCCGGACCTTCAACGTATCAGACCCGTTTAATTGTTACGCCATTTTTCTCATAATCTTCATAACCCGTTATCGCTGCAATTTCATCATTTCCAAAAGTAATCGTTCCTAGGAGCTTGTCAGCATAATTCACAAGCAAGGATTTATCACCCGTCATGTGTCGAGAACAATCGGAGTCGATATACCACACACAAATGTCGAAACCCTGTAAATGTTAATTTTCCTATAGTTTAGGTACCCAAAGCTGTTTGGGTCCTCTACGGATAGTAACAGTAGAAAACTTTGGATCGTACAAATATGTAACACTTAATGCATCATGCAATTTATACTTTAAAGCATCATTCAAAAGCACGTTAGATGTATCATTAGCATAAGCAATCTCAAGTTTTACAGGATCATCAGAAGTCTTAACACACAGATTATTCCAAGAAGATGTTTTGTTCACAGAAGTAAAATGAAACTCATGAGATGGTTTCCTAAGTCGACTAGCAGATTTCTTGGTTTTGCTTGCTACTTTCTTTAAGCACGACTTAGGTACCCATTTGGACTTGTAATTCTAGTTTGGATTATAACATGTGACACGAAAAACACCTTTGTTAGTTAGATGTCCAAACTTTTCGTTTGACATGGAGATGATTGATTTTCTAAAATCTCCATTTTGATTTTACGTTCCTTTTCATCATACTCACTCAAATCAGGTTTTAGACTCATTTGTTGTTGAGACTTTACTGGTTTCTTCAAAAGACTTTCCTTTATGTGATTTGACATTAACATCATAGCAATCTTTTAAGTTGAATAAGAACCATCTTGATGATGAACCTTCTTAACAATAAATTGCTTTGAAGGTGAATCATTTGAAATACTTTTCCCAAATTTAGAACGTAAAGGATTTTTAAGAATAGTAATGGGTTTAGAAACATTAGATTTTGTTGTCCCCTTAACTTTCTTATCAATTCAACCAGCACATTTAGAAACTTGTTTCACACAAATAGAATCCATTGGTGCTGTGTGTGCATTTGGAGAATCTTGCTTATGTGTGTTAGTGTGACGACCCAGAAATTTCTGACCAAATTTAAACTTAATCTTTACATGATTTCGATACGATAAGAAAAGTATGTAATGTTGAGTCTAGAAAATTTTGAAACGATGTTTATATATTCAATTGACCTTCGACTGCTCTCGACGATTCACGAACAATTAATTGTAAATAGATAAGTGTGTATATATATATATATAATAATAATTCAAATTATAATTTGAAGTATTAAATGTATACTTTGAGTCTATTTGTTTCAATATATATATATATATATATATATATATATATATATATATATATATATATATATATATATATATATATATATATATATATATATATATATATATATATATATATATATATATATATATATATATATATAATATACTTGTTTAAGTAATAAAATTTGATAAATAACACATAATTATAAATATAGTAATTCAAAAATAAATGTATATGAATTATATGCATAAATATTTTTATGTGTATATTGTAATAAATAGTAAATATCCAAATGGGTGAAATCATACAAAATATATTACATAATTAATAAATTGTAATAATAATATATGTAACAACAAGTTAAGAATATAATTGTCATAATAACATTATTAGTACTTTCATTATTATCATTACTATTAATATCAATATTAGTTGTATGTATATTATTATTATTATTCCTGATATAATTGTAACTAATAAAGTCCTAATAATGTAGAATCATCAAATTAAAGATTTTTTTTATAAATATCATTATAAGAAAGATCGAAACTATAAATTAAATATGATATAAATAAATTATTAATTATTAATATTTTCAGAATTCTCATTTTTAATTATTATTACTAAATATCACTATTATTGATATCAGTTTTATTAATTGGATATTGTTATTATTATATCTAATATTATTATTATTATTAATTATTAATATTAATACATTTATTAATTATGAATATCCTGTATATATGATATATATATATATATATATATATATATATATATATATATATATATATATATATATATATATATATATATATATATATATATATATATATATATATACAGATAGCTAAAACGTGTGATATCTGCTGTCCATCCTTTTCAATTTTTTTTTTCTGTTCTTCTCGTGAGTATCTGTCGAGCCAGAGACACCATATAACACCAATCGATCAACTCATAGTTTTGATTAAAAGAATTCCTTCGATCTTCCATTATTTATATTAATTCTAACTACTTTCTAGTATTTGTTTTAATTAAATGTAAATTTCAAGAACATATCTGTTCTGTTCGCGTATGATTTTGATTAAGGAATCGAATTCGAATCAAATACCAAAATCTAATATTGCAGAGCTGTTATAAATCATCTAGTAAAACTTTTTGTAAAATTTCCATCTCCAATTCTTCCTAATGAACTATAATTTCGAGGTCATAGTTTAAAGATAAAAAGTTAAACGGCTCTTTTTAGATTGAATTCGTGAAATGGGTGTTATCTCTGGAAGAATTGATGACTCACAAAGGTTCAGTGAATCAATTGCCACATATTTCATGTGGTAACCGTAAACTGAAAGTATCGAAATTTCAAAATCAGTGTTATGAGTTCATCGTGTATTTTAAGTTTGCTATTGCTAAATTTTTATTCGTTTCTATTCTTAATGATCAAGAGATCATAAAAGATCATTTATGTTTAAATTTCCAATCGTGAATCAAGTAAATTTTGTGGTGATGTTTGTGGATGGATCCTGTCGACTTGGTGGAGAAGATGAAGTGATAACAGATATATATACGGTATATATATATATATATACGGTATATATATATATATATATATATATATATATATATATATATATATATATATATATATATATATATATATATATATATGGGGGAATATTAATAACAGAAAGACAATGGTGAGCAGCTGGTTTGATGAGTTTTCGGGTAACGAGAGGTCCCGGGTTCAATCCCCGGTAGTGGTGTTTTTTTTTTAAAACTTATTCTTTTGAGGTATAACTATTTTTATTATCATTATTTCTTGTTAATATTATTATTATTATTATTATTATTATTATTATTATTATTATTATTATTATTATTATTATTATTATTATTATTATTATTAAACAAAAGTATCATTTTTAACAATATCATTATTATTAATAATATTATCATTTTTAATAAAGTTATTATGATTATCAGTAAATCATTAATATCAAAACTATCATTTTTGGGACAAATAAATATATTGTACATAAAATATACTTATTATATATAATACAATTATATTAATATTCCATATAACTATATATAAATCATATTAACATTTCTTATATAAAAACTTACATACAACAAAATTAAGTGTTTTTTTATATAATAATAAACATATAGATAATAATATAACTATATTAATCACTTTAGATGCATATACAAAATAAATATATATATATATATATAAATATATATATATATATATATATATATATATATATATATACATATATATATATATACATAAATCATATAATTTAAGATAGAAAAATAAAATATATGTTTTAAATAGGAATTTGGTGTAAACCTTATATAACTACAAAATATATAGAAATAATATATATATTAATAAATGAAATTATGATATTTCTATTATTTGTTTTAATAGAAATACAAATGATATAGGTTCGTGAATCCGAGGCCAACCCTGCATTATTCAGTTGTTCAATATAGTCATATGTATTTTTACTACAAAATACATTAGGTGAGTTTCATTTACTCCCTTTTTAAATGTTTTTGCAATATATATTTTTGGGACTGAGAATATATGCGCTGCTTTTATAAATATTTTACAAAATAAGCACAAGTTCATGAAACTACATTCTACGATTGTTTTGTTATACCGGATATCTGTACTTATTATTATTATGCTTGGTAACCTAAGAATTAGTGAAAAACACTAATTGACGCGAATCCTAAAGGTAGATCTACGGGCACCAACCACCCCCATTTTCGAATAGTGGAAATGCTTTAGTACTTCGAAGGGTTCTTGTCATACATTTGAATAGTAGAATGTATGATGCCAGATATCTTAAGCGCTCTATGTTAAGGTCGGTTACCAGGCGACTCAACGTATGAATGATTTTTGCAGTTGTAATGATCCTGCACATTTAACTAAATGAAATCTTGTGGCTTATTAATATTATGATTATTTTATAGAAATTAAACCTATGAACTCACCAACCTTTTGGTTGACACTTGAAAGCATGTTTATTCTCAGGTATGAAAGAAATCTTCCGCTGTGCATTTGCTCATTTTAGAGATATTACTTGGAATCATTCATGACATATTTTAAAAGACGTTGCATTCGAGTCATTGAGTTCATCAAGATTATTATCAAGTCATTTATAGTTGGGTATATATTAAGAAGTGGTATTCATACTGTCAACTTTCGATGTAATGAAAGATTGTCTTTTCAAAAACGAATGCAATGTTTGTAAAAATGTATCATATAGAGGTCAAGTACCTCGCGATGTAATCAACTGTTATGAATCATTTATAATCGATATGGACTTCGTCCGGATGGATTAGGACGGGTTATCACAGTTGGTATCAGAGCAGTAGTCGTAGCGAACCAAGTCTTGCATTAGTGTGTCTAACTAGGAGTTGTTAGGATGCATTCATGAGTCTGGACTTCGGCTTAGTAGTTGTTAGGTTATATTAATAAGTCTGGACTTGAACCTGGTCTGCATGTCAAAAGTTTTTGCTTACCACCATTTATCGAAAGATATCTACTCATCATTTTCAGTCTCGACATGTCTTATTGCAATTATTGCATAGACGATGTACAGACAAATTCACATCCTGTCACATTAAATCTTGTCTGACACGTTTCCTTAATTCCCTCCGTAATCTACGGGATCTTTTGCACTATATTTAGATATTCTGTGTAATAAGAATATCATCTGATATCCAAAAATCATTTCATATCGAAAATCCTTTATCTAATCGTACAAGATGGAACTTGCAACTAGTTCAAATTCCTTAGATTTCGACAGCTATTCCGATATGGATTTTGACTCAAGCTCTGAAGGAAGTGTAACCGGAATGGATCAACCAATTAGTCATCACCAATTCTGGATGAATTGGGGATGGGTTCGTAGTCTACTTAATTATTGGAGACAAGAAGAAGGTGATCCCTTCCACCCACCATATTGCCCTCTTGACGATGAACCTGAAGCACTTACCGGTGAACCTGTTCAAAACACCATTTTCTCTCTCATTTCCAGAGTATCTCGACATGATTATATACTATCTCGAATTCTAGATCTTATTCATCCGCTCGTCCGAACTGACAACCACCCCGGTGTAATAGAAGAAGTTAACGAGCTTCGTGCTAGAGTAGTGGCTTTAGAGGATATGGTGCACAACTTGCAATCATCACAAGCACCACAAGCACCATCAACATCAGCACCGTAACCATCAGCAGTACCGACAGCATCAGCAGCACCAATAGCATAAACAGTACCACCATCAGCAGCATCAATAGTACCACCACCATCCAGCAACAGCACTATCCGCATATCACACCTCAAATTCACAATCTGTCCCACGAATATCAACATCATACGCACCATAGATACCAAGGAGTACTATCAATAATAACCGATGAAGTATTGATCCATAACTTTATTAATATTCTGTGAAGAATATGTGATTCCAAATAATTAACGATGAAGTATTGACCCATAACTTCATTAATATTCTGCGAAGAATATGTGGTTCCTAATAGTCTTAGAGATTACTTATTCTAGCTCAAACTGAAAATCATATGAGTTTAATATCATATTAATTCATTAAATCTATGATTGCATCTGAAGAAAATATATATGTATATATGTTTTCATAAAGATTGTATTTAAAATTTCTTTTGTACAAACTGTTAATGATGGAAATATTTTAACGGGTAGGTAATACTCGAGGAATATTTAGATTCCACATTAAAAAGTTACACTATACATTCTTCGAATCTGATTCAACAGTCATTTACTATCCTACTCACATTCACAGCTATACGAATCCATTCACCACAGAGTAACCATTTTCATTCAATTTCATATTTGGATTTTGATTTCTCAGAATCCAATAAGTGGCATAATGAAGAAAATATTGGACAAAATAAAATTTATTAGAAACAAACAATTTAACTATAAGAAGAATTTTGTTAAGAATCCACGCTAACTGTTCCTAGCTAAATGTTCCTAGCTAACTGGTTACATTTTGTTTATCGCAATTTAATTATCGCAATTTACGTTCTCGCAATTTACATTCTCGCAATTTTATTTATCGTCATTTAATTTCTGTTATTTATTTTACACACTTTAAATATTGGGACACGTATACAAGACGCATCTATATATATTATTTGGAATAACCATAGACACTCTATATGCAGTAATGTTGGAGTTAGCTATACAGGGTTGAGGTTGATTCTACAATAATATATATAGTTTGAGTTGTGATCGAGTCTGAGACATGTACACGGGTCACGATACGTATTAATTAATTCGAATATTATATATGAATTATTGAAGTGTTAACTGTGGACTATCGACTGTGGACTAATAATGTTGGACAATTAAAATGAATTAAAATATTGATTATAACATATGAAATTAAAAACTTCTTCAAGTTTGCCACTTGACTTCATCTTAAACCTCATTTGTCTCTTGACGATTACAATCTGCGTTCAAACCTTTCATGATTCTTGAGAACACCTCAATCGAGAGGATGAACCAACCGCACTTCATCTACGGAAGAAGAGATTGATGCATATAATTATGCACCTGAAAACTCTCGGAACCTGAGTAAACATTTAACACATATCTGTGATAGCTCCTTTGGCATTATTATTACCGAAAATAACTTTGCAATCCCTTTCCAAAATAGCCAATTTTGTCACAGCTTCAGCAAATCAATATTCGACTTTTTGTTCAAATGAACTCTACTATAACTTTGATATATAAGTTCACCCTTCATCATCATTACCGGAGAATCGTTTATATTCCACCACATTAGCAATAAACTTACCAACAACTTCGTTGATCTTTGATTTTTTCGAAAAGTCATTATATTTATCGAAACCCTATCCGCATTTTATAACGAGAATTGCCATACCAATTACCGAGAACTAGCAATCAGTATTTTGAAATCTTGCAGCATTTTAACATCAACAGTTATGTGTACACATATAAAATTTATCTCTTAGAATTATTATCTTCAATTCTGAAATTCTGAAAAGCACCCAGTCTACGAATCAATACCCCAAATTTTGAAAATGCTGATGAAGCAGCAAAAACTGTAAATGACCAGTTTGATGATAAAGAAGGATACGTTGGAAAAGCTCAGAAAAGTTGAAACTGAAAAACGGATTGAACTAACCATGAAGGAGACCAAGGACAAATACAAGGACCAAACCCTATATTCAAAGGATCCAGGTAATTCTGGATCCGATGAAATCTTTAGAGAATATCTTGCTCCGAGGTCATGTTAAAATCTTGTGGAAAATCTTTCTTCATCAACCATCGAACTTAGAAATTCCAAAATATTATCATAAATATCTTCGATATTTCTGAGGATATTTTCATAAATATTCTCGTCCAAAATTATATACCTCTTCGTGCTATCTGTAATACATTATATTAGAAATTTATGTAAAAGCTAAGTATAAACTATGAATGAATTCTGAAGTAGTGTTGGGAACTGAAGCATGAGTTAGTATAATATAATGACACTTGATCAACGTGATTATATTACAGTAAGTCATGCTGAGTTTCTAATGGGACGTGAAGATTCACAGAATTATAACATCATCACGTGCCATGTTACATAACTCTTTCATTCTAATTAACCTCTGAACATATCAAGAAAATATATTCTTGATAGTTCTATTCTTAGTGATTCTGGTAATTTGACAAATCAAATCGTGCTATTACGTTCTTTCTTGATTAGAACATTAAGTTCATTCGAAACTCCATATTTACGAATTCTGGACCATTACTCGCTTTACTAGAGGTTGAGAAGAGAAGAAAAAGGTAAAGAGCTCCGAAACATAAAGGAAGATATAAAACGCGACAACAACACAGAAATCACAAACCGTGTACATTAATATGAATAGCAATATAAAGACACGGGAGTATGATAAACACCATAACCCCAAGGTAATAGTAGAAGTGAATAAATTCCTCCGACGGTAAATGGAAAAGAAGAATGACAGACGCGATAGTTAGGAAAATATCAAGAATCAGAACTGGATGGAGCATTTCCACAATATTTTGGAAGTAGGAATAGAGGAAGAAAGTATACGAATGGTGAGAATAATGGAACAGAAGAGTTTAATTTATAATGGAAATACCAGACAGGGTAATCAAGGCAGATCTCCGCATTTAATTAAAGAGATCCTAATTTCTTTAAATCTCGAAGAATCAGATCTTATAGATTTTGAATATTTTCTTTAATCCCTGGAATTCCGGAATTCAACTTTGACTACGTCAAAAGTCAAGGCAAATCTCTATTTTTTTCAATTCACTCGTTTGTGATAGCTTCACTCGTACCCTTCGAGTAATCGAATAGCTTTTATCCATATTACTCACTGATGATAAAACTCTAATTTCAAAGCTCATATGGGTCATGAAAACATATTCATTGTCAGCCATGACCATTCTAATCAAATTTCGGGACGAAATTTCTTTAACGGGTAGGTACTGTGACGACCCGGAAATTTCCGACCAAATTTAAACTTAATCTTTACATGATTTCGATACGATAAGAAAAGTATGTAATGTTGAGTCTAGAAAATTTTGAAACGATGTTTATATATTCAATTGACCTTCGACTGCTCTCGATGATTCACGAATAATTAATTGTAAATAGATAAGTGTGTATGTATATATATATATATATAATAATAATAATTCGAATTATAATTTGAAGTATTAAATGTATACTTTGAGTCTATTTGTTTCAATATATATATATAATATACTTATTTAAGTAATAAAATATGATAAATAACACATAATTATAAATATAGTAATTCGAAAATATATGTATATGAATTATATGCATAAATATTTTTATGTGTATATTGTAATAAATAGTAAATATCCAAATGGGTGAAATCATACAAAATATATTACATAATTAATAAATTGTAATAATAATATATGTAACAACAAGTTAAGAATATAATTGTCATAATAACATTATTAGTACTTTCATTATTATCATTACTATTAATATCAATATTAGTTGTATGTATATTATTATTATTATTATTATTACTGATATAATTGTAACTAATGAAGTCCTAATAATGTAGAATCATCAAATTAAAGATTTTTTTTATAAATATCATTATAAGAAAGATCGAAACTATAAATTAAATATGATATAAATAAATTATTAATTATTAATATTTTCAGAATTCTCATTTTTAATTATTATTACTAAATATCACTATTATTGATATCAGTTTTATTAATTGGATATTGTTATTATTATATCTAATATTATTATTATTATTAATTATTAATATTAATACATTTATTAATTATGAATATCCTGTATATATGATATATATATACAGATAGCTAAAACGTGTGATATCTGCTGTCCATCCTTTTTAATTTTTTTTCTGTTCTTCTCGTGAGTATCTGTCGAGCCAGAGACACCATATAACACCAATCGATCAACTCATGGTTTTGATTAAAAGAATTCCTTCGATCTTCCATTATTTATATTAATTTACATATTAAATAATAGACAAAAGTTATGAATAGTACCAGGGGCATTTTTGACTTTTCACCTTTTTTTTATTTTAACTATATTTCATTTTACCAACAAAGGCCCCCACACTTTTTTGAAAAATTTAAATCGACCCTCCAAACAGGGGGTAAAAGTGTCAAATAACCATTTTCATAAAAAATCTTAAATAAACTCCACCCAAATATTCAACGGGTCATATCTTCTCGCTCGCAACGAGTTAAATTTTTCCGACACCATCGTTAAACTCGAAATAATTTTAGGAACACAATGTCACTAGCTATACGCAAAACGGACGCTTTTTAAAAAATGCTAAATATTTGAGGTACTTTTCATACACGTTGATTTTGCGTTAAATTTTTAAAAGTCGACAATTCCATAGCGAAACGCGGAGATGCACATATATTGTTAATTTAAAATAACATTTAAATCTCTCACGGGTTATACCTTTTAGTTCGACTCGAGTTGCGCTTCAACTGCATCATCGTTAGTCACAAAATAATTTTACTAAACGCAATAAAATACATTAAAAATCAAACCCCCAGCGCGAAGCGAGGGTTCAATAACTAGTTCTAACTACTTTCTAGTATCTGTTTTAATTAAATGTAAATGTCAAGAACATATCTGTTCTGTTCGCGTATGATTTTAATCAATGAATCGAATTCGAATCAAATACCAAAATCTAATATTGCAGAGCTGTTATAAATCATCTAGTAAAACTTTTTGTAAAATTTCCATCTCCAATTCTTCCTAACGAACTATAATTTCGAGGTCAAAGTTTAAAGATAAAAAGTCAAACGGCTCTTTTTAGATCGAATTCTTGAAATGGGTGTTATATCTGGAAGAATTGATGACTCACAAAGGTTCAGTGAATCAATTGCCATATATTTCATGTGGTAACCGTAAACTAAAAGTATCGAAATTTCAAAATCAGTGTTATGAGTTCATCGTGTATTTTAAGTCTGCTATTGATAAATTTTTATTCGTTTCTGTTCTTAATGATCAAGAGATCGTAAAAGATCATTTATGTTTAAATTTCCAATCGTGAATCAAGTAAATTTTGTGGTGATGTTTGTGGATGGATCCTGTCGACTTGGTGGAGAAGATGAAGTGATAACAGATATATATACGGTGTATGTATATATATATATATATATATATATATATATATATATATATATATATATATATATATATATATATATATATGGGGGAATATTAACAACGGAAAGACAATGGTGAGCAGCTGGTTTGATGAGTTTTCGGGTAACGAGAGGTCCCGGGTTCAATCCCCGGCAGTGGTGTTTTTTTTTAAAACTTATTCTTTTGAGGTATAACTATTTTTATTATCATTATTTCTTGTTAATATTATTATTATTATTATTATTATTATTATTATTATTAAACAAAAGTATCATTTTTAACAATATCATTATTATTATTAATATTATCATTTTTAATAAAGTTATTATGATTATCAGTAAATCATTAATATCAAAACTATCATTTTTGGGACAAATAAATATATTGTACATAAAACATACTTATTATATATAATACAATTATATTAATATTCCATATAACTATATATCAATCATATTAACATTTCTTATATAAAAACTTACATACAACAAAATTAAGTATTTTTTTTATATAATAATAAACATATAGATAATAATATAACTATATTAATCACTTTAGATACATATACAAATATATATATATATATATATATATATATATATATATATATATATATATATATATATATATATATATATATATATATATATATATATATATATATATATATATATATATATATATATATATATATATATATATATATATATATATATATAATTTAAGATAGAAAAACAAAATATATGTTTTAAAAAGGAATTTGGTGTATTAATATATATAAATGATATAGAAATAGTTATATATTAATAAATGAAATTATGATATTTCTATTATATGTTTTAATAGAAATACAAATGATATAGGTTCGTGAATCCGAGGCCAACCCTGCATTATTCAGTTGTTCAATATAGTCATATGTATTTTTACTACAAAATACATTAGGTGAGTTTCATTTGCTCCCTTTTTAAATGTTTTTGCAATATATATTTTTGGGACTGAGAATACATGCGCTGTTTTTATAAATGTTTTATAAAATAAGCACAAGTTCATGAAACTACATTCTACGATTGTTTTGTTATACCGGATATCTGTACTTATTATTATTATGCTTGGTAACCTAAGAATTAGTGAAAAACACTAATTGACGCTAATCCTAAAGGTAGATGTACGGGCACCAACCACCCCATTTTCGAATAGTGGAAATACTTTAGTACTTCGAAGGGTTCTTGTCATACATTTGAATAGTGGAATGTATGATGCCAGATATCTTAAGCGCTCTATGTTAAGGTCGGTTACCAGGCGACTCAACGTATGAATGATTTTTGCAGTTGTAATGATCCTGCACATTTAACTAAATGAAATCTTGTGGCTTATTAATATTATGATTATTATATATAAATTAAACCTATGAACTCACCAACCTTTTGGTTGACACTTGAAAGCATGTTTATTCTCAGGTATGAAAGAAATCTTCCGCTGTGCATTTGCTCATTTTAGAGATATTACTTGGAATCATTCATGACATATTTCAAAAGACGTTGCATTCGAGTCATTGAGTTCATCAAGATTATTATCAAGTCATTTATAGTTGGGTATATATTAAGAAGTGGTATGCATACTGTCAACTTTCTATGTAATGAAAGATTGTCTTTTCAAAAACGAATGCAATGTTTGTAAAAATGTATCATATAGAGGTCAAGTACCTCGCGATGTAATCAACTGTTATGAATCGTTTATAATCGATATGGACTTCGTCCGGATGGATTAGGACGGGTTATCACAGTTAGCCCGCTTTAGTAGAACGATCTTACGATTTAAGCTCTTAATCTCAAGAGATAAGTCTTCAGCAGAAACTAAGACTTCACCTTCCCTAAAAGAATAAGTACATTCTTTCTTAGGAAGTGGAGGCAATTTATCACACAATTTAAGCATTTGTTTCAAATTTACATCTAAGTTGCAATTCGAGATTTTCTCTTTCAAGTTTATCAACTAGATGATTCAAATCTATCTTGTCAGGCTTTTCTTCATTTGGTTCTACCTTAAGTTCAACTTTTGGTTCTACCTGAGGTTCTACCTATACATCTAAAGCCTTGTGACCTAGTGATTTTGACTTAGCAAGTTTCAATTTCTTTTCATGTTGTCTAATTTAATTGCAAACTTGTTGGTTAAGTCATTTAGTTCATGTGCTAGGTCTTCACCAATGTGAACTTGTGGTGCAGGACATGCGGTAATGGTCGGTAGACTTGGTTTAGATTCAATAGCAGGTTGGTCAAACACCTCTTCTACAGTAATGCTAGAACTAGGTTTACCAAACACTTCATTCTCAAGCATTAAAATTTACTTCTCTAACATGAGTGTAGGTATATAAACCAATCTACTCTTACGCACATAGTCAGCATCGTGCATGTTCTGTTCTAGTTCAACTAAGTCCTTCATGAAATCGGGATTTTGTTTACCCATTTTAGCATTAATCTTTTTCATACATCATGCTAATTTGATAATATTTCTTAGATGTATGTGTAGCAAGTATATCATCAATATCAGCATCAGAAGCATGTAGAAAATGCTTAGTAACCCAATTTGAATATAATCACTGTGATATGAACACGGAAGGGATTTCTTTGCACCATTCAACGTCTTGGGATCTTCATAACCAACGCCCACTTAAAGAACATCTTTATTGAATAGTGCGATTACCGATTTCTTTTTAATTAAGGTTTCTTCCAATTGAATGGTCTTCTTATTTAATTTGGAAATCGTGGGTTCGTGTTGTTCTTTTAAATCAGAAAAATCCTTTTTTAGGAATTGAAGTTTTTCCGCAAGATGTTCGGATTTTAATCGATAATCCGTCCTTTCAATCTTAATCGAAAGAATTATTTTATTCAGTTCTTCCAACTCAGTATCCAAAGCACTGAATCGTTTATAAACCACAATCATATATACAACAATGTGACTAAATCATATATATCAGCAACATCTTAACTGAATTTGCAAGTTGAAGTAGATTCGTTGAGGTAGTTATTTTACCGAATGTAGATCAAAACAACAAATTGTGATCAAATGATAAAATCAAACCATCAAACTGATGCCTAATCACCTTACGAACAATATTGAATCCACTGATCTTCAATAGAATACAGAAACAAGCATGAATTAATCGAATGTAAGAGTTTTAGCCACGAACTCTACAAAATTGCTTGTTGTTGTAAAGTTTTTTTGTTGATCGAATTACTCTCTATTAAGTATAATGAACCTTCGCTGATCTTTTCACACAAATCTGAACGTTGGATTATCAAATTCGACATTGCCGAATCTGATTCAATTTAACCGAATGTGTTCAATACTTGAATCTTCAAACTCTGGATCGATATAGTGATTTAGAATCACTTCCTGGAAGCTCTGATACCAAATGATAAGTCAGATCATGATGAGAATTGAAGATACAAGTGTTAGAATGAGCTTCGGGTGAACAGTACAGATTTGGTATTAGAGAAATTCGGTTACAATGAAATTCCACAGCTTCTTAAACTCAGATACAATGCAATGGCTATGTTTTAGGATCACTTAGGTTCTATATATTGTCCACCTCTATAGAACCTTCTATTTAGCTTATTTCACATTAACACTATCCTAGCTTTGGGGTCCTAACATAATGTTTAGGTTGTTGTGGACGTGTAGGATGGTGGCACAAAAAGGACATTTTATAAAGGTTCTTCTAAGGGTAAAGCTTTTGTTCATTTGTTGGATTCGATTCAGAAGTGATTGGTGTCGGGGACCTCGTGATGTTTGTTATGGTTAGTTGGATTTTGCATTTGTCACTAAAAGATGGATATGAAGAGAGAGAAGCTACCAATTGTTAACGAGTTGGACTCCGAAGATACTAGTCGTAAGTTGGGCTCTCCTTTTAGGTTTTTTGACGAGATTATGAAAGGCTTCGAAGGAGACATGGTTAAAATTGTTCTCATCAAATCATCGGATCCTCTAAAGCCTCCGAATAATCCAAAGTATACTAGGAAGGAAAAGAAGAAGAAGGTGGTTCAAGGCACCGAAATAAAACAATTTACCGAGTTCGTGATAGGCATTTGATCATTGATTTTGGCGGTGTTCGTTTGCCTTGATTTATTTTCTACGCGTAGATGGTTTCTAATATTTTTTAGTGCTTTTGATTCGGCGCCTTCTTTGTTGCCTCCTTTGTTACTCTTGTTTTCGTTATCTTTGTTTTCGTTATCTTTGTTTTGTTGTTGTTGATTCTTTTTTTTTTTGTTTAGTGTTTTGAGCTCGCTTATTATTTGTTTGTTGTAGTTGAGCTCGAATGTTTCTTGGGTTGCTCGTTGTAACCGGGGCTTATCTTTTTGATAAAAACTTTCCTTTAAATTATTAATGTCTTATTTTTCTTTAAAAGAGAATTAAAATAATATAATACTCGACAAAAATGATGCACCTTGATACAATCCGTGGTTACTTTTGATAAATCACAATGTTGTGTCAGTAGCCATCTCTACGTGTCAAAAAAATTATAATAGATTGAGTTACAAATAATGTATAAATTTTGTGATTGTATGATTTATCTTTAATAAAATTAACCAAATATTTTCAACAATGATATGCTTTTAATAAAAAAATTTAAGGAAAAAAAAACACTGAAATCATATTAAATAGTTAATTTTTGATAATTAATGAAACACATGGCATTAAATAATTAGATTTCAATGTAAACTAAGATATGGTAGTTGACGTGACCATGATATATTAAGTAAGAAGATATATATATATATATATATATATATATATATATATATATATATATATATATATATATATATATATATATATATATATATATATATATATGGGCATGTTCAAACGAGAACCACAAAAAGGTTGAGAACTGCGAGAACTGTTTAATTTCATAGTTTTTATGCATTAAAATACAACAAATTACATGCAAATGTTAATTAATGTTCATATCATTAACAAACATATGTTCATTATCACAACTTACATGTTAAATTGTTAATTATATGAAACTGTTCATATGTTCAGAAACAAATATGCACATGTGAACGAGAAACTATATATATAATTATATAGGTAAAATATAAGTTTTTTCAAACTATTTTATGTTTATTTTTATTCTCCGTCAATATCTATGGATGATTCAATCTAGTTACATGTGAAAATCTTTATAAATTAAAAGTTCTCGCAGTTCTCGCCTTTTTTGTGGTTCTCGTTTGAACTTTTGACTATATATATATTACTATTTTTAGCCCGTGCGTTGCATGGATGTGTAAAAAATTGTGCAAAATATGTAATTTGCAGTTCATATTTGTACGTATATAATGATACTAAAAAAATAAAATAAAAAGTATAAAAAATTATTTAAGAGCCCGCGGTGTTGACAAATTTTAAAAATTCATTTGAGTTCAAGAGCCCTTGGGGTGACAAATTTTATCATCCAACATTGACAAAAAAAAAATTTAAAATTCAAATCCAAGTAAACTACCAGCATATAACATATGTAAGGTGATTAAATCTCAAACATTATTTGATGTATCCGGTTATTTTATAATAATTATAAAACAAAGTATAATAAACCGTATGATATTCCACTATCGTACAATATTAATTGATTTTTTCAAACAATTATTCTTTTGAGTTTAAAAATCCGTGGTGTTTACAAATTTTAAAAGTTCTTTTGAGTTTAAGAGTCCGTGGTATTGACAAATTTTAAAAATAGTTTTGGGGGGTGTTAGTAACTTAACGTCTACAATATCTTTTTTATTTCTCACCATTAATATCTTTTTAATTATATATAAATTAAATACTTTTCTAGGTTGGTGGTAAAATAATTGTGCAAAATTAATTAATTTTATCAAAAACTTATTTTTTTAGTTTAAGAACCCATTAAAAAGTAACCATTAAAGGGGTGATTCTTGGTTTAATTATTTTATTGAAAGTATTAAATGTATTTTAAATATGTTACATGAAATATATGGTATAGTTGGAATGGGTGATTGACCAAATCTCTAGATTTTGGGCTATAAGTATTTACCATATATATGTTTGTGGTGTACTGTGTATGTTGAGTAAAAAAAAAAGTGAAAATTTATTATTTTTATATACTATATATTTAGGAATATATTAATTAATTTATTTTATATTAAACTAATATATATATATATATATATATATATATATATATATATATATATATATATATATATATATATATATATATATATATATATATATATATATATATATATATTCTTAAATAACTTTTAACTTTTAATTAGAAAATTACACGTCACCAATAACTTTATGTTATATATTCATAATAATATAAGATAGATAGATAGATAGATAGATAGATAGATAATCTATAATCTATATATGTAATCTATATCTATATATGTATATATTAAATTATAATTAAAAATTAATTTAATTTAATAAGAAAATGACACATAAGCAAAAAGCTTTTGATTTATACACACACACACACACACACACATACATACATATATATATATATATATATATATATATATATATATATATATATATATATATATATATATAAACCAAAAAGCTTTTTACTTAGGTGTCATTTTCTTATTAAATTGAATTAATCATTAATTATAATTTAGTATATACATATAGATATAGATTTACAAATAAAGATTATTATATAAATTATAATATTACTCCGTATATATATATATATATATATATATATATATATATATATATATATATATATATATATATATATATATATATATATATATATATATATATATATATATATATATATATATATATATATATATATATGGCATAATTGATAAAAAAAAAATAACTAACCTCCTCTTTTTATGGATAAAGCATTTTATTTTCAGATTAATTTTTTGGTAACCGTACGTCAATATATCCTATATAAATGATTTATTAGTATTCCTAAATATTACTCCCTCCGTTTCAAATTAATAGTCTATAGATAAAAAGCACACAGTTTAAGAAAATGTCATAAAAGTAATGTACTTTCTGTTTACTTTTCAGTTTTACCCTTACCTTTTCTTTCTTCTTTAATCGCATCCAGATACATTAAAGGCATAATAGAACTTAAACTTTTTATTCTTTTCTATTTATGAAAGTGTGTTATTAATATGAAACATCCCAATATAAAATATTAGACTATTAATATGAGACGGATGGAGTAACAAATTTCACCATACAAACAAACCACCTTCATGTCCTTGAAAGTCAATGTAAAATCTACATTTTTTTATATTCCATTCTTAATATATATATATATATATATATATATATATATATATATATATATATATATATATATATATATATATATATATATATATTAGTTAATTTCTTTAGAATATACACATTAAGAGAGTAACATCATTCAAAACCACTTTTAGAATTTATCAACACCACGAGCTCTTAAACTCAAAAGAACTTTTAAAATTCGTAGACACTACGGACTCTTAAATTTAAAAGGAATTTTTAAAATTTGTCAACACCACGGGCTCTTAAACTCAAAAGAAATTTTAAATTTTGTCAACACTGCGGCTCTTAAGTAATTCTTATACTTTTTCTATTTTTTAGTATCGCTATTTATATACCAATATGAACTGCAAATTACATTTTTTGCACGGTTTTTTTACATATCCGTGCAACGCACAGGCTCAAAAACCTATTGTGTATATATAAAAAAAACCAGGAGGTAATGTTATAGTTGACGTGTTACCTCCTGGTTAAAAGTTATTAAAGAATATATATATATATATATATATATATATATATATATATATATATATATATATATATATATATATATATTCAAGAGGGAAGCATTTGTTTGGGGGAAAGTGGGGGGATGTAATGTTTTATCGTTTTTTCGAAAAAAATTTCAAGCATCAAGATCACATGAAAATATGAACATTTAAAAAAGACACTTTGTGATGAATGTTATTATTTTGGCGGTAAAACTCTCAACGAAAAAAATGAAAATATTCAATGCATTGAATGTTTTGATTCTGAGTTTTTTTTTTTAAGAGGTTAGAAATTAGGGTTTAGAAATTAGGGGGTTAAAAATTAGGGTTTAGTTTTTACGGTTTTCTTCGAGCGTTTTACCGCCAAAATAA
This sequence comes from Rutidosis leptorrhynchoides, assembly GCF_046630445.1. NCBI lineage: Eukaryota > Viridiplantae > Streptophyta > Magnoliopsida > Asterales > Asteraceae > Rutidosis > Rutidosis leptorrhynchoides. The sequence continues at coordinate 428,077,841 of NC_092334.1, read as the reverse complement.
TAACATTCATCACAAAGTGTCTTTTTTAAATGTTCATATATTTATTTGATCTTGATGTCTGGAAAAAAAATTCGAAAAAAAACCAAAATTTAAAAAAAAAAATTACTTCCCCCCAAAAAAGTGATTCTTTCTTGATGATGACCACATATATATATATATATATATATATATATATATATATATATATATATATATATATATATATATATATATATATATATATATATATATATATATATATATATATATGGGGAATAGATATGCCAAAAAAATATACCACGTATAATACATGACTCTTTTGCCATATTTCTCATTTTTATCTTGATTGATTATGATTATATTTTTATCTGTTGTACATTACAAAAAGAAATAAATTTGGAACATGACTTAAATAAATAAGGGCCAAAGTTATTTAATATTGAAGTGAGGATGGTGGGAAGCATAATGCGTCATTTATTTAATTATTTATTTATGTATGATTTTTGCATTATTTAAATTAGTTTTAATATGTACGTTAGTATGTACATACATATATATATTATAGAGCATGTCATCTTGATTTTTATTCATATTCATATTCATATAATATATATATATATATATATATATATATATATATATATATATATATATATATATATATATATATATATATATATATATGACAGAAAGTAGGAGTACGGGTCGGAACGGGGATTTGGTTAGTGCTTTAGTGTGTAGGTGAACTATAACAACCCTCATATTTCCATAGTTGAATTGACTAATTTGCCTATAGGGTTGTTATCCATACATAATATATAATTAAATTCGACGTTGATCAAATATTTATTTTTAGTCGACACTTTTTGTTAACTAAAGTTTACACTAATTATATAAAATAACTTTAGTTAATATTAATATTAATGCGCATTATATTTAAAACTATATGAAACATAATTATTAATTAAATGATAAGTTATTTTAATCATTATATATATATTTTTAGCTTATAAAAAAAGGGATTTTTTTATAAATTAAATAATGAGCCCATGAATTTTGACTAAATATTTTCAAAAACAAAAACTTATTAAAAACATTTTTAACATGTTTTTATTTTTTGTCAAAATTGGCACCTTTATTTTATTTATATTTTTTCTTTTCACCAACCATTTTTTTCCTATAAATACCCACTTCCATTTCATAAAAACTTGTATCAAATCTTTGGAAAAACTCTCTCACAAACTTGGGAAAGTACTTGAGGTATTTTCTATATTTTTTATCGAATTGCTTTTATTTTTTTGTATATTCTTTAAAAATTCAAATTTAATATATATATATATATATATATATATATATATATATATATATATATATATAAATTATTTTTACATGTTATAATTAGTATTATAAGTATTATGATGTATAAAAATAATTTTGATAATTTATGGAATATTATTTATAATTAAATACAAATTATGTAGTATTTAAACATAAAAACAATATAAAATTCGTAATAAAATATTAAACAATAATAAAAATAATTATAATTTTTTTTTGAGATTATTATACTTTTATAAACAAGCAAAAATTATAAAAATTAAATAAATGGGAAGATTAGTATTTAAAAAGAATTTACTTTTGCATTATTCTAAACTGAGAGAAATAATAAAGAAAATACAAAATAAATACAAACGTGTATTAAATACTTTTATAAAATTTTTATATGATTAGTAGCATCACTAGATACTTTAAAAAAAATATAAAAATTAATTTTAAATTATTTTTCCTATTAATTTAATTATAGGCTAATTACAATGGTTAAATAATTAGAAAACATTAAATAAATAATATTTTGATATAAAATTTTATTTAATAATTTTTATAACATTTTTACATAATATAGTACCTGTAAAAAATATAAAATTATTTATTTAGGTCGATTTAATATTTATTACCTAATTAAATTTGATTAAAATAAACCGAGTATATATATAAAGAAAAGTGGGAAATAAATACAAAAACTTGATAAAATTATTTTTATAAAATATCCTACTGAATTGTATAATTAACTAAGTTTATAAAAATTATAAATATAATATTTAATGAATTAATATTCGAATTAACATATATTAGTATGATTTTCGATTAACATAAGTATATTACATATACTAAATTAATATTATTATTATAACTTACGGTTAATAACTAAGTATACTATATAATAAAGTATAATGCTTATAATGTAAGTTAATAACAATACATTATTAATAAACACTTATTTTATAACTATACTAATTTAATAATAATAACTTATAGTATATAATATAAGATAATCAAATTGTTAATACATTAATAAATATAATATAACATATATAATAACATATAAACCTAAAGTGAAGGTTAATCAAAGATAATGTACAATTTATGTGAACTTCATCGCTACTCACGGTCGTAAGTGAATGATGTCTAGGTTGCCATTTATGGGTAAGCTTGTGGATCTCGAATGCCATGACTTAGATTCTGGTCAAGAGTCCTGGGCCCCCGGTTACATATGGTCATTCCTGACTTATTTGATAGCAACGAAGTTTGAGTAAAGTTATACAACGTCTTGCTAAAGATTAACCCGAACTTTCTAAAATTGGAAAATTACTATAAGTGGAAACTTTCCATAAATAGTAACCTTCCGAAAATGGAAATTCTTTAGTGAACCATTACTATCAATATAGTACTATATACTATTGTCTGTTAGGCAATGTCTGATCATACGTTCTATCTCTAGGTTAAGATCTCGGTCACGTCCTTCCGTTCAATTCTTTCGTGGAATACTCTTTTGTGCTACTAAGGTGAACTTCATAGCCCCACTTTTTACTGTTTCATAACTGTTTTACAACTTTTGAGGCGAGACACATGCTTGCTTTATAATTGTTTTACGCTTAGACACAAGTACTAAATTGTTAACTATGCTGTCATGCTTTGATTCATGCTAAATCCCTATCGTAATATCGTTAATTGCTACGTTTAAATGCAAACTTAATTATTGTGAGTAGGCTTATTGAGAGTAACGTCTCTAACCATTCGACCGTTGGTCTTTGTTTACATAATAATGATTCCACGACACTGACAGTACAAGGTGTCATAGGGTAAATTGTTTAGTAGCGATATTACAAACTACAACAACACTTTTAGATTGATATTTCTATATCAATCAACTTTAAACTAAATCTTGTGGTCTAAAACTTTGGATATTATTTATAAACCTTTGAATTTCACTCAACCTTTTTGGTTGACACTTTAAGCATGTTTTGTCTCAGGTGATGATTGAGCTAGCTGTTTGCAACTTTGTGATGATAGATTTGATGCTTGCATGGAGTCAACATCGCATATTATATTTTAGTTCATAAATATTTATTTTACGTTTTAATAATAATGTAAATGTAAACATGTATTACTGCTTTCGCTGTTTTATTAACAAAGGTTTTATTTAAAAAGTCTCATATAGAGTCGTTCTCGTTTATACAACTGTGTTATGATATGATTGGTCACAGTTACCCCTGGTCCATTTTGGGGGGGGGTGTGATAGATTGGTATCAGAGCAGGTTGTTGTAGAGAACCAGGATTGCATTTTATGTGTGCCTTATACAATTAGGTACCTTAGCAATGTAGGACTACAACTTCATTTGACTATAGTGCCTTTAATTGTTGCCTTTAACTGTTAAATGCTACACTATACTTTAGAAACTTTACTTATCTTAGAATGCCGAGCCAATCTAAGAACTCTACTCATTCTCCTAAGTACTATTCAATTTCGCCACCACATTTAAATGCGACACCGTTCTCGACATTCCTATGTCATTTATCATGGTTTTGTGTATTACATATGTATTACATGAAATATTATCCATGAATTTTTGAAACTCCTATATTTGTTACTATTCATACTCAAACGTATATAACTCCCTGTTATATCACGTACCTATATGCTTTATGCCTTTATGCATCAGTTTGCGAACCGAAAAATGTCAATGAGTTATCGAGAATCTCAAAGACATTATAATGTCATCACTACTCGTATTCATTACTTTTATACCTTTTATTTCTCGTTATTGAATTTTCTTGACGGATGGCTTCTACGAAACTCTAGAATGGAAGGGTTTGGATTACCGATTTAAAGGATCCTATAGCTCAAGCCCCTAAACCTGAATAGGCCATTACGACTTGAAAGTCTTTAATCGAAAGATTATCAGATTACATACTTATCATTTTATGATCTCAACACGTCATACTGCTATTATTGGATTATAGACACATCATATCTTATTATATCTTATCATATCTATCTTGATAAACTTTGTCTAACACTTTTCCTAAATTTCCTCCGTAAATTACGGAAATATTTTTGCTATATATACGTATATCAAGAAGACAAATATATCATTCAATATTCAACACTCATCTCATAACAAAAACCCTTATTCCGATCAGATAATATGGATTTCTCACTTGATTTCTCGAACTCCTCGAGCTCCAATGGCAGCGTAACTGGAATGAACCAACCAATTAGTCATCATCTATTTTGGATGAATTGGGGATGGATTCGTAGTAAACTTAATCAATGGAGACAAGAAGAAGGTGATCCCTTCCACCAACCGAATTCACCTCTTGGTGAAGAACCTGAAGCACTTACCGGCGAACCCGTTCGGAATACTATTTTCACCCTCATTTCCAGGGTATCCAGTCACGAATATATACTATCTAAAATTCTAGATCTTATTCATCCACTTGTCCGAACCGCCAATCACCCCGGAATAATAGAAGAAGTCAATGAGCTTCGCGCTCGAGTGGTGGCTCTAAAGAATATGGTGCGAAACCTACGAGCACCAGCAGCAGCACCAGCAGCATAACCAGCATCACCACCAGTACCAACAACATCACCACCAATAGCATCAGCTTCACCAACAACAAACACCATAATCTGTACCTCGGATATCAACATCATACGCCCCATAGATACCAAGGAATATTAGTAATAATGAGTTAAGATGTATTGACTCATTCTTCCTGAAAATTATATATGAATACTTTATATATATATATATATATATATATATATATATATATATATATATATATATATATATATATATATATATATATATATATATATATATATATATATATGGTTTGGAACAATAATAAATCTTTTCGTATTAAGCTATTACGTGTGAATCTTAACTAGTATGTACTACTTGGCTAATTCATATCACTAATATGCTATGATGTACATCCCTCGTTAATGACTTAACAATCTTTAATCACTGCTTCATCACAATAAACTCCATTTCATAATAAACTAAGTGTATTATTCAAATACATGTTTGGTTTTACACTTCATTTTCGATGTACTCAAAACTCTTTAGAAAACATCATTCGTGCGTTGTGAATTTCACAAGAATTTCACAAGCATCAACATCATATACCGAGGTATATCAATAACAATGAACGATGGAGTATTGATTCATAACTTCATTAAAGAAAGATTATGCGATGATTATGTAATCTCTCAAGTTTTGAAGATTATTTATTCTCGCTTCAACCGTAAATCAAATGAGTTTAATAGTATATTAACTCATTAAATCTATATTATACGTGAAGAATACATATATGAACGTATATCTTCATAAAGATTGTAATTAAAAATCCTTTTGTACAAACTGTTAATTGTGAAAATATTTTAACGGGTAGGTAAAACCCGAGAAATATTTATATCTCACATTAATATCTTACATTGTACATTCTTCAAATTCTGATTCAATAATTAGTAACTACACTACTTACATCCACATATGTATCCGTTCACTAAAGAACAACCATTTTCATACAAATTTAATTACCTATTCTGATTTGGACATATCGGAATCCAAGCAAAGCTTTAGCAAGTGTAATCTTCCTAAAGATCACTACATTCATGAATTATATTCATTCGTATTCTATGATGAATTATCACATCAAACCACCGAAATTATCGTTCATTACTTTTGAAATCAACAACTCCTATTCATCAACCATTAGATTCGTTGACGATTAAAATCAGCGTTTAAGCATCTAAAAACGAAATTTCTTGAAACCATCTCAGATTGATAACCGATGAATCAAATATGGTTGCATTAAATGCAGAGGAAACAGCAAAATTGTAGATGGTCTCAATGGCCAAAAGTTTGATAATAAGGAATGGTACGTTGGAAAAGCTCAAAAGAAAATTTGGAACTGAAAAACGGATTGAGCTAACCATGGAGGAGACCAAGGACAAATACAAGGACCAAACCCTATATTCAAAGAATCCAGGTAATTCTGGATCCGATGAAATCTTTAGAGAATATCTTGCTCCGAAGTTATGTTAAAAGCTTGCGAAAAAATTTTCTTCATCAACCTTCGAACTTAGAAATTCCAAAATGTCGTTATAAATATCCTTTATATTTCTGAAGATATTTTCATAACGATTCATGTCCACAATTAATTATCTCTTTGCGATATCTTTATAAAGGAAACTATTTTAGTTTCTATATTCAGTAAAATTCAAGTTTAAATTATAAATGTTTTGAAGAAATGTTAGAAATTGAAGCATGAGTTAGTATAATATAATGACGTCAGGCCAACGTGATTATATTACAGTAAGTCATGCTAAATTTTTAATTGAAGATGATGATTCATAGACTTTATAATCATCATTTGCCATGTTACACGACTCTTACATTCTACTTAATCTCTGAACATATCAAGAACATATATTCTTGATAGTTCTATCCTCAGTAATTCTGGTAATTTACCAAATCAAATCGTGATATTACGCTTAGAACATTAGGTTCATTCGAAACTTCATACCTACAAATTCTGGACCATTACTCGCTTAACTTAGAGTCGAGAGCAGAATAAAAAGGTAAAGAGCTCCGACATATAAGGGAAAATATAAATCCCGATAACAAACACGAAAATTACAAATCGTGTATATCAATGCGTATAGTAACATAAAGACACGGGAGAATTAAAAACACAATAACCCCAAGAGCATAGTAGAAGTAAACAGATTCCTCTGGTGATAAAAGAAAAAGAAGCATGACTGCATATATGGTCAATATAATAACAAGTATCAATACGGGATTGAGCATATTAACAAATCTTTTGGAAGTATGAATCTAGGAAGAAAGTATAGAAGTGGTGAAGATAATGAAACGGAAGAAGCTAGTTTATAGCAAAATTTCCAAACACAGTAATCGAGGCAATTCACCGCATTTAATCAAAGAAATCCCAAAATTCCGTAAATACCGGAGAATCAAATCTTATAGATTACGAAGATTTCCTTTAATCCCTTGAATTCTGGAAATCAATCGTGACTACATCAAAAGTTAAGGCGAACATTTAATTTACTCAATCACTCTTTTACGATAGCTTTGTTTATACTCTTCCTTTAATCGAATCGTTTTATCCGTATTATTCAATAGTGATAAAACTTTATTCTTCAAATTATATTCATCATTACAATATTCTTGTTGTAAACAATGATGATCTCTATCAAACTTCATGACTATAATTTTCATGAACTACTCTCTGTTTTGTCTACCCTAATATTGTGGCATAACCACTCAAGGTTTTAAATGAGCTCGATATTATTCATAACACATTTTATATATCCAATTTACTGAAATGACTTGTATAACATCATCATTTTGAATGATCTCCGCATTAATAATAAAATGCACTTCGTAGAAGAACTTGTAGAAATTATGGTTTGTATGATTTTAATTCTTGAAACAGAACAATATTCTATCCGTTGGAATTCACGCAAGCCCCCGAGCATACCTGGGAACGTGAAAACCAAATAAAACGAAGATATCCTCGTCTATGTATGAACAACGCCGATTGATGGCAACAACTAAATTTTGGGACGAAATTTCTTTTAACGCGTAGGTACTACAACAACCCTCATATTTCCATACTTGAATTGACTAATTTGCCTATAGGGTTGTTATCCATACGTAATATATAATTAAATTCGACGTTGATCAAATATTTATTTTTAGTCGACACTTTTTGTTAACTATAGTTTACACTAATTATATAAAATAACTTTAATTAATGTTAATATTAATGCGTATTATATTTAAAACTATATGAAACATAATTATTAATTAAATGATAAGTTATTTTAATCATTATATATATATATATATATATATATATATATATATATATATATATATATATATATATATATATATATATATATATATATATATATATATATATATATATATATATATATATATATATATATATATTAGCTTATAAAAAAAAGAGATTTTTTATAAATTAAATAATGAGCCCATGAATTTTGACTAAATATTTTCAAAAACAAAAACTTATTAAAAACATTTTTAACATGTTTTATTTTTTGTCAAAACTGGCACCTTTATTTTATTTATATTTTTTCTTTTCACCAACCATTTTTATCCTATAAATACCCACTTCCATTTCATAAAAACTTGTATCAAATTTTTGGAAAAACTCTCTCACAAACTTGGGAAAGTACTTGAGGTATTTTCTATATTTTTTATCGAATTGCTTTTATTTTTTTGTATATTCTTTAAAAATTCGAATTTAATATATATAAATTATTTTTACATGTTATAATTAGTATTATAAGTATTATGATGTATAAAAATAATTTTGATAATTTATGGAATGTTATTTATAATTAAATATGAATTATGTAGTATTTAAACATAAAAACAATATAAAATTCATAATAAAATATTAAACAGTAATAAAAATAATTATAAATTTTTTTTGAGGTTATTATACTTTTATAAACAAGCAAAAATTATAAAAATTAAATAAATAGGATGATTAGTATTTAAAAAGAATTTAATTTTTCATTATTCTAAACCGAGAGAAATAATAAAGAAAATACAAAATAAATACAAACATGTATTAAATAATTTTATAAAATTTTTATATGATTAGAAGCATCACTAGATACTTTAGAAAAAATATAAAAATTAATTTTAAATTATTTTTCCTATTTATTTAATTATAGGCCGATTACAATGGTTAAATAATTAGAAAACATTAAATAAATAATATTTTGATATAAAATTTGATTTAATAATTTTTATAACATTTTTACATAATATAGAACCTGTAACAAATATAAAATTATTTATTTAGGTCAATTTAATATTTATTACCTAATTAAATTTGATTAATATAAACCGAGTATATATAAAGAAAAGTGGGAAATAAATACAAAAGCTTGATAAATTTATTTTTATAAAATATCCTACTGAATTATATAATTAACTAAGTTTATAAAAATTATAAATATAATATTTAATGAATTAATATTCGAATTAACATATATTAGTATGATTTTCGATTAACATAAGTATATTACATATACTAAATTAAAATTATTATAATAACTTACGGTTAATAACTAAGTATACTATATAATAAAGTATAATGCTTATAATGTAAGTTAATAACAATACATTATTAATAAACACTTATTTTATAACTATACTAATTTAATAATAATAACTTATAGTATATAATATAAGATAATCAAATTGTTAATACATTAATAAATATAATATAACATATATAATAACATATAAACCTAAAGTTAAGGTTAATCAAAGATAATGTACAATTCATGTGAACTTCATCGCTACTTACGATCGTAAGTGAATGATGTCTAGGTTGCCATTTATAGGTAAGCTTGTGGATCTCGAATGCCATGACTTAGATTCTGGTCAAGAGTCCTGGGCCCCCGGTTACATCTGGTCATTCCTAACTTATTTGATAGCAACGAAGTTTGAGTAAAGTTATACAACGTCTTGCTAAAGATTAACCCGAACTTTCTAAAATTGGAAAATTACTATAAGTGGAAACTTTCCATAAATAGTAACCTTCCGAAAATGGAAATTCTTTAGTGAACCATTACTATCAATATAGTACTATATACTATTGTCTGTTAGGCAATGTCTGATCATACGTTCTATCTCTAGGTTGAGATCTCGGTCACGTCCTTCCGTTCAATTCTTTCGTGGAATACTCTTTTGTGCTACTAAGGTGAACTTCATAGCCCCACTTTTTACTGTTTTATAACTGTTTTACAACTTTTGGGGTGAGACACATGCTTGCTTTATAACTGTTTTACACTTTGACACAAGTACTAAATTGTTAACTATGCTGTCATGCTTTGATTCATGCTAAATCCCTACCGTAATATCGTTAATTGCTACGTTTAAATGCAAACTTAATTATTGTGAGTAGGCCTATTGAGAGTAACGACTCTAACCATTCGACCGTTGGTCTTTGGTTACATAACAATGATTCCACGACACTGACAGTACAAGGTGTCATAGGGTAAATTGTTTAGTAGCGATATTACAAACTACAACAACACTTTTAGATTGATATTTCTATATCAATCAACTTTAAACTAAATCTTATGGTCTAAAACTTTGGATATTATTTATAAACCTTTGAATTTCACTCAACCTTTTTGGTTGACACTTTAAGCATGTTTTGTCTCAGGTGATGATTGAGCTAGTTGTTTGCAACTTTGTGATGATAGATTTGATGCTTGCATGGAGTCAACATCGCATATTATATTTTAGTTCATAAATATTTATTTTATGTTTTAATAATAATGTAAACATGTATTACTGCTTCCGCTGTTTTATTAACAAAGGTTTTATTTAAAAAGTCTCTTATAGAGTCGTTCTCGTTTATACAACTGTGTTATGATATGATTGGTCACAATTACCCCTGGTCCATTTGGGGGGTGTGACATGAACTAACTAGGATTGTGGATTGTATAATGATATAATTCGTGTGTGTGCTTATATCGCGTTGAGTTTGTGTTTGTGTTTGTGTAAATCATCGAGCAAGATAGTCGTTGTACTAATGAGTTGATGCGGCGTGCGTGCGTAATAATGACTAGCTACCATTGTTACGAGTGCGAATCGTGTCTAACAAATGATGTACGGCGAGTGTTGAGTAATATGGGGCGGTGTTGAGCGTGTGGTTATTTTGCGCTTCGTTGTTTTATCGTTTTGCATTCTTTAGAATGAAGACGAGAAGCAAGACTTCAAGTGGGAAGCAAGGTGATGATGATGGATTGACGGCTAAGATTGAGGCTGCTTTGGAGAGTTATTCCTCGGTTTTCACCGGGAATGTTAAAGAAGCCTTTCGATCTTTTTAAGGAGAAAATGGGTACGATTGTTCAAGCGGAGTTTGATAAGAGGTTTCCCAAACCTCAACTTGAAGGCGGTGGAGAGGGTGTTTGATATCGGCTAAAAAGTCACATTTTCACCTCGGTATTAAGGCCCAAAAACAATAAAAGTTCCAAACTTTATCGCCAAAATACCCGCTTCGCCGGTTAAAATTGAAGAACACGTAATTACGAAGATGGTGCAAAAAGAATCAAGAGAATCGAAGCTAAAACGAAGATTCTAGAGCGATGATATGCTTGTGACACACCTAATCCTATTGTAATAAAATTTTGAATTCGTTCACAGGGAGCAGCGTTTAAGATTTTAAGACTGATAATTATTCTAAAGATTTATGTTGTAAAATGGGGGTTCTGTAATTAAACTAATAACGAAAAGTAAATTAAACGAATAACCAGATGGACAAAGCAGTGTTCACTCAGATGATTCACTAGTGATGTGGATTGTTCTTTCAATTAAAACCGATTAAATCTCTGATAAGTTATAATTCAATTATTCAAACTTGACTAACTCACATTAATCTCATTTTAACAATTAAATCATACATGCTTAAACTATTGTGATTCAACCTAGGTTAAACTCACATAAAACCTTAATTACACTGATCACTCGGAGTAACTACACAACTGTGTTATCAAATTACCAATTAATCACCATTCACACTCACATACAAATGTCCAGATCTCCTAAGAGTTGAAGCATAATCCGTTTATCACTAATAAACTCACGTAAACTAGGTAACAAATTATGTAATTAAAGTCAAGTATCCGATAAACACAATAATGGATCTTTTGGTTGAACACAATAATTATAGATCACTTAAATTAAGCTATTAAGATTTGGTCCAGATTAAAATCACTTAAAATCCTAACTACAAGATCACTCAATGTAATTGTCACGATTATGATGCCTAATACCATTCAATTACCGATTAGATATTTAATACAATCACTTGAAATCAAATCCCTAATCGTCTAAATCACATGAAGTGTTGAAGTACACATTATCTAGCACCTATTATCTCACAATAACTAGTTGATAACGTATATAATTGAATTAAAGTATAAAGCATGCATAACAATGGGTCTTTAACCGAACTCAATAGAACTAAATCAATCAAACATTAAATCCATGAAATAAAGAACAATCCAACATCAATAATTACCACATCTAAGTAAACACTAAGGTTTTTAGCCTGACATATTCAAAAGAGAATCAAACACACAATTGGAACAAATATAATTCATCATAAAAATCAGTAATATAATAGAAAACTAGAGTACCAAAATTGATAGAATGATCCAATCTTCAACTTTGATGTTTAGATCTTTTCCTTTGGTGAAGAATGGCTCTAAAACCTCCAAAAACTACTTCTTTAGCCTCTGGATCCATCCCCAATTGATACCCTAAAGTTAGGGTTAAATAGGGGTATTTAAAGATGGAAATTCGGAAGTCTAACCACCCCGAATCGCGGCCGGAATAGCTGCATCACGACCGGAATACAATGTTGTTCGAAAACTACAAATTTCTGTCTCTGAATCGCGGCCGCGATGTGCCAATTGCGACTGTGATGTAAACATCATCTGAAAAATAGTTTCAATTCTTGATTATCGTAGAGCTCTGAGTTATGGACGTCTGAGCTTTGGATTCACCTTTTTTCGAGTCCGTATGCTCAAGTTATGGCCAAAACGGTGGAGGCGCGCAAACCAGAATTTGAACCTTCTTCAACATTCATCTTTTTAGCTCCAAAACTCTCGTAAACAAAAAATAATACTTCCAAAACATCACTTGAACCAAAAGGCGATAAATTTTATAAAAACCTCATTATATCTTCAAAATATCACAAAATGAATACGAACTAAACCTGATATCACAATATAAAATATGTATAATTGGAGCGATATCAAGCGAAAATGGTGAAACACAAGAAATCAAGTTACAATCCAGTGAATTCAGCAAACCAGGGCAGGACAAACAGCTTGCCAAACGGTTTGCCAAACGGCCTGTCGCTATGGGAAACTGCCTGCCACGCGGCCAAGGCAAACGGGCACAAGAAACGAGCTGCATGACAAACGGCCTCTGCAAACGGCCTGCCAAACGGCCTGCCAGCCGTTTACAGGCCAATTTCACTTCTATTTAAAGGGTCTTTGTCATCCATTTTTACACACACTTCAATTCACTTCTTTCTCTCTCTCTTTCTACAATATTAGTCATACTTTCAAGGTCTTCGACTCCGTGAGGGAAACCAAGTACCCGGAGAAGAACGCCGAAGATTGTATTTGGAACGGTCTGGAGTTTGAAGTTGTCACTTTTGTATTCGAAACTCGTTTAATCTACTGTTACTTCTATCCTTTGTCTTTACATAATGTTTTCCCCTATTATGCTTTGTGATATTGTTGCCATGATTAGCGAGTAGTTATCTTTAGTGTATGCTATGATGTAGTCAGCTATAATGTCAAAATAATATTATGGCTTGTGTATGTTATTGAGATGCTTTCCGATTATGCTTTAAACTCAATCACTTTTCCAACTAATAGAACGCAGTTATTGGCTCTGTTATTTGAAAGTCGCGAACCCCGATTCAGAGTACACTATCTGTGTCATCCCTTGGTAAGAGAAGTCTATCGGATACAACGTAAGTTTGAATGAGGCACACCGGTTGTAGTAAGTCCATCGAACTTTAAACTCTAACTGATGACTCTTTCGTAGTGGAACATCTAACTAGACACCTAGTACATTGTCGGTCCTAGACCATGCTAGTGTAGTCACCAAGCATATAAACCTCGTACGTGCACACTGAAGCACAACGGTTTTTGTAAGCTGTACCTCTGCTAACTAAGGCCATGAAGTGCTGATTAGTACACTTCACCATAACGCGGTCTCAAGCATTGCATGTTGCTTGAGGAATTCTTGGTTAATTAAGGAATTGTTTGCTTAAACACATAAAAGATTGGCCATTAGGATAACCGAACGTGTCCATGGAAGTCAAAACCCGACTTGGCCATGGTGTTCTTTATGGTTGAACTCTTTTAAGGGCCTAACTATCTTTTAAACCCAATCACTAACGAAAGCACCGAAGCACATCATGTCTCTCGGATATGGAAAACCCTGTATTCTATTATGCTTAAGAAAGTTTAGACCTTTATGGAATGTTAATAAGTCACCCAACCGAGTCGCTTAATTGGATGAGCTGTCTGAACGTGTATGCCTGTAGTCAGACTGCACGGGCGTCGGGGGTAAGGGACGTTGCTGTCTATTCAGAATCTCCAAGCCTATCGCATTACCCAGTCACATGTCTTATGACAGGGGCGTTTAGGACCAGTTTGATGAATACAAGGTCAATATATATTCATGAGCCAACATCCCATAATCTCGGCAAAGTAACTGATGTAATCATAGCATGCACTTGTTTTAACCTTATCTGAATTACAAATTTTATCGCATTTACTTTACTTCAACTTATAAACTAGAAAACCCAAAATTAGGTAACAAACCACTACTCCTTCACATTAGGATTATCTTAAGCTTACTTATAGGTTCGATTCTACTGATATCTCAAAAATACGACCCTAGGTCATACTTCCCTTACTCGTAATAAGGAGTAGTAAGATTTAGGCCCTGCTAAATATAAATTTAAAAACTATTGATCGCTACCTTGATCAGCCGATTCTGACGATGTGCGACCCGACGACACCACATAAATAAAACCATCCTTTCGGTCGTATCATTAGTGGCCGTATCAACTTTTTGGCACCGCTGCCGGGGAACTGGTATCAGACAATACTGATTTTATCAAACTCATTCACAAGCATTTAGTGGTTCTAAGAAAGACAATTATACACGGACTTGGTTCTTGAATTTTATGAACAGTCTCAAATTATATTGGAACCAAAAGTATCCTGCCTCTCCATAGTCGGCCTGGACACTTGGTTTGTTGAATAGTTCATGCGAAGCTCTGTTATCGAAATACCAGAGAATCAGTAGCAAGAACCAAAAACATATTTAAACTTAAGATAGTTAGATTAGATTACCTTAAAATTAGATTACTTTAGATTAAGGCTACCTTAGACTACCTTAGATTAATTTAGATTACTTTAGATTAAATTAGGAACTTAGCTTATCTGCTTAAAATTAAAAGGCATACCCAGTGTATGACCCAAACCTGATCTAGACCAGGGCCGTTGTTATTCGTACCTGGTCCAGACACAATAATCTCTAAAGCACGCAAAGAAGAACGAATCAGAAATTGAATGGCATTACGCGTTACTTTAGCAGAAAACACAAAACCCTCGATTGAAGGTCGAGGAGGACCAATCAGATTTCCAGAGATCCAAGGACACTCGTTCGAGTTAAAACATCACATTATACAGCTCATCCAAAATGGCTATCAATTTCATGGATTACCGAATGATGATCCTAACTCTCACCTTGATAAATTCATATCCCTTTCGAACTCCTACAAATAGCCAGGGATAGGACAAGATATAGTCCAGCTATACTTGTTCCCCTATTCTCTCACTCATCATGCACAAACATGGTTGAAGGATTGGAAAAAGATTCCATCACGTCCTGGACGGAATTGGCTACTAAATTCCTAACCAAATATTTCCCTCCTTCCAAACAAACCAAACTTAAGAATGACATCATTAAATTTAAACAAAGTTATGATGAATCTCTTTACACTGCATGGGAGTGATTCAAAACCCTGCTGAAGAAATGCCCTAATGACCAGTTAGAACAGTTAGCCCAAATCTGTACCTTCTACAATGGTCTTACGGTAAATCATAGGACGACGATCGATGCAGTAGCTCAAGGAAATCTGATGAACCATGTGACGACCCGGAAATTTCCGACCAAATTAAAACTTAATCTTTATATGTTCCAACACAATAAGCAAAGCCTGTAATGTTGAGTCTCGAAATGTTTAAACTATTTATATAGATTCATTTACCCTGTGATTATTTCTGACGATTCACGAACAATTGTGTGTAAATAAATATGTAAATATATATACATGTATAAATATAAGAGTGCATATTAAGTTGTATTAATAAAATACAAAATAATCATTTGAATTGAAAATGTAAAATAATGTACAAGATAATTAAGATTAAAATTTATTTATGATTTAAACGAATTCTTATTTTTATTTATTATCATTTTATGATATTATTTAGTTATTTTATTAGAATTATTATTAATATTATTAGGGTATTTACTATTAATATTTATTAAAAATAAAAATAGGGAATCCCATTATGTTAGAAGTAACTATCAATTTTTTTTCTTTTTCTTCACATGAAAATAATTTACGTACTTCATGTCTCCAGTTTGTTACAAGTCTACTTCACAAATCAATTGAAAATCAATTTAACTGTTAAATCATGTACCTAATCACTCTATATAAGTTACAAACTGCAATTTGAGTTAAAAACAAAGAAAACCCAGAAAATAAGCTCGACACTCTGTACATTCATCTTTTTCACCATATTTTGATTTAGAACAAATTTTCAAAATGTAATAATGCAGTCATGTTAGGAATCGTCTATCTAAACTATCTGTAAGTTTTCAATCCTCAATTCTTTCTATTAATTTCTAATTTGAGAGTCAAAGTTTTGGTTTTCAAAGTCAACTAAGTGTTCTTGAATCAAATTCGAGTTTGTTTTGATATCTCCAGTTAATTTGATGATCCATAAAGATTATAGGAATGATTTACAACACAATTCATGTTGTAATCATAACCTATAACACTCTTAATCTAAAAATCAATTTTTGAGTTCTTGAGTTCTTCACAGTGATATACACTAACGTGAATTCGAAACAAATTTCAAAAACTAAAAATGTAGAGTTGTTAGGAATCATTTACTTAAACTTCCTGCAAAATCTCAAGTTCTAATTCTTGATAACGAATTCGAATTTGCGAGTCAAAGTTAAATTGTCAAAAGTCAACTGTTTTGTTCTTGGAGAAATTAGAGCTTGTTTTGATGTTTTAAGTTCAATTGACGATTTCAATAGTTTTTAGGAATGATTTGAAACATGTTTCATGTTGTAAAGATTGTCCAAAACGAACTCAAAATTGAAAACAAAATTTTTTTTTTCTTGGCTACTAGCAAGCAGTAGGATTTTTTTGTTTTTTTTTCTCATTTTTTTTATATCATGAACACATTTTTATTTTTTGTTTCATGTTTGTTTAGAAGTCCTAAAACCATTTTGATGATTGACTATTAAGAATGAAGTTGTTTGATTGTTTAGATTTTGGTGAAGAAGATGAAGTGGGTTGAAACATGTAATAGATAAGTATTTGGGTTTGTATTATAAATCAAAAAAACTGAAATGGAGGATTGGTTAAGGGTGTTGATGAGTGAACGAGAGGTCTCGGGTTCGAGCCCGGCTTGGTGCAATTTTTTTAAAACTGACTCCTAAGGTAGTTTTATACTTTTAAAAATTATTATTATTATTAATATTATTATTATTACCCTTAGGTATTTCTACAATTATTAATTTTACAAAACAAAAGATATATATGTAAATATATTATTACATAAAATATACTAATATTACATAAAATTATGTTTCAACTAATATTATTGATATAACATTAATTAAATATCAAATAAGTATCATAATATATTATAAGAATAATTAATACATAACAAATATATAAACTTGATTGATTTATACTATAATGTGTTAATACTTGATATAGGTTCGTGAATCCGAGGCCAACCCTGCATTGTTCAATGTCGTCATATGTATTTTTACTACAAAATACAGTATTGTGAGTTTCATTTGATCCCTTTTACTCTTTACGTTTTTGGGCTGAGAATACATGCAAATGCTTTATTAATTGTTTTACAATATTTATATGCGTGAGTTTCATTAATCCCTTTTTAAATGTTTTTGCAATATATTTTTGGGACTGAGAATGCATGCGCTTTTATAAATGTTTTACGAAATAGACGTAAGTAATCGAAACTACATTATATGGTTGAATGATCGAAATCGAATATGCCTCTTTTTATTAAGTCTGGTAATCTAAGAATTAGGGAACAGACACCCTAATTGACGCGAACTCTAAAGATAGATCTATCGGGCCCAACAAGCCCCATCCAAAGTATCGGATGCTTTAGTACTTCGAAATTTATATCATGTCCGAAGGAGGATCCCGGAATGATGGGGATATTCTTATATGCATATTGTGAATGTCGGTTACCAGGTGTTCAATCCATATGAATGATATTTTTGTCTCTATGCATGGGACGTATGATTATGAGAAATGGAAGTATGAAATCTTGTGGTCTATTAAAATTATGAAATGATTCTTTATGATAAACTAATGAACTCACCAACCTTTTGGTTGACACTTTAAAGCATGTTTATTCTCAGGTACGAAAGAAATCTTCCGCTGTGCATTTGCTCATATTAGAGATATTACTTGGAGTCATTCATGACATATTTCAAAAGATGTTGCATTCGAGTCGTTGAGTTCATCAAGATTATTATTAAGTCAATTATATTTGGATATATTATGAAATGCTTTACATGCCTGTCAACTGTCGATGTAACGAAAGTTTGTCTTTTAAAAACGAATGCAATGTTTGTAAAATTTATCATATAGAGGTCAATTACCTCGCGATGTAATCAACTGTTGTGAATCGTTTGTAATCGATATGGACTTCGTCCGGATGGATTAGGACGGGTCTCTACAGTTGGTATCAGAGCGGTGGTCTTAGCGAACCAGGTCTTGCATTAGCGTGCCTAACTGATAGTCGTTAGGATGCATTAGTGAGTCTGGACTTCGACCGTGTCTGCATGTCAAAAGTTTTACTTATCATTTTTATCGAAAAACATCTGCTTATCATCTTTAGAAAATTACTGTCATAACCCGTCCTTAACCATAAGAACGTGTTAGATAACGTATGATTTCATTGCGAGGTATTGACCTCTATATGCGACATTTTTAAAAGAAAAACTGCATATATTATACATTACAAACCATGATCCTTATTTTTGATACAAGCTTTGGACAAAATAAAGATGATTATCGTTTAGCGATAATCTTCGACTTACAAACTTTACAAATGATAATAACAACCCGATTTCTAGCATATTTTACAACACAAGTTCTTGGATATGCAGTTTTGTTTTTGACACATATATGCGTACGCAAGATCTTGCTCAAATTCAACATAATGCAGCGGAAGTTTCTAATTATCACCTGAGAATAAACATGTTTAAAACGTCAACATAAAGTTGGTGAGATATAGGTTTAGTGCCGGCAGCAATATATATATATATAGACCACAAGATTTCATATATAAACATTTTCATAAAAATATTCTAAGTGGTTGAGCACTTGGTAACCATACTTAACATTTAATCACGTCGCATATTCCTTTTAATATGAAATCTTACTACACCGTACCAAGTGTAGTCACAAAACGAAGTACTGTGCAACCGTTGAATACTGGTCGTCCAGTCCGGTTGGGGTTGTCAGGCCCGATAGATCTATCAACAGGATTCGCGTTTACAATACCGCTGTAAATATTAGTTACCAAGCTACAGGGAAGTATGCCAGTGGTACAACTCAACGTAGAATATATTTTCAGTTACTTGTGTCCATAACGTAAAACATAAAATACATGTATTCTCATCCCGAAATATTTAGAGTTTAAAAGTGGGACTATATACTCACTTTCGTCTTGAAGATATATATAATTTGACTTGGTCTCCGGTTGATATCACGAACCTATCCATATATAATATATCAATACCTTTTCTTTTTAAACAAACGTCACATATATATACTTGTTATACTTTTAATACTTTTAATAATTCCTTAGTCCGTAGTTAGCAGTTCGTTGTTAGTAATTCAATTTTAATGGTTCATTTTTAGATGTTTAATATACCCGCAATGAAATAAATAAAACCCCCAACGAAATAAATAAAACCCCATCGTATATGTATTGGTCGAGATTAATCTTGACCCATGGTACCGGTGTTGTCAAATGACGTGTTGCGTACATAAAGTACCGGTGTTGTCAAATGACGTGTTGCGTACAATCATGGGATCTTATGATTAATCTTCTCGTATTGTTTACGGGTGATCCTGAACCATATAAAATTAAATTATGAGTACATATATATAAAATATCATGTTATTTTAAAAAGATGTGATTTATTTAATTTTCTCCAATTATTTTCGTAGCTAAACTAGTCTTAGATATCCGATCTCGTTTTGGTCATAGTTTCTTCGTTACAACTCCGTTTTCGTTGATTCAACTTGCCACTTCCTTGGATCGAGTCCCTCTTTAAGACTATGAACTGTAAATACCTTAGTTTGTATTCGAAATCACAGGTCATAGGTCAAACTTTAGTGAAACTTATGAAGTTAATCATTTTCCATCATGTAAACAACCTTAAATGATTATTTTTCTAAAAATACTTATACTTTGAGTTAAATCATGAAATTTTTATGTGTTATCATATTTATAGTAAAAATCATTTTTCCAGAAAATAAACCTCCAATTCAAAGTTTAAGATGGTTTTTAATTATCCAACCCAAAACAGCCCCCGGTTGCACTCCGATGTCGTAAATTCAGTTTTTATGGTGTTCTTTGAAAAACCAAGTTATACCTTGTTAAATTAGCATATATTTAAGATATATTACAGGTATTGAAGTATTTTAAAAGTTAAGTTAGAAGGATCTATTTAGTTTGCAAACAAGTTTGAAAACTTTCAAACTATGTTCTTGTTGTTAAACTTTTATACCACAAAATAAGATAGCTATATATATATGAATCGAATAAGGTTATGAACATAGATTCTACCTCAAGTTCCTTGGACAAGGTTGCTGTAAAAGAGGAGTAAGAACCTAGAACCAAAAGGGTGATGGAAGTGGATGAAAGATTGGAAGTAAGTTGGTGTTCTTGGAAGGATTTCTTGAAGTGTTTTTGTAAGGTTTTCTTATGAGGTTTAAGTGTTGTTTTTGAAGCTAAATGATGGGGAAAATGCTTGGAGATGATCAAGTATGAAGTTAAGAGTATTTTGAGAGAGAAATGGAAGTGTAAGTATGAGAAAATGGGGTGAAGAAATGGTGTGTATGCATAAAAACGTTTTTAGGTTATAAAGGAAAAAAAAGATACCTAACTTTGTTTTCTTGCTAAATAATTCATGCTACTTGACAAATGGTTGGTTCCACATGTTTCTTAATCATTTAAGGCTGCTAAGGAGCAGATTTTTATTGGTATATACCAATAGTAAATACATCTAGAAGCTGCGTATGATACGGGTACATATACCCTAGGTATACGTATAGAAATCTTTGAGAAAACGGAACGAGGATTCAAATATAGCTATCTTTTGTAAATATACTTATATTGTTTTATGTATGTAAGCCCTTTAAAAGTGATTAAATACATTACTTATACGATATATGTATAAACATTATAGGTTATAAGTATTTAAGTCAAATAACGTTACGTATGGTTATCGTTTTGAAAACTTAAGTTAGTAGTTTCAAAATATACTTATAACTTATTGTTATTAATACAAAATGAGATATTAAAACATTCTTAGATCATGTTAAATATGTATATATACATATATATACACAAACGTATAATTATCATATATTGTATAGTTCGTGATATCATCGGTCAAACTAGACGGTCAAACGTTGTGTAAAACTCTTTTCGAAAACATAAGTCTCAACAATTTGGATTGCTTATCATGTTGGTAAGGTTTAATTTATGTAAATATTAATCTTATAAGTATAGAACGATCGAAAAAGTGCGGGTCGTTACATTACCTCCCCGTTAAATAAATTTCGTCCCGAAATTTTAAAATTGTACCTATTTTGCGTCATCGAGAAACAAGTGTGGATACTTTTGTTTCATCTGATCCTCTCGTTCCCACGTAAACTCGGGACCTCTTCTAGCACTCCAACGAACCTTAACGATCGGTATGTTGCTCTGCTTGAGCTGTTTAACTTCACGATCCATGATTTCGATTGGTTCTTCGATGAATTGTAGTTTCTCGTCGACATGGATTTCTTCAAGAGGAATGGTGAGGTCTTCCTTTGCAAGACACTTCTTAAGATTCGAAATGTGAAATGTATTATGAACTCCGGCGAGTTGTTGCGGTAACTCGAGTCGATAAGCTACCGGTCCAATGCGTTCAATGATCTTGAACGGGCCTACATATCTTGGGTTCAGTTTACCTCTTTTACCGAAACGTATCACACCTTTCCAAGGTGACACCTTTAGCATAACCATGTCACCGATCTGAAACTCTAATGGTTTCCTTCGGACATCGGCGTAGCTCTTTTGGCGACTACGGGCTGTTTTCAATCTCTCCTTAATTTGTACTATCTTCTCAGTCGTTTCGTGTATGATCTCGGGACCAGTTAATTGTCGATCTCCTACTTCATTCCAACAGATAAGAGATCTACACTTCCTTCCATACAATGCTTCGAATGGTGCAGCTTTAATGCTCGCATGATAACTATTATTATACGAGAATTCTGCTAACGGTAAATACTTATCCCATCCGTTTCCAAAGTCGATCACACATGCCCTGAGCATGTCTTCGAGAGTCTGAATCGTTCTTTCACTCTGCCCGTCAGTTTGCGGATGATATGCGGTACTCATATCCAAACGAGTTCCTAGTGCCTCCTGTAGTGATTGCCAGAATTTTGAGGTAAATCTACTATCACGATCGGATATAATGGAAATAGGTATTCCATGCCTTGAAACAATTTCCTTTATATACAATCGTAATAGTTTCTCCATTCTATCCGTTTCCTTTATAGGCAAGAAATGTGCAGACTTGGTGAGACGATCAACAATCACCCAAATGGTGTCGTATCCCCAGGCAGTCTTAGGTAACTTCGTGATGAAATCCATGGTAATACCATCCCATTTCCATTCTGGGATTTCTGGTTGTTGAAGTAACCCTGACGGCTTCTGGTGTTCAGCTTTGACTTTGGAACAAGTTAAACATTCCCCAACATATGTTGCAACGTCTGTCTTTAAATTAGGCCATCAATAATGTGTCTTAAGATCTTGGTACATCTTTCCAACTCCAGGATGTATCGAGTATCTTGTCTTATGTGCCTCATTCAATATCAACTTCCTTAATCCACCCAACTTCGGTACCCAAATACGGTTTGCAAAATATCGAATTCCATCTTCCCGTATAACGAGTTGCTTCTCATACTTCTTCATTATTTCATTTCCTATATTTTCTTTAGTAAGTGCTTCTCGTTGAACTTCTTTGATTTGTGAGTTGAGATTCATGCGGATTTTTATGTTCATCGCTCGTACTCGAATTGGTTCTCGTTCCTTTCTGCTTAAAGCGTCAGCCACCACATTCGCTTTCCCGGGATGATAACGAATTTCACAATCATAGTCGTTTATTAACTCGACCCACCTACGTTGCCTCATGTTCAGCTGTTTTTGATCGAAAATATGTTGAAGGCTTTTATGATCAGTAAACACAGTGCATTTAACCCCATACAAGTAGTGTCTCCATATCTTCAATGCAAACACGACTGCTCCCAGTTCTAGATCATGCGTCGTATAATTCCGCTCGTGAATCTTTAATTGTCGGGATGCGTATGCAATAACTTTCTTCCGTTGCATAAGAACGCAACCAAAACCTTGTCGCGAAGCGTCACAATATATTTCAAAATCATCGTTCCCTTCTGGTAACGATAAAATAGGCGCCGTAGTCAACTTCTTTTTCAGTAATTGAAATGCACTCTCCTGCTCAGAAGTCCATTCATATTTCTTCCCTTTTTGCGTTAACGCTGTCAACGGCTTAGCTATTCGGGAAAAATCTTGAATAAACCTTCTATAATAACCGGCTAAACCCAAAAATTGGCGTATCTGCATTGGTGTCTTAGGAGTCTCCCATTTTTCAATGGCTTCAATTTTTGCTGGATCAACCTGAATTCCTTTGCTACTAACAACGTGGCCAAGAAATTGCACTTCTTTCAACCAGAAAGCACATTTAGAAAATTTAGCATATAGCTGTTCTTTTCTCAATAACTCTAATATCAACCTTAAATGCTGTTCATGCTCTTGCTCACTCTTGGAATAGATAAGAATATCATCAATGAAAACGATAACAAACTTATCTAAATATGGACTACAAACTCGATTCATGAGGTCCATGAATACAGCTGGCGCATTCGTCAATCCAAACGGCATGACCAAAAATTCGTAATGACCGTAGCGTGTCCGAAAAGCAGTTTTCGGTATATCTTCTTCTTTGACACGTAATTGATGATAACCCGATCTTAGGTCAATTTTCGAGTACACACATGATCCTTGGAGTTGATCAAATAAGTCGTCAATTCTCAGTAGTGGATACCGATTCTTGATAGTTAACTTATTTAATTCACGATAATCTATACACATTCGGAAAGATCCGTCTTTCTTCTTGACGAATAAAATTGGAGCTCCCCACGGTGAAGTACTTGGTCGTATGAATCCATGATCCAGTAATTCTTTTAACTGACTCTGAAGTTCTTTTAACTCGGACGGTGCAAGTCTATATGGAGCACGAGCCACTGGTGCAGCTCCTGGTACTAAATCTATTTGAAATTCTACAGATCTAAATGGAGGTAATCCCGGCAACTCTTCCGGAAAAACTTCAGGAAAATCTCTTGCCACAGGCACGTCGTTGATGCACTTCTCTTTTTCTTTCTTTTCGACTTTATTAACATGTGCTAGAATAGCATAACACCCTTTCTTCAAGCACTTTTGAGCTTTCAAATAACTAATGAGTTTTAGCTTTGAGTTACCCTTCTCTCCATAAATCATTACTGGCGTTTTATTCTTACGAGGAATGCGAATTGCCTTCTTGGCACACACAACTTCAGCTCCTACTTTGGACATCCAGTCCATGCCGACTATTACATCAAAACTTCCTAATTCTACGGGTATTAAGTCAATTTTAAATGTTTCTCCGGCTAAATTTATTTTACAATCACGGCAAATTTTATCGGCTTTAATTAGTTTACCATTAGCTAACTCAATCATGTACTTAGCATCTAGAGGTAATGATGAACAATTCAATTTAGCGTGAAAGTCTCTACACACGTAACTTCTATCAGTACCAGTATCAAATATAATAGATGCGGATAAGTTATTAATGGTAAACGTACCCGTAACAAGCTCCGGGTCTTCACATGCCTCTCTAGCATTAATAACAAATGCTCTCCCACGTGCAGGTCCGATATTCTTCTCTGGATTCGGGCACTGGCTCTTATAGTGACCTTGTTTTCCACACCCAAAACAAGTAATGGTAGCCAAAGCAGTTCTATTTTCATTGGTGGCAGGAGTCTTGATACCATTTGTATTTGTAACGAGAGCCCTACAATCTTCAGCAAGATGACCCTTTCGATTACATTTGTTGCATACCACATTACAGTAACCAGAGTGATGTTTGTGGCATCGGTTGCATAAAGGATTTTGTCCTTTATAACCAAAGCTTAAACCACTACCCGCACCTTGCGTGTTTTCTTGTTTCTTAAAAGATTGTTGTTGGTTACCTCGATCATAATTTCCATTCCACTTTCTTTTGTTACCTGATACCTTCACATCAGTATTGGATACTTTCTTATCCATGATGACCTGATCCATTAGCTCGTTTGCCATAGTTATAGCTTCATGAATTGTCTTAGGTTTCGATGCTGTAACATTTGCCTTGACCTTTTTGGGCAAACCATCTTTGTACATTTCAATCTTCCGTTCTTCAGTTGGAACCAATTCAGGACATAGCAAAACTAATTCCATGAATCGCTGATTGTAGTTGGTGATTTCAGTACCAATAACCTTCAGACTTCGTAACTCATCTTCCAACTTCCTAACCTCGTTCCTTGGACAATATTCGTTGATTAACATTGTTTTGAATTCTTCCCACGGAGTATCATAAGCTACATCTCCTCCTACAGCCTTCACATAATTTTTCCACCACGTGAGTGCACTATCTTGTAAAGTGCACGATGCATACTTGGTCATGTCCTTTTCAACACAACCACTGATTTTAAACACAGTCTCCATCTTTTCTATCCACCGGGTTAAACCGATCGGTCCTTCTGTTCCACTGAATGATGAGGGCTTGCAAGCTTGAAAAGTTTTGTAAGTGCACCCCACACGAGGATTTGGGTTAACTGCAGCACCTCTTGCAGCCTCGACCCATAACATTCTGTCGTTCACTCGCTGATTGATGAGTTCCTGGATTTCTTGTTCCGTCATTCGGTTCAATCGCGCCATATTCTTCTATAAGAATGAAAAGAAAATAATTATTCACATGGAATATTATAGATGTAGTGTATATTTACAGTACATTATAGCTTATTAATAATATGAACCAGGTATTATTATAAAAGCCTTTTCTTCTTATTAGCGTTTTATAATTATATCTAGGGTAGTACCTACCCGTTAATGTCCATACTTAATAGCTTAGTACAGAATCAATTACTACCATCTAAATAATACTTAACCATGGAAAATTATTACATTTCACACTTCACTATTTTACATATGCTTATCTTACATCGAACTTTAAACAAACCACACTAATAATATTATACAAAACATTATATGATCCCATGGTTTAATACGGCAGCGCATCGTTTGGTCTATTTTCTAGGACGTTTAGGTTCAAAGAATCGCTTAACGCTTATCCTGGCTGTCTGCCTATATTTTGGCTGTGGGACTGAAGAACTGGATGCCGGGATAGAACGAATAGGAATAGCGGGAATAGGGGTGGTAGTGTCTAGTGGAGTTGGTGCCACATCATCCTTATTAAACTCAGGATTTGAATTTTCTAATTCATTAGCCTTTCGTTTCTTTCCTAGTTCGAACTCGTCTTTTGTAATTTCCTGTATTTCTTCCTCGGGTTCACTTTCCTCCTCGGGTTCACTTTCCTCCTCGGGTTCACTTTCCTCCTCGGGTTCACTTTCCGGGTTCTCTATAGTCGGTTCATCCGGAATTTATGAGTCTTCCCCAAAGATATTATTTTCGTCATCGGATAGGTTAATGACTGGAACACCATCTGAAGATTCTGGTTCGGAGTCGCTGAATGTGATAACAAGTTTTGAGCCCGACATCTATCACACAACAACTAACCCATTAGTACTACATAATATTTACATATAAATTTTAACCAACAATGATAAGCAATGGTTTTTAAATCAGACCCGGTCAAAGTCCAGACTTACTAATGTATCCTAACGACTTATCAGTTAGACACACTAATGCAAACCTGGTTCGCTAAGACCACCGCTCTGATACCACATGTCATAACCCGTCCTTAACCATAAGAACGTGTTAGATAACGTATGATTTCATTGCGAGGTATTGACCTCTATATGCGACATTTTTAAAAGAAAAACTGCATATATTATACATTACAAACCATGATCCTTATTTTTGATACAAGCTTTGGACAAAATAAAGATGATTATCGTTTAGCGATAATCTTCGACTTACAAACTTTACAAATGATAATAACAACCCGATTTCTAGCATATTTTACAACACAAGTTCTTGGATATGCAGTTTTGTTTTTGACACATATATGCGTACGCAAGATCTTGCTCAAATTCAACATAATGCAGCGGAAGTTTCTAATTATCACCTGAGAATAAACATGTTTAAAACGTCAACATAAAGTTGGTGAGATATAGGTTTAGTGCCGGCAGCAATATATATATATATAGACCACAAGATTTCATATATAAACATTTTCATAAAAATATTCTAAGTGGTTGAGCACTTGGTAACCATACTTAACATTTAATCACGTCGCATATTCCCTTTAATATGAAATCTTACTACACCGTACCAAGTGTAGTCACAAAACGAAGTACTGTGCAACCGTTGAATACTGGTCGTCCAGTCCGGTTGGGGTTGTCAGGCCCGATAGATCTATCAACAGGATTCGCGTTTACAATACCGCTGTAAATATTAGTTACCAAGCTACAGGGAAGTATGCCAGTGGTACAACTCAACGTAGAATATATTTTCAGTTACTTGTGTCCATAACGTAAAACATAAAATACATGTATTCTCATCCCGAAATATTTAGAGTTTAAAAGTGGGACTATATACTCACTTTCGTCTTGAAGATATATATAATTTGACTTGGTCTCCGGTTGATATCACGAACCTATCCATATATAATATATCAATACCTTTTCTTTTTAAACAAACGTCACATATATATACTTGTTATACTTTTAATACTTTTAATAATTCCTTAGTCTGTAGTTAGCAGTTCGTTGTTAGTAATTCAATTTTAATGGTTCATTTTTAGATGTTTAATATACCCGCAATGAAATAAATAAAACCCCCAACGAAATAAATAAAACCCCATCGTATATGTATTGGTCGAGATTAATCTTGACCCATGGTACCGGTGTTGTCAAATGACGTGTTGCGTACATAAAGTACCGGTGTTGTCAAATGACGTGTTGCGTACAATCATGGGATCTTATGATTAATCTTCTCGTATTGTTTACGGGTGATCCTGAACCATATAAAATTAAATTATGAGTACATATATATAAAATATCATGTTATTTTAAAAAGATGTGATTTATTTAATTTTCTCCAATTATTTTCGTAGCTAAACTAGTCTTAGATATCCGATCTCGTTTTGGTCATAGTTTCTTCGTTACAACTCCGTTTTCGTTGATTCAACTTGCCACTTCCTTGGATCGAGTCCCTATTTAAGACTATGAACTATAAATACCTTAGTTTGTATTCGAAATCACAGGTCATAGGTCAAACTTTAGTGAAACTTATGAAGTTAATCATTTTCCATCATGTAAACAACCTTAAATGATTATTTTTCTAAAAATACTTATACTTTGAGTTAAATCATGAAATTTTTATGTGTTATCATATTTATAGTAAAAATCATTTTTCCAGAAAATAAACCTCCAATTCAAAGTTTAAGATGGTTTTTAATTATCCAACCCAAAACAGCCCCCGGTTGCACTCCGATGTCGTAAATTCAGTTTTTAAGGTGTTCTTTGAAAAACCAAGTTATACCTTGTTAAATTAGCATATATTTAAGATATATTACAGGTCTTGAAGTATTTTAAAAGTTAAGTTAGAAGGATCTATTTAGTTTGCAAACAAGTTTGAAAACTTTCAAACTATGTTCTTGTTGTTAAACTTTTATACCACAAAATAAGATAGCTATATATATATGAATCGAATAAGGTTATGAACGTAGATTCTACCTCAAGTTCCTTGGACAAGGTTGCTGTAAAAGAGGAGAAAGAACCTAGAACCAAAATGGTGATGGAAGTGGATGAAAGATTGGAAGTAAGTTGGTGTTCTTGGAAGGATTTCTTGAAGTGTTTTTGTAAGGTTTTCTTATGAGGTTTAAGTGTTGTTTTTGAAGCTAAATGATGGGGAAAATGCTTGGAGATGATCAAGTATGAAGTTAAGAGTATTTTGAGAGAGAAATGGAAGTGTAAGTATGAGTAAATGGGGTGAAGAAATGGTGTGCATGCATAAAAATGTTTTTAGGTTATAAAGGAAAAAAAAGATACCTAACTTTGTTTTCTTGCTAAATAATTCATGCTACTTGACAAATGGTTGGTTCCACATGTTTCTTTATCATTTAAGGCTGCTAAGGAGCAGATTTTTATTGGTATATACCAATAGTAAATACATCTAGAAGCTGCGTATGATACGGGTACATATACCCTAGGTATACGTATAGAAATCTTTGAGAAAACGGAACGAGGATTCAAATATAGCTATCTTTTGTAAATATACTTATATTGTTTTATGTATGTAAGCCCTTTAAAAGTGATTAAATACATTACTTATACGATATATGTATAAACATTATAGGTTATAAGTATTTAAGTCAAATAACGTTACGTATGGTTATCGTTTTGAAAACTTAAGTTAGTAGTTTCAAAATATACTTATAACTTATTGTTATTAATACAAAATGAGATATTAAAACATTCTTAGATCATGTTAAATATGTATATATACATATATATACACAAACGTATAATTATCATATATTGTATAGTTCGTGATATCATCGGTCAAACTAGACGGTCAAACGTTGTGTAAAACTCTTTTCGAAAACATAAGTCTCAACAATTTGGATTGCTTATCATGTTGGTAAGGTTTAATTTATGTAAATATTAATCTTATAAGTATAGAACGATCGAAAAAGTGCGGGTCGTTACAATTACCTACTCATTATTCTTAGTCTAGACACATTTTACTGCATTGACTGCATGAATAGTGAATAGACAAAATTCATATCTTAGCGTATCTGACAATTCATATCTTAGTGTATCTGTTACTGTAGACCTTGCCTGATATCTCTCGTAAATTTCTCCTTAATTTAAGGGATCCTGGTACTATATATATCTATGCAAATTATGCATTGAGAATACCATCTAACTATCAATTGATGCCACTAAACTCTTCATACCAAAAATCTTTCCTGAGATCGTTTAAGATGGCCTCTACGAATCGACCAAGTTCCTCTGACTTCGAAGACAGCGTGACAGGAGCACACCAACCAATCAACTACCGTGATTACTGGAGAAAATGGGGATGGATTCGCGACATACTCACCCTATGGAGAAAGGAAGAAGGTACTCCATATCATGAATCAAATCTACCACCTAACCTTGGAGTACTTGACCCGCTCACCGGCGAACCCGTTCGCAATACCGTTTATACCCTATTTGCAAGAATTTTTCGTCTTGAAACTACCATTAATGGAATTAGAGAAGATATCCGACCTCTACCTCACATTGATAAACAACTCGGGTTAGTAGAAGAAGTTAGAGAACTCCGAGCTCGAGTATTAACTTTAGAGAGCATGGTATACAATTTGCAATCATCAACAGTATCACCAACACCAGTAACATCACCAGCCTTAGCACCAATAGCACCAGTACCACCAACAACCCAAGTTTCAACAATCCATGCCTCAACATCTCATTCTGTACCTCGAGTATAATTATCATTCCACAAATCATTCTACATCATTTATCTTCGTTCGACATGACGATTATGTAAACTCTAATGTTTTAGAGATTATGTATCATAGTTCTAATCGTAAATCTGATGAGTTTAATATCACATTGACTCATTAAATCCATAATTACATCTGAAGAAAATATATATGTAAATATATTTTCATAAAGATTGTGATTAAAAAATCTTTCGTACAAACTGTTAATGGTAAAAATATTTTAACGGGTAGGTAATACCCGAGAAATATTTAAGATTTCACATTAATAAGTTACATTGTACAGTCTTCGAATCTGATTCAACGGTCGATTACCATCCTACCTACATCTATCGATATACGAATCCGTTCACCACAGAATAACCATTTTCATTCAAATTCAATTTCATATTTGGATTTTTACTTACCAGAATCCAACAAGTGGCATAATGAAGATATAATGGACACAATAAAAATTGATTAGAAACAGACTAATTAACAATATGGAATTTTGT
The DNA here is from genome assembly GCF_046630445.1 of Rutidosis leptorrhynchoides. NCBI lineage: Eukaryota > Viridiplantae > Streptophyta > Magnoliopsida > Asterales > Asteraceae > Rutidosis > Rutidosis leptorrhynchoides. The sequence continues at coordinate 428,046,034 of NC_092334.1, read as the reverse complement.
TAAGAAACCATGCTAACTGTTCCAGCTAACTGTTCCTAGCTAACTGATTACATTCTATCTATCGCATTTTATTTATTGCAATTTAATTATCGCAATTTACATTCCCGCAATTTTATTTATTGTCATCTAATTTCTGTTATTTACTTTACGCACTTTAGTTATCGTTATTTAATTCCTGTTATTTATTTTACGCACTTTAAATATCGGGACACGTATACAAGGTTTTGACATATCATATCGATGCATCTATATATATTATTTGGAATCACCATAGACACTCTATATGCAGTAATGATCGAGTTCTCTATACAGGGTTGAGCTTGATTCTATAATAATATATATACTTTGAGTTGTGATCGAGTCTGAGACATGTACACGGGTCCCGATAGGTATTAATTAATTCGGATATTATATATTAAGCTATATATGTATTATCGGACTGTTAATTGTGGACTATCAAATATGGACTGTCTACATTGGATAATTAAAATGAATTAAAATATTGATTATAACATATGAAACTAAACATATCTTCAAGTTTGCCACTTGATCTCATCTTAAACCTCATCTGTATCTTGACGATTACAATCTGCGTTCAAACCTTTCATGATTCTTGAAAACACCTCAATCGATAGGATGAATCAACCGCACTTCATCTACGGAAGGAAAGGTTTATGCATATAGTTATGCACCTGAGAAACTCTCGACAACTGAGTAAAAGTTTAACACGTAGCCGCATCAGATCCTTTGGCATTTATTAGCAAAAATAACTTTGCGATCCCTTTTCAAAGTAGCCAATTTTGTCACAGCTCCAGCAAGTCAACTTCGACTTTTCATTCGAAGTAGCCTTACTATAATCCTGATATATACAATTACCCTTTTTATAACGGAGAATTCTTTTATATTCCACCATATTACCAGAAGACGTACCAGCAGCCTCGTTGTTTTTTTTGTGGCTTAAATCACTCTGACAAATCATTATATTTATTCATTGAAACCCTATCATATACTCATCCGCATCTTGTAACGAGAACTGCCATACCAATTACCGGGAATCAGCAAATTTGTATTTTGAGTCTCGCAACGTTTCCACATCAACAGTTATATGTATCCATATAACATTTATCTCTTAGAACTATGATCTTCCATTCTGAAATTCAGAAAAGCACCCAGTCTATGAATTAATGCTCTAAATTTTGAAAAGTTGAATGAAGCAACAAAAACTATGGATGATTTTAACAGTCAAAAGTTTGATACAAAAAAAAAGATACGTTGGAAAAGCTCAAAAGGAAGTTTGGTACTGAAAAATGAATTGAGAAAACCATGAAGGAGACTCTGAACAAATCACAAGGACTAAACTTGTACATAAAGAACCCTGATGATTCTGTTTCTGATGAAGTCTTTAGTGAATATCTTGCTCCTTATTTATTCTAAATCCTTGCGAAAGGATTTTCTTCATCAACATTCGATCTCAGAAATTTTGAAAATATCATCATAAATATCTTTTATATTTCCGAAAATATTTTCATAACAATTCTTATCTGAAATCATTAATCTCTTCGTGCTATCAGTGTTACATCATATAGAAACTGTTAGTTTCTATATTCTGTAAACTTTCGAGCTTGAAATATGAATGTTATTGAAGTAATGTTGGGAACTGATGCATGAGTTAGTATAATATAATGACACTTGATCAACGTGATTATATTACAGTAAGTCATGCTGAGTTTCTAATGGAACGTGATGATTCACAGATCATAACGTCATCATGTGCCATGTTACACGACTCTTACATTCTACCCAATCTCCAAGTATATCAAGAACATATATTCTTAATAGTTCTATCTTTTCAGATATTCTAGTAATTTGAAAAATCAAGATCGTGCCATTACGATTTCCTTCTAGAACATTAACTATGTTCATTTCAAAATCCATATCTACGAATTCCGGACCATTATTCGCTTGACTTGAAGTCGGGAAGAGGAGACGAAAGTATGGAACTCTTGAATATAAAGAAAATATAAAGCTCGACAACAACACATAAATTACAAACCGTACATATCAATACGTATTGCCACGTAAAGGCACGGGAAAATTAAAAACACTATAACCCCAAGATAATAGTAGAAGTAAATATAATCCTCCGGTGGTAGATGAAAGAGAAGAATGACAGATATGAAAGTTAAGAGTATATCAAGGATCAGAACTGGATGGAGCATATTAATGAATGCTTTAAAAATATGAATCAGGGGAGAAAGAATGGAAGGTGTGAGCTGTGAAAATAAGGAAACGAAGGGAGTGGATTTATAGTAAAATATCCGACAGAGCAATCGAAACAGATTATTGCATTTAATCAAAGAAGATCTGATTTCCTATATCGCCGAAGAACTAAATCTTATTACGAAGATTTTCTTTAAATCCCATGAATTCTGAAAATCAATCATAACTACGTCATCAGTTCCCTTTCTTGTGATAGCTTCGATTATACTCTTCGCGTAATCAAATTTTTTTTTACCTATATTACTCACTGATGATAAAACTCTAATTTCTAGCTCGGATACGTCATGAAAACATACTTATTGTCAGTCATGACCATTCCACTCAAATTTCGGGACGAAATTTCTTTAACGGGTAGGTACTGTGACGACCCGGAAATTTTTGACCAAATTAAAACTTAATCTTTATATGTTCCAACACAATAAGCAAAGCCTGTAATGTTGAGTCTCGAAATGTTTGAACTATTTATATAGATTCATTTAACCTGTGACTATTTCCTACGATTCACGAACAATTGTGTGTAAATAAATATGTAAATATATATACATGTATAAATATAAGAGTGCATATTAAGTTGTATTAATAAAATACAAAATAATCATTTGAATTGAAAATGTAAAATAATGTACAAGATAATTAAGATTAAAATTTATTTATGATTTAAACGAATTCTTATTTTTATTTATTATCATTTTTATGATATTATTTAGTTATTTTATTAGAATTATTATTAATATTATTAGGGTATTTACTATTAATATTTATTAAAAATAAAAATAGGGAATCCCATTATGTTAGAAGTAACTATCAATTTTTTTTATTTTTCTTCACATGAAAATAATTTACGTACTTCATGTCTCCAGTTTGTTACAAGTCTACTTCACAAATCAATTGGAAATCAATTTAACTGTTAAATCATGTACCTAATCACTCTATATAAGTTACAAACTGCAATTTGAGTTAAAAACAAAGAAAACCCAGAAAATAAGCTCGGCACTCTGTACATTCATCTTTTTCACCATATTTTGATTTAGAACAAATTTTCAAAATGTAATAATGCAGTCATGTTAGGAATCGTCTATCTAAACTATCTGTAAGTTTTCAATCCTCAATTCTTTCTATTAATTTCTAATTTGAGAGTCAAAGTTTTGGTTTTCAAAGTCAACTAAGTGTTCTTGAATCAAATTCGAGTTTGTTTTGATATCTCCAGTTAATTTGATGATCCATAAAGATTATAGGAATGATTTACAACACAATTCATGTTGTAATCATAACCTATAACACTCTTAATCTAAAAATCAATTTTTGAGTTCTTGAGTTCTTCACAGTGATATACACTAACGTGAATTCGAAACAAATTTCAAAAACTAAAAATGTAGAGTTGTTAGGAATCATTTACTTAAACTTCCTGCAAAATCTCAAGTTCTAATTCTTGATAACGAATTCGAATTTGCGAGTCAAAGTTAAATTGTCAAAAGTCAACTGTTTTGTTCTTGGAGAAATTAGAGCTTGTTTTGATGTTTTAAGTTCAATTGACGATTTCAATAGTTTTTAGGAATGATTTGAAACATGTTTCATGTTGTAAAGATTGTCCAAAACGAACTCAAAATTGAAAACAAAATTTTTTTTTTTCTTGGCTACTAGCAAGCAGTAGGATTTTTTTGTTTTTTTTTTCTCATTTTTTTTATATCATGAACACATTTTTATTTTTTGTTTCATGTTTGTTTAGAAGTCCTAAAACCATTTTGATGATTGACTATTAAGAATGAAGTTGTTTGATTGTTTAGATTTTGGTGAAGAAGATGAAGTGGGTTGAAACATGTAATAGATAAGTATTTGGGTTTGTATTATAAATCAGAAAAACTGAAATGGAGGATTGGTTAAGGGTGTTGATGAGTGAACGAGAGGTCTCGGGTTCGAGCCCGGCTTGGTGCAATTTTTTTAAAACTGACTCCTAAGGTAGTTTTATACTTTTAAAAATTATTATTATTATTAATATTATTATTATTACCCTTAGGTATTTCTACAATTATTAATTTTACAAAACAAAAGATATATATGTAAATATATTATTACATAAAATATACTAATATTACATAAAATTATGTTTCAACTAATATTATTGATATAACATTAATTAAATATCAAATACGTATCATAATATATTATAAAAATAATTAATACATAACAAATATATAAACTTGATTGATTTATACTATAATGTGTTAATACTTGATATAGGTTCGTGAATCCGAGGCCAACCCTGCATTGTTCAATGTCGTCATATGTAATTTTACTACAAAATACAGTATTGTGAGTTTCATTTGATCCCTTTTACTCTTTACATTTTTGGGCCGAGAATACATGCAAATGCTTTATTAATTGTTTTACAATATTTATATGCGTGAGTTTCATTAATCCCATTTTAAATGTTTTTGCAATATATTTTTGGGACTGAGAATGCATGCGCTTTTATAAATGTTTTACAAAATAGACGCAAGTAATCAAAACTACATTATATGGTTGAATGATCGAAATCGAATATGCTTCTTTTTATTAAGTCTGGTAATCTAAGAATTAGGGAACAGACACCCTAATTGACGCGAACTCTAAAGATAGATCTATCGGGCCCAACAAGCCCCATCCAAAGTACCGGATGCTTTAGTACTTCGAAATTTATATCATGTCCGAAGGAGGATCCAGGAATGATGGGGATATTCTTATATGCATATTGTGAATGTCGGTTACCAGGTGTTCAATCCATATGAATGATATTTTTGTCTCTATGCATGGGACGTATGATTATGAGAAATGGAAGTATGAAATCTTGTGGTCTATTAAAATTATGAAATGATTCTTTATGATAAACTAATGAACTCACCAACCTTTTGGTTGACACTTTAAAGCATGTTTATTCTCAGGTACGAAAGAAATCTTCCGCTGTGCATTTGCTCATATTAGAGATATTACTTGGAGTTATTCATGACATATTTCAAAAGATGTTGCATTCGAGTCGTTGAGTTCATCAAGTTTATTATTAAGTCAATTATATTTGGATATATTATGAAATGCTTTACATGCCTGTCAACTGTCGATGTAACGAAAGTTTGTCTTTTAAAAATGAATGCAATGTTTGTAAAATTTATCATATAGAGGTCAATTACCTCGCGATGTAATCAACTATTGTAAATCGTTTGTAATCGATATGGACTTCGTCCGAATGGATTAGGACGGGTCTCTACAAACCAAACCGTAGACGAAGCGTGGGAATTGCTCGAGAACATGACAATGCATCATCATGACTGGAATGGTGGTGAAACAACTTCATCATCTGCACCACTCTCCGCACTTAATAATCAAACGGAGGCCATCAAATCTCTCAAGGACAAGATGGAATATGTTTCCAAACAACTCGAAGAATTAAAGACGCAGCCGCAGCAAGTTAACCAGGTCCAGGCCTGTGTTACTTGTACCAACCCGCAAACCACTGAAGAATATCAAGTTGAATACGAGAACCCTGACGGTTCAGTCTGTTACGTTCAATACCCAGCTCGTCAATCAAATCCCAGATTCAATCAACAACCTAGGGTTAACTAATTCCAAAGAAACAACCAGCCTTTTCGCTATCGTTACCGACCTTATCCACCCCAACAATCTCAATTGACCTACGATCAACCACTTCCACTCACTGGTCCACCAGCTGAGGAAAATTCCCCAACCACCCAAATTACGAAAGTAACCAACCCTACTCTCGGGACTGATGATCAGTTTACTCAGTTCATCCAAGGACAACAACAGCTAAATCAGAGAACTGCATCTAGACAAGACCAGACGGAGATACTAATGAGAAATCAATTAGCTCTGCTCAAAAGTCTAGAAACGCAGCTCGGTCAGTTATCACAATGCCTTCAAACCCAACCACATGGGAGATTACCTAGTAATACTATCCAAAATCCCCATATAGAGGAAGCTAAGCAAATGGATTCCGTAATCCCAGAGGAAGAACTTCAGAGAAGGTCAGCTAGGCTCAAGAACAAATCGACATATACTCAAAAGCTGCCCACTGCAACTCCAGTTCGTGTACCTTACCCTGGAAGGCTACAGGAGGAACCATCCAAGCTTGATTCTTTCAAACTTGATGGAAGATTCCTGGACACCATGTCCAAAGTCCCAAACCAGAAGAGATACATCTGAAGGCTTCTATCTACGAAGGAAAGGATACCAGATTCTAACAAAATTCCACTGAATGAAGAATGCTCGGCATTAATCAGAAACTCTCTACCACAAAAGCTAGGAGATACGAGCCGATTCATTTTCCCGTGTTCAATCTACCAGTCTAGAACCATTCATGCGCTAGCAGATTTAAGAGCAAGTGTCAATCTAATCCCCTATTCCCTCTACAAGAGATTAGAGTTAGGAGACTTGTCACCAACTAAAATGACAGTCCAACTTGCCGATCATACAATTCGATATCCTAAGGGCATAGTTGAGAATGTCTAGGTAAAAGTTGACAAATTTTTGAATCCTACGAATTTCGTAGTGATGGACATTAAGGAAGACCTACACACACCAATAGTGTTAGGAAGACCTTTCATGAATACAGCTAGGACTGTCATTGATGTATACAATCAAACCTTGACCTTACGATCACATGGGGAGAGCGTTACCTTTAAAATTGACCGACCTACCGATCTTTCTAGACAGGCAGAGATGTTTGTTATTTCCATCGGACGGATCACTTTTGATGATGAGTCTCTACCACCAGCCGATGATATCGAGATGGGTGTCGAATCACAGTGTGCTGACGACCCAAAAATGGAAGAAGAGGATCTCAGCGAAGAAATAGATGAAGAGGAAGAACCTGAGGAGGAAGAGGAAATGGGAGACGTAAAAGAAACTACGATGATACCCACTCTAAGCCTGGAATGTCACGAAGAATTAATGAGGCTTGAGATAGAAGATCACAGTTTAATCATTCGTTTCAAAAAGAAAAAAGATAAGGTTGAGGTTAAAGATATAGAAATTGACCCCGCAAGTGTCGAAGTGAAGAACCAGAATATTGAAGAAGCCCGTTCATCAGATGAATCCTCATAAGACTATTATACCGATGATGACGAGGAAGAAGAACATGAATACATTCTAGATAACTCATATCCTCCATCCGAACCAGATCAGGAGGAGCCGGACTCTTCTTCAGATCCGATTCCGATCATATCTACTCACGCCGACATGATAACCTTCATCAATGACACCGATGAATTTGGAGATATTCTCGAAGCCATTCGTAAATCAACGATTAATTTCACGCTACGCTTAACAGAACGAATCATGGCTATCAGAGACGAATACAATCTCCATCTACAGAGAGAAGACAATAATGTTGAAATCCTAGGAAAGCGCATTCAAGACTTTATCAATACCCTTCACGATCATATTTACCACGAAGAAAGGCAACGAGAGCATAACTCAGTTATTCGCACTATTCTAGAAATAAGATTTTTTCGAGATCAGAAGATTATTTACTCTAAGGTTTACAACGCCTTAGCCGGATCTGCACTTCCGTTCTCAGAAAATCAACGAGCACTACTGACTCTCATCCGGAAGCATATGGATCTCTCCACCGGACGCCCGACTTATCACTCTGATTTGCAAATGATCGAGGATATTCACAGCTTCTTCACTCTCTTAGAAAGAGATAAATTTGAAAGCACACTAGAGAGGCTAGTGATTTACGTATCAATTGATCACCACGCTGATCTGATTATCAAGGAGTTACGAGATGCAGTCACAGAAGAAGGAAGATGCAACAATCCGTTTTCTCATCTTGAACCAGACCGAGTCAACATTGCCACCTATGTTACGAAGTAGATAGCATGTATCATCCACGGACCCTAGTTTCATATTTAAACCTGGATGTAGGGAGATATACTCAAAGATGATGACATTAATGCTTGGGTCAGGACTGCTCTTCACTTCTTTTCAGCTTTGCCTCTTGATTAATCTGTGCAAGGCTACAGACTCCTACTGTGGAGACCACCATTCAGAAGATTTTGAGATACTGAAGATACAATTTCTGACATTATTTGAAGATCTCCAAAATGAACATCCTATCAGATAAGTAATTACCACCGGCACCGCCTCGATGATTGACATTCATGGATCAATCAGCAGAGCAGTGGATCATATTCTCATCGGACTTCAAGATTTGTCACGAGCCGAAACCGCACATTACCTCTCTTTCAGAAGATCTTCAAGAGAAGTGCCGGATCTGCTACCACTTTTGGTACGACACTTTCTCAGGATTAATCCACCAAGACTCACATTGCCTCGAGAAGACCAAGATCACAACTACCGGAGGGGAATGTCTACTTTTTAGGCATCATTACGGTCGAGCCAACGACCTTAAACAAAAGCGCTTCTTGGGAGGCAACTCGTGCAATAATGTAGAGTAGAAGAATAAAGGATGACAAACGAGCCGATCAATAAAGGACGTAACTTCCAAGATTGCTGAAACAATCTATCTTCATCCACAAGGGGTAATCCTTTCTTCCCGTTACTAGCTCAAATTTTAATTATGCCACATCCTAGCTTATCACTAAGTGTGGGATTCCAACCCAAATGAACTCTAGAAAAATACTCCCCAAATCTTTAACTAAAACTCCTAAGTGTAGGATACACTAGGAACATTGAGGACAATGTTCGTCTAAGTGTGGGATGTTGGTATAATCTTTTTATGCTATATTCAAATAACCCGTTACGAAGATTCCAAGTTCTTAAGCCAAATTTCAAAATTTTTAACAAGAGAAAGCCTTTTCGAAAAAGTATTTTTGAAAATCTAAAACGTTTGTAAATAAAGTTAAGGCTTAAGTAAGGTTGAAATCTTGACGAACCAAATCTCTAATAGAGCATTGCATGACTAGGCATTATCGACCTAAATTGATTATGGTGAGGCACCCAAATAAGACCAGCATTCATCTTTAATGCTTCGCTATTTTCCGTTGAGAGTGCCGATGTCTGTACTCAGAATCAGAACTTGCTCTAGATCTGCATTTCCAAGTAACGAAATGTGATTCGGTTATAATCAGAAGAGCTAGCCATTTGTCAAAATAAGCCTTTCACACCTTCACTACTTCTACCACACCAACTCATCCACATCATCTTTACTATCACTCAAAAAATTCAAAAAATGAGATTCCTTCCGAAAACCCGATGTTGTAAACCTCTCAAGTATCATGGCAAAGGTCTTGAAAAAGTTTACCGGCAAAAAGTTTCTCGAGATCAAATCTCCAAAATAAATAAATAAATAAATAAATAAATAAATATATATATATATATATATATATATATATATATATATATATATATATATATATATATATATATATATATATATATATATATATATATATATATTGTATTTTCAAAGTTCTGAAAAAAGAAGCAGAACTTATAAAGAAAAACGCCGAAGATGAACTTGACCACAAATGCTCAAAAGTGCTTCTCAAAAATATCAGCACTCCTATCTATCTTAAATTTTCCGAAATTCCAAATAAAAGTCTTTAAAGACTATATTACCCTTTATCACCCCTCCTTAAAACAACTTCACCACCACTCCAAAATTTCTTTCCATCATTGGCAAATGACCTAGAAGATATGGTTATTATCACTCTCACATTAGTAGCAAGGATTTGAGTCTTTATCAAGCCTATGACAATGAGTGCAACATGACTGGCTATGAGTGAATTCATTTCTTAGATCTATAGGGAACCCTAAACACTTGTGTAATTTGAGTGACCCATGAAAGCTAGCCTAAGTCATGTAACCTCCTCGCATGCTTGCATAGATAGTTTAAACCTCAACATAGATAACTTACCTTACCTTTCGCTCTAATAATAAAAAGCAAACCGCTTAAGCTATTTGAAAAGAAACTCTGAAGAGATTTATTAAGGTAAAAACAAGAAGTTTGCTTGAGGACAAGCAAAGTCTAAGTGTGGGATATTTGATATCGGCTAAAAAGTCACGTTTTCACCCCGGTATTAAGGCCCAAAAACAATAAAAGTTCCAAACTTTATCGCCAAAATACCCGCTTCGACGGTTAAAATTGAAGAACAAGTAATTACGAAGACGGTGCAAAAAGAATCAATAGAATTGGAGCTAAAACAAAGATTCTAGAGCGAAAACTAGTAAAAGACAAGAAATCAAGTTACGATCCAGTGAACTTAGCAAACCAGGGCAGGCCAAATGGCTTGCCAAATGGCTTGCCAAATGGCCTGCCACTATGGGAAATAGCCTGCCACACAGCCAAGGCAAACGGGCACAAGAAACAGGCTGCCTGGCAAACAGCCTCTGCAAACAGCCTGCCAAACGGCCTGCCAGCTATTTGCGAGCCAATTTCACTTCTATTTAAAGGGTCTTTTTCATACATTTTTACACACACTTCAATTCACTTCTTTCTCTCTTTCTACAATATTAGTCATACTTTCAAGGTCTTCGACTCCGTGCGAGAAACCTAGTACCCGGAGAAGAATGCCGAAGATTGTATTAGGAGCGGTCTGGAGTTTGAAGTTTTCAATTTTGTGTTCAGAACTCGTTTAATCTACTGGTACTTCTATCCTTTGCCTTTACATAATGTTTTCCATTATTATGCTTTGTGATATTGTTGCCATGATTAGCGAGTAGTTATCTTTAGTGTATGCTATGATGTAGTCAGTTATAATGCCGAAATAATATTATGGCTTGTGTATGTTGTTGAGATGCTTTTAGATTATGCTTTAAACTCAATCGCTTTTCCAACTAATAGAACGTAGTCACTGGCTCTGTTATTGGGAAGTCGCGAACCCCGATTCAGAGTACACTATCTGCGTCACCCCTTGATAAGAGAAGTCTATCGGATACAACGTAAGTTTGACTGAGGCACATCGGTTGTAGTAAGTCCACCGAGCCTTGAACTCCGACTGAGGACTCTTTTATAGTGAAACATCTAACTAGACCCCTAGTACATTGTCAGTCCTAGACCATGCTAGTGTAGTCACCAAGCATAAAAACCTCGTACATGCACACTGAAGCACAATGGTTGTTGTAAGCTGTACCTCTGCTAAGTAAGGTCATGAAACCCTGTTAGTGCTGATTAGTACACTTCACCATAACTCGGTCTCAAGCATTGCACCCCGCTTGAGGGATTCTTGGTTAATTAAGGAACTGTTTGTTTAAACACATAAAGGATTGGCAGTTAGGATAACCGAACGTGTCTATGGAAGTTAAAACCCGACTTGTCCATGGTGTTCTTTATGGTTGAAATCTTTTAAGGGCCTAACTATCTTTTAAACCCAATCACTAATGAAAGCACCGAAGCGCATCACGTCTCTCGGATATGGAAAACCCCTTATTCTATTATGCTTAAGAAAGTTTAGACCTTTGTGGAATGTTAATACGTCACCCAACCGAGTCGCTCAATTGGATGAGCCGTCTGAACGTGGAATGTTCATTAGCCAGCATCCCATAATCTTGACAAAGTAACTGATGTAATCATAGCATGCACTTTTTTTAACCTTATCTGAATTACAAATTTTATAGGATTTACTTTACTTCAACTTATAAACTAGAAAACCCAAAATTAGGTAACAAACCACCACTCCTTCACATTAGGATTATCTTAAGCTTACTTATAGATCCGATTCTACTGATATCTCAAAAATACGACCCTAGGTCATACTTCCCTTACTCATAATAAGGAGTAGTAAGATTTAGGCCCCGCTAAATATAAATTTAAAACTATTGATCGCTACCTTGATCAGCCAATTCTGATGTTGTGCGACCTGACGACACCGCATAAATAAAACTGTCCTTTCGGCCGTATCATTAGTGGCCGTATTAGTGTTCCTCTTGATCATGGGATACGAGGCAATATATTTAGAAAGGGAGTTTATTTACAAAAACTTCATGATGACTAAACCTCCTTCGTATGCAGGGGATCCCGATCCATTGATAAGCACCGGTTAGATCTCGGATGTCGAAGGGTGTTTTCATACAAATGAATGCCCTCCTGAAAAGAAAATGAGACTCGCTACTAGTTTGTTGCTGGGTAATGTGAAGAATTGGTTGGATGGTAAGATAGATATCATTGGTGAAGAACCGTTTATGGGGTTATCGTGGGACGATTTTAAAAAAGAATTCTTCGAGGAGTTCTGGACGCAAGCCAATTTGACGAGGTTGCGCAATGAGTTGTGAAGTTTGCGATAAGGTACTATGGACCTAAATACCCTTAGGGCTACCTTTTTGGTGAAGTCCCGATTTTGTCCCGAATATACGAAGAACGATAGGTTGTTGATGGAGCATTTTCTTAATACCTTGAATGATGATTTGCGTGGGAAGATTAGCCTTGGGCAAGTGGACTCTTTTGCTAATCTATTTGCCGTGGCTAAGGGTTTTGAATCATATGCCCTAACGATGGTTGATGATATTTCGGGTAAGAGAATGGTTAAACCGTATGGAGCTCCGAGCAAGAAAGCTAAGAGTGCAATTAAGAGCACGGGCAGCGTGGGGAAAGGAGTGTTAGACACTAGTTCGTCTAGGTGTTTCAATTATGGAGAAAGAGATCACAAGTTTTGGGAGTGCCCGGTATCGAGAGGTAATGGCATTGTGTGTTTCAATTGCCGAAAAGAATGGCATCGCAAGACGGAGTGTCCTGATCTAGCGGTGGCGGGCATTGCGAGAAGACTTTTAGGTACTTTTAGTGTGGTATTCGTATGGTGTTCATTTTTTAATAGCATGCGGTGGGTGTGTATTCGTATGGTGTTCATTTTGTAACTCAATGACTCGAATGCAACGTCTTTCAAAATATGCCATGAATGACTCCAAGTAATATCCTTAAAATGAGCTAATGCACAGCGGAAGATTTCTTTAATACCTGAGAATAAACATGCTTTAAAGTATCAACCAAAAGGTTGGTGAGTTCATAGGTTTATCATAACAATCATTTCAATATATTAATAGACCACAAGATTTCCGTTTATAAATATATGTACACTCGTAAGTGTATAAAAGTATTCTATAAGTTGTAGGCACCCGGTAACAAGCCTTAACGTTCATGTTTTACCCTCTAAAGTACACCAGATCAGGTGTGTTTAAAATAACCTCGAAGTACTAAAGCATCCCATAGTCAGGATGGGGTTTGTCAGGCCCAATAGATCTATCTTTAGGATTCGCGCCTACCGTACATAGACAAGTAGTTTAATGTTACCAAGCTAAGGGTATATTTCTGGTTTAAACCCACGTAGAATTAGTTTTAGTACTTGTGCCTATTTCATAAAACATTTATAAAACAGCGCATGTATTCTCAGCCCAAAAATATATTGCAAAAGCAAATAAAAAAGGAGCAAATGAAACTCACCAAACTGTATTTCGTAGTAAAAATACATATAACGTCATTTAACAAGTGCAAAGTTGGCCTCGGATTCACGAACCTATATTAATTATATATATTTATATGTTGGTCAATATTTGTCTAACAATTTTTGGTCAAGTCATAGTGTACCACAATCCTAATGCTCGAGACTAATATGCAAAAGTCAACAAAAGTCAACTTGACCCAAAATGACTTCTAAAATTTATACGTGTTTATTATATAACTTAACTATAGTCGTTTTATATATTTAAATATATTTATTAGATTTTATAATAATAAAAGTCATTTATTAATAAAAATTTATATTAACGTTTATATATGATAAAATATACTTTTATATATTTTAAGTAGTAAAATTTATAAAGTTCACTTAATATCGTAAAACTATAGTGGTAAGTATTATTAATGTAATTATATTACGCGTGGTGAAAAATATCTTTGTATCCCCTATTTATTTGATAAAATAATATTGATCATAATAATAATAAGTAAAAGTTGTATTATTTTGTAATAATAATTATTATTATTCTATAAAAAAAATAACAATATTTATATTTACTAAAAATGGTATTATGATAAAATGATAATACTAACATAATAGTAATAATGATATTTTATAATAACAATGATATTTCTATTAAAATAATAACGACGATAGTAATAATAATCATTTTAACAATAATACTAAAATTCAGTTGACTATAACTTCTAATCCGTTCATCGAAACCATTCGATATCTAAATGAAAAGTTCTTAATTTTTCGCTAGCTTTCCAATGACATGCATATCATACACCCTATCTCAGTAGCATATGTATCTAATTCAGGATTCAACAAACCTATCTAAGGAAAATATCGAATGTACAAGCATGCATAATCCTATATACTCGAGCACTAGTCAGGGATACACTATTGATATATAAAAGTGAAGTTATGAGTGCTCACGTATCAATATTGAGATTCAATATTGCAGGAAAGTACATAGATGCAACGGAGATGATAAACACTAGATTGACCTCACGAGCATACCCATAAACCATACCCATCACCTCCATAGCTATAACCCATAATTTCCTTAGCTTCGACTCATTTAAAAAAAACTATTTTGAAATCACTCGGACATCACTCCGTCGTAATATTTTATGTATACTAATAATATCTTGAAATAATACAGAGCATATATATATATATATATATATATATATATATATATATATATATATATATATATATATATATATATATATATATATATATATATATCGATTGAGAGAGTTTTAGAGAAATATATTTTCAAGTTTCTATGAAATAATGAAACCTATTGAATTCTATTTATAATAGATTTTTGAATTATTAAAGTGAATTATTAAAGTATGAATTATAAAAGTGAATTATTAAAGTATGAATTATTAAAGTGAATTATTAAAGTATGAATTATTAAAGTGAATTATTAAAGTATGAATTATTAAAGTATGAATTATTAAAGTGAATTATTAAAGTATGAATTATTAAAGTGAATTATTAAAGTTAAAGTAAAGTAAAAGTAAAGTAAAGGTAAAGTTAAAGTATAGTAAAAGTATAAAAACTATGTATGTATAATACGCATATAAATATATATAATATTAATTTAAATCATTATATATATTTAATGAAATAAAATATAAATATCGTTATATTTATTATACTGGTTAATTAATGAGTTGTCAAAAGTGATTCTAGATATTTATAAAAGTTATATACGTTTTAATAATAAAGTTCTTTTTAAACTGAAAACGTTTTTGTACGTTTGAAAATAGATTAATAGAATATTATGGAAACCAATTCTCCACTAGCTTTTGTCTAACTTTCGTAAATGACACTTTTTATTTTTATTTATAAATAGCTTTACAAATTATTCCGAATATCGTTAAGAGGAATAGATTTTCTCAAATCATAGTGGACCTCTCAACAGAGACTTGTAATCATAATTCAATGTTTCTGATAATTCAATCATTTAATATATTTTATTTAATTTCATCGATAATCATATTGAAACAAATACGTTCATATAAAGCATTATATGTTTAAATACTTTGTTGACATTTTCAATTTATAACATATATACATATACATACATATTCATATATGTTCATTTAATAGTTCGTGAATCATTGGAATTTGGTCGAGGTTTAAATGAATGTATAAACATAGTTTACCTTGAGATTTAACTTAACAAGCATTGCTTATCGTGTCAGAATAATATAAAGATAAAGTTTAAATTTAGTCAAAAATTTCTGGGTCGTCACAGTACCTACCCGTTAAAGAAATTTCGTCCCCGAAATTTGATAGAGGTGGATATGGCTAACAATGAGAATGTTATTATGACGTAACGATTATGAAGTTTTATCATGTCTAAGAAGTATGGATAAAATAATTCGATTACTATAAGCGTATGAGGGAAGTTATCGTAAATGAAGGAAATAAGATTATAGTGATTCGTCATATCTTTTGACATCATCACAATTGATCTCCGAATTTAAAGAAAATCTTTGTAATCTATGTTGGATTTGATGCTTCGGTGATTAAGGAGATTATGATTCTCTTCGAATTAATACGATATTCCATCTTGATTTCTCTGTAGGGTATTTCACTATAAATCCACCTCCTTCGTTTCCTTACAACTCACACCTTCTATTCTTTCTCCCTCAACTCATATTTTAAAGTATTTGTCAATATGCTTCATCCAGTACTGATTCTCAATATACTCCTCACTTTCATATCTGTCGTTCTTCTTTTTCATTTGCCTCCGGAAGAATCTATTTACTTCTACTATACTCTCGGTTTTATAGTGTTTTTAGTTCTTCCGTGTCTTTATATTGCTATATGCATCAATATATACGGTTTATAATTTTTGGGTGGTTGTTGGGTTTTATATCTTCCCTTATATTTCAAAGCCCCTGCTTTTGTCTTCTATAATCATTGACATCCACAGTTAATGCTCCCTTCTATTTGCTGCGATTTATACTCCAATTTCTATTTTGGAGTTTTGTCCTTTCGTTTCTTCTTCTTGCGTTTAAGCAACATTTGTAATGGTCCAGTATTCGCAGATATGAATTTCAGAATGAACATAGTTAATGTTCTAAGAAGGAAATGGTAATGGCACAATCTTGATTTGTTAATTTACCAGAATTCCCTAAAAAGACCGAATCATCAAGAAAATATATTCTTGATATTTTTAGAGATTAAATAGAATACAAGAGTCGTGTAACATGGAACATGATGACGGCATGGTCTATGAATCGTCATGTCCCATTAGAAACTCAGCATGACTTACTGCATTATAATCACGTTGATCAAGTGTCATTATATTATACTAACTCATGCTTCAGTTCCCAACACTACTTCAAAACATTCATAATTTAAACTCGAAAGTTTATAGAATATAGAAACTAATAGTTTCTTATATGATGTAACACTGATAGCGCAAAGAGATAAATGACTTCAGATAAGATTAGTTGTGAAAATATCTTCAGAAATATCGCGGATATTTATAATGAAAGATATGATAATATCTTAGAATTTTTAATATTGATGGATGATGATGAAGATTTTTCTGTAAAGGTTTAGAATAAAGAGTAAGGTATTCGTTAATGACTTTAGCAGGCACAGAATCATTTGGATTCTTTGAAGGCAGATTTAGTCTTTGTGATTTGTCCACAGCCTCCTTCATAGTCTGTTCAATCCGTTTTCCAGTTCCAAACCTTCTCTTTTTCTCAGCTTTACCACCTTACTATTCTTTGTCATCAAACTTTTTAGTGTAAAGATCATTTACAGTTTTTGATGCTTCGTCAGCATTTCAAGAACTAGTTTGCAGTTCAAAATATTTTTCAGAACTTTACATTCAAAGTATGTAAGTCCAGGAGATAGACGTTTTACGTACACAAATAACTGTTGGCGTAGACATGCTGCGAGATTTCAAAATACTGGTTACTGTTTTTCGATGATTCGTATGACAATTCTCGTTACAAGATGCGAATGAGTAAATGATGTGATTTCAATAAATATAATGATTTTTTGAAAAGTCAAAGATAATTGAAGTTGTTGGTAAGTTTATTGCTAAGGTGGCGAGATATGAAAGGTCCCCAGTAACGATGACGAAAGGGCAACGTATCTATCGAGGTTATAATAAGACTAGTCCGACTGAAAAGTCAAAGTTGACTTGCTGGAGCTGTGACAAAACTGTCTACTTTGAAAAGGAATTGAAAAGTCATTTTAGCTAATAAATGCCAAAGGGTCTGACACGGATACGCGTTGAAATATGACTTTAGCTTCGAGAGCTTTTTAGGTACATAAATGTGGGTAATATGTGGTTGGATTATCATCTCGATTGTTCATTGTTTGAAGTGTCTTCGAAAACTTCGGAGAGTTTGAACACAGTTTGTAATCGTTAATATACATATGATGTTACACAGTTTTGAAGTCAAAGTATAGCTTTGAAAGATGTAGGAATCTAAGAGTGATGTCTTCTGTTAAATCATGACTTGGATTTTAATTTGTCAAAATCAGAATGCGTAATCAAATTTGGGTGAGAATGGTTGTTTTGATTACTATACAAGAATGTATATTGTTGTGAGATTTTGGGAGTATAGTTGATGATTTGCTTAATCAGATTCGAAAAATGTAACATATTAATTGTGAATTTATATATCTTTCGGGTATTACCTACCCGTTAAAAAAAAATTTCACAATTAATATTTTGTACAACAGAATTTTATTACAGTCTTTATGAAAATATATATTTGCATATTTTATTCAGATGTAACATAGATTTAATGAGTTAATATTAAATTAAACTCATTTGATTTACGGTTGAAACTAGAACTGAATAATCCCTAAAGACTTTAGAAATTACATAACTTTTACGGAGTATTTATTTAATAAAATTGAAATTATGAATTAATACTTCGTTATTTGTTGGTGTTTGTAACCCTTGCACCATATTCTCTAAAGCCAATACTCGAACATGAAGCGCGTTGACTTCTTCTATTACACCGG
The DNA here is from genome assembly GCF_046630445.1 of Rutidosis leptorrhynchoides. Classification (NCBI taxonomy): domain Eukaryota; kingdom Viridiplantae; phylum Streptophyta; class Magnoliopsida; order Asterales; family Asteraceae; genus Rutidosis; species Rutidosis leptorrhynchoides. Next base: position 428,027,321 of record NC_092334.1, on the reverse strand, counting down.
GGTGATTGTCGGTTCGAACGAGCGGATAAATAAAATCTAGAATTTGATGTAGTATATAATCGTGACGAGATACTCTGGAAATGAGAGAGAAAATGGTGTTTCGGACCGATTCGCTGGTAAGTGCTTCAGGTTCATCGCCAAGAGGGCAATGTGGTGGATGGAAGGGATCACCTTCTTCTTGTCTCCAATTATTGAAGAGGCTACGAACCTATCCCCAATTCATCCAGAATAGATGATGGCTAATTGGTTGATCCATTCTAGTCACACTGCTTTCGGAGCTTGAGTGGGATTCCATATCGGAATTCGAGGGACTTGAACTAATGACGAATTCCATTTCGTTCGAGTGAATAAAGGATTTTTCGATATGAAATGATTTTTCGGCTATCGGGTGGTATTCTAATTACATAGAATATCTATATATATAGCGCAAAAGATTTCGTAGATTACGGAGGAATTTACGGGATATGTCAGGCAAACTTTACAGTAATAGATACGCTAAGATATGGATTAGCAGATACGCTAAGATATGAATTTTGTCTATACACTATTCATGAAATCAATGCAGTAAGACGTGTCTAGACTAAGAATGATAAGCAGGCAATTTTCGAAAAAAATTATAAGCAAAACTTTTGACATGCAGACACGGTCGAAGTCTAAGCTCACTAATGCATCCTAACAACTATCAGTTAGACACACTAATGCAGACCTGGTTCGCTAAGACCACCGCTATGATACCAACCGAAAGGACCCGTTCATATACATTATAAATGATTCACAATAGTTGATTACATCGCGAGGTATTTGACCTCTATATGATACATTTTACAAACATTGCATTCGTTTTTAAAAGAAAAACTTTCTTTACAACGAAAGTTGACGGCATGCACACCATTTGATAATACATCCAACTATAATTGACATAATAATAATCTTGATAAACTCAATGACTCGAATGCAACGTCTTTCAAAATATGTCATGAATGACTCCAAGTAATATCCTTAAAATGAGCTAATGCACAGCGAAAGATTTCTTTAATACCTGAGAATAAACATGCTTTAAAGTATCAACCAAAAGGTTGGTGAGTTCATAGGTTTATCATAACAATCATTTCAATATATTAATAGACCACAAGATTTCCGTTTATAAATATATGTACACTCGCAAGTGTATAAAAGTATTCTATAAGTTGTAGGCACCCAGTAACAAGCCTTAACGTTCATGTTTTACCCTATAAAGTACACCAGATCAGGTGTGTTTAAAATAACCTCGAAGTACTAAAGCATCCCATAGTTAGGATGGGGTTTGTCAGGCCCAATAGATCTATCTTTAGGATTCGCGCCTACCGTACATAGACAAGTAGTTTAATGTTACCAAGCTAAGGGTATATTTCTGGTTTAAATCCACGTAGAATTAGTTTTAGTACTTGTGCCTATTTCGTAAAACATTTATAACACAGCGCATGTATTCTCAGCCCAAAAATATATTGCAAAAGCAAATAAAAAGGGAGCAAATGAAACTCACCATACTGTATTTCGTAGTAAAAATACATATAACGTCATTTAACAAGTGCAAGGTTGGCCTCAGATTCACGAACCTATATTAATTATATATATTTATATGTTGGTCAATATTTGTCTAACAATTTTTGGTCAAGTCATAGTGTACCACAATCCTAATGCTCGAGACTAATATGCAAAAGTCAACAAAAGTCAACTTGACCCAAAATGACTTCTAAAATTTATACGTGTTTATTATATAACTTAACTATAGTCGTTTTATATATTTAAATATATTTATTAGATTTTATAATAATAAAAGTCATTTATTAATAAAAATTTATATTAACGTTTATATATGATAAAATATACTTTTATATATCTTAAGTAGTAAAATTTATAAAGTTCACTTAATATCGTAAAACTATAGTGGTAAGTATTATTAATGTAATTATATTACGCGTGGTGAAAAATATCTTTGTTTCCCCTATTTATTTGATAAAATAATATTGATCATAATAATAATAAGTAAAAGTTGTATTATTTTTTAATAATAATTATTATTATTCTATAAAAAAAATAACAATATTTATATTTACTAAAAATGGTATTATGATAAAATGATAATACTAACATAATAGTAATAATGATATTTTATAATAACAATGATATTTCTATTAAAATAATAACGACGATAGTAATAATAATCATTTTAACAATAATACTAAAATTCAGTTGACTATAACTTCTAATCCGTTCATCGAAACCATTCGATATCTAAATGAAAAGTTCTTAATTTTTCGCTAGCTTTCCAATGACATGCATATCATATACCCTATCTCAGTAGCATATGTATCTAATTCAGGATTCAACAAACCTATCTAAGGACAATATCGAATGTACAAGCATGCATAATCCTATATACTTGAGCACTAGTCAGGGATACACTATTGATATATAAAAGTTAAGTTATGAGTGCTCACGTATCAATATTGAGATTCAATATTGCAGAAAAGTACGTAGACGCAACGGAGATGATAAACACTAGATTGACCTCACGAGCATACCCATAAACCGTACCCATCACCTCCATAGCTATAACCCATAATTTCCTTAGCTTCGACTCATTTAAAAAAAACTATTTTGAAATCACTCGGACATCACTCCGTCGTAATATTTTATGTATACTAATAATATCTTGAAATAATACAGAGCATATATATATATATATATATATATATATATATATATATATATATATATATATATATATATATATATATATATATATATATATATATATATATATATATCGATTGAGAGAGTTTTAGAGAAATATATTTTCAAGTTTCTATGAAATAATGAAACCTATTGAATTCTATTTATAATAGATTTTTGAATTATTAAAGTAAATTATTAAAGTATGAATTATTAAAGTGAATTATTAAAGTATGAATTATTAAAGTGAATTATTAAAGTATAAATTATTAAAGTGAATTATTAAAGTATGAATTATTAAAGTATGAATTATTAAAGTGAATTATTAAAGTATGAATTATTAAAGTGAATTATTAAAGTTAAAGTAAAGTAAAAGTAAAGTAAAGGTAAAGTTAAAGTATAGTAAAAGTATAAAAACTATGTATGTATAATACGCATATAAATATATATAATATTAATTTAAATCGTTATATATATTTAATGAAATAAAATATAAATATCGTTATATTTATTATACTGGTTAAGTAATGAGTTGTCAAAAGTGATTCTAGATATTTATAAAAGTTATATACGTTTTAATAATAAAGTTCTTTTTAAACTGAAAACGTTTTTGTACGTTTGAAAATAGATTAATAGAATATTATGGAAACCAATTCTCCACTAGCTTTTGTCTAACTTTCGTAAATGACACTTTTTATTTTTATTTATAAATAGCTTTACAAATTATTCCGAATATCGTTAAGAGGAATAGATTTTCTCAAATCATAGTGGACCTCTCAACAGAGACTTGTAATCATAATTCAATGTTTCTGATAATTCAATCATTTAATATATTTTATTTAATTTCATCGATAATCATATTGAAACAAATACGTTCATATAAAGCATTATATGTTTAAATACTTTGTTGACATTTTCAATTTATAACATATATACATATACATACATATTCATATATGTTCATTTAATGGTTCGTGAATCATTGAAATTTGGTCGAGGTTTAAATGAATGTATAAACATAGTTTAAAATCCTTGAGATTTAACTTAACAAACATTGCTTATCGTGTCAGAATAATATAAAGATAAAGTTTAAATTTAGTCGAAAATTTCCGGGTCGTCACATTATTCATATATTGTTTGGCTAAGAACGATTGTTATTAAGGTTAATCAATTAGTTAAAGTTGGGGAGATTATTAACTAGTCAACGAGAGTTGAATAAGTAGTGATCTTTACTAGGTTATTGAACGTGAATAACTTAGGCTTTTGGTTAATTATATAAGGGGGACCGGTATAATTAATTGATTAGTAATTAAACTGTGAGAAACCTGGATAATTGTGGAATTGTTAGGGAGACTTAAACAATTCAAGCTAGATTAATATATTGATTAATACCTCAGTAACTAGATTAGAGAATTAGGATCGACGAGAGTTGAGCTAAGAATTTAGTCAATAATATGTGTGAATCGAGAGATAATCATAGTGTTACCACCATTATAATTGTTTAAAGTGAACTTAACAGCAATCCTGGTCCGAGGGAATTGATTCTAAGTGGATTCCTTTGTCTTTATTGATTCAATTTAATTTTATTACGCAATTGTTTTCTAAACAAAACATCCCCATTTTTACTAGAATAATTACAAGTTAAAGTTTCTGATAAAACTGCTCTCTGTGGACGAACTGGTCAACATTACTTATAAATTACTGCATGATCAGAATTAGTTGCATGTATTGTGTGAGAATGATTGGGTAGTATTTGCTAGTATTTTTAGAGTATAAAATTACACATCACTTCCTGATTGTCATGGGGTTTAGATTGTGAGGAAGCAATCCAATTTAAGTGGGGGAGAGTTGTAAGACCCTGAGTTCAGTTTCAGTGTATCTGCGCGTCGCGAATATATATGCGCGCCGCACATAACGAGCTAGCAGATTGGTTCGTTATTTTGGTGTTTTAAAAGGGGTATATGGGTCTTTTTACTAGGGTGCCGGGTTTGAGGCCACAAAACTGACCCAACCTTATCCCTTACCTCATCTTATCCTCATTTCTTCATCTTTACATCTTATCACTTAGAGAGAGAGAGAGAGAAAGGGTTCTTGAGAGAGAAAGCTTGAAAGCTTGAAGAAGAAGAAGCTTGATTCTCAACAAAGTCCAAGCATTAAAGTTGTTCATCTCGTCCCTAGATACATTTTGGTACTGGTGGTAAGTCCTAACCCCGAATTTCATATATTTTGATGTTAGGGTTTGAACTTGCATGTTCTTGCGACAACCCATCTAGCTCACAAATGGATGTTTGAAGCTAGTTGTGGGAGTTGTTAACCCTTGTTGGTGGGTTTTGGGTTGGAAGACTACTTGGCCATGTTAGGGCTTGTAATTTGGGTATAATCACTACGGTTAGTCCAAGCATTAAAGTTGTTCATCTCATCCCTAGTTACATTCTAGAACCGTCTAGAGTTTACCCTACACGCAGCAAAGCTAAAGAAGAATATTAAATCGCCGAAGGTTTCGCTGAATAACCTTTTTATATTTCGAATTTTGAATATATTAAGAAGGAAGAAGTTATAATGGCTAAAGGAGGGAAAGGTCAATCCATGGAAGCAATGATGAAAGCCACGAGGGCTGGTGATGGGCATGCCATTAGACAACCGGCAGTCAACACGGATTTTGAGGTTAGGGGGCAGATTCTTAACATGATAACTCATCAGTGTCAGTTCAGGGGTACACCGAAAGAGGATGCATTCGAGCATCTTTGAAATTTCAAAAGTATCTGTAATTTGTTCAAGATTGCTCAGGTTGAATATACTGTTATCTATTTAAGGGTCTTCCCTTTGTCCTTGAAAGATGATGCCAATGATTGGTTAGAATCATTACCCGAATGTGAGATTGACAGTTGGACTACGATGGAAGACAGATTTTTGCAGCGATTCTTTCCGGCTTCTAAGGCTGCTAAATTACAGAGTGACATTAATCAATTTGTTCAGAAGACAAATGAGACACTCTATGACGCTTGAACCCGTTTCGGTAAAATGCTTCGAAATTGTCCTCAACACGGGTTGAACAACTTTAACAAGGTCCAGATATTTTATAAGGGTGTTAATGTGCCAACTAGGAAAGAAATCGATATTGCTTACAACATCATCTCTGAAATAGCTACGCACTCTTATGATTGGCATCAAGAGATGGACGTTTCTCGCTCTTCTCATGTCGCTAGTACCGAAACTAGTGAGGAACTCGCGTCAGTTAAGGCTCGACTTGCAACTTTTAAGCAACAGATGGAATCTATTACTAAAGAAATGCACGCGATTTAAGTTGGTTGTGAGTTACGTCAGGGTCCCCATCTTACGAAAGATTGTGATCAAGAATCGATGGAGGAGCAGGCTAATTACTTGGGTTATGTGAAAAAGGGTGATTTTGCGCTTAGTGAATTTTCGGGTGGAAAGCAATTCTTCAACCAAGCGGGTAATGCGAATAATAATAATTATCAAGGAGGATTCCAAGATAACTGAAATAACCCGTCCATATTACTATAAACGTAGTACATTCTCATTGGTCCCATAGCGAGGTATTTGACCTCTATATGATACGTTTTAGAAAATATTGCATTCGTTTCATAAAAAGCACATCATTATTATACATAATGCATGTTTTAAACAATTGGGCGATTATTTAAGAAATAATCCCCAAAATACATCGGTTTCTAAATACTACACACGTGACGTAATAGTCGAATATAATACATGACAAAGGTTTTATTGAATGCAACACTTTATTTAAATAAAAGTATGAGACTCCATGCACAGCTTGCTCAGATAATGCAACAGCAGAAGACTTTCTTAAGGACCTGAGAATAAACATGCGTAAACAGTCAACACAAAGGTTGGTGAGATATATAGGTTTATCATCGATATAAATATAGACCACAAGATTTCATAGTTATAAATATGTGTACACTCGCAAGTGTATAAAAGTATTCTAAAAGTTGTTGAGCGCTTCGTTAACCATACTTAACCATTAATGTGGCATATTCCCTTTATTATGAAATCTCCCCACACTGTACCAAGTGTAGTAAAAATGAAGTACTATGCAACCGTTTACGATACTAGAGCGACTATCCCGGTTGGGGTTGTCAAACCCGATAGATCTATCAATAGGATTCGCGCTTACATGTTCTTACAACATGTAAATATTAGTTACCAAGCTATTAGGAAAGATATGCAATGTGATACAACTCAATGTAGAATATATTTTAAGTACTTGTGTCCATGGCGTAAAACATAAAATGCATGTATTCTCATCCCAAAATATTTTTAGAGTTTAAAAATGGGACTATACTCACAGTAGTAAAAGTATATTAATAATAAGTTTTCAACTTATTAAAAATATGACTGTCGTCCTTGGATTCACGAACCTATAACAATAATAATGATTCACATAATAATACGACATATGAATAACATAAATCAAGTTTATAGAATACTTATATAATAATTTTTAACATTTTATGTTAGTAGTCCTTTGTTAGTAGTCCAAAATAGTCTGAAAAGTCCAACAGTCCAATAATCGGTATATATATATAATCATAGAATTACTCCACGACATATTGTATATGTATTGTCTTTACGTCAACCCAGAGATGTATTGTATACGTATTGTCTTAGAATTAACTAAGACATATTGTGTACGTATTGTCTTAGGATTTATCAAAACGTATTGTATACTTATTGTGTTAGGACGTACCAAGAATATTATTATACATATATACAATCACAGAATTAACCAAGATTATAATATTTTGTTATACTACTGATAACATGTCCAAATATATATATAGGATATAGGAAAAGTTAACAAGGATATGGTTAATATAGTTTTTATAATATAAATTTCGTCCATACAACGTTAATTTTAGCAGATTTTGTTTTGCTCGCCAAATATTCATTACAACTCCGTTTAAAGTGAATCAAATTGCTATGGATTCCTTAAGAAGTAAATTTTACAAAACCAATTCAAAAAGTTCATTCCAAGTAGTAATTTTTAGAGCTTTACCCTCTTTTTGTGTCGGTGGACAGATTTGGAAAAATCTCGGCATCCACCCAATATATGATTTTTGACAAAATACTTTCACTATGTACAAAATCATGAAAAAAATACTGGAAGTCTTATTTATAAATATTAACATATTTCCAAAGTCTTAGCCTCGAACTCAAAGTATAAGATAATTTTTTAATTCCCAACCCAAAACAGCCCGCTTTTTACCGAATGGAGATTAAAGGATATATGTTAAGTTTCAAGGTGTTCTTCATATGTACAAGTTATAAGTTCTTATATTAACTTAATATAACATCATAATACATATAAATAAGTGTTATTCGAGTTATGTTAGAAAGATTAGATTAGTTTTTCAAACAAGCTTGGTGTTCACCAAAACAAGTTCTAGTTTTTACAAGTTTTATAAGTATAATAAGATAGCAGCTATACAAGGAATTGAACAAGGATTTTGAGAAGTATTTTACCTTGATTATGAAGAGGAAAGTTTCTTAGATTAAAGTATGATATAAGAGCATTCAAATGTGTGTTTTTAGTTTAAGAAAATGTGGAGTAAAAATGAGTTAAAATGGTCCTTATTTATAAGCTTATAATTTTGGCTTTTAGTGAAAATATCTAAGATAAGTTAAATTGTATTAAGTCATGCATGACATATTAAATTGATTAGGTCATGGATGATATATTACACAAATAATTGCAGATTTCTATTGGTATATACCAATAGTAAATACTTCTAGAAGCTGTGTATTATATGGGTAAAAATACTGTATGAATGCGAGTAGAATTCTTGATTGAACAAAAATACGAGTATAGCTATCCTTTATATGTATTGATATATTATAAAGTGTATTCAATACTTGTAAGGATGTATTTACACTCGTAATACATTATATGTAAATACATTTTAACATAAGTTAATTACGTCGTTTAAATAGTAACATATATATTGTTTGAAAACTCTTTAAATTAGTAGTATGAAAATATATATATAATACTTTGTTAATATACTTAATGAGATATTTAATTATCATATTTTAAAGTTAAATATATATAAATCCATATATTTACACAATAATTAAACAATTAAACAATTAAATTAAGTTATGACATTCGTGAATCGTCGGAATAAAAGGGTGACCAAAAGCTTGTGTAAAACTCTTTCTGGAGGTTCAAGATTTATTAAAATTCATTGCTTATTAAGTCGGAATTGTATAAAGATTAAGTTTAAATTTGGTCGGAAATTTCCGGGTCGTCACAGTACCTACCCGTTAAAGAAATTTTGTCCCGAAATTTGATCGAGGTCGTCATGGCTAACAATAAGAATGTTATTATGACGAATATAAATTGATTCATAGGGTTTTATCATGATTGAGAAATATGGATAAAATAATTCGATTACTCGAAACGTATGAGTGAAGCTATCGTAAAAGAGTGAAATGAGAAAATAGGGATTCCTCTTATCTTTTGACGTCATCACGGATGATCTCTGGATTAAAGAAAATCTTTGTAATCTATATAAGATTTGATTCTTCGGCGATTAAGGAAATTATGATCCTCTTCGATTTAATGCAATAATCTGTCTCGATTTTTCTGTCAGATATTTTACTATAAATCAACCTCCTACGTTTCCTTATTTCCACATCTCCCATCTTTTATACTTTCTTCCTTTCTTCGTACTTCCAAAAAATTCGTCAATATGCTTCATCCAGTTTTAATTCTTGATATATTCTTGACTATCACATCTGTCATTCTTCTTTTTCATCTTCCACCGGAGGAATCCGTTAATTTCTACTATGCTCTTGGGTTTTTAGTTTTATTAGTTTTCCCGTGTCTTTATATTGCTATACGCATCGATATACACGGTTTGTAATTTCTGCGTTGTCTTCGTGCTTATATTTTTCCTTATATTTTGGAGTTTCATGCTTCCGTCTTCTTTTCCTGACTTCAAGTCAAGCGAATAATGGTCTAGAATTCATAGATATGAAATTCGGAATGAACTTAGCTAATGCTCTAAGAGAGAAATTGTAATAGCACAATTTGACTTGTGAAATTACCAGAATCCAAAGGAAAAGATAGAACTATCAATAGAATATGTTCTTGATATGTTTAGAGATTAGATTGAATGTAAGAGTCATGTAACATGGCACATGATGACGTTATGGTCTGTGAATCATTACGTTCCATTTAGAAACTTAGCATGACTTACTATAATATAATCACGTTGATCAAGTGTCATTATATTATACTAACTCATGCTTCAGTTCCTAACACTACTTCAAAACATTCATATTTTAAACTCGAAGGTTCCAGAATTTAGAAACTAAAATAGTTTCTTTTATGATGTAACAAAGATAGCGCGAAAAGATGAATTATTTCAGATAAGAACAGTTATGAAAATATATTCAGAAATATGGAGGATATTTATAATGAAAGATACGATGATATCTTAGAATATCTAAGATCAGAGGATGATGAAGAATATTGTCCACAAGGGTTTAGAGTAAGGAGCAATGTATTCGCTAAAAACTTCAGCAGACACTGAATCATTTGGATTCTTTGAAGGCAGATTTAGTCCTTGTGATTTGTCCACAGCCTCCTTCAGGGTTTGCTCAATCCGTTTTCTAGTCCCAAACCTTCTCTTTTTCTGTGCTTTGCTAACATAATATTCTTTATCATCAACTTTTGACTGTTACGGTTGTCTATAGTTTCTGCTGCTTCATTCAGCTTTTTTCAAAACTTTATAGTACTGATTCGTAGGCTGAAGTGCTATTCCCGATTTCAGAATTATAATTCCAAGAAATAACGTTATATGTATATGTAGAAATGATGTGAGATTCAAGAATAATTATTGATGCTTCCTGGGATTTGGTATGACAATTATTATTACAAGATATAGATGGGTACATGACAAGGTTTTATAGTGATCTTTCAGAGAGATTTAAGTCAAAGAGCAATAAAGTTACTCGTAAGCTTACTACTAATGTGGTGGAATATAAAAGGTTCCCTGGTAAAGATGGCGAAAAGACAACGTATATATCAAGGTTATAGTAAGGCTACTCCGGATGAAAACTCGAAGTTATCTTTTTGGAGCTGTGACAAAATTCGCTATTTTGAAAAGGGATTGTAAAGTTATTTTGGGTAATAATAATGCTAAAGGATCTGACACGGATACGTGTTGAACCTTTGCTTAGGTTCAAGTGTCCTCCGAATGCATATCTATATGCATATATTCTTTGTATGTATCATGTGATTGGTTCATTCTCTCGATTGTTCCTTAGTTGAGGTGTTTTCAAGAATTTTGAAGGGTTTAGACGCAGGTTGTCATCGTCAATATCCGTATAATGAATTCGTCGTGAATCTTGAATGATACGAATATCTTTATGAGTTCTGTAAATGAAAGTGATGTTCTAGTATAGTTTGAATTTAAAGTATGATTTTGAAGGATGTAGGAATCTAAGAGTAATGTCATCTGTTTAATCTTGACTTGGATTCTGATCTGTCAAAATCAGAATATGTAATTGAATTTGAATGAGAATGGTTGTTCTGGTTTCTATGAAAGAATGTATATTGTTGTGAAAGTAGTGAGTATGGTTAATGATTATTGAATCAGAATTGAAGAATGTACAGTATAACATATTAATTGTGAATTTGTATAATTCTCGGGTATCACCTACCCGTTAAAGTTTCACAAGTAATATTTTGTACAAGATAATTTTTATTACAGTCTTTATGAAAATATATGTTTTTATATTTTCTGCAGATGTAATATAAATTTAATGAGTTAATATGCTATTAAACTCATTTGATTTTTTTTTTTTGCTGGAGCTAGAATGAATAACCCCTAAAACTTTAGAGATTACATAATTTTTGCGGAGTATTTCTTCAACGTAAATGAAATTATGAATCAATACTTCATTATTCATTTTTATTGATATTTCCTCGGTGATTGATGTTGGTGTTCGTATAATTCTTGTGAACTTCGCAAGACACGAATGACGTTTTCTAGAAAGTTTCGAGTACATCGAAAATGAAAGTGTGAAATATAACACGTACTCGAACAATACACTTGGTTTATTATGAAATGGAATCTATTGATTTGAAGCAGAGATTATAATTAATGATTGTTAAGTCATTAGCGAAGGATGTACATCATAGCATATTAGTAATATGAATTAACCGAGTAGTATCTACCCTTTAACATTCACACGTAATAGCTTAGTACGAAAAAATATATTGTGGTTTAAAAACTCATATATATATATATATAATATATATATATATAATATACATATAAATTTTTCAGAGGGAATGAGTTAATACTTCATAACTCGTTGATACAATATGCTCATTGTTGATTTGTTATGATGTCGGTGATTATGGAACTGGCGGAGCTTGTGATGTTGTAGGTGCTGCTGGTACTGGTGATGATGTCGGTACTGCTGCTGCTGGTGCTGGTAGTGGTTTGATGTGAGTATAGATGATGAGAATTTGTTTTGTTTTGTATTGTGAAAGAAGATATTTAAAGTTTCTTGAATAAAAAGAGAGGTCAAGAGCTTTATAAAGGGAATGAAATGATGTAGGATGCACTTGCTAATGAAGTTTTGCTTTTCATGATAGTAAAATTTTTTTTGTTTTTTTTACTAAATAATTCACCATGCAAGATACGGAGTAAAGGTTGGATAGCCTCAATAATATTAGTAATATTATACTCGTTGCGGCATATCCTGGAAAGGAGAGAGAAAATGGTGTTACGAACGGGTTCACCGGTAAGTGCCGCATGTTCTTCACCAAGAGGGCAATGTGGTGGATGGAAGGGATCACCTTCTTCTTGTCTCCAATGATTAAGTAGACTACGAACCCATCCACAATTTATCCAAAATAGATGATGGCTAATTGGTTTATCCATTCCGGTAACACTGCTTTCGGAGCTGAAGTGAAACTCCATATCAGAATTCGAGGGACTTGAACTAGTGGAGTGTTCCATTTCATACGATTAAATAAAAGATTTTTCGATATGAAATGATTTTCAGCTATCGGATAGTATTCTAATTACATAGAATATCTATATATATATAGAGCAAAAGATTTCATAGATTACGGAGGAATTTACGGAATATGCTAGGCAAAGTTTAAAGTAACAGATACGCTAAGATATGAATTAGCAGATACGCTAAGATATGAATTTCGTCTATACACTATTCATGTAATCAATGCAGTAAGATGTGTCTAGACTAAGAATGATAAGCAGGTAATTTTCTAAGGGTGATAAGCAGATGATTTCCAACTAGAAATGATAAGCAAAACTTTTGACATGCAGTTAAGGTCAAAGTCCAGACCACTAATGCATCCTAACAACTATCAGTTAGACACACTAATGCAAGACCTGGTTCACTAAGACCACCGCTCTGATGCCAACTGAAATGACCCGTCCATATTACTATAAACGCAGTACGTTCTCATTGGTCCCATAGTGAGGTATTTGACCTCTATATGATATGTTTTAGAAAATATTGGATTCGTTTCATAAAAAGCACATCATTATTATACATAATGCATGTTTTAAACAAGTGGGCGATTATTTAAAAAATAATCCCCAAAATACATCGGTTTCCAAATACTACACACGTGACGTAATAGTCGAATATAATACATGACAAAGGTTTTATTGAATGCAACACTTTATTTAAATAAAAGTATGAGACTCCATGCACAGCTTGCTCAGATAATGCAACAGCGGAAGACTTTCTTAAGGACCTGAGAATAAACATGCGTAAACAGTCAACACAAAGGTTGGTGAGATATATAGGTTTATCATCGATATAAATATAGACCACAAGATTTCATAGTTATAAATATATGTACACTCGCGAGTGTATAAAAGTATTCTATAAGTTGTTGAGCGCTTCGGTAACCATACTTAACCTTTAATGTGGCATATCCCCTTTATTATGAAATCTCCCTACACTGTACCAAGTGTAGTAAAAACGAAGTACTATGCAACCGTTTACGATACTAGAGCGACGAGCCCGGTTGGGGTTGTCAAACCCGATAGATCTATCAATAGGATTCGCGCTAACATGTTCTTACAACATGTAAATATTAGTTACCAAGCTATTAGGGAAGATATGCAATGTGGTACAACTCAACGTAGAATATATTTTAGGTACTTGTGTCCATGGCGTAAAACATAAAATGCATGTATTCTCATCCCAAAATATTTTTAGAGTTTAAAAATGAGACTATATACTCACAGTAGTAAAAGTATATTAATAATAAGTTTTCAACTTATTAAAAATATGACCGTCGTCCATGGATTCACGAACCTATAACAATAATAACGATTCAGATAATAATACGACATATGAATAACATAAATCAGGTTCATAGAATACTTATATAATAATTTTTAACATTTTATGTTAGTAGTCCATTGTTAGTAGTTCAAAATAGTCCAAAAAGTCCAACAGTCCAATAATCGGTATATATATATATATATATATATATATATATATATAATCATAGAATTACCCCCACGACGTATTGTATACGTATTATCTTTACATCAACCCAGAGATGTATTGTATACGTATTGTCTTAGAATTAATTAAGACATATTGTGTACGTATTGTCTTAGGATTTATCAAAATGTATTGTATACTTATTGTGTTAGGACGTACCAAGAGTATTATTATACATATATACAATCACAGAATTAACCAAGATTATAATATTTTGTTATACTACTAATAACATGTCCAAATATATATATAGGATATAGGAAAAGTTAACAAGGATATGGTTAATATAGTTTTTATAATATAAATTTTGTCCATACAACGTTAATTTTAGCAGATTTTGTTTTGCTCGCCAAATATTCATTACAACTCCGTTTAAAGTGAATCAAATTTCTATGGATTCATTAAGAAGTAAATTTTACAAAACCAATTCGAAAAGTTCATCCCAAGTAGTAATTTTTAGAGATGTACCCTCTTTTTGTGTCAGTGGACAGATTTGGAAAAATCCCGGCATCCACCAAATATATGATTTTTGATATAATACTTTCACTTTGTCTAAAATCATGAAAAAAATACTGGAAGTCTTATTTACATATATTAACATATTTCCCAAGTCTTAGCCTCGAACTCAAAGTCTAAGATAATTTTATAATTCCCAACCCAAAACAGCCCGCTTTTTACCGAATGGAGATTAAAGGATATATGTTAAGTTTCAAGGTGTTCTTCATATGTACAAGTTATAAGTTCTTATATTAACTTAATATAACATCATAATACATATAAATAAGTGTTATTCGAGTTATTTTAGAAAGATTAGATTAGTTTTTCAAACAAGCTTGGTGTTCACCAAAACAAGTTCTAGTTTTTACAAGTTTTATAAGTATAATAAGATAGCAACTATACAAGGAATTGAACAAGGATTTTGAGAAGTATTTTACCTTGATTATGAAGAGGAAAGTTGTTGAGACTAAAGTATGATATGAGAGCATTCAAGTGTGTGTTTTTGGTTTAAGAAAATGTGGAGTAAAAATGAGTTAAAATGGTCCTTATTTATAAGATTATAATTTTGGCTTTTAGTGAAAATATCTAAGATAAGTTATGTAACGACCCTGGATTTTCCAACGTTATTTTATTAATAATTGTTATTACTAATGCATGTGATTAAACGAATGTATGTTATTACATTTACTTGTTGCCATGATTGCCCGTACTTGACTTTAATTGCCCGAAACGTCTTTGTGACACACGAAACTTTCACGAATAATATTTTTAGAATATTATTTACATTCATGATTAAGTTTTATTTATAATTTTGATTAACTATGGTTATTAGTTAATTACTTGGGCTTTATTGGACTTAACTTGTTAATTACTTGAACTTGAGCCTTTATTAGTATTAATGGACCTATGAAGCCCACCCTACTTCTTTAGTGGACTTATTAGCCCATACTTACATGTAAGTAACCCATTTAATTGTAACTAGTTAGTTTAAGAGCAATTGGAATCTAGTTGCACATCATTCCCATAAACAACCACCTAATAACCAACTTTTATGAACCTTTACATGCATGAAACTAATGGGCAAATCTCTTCCCCCTTTTCTATCCTAAACCGTCGGCCAAGAGTACACAAGGGGAGGGTTTTTCATTTTTTTTTTTTTTGACTACTTGTTCACTAGTTTCTTTCACTTATTTCTCATTCTCAAAACACACACTTCAAACTCACTTTCAAATCTCTCTCAAACTTTTCTCTCTTTTCTCTCTAAACTTTGTAAGTTACAAGACTTCTTTTCTCTTCTTTTTCTCCCTAAAAACCGAAACATAAGGCACCCATATCATCATCATTGCTTGTTGTTTACTTATTCTTTGTTGTTGTTTAAGTTACTTGAAGTTTATTGTTACTTGCTTGTTGTTGTTCTTCACTAATTTCAAGAATCAAACTTACTAATTTCATTCTTCATTTTATCTTGTAATTTCAAGAACACACAAGAACTAAACTTACTAGTTTATGTTCTACATATGTTGTTTCAAAAGATTGTAAGTTCATGGTTGTAAATCATACTTGAAGTTCATGAAGTAAACTTTAAAGTTTACTTTCTAAAGATCAAGACTTAGGCTTGAATCTTTAAAGTATGAACAACCTTGAACTAACTACTTGTTTACTTAGTTATTTTCTTTATATTATGCACTTTAAATTCATGTTTGTTGGTTAAAATTGGTCAAGTATTTCTAGTTAACTTTGATCTCATTTATCTTGAACAAAAGTTAACTTTGAAAGTTCAAGAACACATAAGTAAGCTTTCTTTAATTATAACTTTGTACACTTATGTTAGATCTAGACTTTTGAGTCTTGGATCTTCAAGATCTAACTAAGAACTATGTTCTACAACTTAAGATCTTGATTTCATAAGTTCACTTTCAAGTTTGTAACTTATTATTAGTTTTAAAGTTCATGTATGTGTTAGATCTAAGACTTTGATGTAACTTTGGTTCATCAAAACACTTGCAACACTTAAGTGAGTTGTGCTTCATGTCTTAGACTTACACTTGGGTTATGATGGTCAAAATTTGGTGAAAATGATGCAAACACATCAACGAGTTGTACACTTGAAGCTATATGCATCAAGGATGAGAACCATGATAAGCATCGAGCACCAAGAACCACCGGAACCTACTGACCCTACTGTTTTACTGTTTCTATGACTTACCCGTATGACATGGGCTACTGTAATTATGATTTTCAGATATCTCTGTTCGATTAGATAACTTTTCATATAGGACTCGTCTTAATCCGAGTTACGTTTTAGGATTTATGGCCCTCCGATCGTCACTATGTCCTTTTAACGTTGTGCTGAAAATTCTGACCTACTCGCACTTAGACCGTCGCCACGGTCAAACGAAGACGATTTTACTTCTGGGATTTTTACCACAACTAAAGGACTCATATACGGAGCCATGGCCACTGGTATCACCTTATTTCAGTAGGTATAGAGGCCGTGGTGACTGACCGAACTCAGCCTTTGTTTTAAACTACTTTCATAAACGAAACCTACTTTACACCTTTTGTTTGATGATGAATGATGATGACCTTTAAGACTTTATTTACATACTTTTAAATCTTTTCAGATGATTTACTGATTTAGTACTATTTGACTTAGGTTGAGGACCCATTTGGACAACCTTCATTACTTGCTTAGTCATACTTTACCGCTACATTATCATTGTGAGTTATAGCATTCCCTTTTTACTTTAACTTATTTTGGGAACTGAGAATACATGCGGATTTTATGTTTTACATACTAGGCACGAGTACTTAAACTTATATATGTGTGGGTTATACAACGGCAGAAACATTCCCTTTAGCTCGGTAACGTTTAATCATTGGTTTTTGAACCATGAACGCGAATCTTAGATATGGATCCATAGGGTTTGACATCCCCAATCGGGCAAGTCACGCTAGCATTTAACGAGTGTTTAATACTTCGTAAACATACGCACTTGCCAAGTGTACTTTCAGGGGGTATAAACGTTAAGTTAGTTACCAAGTGCCCACGGTTAACATATACTTTATCATACTGTTTTGAAACGCTCTTTGTAGCACTAAAATCTCGTGGCCTACCTTACATACTGTTATACTTAAACTATAGCTCACCAACCTTTGTGTTGATGTTTTTAAGCATGTTTTTCTCAGGTACTTAAGGTTATTTGCTTCCGCTGTCGTGCTAGTCTTGCCGTAGACACCCGCTGCTCTAGTGTTATCACCGCATGAACTGTTTATCTTGCATTCAAACTTTAATACATTTGAAACTATGTTTTGTAATGACCTAAGGGTCATATACATTTATTCATGCTTGCTATTCGTAGAAGCATACTGTTGGTGTAAAAAATTTGATGTCGATTATGACATCACCTTTCTATCGTGAATGCAACTTCTTTTATTACAGCATATAGAATTTAACCTTGTAATGATCCTGTTGTTGATGATTCATACATCATGGTTTTGTACGGGGCATCACATTTGGTATCAGAGCATTGGTTGTAGGGAATTAGGATGCATTAGTGAGTCTAAGACCCGACCGAGTAGGATTCACTAATAGGACTAATCTACAACTTGCTAGTTTACTTGTTTCCGCTGAACTTACTGCAGGCTGCTGCTTACTTTTACTGCTATGTTCCGTATGCTACTACATGATTTCACTACTGTATGATATTACTTGCTTTTGATTGCATGCTACTTCTGTACGATTCGTTATTATTGCCATGCTACTTATTGTTATACATGATTTAAACTGTTGGCCTAATACGTGCTTGCTTTATGACTTACTGACATGGAAAAATTTATTTTTCCTTGTTCAGATGTCGAATACTCCACCTGCTATCATTTTAGGCAGTTCAGACTCGTCAGCCACCCCACCTGCTGCTGCTGCCGACACACCGATCTCGCTACCCACGAGTGACCCCGGTGCTTCATCTTCCGGGACTAGCAGCCAGGCGCCTACCCGAGTGGTTACTTCTAGCTGAGCCCAGGACCCTTCAGAGATTCCAGCTCCATCTGCCCCCGGACCCTCTGGATCACAGCCCCGCTCTGGTGAGATTGTGATTCCCGTGGAGTTCGGGGAAGGTCCATTCCGTAACCGGTATCGCCATTGGTGTCAACGCGCCCCTGATGGACGTCTCATTCTGATCGGACCCGCTAGGTACAGACAGATGATGGCCGCTCAAGGACGGCCAGTTCAGCCACCCGTACAGCCACCACATGATTCAGACGACCCGTCATCTACTGATGCTTCATTCGACGACACCTCCTCGGACGACTCCAGTGATGATGAGGACCCTGCTGATGTACCTATTCAGGCACCCTCCACCCCGTCGAAGAAGCGGTACCGTTTTGATGGCACCGTCATTCCAGGGGTGAATGGAGGTCGTGCTTTCACTGACGCATTTGATCGGTGTCGTAGGGTTACTGCTCGTAAGCGGCTTGTGCCGTACCCTGCCGACCCACAAGTGCGTAAGGCACCCCGTTACGTACACCCCATTATGTAATGTCTGCACCACCGGCACCACTCGCACCACCTGCACCGCCAGCACCGCCTGCCCCACTATCTCCCACTGTCGAGGAATTGACAAGGGAGGTGGATATTCTCCGAGCTCGAGTTGCTGGGCTAGAGGACCAGATGGCCCATGTTATGGACATCCTTCACCCACCTTCACCGTAGGGCTTTTGTATTTAGATTTCATTATGTAATCTAGTTGTAGTTTTATGTTTCACTTATGTATTGTACGAACTTATTCAGATGTATGCAACTTATTATTATTAATGGAACTTTGCGTTATTTAATTCTTGCACGATGTTCTATTTACATTACTGTACGATGATTCTGTGGTATTTGTACCTAGATGCGTTATTTAATAACATGTGATGTTTTGATTCCATGTTGGTTACTATATACTGTATTATTACTATTTGAATGCTGGATTTTGACTTGAATCAAAAATTTTGTTTAGAACACCATGGCTAACGGTCGATCCACACCTACTGCTGCTCAAATTGAAGAGATGATCCAAGAACGCGTAGCCGCAGCCATTGCAGAAATGCAACCCCAAGCTCCACCGCCACCGCCACCACCACCGGTTATTCAACCCGTTCGAAATGGGTGTACTTACAAGGAATTCCAGAGCTGTAAACCACATAACTTTAGTGGAACCGAGGGACCGGTTGGTCTCACTAGATGGCTCGAGAAACTTGAATCAATATTCCGAGTTAGCAACTGTTCGGAGGACAGCAAAACCAAATTTGCTTCTTGCACGCTGTCTGACGGCGCACTCACATGGTGGAACACAATGGCACAGGCACAAGGCATTGATGAGGCGTATGCTACGCCATGGGAAGAATTTAAGTGTGCCATGATTGAGAAGTATTGTCCGAGAACCGAAATAAAAAAGATGGAAATGGAGTTCATGCAATTAAAGGCCGTTGGGAACGACCTTGATGGTTACAACAGGAGATTTTTGGAACTAGCCCTGATGTGTCCAACAATGGTTACCCCGGAATTCAAGCGAATGGAGAGATACTTCTGGGGACTCCCTAAGAGCATTAAAGGAAACGTCACCTCGTCCAAACCACCAAATGTCCCAGAAGCGATGTGCATGGCGCATACTTTAATGAATCAAATAACCATCGATGAACCGGAGAAAACTAAGTCTGAAGCGGGTACTAGTGAGAAATGCAAATGGGATAACCACAACAACAACAACAACAACAGGGGACGGACCTATGATCAAAACCCGGCGAAACGACATGAGGGTTTTAGGGGAAACAACAACGGTGGAAACCCCAATCTGAACACCAACTCAAACCTGAACTACAAAGGAACCTTACCACAATGCAAGCGGTGCTATAAGCACCATACTGGGTATTGCAATGTTGTCTGTGAGAAGTGCCAACGGTCTGGACATATCGGGAAAGACTGCAAGGTCACCACTTTGAATGAGAAGCCGAACCCCACAGGGCCAAGGAAGTGTTACGAATGCGGGCAGACATGCCATTTCAAAAATGCGTTTCCAAATAAGCGAAAAGATGGCGGACCACCGCACGCTAGAGCTTTCAATGTTAATGCAAGGGACGCACGCGAAAACCCCGACTTGGTGACAGGTATATTCAAAATCAACAATCTTTTAGCTTCTGTCTTGTTTAATACTGGTGCGGATAGAAGTTATGTATATAGACATTTTTGCGATAAGATTAATTGGTCGTTAGTCCCGTTAAAAGAGAGTATGCTTATCGAGGTCGCCAATGGAAAACTTGAGAAAGTTGACCATATAAGTCGAGGAGCTATTATCAACATAGCAGGTGCAGATTTTGAAATCGATTTGATACCCATCAAACTGGGAAGTTTTGACGTGATAGTCGGTATGGATTGGTTGAGCAAGATAAGGGCCGATATTATCTGTGGAGATAAAGCTCTTCGTATACCACAAGGAGACGGTGAGCCACTGATCATCTACGGAGAGGGATGTACCTCAAAGCTGAACCTCATTAGTTACGTGAAAGCGCAAAAGATCATGAAGAAGGGACGTTTTGATGTCCTATCACATGTGAAAACGGTAGAAACCGAGGTGAAGAATGTGAACGACGTTCGAATTGTGAACGAATTTTCTGATGTCTTCCCTGAAGAATTGCCTGGATTACCGCCGCCGAGAGCAGTAGAGTTTTAGATTGACTTAGTGCCAGGAGCTGCACCTGTAGCTCGCGCACCTTATAGACTCGCACCTTCCGAGATGCAAGAATTACAGAGTCAACTACAAGAGATGTTAGATCAAGGATTTATCCAACCAAGTTTCTCGCCTTGGGGCGTACCTGTTCTTTTTGTGAAGAAGAAGGATGGATCCTTCCGTATGTGTATCGACTACCATTAACTCAACAAAATTGACAATCAAGAATCAGTATCCTCTTCCCAGAATTGACGATCTTTTTGACCAACTACAAGGATCAAGTGTTTACTCAAAGATCGATCTGCGATCCGGTTATCACCAGTTGTATAACAACCCTCATTTTTCCGTTCTGGAATGACTAAAATGCCCTTAGGGTTTCACCATGTTGTTTTGTGTATTTGAGTTAGGGTTGTTATCCGTTCATAATTAATGATCTTAATTAATACTTGAATTATTTAACCTTAAACCCTAACCCTAACACTAATTTAATAAAATAAGCTATATGTGACATTATTTCAACTTTAAAAACTAATCAGGACCAAATTAAAGATTTATAAAAGTTAGAGGCAAGTAAATAAATAAAATGTATTTAAATAAAATGTACCCTTAATAATAATAATAATAATAATAATAATAATAATAATAATAATAATAATAATAATAATAATAATAATAATATAAATAATAAAAATATATATATAAATACATGAATGATTAAGTAATGCCGTAAAAAAAATAAGAATACATGTAAAATACAAATCGGCTGTTTATGAAACTTGAACTCCAAGCTTGCATTAATCCTAATCTAATACAAATTGTGTCCTTGATCTACAAGTATTTGAGTGCAACTTAGAAACCAAACTAACCTATAAATACCCTCAAGATTTCCCATACGTACACCACAAAAATAAACCCTACAACCTTGCAATTTAGTCGACTAAAACTACCTGCAGTTTTCCCTCGGTTAGTCGACACATAAATCCCTCCAAAACCACCCTTGCAGTCGACCAAAACAACCCTCAAACACATCCTGTAACTCGCCATATTCCTGCTATTCCCTGCTGTTGTGTTGTTCAACATTTATACAGCCCATAGTCGACCCTTTTTGCTGCTGTAATTACGCCATCAAACAACCCTTTTAATCGATAACCTGTTTCTATTTTCTTGCTGCAAATCACCACCAAAACAGCCTATTTTTTTCTGCTGCTACAGCCTTCTGTTCAGCCCCGTAAACAGCCCAAGAATGGGTAAGTATTTTTCTGTTTTATGCTGTTAATTCGATACCCAAACAGCTTTGTTTCTGTTTGTTGTGCTGCTAAACCTGCTGTACTTCCTATATTTCTAACATGATCAAAACAGTCCAAGAAACCATCTGTTTTGGTTCGTCCTTGCTGCTGCTGTCTGCCTGTTTATCTGTCGATCAAACAGACCCAAACAGACCCCTTATTGGGTCGTACTGCTGCTGCTTGTTTTCTGTTTTTTTGTACGTACCAGGCTCATCACCAATCCTTGTCTCAATCTTGCATGAGGTAGTCTATAAACCCTAGTAATCTTGTCCTTGATTCAATTATTTAAAAGTATCATATTAAGTATTATGAAGTAATATGAATAATAAGAAGGTTATGACTTTTCTATGTTAAAAGGTTGTTAATGAATATGAATTATGAAGTGTGATCTTGATTAGTTTATATTGGTATGAAATAAGTATTATTATAGTAATTAAGAGGTATTAAAGGATTATTAATAAGATTAAAGTATTGATTATGTTTATGATTAAAAGGTTAAAGATAAAAGTTATGATTTTATGTGGTGTAATAATGTTAAGTAGGGTTAATAAAAGTCGGTTAGTAAAGCAATAACGGTTATGATCAAAGTAAAAGTATAATTAAAAGATGATAACGAGTATGATTATGATTGTTATGATTAAGGGTTAATGAATGAACTAGTAATTATGAAGAAAAGATATGATTTTATGTGAGAAGTTATTATACTAGTTAGTAAAGATAAAGATTATGGATTGATAAAAAGGTTACAAGTTAGTATGTTAAAAACTTATGATTTTATGTTTAGTAAAGAGTAATGATAATAAAGGATGTACATGCATGCATGCATGCATACGTACGTATGTGCATGTATACACTGTATGTATATGTGTGTGTGTATATGTAAATATATGTATACGTGTATATGTATGTGTATATGTGTATGTATATGTACTTGTGTATGTATGTAAGAATGTTCATTATGTAAGATACATAAGTTAGTAAACAAAATAATGAAAAGTAATAAGTATATATATATGTATCATCTTACACCTATCTATATGTAACATCTAATGTATATATAAATATATTGTATAGTTATGAACACATACATGAATAATAATGAATAAAGAATATATGTATGTATCACATAGATATAATTATACACGTAACATATTATGATAAGATACATAGTAATTAATTAAAGTAATTAATAATACTATTATTAGTATAACTTATACACTTAATTATATAGTAACACTTAATAACACTAAGTATATTATCATTTATATTAATACAACTTTTCTCAAAAAACAGTCACTGTTAATATAGTTTGCTATATTAATAAACAAACTTTATGTCTATTAGACATTAACTAATCAAACATAATATCTCTAGGTTGAGATCTCCGTGTTCAATACTCCGATCATATAACTTGCGTGGAAAATCTATCTGCTATTAAGGTGAACTTCATAGCCCCTCTTTTTACTATTTCTTAACTGTTTTACAAACTTTGGGGTGAGACACATGCTTGTTTTTAAACTGTTTTTATGATTAGACACAAGTACTCAAATTTTATCCATTACATGTTGTTTGTTAACAATAACGGTCACTGCTAATATAATTCATTATATTAGTAAACATACTTTGTCTGTTGACAATATCGGTCACTGTTAATATATTCGTTATATTAATAAACAAACTTTATCGTCACTGTTAATATATTCGTTATATTAATAAACAAACTTTATCGTCACTGTTAATATATTCGTTATATTAATAAACAAACTTTATCGTCACTGTTAATATATTCGTTATATTAATAAACAAACTTTATCGTCACTGTTAATATATTCGTTATATTAATAAACAAACTTTATCGGTCACTGTTAATATATTCATTATATTAATAAATAAACTTTATCGGTCACTGTTAATATATTCATTATGTTAATAAACACACTTCATTCTATTGATTGATTTTATATCAGTCAACCCTAACTAAATCTTGTGGTCTAAAACTTGTTATAACTATTAAACCTATGTTGTTCACTCACCCATTTTGGTTGACACTTTTAAGAATGTTTTGTCTCAGGTACTTAGATATATTGCTTCCGCTGTAGAACTCTGCTATTACTTAGAGTCAAGCCGAGCACTGGGACCTGAGTTAACATCCGCGTCAATGGCGATTTTGGCGGGGTGTTACAGTTGGTATCAGAGCTCTGGTTATAGGGAACTAGGTTACATTAGTGTGACTAACATGAATAGTTAGGATGCATTAGTGAGTCTAGTCTATAACCGAGTTGTTTATTTGCATTGATTATTTGCATTACATTCTAGATTATGTGCATTAAGTTCACTTATATTTGTTATGCCTAGAACTCCTATACCATTCAAATCTTTAGAAACACTTTGCTATATTTACACGTCTGACTCTTAGAATAAGAGCCATGACTTACTTGTATTCCAACAATAGAATGCCACCATACCTATCTCATTATGTAATTTAGGAGAGCCAAGGCTTTTTATAAAGAACCAGGATTGCATTCTATGTGTGCCTTATGTGGGTTCCTTAGCAATCTTTAGGTCTATAACCTTTCCTGCCTTAGTTTTAAGTGCTTTCCCATAATCTTTATACTACCAATCCATCTTATTACATGTTTTTACCTCTTCTGACATTATGTATCCTTTCCTAAGGTTGTCAAGCCAAAACCCTATCATCTTGCCTGATCCCGACTCTAAAGAATCGGTTAGTATGTGATTGTTATCATATCCATACATATCCTATGACCTAACTTCGCCATTGTGATTCAAAGTATTCTTTGACTCACGCGAAGGGATGTCACTCATGACCCAACATTCACATGTTAACTATCTAAGTTTGATCACGTGTCCAGACCTTTTGGAGTGACCTTGGAATGGAAATATGAATTAGTGAAATATAATGACGCTTGGCCGACGTGATTATATTACGGTAATTCATATAGAAATTCCAATATCGTGACATATGGAATAGAAAGTGAAACAAATAAAAATTTCTTATACATCTCAATGTTATTACATGAAGGGTAATTATCATCTGATTTATATACATACGAAGAGATCGTTACGATCAAACTATCTATATCATACCTATGAGTAGATTAACAAATTCTCCTATGCCATAAAAGTTGTAAAGCTTGGCATTCTTTCTTTCTTAAACAACCTATCTCTAACGCTTAATTATCCCATCCCCGCTGGAAGGAAGGACGCATGTTCTTAAGTGACCTGAAGTGACACCCCCGAAACTTCTTCGAAGCATGCCTCCTGTTATCTGCAATTACGCTCCTGGTATAGATCTTCATAAACCCATTAGGAAACCCGTCGAAGATAAGCAACAACCACTCGCAAGATTTTTATTTGAATATTTAAACGAAGATAAACACCACATTCACTATCACGTTCTCATACTCACCATTCATATCTCACTTGTCAGCAACAGCTTCACACATAAACATTTTGAATTCCGAGAACATATGTCCTAATAATAGTCAACAGCCATATTTAAATACAATAGATTTCGTTACCTCTGCATTAATAATAAAATGCACTACATAGAAGAACCTGTATAAGCTATGGGTCATAAGATTCAAACGCTTAATATAGGGCAATATTCTTATTGTTAAAGTCCGTTGGAATTCGCGTAGAGGCCCCGAGTATACCTGGGAACGTGAAGACCAAATGAAGCGAAAATATCCACATCTATTCTCAACCGTTGATACATCCTAGAAGTCTTCCTGAAACTTCGGGACGAAGTTTAAATTAACGGGGAGGTACTATAACAACCCTCATTTTTCCATTCTGGAATGACTAAAATGCCCTTAGGGTTTCACCATGTTGTTTTGTGTATTTGAGTTAGGGTTGTTATCCGTTTATAATTAATGATCTTAATTAATACTTGAATTATTTAACCTTAAACCCTAACCCTAACACTAATTTAATAAAATAAGCTATATGTGACATTATTTAAACTTTAAAAACTAATCAGGACCAAATTAAAGATTTATAAAAGTTAGAGGCAAGTAAATAAATAAAATGTATTTAAATAAAATGTACCCTTAATAATAATAATAATAATAATAATAATAATAATAATAATAATAATAATAATAATAATAATAATAATAATAATAATAATAATAATAATAATAATAATAATAATAATAATAATAATAATAATAATATAAATAATAATAAAAAAATATATAAATACATGAATGATTAAGTAATGCCGTAAAAAAAATAAGAATACATGTAAAATACAAATCGGCTGTTTATGAAACTTGAACTCCAAGCTTGCATTAATCCTAATCTAATACAAATTGTGTCCTTGATCTACAAGTATTTGAGTGCAACTTGGAAACCAAACTAACCTATAAATACCCTCAAGATTTCCCATACGTACACCACAAAAATAAACCCTACAACCTTGCAATTTAGTCGACTAAAACTACCTGCAGTTTTCCCTCGGTTAGTCGACACATAAATCCCTCCAAAACTACCCTTGCAGTCGACCAAAACAACCCTCAAACACATCCTGTAACTCGCCATATTCCTGCTGTTCCCTGCTGCTGTGTTGTTCAACATTTATACAGCCCATAGTCGACCCTTTTTGCTGCTGCAATTACGCCATCAAACAACCCTTTTAATCGATAACCTGTTTCTATTTTCTTGCTGCAAATCACCACCAAAACAGCCTATTTTTTTCTGCTGCTACAGCCTTCTGTTCAGCCCCGTAAACAGCCCAAGAATCGGGTAAGTATTTTTCTGTTTTATGCTGTTAATTCGATACCCAAACAGCTTTGTTTCTGTTTGTTGTGCTGCTAAACCTGCTGTACTTTCTGTCTTTCTAACGTGATCAAAACAGTCCAAGAAACCATCTGTTTTGGTTCGTCCTTGCTGCTGCTGGCTGCCTGTTTATCTGTCGATCAAACAGACCCAAACAGACCCCTTATTGGGTCGTACTGCTGCTGCTTGTTTTCTGTTTTTTTGTACGTACCAGGCTCATCACCAATCCTTGTCTCAATCTTGCATGAGGTAGTCTATAAACCCTAGTAATCTTGTCCTTGATTCAATTATTTAAAAGTATCATATTAAGTATTATGAAGTAATATGAATAATAAGAAGGTTATGACTTTTCTATGTTAAAAGGTTGTTAATGAATATGAATTATGAAGTGTGATCTTGATTAGTTTATATTGGTATGAAATAAGTATTATTATAGTAATTAAGAGGTATTAAAGGATTATTAATAAGATTAAAGTATTGATTATGTTTATGATTAAAAGGTTAAAGATAAAAGTTATGATTTTATGTGGTGTAATAATGTTAAGTAGGGTTAATAAAAGTCGGTTAGTAAAGCAATAACGGTTATGATCAAAGTAAAAGTATAATTAAAAGATGATAACGAGTATGATTATGATTGTTATGATTAAGGGTTAATGAATGAACTAGTAATTATGAAGAAAAGATATGATTTTATGTGAGAAGTTATTATACTAGTTAGTAAAGATAAAGACTATGGATTGATAAAAAGGTTACAAGTTAGTATGTTAAAAACTTATGATTTTATGTTTAGTAAAGAGTAATGATAATAAAGGATGTACATGCATGCATGCATGCATATGTACGTATGTGCATGTATACACTGTATGTATATGTGTGTGTGTATATGTGTATGCATATGTACTTGTGTATGTATGTAAGAATGTTCATTATGTAAGATACATAAGTTAGGAAACAAAATAATGAAAAGTAATAAGTATATATATATGTATCATCTTACACCTATCTATATGTAACATCTAATGTATATATAAATATATTGTATAGTTATGAACACATACATGAAAAATAATGAATAAAGAATATATGTATGTATCACATAGATATAATTATACACGTAACATATTATGATAAGATACATAGTAATTAATTAAAGTAATTAATAATACTATTATTAGTATAACTTATACACTTAATTATATAGTAACACTTAATAACACTAAGTATATTATCATTTATATTAATACAACTTTTCTCGAAAACAGTCACTGTTAATATAGTTTGCTATATTAATAAACAAACTTTATGTCTATTAGACATTAACTAATCAAACATAATATCTCTAGGTTGAGATCTCCGTGTTCAATACACCGATCATATAACTTGCGTGGAAAATCTATCTGCTATTAAGGTGAACTTCATGGCCCCTCTTTTTACTATTTCTTAACAGTTTTATAAACTTTGGGGTGAGACACATGCTTGTTTTTAAACTGTTTTTATGATTAGACACAAGTACTCAAATTTTATCCATTACATGTTGTTTGTTAACAATAACGGTCACTGCTAATATAATTTATTATATTAGTAAACATACTTTGTCTGTTGACAATATCGGTCACTGTTAATATATTCGTTATATTAATAAACAAACTTTATCGTCACTGTTAATATATTCGTTATATTAATAAACAAACTTTATCGTCACTGTTAATATATTCGTTATATTAATAAACAAACTTTATCGTCACTGTTAATATATTCGTTATATTAATAAACAAACTTTATCGGTCACTGTTAATATATTCATTATATTAATAAACAAACTTTATCGGTCACTGTTAATATATTCATTATGTTAATAAACACACTTCATTCTATTGATTGATTTTATATCAGTCAACCCTAACTAAATCTTGTGGTCTAAAACTTGTTATAACTATTAAACCTATGTTGTTCACTCACCCATTTTGGTTGACACTTTTAAGAATGTTTTGTCTCAGGTACTTAGATATATTGCTTCCGCTGTAGAACTCTGCTATTACTTAGAGTCAAGCCGAGCACTGGGACCTGAGTTAACATCCGCGTCAATGGCGATTTTGGTGGGGTGTTACAAGTTGAGGGTGAAGGAAAGTGACGTGATGAAAACTGCATTCAGAACCCGTTATGGTCATTATGAGTTTCTCGTGATGCCATTCGGATTAACCAACGCACCTGCCGTGTTCATGAATCTTATGAATCGTGTCTGCAAACCGTACTTGGATAAGTTTGTTATCGTCTTCATAGATGATATCCTCATCTACTCTAAGAGCGAAGAAGAGCATGAGCAATACCTCCGACTAGTACTTGAACTCTTGAGACAAGAGCAACTTTACGCCAAATTCTCCAAGTGTGAATTTTGGTTGAAGGAAGTCCAGTTTCTGGGTCATGTTGTGAGCGACCAGGGTATCAAAGTTGATCCCGCCAAGATTGAAGCTATCAGCAAGTGGGAGACCCCCACTACTCCAACTCACATCCGCCAATTCCTAGGTCTCACCGGTTATTACTGAAGGTTTATCGAAGGTTTCTCTCTGGTTGCGCGTCCTTTGACCGCACTGACTCACAAGTGCAAGAAGTTTATTTGGGAACCGGCGCACGAATTAGCATTTCAGACTTTGAAGAAGAAGTTAACCACTGTACCTATCTTATCTCTTCCTGAAGGCAGTGACGATTTCGTTGTTTATTGCGATGCTTCGAAAAGTGGTTTTGGTTGCGTGTTGATGCAACGATCAACGGTTATCGCTTATACCTCCCAACAACTGAAGATCCACGAGCAGAACTACACTACTCACGATCTTGAACTTGGAGCCGTTGTCTTTGCGCTCAAATTGTGGAGTCATTATTTGTACGGAACTAAGAGCACTATTTTCACCGATCACAAGAGTCTCCAGCACATCTTCGATTAGAAACAACTGAATATGAGACAGTGTCGATGGATCAAGATGCTCAACGACTACGATTGTGAACTTCGTTATCATCCTGGCAAGGCCAATGTTGTAGCTGACGCTTTAAGCTAAAAGGAGAGGACGGCACCTCTTCGTGTTAGGGCTCTGAACATCACCATTCATTCGAACCTCAACAGCCAGATCAGAGTAGCCCAGGATGAGGCTCTCAAGGAGGAGAATATATCTCATGAACATTTGAACATACTTGTCTCTCGATTCGAGGTTAGGGAGTCTGGACTCCGATGTTATGCCGGAAGAATTTGGTGGCCGAATCTTAAGAAGGACGTTGCGACTTATGTTGGTAAGTGTTTGACTTGCTCGAAGGTTAAAGCCAAGCATCAGAGACCTTCTGGGTTACTTCAGCAACCGAAGATCCCATAATGGAAGTGGGAAAGGATAACGATGGATTTTATCACCAAGCTACAAAAGACGGTGGGCGGATACGATACCATCTGGGTTATCGTTGACCGTCTTACCAAATCTGCACACTTTCTAGCGATGAAGGAAACGGATACAATGGAGAGACTTGCTCAATTATACATCAAAGAGGTTGTATCTCGTCATGGTGTACCTTTATCGATCATCTCGGATCGTAATCCTCGTTTTGCTTCTAGATTCTGGCGTTCTTTGCAAGAAGCCATGGGAACCCGTCTCGACATGAATACTGCATATCACCCACAGACCGATGGGCAAAGTGAACGAACGATTCAGACCTTGGAAGACATGTTGCGTGCATGTGTCATCGATTTTGGAAAGGCCTGGGAAAGGCATTTGCCACTCGCCGAATTTTCTTACAACAACAGTTATCACTCGAGCATTAATACTGCAGCTTTTGAAGCATTGTATGGCCATAAGTGCCGATCTCCTATTTGTTGGGCCGAAGTAGGCGAAAAGCAAATCACCGGACCCGAGGTAGTCCACGAAACAACGGAAAAGATTGCTCAGATTCAAGCTAGACATAAGACTGCCCGTGATTGCCAAAAGAGTTACGCTGATCTTAAATGTAAAGACTTTGAATTCAACATTGGTGACCGTGTAATGTTGAAGGTTGCACCTTGGAAGGGTGTGATTCGCTTTGGAATACGCAGAAAGTTAAACCCTCGATACATTGGTCCTTTTGAAATCTTGGAACGTGTTGGACCCGTTGCATACCGTTTGGATCTACCAGCACAATTGAGCTCAGTTCATCCTACCTTCCACGTGTCAAACTTAAAGAAGTGTCTTGCTGCACCCGAACTTATCATACCACTGGAAGAACTTACAATTGATGACAAACTCCACTTTGTGGAAGAACCAGTTGAGATTATGGACCGTGAGGTCAAGACTTTGAAACGCAACAAGATTTCGATCGTCCGAGTACGATGGAATGCCAAACGAGGACCTGAGTTTACTTGGGAACGAGAGGATCAAATGATGCGGAAGTATCCTCACCTTTTCCCGACTCCTCCATCTACCTCAGCTTAAATTTCGGGACGAAATTTTCTTTAACAGGTGGGTAATGTAACGACCCTGGATTTTCCAACGTTATTTTATTAATAATTTTTATTATTAAAGCGTGTGATTAAACGAATGTATGTTATTACATTTACTTGTTGCCATGATTGCCCGTACTTGACTTTAATTGCCCGAAACGTCTTTGTGACACACGAAACTTTCACGAATAATATTTTTAGAATATTATTTACATTCATGATTAAGTTTTATTAATCATTTTGATTAACTATGGTTACTAGTTAATTACTTGGGCTTTATTGGACTTAACTTGTTAATTACTTGAAATTGGGCCTTTATTAGTATTAATGGACCTATGAAGCCCACCCTACTTCTTTAGTGGACTTATTAGCCCATACTTACATGTAAGTAACCCATTTAATTGTAACTAGTTAGTTTAAGAGCAATTGGAATCTAGTTGCACATCATTCCCATAAACAACCACCTAATAACCAACTTTTATGAACCTTTACATGCATGAAACTAGTGGGCAAATCTCTTCCCCCTTTTCTATCCTAAACCGTCGGCCAAGAGTACACAAGGGGAGGGTTTTTCATTTTTTTTTGACTACTTGTTCACTAGTATCTTTCACTTATTTCTCATTCTCAAAACACACACTTCAAACTCACTTTCAAATCTCTCTCAAACTTTTCTCTCTTTTCTCTCTAAACTTTGTAAGTTACAAGACTTCTTTTCTCTTCTTTTTCTCCCTAAAAACCGAAACATAAGGCACCCATATCATCATCATTGCTTGTTGTTTACTTATTCTTTGTTGTTGTTTAAGTTACTTGAAGTTTATTGTTACTTACTTGTTGTTGCTCTTCACTAATTTCAAGAATCAAACTTACTAGTTTCATTCTTCATTTTATCTTGTAATTTCAAGAACACACAAGAACTAAACTTACTAGTTTATGTTCTACATATGTTGTTTCAAAAGATTGTAAGTTCATGGTTGTAAATCATACTTGAAGTTCATGAAGTAAACTTTAAAGTTTACTTTCTAAAGATCAAGACTTAGGCTTGAATCTTTAAAGTATGAACAACCTTGAACTAACTACTTGTTTACTTAGTTATTTTCTTTATATTATGCACTTTAAATTCATGTTTGCTGGTTAAAATTGGTCAAGTGTTACTAGTTAACTTTGATCTCATTTATCTTGAACAAAAGTTAACTTTGAAAGTTCAAGAACACATAAGTAAGCTTTCTTTAATTATAACTTTGTACACTTATGTTAGATCTAGACTTTTGAGTCTTGGATCTTTAAGATCTAACTAAGAACTATGTTCTACAACTTAAGATCTTGATTTCATAAGTTCACTTTCAAGTTTGTAACTTATTATTAGTTTTAAAGTTCATGTATATGTTAGATCTAAGACTTTGATGTAACTTTGGTTCATCAAAACACTTGCAACACTTAAGTGAGTTGTGCTTCATGTCTTAGACTTACACTTGGGTTATGATGGTAAAAACTTGGTTAAAATGATGCAAACACATCAACGAGTTGTACACTTGAAGCTATATGCATCAAGGATGATAACCATGATAAGCATCGAGCACCAAGAACCACTACTGACCCTACTGATTTACTGTTTCTGTGTCTGACCCGTACGACCTGGGCTACTGTAATTATGATTTTCAGATTTCTATGTTCTAGTAGATAACTTTTCATATAGGACTCGTCTTAATCCGAGTTACAGTTTAGGATTTATGGCCCTCCGATCGTCACTATGTCGTTTTAACGTTGTGCTGAAAATTCTGACCTACTCGCACTTAGACCGTCGCCACGGTCAAACGAAGATGAGTTTGCTTCTGGGATTTTTACCACAACTAAAGGACTCATATACGGAGCCATGGCCACTGGTCTCACCTTATTTCAGTAGGTATAGTGGCCGTGGTGACTGACCGAACTCAGCCTTTGTTTTAAACTACTTTCATAAACGAAACCTACTTTACACCTTTTGTTTGATGATGAATGATGATGACCTTTAAGACCTTATTTACATAATTTTAAACCTTTTCGGACGATTTACTGAATTAGTACTATTTTACTTAGGTTGAGGACCCGTTTGGACAACCTTCATTACTTGCTTACTTTCCGAGTCATACTTTACCGCTACATTATCATTGTGAGTTATAGCATTCCCTTTTTACTTTAACTTATTTTGGGAACTGAGAATACATGCGGATTTTATGTTTTACATACTAGGCACGAGTACTTAAACTTATATATGTGTGGGTTATACAACGGCAGAAACATTCTCTTTAGCTCGGTAACGTTTAATCATTGGTTTTTGAACCATGAACGCGAATCTTAGATATAGATCCATAGGGTTTGGCATCCCCACTTGGGCTAGTCGCGCTAGCATTTAACGAGTGTTTAATACTTTGTAAACATACGCACTTGCCAAGTGTACTTTCAGAGGTTATAAACGTTAAGTTAGTTACCAAGTGCCCACGGTTAACATATACTTTATCATACTGTTTTGAAACGCTCTTTGTAGCACTGAAATCTCGTGGCCTACCTTACATACTATTATACTTAAACTATAGCTCACCAACCTTTGTGTTGATGTTTTTAAGCATGTTTTTCTCAGGTGCTTAAGGTTATTTGCTTCCGCTGTCGTGCTAGTCTTGTCGTAGACACCCGCTGCTCTAGTGTTATCACCACATGAACTGTTTATCTTGCATTCAAACTTTAATACATTTGAAACTATATTTTGTAACGACCTAAGGGTCATATACATTTATTCATGCTTGCTATTCGTAGAAGCATACTGTTGGTGTAAAATATTTGATGTCGATTATGACGTCACCTTTCTATCGTGAATGCAACTTCTTTTATTACAGCATATAGTACTTAACCTTGTAATGATCCTGTTGTTGATGATTCGTACACGATGGTTTTGTACGGGGCATCACAAGTTAAATTGTATTAAGTCATGCATGACATATTAAATTAATTAGGTCATGGATGACATATTACACAAATAATTGCATATTTCTATTGGTATATACCAATAGTAAATACTTCTAGAAGTTGTGTATAATACGGGTAAAAATATCGTATGAATGCGAGTAGAATTCTTGAGGAAATTGAACGAAAATACGAGTATAGCTATCCTTTATATGTATTGGTATATTATAAAGTGTATTCAATATTTGTAAGGATGTATTTACACTCGTAATACATTATATGTAAATACATTTTAACATAAGTTAATTACGTCGTTTAAATAGTAACATATATATTGTTTGAAAACTCTTTAAATTAGTAGTATAAAAATATATATATAATACTTTGTTAATATACTTAATGAGATATTTAATTATCATATTTCCAAGTTAAATATATATAAATCCATATATATACACAATAATTAAAAAATTAAACAATTAAATCAAGTTATGACGTTCGTGAATTGACGGAATAAAAGGGTGACCAAAAGCTTGTGTAAAACTCTTTCTGAAGGTTCAAGATTTATTAAAATTCATTGCTTATCAAGTCGGAATTATATAAATATTAAGTTTAAATTTGGTCGGAAATTTACGGGTCGTCACAGTAACCAAAAGACTTATCCGTATCGGCCGCTTGGGCTTAATAACAGAAATCAGAAAGTACCACCTAGGAACTATCAGCAACCTATGCAACCAGTTCAGCAGCCAGTCGATAAGATGCATCCATTGGAAGAATTGTTAAGGGGTTCAATTATGAAAACGGACGAGAGTATTTTTTTTCTTTGAGACATGATGGTGAATCTACAAAGCAGCAAGTTAGAAGTCAGCAGGCCTCAATTCAGAATTTGGAACGAGATGTGGGTCGTGTTGCTCAATATTTATCGAAGAGACCACCGGGTACTCTCCCATCTAATACGCAGTCCAATCCGAACAACAAAGGACCAGTTAGAAATGAGCACGTGAAGGCCATAACCACCCGAAGTGGTTTGGTTATTAATGCGGAGACACCAAAGTCTCCACATGTTGTTTATCCTAATGTTTTGCAGGTACCTACTAATGAGGAGTCAAAGAAGGATGAGCTTAAGGTTGAGGAGCCAAAGGTTCAAGAGCAAAAGAAAGATGATCCACCGAAGATCACAACTAAATCACCGCCGTTGAAGGTGTACAAA
Organism: Rutidosis leptorrhynchoides; assembly: GCF_046630445.1. Lineage (NCBI taxonomy): Eukaryota > Viridiplantae > Streptophyta > Magnoliopsida > Asterales > Asteraceae > Rutidosis > Rutidosis leptorrhynchoides. Next base: position 427,991,156 of record NC_092334.1, on the reverse strand, counting down.
GCACCAGTTCCATATCCTAAAGCCTTGAAAAAAGATAAGCTAGCAACTAAATATCAAAGGTTCTTGTATATGATCAATCAAATCAGCGTGAACATGCCATTGACGGAAGTGATAAAAGGAATGCCCAACTACGGGAAGTTTTTAAAGGACCTGATCTCTTTGAAAGGTAAATATCAAGAGGTTTCGGTCACGTTCCTCAATGAGGCATGTTCGGCCATTTTGCAAAAGCAAAAGTTACCTCCTAAATTAGGAGACCCGGGTAGCTTTATCATCCCTTGTTTATTGGGTGATTCAGTAGTGTATGATGTACTAGCCGATTTAGGGGTAAGTGTTAATTTGATGCCCTATTCGCTGTATTTGAAACTTGGCCTAGGAGACCTAAAATCGACTAGGATGGGGATCCGTTTGGCTAACCATTCTTTTGATACTCTCATAGGTATTGTCGAAGACTTGATAATAAAAGTGAACCACCCTTATCCGAATAGGGAACCATTAGTCTTTCCGGACGACTTTGTGATCCTTGAAATGAAAGAGGACACTAAAGTACCAATCATTCTAGGTTGACCTTTCCTAAACACCGCGGATGCTATCATCCATGTCCAACAAAATACTTTAAGCATACGTGTAGGTGACGAAAGAGTGATTTGCCATGTACACGAAGCCATGAAATAACCCAAGTCCACTGATGATACTTGTTTTCAACTTGATGTTATAGACTTGTGTGTTAAGAATGATTTGCAGGAATTGTTGGAGGTTGATACTGCAGGTTTTGTTCCCATGGATAGTAGTGACGATTTTGATTTAGATGTTGAATTCGAGAAATTGTTGGAAGTTAGCACCAAGGGTAATGATGGTAAATAAAATTCCAATGAGGTTAAAACGGTTCATTTTGAGCAAACGGTTCATCAGCTTATGACAATTCGGGTCAATGAACAACATCAGCTTATGACAATTCGGGTCAACGAACAAAAGAAGTGTGAAATTAAGGGGAGCGTTAATGAATGGCTTGATAACAATGTTACTATTAGTCATGTAACTGATCATGAAACTTGGGGTTATGATTGGCGATTTTAATATGCGCCTGATGATGCGGAATCCGAGGTCATTTCGGATTATTATTTTGATGAATTTCACGGAGAGCCGTCTGTGGAAGAAAATGTGAGTGGAAGACCGGTGATTCTTCATCAAGAAGCAGATCTGGGTGAGGTCTTGTTTGAGTTAAGTGTTATCAGGGTCTTGCCTCATTTTGGTAATGATCATCGTGAATTCAAGGTAATAGCCGACTCGGGATCTTCAATTAACATCATGTCCTATGAGAAGTATAAGAGTTTGTTACATGAAGAGTGTTCTTTATGTTCTTTGGGTGAATCTAATTCGGTAATTACATTAGGCAATAACACGGAGTGTAAGGCAGATGGGTTGCTTAGTAATATGATGGTAAGTGTCAAGGGAGTTTTTCTTGAAGTACTATTTACTATCTTCGACATTCCGACGGATGAAGAGGTCTCCTTGTTAGTAGGACGTTGTTTTATCGTGACTGCGGGTGGTAAAATTGACCCTGCGGTGGGGGATATCACATTTGAAGGAGGTAAGGACACTTTCAGATTTTTTAATTCGGAAAATATGTGGTTCCCTTAGGCATATATAGTTGAGAGGGAATTCGAGGATGATTGTTGTGAAAGTGAGGAGGAAGCAAGCAAAGTTGTAACTATTTGTATGAACACGGTAAAAGAGACACCTAAAGTAGAAGAAGAACCGGATGTAGATGTGGAGGAGATTCGAGAAACGCTTGAAAATATGTAGGGTAAGGAACACACGGAAAATTTCATGAAAAACACCAAAACTTCGTTTGTCGATGAAGAAGGATGGACAATCGAAGAGGTTAAATACATTAAGCCCACACCACAATGTAAATAAAAGCCTCGTAGAAGACTTAGAGATCCGGGGGAATTTTTGGTCATATGTTGGTTTCAAAATGAGAAGCTTTACTCAGCGTTACTAGATTCAGGTGCGAGTGTTAATATGATGTCGGTTAAAATTGCAAAGTCGTTTGGTATTCGAGAGTTGGTCCGCACTAATACGAGTATCCGTTTTGGGAATCAAACCGTTGATAACCCAATAGGAATTGCGGTAGATGTTCCTATTGATATTCACAGTGTTAACTATGAGGAAGATTTTTTCATAATGGATTTTGCACCCGACGAGAAAACACGGATAGGGTTAGCTCGGGGGTTCTTGGCAACTGCAAGAATGACATTGGATTTCGACACGGGAACATTGGTGATTCGGGATGAAGACATGATGACTACTCTCAAAGACCGATTTGGGTATGGATTTGACTCTAGCAACATCAGAGTCGAGGATCCCGACGATTGCTAAGTATGGAAGAGGAGTCGAGTGCGCGACTCCGGATTAAACATCGCACAACTGTGTAAAGTTTGTAAGCATGTTCCTTTTATTGCATTTTTAAAACTAAAACCCACAAAAAGTATAAAACCTTAAAAAAAAAAAAATTCAAGTCAGCCTAGTAAAAATCTCGCGACCGTAATTCATTCACAGAAATTGGGCAACGAAAAATCCAAGAAATCGCGGTCGTGATTATGGATAATGCAGCCGTGAGATGCATGATTTTTACCGGGTCCATATTTTTAAAATATAATAGCGGTCACGATTTTGGCCAATGCGGCCGCGATCGGGGCCCGGCCGGGCTGTTTTCTTTTTATTTATTTATTTTTCTTTTTCATAAACCACATACACAAACACTAGCGGCCGCGTTTTTGGCTCTCAAACCAAAACCCTAATCGATTTTTAACCTCTTCTAATCAACACATCTTGCAAGTATTATGGCTCCTAAACTCAAAGTGGTAATCAATTCATCATACTTTCTTCTATTTTCTTTTAATTTTGTTTTTCAAATTGAATGTTCATATGGGTATTTGATGAAGATAAGTGTGGGGGATTAATTACTTGTTTAGGAGCCAATTTTGTTGTTGATTATGTGTTCTTAACATGATTATTGCTTGATGTTCATGCTTTTATGCTTAAAAATTCATTTTTTGATTCTAGGGTTCATAAGCATTGTAGTGACCCGAACTTTTCCATGTTTATATATATTAATTGAGATTGATATTTACATGATTAAATGTTTCAAACATGTTAAGCAATCAAACTTGTTAAGACTTGATTAATTGAAATATGCTTCATATAGACAATTGACCACCCAAGTTGACCGGCGATTCACGAACGTTAAAACTTGTAAAAACGACATGACAATATATATATGGATATACATATGGTTAACATGAGATTATGATAAGTAAGTATCTCCATAAGTATATTAATAATGAGTTATATACATATAAACAAGACTACTAACTTAAGGATTTCGAAACGAGACATATATGTAACGATTATCGTTGTAACGACATTTAAATGTATATATATCATATTAAGATATATTAATATATCATAATATCATGATAATATAATAATTTAACATATCATTAGATATAATAAACAATGGGTTAACAACATTTAACAAGATCGTTAACCTAAAGGTTTCAAAACAACACTTACATGTAACGACTAACGATGACTTAACGACTCAGTTAAAATGTATATACATGTAGTGTTTTAATATGTATTTATACACTTTTGAAAGACTTCAATACACTTATCAAAATACTTCTACTTAACAAAAATGCTTACAATTACATCCTCGTTCAGTTTCATCAACAATTCTACTCGTATGCACCCGTATTCGTACTCGTACAATACACAGCTTTTAGATGTATGTACTATTGGTATATATACTCCAATGATCAGCTCTTAGCAGCCCATGTGAGTCACCTAACACATGTGGGAACCATCATTTGGCAACTAGCATGAAATATCTCATAAAATTACAAAAATATGAGTAATCATTCATGACTTATTTACATGAAAACAAAATTACATATCCTTTATATCTAATCCATACACCAACGACCAAAAACACCTACAAACAATTTCATTCTTCAATTTTCTTCATCTAATTGATCTCTCTCAAGTTCTATCTTTAAGTTCTAAGTGTTCTTCATAAATTCTAAAAGTTCTAGTTTCATAAAATCAAGAATACTTTCAAGTTTGCTAGCTCACTTCCAATCTTGTAAGGTGATCATCCAACCTCAAGAAATCTTTGTTTCTTATAGTAGGTTATCATTCTAATACAAGGTAATAATCATATTCAAACTTTGGTTCAATTTCTATAACTATAACAATCTTATTTCAAGTGATGATCTTACTTGAACTTGTTTTCGTGTCATGATTCTGCTTCAAGAACTTCGAGCCATCCAAGGATCCATTGAAGCTAGATCCATTTTTCTCTTTTCCAGTAGGTTTATCCAAGGAACTTAAGGTAGTAATGATGTTCATAACATCATTCGATTCATACATATAAAGCTATCTTATTCGAAGGTTTAAACTTGTAATCACTAGAACATAGTTTAGTTAATTCTAAACTTGTTCGCAAACAAAAGTTAATCCTTCTAACTTGACTTTTAAAATAAACTAAACACATGTTCTATATCTATATGATATGCTAACTTAATGATTTAAAACCTGAAAACACGAAAAACACCGTAAAACCGGATTTACGCCGTCGTAGTAACACCGCGGGCTGTTTTGGGTTAGTTAATTAAAAACTATGATAAACTTTGATTTAAAAGTTGTTATTCTGAGAAAATGATTTTTATTATGAACATGAAACTATATCCAAAAATTATGGTTAAACTCAAAGTGGAAGTATGTTTTCTAAAATGGTCATCTAGACGTCGTTCTTTCGACTTAAATGACTACCTTTACAAAAACGACTTGTAACTTATTTTTCCGACTATAAACCTATACTTTTTCTGTTTAGATTCATAAAATAGGGTTCAATATGAAATCATAGCAATTTGATTCACTCAAAACGGATTTAAAATGAAGAAGTTATGGGTAAAACAAGATTGGATAATTTTTCTCATTTTAGCTACGTGAAAATTGGTAACAAATCTATTCCAACCATAACTTAATCAACTTGTATTGTATATTATGTAATCTTGAGATACCATAGACACGTACACAATGTTTCGACCTATCATGTCGACACATCTATATATATTTCGGAACAACCATAGACACTCTATATGTGAATGTTGGAGTTAGCTATACAGGGTTGAGGTTGATTCCAAAATATATATAGTTTGAGTTGTGATCAATACTGAGATACGTATACACTGGGTCGTGGATTGATTCAAGATAATATTTATCGATTTATTTCTGTACATCTAACTGTGGACAACTAGTTGTAGGTTACTAACGAGGACAGCTGACTTAATAAACTTAAAACATCAAAATATATTAAAAGTGTTGTAAATATATTTTGAACATACTTTGATATATATGTATATATTGTTATAGGTTCGTGAATCAACCAGTGGCCAAGTCTTACTTCCCGACGAAGTAAAAATCTGTGAAAGTGAGTTATAGTCCCACTTTTAAAATCTAATATTTTTGGGATGAGAATACATGCAGGTTTTATAAATGATTTACAAAATAGACACAAGTACGTGAAACTACATTCTATGGTTGAATTATCGAAATCGAATATGCCCCTTTTTATTAAGTCTGGTAATCTAAGAATTAGGGAACAGACACCCTAATTGACGCGAATCCTAAAGATAGATCTATCGGGCCTAACAAGCCCCATCCAAAGTACCGGATGCTTTAGTACTTCGAAATTTATATCATATTCGAAGGGTGTCCCGGAAGGATGGGGATATTCTTATATATGCATCTTGTTAATGTCGGTTACCAGGTGTTCACCATATGAATGATTTTTATCTCTATGTAGGGGATGTGTATTGAAATATGAAATCTTGTGGTCTATTATTATGATTTGATATTTATAGGTTAAACCTATAACTCACCAACATTTTTGTTGATGTTTTAAGCATGTTTATTCTCAGGTGATTATTAAGAGCTTCCGCTGTCGCATACTTAAATAAGGACGAGATTTGGAGTCCATGCTTGTATGATATTGTGTAAAAACTGCATTCAAGAAACTTATTTTGTTGTAACATATTTGTATTGTAAACCATTATGTAATGGTCGTGTGTAAACAGGATATTTTAGATTATCATTATTTGATAATCTACGTAAAGTTTTTTTAACCTTTATTGATGAAATAAAGGTTATGGTTTGTTTTAAAATAAATGCAGTCTTTGAAAAACGTCTCATATAGAGGTCAAAACCTCGCAACGAAATCAATTAATATGGAACGTTTTTAATCAATAAGAACGGGACATTTCAGTTGGTATCCGAGCGTTGGTCTTAGAGAACCAGAATTTTGCATTAGTGTGTCTTATCTAGTTTGTAAGGATGTATTAGTGAGTCTGGACTTCGACCGTGTTTACTTGAAAAATGATTGCTTAACAAATTTTGTTGGAAACTATATATTTTTAACATGTGAATATTATGTGATATATTAATCTCTTAACGCGTTTGATATTATTTGATAGATGTCTACCTCTAGAACAAGTCCCATTGACTCACCTAATAATAATGAAGAGTCAAATGTAAATTGGAATGATTCGTGGACTGATTCACAAGTTCCCGAAGAGGAACCGGAAGAAGAGTCGGAAACAGAAGAAGAATCGGAACCGGAAGAAGAATCGGAACCGGATGAAGAAATAGAACCGGTGGGGGAAATAATAAAACGGTTAAGTAAAAGAAAATCCTCAACCAACCGACCAAGGTTAATTATGGTCAATGGTGTTTCCGCCAAGGAAGCAAAATATTGGGAGGATTACCAATTCTCCGATGAATCGGATTCCGACGAGAATTCCAATGATGTTATAGAAATTACCCCAACTGAATTTAAAAAAGCAAAAGAAAATAATAAGGGAAAGGGCATAAAAATAGAGAAATCTAATTCCAACCCCGATGAACTTTATATGTATCATCAACCCCCGAAGTCCTTAAGTTGTAACAATGACCCGGGAACCTCTAAACCACCAGGTTTTTCTAAACCAATGTGGATAACGACGGCTCGTATTAGGGGAACATCATATATCCCTAGAAACTTGGCAAAACGAACCAAAACCGAAGAAGAAGAAACAAGCGAGTCGGAATAAGATAGTTGTATTCGTGTGGTGTAATATAAGTAATATAGTGTGCTTATGCTTTATGATATATGTAAAAATTGCTTGTATTAATAAGTATTTTTTTTTATTATGAATCTAACTCTGGTCTATTTTACAGTATAAAAACACAAAATGGATAGACAACCCAATATTTTAAGAGACCTACCTGGAGACATGATTGATGAAATCTTGTCTAGAGTCGGTCAGAATTCTTCGGCACAACTATTTAAGGCGAGATCAGTTTGTAAGACATTCGAAGAACGTTCCAAGAATGTCTTAGTTTATAAGAGACTTTCGTTTGAAAGATGGGGGATATCACATTGGGAAACCCATAAGTTACGATGTGTTTACTTTGACGCATATATTGCGGGGAACCCAAATGCTATTTTACGCAATGGGTTAAGAAATTATTTTGACTCAATATATCCGAATATTGGACTTCGTGATTTAGAAAAAGCGGCTAACATGCAACATAAAGAAGCATGTTATGCTTACGGATTAGTAATGTTCGCTTCTCACCAAAGTGAGAACAAGAACATCGGGCTACAACTATTAAACAAAACGTTCCCACAAGTGACGGAGTCGGTAATTGGGGTAAGAAATGAGGTTTTTAGATTGTTACGGGACTGTTGGACATTACGTAACCCTCGTCCCTTTGACGACGTTACAACACGCTGTCTTATCAACGGCCATAATGGTTATGTTCCACAAGACCAAGGATGGGAAGTAATCCTAGTAAAACCAGAATGCATGACTTGTTTCTGGACGTATGAATTACGTGTCTTTATTGCCTTTGCTGAACGACTTGTGTACTAGCTAGAATTATCTTCACAACCATCTTGTATCAAATTTATTGTGTGCTATATTTCATGCTATATGTAAAATAAGCGGTATTGTAAGTTTGTAAAATATTGTGTAAAAGTTTGAACGTGAAATATTATTATAATCAGTTTTTCATATAGAATTGTAGTAGTTGAATTGTATATTAGCTACTAAGTATGAACTTAACGGGTAGGTACTACCCGAATTTAAACTTATAAAACGCTAATATGAAGAAAAAGCTTTTATAAATGAGTTCATATTATGCTACGAAATACTATTAACTACTCTTAATATTCTGTATGATTAACTTGTTCCATTGGACTATTTTGAAGGAAATGGCACCGACTACTCGACACACCGTGAATATGAATGAAGAGGAATTCCGTACTTTTCTAGCTTCAAACATAGCCGCAGTACAGGCTGCGCTACATACCAACAATAACCTTGGATCTAGCAGTACAGGAAATCGTGTAGGATGCACCTACAAAGAATTCACTGCCTGCAAACCTTTGGAATTTGATGGAACCGAAGGACCGATCGGATTGAAACGGTGGACCGAGAAGGTCGAATCGGTGTTTGCCATAAGTAAGTGTACTGAAGAGGACAAAGTAAAGTACACTACGCATACCTTCACAGGTTCTGCGTTAACATGGTGGAATACCTATCTAGAGCAAGTGGGACAAGACGATGCGTACGCACTACCGTGGTCAGCATTCAAGCACTTGATGAACGAGAAGTACCGTCCCAGAACCGAGGTCAATAAGCTCAAGACAGAACTTAGAGGGTTACGAACCCAAGGATTTGATATTACCACGTACGAAAGACGATTCACAGAATTGTGCCTATTGTGTCCGGGCGCATTCGAAGATGAGGAAGAGAAGATTGACGCGTTTGTGAAAGGATTACCGGAAAGAATCCAAGAAGATATAAGTTCACACGAGCCCGCCTCCATACAACAGGCATGTAGAATGGCTCACAAACTAGTGAACCAGATTGAAGAAAGAATTAAAGAACAGACTGCTGAAGAGGCCAATGTGAAGCAAGTCAAAAAAAAGTGGGAGGAAAACGGTGATAAGAATCACCAATACAACAACAACAGCAATTACAACAATAAGCGCAACAATTATCCCAACAATCGCAACATCAATCGCAACTACAACAAACGGCCCAACAACAACAACAACAACAACAGCAACTACAACAATCATCCCAACAACAATAATAACCGCAACAACAACAACAATCAGAAGCAGCTATGCCAAAGGTGTGAAAAGTATCACTCGGGGTTCTGCACCAAATTTTGCAACAAGTGTAAAAGAAATGGTCATAGCGCGGCGAAGTGTGAAGTCTATGGACCAGGAGTTAATAGAACGAAAGGAACAAATGGTATCGGAACGAGTAATGGCGAAGCAAGTAGTGTCGGAGCAAGTTATGCCAATGTAGTTTGTTATAAATGTGGAAAACCGGGCCACATTATTAGAAATTGCCCGAACCAGGAGAACACGAATGGACAAGGCCGCGGAAGAGTTTTCAATATTAATGCGGCAGAGGCACAGGAAGACCCGGAGCTTGTTACGGGTACGTTTCTTATTGACAATAAATCTGCTTACGTTTTATTTGATTCGGGTGCGGATAGAAGCTATATGAGTAGAGATTTTTGTGCTAAATTAAGTTGTCCATTGACGCCTTTGGATAGTAAATTTTTACTCGAATTAGCAAATGGTAAATTAATTTCAGCAGATAATATATGTCGGAATCGAGAAATTAAACTGGTTAACGAAACATTTAAGATTGACTTGATACCAGTAGAGTTAGGGAGTTTTGATGTGATAATCGGTATGGACTGGTTGAAAGAAGTGAAAGCAGAGATCGTTTGTTACAAAAATGCAATTCGCATTATACGAGAAAAAGGAAAACCCTTAATGGTGTACGGAGAAAAGGGCAACATGAAGCTACATCTTATTAGTAATTTGAAGGCATAAAAACTAATAAGAAAAGGTTGCTATGCTGTTCTAGCACACGTCGAGAAAGTACAAACTGAAGAAAAGAGCATCAATGATGTTCCCGTCGCAAAAGAATTTCCCGATGTATTTCCGAAAGAATTACCGGGATTACCCCCACATCGATCCGTTGAATTTCAAATAGATCTTGTACCAGGAGCTACACCAATAGCTCGTGCTCCTTACAGACTCGCACCCAGTGAGATGAAAGAACTGCAATGCCAATTACAAGAACTTTTAGAGCGTGGTTTCATTCGACCAAGCACATCACCGTGGGGAGCTCCTGTTTTGTTTGTCAAGAAGAAAGATGGTACATTCAGGTTGTGTATCGACTACCGAGAGTTGAACAAACTTACCATCAAGAACCTCTACCCACTACCGAGAATCGACGACTTATTTGATCAACTACAAGGCTCGTCTGTTATTTCAAAGATTGACTTACGTTCCGGGTATCATCAAATGCGGGTGAAAGAAGATGATATTCCAAAGACTGCTTTCAGAACACGTTACGGTCATTACGAGTTTATGGTCATGCCATTTGGTTTAACTAATGCACCAGCTGTGTTCATGGACCTTATGAACCGAGTGTGTGGACCATACCTTGACAAGTTTGTCATTGTTTTCATTGATGACATACTTATTTACTCAAAGAATGACCAAGAACACGGTGAACATTTGAGAAAGGTGTTAGAAGTATTGAGGAATGAAGAATTGTACGCTAAGTTTTCAAAGTGTGCATTTTGGTTGGAAGAAGTTCAATTCCTCGGTCACATAGTGAACAAAGAAGGTATTAAGGTGGATCCGGCAAAGATAGAAACTGTTGAAAAGTGGGAAACCCCGAAAACTCCGAAACACGTACGCCAGTTTTAAGGACTAGCTGGTTACTACAGAAGGTTCATCCAAGACTTTTCCAGAATAGCAAAACCCTTGACTGCATTAACGCATAAAGGGAAGAAATTTGAATGGAATGATGAACAAGAGAAAGCGTTTCAGTTATTGAACAAAAAGCTAACTACGGCACCTATATTGTCATTGCCTGAAGGGAATGATGATTTTGTGATTTATTGTGACGCATCAAAGCAAGGTCTTGGTTGTGTATTAATGCAATGAACGAAGGTGATTGCTTATGCGTCTAGACAATTGAAGATTCACGAACAAAATTATACGACGCATGATTTGGAATTAGGCGCGGTTGTTTTTGCATTAAAGACTTGGAGGCACTACTTATATGGGGTCAAAAGTATTATATATACCGACCACAAAAGTCTTCAACACATATTTAATCAGAAACAACTGAATATGAGGCAGCGTAGGTGGATTGAATTATTGAATGATTACGACTTTGAGATGCGTTACCACCCGGGGAAGGCAAATGTGGTAGCCGATGCCTTGAGCAGGAAGGACAGAGAACCCATTCGAGAAAAATCTATGAATATAATGATTCATAATAACCTTACTACTCAAATAAAGGAGGCGCAACAAGGAGTTTTAAAAGAGGGAAATTTAAAGGATGAAATACCCAAAGGATCGGAGAAGCATCTTAATATTCGGGAAGACGGAACCCGGTATAGGGCTGAAAGGATTTGGGTACCAAAATTTGGAGATATGAGAGAAATGGTACTTAGAGAAGCTCATAAAACCAGATACTCAATACATCCTGGAACGGGGAAGATGTACAAGGATCTCAAGAAATATTTTTGGTGGCCGGGTATCAAAGCCGATGTTGCTAAATACGTAGGAGAATGTTTGACGTGTTCTAAGGTCAAAGCTGAGCATCAGAAACCATCAGGTCTACTTCAACAACCCGAAATCCCGGAATGGAAATGGGAAAACATTACCATGGATTTCATCACTAAATTGCCAAGGACTGCAAGTGGTTTTGATACTATTTGGGTAATAGTTGATCGTCTCACCAAATCAGCACACTTCCTGCCAATAAGAGAAGATGACAAGATGGAGAAGTTAGCACGACTGTATTTGAAGGAAGTCATCTCCAGACATGGAATACCAATCTCTATTATCTCTGATAGGGATGGCAGATTTATTTCAAGATTCTAGCAGACATTACAGCAAGCATTAGGAACTCGTCTATACATGAGTACTGCCTATCATCCACAAACTGATGGGCAGAGCGAAAGGACGATACAAACGCTTGAAGACATGCTACAAGCATGTGTTATTGATTTCGGAAACAGTTGGGATCGACATCTACCGTTAGCAGAATTTTCCTACAACAACAGCTACCATTCAAGCATTGAAATGGCGCCGTTTGAAGCACTTTATGGTAGAAAGTTCAGGTCTCCGATTTGTTGGAGTGAAGTGGGGGATAGACATATTACGGGTCCGGAGATTATACAAGAAACTACCGAGAAGATCATCCAAATTCAACAACGGTTGAAAACCGCCCAAAGTCGACAAAAGAGCTACGCTGACATTAAAAGAAAAGATATAGAATTTGAAATTGGAGAGATTGTCATGCTTAAAGTTGCACCTTGGAAAGGCGTTGTTCGATTTGGTAAACGAGGGAAATTAAATCCAAGGTATATTGGACCATTCAAGATTATTGATCGTGTCGGACCAGTAGCTTACCGACTTGAGTTACCTCAACAACTCGCGGCTGTACATAACACTTTCCACGTCTCGAATTTGAAGAAATGTTTTGCTAAAGAAGATCTCACTATTCCGTTAGATGAAATCCAAATCAACGAAAAACTCCAATTCATCGAAGAACCCGTCGAAATAATGGATCGTGAGGTTAAAAGACTTAAGCAAAACAAGATACCAATTGTTAAGGTTCGATGGAATGCTCGTAGAGGACCCGAGTTCACCTGGGAGCGTGAAGATCAGATGAAGAAGAAATACCCGCATCTATTTCCAGAAGATTCGTCAACACCTTCAACAGATTAAAATTTCGGGACGAAATTTATTTAACGGGTAGGTACTGTAGTGACCCGAACTTTTCCATGTTTATATATATTAATTGAGATTGATATTTACATGATTAAATGTTTCAAACATGTTAAGCAATCAAACTTGTTAAGACTTGATTAATTGAAATATGCTTCATATAGACAATTGACCACCCAAGTTGACCGGCGATTCACGAACGTTAAAACTTGTAAAAACGACATGACAATATATATATGGATATACATATGGTTAACATGAGATTATGATATGTAAGTATCTCCATAAGTATATTAATAATGAGTTATATACATATAAACAAGACTACTAACTTAAGGATTTCGAAACGAGACATATATGTAACGATTATCGTTGTAACGACATTTAAATGTATATATATCATATTAAGATATATTAATATATCATAATATCATGATAATATAATAATTTAACATATCATTAGATATAATAAACAATGGGTTAACAACATTTAACAAGATCGTTAACCTAAAGGTTTCAAAACAACACTTACATGTAACGACTAACGATGACTTAACGACTCAGTTAAAATGTATATACATGTAGTGTTTTAATATGTATTTATACACTTTTGAAAGACTTCAATACACTTATCAAAATACTTCTACTTAACAAAAATACTTACAATTACATCCTTGTTCAGTTTCATCAACAATTCTACTCGTATGCACCCGTATTCGTACTCGTACAATACACAGCTTTTAGATGTATGTACTATTTGTATATACACTCCAATGATCAGCTCTTAGCAGCCCATGTGAGTCACCTAACACATGTGGGAACCATCATTTGGCAACTAGCATGAAATATCTCATAAAATTACAAAAATATGAGTAATCATTCATGACTTATTTACATGAAAACAAAATTACATATCCTTTATATCTAATCCATACACCAACGACCAAAAACACCTACAAACACTTTAATTCTTCAATTTTATTCATCTAATTGATCTCTCTCAAGTTCTATCTTCAAGTTCTAAGTGTTCTTCATAAATTCCAAAAGTTCTAGTTTCATAAAATCAAGAATACTTTCAAGTTTGCTAGCTCACTTCCAATCTTGTAAGGTGATCATCCAACCTCAAGAAATCTTTGTTTCTTACAGTAGGTTATCATTCTAATACAAGGTAATAATCATATTCAAACTTTGGTTCAATTTCTATAACTATAACAATCTTATTTCAAGTGATGATCTTACTTGAACTTGTTTTCGTGTCATGATTCTGCTTCAAGAACTTCGAGCCATCCAAGGATCCATTGAAGCTAGATCCATTTTTCTTTTTTCCAGTAGGTTTATCCAAGGAACTTAAGGTAGTAATGATGTTCATAACATCATTCAATTCATACATATAAAGCTATCTTATTCGAAGGTTTAAACTTGTAATCACTAGAACATAGTTTAGTTAATTCTAAACTTGTTCGCAAACAAAAGTTAATCCTTCTAACTTGACTTTTAAAATAAACTAAACACATGTTCTATATCTATATGATATGCTAACTTAATGATTTAAAACCTGGAAACACGAAAAACACCGTAAAACCGGATTTACGCCGTCGTAGTAACACCGCGGGCTGTTTTGGGTTAGTTAATTAAAAACTATGATAAACTTTGATTTAAAAGTTGTTATTCTGAGAAAATGATTTTTATTATGAACATGAAACTATATCCAAAAATTATGGTTAAACTCAAAGTGGAAGTATGTTTTCTAAAATGGTCATCTAGACGTCGTTCTTTCGACTGAAATGACTACCTTTACAAAAACGACTTGTAACTTATTTGTCCGACAATAAACCTATACTTTTTCTGTTTAGATTCATAAAATAGGGTTCAATATGAAACCATAGCAATTTGATTCACTCAAAACGGATTTAAAATGAAGAAGTTATGGGTAAAACAAGATTGGATAATTTTTCTCATTTTAGCTACGTGAAAATTGGTAACAAATCTATTCCAACCATAACTTAATCAACTTGTATTGTATATTATGTAATCTTGAGATACCATAGACACGTATACAATGTTTCGACCTATCATGTCGACACATCTATATATATTTCGGAACAACCATAGACACTCTATATGTGAATGTTGGAGTTAGCTATACAGGGTTGAGGTTGATTCCAAAATATATATAGTTTGAGTTGTGATCAATACTGAGATACGTATACATTGGGTCGTGGATTGATTCAAGATAATATTTATCTATTTATTTCTGTACATCTAACTGTGGACAACTAGTTGTAGGTTACTAACGAGGACAGCTGACTTAATAAACTTAAAACATCAAAATATATTAAAAGTGTTGTAAATATATTTTGAACATACTTTGATATATATGTATATATTGTTATAGGTTCGTGAATCAACCAGTGGCCAAGTCTTACTTCCCGACGAAGTAAAAATCTGTGAAAGTGAGTTATAGTCCCACTTTTAAAATCTAATATTTTTGGGATGAGAATACATGCAGGTTTTATAAATGATTTACAAAATAGACACAAGTACGTGAAACTACATTCTATGGTTGAATTATCGAAATCGAATATGCCCCTTTTTATTAAGTCTGGTAATCTAAGAATTAGGGAACAGACACCCTAATTGACGCGAATCCTAAAGATAGATCTATCGGGCCTAACAAGCCCCATCCAAAGTACCGGATGCTTTAGTACTTCAAAATTTATATCATATCCGAAGGGTGTCCCGGAATGATGGGGATATTCTTATATATGCATCTTGTTAATGTCGGTTACCAGGTGTTCACCATATGAATGATTTTTATCTCTATGTATGGGATGTGTATTGAAATATGAAATCTTGTGGTCTATTATTATGATTTGATATTTATAGGTTAAACCTATAACTCACCAACATTTTTGTTGACGTTTTAAGCATGTTTATTCTCAGGTGATTATTAAGAGCTTCCGCTGTCGCATACTTAAATAAGGACGAGATTTGGAGTCCATGCTTGTATGATATTGTGTAAAAACTGCATTCAAGAAACTTATTTTGTTGTAACATATTTGTATTGTAAACCATTATGTAATGGTCGTGTGTAAACAGGATATTTTAGATTATCATTATTTGATAATCTACGTAAAGTTTTTTTAAACCTTTATTGATGAAATAAAGGTTATGGTTTATTTTAAAATGAATGCAGTCTTTGAAAAACGTCTCATATAGAGGTCAAAATCTCGCAACAAAATCAATTAATATGGAACATTTTTAATCAATAAGAACGGGACATTTCAAGCATGATTTGGGTTTTGATGTTTGATTGATGGAATTGATGTGATAATAGTGATTGTATGCTTTTTTAGGTTGTAGAAATTACCATGAATTAATGAATTGCTTAATTTTTAATTTTAGGGTTAATGAGAAATTTAGGGTTTTTGATGTGTTGACTGAGTTTGACTTCTTGTTTATGATTGATGATGGTGATGAGTGCATATGCTGTGATATCATGCTCGATTTGTTTTCTCATATGATTGACATGTATGATGTTTTTAGAAAATGTTAAGTATCTCTTATGCGATTTTGTTGAAGATTATTCATGCAAGCTAGAGTTACTTTTTTACTTTGATGATTAAGTTTGTTATTTTGGATTGAATCTTTGTTTGAAATTAATTGGTTAGTGAAGGTGTGAATTGTTTGAAGGTCACTTGTATGCTAAAGTTCATGACTAATTGTTTTGCATACTTAGTGATAGTTTAAGTTGGAGGAAGTTGCCATAGAGTTTATAAGTTTCACTAACGCTAATGGTTTTTGTGCAACTTTGTTTTGTGATTGATTATTGTATTATAGGGATCGAAAAGAAGCAAGCCTTCCGCTTCTAATGCAGTGGATGAAAATGTACAACTCCCTCCTCATCCATTCGAGTGCCAAATCACCGACCGAATGCACCCATTATTAAGATGGAAACGCCGGGTGCCTAATTATCATCATCGAATGAACCTCTTACAAATGCTTCATGAGCATGAGTGTATTGCACCCCGATATCCTGATTGGGCCCCTGTTGAAACATCCCAACCCGTATTTAACACGACAATTTTTTTTTAAATAATAAATCATTAACACGTCCCTTCGTTTAGTTATAAGATGTAAACCATTCCATACAACCCGTTTAAACCAATACAACAAGTTTAATGTTTACAAAGAAGGCACGAAGGCCCTTAATCAAATGTAATACAAGTTCGACCCGTTAAAATGATAGTTTTAATCCAAACAACACTTGAGCATGGTTTGGGGCTAAACTACCCAAAACACTAGGCCGACTTCCAAAAGCTTCAACTAGCAATCATCACGGGAAATCTAATGCCCAAGAACCCCTTTCCCCTTCTCCGCACCTGCATCTAAAAAGTAAACAACGAGAGGGGTAAGCTAACGCTTAGTGAGTGCAAAAATTATACATATACATATATAATCTATCTACTTGCAATCACTTACACAATACCGCATACAAGCTAGCAATTCAATTCGCACACCAATCACAAGTATAACGCCACTAACCTCCTACCACACAAGCTAGCATAACAATGGCATATAACACGAACGATATAATATGCTACACTACAACACACACCTATGGTTAACCAATCGTACGAAGGAATGGTACTCGAATTTCCCATCGGTGTTCATAACAACCGTTAGTGTACAACAACATATATCACTAACCCTTTGGCGAAACGACAACACATATCCGTTCACAAAACAGTTAGTGCACAACAACATATATCACTAACTTGGACAACACATATCCGTTCATAAACCCATTAGTGTACAACAACATATATCACTAACTCGGACAACACATATCCATTCCTAAAAACCGTTAGTGTACAACGACATATATCACTAACTCGGACAACACATATCCGTTCATATAAATAAATACATTATATATATGCATGTATACTTATCTCACTCACCTTATCACGCCGGTGGTGATTAAACACTTCCGTGAGCTTCATGCGAAGTACCTAACACATTAAGTACCCAAATCAACATACAAACTAGTGGAACTTAACCACCAATACTTAACTCTTGAGTATTTAATGACCCAAATGCATTAAATGACTCACTTACACCAAAACCTCTCATTAATGGCCAAGACTCATCACACATCACTAAAAGCTAGTGATTAAAGTCTACTAACACCAACTAACATAATTTATGGGTATTTCATGCCCATCTTACCCAATTAGGTCAACCATTAACCATTTGACCCATTTTAGCACTTAGACTTACAATTTTGGTCAAACTTAAATCCATTCACAATCTTTCATCATTTTACAAGTGTAATAGTGACTAACAACACAATTTACACTTACAACCTCAATTTACATGACCAAACCCTAGATTTCAACCATTAGGGTTTCCTTACATCAATTTAACCCAATTTCACCCATTTAACTCCCAAATGGGTCTTACAAGTCTCAAATGAACAAACCCTAACCATAAATCAACTAAAACTCAAAACACGGAGTTAAGACTTGCCAACACTATCAAGTCGTAGCTAAGAACGAGGAGAACAAATTTAATTCTTGCTCCAAGGACCGAATCACAATTCTTCACCTTCAAATCTCAATTTATATCTAAGTGGGTTTTGTGTTTTGGAAGAGAAAATGGAAAGAAAAAGAAAAAAAATGAAATGAGAGGATAAGGTTTAGGGTATAAAAGCTGGTCACATGAAAAATTACCAAACTACCCCTAAAACCCCTTAAAATAAGCTAAAAATCAGATCAGGCCCGCAGGCAGGTCGCGGCGCGACCTCAATTTCCGCGGCACGGCAATACACTAGTTTTTCGAGCTATTTTAATCCACTCCTGATCTTGGTTTGCGTTCAATGTCGCGGCACGGAGGTGCCCGTAGTGGCTCGACCCCACGTCCACTTTTGTCCAGTTTTTGGTTTACAAACCCATGGGTCATAACCCAACTCGTACACCCCATTCTTGCTTCGTATATACACTTAGACTACGTCACAAAGTCTCACACGACTTAATACCTTCCTAACCCAAACGTATATACTTATACATGCATACATTCTCGTGTATATATATATATATAGATATATCTCGTGTGCGTAAAACTAAAACTTAAACTCATTTAAGCACATATACAATGAAATATAAACGTTCTAACGACTAAATGTGTACCTTAAATCATATACGATGAAAACGAGATGTTACACCTTTTGTCGAAGTTGGTGTGGAAGATGAAGTAAGAGCTAAGTTGGTGCAAACTTATGTAGATGATTAGGGGAATGAGTTTCAGTACAATGATTAGGTGAAGTTTTTCCATTTGGATCGTCCGATTTACAAAGTTTGGTGCTTGGAGTTCTTTATCACTTGTTCTTACATTGAAGGAAACTGTGATATTGATATTAAAGATTTCTTTACTTTTCAACTTGTTAAAAGTTTCATTCTATGACTTTGCGTGAGGTTGCTGCGGCTTTGGGTATTTACACTGATCTTGAGATGAGAGCTCCTCATTTCAAAAGTTATTTGGAATCGGGTGAAATTTATACAGGTAAAGGTGAAAAGAATGCTGATTAGAAGTTGATTTCAAACAAAGATAGGTTGGTGGCAAGTGTTAGCTCGTACACTCAAATCAAAGATTTTTTTCTTCGTGTTATTCAGCGGTTCATCTCTCATACCATTTCTCAGCGTGGACATAATACTGAGAAAGTCAGCATTCCGGATCTCTTCTACCTTATGTGTATTCGTGACCCAGAGCGTTATGTCTACATTCCCTACTGTGTCATAAAGTTTCTTTGCATGCAGAGTTCGGGTCTTCGTCCGAACAGTCCGATGTATGGGGGTGTTTACGTTACTTTGTTGGCTGAGCATTTGGGTGTATCTCCTACAGCTAAGAGGACAAGGAGAGTATATCCGAAGGACATCACCACAAATATTAAGAAGAGGACAGTTGGTGCACAGTTGTACGAAGGGTGTAAGGTATTGGTCCGAGAGCGTAACAGGTGTGTTAGGTATATGGGAACTCACGAGCAGGAGGAGGGTGATTTGACATATCCGAAAGCGGAAGACCTCCTGCGGCAGATGTGGAGATGCCTCAAGCTGAGTGTTTTAATGCTGCTGGTTTAACTTGTGACTTCAATACAAACTAGTTTAGTGGGTTGCGAGTTTATCATGATGAACAATACGGGGATATGCGGAGTTATATTGATGATCGTAGTCGGGAAGATCGAGCTTATTATGATGAGCAAAACCGTTTACTTCGTTAGCATGTTGATGAGGGTAATGATCAGACTTGGTACAACCAGGCAGGTATTCGGGCGAATATGCAGTGGTATAAGCATTCTTTTGATCTCTACCGTCAGGATCCGCAGAACTTCATATGCCCGGTTGGTCCTGGTTGGACTGATTGGGTTCGTCCAGGGATGCCTCAGCCTTCTTATGACTATGATTCAGCTCTTGCCCAACCCCAACCCGCTCACCAGCTGCGATGCAGCAATAGTCCCAGTATCCACAGCAACAGAACCAGGATCAGCAAAACCCCGGACCAAGTGATGGGTCCTTCTGGGGTTCTTTTGAGCAGCATTTATAATGGTGGCTAGTGTGTATGTGTGTGTGTGTTTGGTTTAAGACTATTTCCTTTGTTTGTTTGTATTTTGGATGACTGTATTAGATATTTTTAAAACCTTGTACTTGGATAATTTGTGATGGGGCACTTTGGTACCTCGATGGTACCACCTCATCCCTTGCATGCCTATTTTGTATAATATTTGCAGGTTATGATGATTGGCATGCTGTTTATTTTCAAAGACTTACGTTAAGTTCAGCAACTTATATTGCATTTGATGATTATTGTGTGATTGATGTTCGAGTGGATGCCGATGTTCTTATGCTGGCAGTAAGTTCAGCGGCATCGTGCACCGTCTCCATGATCTCCGAATCTAAAAATTCGGATTTTCTTTTTCTTTTTACCTTTTCACTATTGTCCTCTCGAATTTATCTTTAATTATAAGATTTCATGTAAATGAAGGCATTACATGATCTTAAGTGTGTGTGTGGGGGGGATAAATCCTCACGAACATTTGTTACCAATTTGAAAATTTTTATAAACTTTTTGAATGATTTTTGTTAAAAATAAGGAAGCAAAGTCTTCCAGGATTTTCAAAAATCCAAATTGTAGGATGATTCAACTGCATCCACAAAGGAAGTCAAGTCTTCCGAATGCCCGTTTTACTTGGTGTAGGATGAAATGTCCCGTTCTTATTGATTAAAAACGTTCCATATTAATTGATTTCGTTGCGAGGTTTTGACCTCTATATGAGACATTTTTCAAAGACTGCATTCATTTTAAAACAAACCATAACCTTTATTTCATCAATAAAGGTTTAAAAAGCTTTACGTAGATTATCAAATAATGATAATCTAAAATATCCTGTTTACACACGACCATTACATAATGGTTTACAATACAAATATGTTACAACAAAATAAGTTTCTTGAATGCAGTTTTTACACAATATCATACAAGCATGGACTCCAAATCTCGTCCTTATTTAAGTATGCGATAGCGGAAGCTCTTAATAATCACCTGAGAATAAACATGCTTAAAACGTCAACAAAAATGTTGGTGAGTTATAGGTTTAACCTATATATCAAATCATAATAATAGACCACAAGATTTCATATTTCAATACACATCCCATACATAGAGATAAAAGTCATTCATATGGTGAACACCTGGTAACCGACATTAACAAGATGCATATATAAGAATATCCCCATCATTCCGGGACACCCTTCGGATATGATATAAATTTCGAAGTACTAAAGCATCCGGTACTTTGGATGGGGTTTGTTAGGCCCAATAGATCTATCTTTAGGATTCGCGTCAATTAGGGTGTCTGTTCCCTAATTCTTAGATTACCAGACTTAATAAAAAGGGGCATATTCGATTTCGATAATTCAACCATAGAATGTAGTTTCACATACTTGTGTCTATTTTGTAAATCATTTATAAAACCTGCATGTATTCTCATCCCAAAAATATTAGATTTTAAAAGTGGGACTATAACTCACTTTCACAGATTTTTACTTCGTCGAGAAGTAAGACTTGGCCACTGGTTGATTCACGAACCTATAACAATATATACATATATATCAAAGTATGTTCAAAATATATTTACAACACTTTTAATATATTTTGATGTTTTAAGTTTATTAAGTCAGCTGTCCTCGTTAGTAACCTACAACTAGTTGTCCACAGTTAGATGTACAGAAATAAATCGATAAATATTATCTTGAATCAATCCACGACCCAGTGTATACGTATCTCAGTATTGATCACAACTCAAACTATATATAATTTGGAATCAACCTCAACCCTGTATAGCTAGCTCCAACATTCACATATAGAGTGTCTATGGTTGTTCCGAAATATATATAGATGTGTCGACATGATAGGTCGAAACATTGTATACGTGTCTATGGTATCTCAAGATTACATAATATACAATACAAGTTGATTAAGTTATGGTTGGAATAGATTTGTTACCAATTTTCACGTAGCTAAAATGAGAAAAATTATCCAATCTTGTTTTACCCATAACTTCTTCATTTTAAATCCGTTTTGAGTGAATCAAATTGCTATGGTTTTATATTGAACTCTATTTTATGAATCTAAACAGAAAAAGTATAGGTTTATAGTCGAAAAAATAAGTTACAAGTCGTTTTTGTAAAGGTAGTCATTTCAGTCGAAAGAACGACGTCTAGATGACCATTTTAGAAAACATACTTCCACTTTGAGTTTAACCATAATTTTTGGATATAGTTTCATGTTCATAATAAAAATCATTTTCTCAGAATAACAACTTTTAAATCAAAGTTTATCATAGTTTTTAATTAACTAACCTAAAACAGTCCGCGGTGTTACTACGACGGCGTAAATCCGGTTTTACGGTGTTTTTCGTGTTTCCAGGTTTTAAATCATTAAGTTAGCATATCATATAGATATAGAACATGTGTTTAGTTGATTTTAAAAGTTAAGTTAGAAGGATTAACTTTTGTTTGCGAACAAGTTTAGAATTAACTAAACTATGTTCTAGTGATTACAAGTTTAAACCTTCGAATAAGATAGCTTTATATGTATGAATTGAATGATGTTATGAATATCATTACTACCTTAAGTTCCTTGGATAAACCTACTGGAAAAGAGAAAAATGGATCTAGCTTCAACGGATCCTTGGATGGCTCGAAGTTCTTGAAGCAGAATCATGACACGAAAACAAGTTCAAGTAAGATCATCACTTGAAATAAGATTGTTATAGTTATAGAAATTGAACCAAAGTTTGAATATGATTATTACCTTGTATTAGAATGATAACCTACTGTAAGAAACAAAGATTTCTTGAGGTTGGATGATCACCTTACAAGATTGGAAGTGAGCTAGCAAACTTGAAAGTATTCTTGATTTTTATGTAACTAGAACTTGTAGAATTTATGAAGAATACTTAGAACTTGAAGATAGAACTTGAGAGAGATCAATTAGATGAAGAAAATTGAAGAATGAAAGTGTTTGTAGGTGTTTTTGGTCGTTGGTGTATGGATTAGATATAAAGGATATGTAATTTTGTTTTCATGTAAATAAGTCATGAATGATTACTTATATTTTTGTAATTTTATGAGATATTTCATGCTAGTTACCAAATGATGGTTCCCACATGTGTTAGGTGACTCACATGAGCTGCTAAGAGCTGATCATTGGAGTGTATATACCAATAGTACATACATCTAAAAGCTGTGTATTGTACGAGTACGAATACGGGTGCATACGAGTAGAATTGTTGATGAAACTGAACGAGGATGTAATTGTAAGCATTTTTGTTAAGTAGAAGTATTTTGATAAGTGTCTTGAAGTCTTTCAAAAGTTTATAAATACATATTAAAACACTACATGTATATACATTTTAACTGAGTCGTTAAGTCATCGTTAGTCGTTACATGTAAGTGTTGTTTTGAAACCTTTAGGTTAACGATCTTGTTAAATGTTGTTAACCCAATGTTTATAATATCAAATGAGATTTTAAATTATTATATTATCATGATATTATCATGTATGAATATCTCTTAATATGATATATATACATTAAATGTCTTTACAACGATAATCGTTACATATATGTCTCGTTTAAAAATTATTAAGTTAGTAGTCTTGTTTTTACATATGTAGTTCATTGTTAATATACTTAATGATATGTTTACTTATCATAGTATCATGTTAACTATATATATATCCATATATATGTCATCATATAGTTTTTACAAGTTTTAACGTTCGTGAATCACCGGTCAACTTGGGTGGTCAATTGTCTATATGAAACATAATTCAATTAATCAAGTCTTAATAAGTTTGATTGCTTAACATGTTGGAAACATTTAATCATGTAAATATCAATCTCAATTAATATATATAAACATGGAAAAGTTCGGGTCACTACATAGGAGACTTCCTAATCTACATCATTTTATACTGATATTGGTTAATACTTCATTTCACGATGTGTTACACCGATGTATCGTACTATGGAAAGAGGAGCCTTGAGCTTCAACCTGTGTTGTCTTCTTAATAAAGAGCAATGGCTTCGTGCTAGTATTGCTAGACAACACACGCCATGCTCAAAAGCCATGGTACCCCTTTTAAAATACGAAAATGTAGTATTTGTTTCCTACATTTTCTCAAAACTAGCATAAAAGCTAGATACGTGAGAAGTGGGGTCCAAGGACCTTAAATAACTCAAACAAGTGTTTAAACACTTCCGGGAGAATCGAGTCCTCCCATCTTGTTTTTAGGAATTAAAGTCTTCCGAAACTTGTAAGTAAAGTCTTGCAAGTTACGTGAGTTTCAAAAGACCATTGCTTGAAAGTAAAGTCTTTCGGGTTTTGTGTACTAGACCCCCTGAAGTAATTACACCCAAGGTAGTTGCTTTCTCATCGCCTTCGAACCGGGAGGTAGTTCACTTCGGTGATATACCGGGTTGGCAACTACCCGTGCGGCTGTCCCACAACCGGGAAGGCATGTATGCACACCGCCTTTTGATCCCAAGACAATTGTTATCTCATCGCTTTCGAACCAGGAAGTAGTTTATCCTAGATAATATACCAGGGTAACGATTGTCCGTGCGGCTGTCTCAAAACCGGGATGGCTTCGAAAGCGCATAACCTTAAAACCCCAAAATTTCTGGAAAATTGGTTTGGTGTAAAAACTCAACTAGTTTTCTCGTTCTTAAAAAGCAAAATGGTTTTCTTAAGGTCTTGTTTTCCCTAAGGCCAAATTTTTCTTGGTTCCGCACAAAGTGTTCTTGATTCGGGGTGATGAAGCTTTTGAGTGATCATGAGTTCGATTTTGAAGATTATATTTGATTGAAGGCTTAAACCTTGCACTTGTTTTGTTGAAGACTACACGATATGGATTTAATGATTTTGAAGACGATATCGGAATCAAATCGGAATGTTTTGATTCTATTATTATTGAAGAATTGTTCGAGTATTTTTATCTTTGGTAGAGTTGATATTATTTGAAGATAGACTTGCTTGAGGACAAGCAAGGTTCAAGCGTGGGGGATTTTGATATTGCCTCATTTATACAAATTTTTACTCGCAATATCAGTTCGTTTCTACTTGGTTTTTGGATATAAGTTGAAGAAATGGTGAAGAAATTATCGAAGTTTGAGTTTTTACGTTCCTAGGAGGTGGTTTGAAGAGTTATATTGTTTTGGAAGATATTTTGGTGAAAGTTTCACTGTTTTCAAGAAGGAAATCGAAAGTCGAAGCAAAGCAGCAAAGTATAAAAATGAAACAGAAAAATACTGTTCGAAATAGAACATCTCGCGACCGCAATACCACTTGATGCGGTCACAATTTTGTTATTTGCCCGTGATTAAATTCTCGCAGTCGCATTGCATTAACAGAAATTCGGAAACAAAGATCAAGTGAAATCGCGGTCGCGATTCTAAGCAATGCGGGCGCGATTCTTGTGAAGACTCGCGGTCGCGATTTCCTTAATGCGGCCGCGAGATTTGCCAGCCGACTTCAGTTTTGTTTAACTATAAATACGCGTTTTTACACCCTTTTTAGGGTAATCGGTTTTCTAAGACGAATTTTGGTGCTCCAGCAGCTAGGTTATGAATTTTATAGCTTTTCTTCATACTTTTCATTGGTTTTACATTATTGCAACAATTTTGGTTAGTATTAATCTTGCAATTACTTTTATTTACATTCAGTTTAATGATTTCAATGATTTATCTTTTATTTTCTTGTGTTCTTTGCTTTAATATGAGTAGCTAAATTAATTGTATCTACTTAGATGATTGAACTAAGGTGAAGGATTGCTATCTTTATGATTTAAACGATTAGATCTTATTATTCATATATTGTTTGGCTAAGAACGATTGTTATTAAGGTTAATCAATTAGTTAAAGTTGCGGAGATTATTAACTAGTCAACGAGAGTTGAATAAGTGGTGATCTTTACTAGGTTATTGAACATGAATAACTTAGGCTTTTGGTTAATTATATAAGGGAGACCGGTATAACTAATTGATTAGTAATTAAACTGTGAGAAACCTGGATAATTGTGGAATTATTAGGGAGACTTAAACAATCCAAGCTAGATTAATATATTGATTAATACCTTGGTAACTAGATTAGAGAATTAGGATCAACGAGAGTTGAGCTAAGGATTTAGTCAATAATATGTGAGAATCGAGAGATAATCATAGTGTTACCACCATTATAATTGTTTAAAGTGAACTTAACAGCAATCCTGATCCGAGGGAATTGATTCTAAGTGGATACCTTTGTCTTTATTGATTCAATTTAATTTTATTACGCAATTGTTTTCTAAACAAAACATCCCCATTTTTACTAGAATAATTACAAGTTAAAGTTTCTGATAAAACTGCTCTCTGTGGACGAACTGGTCAACATTACTTATAAATTACTGCACGATCGGAATTAGTTGCATGTATTGTGTGATAATGATTGGGTAGTATTTGCTAGTATTTTTAGAGTATAAAATTTCACATCACTTCCTGATTGTCATGGGGTTTAGATTGTGAGGAAGCAATCCAATTTAAGTGGGGGAGAGTTGTAAGACCCTGAGTTCAGTTTCAGTGTATCTGCATGTCGCGCAAATACATGTGCACCGCACATAACGAGCTAGCAGATTGGTTAATTATTTTGGTGTTTTAAAAGGGGTATATGGGTCTTTTTACTAGGGTGCCGATTTTTAGGCCACAAAACCGTCCCAACATTATCCCTTACCTCATCTTATCCTCATTTCTTCATCTTTACATCTTATCACTTAGAGAGAGAGAGAAAGGGTTCTTGAGAGAGAAAGCTTGAAAGCTTGAAGAAGAAGCTTGATTCTCAACAAAGTCCAAGCATTAAAGTTGTTCATCTCGTCCCTAGCTACATTTTGGTAGTGGTGGTAAGTCCTAACCCCGAATTTCATATATTTTAATGTTAGGGTTTGAACTTGCATGTTCTTGAGAAACCTCATCTAGCTCACAAATGGGTGTTTGAAGCTAGTTGTGGGAGTTGTTGACCCTTGTTGGTGGGTTTTGGGTTGGAAGACTACTTGGCCATGTTAGGGCTTGTAATTTGGGACTAACGTGTGTTGCTTTAGAAGACTTTATTTTTGGATTTGACTTAGGATTGGGCAGTGCAATCCCAATCGCCATGCTCGGTCTTTTGTTGGAGTTAAAGGAAATGGGTCGAAATTCTCACGTCCTTGTATTTAAGGGTCGTTGGAGTCCCGAGGGTCGTAATACTCTTTTTGTCGCTTAAAACCCGTTTACTTATTGTTTGAAACTGGTTAAATTTGTTTTGGGCTAATGAAACTTGGTTTGCTTGAAAATGGGTTGCCTTGTGATAAAAATGGATTGATCTTATTTCATGTTATAGAGCGCGACGCGCTGTGCCTTGCACTCCGCGTTGTGCCTTGCGCGCCTCGAAAATGCTCGAGAACTGGGGGTCGGGTCTGGGTCTTGAGTTCTGTTTTGAAATCATGTTATAAGCCGCGCCACGCAGCCATTTGCGCGTAAATGGGTCAGGTCTGTAACTGTTTTTTAAATAGAGAATTTAACTTTTATACCCCTGAAGAGACCGTGTTTTCTCGTAAAGTGTTTTGGGTCGTTACAAAAACCTAGTGTATATATATATATATATATATATATATATATATATATATATATATATATATATATATATATATATATATATACGACATTCCTTTTTATTTTTATTTTTTTGTCTTTTTCTTTAAATATACAATTAATCCCCTTCACACTTGGGTACTAATTATAATTTATTACGTGTATAAAAGATAACTTCAGGGGTATAAAAGTTGAATTCTCTATTTAATATGAATCCACCAAACAAAACCCACCAAATTTTTTTAACGAATTTATCTTTGTGTTCGCCGCGGTTAGGTTCCACCACCATCATATTTCAACTCGAAATAATTTTACGAACAAAACGCAATAAATTGTTTTCGAAACGGAGTTTCGATGCACTACCAACGGAGCATTTCTTTTTTATCAATAAATATGAAAGTGATTTGAATTTACAGTTTAAGTCTTTAAAATATTTATGAACACACAAATATAATTATTATAATATTAATTATATACATGACGACTTCCCAAGTACCATTATTTTGCTGAGATGACTAACAAGTTTTCTAAAATTAAACTATCGGGTTACATTTTTATTCAAAAAATAATTGTATATAATAATTCTAAAATAATATAACTTATACTTTACTAATGTTACGTTCCATGACAAATTTTTAATGTACTATAAATATTACGTAGTATATAATTTATATATTAAAAAGATATTAATGGTTTAAAAAAAATTATAGACATTTAGTTACTAACACCACACAAAACCACTTTTAAAATGTGTCAACACCACGGGCTCTTAAACTCAAAAGAACTTTTAAAATTCGTCAACACCAAGGGCTCAGAAACTCAAAAAGAATTTTAAAATTTGTCAATAGCACGGGCTCTTAAACTCAAAAGAATTTTTAAAATTTGTTAACACTACGGGATCTTAAATAATACTTATACTTTTTCTGTTTTTTAATATCGTTATTTACATATCAATATGAACTGTAAGTTACATTTTTTGCACGGTTTTTTACACACGCGTGCAATGCACAGACTCAAAAACCTAGTGTATATATATATATATATATATATATATATATATATATATATATATATATATATATATATATATATATACCTCTTAAATTATAAAATGTTAATTTTTCATACTATAATCTACTTTTCATACTTAAATATAGAAGTCCAAGTTACTAATAAGAATAATAAGTTTTATCTAAAATATTTTTAAAATTAGAAGGCTTAATCATTACCCTAAAACACTATAGTTATCATTTATTTTAATTATATTACTCCATTCTACCTAGTATAAATTTTAATTAATTTAAGATGTGTATTATAAAAGTCAACCTTGCTTTATATTTATCGAGTGATTGTCCTTTAAAAAAGTCAATTTTTCTTTTATTTAAAGTAATTTTAACTGAAATTTTTTAAATATGAGTAACTAAGAATAATAAACAAAGATAAATTGACAAGTTTAATGATGTTTGATACTCATTTCGTCTGAAAATAACTGTTTTAATTTGTCTTTAGAAAGTTTATTGATTGTGTAATATAATATTATTCGAAAGTTGTACAAATGAAGACACATAAACATCAAGGTGTTGGTGAATTGGTATGACATGATTTCCTATAAGAAAGGTCGAGGGATTCGATCCCCATTAACTACAAAATATTTTCCTTTAAATTTCATTTCTGGTTCTCGGAAGTTGCGGACGTCTTGTAACCGAGCCTCACTCTAGGGGGTATTTGCATTAAAGTTTCAAAATTTGAATTGGTTTTCAATTCCTCAGTTTTACTTTTGCGAATTTGGTTTAACCGAAAATCGAATTTAAAATTGAATTCAATTAATAATATATTAATAGTTAATAATATATTATTAATAAATAATTAATATATGAAGACGAAAAATTTGATTTTACAATCAAAAGTCGCATTATTATTTTTTGGCTTATCGGATTTAATCGAAACCGAACCGAATTCAATTTTGATTTTCATTTCAGGTTTTAGTTTTGAAATTGAACTCAATTTCAGTTTTAAAACTAAATTTGGTTTCCATTTAGAGTTTTTCCTTCAACATCTTCATAAGCTACTAAAATGGACCGAATAAACGGGAAAAAATTAAAACCGAAGTGACTAATATCTATAGCATGCCATTTGAATTAATTATACTACATTAATGCCATTAATTTAATTTTGTTTATAATATCAATCAATCACATCAGTCGGTTGATAGTTTTGATTGGTTCTTGTAGTTCTTTTTTTCGTTGGACAAAATTGCATGGTATACCCTTTTCTTTTTTTTCGACCTAGATGACTCTCAACTATCAACTTTCGACAAGGATGACCCAATCACTAACACCCGTTAATTTATGAACGCTAAGTACGCTCACGCAGTTTCGTCTACACACTTTAATAAATATAAATATATAAGTATATAAATATATAAATATAAATAAACGTTTTATTATCTTGATGCTAACAAGTGTATGAATATCATCAAAGATATTGAAGTTTTTTGCTGTGCAATTAATTTAATCCTATCAACGATACATAATCGTTAATCAAGTGATGAACAATAATTATGATGCAGTAATAATTTTTCGGACATGATACACAGTCCACAAAACTAAAATTAACAACTAAAACCATTTACTTTTACAATTAATTGATTCAATAACCATTGATCTTTAATATACAAACATAGATAACTAAGTTTTAAAGTAAAAACTTGTGATTCACAGTTTTAAACTAACTGATGCACATTGAGAACTAATTGGTACACACCCATCCCTTGATACACAAATACAATACAAATTTAAAGACCCATGAAGCAACATCGATGTATTGATCAACATTATTAACATCATTGATGATCTATTCTTTACTCAATAAATCACCAAATGAATCTTGTAAGCATCCACCATAACCCACAAGTGTTACAAATTTCAATACCCATCACCGTAACCGTCGCCGGCCTGAGCTCGATGCATCGAAAAACTCCGTCGTAGCAGGAAAAACCCTCCTGCCGCAAGCCGTCTTTATCGAAAAACCTCTTCGCCGCCTATGGATCATACAAACGACATGTCATATTTTGCAGATATGAGGGCGAGGATGTCGAAATTGTCTTTGCGATTTTGATTTGGGTGTGAGAGATGAGGTTCTTGTTGCTTAAAATGTTGATATTGAAGATGGTAATAAACCAATAATATGAAAGTATCCAGGTTTATGAATATGATAATAAACTGAAAATAAAATCACTTGTGGATTTGTATATATGATTTTGAATTTATGGTTACTGTTTCCAATCCTCTTTGATGTGGGGATTTCACGAAGATTGAACTGACTTTTGATTTTAGTAAATATTTGGATATTTGGTTTCGTTGGAAAAATTATTGATATTGTTTGTTGTGAAGTAGGCCCCATATAAAATTATCTTTTTCGTCACAAATTTGTTGTTTTATGTAGATAACAGAACGGTTGGATCAAACTTATGCATTTGGTTTAAAATAACAATGGAAAGAAGTCTCCAATATGCTCGAACAAAATGGTGTCAGGGAAAGAATGAAGTTCGTTTGGAGTTTTCTTTTAATTTGATTAGGGTTTATAAATTTGGGATAGAGATGAAGATGAGGAAAGATTATGGAAAATGAAAAGAAAAAGTGTGTGAACGAAACTGCCCCCACGTGCTTGGCATGTGAGCGTACTTAACGTCCAAAAACTAACGGATGTTAGTGGTAGGGTCATCCGTGTCAAAAGTTGATAGTTGAGGGTCATCTAGGTCGGAAAAAAAAAGGCTTACCATGCAATTTAATACAAACATGAAGGACCATCGACGCAATTTTCTCGTTTCGTTGCTTCTCAATTGAACTTTTCAATATATTAAGTGGTCGTGAAAACACTGAGCTACAAATACTTTTTAGGGTTTTAGGTTGACAAGCACATGATAAAAGCCCAACCTAGTGCATAAAAAAAAACCTCAACCTTATGCACCTTATTATAACGCTTCTTTCTTCTCTCATTTAACACAACTGTCAACATCTGTGATTAATTCTTGGACTTTAAGAAGCAACTAGTTTTAATTGGTGATATTAATAACTGGTCCTTTCAACGTATTTAAGAATTTAGAGGAATAATTATAATTTTAGTTGATGGTATCAATTGATTATACGGAGTATTAATTTTAATTGATGATATGAATTAATTTTAGTTGACATTGTGTGTATCTACGGATACTGATGACAAAAAATATCCGTACTCGATGATTTTTGATCCGGATACGAATCAGGTCTATGGGTTAGGTCCGAGTATTTGGATGATTTCAATTTTTTATGAGGGTGCGGATCTTTGGACGATTTTAGATGTAGACTCGATTAACCAACTCATATAGTCATATATTCAAAAAAAGACAGAATTCATATACCCTATATGTTAAATTATAGATAACATACGTATAGTGGACAAAATTGCTTAAATCATTTTTGTGTTATTCTTTTTTTGCTTTTTCCATCCCTCACAATTTATAACTCCATTAGTAATTCATAAAAACATTATTTATTCTCATTTACATTCTGGTTCTAACGAAAGTTAACTGCCCCGTTAAATTTAACTTATGTGCATATCAACAATTTAAGAGATATAGCAGACGAGACCAGTCATCCTCTTAGTAACTTGTTGCGCTTATATCGAGATTGTAATATATGTATGAATATATATGTATGAATATATATGTATACGTGTTTATGTGCATATTCTGTTGACTTATATGTTCTTGCTCTTACATTATCATGTGTACTTAATTTCACTCTGAATCCATCAATTAAGACCGTTATAAATTTGTGAGGGATGAAAAGGCAAAAAAAAAAAAAAATAACACAAAGATGATTTAAGCAATTTTGTCGATAATAATATACGTATGTTATCTATAATTTAACATGTAGGGTATATGGATTCGGTCTTTTTCGAGCATACAAGTTGGGTAATCGAGTCTACATCTAAAATCATCCTCAGACCCGAACCTGCATAAAAATTTGAAATCATCCATTTTATACCGTCAATTATCCATCAATCAAGATCGTCAATACCGATTCAAGGACTAGTCTTCTCTCCATCGTGGTAGCAACTTTGTGGATGTTATGGTGATTATGGATTGTTCGTTGTTCAATGAAAATTCTATTAAAAAATCTTGTATTTTTTATTCTATTAGATTTTCTCCGTTTGTATGGATTAAATGTAGAGGAAGACATGTTTCTAATTGGAACAATTGACTTCTTCATCCTTTGTAATGCTCTTCTAGTGCCTTTCTTGAGAGTTCCTTTAATAAAAAAATTTCGTTCCAAAAAAAGTGTTCTTGTAAAAAGTAAAACAGAGTAATACTTAACGGAATACTGTAAGTTGATTTTTATATATGTTTATACACTTTCTGGCGAGCCCCATCGAAGAGACAAAGCTAGGTAATCCTAATCACGAAGGTGGATGAGAAAGGTGAATGTAAAAGAGTTTACACTTTTGTTGGCGGTTCCCCGAAGGTAGTAAGGTCAGTCCTTACTTTACACCACCAATACATAAAAGAGAGTATATGTGTGCATCATGTATGTAGATGAGAGCATGTCATTTCTAGAGTTTATGCCTCTCTATTTGTAGTAGGGCAATGGCTCCTTTTAGGGTTTAGCTATTTCTCAATGCAACTTTAGAAGGATTAGTTGACTTTTCTAAAATGCCTACTTACACCTTTGAATGCAAAGTTTTCCCTCATTAGTTAGATATATGGCCGGTAAATTTGAGAGAGGTTTTCCTGCCTTTGACTTTTATTTGACCGAGGTCTGTGAGGCACTAGGTTTAATGTTATTGGGATTTTTGAGGTATGATCTCTTCATTACCCAATGTTCAATATTTTCCTCGTAAGTGATTGTTCATGAAGTGGTGATTATGTCTTTAAAGTGAGGTACACTATCAAGCCCGCCAGGTTTGAAATGACCCAAACCCGATACCGAAAATGACTCACATTTTTTTTATAAAAGCTACCATCGCGTTGCGGGCCAAAATGGTCGTGGAGCGATCCCACGTATACTTTCAATGCCGAATGTAATAACCAGTCCAGACCATCTTTTCCATTACCAATCCGCATCGCGACCTCCCACTATGCCAGATGGTCTGATCCTTAAATTAAGGTCGACTTTCAATTTACACTGCAAGTCGTGTCGTGATTGTGGAGGGTCGCGGCGCGACCTCATGCTTGGTCAAATTCCTGTTTGCAACAATTTCAAACACAAGTATTTTCCAACATCACAAGTCTTAATTCATGACAACCTGCTTAAAAGCTGAGTATGGTTCAAAATATAACATGTTACAAGTTTACACCACTGGGAACTCAATCCCCACAATTTAACAAAGTGTATATTACGACCCAATACACCAAAATGACCCAAAATAGAGCATGACCGTCGGGACCTTTACCAAAATCGTTTCTTCCCAAAACCACCAACACGGAAGCTAAGCCAAGCCCTTACCCTTATCCTCCGAAATGCAAGAATCTATAAAAAGAGTAGAGCAACGAGGGTAAGCAATGCTTTGTGAGAAGAATAAATATACATATATACATACAACTTTCCGAATCGATTTACCACAACAAATCAATACGTATGTATATACACTTAGCACCACATCCACATAGCACAAGTAATCCAAATTAGCATGCTAAACACAATATTATAATCCAACACTTCATGGTTAACCATTAGCATAAGGGAGTGGTTTTTCAAAAGACCACCGATTGTTCACAACAACCATTGGTGACACGAACACACGATATTCACCAACCCTATGGTAATCTGAACACACGATATACACCATTCAACCCATGGTGACACGAACACATGATATACACCATATAACCCATGTGGTATCGAACACACGAACTTGAGTGAAACCGACACACTTGGAAATCACTCTAGTGAAACTGACAAACTTGGATTCACTAAACCACATCAAACTCAAGAAAGTAAACCATATACATAAATGCATAAGTATTCCACTCATTTTAATCAACTTGATGAGTTACAATCAAAGCTTGAGCTTCACAATCAACCAACTTCGAGTCACCTAAATCAAATTACACATAACAAGCCATAATCAACTATACTTTGGGTTGGATTGAGCTTCTTCTTCACAAGAACTAAACTTTCTCTCACTAGGACTTTCTCACACTAACTTTGGGAGTGTTTTGGTGAAGGTGAAAATGACTAAGTGAGCTCAACAATCTGATTTAGAACAGTCCCATTTGGCCATACAAAATTGATATCTAGTCCGCAAACTTATTTAAATTATTTACAAAATAGTCCCACCAGAATAAGGCTGAAGTCGCGACGCGACATGTGACCAGTTCTGGTGGTTACAAGCTGTTACAATCTCCCCCACTTGGACCTGATCGCGTTCCCACTATCCAAACGGCATGTAACGATGGAAGATGTTCTAGCACAAGATCCTCAGATTCCCAAATACACTCGGACCCCTTTCGGTGACGCCATTGCACCTTATAAGTCCGAATTCTCTTATTCCGAATCTCTTTAACCTTTTCGTCAAGAATCACAATCGGCTCTTCCACATACTCTAGTTTGTTGTTTAGAGTAATCTTATTTAGCGGTACCCACATCGAGTCATCCGGAAGGTACTTGCGAAGATAGAAAACATGAAATGTGTTATGGATCCCCGCAAGCTCTTCGAGTAACTCTAACCGATAGGCTACTTCACCAACACGTGCCAACACTTTAAATGGCCCAATAAACCGAGGAGCAAGCTTCCCCAGCTTTCATAACCGAATTACACTCTTCCATGGCGACATCTTAAGCATCACCATATCACCTTCTGGGAACTCAATCGATCGCCTACATTTATCCACATACGACTTTTGTCGATCTTGTGATGCTTTGAGGCGATCACGATTCATCTC
Source organism: Rutidosis leptorrhynchoides (assembly GCF_046630445.1). Classification (NCBI taxonomy): domain Eukaryota; kingdom Viridiplantae; phylum Streptophyta; class Magnoliopsida; order Asterales; family Asteraceae; genus Rutidosis; species Rutidosis leptorrhynchoides. Next base: position 427,955,121 of record NC_092334.1, on the reverse strand, counting down.
TATCTTTTGGTTTGTCTCAAGAACCACCTTAGTACCACCAACTTCCTTTTGACCCACCTCGCCCCAACAAATCGGGGTTCGGCATTTCCTTCCATAAAGGTATTTTGTATGGTGCCATTCCAATACAAGCATGGTAATATACGAAAATTCCACCAATGGAAAATGCTCATCCCAACTTCCACCAAAATCAATTACACATAATCGAAGCATATCCTCCAACGTTTTGATGGTTCTTTCACTTTGACCATCCGTTTGAGTATGATATGCGGTGCTTAAATTCACTTGAGTACCCATCTCTTCATGAAACTTACCCCAAAATCGAGAAGTGAAACGCGTATCTCGATCTGAAACAATCAACACCGGAACCCGGTGTGTCGATACCACCTCCTTAATGAACAACCTTGCCAAAGTTCCAACGAAATTGCCTCTCGTATGGGAAGAAACAAGGAAATTTTCGTCAATATATTGACGATCACCCAAATTGTATCATATTGAGTTTTCGCTGTTTTCGGCAATTTAGTGATAAAATCCATGGTAACATGCTCCCACTTCCATTTCGAAATTTCCAACGGTTGCACCATACCATAAGGCTTTTGGTGCTCAGCCTTAACTTGCAAACAAGTAACACATTGCTCAACATGCTTAACAACGTCTCGCTTCATACCAGGCCACCAATACACTTTCTTCAAATCAAGATACATTTTTGTCGCACCCGGATGAATAGAATATTTCGATTTATGCACCTCATCGAGTAGCACCTCTTGATGACCACCCAATTTTGGCACCCACACCCGACCTTTGAAAGACAACAACCCATGTGGGCCTAAAACGATCTACTCCGTTTGCCCTTGAATCTGCTCATCACGCTTAAAATTAACAAACGCCTCAATTTGAACCTCCCCAAGTTTCTCAAAAAAATCATTCAAAAGGACCGTTCGCAACGACTTTATTTGCTTACTCGGAATTTGGTTCTTTCGACTCAATGCATCCTCGACCACATTAGCCTTACCCGAATGGTACAGTATTTTGCAATCATAGTCCTTCAATAAATCCAACCATCGACGTTGAGGGTTGTTTAAGTCATGTTGAACAAAGAAATATTTTAAGTTCTTATGATCCAAATAAATCGTACATTTAACACCAAATAGGTAATGGCACCAAATTCTCAACGCTTGAACCACCGCTGCCAACTCAAGATCATGAGTCAGGTAGTTCTTTTCGTGCTCTTTTAGTTATCTTAAGGCGTAGGCAATCACCTTAACCCTTTGCATAAGAACACATATGAGCCCACTAATTGAGGCATCACAATACACCGTCAGATCTTCAACCCCTTCCGGTAACACCAACACCGGAGCTTGAGATAGTTTGCTCTTCAATAATTGGAAAGCAATTTCCTGCTGGTTTCCCCATTCAAACTTTACATTCTTCCGAGTTAGCTTCGTTAAGGATGAAGCAATCTTGGAAAAATCTTGAATAAACCGACGATAATAACTGGCTAATCTGAGGAAACTTCGGACTTTCGTAGGTGTAGTCGGTCATTCCCAATTCTTAACCGCATCAATATTCCCCAGATCCACTTTAATTTCCTCTTGATTAACAATGTGGCCAAGGAATAGCACCTCACTTAGCCAAAATTCACATTTGGAGAATTTTGCATACAACTTCTCCTTCCTCAAAGTCTTTAACAACTCGCGCAAATGATCTTCATGTTCTTTCATACTCTTAGAATAAACAAGTATGTCGTTAATGAACACGATTATCGACTTGTCCAACATAGGTTGGCACATTCGGTTCATAAGGTTCATGAATACCGCGGGCGCATTCGTAAGACCAAAAGGCATTACAACAAACTCAAATGCCTGTATCACATCTGAAATGTCGTTTTCTCGATATCTTCTTCCCGGATCCGCATTTGATGATCACCGGACCGCAAATCGATCTTTAAAAAGTAACACGCACATTGTAGTAGATCAAATAAGTCGTCAATCCTAGACAACAGATAAAGATTTTTGATCATCACTTTATTCAACTCACGGTAATCAATGCACATACGCATACTACCGTCTTTCTTTTTCACAAACAAGACTGGAGCACCCCATGGCGAGATACTCGGTCGGTTAAAACCCTTTTCTAACAATTCTTGGGTTTAATTCAATAATTCTTGCATTTCAGTCAGTGCCAAATGATAAGGTGTTTTAGCAATGGGGTTAGTCCCCGGAACCAACTCAATGCGAAACTCCACTTGCCTTACCGGTGGAACACCCGGTAATTCTTCGGGAAAAACATCTTCAAATTCATTAACAACCGGAATAGTCCTAATGGGTGGCTCATCACGAGTGTCAACCACGTGGGCTAGATAAGCCATACCTCCACTATTAATGAGTCGACTCACCTGAGCATACCTACAAATAGGCACGGGTCGTCTTCGAGCTTCACCGTACACGATTAGCTCTCCCCCACTTGGGTTTCTTACCCTCACGAATTTCTCATGGCATGCAACATTAGCTCTATAACGATCGAGCCAATCCATACCAATAACAACATCGAACTCACCCAAGGTAATAGGAACCAAGTCAATATCAAATTTCTCGGTCCTAAAATCAATAACACAATTTTATAAACCCCCACCGCAACTTAGAACCTTCCATCCGCTATCTCTACTTGCAACGGTGAGTCAAGATCACTTAAAGGACAATCTAACTTAGCTGCATATTTTAACGAAACATACAACATGTTGGTACCACTATCAAATAGTACTTTTGCGGGTTTAGAGTTAACCATAAAAGTACCTGAAACAACTTCATTGGATTTCTTGGCATTTTCACTTGTCATCAAATAGTTCCGGCCCCTAGCGGGCCCAGCCGCCTTCTCTAACCTTTTGGTGTTGTCATTACTCTTTTCACCTGTCACCAAGTCGGGACACTCGGACTTCTAGTGACCCTCTTTGTGGCGATTAAAACATGTAATCTTGTTAGTAGAGGGATTTGTACAATCCCGGGATAAATGACCTCGTTGCCCACAAGTATAGCACCTTGGGCCGCTATCCCACGAACCACCCTTTTTCACACTCCCGAAACTTTTGGTCACACTCTTCGCTTTCTTGCTAGGAGCGCTACTTGATTCAAACTTCCTCTTACTTGTAATAAAATCATTCTCCTTCGGGGCGTGAGATTTAAAGCCTTTAGCCAGATCAAACAACTTTGCAAACATGTCAACATGGCCAAGACTAATCTTCGCACGAAAATTATCATTCAAGGTATCATAAAAATCTTCCATCAACAAACGGTCATTCCTGACGTGCTCAGGATAAAACTGTGCTTTTGCTAGAAAAGTAGTCGTGAGTGTGTTTATGTCCATAGACCATTGTAGCAAGTTTCACAACTCATTCCGTAACCGTGTGAGGTCGGCTTGAGTGTGGTACTATTTGAAGAACTCCACCTTAAAATCACCCCAAGACATCCCCACAAATTGCTCCTCACCCACCAAAAGAATTTTATCGTCTAACCAAGTCTTGGCGGCACCCCTCAAGAGACTTGTTGCAAGCCTTCTTCTTGTCGGGAGGGCACTCGCTTGTTCAAAAGCACCCCTCGACATTCGATATCCATCTTGTGCTCTTTAGAGGGTCGGGATCCCCTTCATAGGTAGACGGTTTAGTTAACCGGAAGTCTTTATAACTAAACTCCTTCCTATTCGTATTGTCGAGAACCCCATGATCATGTGGACCCTTTTCGGCATCACCCTCACCTTGAGGCTTTGGGAACCTCTTTTCGAACTCCTCCTTGACCGCCTCACTTACACGTTCCCGTATAAGTTCGGTGATTTGCTCATCCACCGTTTATTGGAACACTTCCTTAACCTTCCCGATGAAAACCGCATAATAGCTTTCTAGTGCGGCCTCTATCTTGGCCGTTAGCTCATAACTCGGACCTTCATGATTTGGTCCATTTCTCATCTTCATTTTAAAGAATAAAGTAGATTAGATAACATAACGAAATTAAACCACATTGTGACGATCGCTCCAAATCCATATGGACGAACCCGTCATTCATCGATTTCATTGCGAGGTATTTACCTATATATGATACGTTTTGTAAACATTGCATTCTTTTGAAAAGGCACACCATAAATGAATATTTAAATCAAAGGTTCTCGACATCTGTTGATTTCTACATATAGACAATCACCATAAATAATAGTTTACAACAGTACTTCCGTTGACAATGCAGTCAAAATAGGATACATGGTGATGATTTGGTGAATGCAACGTTTCCTTGAAAAATATGTCATGTAAGACTCCATGCACATAGCTTGTCTAACATATAAGCAAATAGCGAAAGACTTCTAGGGAACTTGAGAATAAACATGCTAACAAGTGTCAACACAAAGGTTGGTGAGTTCATAGTTTTAATGTTTTGCATAATCTGTACATAAAGGTGGATCACAAGATTTCAGTTGTTTCATCCGAAACGTTTATCAAAATATTCTACAAGATTGAGCACCCTGGTAACTAAACTTTAACGTTTATATAATAAGTACCCCTGTTTTAACATACATGCAACCAACATGTACAATACACGTAAACCAACGTGTCATAAACTCAAATACCATACGTCCGTTAAAAGGCTAGCGCTCTAGCTCGGACGGGGATGTCAAGCCCTATGGATCCATTTACTATTATTCGCGCCCACCAGTCCATATCCTATGTACTGGCAGCTACTAGTTACCAAAGCTAAGGGATTTTCGGTTCAAAATCAGTGTAGAATTAAGTATGTACTTGTATCCATTGCGTTTAAATATATTGCATGTATTCTCAACTCAAAAATATATATTGCAAAAGCAATTAAAAAGGGATCTATAAACTCACCATAGCAGCACATAAAGTTGTTCACCGAAATGTGATCGAAACTCGGAATACCAAATAACCGTAGATCTCAAACTAAAGAGCATATGTTGGTCAATAAATGTCTATCAAGCTAGGTCTGGTCATAGTGTATCATAATCCTAATGCTCGAGATCAACATACAAAAGTTTATCAAAAGTCATTTCAAAAATTCATTCTGACTTAATACTATAGTTGAATGATCATGGCAATCGAAACATTTTAACATTTCACATAGTTTCCCAATTCTTGTAAAATTAGACTATAGTTTTTATAAGGCTTTAAAACATGATAAAACAGTCAATTTTGACAATTGTTCAACAAAACGAGACGTGCCTTATATAAGGATTCATTTATGTAACACCCCGCCAAAATCGCCATTGACGCGGATGTTAACTCTGGTCCCAGTGCTTGGCTTGACTTCTAAGTAACAGCAGAGTTCTACAGCGGAAGCAATATAACTAAGTACCTGAGACAAAACATGCTTAAAGTGTCAACCAAAAAGGTTGAGTGAACAACATAGGTTTAATATATATAGTTTTAGACCACAAAATTTAGTTATCAAAAGTAAATGTTGAAGTTATGATAACGAGACATAAACAAAGTTACCCCTGGACACCTTGAACTGTTAGTGTCGTTTAATCATTATTATGTAACCAAAGACCAACGATCAAATGGTTAGAGACATCACTCTCAATAGCGCTATTCACAATAACTAAGCTTACCAAAATTTCAGTAATTAACGATATCATGGTAGGGATTTAGCATGAATCAAAGCATGTCAGCACAGTTAAACAGTTTTCGGATACTTGTGTCTAAGTGTAAAACAGTTTGAAAGCAAGCATGTGTCTCACCCAAAAGTTTAAAATAAATGATAGAGAAAGTTAAAAAGTGGGGCTATGAAGTTCACCTTAATAGCAAGCAAGAAATTCCATGTAAGTAGTATGAATGGATTGTGTAAGCGGAGATTCTCAACCTAGAGATATAATGTTCGATTAATTAATGTCTAATAGACATAAAGCTTGTTTATTAATATAGCAAACTATATTAACAGTTACCGTTCTCGAGAAAGGTTATATTTATATAGGTGATAATATACTTAGTGTACTTAAGTGTTACTATATAGATAAGTGTATGAGTTATAATAATAATAGTAGTATTATTCTTTAATTAATCAAGTATTAAGTAGTCTCATTAATACAAGTGTTATATATATCCATACCTACATGTTACATATACATATAATCTTTATTATTATATTATGTATATATTTATAGCCATACTATGTATGTATATCTTTTATGTATGTGTTACATATATATTAGTGTAAAGGTGATACATATATATACATATAACTACTTATCATCTTTGTAATTTCTTATAATATTTACCTAATACATATACACACTCATACATACACACATACATATACATACATATATACTTATACATATACACCCACACATATATCTACAATGTATACATGTACATAAGTACGTATGCATGCATGCATGTGTATCATTATTATTATTACTTACTAACTTAACTCATGCACATGAAATCATAATCTAATTCATGATCATACTCTTCATCCATTATTATTACTAACTTATTAACTTTACACATAAAATCATAACTGCTTATTCATATTCATAACCTAAACTTTTTATTCAAAATCTTTATCTATTTAATGATCATATCTAAACCTAATAATCATAATCAACTCATTAATCTCCTAACTTTCACTTACATAAAATCATAATCATAATCTTATAATTATTCTTCTAATTTTGATCATAACCATACTTACTCGTTATCAAATTATTTATACTTCATAATCATACTTTTAGATTCCACATGAATTCATAACTTTTAATCATTATTATCTCATTCATAATACTTTTAACTATTATTATCTAGTTTCATGATCACTCTATAATCATATTCATATTCTTTTATCTTTTAACTTATTCATTCATAATTAAAACATTATAACTAGAACCATAATATAAGTATGATTAACTTTAGAGTTTAGGGATACCTTAAGATTTTAAGATAAATAAAAAGATGATGATTGTGAGTCAAACTGAAATAGAATTCTAGCAGCAAGGCACGAGCCAACAAGGGTTTTTCTTGGGTCTGTTTGGGTTATGTAGCACCAGCAGGAAATCAAGCAAAAAACGCAGCAACTTAAGTGGCAACAACAATCGACTTTAGAGGCTGTCTTGATCACGAATTCACAGCAGGAAAAGGCTATTTTGAGTGTCGAAAAGCTGCAGCAAAAGGGCTGTGATGTGGCGGTTTATGGCTGCACCTGGGCAGCCTATTGTGACTCAATTATGGCAGCAAAAAAAGCTGCCGTTTGTGGCAATATGGGGCTGCAGAAACAGCAGCGATGATGGCTGCAATTTGCAGCAGGAAAGTGACGATGGAGGGACTGTTTTGGTGGTCAAGCACAACAACAAAAGCTGTGGTTTTGGGGTTGTTGTGGGCTGCAATTACAGCAGCATAAGTGGTGGTAAAGGCTGCCAAAAACTACAGACCAAGTGGTGGTTTGAGTGCCGATGCAGGTGAGGTTAGTTGAGGGCCGTTTTTGGTTCGCAACAAGCAGGAAACACAGCAGGTTTGATGGCAGTTTGGAGGCTGGGTTGGGTGGCGATTAAGGGCTGTTTTGATGGTGCAGGAACAGCAGCTAAGCTGCAGAAGAATGGTGGATAAAGGGGACTGTTTTGGGGCGTTTTGGTGATCGAAAGAGAGTATTATGGTGCGGCTAGAGTGGTGGTGATTGGGAGTCGTCGAACATCAGCAAAATTAAAGAGTTTTGGTTTCGTACTCGAGTAACAAGAACCGAAGTGGTTTGCTTTAGTTATAGTCGACTATAGTGACTTGTTTTTGGGTTTGGAAGTCGACTGAAAAACAGAAGCCGGGAATTTAATTGTGGTGAATACCTTGTGAGGTTTTGAGGGTGTGTATATATAGATTAGAAGTTATAGTTAAGCTAGGACTTAAATACCTTCTAGGTTGGGTTGGAGATTAAGATTGAACAAGGTTGGTATTCCATAATATTTGGGATAGACACAAATTATTTAAAGTTTATTTAGGATTACACCACTTAACATGGCCGATTATTTTTATTTACTCCGTACTATTATATTTATACTCGGCATATTATCTAATTTATATATTTTATATATGTATATTTTTTTTTAAGTTACATTAAGATACATTTTGTTTAATCATTTATTTATTAGTCATGTCTTTTATTTATATTTTTACTTAGTTCTTTTTAGTTAAATGTTATAAATTGTCACTATTTAATTATTAATTTAGTATTAGGGTTAGGGTTTAAGGTTAATAAATTCAAGTATTAATTAAGGTCATTAATTATGAATGGATAACAACCCTAACTCAAATACACAAAACAACCTGGTGAAACCCTAATGGAAATTTGGTAAATTTGGAAGGGAAAAGTGAGGGTTGTTATAGTACCTCCCCGTTAATTTAAACTTCGTCTCGAAGTTTTAGGAAGACTTATCGGATGCATCAACGTTTGAGAAAATATGAGGATATTTCAGCTTCATCGGGTCTTCACGTTCCTAGGTATACTCGGGGCCTATTCGTGAATTCCAACGAATCTTAACAAAACAGGAATAGAGCTTTGTTTCAAACGTTTAACCTCATGATCCAGAACTTCTATAGGTTTTCCTATGAAGTGCATTTTATTATCAATGCGGAGGTAATTTCAAAGGAATAATATGAGTGTCACCTGACTAGGTTTTCTCAAAAGAGACTGTGATGTTACAAGCATTTCAGTAAATCAGATACCTGAAATGTGCCATGAACATTACTAAGCTTATTTAAAACCATCGTACACTTATGTCGCCATACTAGGGTAGACAATCAGAGAGAAGTACTTGGAGATCACAGCCATGTAGTTGATGCATGGCTTGTGTTTGTTAGATATGTTACCGTCTTCGAATTTCGGAAGATCACCATAGACATGATACCTTTAGTTTTTAAGAAATATCTAATGTGAATAGACGAAACAAGATTCCAGCTGAGGAGTCACTAATCAGGCTTATATGCAAAGTAAGCCATAATTACTAGGATGCCCTTAGAATGGTATGAGTAATTAATGAAAGATATCGTTCAGTGTATTATAATACATGCGAACTTATCCTTGGAAATAGTTCTTTTTTTTTTACAGCACGTTGTAGAATATAACTTTATGATCATGATTTTAGTTACATGTCAAATCAGGGATCGAAACTTGACTAGGATAACGTCCAGTTGCAATCCCACGAAGGAAGAAATGTTTAGAGTAAACACATAAACACCATAATTGTTTAAGGTAACTCCTTTAGAGAGGATAGCGAGGATCATAAATTATATTTCTAATAGGAAAACTGCACGAAGGGTGTGATATTTTAACGAGAAAGACGTTCTCGCACAGATGGCAAGTCGATCTAGGATTCACTTATGAGTTTAAGTGCGGATGAGAAGAAATGTGAATCGTTGGCTACAAAGAATAGTTTACACCGGGTAAGGAAATATTCGAGAAATGCTTTCTTGTGCCAAAAAGATATTAAATCATAGAATTGAAGTTTTACGAGGTTGCTGTGGTTCAGCCGTGAGATATCAGAAGTAAAATCTTCTCAACGGTCAACCTTACAAGGGAAAAGTTACTGAGAACATAGAGTTTCGAATGATGAACTCAATGGTAAGTTTCAAAGGGCAAGAGGAATTGTGATTACTACATGGTGTAGAATAATACGAAAATTTTTATATAAACAAGCAATGAAAATTTTATAGAAGTTCGAGTCGTTTAAGGTGACAATTTAAAAAGGAAACGAAGTTCTTAGTAAAACTAGAGTTATGTACAACATGTACTATTTTAAGTAAAATATCTTTTAAATAAAAGAATTGATTTATAAAAGTCAAAGTATAATTTTATATGTACTAGTCAAAAATACGTAAGGGTAAATTACTTTATTATATACGATTTATAAAATTTGCACGAATGGTAGTAAATAAATTTATTTTATAGAATTTCGAGAGGATCGCACAGTAAATAGTGTATGTAAAATTTTGGTAACAGAATTTTCGTATTTCGAAGGTTACGAGTTGGAAACAGATCGATGAAAATCGGGTGAAGGTATTTTGAAAATTTCGAATTATTTTTAAGCAAAAATGTTGTGTGGTAATGAAATCGATTGTATTTAAATGCGGTTGTTGGCATAAGGTTTTTTTTTTTTTTGGAATTCAAAATGTTTATGTGTGAAGCTGTTGCTGTCAAGTGAGATATGAATGGTAGAGTATGAGAACGTGATAGTGAACGTGGTGTTTATAATATCTTTGTTTGAATATTCAAATGAAAATCCTTGCGAGTGGTTGTCACTTTCCTTCAACGGGTTTCCTAATGGGTTTATGAAAATCTACACTAGGAGCGTAATTGCAGATAACAGGAGGCATGCTTCGAAGAAGTTTCGGGGGTGTCACTTCATATCACTTAAGAACATGAATCCTTTCCTCCAGTGGGGATGTGATAATTAAACGTCAAAGAGATAAGTTGTTTAAGAAAGAAAGAATGCTAAGCATTACAAGTTTTATGGCACAGGAGAATTTGTTAGTCTACTCATGGGTATGAGATAGATAGTTTGGTTGAAACGAGCTATTCGTATATCTACAAATCAGATGTTGATTAACCTTCATGTAACAACATGAATGGCTTGGAAATTTTTCTTTGATTCAATTTCTATTCCATATGTCATGATATTGGAATCTCTATATGAATTACCATAATATAATCACGTCGGCCAAGCGTCATTATATTTCACTAATTCATATTTCCATTCCAAGGTCACTCCATAAGGTCAGGACACGTGATCAAACTTAGATAGTTTACGTGGGAATGTTGAGTCATGAGTGACATCCCTTTGTGTGAGTCAAAGAATACTTTGAATCACAATGGCGAAGTCAGGTCATAGGATATGTATGGATATGATAACAATCATGTACCAACCGATCCTTTAGAGTCGGGGTCAGGTAAGATGATAGGGTTTTGGCTTGATATCCTTAGGAAATGATGCAGAATATCAACAGAGGTAAAAGCGGGAAGTAAGATGGAGTAGCAGCATACAGATCAAAGGAAAAGCGCTTAAAACTAAATTACATAATGAGATAGGTATGGTGGCGTTCTACTGTTGGATTACAAGTAAGTTACGGCCCTTATTCTAAGAGTCAGACGTGTAAGTATAGTTCCTATAGCAAAGTTTTTTCTAAAGAATTGAATGGTATAGGAATTCTAGGCATAACAAATATAAGTGAACTTAATGCATATAATCTAGAATGTAATGCAAATAATCAATGCCAATGAACAACTCGGTTATAGACTAGACTCACTAACGCATCCTAACTATTCATGTTAGTCACACTAATGTAACCTAGTTCCCTATAACCAGAGCTCTGATACCAATTGTAACACCCCGCCAAAATCGCCATTGACGCGGATGTTAACTCTGGTCCCAGTGCTTGGCTTGACTTCTAAGTAACAGCAGAGTTCTACAGCGGAAGCAATATAACTAAGTACCTGAGACAAAACATGCTTAAAGTGTCAACCAAAAAGGTTGAGTGAACAACATAGGTTTAATATATACAGTTTTAGACCACAAGATTTAGTTATCAAAAGTAAATGCTGAAGTTATGATATCGAGACATAAACAAAGTTACCCCTGGACACCTTGAACTGTCAGTGTCGTTTAATCATTATTATGTAACCAAAGACCAACGGTCAAATGCTTAGAGACGTCACTCTCAATAGCGCTATTCACAATAACTAAGCTTACCAAAATTCCAGTAATTAACGATATCATGGTAGGGATTTAGCATGAATCAAAGCATGTCAGCACAGTTAAACAGTTTTCGGGTACTTGTGTCTAAGTGTAAAACAGTTTGAAAGCAAGCATGTGTCTCATCCCAAAAGTTTAAAATAAATGATAGTGAAAGTTAAAAAGTGGGGCTATGAAGTTCACCTTAATAGTAAGCAAGAAATTCCACGTAAGTAGTATGAATGGATTGTGTAAGCGGAGATTCTCAACCTAGAGATATAATGTTCGATTAATTAATGTCTAATAGACATAAAGCTTGTTTATTAATATAGCAAACTATATTAACAGTTACCGTTCTCGAGAAAGGTTATATTTATATAGGTGATAATATACTTAGTGTACTTAAGTGTTACTATATAGATAAGTGTATGAGTTATAATAATAATAGTAGTATTATTCTTTAATTAATCAAGTATTAAGTAGTCTCATTAATACAAGTGTTATATATATCCATACCTACATGTTACATATACATATAATCTTTATTATTATATTATGTATATATTTATAGCCATACTATGTATGTATATCTTTTATGTATGTGTTACATATATATTAGTGTAAAGGTGATACATATATATACATATAACTACTTATCATCTTTGTAATTTCTTATAATATTTACCTAATACATATACACACTCATACATACACACATACATATACATACATATATACTTATACATATACACCCACACATATATCTACAATGTATACATGTACATAAGTACGTATGCATGCATGCATGTGTATCATTATTATTATTACTTACTAACTTAACTCATGCACATGAAATCATAATCTAATTCATGATCATACTCTTCATCCATTATTATTACTAACTTATTAACTTTACACATAAAATCATAACTCCTTATTCATATTCATAACCTAAACTTTTTATTCAAAATCTTTATCTATTTAATGATCATATCTAAACCTAATAATCATAATCAACTCATTAATCTCCTAACTTTCACTTACATAAAATCATAATCATAATCTTATAATTATTCTTCTAATTTTGATCATAACCATACTTACTAGTTATCAAATTATTTATAGTTCATAATCATACTTTTAGATTCCACGTGAATTCATAACTTTTAATCATTATTATATCATTCATAATACTTTTAACTATTATTATCTAGTTTCATGATCACTCTATAATCATATTCATATTCTTTTATCTTTTAACTTATTCATTCATAATTAAAACATAATAACTAGAACCATAATATAAGTATGATTAACTTTAGAGTTTAGGGATACCTTAAGATTTTAAGATAAATAAAAAGATGATGATTGTGAGTCAAACTGAAATAGAATTCTAGCAGCAAGGCACGAGCCAACAAGGGTTTTTCTTGGGTCTGTTTGTGTCACGTAGCACCAGCAGGAAATCAAGCAAAAAATGCAGCAACTTAAGCGACAACAACAATCGACTTTAGAGGCTGTCTTGATCACGAATTCACAGCAGGAAAAAGGCTGTTTTGAGTGGCGAAAAGCTGCAGAAAAAGGGCTGTGTTGTGGCGGTTTATGGTTGCGCCTCGGCAGCCTATTGTGGTTCGATTATGGCAGCAAAAAAAGCTGCCTTTTGTGGCGATATGGGGCTGCAGAAACAGCAGCGATGGTGGCTGCTGATGTTATGCGAGGCATACTAGGAAATATTGTATATTTTACTAAGAAAAACTATTAAATACGATACAATTTTACACAAGATATTTATTTATTTACAGATGGGATATACCTAAACCTTGCTACAACACTATAGGCAGTGTACCTAATTGTAGAGTAGTATAGTTTTTAGTAAGTCCGGTTCGTTCCACAGGGAGACGACTTATTTTACACTATATTTTTAAACAATTATATTTGTACAAAATATATTATATATATATATATATATATATATATATATATATTAATAATATATAAAAGGGGGTTTACCGTTTAATGACCGGTTTGTCGATTTTAAAAACTTTAGTTGCAGTTAAAATTTAATGTAAAATATTAAATAAATAAAAGACTTAATTTAAAGCGTAAAGTAAATAACGATAATGAAATTGCGATAAATAAAAGTGCGATAATTAAAAAGTACGATAATTAAAAGTGCAATTAAATACAATGACAATAAATAAAAGTGCGATAATTAGAAATGCAATTAAATATGAAAATAAAGGAATTATGCTTATTTAAACTTCCGTAATCATGATGTTTGACGTGTTGATTTTAATTTATTCCCATGGGTTAATTGTCCTTTGTCCTGGATTATTTAATATGCCCGTCTGGTTTTTGTCCATAACAGTCCATCGGTCATAAATTTAAAGTGCGAGTATCCTCATCAAATTATCCTTATATCCGAAGTCAAATATTCCAACTAATTGGGGACTTAAACTGTAACAAGGTCTTAATACTATGTTTAATAATTACACCAGGATATCGACTGCGTGTAACCCAAGGTTTTAATACTTTGTTATCAATTATGCCAAGTGTCCTTGTAGATAATTTCACCCCTGTTTTAATAATTACATAGACTATTAATCCATTCCCGTGTCCGGTTAAATGAACAATTATTCGTACATATAAATATCCCGCCCATCGTGTCCGATCGAGTGTATATGGTTATTTATAGGTACGTCCAATTGTAAATCTTTATATTAAAATTAACAAACTATCATTTAGTTAAACAAATATAAAGCCCATTAATAGCCCATAGTCTAATTTCCACAAGTGTTGTTCTTTTGTCCAAACCCCAATTATGGTACAAAGCCCAATTACCCATTTTTAGTAATTATTTTTAGTCCAACATCATGATTACTTCGTCTTAAATAAGCATAATAATAACTTAAGTACGAGACATTAATTTAAAAAGAATAACATAGCTTACATTGATTATTTATCGCGTAGTGTTACACGGACAGAGCTCCGACTTTAAAACCCGTAAAATAACCTTTGCATAACCCAAAACTAATCTAATATAAAACTACACTATACATATATATATATATATATATATATATATATATATATATATATATATATACATATATATATATATATATACATATATATATATATACATATATATATATATATACATATATATATATATATACATATATATACATATATATATATATATTTATTATTATTATTACAGAGGAGTATTATTATTATGTGTAAAACTCGTCGCCCAAACTTGCAATTTATAGGAATGTGGCCTGACTTTTCGGCTCATGCGATCGCATGAGATTATAACTACCAGGCTATGCGATCGCATGGCCACCTGGATCCAGCCAAGTTGCCTTGTTTTCTAGCTTGCCGACGTTTTTATTTAATAATATAATATATAATAAATAAATAATTTATATAATTATTTAAATATTATATTATATTCTTGTGCATAGTAGACTCATATTTTTGTCCGTTGCGTCGGGCGTTGATAGTTGGCTCAGGTCCCGGTTTCGGATTTTCGAACGTCCTTTCGTATAATTTAATATCTTGTACTTTGCGTTCCACAACTTGTACTTTTGTCATTTTTAGACGTTTCTCATCAATAAATTGAACCACTTGGATTGTATCTTGTACATTTGATCTTTTTGGTCTTTTGCGTCTTCAAATCGTCATTTTCGCACTTATTTAATATAAACGATTACAACTTAAAATAGGACAATTATAACTAAATAATTTATATATTGGGAGGATATTGCTACTAAATATATGTTCATTAGGAGCACTATCAAATATCCCCACACTTGAACGTTGCTTGTCCTCAAGCAATACATAACTTGAAATAAAATCACACTTCACTCGAATCACTTTTTTTATTCTCACACTTTATACATCAGTGATTTTAATACAGTGGTATAAAAATGATAGTAACGACGTGGTTTACAGTCCCACATGACTATGAAAATTTAGATCCTTTAAGGAAATTGGATCTTTATGAAAACATTTGATCTTTTGAAAATTCAATCTAGCTTTTACCCTAGATAAGTTTTCCGGAATAACCCTTCACCGGTGTTTGCAATACATAACTTGAAACATTTTTGTGGGTTTGGTGGTTTTCAGATTTGAAAATTTTAGCTCAAAACTTGCGGTTTTGTGTCACCCACTTGCTAACCTTGTATTGGAAAAGCAACACGTCCAGTATACTTGCTCCGAATATTACCTTTCGGTAAACTACCGTCCGGTTGTAAAGGAAAGCGTTGAACAAGCAATTGTTAAGGCAATGTCCCATGACATGCTTTTAATTATGGTCTATAACGTGTCGGATGAAATTACTATCCTTGGTAGGAGCAATAGTAAAGCTCACCCTATAGTTTTTCGGTCTGGCACAAGGTCCTGTCTTTGACCATGCTATGCAACCACCGTTCTTACGGTTGACACCCGATTTGGTTCAGGTGACCTAATGAATTCTAGGTGAATTCCTAGGATTTTACGTTCAATGGTAATGAACGCATTAAAAATGGGTTTTCAAAAAACAAATCGGTTTTAATTTGATCAAAATATTTTCTCGTTCAAGCTCGAGTTTAGATATCATCGAATTCCATGAGTTTGTAATTCTCAATCTTTAAGGTCAATCTCTAGGATTGAGTAATATCAGTCTTAAAAGCTGATTTTTAATCTTTAAGGAGATTATCCTTTCTGGGGATCTGATTCATTAGTCTTATCAAGCTAATTTGCACGGCGTCCTCCCCATTTTACGAGACAGATCCTCTCATGGTTAGGATAAGTCTGACCACTTGGCGACCCTGTTTGATGCTGAGGTCTGTGGATTTTCTGCTGATTTTAGAGATGACTTTTCTAGATTTTTCGTCAACCTACAGCTGGTCTAGACGACAACTTCTTGACCTAAATCAAGAAGCGCGTGTCTTTTTCGGAAGACTTTACTTCCTTTTAATGATTGAATTGATTCATCGTGTAGATCCATCTTTTCTTTTATTTTTATTATAATATTGCGGGTAAAACAGTCAATTTAGTCCAAAACAAAAGCACCTGCAATAAACTTTACAGAAACATGTGATAGATAGTTTTTAATTTAATAACTTGGTACATTCTCCCCACACTTGGATTTTTTCATGCGTCTTTTTATATCTTAATAAATAAATTCAAGCGTTTTAGTTGTTTCTCAATTTATGTCCTTTCCGAGGCAACGATAATTTCGGTATTAACACCTAGTTTTCATCGTTCATAAATATGTATAAACATGATTTTGAATTCATTTAGTTGAAATTTTTTTTAAAAATTTTCACAAAATTTAGAAAATAAACCAAGTATAAACCCGAGAGAATTTATAACTCTTCCCCACACTTGAGATCATGCAATGCCCTCATTTGCATGAAATCAGACTCTAATTATAAATTCATGAGGGTGATTAGTGTAGTAAAGTGATTGAAAATACCCAGTTTGTAATTACAAAGCTCGTCGAATGATAGATGGTGCGCCTCATCGTTCATCCCTTCTTGTTTTATCACACATGTTTTTTTTCTTCAAAAACGGTTGATTTTCTGAGCTGTTTGTTAATATTTGAAAATGCGTCTTTTACCCTTACTTATTATGCATGTTTATTAACGAGTTATGCACTAACCCGAACCCCTAATTTAACGTTAAGTGGGGTTAGACTTCCCCACACTTAGCTGACGATATGTGAAGTCGGTAGAATAAGTTTCACGAATTAGAATAGTGAGCCAGTTATTTACATCTCGGGTGGTGTATAATATATCAATGGGTTTAAAGTTTAGAACCACCCGATCGTCACTACTTAATTCTTTTTTAAGTGTAGCTTTTAGTAAATGGATACGTCTCTTTTCTGGTTCTTAGTCAAATGGATCGATATACACCGACATACATATTTCTATAGGGTGGACAATTCCTAACATTTCCTTTCGTTTATTCTCGGGATTAAAGTTTTCACCTCTATTACCCAATTGGGTGAAATTCAAGGTGTCAATATCTATTACAGCTTGTAGTTCATCTTTGGTAGATGACTCGTCTATTGAGAATATTGGGTTGGAAGGTTGTGGAATGATGAATTTCGGGATCGAAGCAAATTCTTCTTCATTAATGGTACTTATTGGTCTCACCATTTTGGTCTCGGGGGTAAAATTTTCAACGTTATCGTTTTCCCAAGAGTACCAATTTGTCACCCTTACTTCTTCTTCATTCATTGATGGATCGATGATTTTGTCGGTAGAGGCTAATGTGTCGATATGTTGTGAAATTGGTAAAACTGAATAAAAAGTATCATCGGGATAATTGGTGATTTCGGAGCTCTCGAATTCATCAAAATTCGATGATATGAGATTTTCTTGTACATGACTCCTCAGATCAACAGGTGCGTAATCTGATAGAGTTTCAGCGTTCCGATTTACAAACTCTCTCATTTGTTCATTTTTAGCATCAAGTTCTTCGAGTTTGATTTTCATATAATCTAAAGAATTTTCAGGCACATAATTTTCCTCGCCTTCTGGTTGTTGAGTTTGGATATATTCTTGGGAATAATCCCAATTTAAATTGTATTCTTCATAATCGTTCCATTCAGGTTCCGTGGGTGCGTAATTTTCCATAGGAACGTAATAATAACATTCCCATGTTGAGTGATAATCTCCACAGATTTCACAACCAGTTATTGTTTCATCATTCGTGATCCAAGATTGACCGAACGAATTGTCATCAACATCCGTTTGAGAGTATTGATTAAATTGATTTCGGATGTCATAAAGAGTTTCCAAAATATTCTCGAGATTTTCCATAATGCGCTTATTACCAAATTTTAGCTACAATGTGGTGCATTTACTTAATTATCCTATTAGTTATAAAAATAAAAATTATATAAGTTATCAAATTAATAAACTTTTCTACTTTTGCCCACGTTTCGAATAGCCAATAGATGCAGCAGGGAGCCAGAACCCTTTAAATCGGAAGCTCACAACTCAGCCACTAACAAATCCAACTATTACTACGAAGCAGAAAATTTGGATGTCTATCAATTTAACCGCTTAAAATAATTTTTCGTTTTTGAAATTTTAGAGAAGAAATAGAAAATTCAATGTCCTAAAAACTAGATCGTCGAGAAATAAGAAAGAAAAAGAAGTGCGTCGAAAAACGTCAAAAAATAAATGGCGGAAAACAAAAATAAGAAAGTAACGTGTCGAAACTTAAAAGGAACTAAAAACTAAGAATTAAAAGTTGCGTCAAAAAATATAAAAGCTTAAAAGAAATACAATATCCCAAAATGGCAATAATTTAAAAAGGTACTAAAAAACGGCGTCGCAAAACTCTAAAGCACATAAATCTTAGTCTAAAGAAAAAGCACTTAAGGGATTTTACGGCAAAGCCTAAAAATCTAGAAATAAAAATAACTATGGCGAAAACTAAGTTTAAAACTAAGTACGAGCGATAAAATACAAATATTACGCTAAAACAAATAAAAAGTTACAAAATATAAAAATAATCTTAAAGTTGTAAAAAGTACAATTTTTATAAAAATATTATTTTTATATTATTTATTTTATAAAAGTATTAATTTTATAATTTATTAAAACTAAATAAACTAAATATACAAATTAATTAATATCTAAAATTAATTAATATAATAACTAACCCTAATTAGGGTTTAATATTAATAATAATTAATAATAATTCGTAATTAATGTTGTCGGCAGGTTCAGTAGGGCGTGTCAGGTCAGGCCATACGATCGCATGGTTTTACAACACCCGGCTCATGCGATCGCATGGGCCTGGGTTCCAGTTTTTTTTTTTTTTTTTTTTAAGAATTTTATATGGTTTTTCTAAAAAATAATATACAAATATATTTTAAAAATATAGCTACTTATGTATGTATATCTTTTATGTATGTGTTACATATATATTAGTGTAAAGGTGATACATATATATACATATAACTACTTATCATCTTTGTAATTTCTTTTAATATTTACCTAATACATATACACACTCATACATACACACGTACAAATACATACATATATACATATACATATACACCCACACATATATCTACAATGTATACATGTACATACGTACGTATGCTTGCATGCATGCATGCATGTGTATCATTATTATTATTACTTACTAACTTAACTCATGCACATGAAATCATAATCTAATTCATGATCATACTCTTCATCCATTATTATTACTAACTTATTAACTTTACACATAAAATCATAACTCCTTATTCATATTCATAACCTAAACTTTTTAATCAAAATCTTTATCTATTTAATGATCATATCTAAACCTAATAATCATAATCAACTCATTAATCTCCTAACTTTCACTTACATAAAATCATAATCATAATCTTATAATTATTCTTCTAATTTTGATCATAACCATACGTACTAGTTATCAAATTATTTATACTTCATAATCATACTTTTAGATTCCACATGAATTCATAACTTTTAATCATTATTATCTCATTCATAATACTTTTAACTATTATTATCTAGTTTCATGATCACTCTATAATCATATTCATATTCTTTTATCTTTTAACTTATTCATTCATAATTAAAACATAATAGCTAGAACCATAATATAAGTATGATTAACTTTAGAGTTTAGGGATACCTTAAGATTTTAAGATAAATAAAAAGATGATGATTGTGAGTCAAACTGAAATAGAATTCTAGCAGCAAGGCACGAGCTAACAAGGATTTTTCTTGGGTCTGTTTGGGTCACGTAGCACCAGCAGGAAATCAAGCAAAAAATGCAGCAACTTAAGCGGCAACAACAATCGACTTTAGAGGGTGTCTTGATCACGAATTCACAGTAGGAAAAAGGCTGCTTTGAGTGGCGAAAAGCTGCAGAAAAAGGGCTGGGATGTGGCGGTTTATGGCTGCACCTGGGCAGCCTATTGTGGCTCGATTATGGCAGCAAAAAAAGCTGCCGTTTGTGGCGATATGAGTCTGCAGAAACAACAGCGATGGTGGCTGCTGATGTTATGCGAGGCGTACTAGGAAATAGTGTATATTTTACTAGGAAAAACTATTAAATACGATACAATTTTACACAAGATATTTATTTATTTACAGATGGGATATACCTAAACATTGCTACAACACTATAGGCAGTGTAACTAATCGTAGAGTCGTATAGTTTTTAGTAAGTCCGGTTCGTTCCACAGGGAGATGACTTATTTTACACTATATTTTTAAACAATTATATTTGTACAAAATATATTATATATATTAATAATATATAAAAGGGGGTTTACCGTTTAATGACCGATTTGTCGATTTTAAAAACTTTAGTTGCAGTTAAAATTTAATGTAAAATATTAAATAAATAAAAGACTTAATTTAAAGCGTAAAGTAAATAACGCTAATGAAATTGCGATAAATAAAAGTGCGATAATTAAAAAGTACGATAATTAAAAGTGCAATTAAATACAATGACAATAAATAAAAGTGCGATAATTAGAAATGCAATTAAATATGAAAATAAAGGAATTATGCTTATTTAAACTTCCGTAATCATGATGTTTGACGTGTTGATTTTAATTTATTCCCATGGGTTAATTGTCCTTTGTCCGGGATTATTTAATATGTTCGTCTGGTTTTTGTCCATAACAGTCCATCGGTCATAAATTTAAAGTGCGAGTATCCTCGTCAAATTATCCTTATATCCGAAGTCAAATATTCCAACTAATTGTGGACTTAAACTGTAACAAGGTCTTAATACTATGTTTAATAATTACACCAGGATATCGACTGCTTGTAACCCAAGGTTTTAATACTTTGTTATCAATTATGCCAAGTGTCCTTGCACATAATTTCACCCCTGTTTTAATAATTCATAGACTATTAATCCATTCCCGTGTCCGGTTAAATGAACGATTATTCGTACATATAAATATCCCGCCCATCGTGTCAGATCGAGTGTATATGGTTATTTATAGGTACGTTCAATTGTAAATCTTTATATTAAAATTAACAAACTATCATTTAGTTAAACAAATATAAAGCCCATTAATAGCCCATAGTCTAATTTCCACAAGTGTCGTTCTTTTGTCCAAACCCCAATTATGGTACAAAGCCCAATTACCCATTTTTAGTAATTATTTTTAGTCCAACATCATGATTACTTCGTCTTAAATAAGCATAATAATAACTTAAGTACGAGACATTAATTTAAAAATAAGAACATAGCTTACATTGATTATTTATCGCGTAGTGTTACACGGACAGAGCTCCGACTTTAAAACCCGTAAAATAACCTTTGCATAACCCAAAACTAATCTAATATAAAACTACACTATACTATATATATATATATATATATATATATATATATATATATATATATATATACATATATATATATATATATATATATACATATATATATATATATTTATTATTATTATTACAGAGGAGTATTATTATTATGTGTAAAACTCGTCGCCCAAACTTGCAATTTATAGGAATGTGGCCTGACTTTTCGGCTCATGCGATCGCATGAGATTATAACTACCAGGCTATGCGATCGCATGGCCACCTGGATCCAGCCAAGTTGCCTTGTTTTCTAGCTTGCCGACGTTTTTATTTAATAATATAATATATAATAAATAATTAATTTATATAATTATTTAAATATTATATTATATTCTTGTGCATAGTAGACTCATAATTTTTGGTCCGTTGCGTCGGGCGTTGATAGTTGGCTCAGGTCCCAGTTCCGGATTTTCGAACGTCCTTTCGTATAATTTAGTATCTTGTACTTTGCATTCCGTAACTTGTACTTTTGTCATTTTTAGACGTTTCTCATCAATAAATTAAACCACTTGGATTGTATCTTGTACATTTGATCTTTTTGGTCATTTGCGTCTTCAAATTGTCGTTTTCACCTTTTGTCTTCGCACTTATTTAATATAAACGATTACAACTTAAAATAGGACAATTATAACTAAATAATTTACATATTGGGAGGATATTGCTACTAAATATATGTTCATTTGGAGCACTATCAGCTGCAATTTGCAGCAGGAAAGTGACGATGGAGGGACTGTTTTAGTGGTCAAGCACAGCAACAAAAGCTGTGGTTTTGGGGTTTTTGTGGGCTGCAATTACAGCAGCATAAGTGGTGGTAAAGGCTGCCAAAAACTGCAGACCAAGTGGTGGTTTGAATGCCGATGCAGGTGATGTTTGTTGAGGGCTGTTTTTGGCTCACAACGAGCAGGAAACACAGAAGGTTTGATGGCGGTTTGGAGGCTGGGTTGGGTGACGATTAAGGGCTGTTTTTATGGTGCAGGAACAGCAGCTAAGCTGCAGAAGAATGGCTAATAAAGGAGACTATTTTTGGGCATTTTGGTGATCGAACGAGAGTATTATGGTCCGGCTAGAGTAGTGGTGATTGGGAGTCATCGAACATCAGCAAAATCAAAGAGTTTTGGTTTCGTACTCGAGTAACAAGAACCGAAGTTGTTTGCTTTAGTTATAGTCGACTATAGTGACTTGTTTTTGGGTTTGGAAGTCTACTGAAAAACAGAAGTCGGGAATTTAATTGTGGTGAATACCTTGTGAGGTTTTAAGGGTGTGTATATATAGATTAGAAGTTAGAGTTAAGCTAGGACTTAAATACCTTCTAGGTTGGGTTGGAGATTAAGATTGAACAAGGTTGGTATTCCATAATATTTGGGATAGACACAAATTATTTAAAGTTTATTTTGGATTACACCACTTAACATGGCCGATTATTTTTATTTACTCCGTACTATTATATTTATACTCGACATATTATCTAATTTATATATTTTATATATGTATATTTTTTTTAAAAGTTACATTAAGATACATTTTGTTTAATCATTTATTTATTAGTCATGTCTTTTATTTATATTTTTACTTAGTTCTTTTTAGTTAAATGTTATAAATTGTCACCATTTAATTATTAATTTAGTATTAGGGTTAGGGTTTAAGGTTAATAAATTCAAGTATTAATTAAGGTCATTAATTTTGAATGGATAACAACCCTAACTCAAATACACAAAACAACCTGGTGAAACCCTAAGGGAAATTTGGTAAATTCAGAAGGGAAAAGTGAGGGTTGTTATAATTTACTCGGCTGGTAATATTCAAAAATCCAATTTATCAGTCTTACAAACAAGTTGTTTAAATATCAATTGCAGATTCAAAAGCAATTTCAATTAATGTCAATCATAATTTAGTTGATCATATCTTTTCATTCGTTCATCGAATTTACGCGATTTCTAAATGAAAAGTTATTGATTTTTCACCAGCTTTCCAAAAACATGCATATCATATACCTTTTATCAGTAATATATGTATTTAATTCGTGATTCGTCATAAACTGTCTAACGATAAAAATTAGCATACAAGCATGCATAAATATATATACTCGAGCACTAGACATGGATACACAATTAATATATAAAAGATAAGATATGAATGCTCACGTATCAATATTGTGATTCAATATTGCAGGAAAGTACGTAGACACAACAGAGATGATAAACACTAGGTTTGATTTTCCAATAATACCCACGTACATTACCCATAACCTCCATAGCTATAACCCATCATTTCCTTAGCTCTATCCCGCTTGAAACCCATTTTGAAAGTGACACGCTCATGACTTCGTCGTAGTATTTTATGTATAATAATACTACTAATAATAATAATTAATAATAATAATATTAATCTTAATAATAATAATAATAATAATAATAATAATAATAATAATAATAATAATAATATATAATTGAGAGATGAGATCGAGAGAGATTAGTAAATGAAACTGGTACCAGACTTCGCGTTTTATAGCATCTGAATTGTCCAGCCTTCCCATGCGATCGCATGGGACTCAAGGCATTCGCATGGCTCTGTTTTCCAGCCCACATTCTTTTGTTTTGTAGTTCATCGACGTATTAAATAAATATATAATTTATATAATTTATATTAATTAATTATATATTATATTATATTCTTGTGCCTAGTTAACTTGAAATTTTGTTCCGATAAGTCGTACGTTGCCACTCGACTTATGTCCCGGTTCCGGTTTCTCGAACGCATTTTCGTACGCTTATAAAACTTGCATTTTACGTTTCGTGACACGTACCTTTGTCAAAATATAGCCTTAAATTATCCATAAACTACACCACTCAAAGTATATCTTAAACTTTCGAGTGTTTTGGTCATTTACTTCTATAAATCATCGTCTCGTAGTATATACATATACATATATACATTTTCATTCTGAAATAGTGTTTACTGTAGCAAAGTTACTGTAGCAAATAGTGATTTTTGAAAACACTGTAGCTTTTCGGGTACTGTAGTAATTCAAAAATACTGTAGCAAATTATTGTTTTACTGGTTCATCTTAAACGTTTTAGTTAACTTATCTAAATATCAATCGAATCAATAATCGAATGTCACCATCGTTTACGAAATAACTTGAAATCATATATATTTAAATAGATATATAAACCAATAAGTTTAATGTACGGTATCATGCAATTAAAACTTTGTTACGTTTTCAAGTTATAGTATATATATGTATCTATTTACATATAATGGTTCCCAAATCGTTGAGAACAACCGAAGGGTACTTGAATAGTTCAAAAATTTTGAGATTCGGTTTTACAGACTTTGATTATCGTGTCGGAAACGTTAAATCATTTAAAGATAAAGTTTAAATTTGGTCAAAAATTTCCGGGTTGTCACAGTACCTACCCGTTAAAGAAATTTCATCCCGAAATTTGAGTGAGGTCGTCATGGCTAACAATAAAAATGTTTTCATGACGAATATGAGTTGGTAAATAGAATTTTATCACCATTGAATAATACGGATATAACAATCCAATTACTCGAAGCGTATGAGAGAAGTTATCGTAATAGAGTGAAATGGAGAATAGAGATTTGTCTTATCTCTTGATGTAGTAACGATTGATTTCCAAAATTTAAGGAATAGAAAATCTTCATAATTTAAATAAGATTTGATTCTTTGGAATTTAAGGAAATTAGGATTTTCTTTGATTAAATGTGTAATCTGCCTCGATTGCTATGTCTGATATTTTGCTATAAATTGACTTCTTCCGTTTCATTTATTTTAACCACTCCTATAATCTTCTTTCTTATTTCATACTTATAAAAGATTTGTGAAAATGCTTCATCCAGTTTTGATTCTTGATATTTTCTTGACAATCATATCATTCATTCTTCTTTTTCATCTGCCACCGGAGGAGGTTATTTTCTTCTACTATTACCTTGGGGTTATATTGTTTTTCATTCTCCCGTGTCTTTATATTACTATACGCATTGATATACACGGTTTGTAATTTCGAAGTTGTCTTCGGGCTTTATATTTTCCATTATATTTCGGAGCTTCATGCTTTCGTTTTCTCTTCCCGACTTTAAGTCAAGCGATAATGGTCCAGAATTCGTAGGTATGAATTTCGAAATGAACATAATTAATGTTCTAAGAAAGAAACGGTAATGGCACAATCTGACTTGTCAAATTACCAGAATACCTCGAAAAAGACCGAATCATCAAGAAAAATATTTTCTTGATATGTTTAGAGGTTAAATAGAATGAAAGAGTTATGTAACATGGTTCATGATGAGGGTATGATCTGTGAACCTTTATCACGTTCCATTAGAAACTCATCATGACTTACTGTAATATAATCATGTTGATCAAGTGTCATTATATTATACTAACTCATGCTTCAATTCCCAACACTACTTCAAAAACATCCATTTTTTGAAAATTTCAGAAATTAGAAACTAAAATAGTTTCTTTTATGATGTAACACAGATAGCATGAAGAGATAAATAATTTCGGATGATAATAGTTATGAAGATATCTTTAGAAATATCGAAGATATTTATAATGAAAGATATGATAATATCTTAGAATTTCTAATATCGAAGGATGATGAAGAAGATTTGTTCGTAACGGATTTTGAGTCAGGAGCAAGGTATTTGTTAATGACTTCAGCAGATACTGAATCATTTGTATTCTTTGAAGGCAGGTTTAGTCTTTGTGATTTGTCCACGGCCTCCTTCATGGTCTGCTCAATCCTTTTTTAGTTCCAAACCTTCTCTTTTTCTCAGCTTTACCACCATACTATTCTTTATCATCAAACTTTTGACTGTTAAGGTCGTTTACAGTTTTTGCTGCTTCATCAGCACTTTTCCAAAAGTCGGAGAACTAGTTTCACAGTTTGGGTGTTTTTCAGAAACTTCACCTTCGAAGTAAATAAGTCTATTAGATAGACATTATATGTATATATATATATATATCTGTTGGCGTAGAATTGCTACGAAATTCGAAATACTGATTGCTAATTCCTGATAGTTGGTACGGCAATTACCGTTACAAGATGTGGATGAGTACATGATAGGGTTTCAATGAACAATTATAATGGTTTTTCGGAGAGACTTTAAGTCACAGATTAATGAATTTGCTGGTACATTTACCGTTAATGTGGTGGAACATGAAAGGTTCCCTAGTAACAAAAACGTATATGCCAAAGTTACAAGTCTGAAAGGTCGTCATTGACTGGTTGAACGGTTGATAATACTGGATACTTTTGAAAAGGAATTGCAAGGTTATTTTCGGTAAAAACAATGCTAATGGATCTTGCACAGATTTAAAGTCAAAGTATAGCTTTGAAAGATGTAGAGATCTAAGAATGATGTCACCGGTTCAGAGTTATGACTTGGATTCTGATATGTCAATATCAGAATATGTAATTGAATTTGTATGAAAACGATTGTATATCGTTGTGAGCATTGTTAATAATTTTTGAATCAAAGTTGAAGAATGTACAGTGTAACATATTAATTGTGAACTTATATATTTCCTGGGTATTACCTACCCGTTAAAGATTTGACAATTAATACTTTGTACAAAAGAATTTTTATTACCGTCTTTATGATAATATATGTATGTATATTTTCTTCAGATGTAACACAGATTTAATGAGTTAATATCATATTAAGCTCATTTAATTTTCGGCTTGACTTAGAAATAATTAATCTCTAAAACATTAAAGATTACATAATCTTTGCGGAGTATTTCGCTAATGTAATTGATACTTCATTATTTATTCTTATTCCTCGGTAAAGGATGTTGATGCTCGTGAAATTTTTGTGAACCTTACAAGGCACAGATGATGTTTTCTGGAAAGTTTCGAGTACATCGAAAATGAAAATGTAAAATCAATTATGTAAATGAATAATACACTTGGTTTATTATGAAATGGAATTCATTAAATTGAAACAGAGATTGTAGTTAACAATGGTTAAGTTGTTAAGGAAGGATGTACATCATTTTATATTAGTAATTTGAACTATCCGAGTAGTACCTACCAGTTAAGATTCACACGTAATAGCTTAGTACGAAAAGATTTATTTTGATTTCAAAATTCATATATATTAAATATACATAAAATTTCTTCAAGGGAAATGAGACAATACTTCATCGGTTATTGTTGCTGGTATTTCTTGGTAACTACGATGCGTATGACGTTGATGTTCAAGGTACATATTGTGATGTTGAGGCTTGCGGTGCGGATGTTGTTGGTGGTGGTAATGGTACTGCTGGTGTTGTTGTCGGTGGTACTGTTGATGCCGGTGATTCTGCTGTTGCTTGATGTTATGCGAGGTGTATACGAAATACTTATATTTTTTATTGCGAAATACTATTAAAAATTACACAAGTTTTAATTATTTATTTATAAATAGGAAATACCTAAACCTTGCTACAACACTATAGGCAGCGTACCTAATCGTAGAGTAGTATAGTTTTTAGTAAGTCTGGTTCGTTCCACAGGGAGACGACTTATTTTACATTATATTTTTAAACGATTATATCTGTACAAAATATATTATATTAATAATATATAAAAGAGGGTTTACCATTTAATGACTGGTTTGTCGATTTTATATTTTAAGTCACAATTAAAACCTAATGCAAAATATAAATGACGATAATTAAAGTAGCGAAAAATAAATGACAATAAATAAATGACGTTAAATAAAATAGTGAGTAAATAAAAGTACGATGAAAAATACAATTAAACAATTATGCTTATTTAAACTTCCGTAATCATGATGTTTGACGTTTTGATTTTAATTTATTACCCTGGGTTAGTTGTCCTTTGTCCTGGATTATTCGATAAGTCCATCTGGTTTTATCCATAATAGTCCATCGGTCATAATTATAAAGTGCGAGGGTCTTTGTGAAGACCCGTCCTAATCCATCCGGACGAAGTCCATATCGATCATAAACGATTCACAACAGTTGAATACATCGCGAGGTACTTGACCTCTATATGATACATTTTACAAACATTGCATTCGTTTTTGAAAAGACAATCTTTCATTACATCGAAAGTTGACAGGCATGCATACCATTTCATAATATATCCAACTATAATTGACTTAATAATAATCTTGATGAACTCAGCGACTCGAATGCAACATCTTTTTGAAATATGTCATGAATGACTCCAAGTAATATATTTAAAATGAGCAATTGCACAGTGGAAGACTTCTTTCATACCAGAGAATAAACATGCTTTCAAGTGTCAACCAAAAGGTTGGTGAGTTCATTAGTTTAACATAAATAATCATTTCTATCATTTTAATAGACCACAAGATTTTCATTTCCAGTTCTCATAAATATACGTCCCACACATGGAGACGAAAATCATTCATATGGATTGAACACCTGGTAACCGACATTCACAATATGCATACAAGAATATCCCCATCATTCCGGGATCCTCCTTAGGACATGGTATAAATTTCAAAATACTAAAGCATCCGGTACTTTGGATGGGGCTTGTTGGGCCCGATAGATCTATCTTTAGAGTTCGCGTCAATTAGGGTGTCTGTTCCCTAATTCTTAGATTACTAGACTTAATAAAAAGGGCATATTCGGTTTAATAATTCAACCATAGAATGTAGTTTCAATTACTTGTGTCCATTTCGTAAAACAGTTATAAAAGTTGCGCATGTATTCTCAGCCCAAAAATATAAAAGGTAAAAAGGCAAATGAAACTCACCTAATGTATTTTGTAGTAAAAATACATATAACAATACTGAACAATTGAACAATGCACGGTTGGCCTCAGATTCACGAACCTATATCATTTGTATATATATTAAAATATATAATCGTAATCGGACAAGTTTATATATTATATTTTAAATTATATATTATACTTATTTAGTTTGCATATATCTTTAAAATGTTTAATATTTATATATTTAGTTATATATATATATATATATATATATATATATATATATATATATATATATATATATATATTTATATATATATATATATCATTAATTTGTTAAATATAAGTATTTATTTAAATATTGTTATTATGTTTGATATGTTGGTATATAAACTATTAATATAATTACAATATATGTATTAAGTATATTTTTAGGTACAAAATATTTATCCGTAACAAAAATGATAATTTCAAAAATAATGGTTCTTTTAATAATGGTAGTAATAATAATAATAATAATAATAATAATAATAATAATAATAATAATAATAATAATAATAATAATAATAATAACTATAATAATAATAATAATAACAATATTAATAATAATATTAATAAAATAAAAATAATAAAACTAATAAAACTACCTTTAAAGTGTCTCCAAAAAAAGAATGCCCCAGACCGGGCTCGAACCCACGACCTCTCATTCAAGTCAACACAGCCTTAACCATTGATCTACCTCTTAATTTCTGTTTTAAATTCCTAACTCGAATCTATTTAACCTTAACCGAAATATGCTTGTGTCCATTTAAGAATCCATTTAACTCTTATATGGCCCAACAAGGTGAATAAGAATTCGGCCCAGTAGAATAAACAAGATTACGGGCCCAACAGAAACAGCCCAGCACTAGCAATCTGAAGAACCCGTTCACAAGTAGCACATGACGGGTTTCGTTCTTCATGCTTTATTCAATTAGGGGTTTTTTTTAAAAAAAAAAATTACAACGAACGTAGCTTCATCATCTTCTGTATCGCCATCATCATTATAACTACTATACTACACTGTTCATCGTCTTCTTCTTCTTCACTCGATCATCATCTCAGAACATTCATATCATCATCAAGTTACCATTCTCCATCATCATCGTTATCATTACTTCATCATTCCTCCATAAAACAAGAAATACAACAGTAGCAGTTTGTATGTGGTTATGGTGATGATGATTTGATCATATGGAAATAGAAAACAAGTTTCAGAAGCAACAATGGTGGGCGTCGAATGGTTGTAGCAATGATAGTGGTATTCAAGTGTGTTAGTTTGGTGATCTTAAGATTACGCGAATCATGTAAGGTGTCACGCGAAACACTTACTTGGTTACACGAAACGCGTAGTGTTTCATTCATCTCATCGATGGTAAAACAAAACAAGTTGCAGGTATATCTGTTAGTTTATAGTTAGAGGATAGAAATAGGAAACGGAAGTTAACGAGTGATTTTGGTTGTGGTTTTCAAACTGAACAAAATATAAAATAGTTAAGTAATAAACAAGAAATGATTGCTGTGGGAATACGAGTATGATGGTATTCGATGGTGTTCTTGGCTTGTTCGAACGTACAGGAACAATGATATGCAGTTGCAGTTTAGAACGAAATAGAAAAATAGAAGTATTGGACTGCAGTAGTTTCTTCGACATTAGAAGGTTGCAGGCTACTCGTGACAGTAACTTTGATACAGCAGTAGTTCACGATGACACAAAATGTAACATAGTTGCAGTCGGGTAATTTATGGTGGTTTTTTCTTGGTGATGGTTTGTATGACAACGAGAATGGGTGGTGTAGGGTGGTATTCGGACAGCATAGAAACAGGAATCAACGAGTAGAGCAAAGCAGTATCACACTTACTGTATACAAGGAACGCGTAATATTTTTCTTGTATCATCATTCTATTGTTGCAGATTTATGATCATCGAATCATAAGTGGGTTTCATGGATGACGGTTTTAGAGGAAACAGAAACGAAAGCTGCTAAAGTAGCAGTGAACAATAATGAAATTAATAAGTGGGTGTTTGTGGATTTGGGTTTTAGCAGGAAACAAAACTTGGTTGGTGATGATTGATATTAGTGAGCTGTAAAGAGTCACTTTATCTATCACATATCACATACATATACATATAACTATATCTTAGATCATTTAATTAATAATAACAATATAATAGTAATTAATTATTAATTATAATATTAGAAGGACAGTTTAGCAAGTCAAAAGTATATATGTGAGCTTTCTGTCCGAATTGCGCTTTGTTACATACTCCAAAAACAATTCCAAAAAGACAGCTCATAAGTCATAACCAGTGGGATTTATATTATCCAAAGTAGATACAGCAAGAATAAGTAGTAAAGGATTGTTAGGTGGTTTTAAATTAAAGATAGTCTATATATATATATATATATATATATATATATATATATATATATATATATATATATATATATATATATATATCGTCTAAATATATATGTAATATGTAACTGTGATAATAAAATTTATAATAGTATTTTCTAGTTCTAAAGTAAAACATGAGTGCACAGAATAGCCATCTCAAATTTTGGACTCTTTCTACCGACGATTTTAATTAGAATAGTATCTCGTATTCCGTTGTTATTTAGTGGCGAATAAAAGTGTTCAGAAAAATTCCATATTTTTAAATTGACTATATCTATTTATTTTAGTCATTATGGTATAAAATTTATTCATTAACTATTTAAATAAAAATTTTATCACTGTCCGTGTTCGATTTCAGGTAAAATATGAAAAGTGTTCAAATTTAACAGTTAGCTCATAAATACATTTTTAATAAGCATATAATATATATAACTCATTTTCGGATCACCCTTTATTTTAAAATTACATAAGTTCCTTTTTAACTCGTTTAATATCGATCGAATAACAATTGAGTGTTACAATCGATTACAAAATAAATTCGAGATCATATATATATTTAATATCCTTCAATTATATATATTGATATATTTTATATAATAATTATTATAATATCATATTTTTATTTTCTTTTACATAATTAATTTTAATAACAACAACATACAATATTGAAAAATTATATTTCCAATTATTATGTATATATGTATATACACATATCAAGTTACAATTAATTGTTCGTGAATCATCGGAACTGGTCGAAGGTCAAATGATTTCATAAAGTAGTTCAAAAATTTTGAAATTCAATTTACTAGACTTTTGCTTATCATGTCGAATCCATATAAAGATTAAGTTTAAATTTGGTCGAAAATTCCCGGGTCGTCACAGTACCTACCCGTTAAAGAAATTTCGTCCCGAAATTTGAGTGAGGTGGTCATGGCTAATAATAGAAATGTTTTCATGACGAATATGAGTTGAATAATAGAGTTTTATCACTATAGAGTAATAATGATAAATAATTCAATTCTTCAAAACGTATGAATGAAGCTATCACAAACAAATGAAAATGAGTAAATGCAGCTTTGAATTAACCAATGACGTAGTCCTGGTTGAATTTAGAAAATAAGGTTCGTCTTAACTTTTGACGTCGTCTCAGTTGAATTCCGGAATTCAAGGGATTTAAAGAAAATCTTCGAAATCTAAAAGATTTGATTCTTCAGCGAGTAAGGAAATTAAGATCTCTTTAATTAAATGCGGTTATCTGCTTAGATTACTTTGTATGATAATTCCATTATAAATTAAACTCTTCCGTTCCATTATTCTCACCATTCCTATACTTTCCTTCTTAGTTCATTCATCCAAAAGATTGTGAAAATGCTTAATCCGGTTCTAATCCTTGATATTTTCCTAATTATCATTTTTGTCATCCTTCTTTTTAATCTTAGTTCATACATCCAAAAGATTGTGAAAATGCTTAATCCGGTTCTAATCCTTGATATTTTCCTAATTATCATTTCTGTCATTCTTCTTTTCAATCTTCCACCAGAAGAATCTGTTTACTTTTACTATTACCTTGGGGTGATACTATTCTTAATTCTACCGTGTCTTTATATTGCTATTCGTATTAATATCCACAGTTTGTAACCTCCGTGTTGTTATTGGGCTTTATAATTTCTCTTATATTTTGGAGCTCTTTGCCTTTTTATTCTCTTCTCGGCCTCTAGTAAAGCGAGTAACGGTCCATAATTCGTAAGTATGGAGTTTCGAATGAACATCATGTCCTAAACAAGAAAGAACGTATTAGCACGATTTGATTTGTCAACTTACCAGAATCACTAAGAATAGAACTATCAAGAATATATTTTCTTGATATGTTCAGAAGTTAAGCAGAATGAAAGAGTTATGTAACGTGGCACATGATGACGTTATAATCTGTGAATCGTCACGTTCCATTAGAAACTCAGCATGACTTACTGTAATATAATCACGTTGATCAAGTGTCATTATATTATACTAACTCATGCATCAGTTCCCAATATTACTTCAATAACATTCGTATTTTAAGCTAGAAAGTTTACAGAATATAGAAACTAACAGTTTCTATATGATGTAACACTGATAGCACGAAGAGATTAATGATTTTAGATAAGAATAGTTATGAAAACATCTTCAGAAATATGGAGGATATTTATAAAGAAAGATACGATGATATCTTGGAATTTACAAGTTCGAAGGTTGATGAAGAAAAATTTTCTGCAAGATTTTAACATGACTTTGGAGCAAGATATCCTCTAAGGATTTCTAAAGATCCAGAATTACTTGGATTCTTTGAATATAGTGTAGTGACCCGAACTTTTCCATGTTTATATATATTAATTGAGATTGATATTTACATAATTAAATGTTTCCAACATGTTAAGCAATAAAACTTGTTAAGACTTGATTAATTGAAATATGTTTCATATAGACAATTGACCACCCAAGTTGACCGGTGATTCACGAACGTTAAAACTTTTAAAAACTATATGATGACATATATATGGATATATATATATAGTTAACATGATACTATGATAAGTAAACATATCATTAAGTATATTAACAATGAACTACATATGTAAAAACAAGACTACTAACTTAATGATTTTTAAATGAGACATATATGTAACGATTATCGTTGTAAAGACATTTAATGTATATATATCATATTAAGAGATATTCATAAATGATAATATCATGATAATATAATAATTTAAAATCTCATTTGATATTATAAACATTAGGTTAACAACATTTAACAAGATCGTTAACCTAAAGGTTTCAAAACAACACTTACATGTAACGACTAACGATGACTTAACGACTCAGGTAAAATGTATATACATGTAGTGTTTTAATATGTATTTATACTCTTTTGAAAGACTTCAATACACTTATCAAAATACTTCTACTTAACAAAAATGCTTACAATTACATCCTCGTTCAGTTTCATCAACAATTCTACTCGTATGCACCCGTATTCGTACTCGTACAATACATAGCTTTTAGATGTATGTACTATTGGTATATACACTCCAATGATCAGCTCTTAGCAGCCCATGTGATTCACCTAACACATGTGGGAACCATCATTTGGCAACTAGCATGAAATATCTCATAAAATTACAAAAATATGAGTAATCATTCATGACTTATTTACATGAAAACAAAATTACATATCCTTTATATCTAATCCATACACCAACGACCAAAAACACCTACAAACACTTTCATTGTTCAATTTTCTTCATCTAATTGATCTCTCTCAAGTTCTATCTTCAAGTTCTAAGTGTTCTTCATATATTCTACAAGTTCTAGTTACATAAAATCAAGAATACTTTCAAGTTTGCTAGCTCACTTCCAATCTTGTAAGGTGATCATCCAACCTCAAGAAATCTTTGTTTCTTACAGTAGGTTATCATTCTAATACAAGGTAATAATCATATTCAAACTTTGGTTCAATTTCTATAACTATAACAATCTTATTTCAAGTGATGATCTTACTTGAACTTGTTTTCGTGTCATGATTCTGCTTCAAGAACTTCGAGCCATCCAAGGATCCGTTGAAGCTAGATCCATTTTTCTCTTTTCCAGTAGGTTTATCCAAGGAACTTAAGGTAGTAATGATGTTCATAACATCATTCGATTCATACATATAAAGCTATCTTATTCGAAGGTTTAAACTTGTAATCACTAGAACATAGTTTAGTTAATTCTAAACTTGTTCGCAAACAAAAGTTAATCCTTCTAACTTGACTTTTAAAATCAACTAAACACATGTCCTATATCTATATGATATGCTAACTTAATGATTTAAAACCTGGAAACACGAAAAACATCGTAAAACCGGATTTACGCCGTCGTAGTAACACTGCTGGCTGTTTTGGGTTAGTTAATTAAAAACTATGATAAACTTTGATTTAAAAGTTGTTATTCTGAGAAAATGATTTTTATTATGAACATGAAGCTATATCCAAAAATTATGGTTAAACTCAAAGTGGAAGTATGTTTTCTAAAATGGTCATCTAGACGTCGTTCTTTCGACTGAAATGACTACCTTTACAAAAACGACTTGTAACTTATTTTTCAGACTATAAACCTATACTTTTTCTGTTTAGATTCATAAAATAGAGTTCAATATGAAACCATAGCAATTTGATTCACTCAAAACGGATTTAAAATGAAGAAGTTATGGGTAAAACAAGATTGGATAATTTTTCTCATTTTAGCTACGTGAAAATTGGTAACAAATCTATTCCAACCATAACTTAATCAACTTGTATTGTATATTATGTAATCTTGAGATACCATAGACACGTATACAATGTTTCGACCTATCATGTCGACACATCTATATATATTTCGGAACAACCATAGACACTCTATATGTGAATGTTGGAGTTAGCTATACAGGGTTGAGGTTGATTCCAAAATATATATAGTTTGAGTTGTGATCAATACTGAGATACGTATACACTGGGTCGTGGATTGATTCAAGATAATATTTATCGATTTATTTCTGTACATCTAACTGTGGACAACTAGTTGTAGGTTACTAACGAGGACAGCTGACTTAATAAACTTAAAACATCAAAATATATTAAAAGTGTTGTAAATATATTTTGAACATACTTTGATATATATGTATATATTGTTATAGGTTCGTGAATCAACCAGTGGCCAAGTCTTACTTCCCGACGAAGTAAAAAAATCTGTGAAAGTGAGTTATAGTCCCACTTTTAAAATCTAATATTTTTGGGATGAGAATACATGCAGGTTTTATAAATGATTTACAAAATAGACACAAGTACGTGAAACTACATTCTATGGTTGAATTATCGAAATCGAATATGCCTTTTTTATTAAGTCTGGTAATCTAAGAATTAGGGAACAGACACCCTAATTGACGCGAATCCTAAAGATAGATCTATTGAGCCTAACAAACCCCATCCAAAGTACCGAATGCTTTAGTACTTCGAGATTTATATCATATCCTAAGGGTGTCCCGGAATGATGGGGATATTCTTATATATGCATCTTGTTAATGTCGGTTACCAGGTGTTCACCATATGAATGATTTTTATCTCTATGTATGGGATGTGTATTGAAATATGAAATCTTGTGGTCTATTATTATGATTTGATATATATAGGTTAAACCTATAACTCACCAACATTTTTGTTGACGTTTTAAGCATGTTTATTCTCAGGTGATTATTAAGAGCTTCCACTGTCGCATACTTAAATAAGGACCAGATTTGGAGTCCATGCTTGTATGATATTGTGTAAAAACTGCATTCAAGAAACTTATTTTGTTGTAACATATTTGTATTGTAAACCATTATGTAATGGTCGTGGGTAAACAGGATATTTTAGATAATCATTATTTGATAATCTACGTAAAGCTTTTTAAACCTTTATTGATGAAATAAAGGTTATGGTTTGTTTTAAAATGAATGCAGTCTTTGAAAAACGTCTCATATAGAGGTCAAAACCTCGCAACGAAATCAATTAATATGGAACGTTTTTAATCAATAAGAACGGGACATTTCAGTTGGTATCAGAGCGTTGGTCTTAGAGAACCAGAATTTTGCATTAGTGTGTCTTATCGAGTTTGTTAGGATGCATTAGTGAGTCTGGACTTCGACCGTGTTTACTTGAAAAATGATTGCTTAACAAATTTTGTTGGAAACTATATATTTTTAACATGTGAATATTATGTGATATATTAATCTCTTAACGCGTTTGATATTATGTGATAGATGTCTACCTCTAGAACAAGTCCCAATGACTCACCTAATAATAATGAAGAGTAAAATGTAAATTGGAATGATTCGTGGACTGATTCACAAGTTCCCGAAGAGGAACCGGAAGAAGAGTCGGAACCGGAAGAAGAATCGGAACCGGAAGAAGAATCGGAATCGGATGAAGAAATAGAACCGGTGGGGGAAATAATAAAACGGTTAAGTAAAAGAAAATCCTCAACCAACCGACCAAGGTTAATTATGGTCAATGGTGTTTCCGCCAAGGAAGCAAAATATTGGGAGGATTACCAATTCTCCGATGAATCGGATTCCGACGAGAATTCCGATGATGTTATAGAAATTACCCCAACTGAATTTAAAAAGGAAAAAGAAAATAATAAGGGAAAGGGCATAAAAATAGAGAAATCTAATTCCAACCCCGATGAACTTTATATATATCGTCAACCCCCAAAGTCCTTAAGTTGTAACAATGACCCGGGAACCTCTAAACCACCAGGTTTTTCTAAACCAATGTGGAAAACGACGGCTCGTATTTGGGGAACATCATATATCCCTAGAAACTTGGCAAAACGAACCAAAACCGAAGAAGAAGAAACAAGCGAGTCGGAATAAGATAGTTGTATTCGTGTGGTGTAATATATGTAATATAGTGTGCTTATGCTTTATGATATATGTAAAAATTACTTGTATTAATAAGTATTTTTTTTATGAATCTAACTCTTGTCTATTTTACAGTATAAAAACACAAAATGGATAGACAACCCAATATTTTAAGAGACCTACCCGGAGACATGATTGATGAAATCTTGTCTAGAGTCGGTCAGAATTCTTCGGCACAACTATTTAAGGCGAGATCAGTTTGTAAGACATTCGAAGAACGTTCCAAGAATGCCTTGGTTTATAAAAGGCTTTCGTTCGAAAGATGGGGGATATCACATTGGAAAATCCATAAGTTACGATGTGTTTACTTTGACGCATATATTGCGGGGAACCCAAATGCTATTTTACGCAATGGGTTAAGAAATTATTTTGACTCAATATATCCGAATATTGGACTTCGTGATTTAGAAAAAGCGGCTAACATGCAACATAAAGAAGCATGTTATGCTTACGGATTAGTAATGTTCGCTTCTCACCAAAGTGAGAACAAGAACATCGGGCTACAACTATTAAACAAAACGTTTCCACAAGTGACGGAGTCGGTAATTGGGGTAAGAAATGAGGTTTTTAGATTGTTACGGGACTGTTGGACATTACGTAACCCTCGTCCCTTTGACGGCGTTACAACACGCTGTCTTATCAACGGTCATAACGGTTATGTTCCACAAGACCAAGGATGGGAAGTAATCCTAGTAAAACCAGAATGCATGACTTGTTTCTGGACGTATGAATTACATGTCTTTATTGCCTTTGCTGAACGACTTGTGTACTAGCTAGAATTATCTTCACAACCATCTTGTATCAAATTTATTCTGTGCTATATTTCATGCTATATGTAAAATAAGTGGTATTGTAAGTTTGTAAAATATTGTGTAAAAGTTTGAAGGCGAAATATTATTATAATCCATTTTTCATATAGAATTGTAGTAGTTGAATTGTATATTAGCTACCAAGTATGAACTTAACGGGTAGGTACTACCCGAATTTAAACTTATAAAACGCTAATATGAAGAAAAAGCTTTTATAAATGAGTTCATATTATGCTACGAAATACTATTAACTACTCTTAATATTCTGTATGATTAACTTGTTCCATTTGACTATTTTGAAGGAAATGGCACCGACTACTCGACACACTGTGAATATGAATGAAGAGGAATTCCGTACTTTTCTAGCTTCAAACATAGCCGCAGTACAGGCTGCGCTACATACCAACAATAACCTTGGATCTAGCAGTACATGAAATCGTGTAGGATGCACCTACAAAGAATTCACTGCCTGCAAACCTTTAGAATTTGATGGAACCGAAGGACCGATCGGATTGAAACGGTGGA
Organism: Rutidosis leptorrhynchoides; assembly: GCF_046630445.1. Lineage (NCBI taxonomy): Eukaryota > Viridiplantae > Streptophyta > Magnoliopsida > Asterales > Asteraceae > Rutidosis > Rutidosis leptorrhynchoides. Next base: position 427,915,094 of record NC_092334.1, on the reverse strand, counting down.
CCGAGAAGGTCGAATCGGTGTTTGCCATAAGTAAGTGTACTGAAGAGGACAAAGTGAAGTACGCTACGCATACCTTCACAGGTTCTGCGTTAACATGGTGGAATACCTATCTAGAGCAAGTGGGACAAGATGATGCGTACGCACTACCGTGGTCAGCATTCAAGCACTTGATGAACGAGAAGTACCGTCCCAGAACCGAGGTCAATAAGCTCAAGACAGAACTTAGAGGGTTACAAACCCAAGGATTTGATATTACTACGTACGAAAGACGATTCACAAAACTGTGCCTATTGTGTCTGTAACACCGGCCATTTTTTTTTTTTTAAACACAGCGGAAGACTTTATTAGCAAACACAATATAAGTCACGTCATTACCTTAATCTGAGTAATTAAGTTTAAGTTTACACAACGGTGTTACGTTATTACAAAACATTATTTATACAAAAGTCCACATCAGAGTTGGGTTGTCAAACATGTCTCCTGCAACAACACCCATCCCGACTAGCAGTACCTAAACCTGCAAGGGGAGAATATGTGGGGGATTAGCGCACCGCTAAGTGAATGGAATCTATCTAACAGATACAGCTTAAGTCACACACAAGCTATATACTAACAACAACACATGCTAACTACCAACTAGCATACAATAAGGCAATACGAGGATCGGCGGCTTGTACGAGCACACGACTCCCAGCTGATCGGGCCTGAGTCTACCGATAGTCCCTGCTACTCAATCACAGTATAGATATCCAGATGCAGGGGGTGCATCGTTCACACTATACTCACAATCAGTAGCCTATGGACCCAACCTCACCTAAGCACGGTTGACCTCATACGAACTCTGACCTCTCCTAAGCACGGTCTAGAGTCCCCAGTCTCCCTAAGCACGACTGGTGCCATTCACACAGTGTACACATAATTCACAAACAGCAATAGGCATACAATATAATCTAACATGGCAACTTTATACTATGCATGGTAAAAGAGTATAACACAGTAGCATGATATGCTACTTAAACTCTATCCGGAGATAGTCCCACTCACCGATTACCAGCTACAGCTCAGTTATCTTACTTCTGAGCTTCTTCCTTGTTCTTATCACCTGAGAACAACACAACGAAGTCAATATACATATCTCAATCAATAGTATAATCAAATCATACTATAAACTAGGTCATAACACCATATATTCATAATTTTATGAGTCTACATCATGACTCCATTCAATAATGGCATACAGGTGCGTGCAAAACACGACATACACACTAAAACTCCTTTTTTGACCCAAAAACAGTTTAATCTATGTTCTTAAAAGTTCACCATTGAAAAGTATTCTTTATTACGATTCTAACGATAGTTTATTCATCAAAAACGGAGTTACGTTTTGAAAGTTACGCCCGTTTCAATTTCATAAAAGTACTGTAGCAAATAGTGACACTGTAGCAAATAGTGACACTGTAGTAACTCGGTACTGTAGCAACTCGAGTACTGTAGCAACTCGGGTACTGTAGCAACTCGGTACTGTAGCAAATAGTGACACTGTAGCGAATAGTGACACTGTAGCAAATAGTGACACTGTAGCAACTCGGTACTGTAGCAACTCGGGTACTGTAGCAACTCGGGTACTGTAGCAACTGGGTTTCGAACCAATTTCGCTGATTTTGATGATTTTTTGCCCAAAACTCAATTTTTAAGCGATTTTGAACAAATTTTAAGCATAAGGAAGCTACTAAACATATATACAACCTATTTCTAACATCTATTAAGCATATCTAACATATTTCATGAAGATTCAAGCTCAAAAACCACACTTTTATTCAAGAACACAAAAAATCCATTTATTCAAGAATCAAAGCAAGGATTCAAGTAAACAAACCTGAGATGATGCTCACAATGATGCTAGAAATCAGTTTCTAAAGTCTCTTAATCCAATTTCAAGTTTAGATCAATTAAAGTTTCAAGAGGAGAAAGAGTTAGGTACGGGAGGTTTTTAGAAGATTCAAGAAAAATGAGATAAATGATTGATTTCTTGCTTTTATATATAGGTTAAATACAATACCCCATCACACACGGGTATTTACCAGTTATCTGATATCCTTTCGTATCTCCTTAGGCGGTCCTAACGGAGTCCAAATTAAATAAACCAACCTGTTCTGGGACCCTTGTCACAAACTGGTCTTTACCCCATATTCAATTAATAATAAACATATTATTAAAATAAAAGCATAATTTAAACACAATTATGAACCTAAGGGCAATTAAGTAATCTTACTTCTAACCCCGGTTTCAGTCTGTTACAAATCCACCCCCCTTAAAGAGATTCCGTCCTCGGAATCTGGTCTTGCTCAAACAGATGAGGGTAACGGGTCTTCATCAACTCTTCTGTCTCCCACGTCAAGTTAGACCCTAAGCTGTGTTTCCATTCTACTAAAACCATCGGGATCGTTTTCTTTCTTAACTCATTAACCTTTCTGTCGACCACTCGAATAGGTTCCTCAACCAACTTGTTACTCAAATCAACTTTCAAATCTACCAGCGGTACGATTTGTGTCTCGTCATCTACTTTACACTTACGCAAATAACACACGTTGAATGTATTATGAATACCGGCTAATTCTGGCGGAAGATCTAACACCACAGTCTGATCATTCAACACTTCACTGATCGAAAACGGACCAATAAATCTCGGTGCTAACTTACCACGTTTACCGAATCTGATAACCCCTTTCCACGGTGAAACTTTCAGATACACTCGTTCACCCACATTAAAGGTTACCGGACGTCTACGTGGATCAGCATACATTTTCTGCCTATCTCTAGCGGCTTTCAACTTTTCTCTCGCAATTGCAACTTTTTCGGCTGTCATTTGAACAATTTCGGGACCTGAAAACTGTTTCTCCCCAGCTTCTAACCAACAAGTCGGAGTTCTGCAACGACGACCGTACAACATTTCATAGGGCGGCATTCCTATGCTCGAATGATATGAATTATTATACGCGAATTCGACCAACGGCAAATGTGTATCCCACGAACCACCGTATTCTAACACACAAGCCCTTAACATATCCTCCAAAGTCTGTATCGTTCTTTCACTCTGTCCGTCTGTCTGAGGATGATAAGCTGTACTTAAATTCACACGTGTACCCAGATTCTGTTGAAGACTATTCCAAAATTTTGACACAAATCTGGAATCTCTATCTGAAACGATCGATAACGGCACACCATGACGACTAACTATTTCTTTCACATACAAATCGGCTAACTCACTTAACGAAGCTGTTTCACGAGTAGCAATAAAATGAGCACTTTTAGTTAGACGATCCACTATTACCCAAATCATATCATGTCTTTTCTGAGTTCGAGGTAATTTGGTCACAAAATCCATCGTTATATGTTCCCATTTCCACTCTGGAATCTGTAACTGACGTAACGAACCATAAGGTTTCTGATGTTCTGCCTTCACTTGAGCACATATATGACACTTTTCGACATAACGGGCGATATCCGATTTCATTGTTGGCCACCAATACATTGTTTTCAAATCATGATACATCTTATTACTACCCGGATGTACTGTCAATCTGGATTTGTGAGCTTCCGTCATGATTAAATCCCTCAAATCTCCAAGCTTAGGCACCCAAACACGATTGTTTAAGGTCTTTAGTCCACGTGAGTCATCAATTAAGTCCACTTTTCGTTTGGTCATTTGTTCAGATTTAATATGTTCGTCCTCTAAAGCACGGGCCTGAATGGTTCTTAAACTGTTAATCAAATCTGAAGTTATATTCAAACGAAGAAATTTCACATTTTCACTTGACTTTTTACGACTTAGCGCATCTGCAACCACATTTGCCTTACCCGGATGGTATTTAATTTCACAATCGTAATCATTGATCAACTCTTGCCATCGTCTCTGACGCATATTCAATTCTTTCTGTGAGAAGATATACTGCAAACTCTTGTGATCTGTACATATAACACAATGGGTTCCATACAAATAGTGTCTCCACAGTTTCAAAGCAAACACTACTGCAGCCATCTCAAGATCATGCACTGGATAATTCTTCTCATGAACTTTCAACTGTCGTGAGGCGTAGGCGATTACTTTATCTTTTTGCATTAATACACAACCCAACCCAGCATATGATGCATCACAGTATACCACGAAGTTGTCTGAACCTTCTGGTAAAGCTAACACTGGTGCCTGACACAGTAGCTGTTTCAAAATCTGAAAAGCCTTTTCCTGTTCATCAGTCCATCGAAAGGCTACATCTTTACGAGTCAACTTAGTCAACGGACCCGCTATTTTCGAGAAATCCTTGATAAATCTGCGATAATAACCGGCTAATCCCAGAAAACTCTTAATCTCAGTCGGAGTCTTCGGAGAATTCCAATTCATTACCGCTTCTATCTTTGTCGGATCAACTTTTATACCCTCGGCACAAATCACATGACCTAAAAACTGCACTTCACGTAACCAAAATTCACACTTTGAAAATTTTGCAAATAGTTGTTCACGTTTCAACAAGTTCAAAACCTGTCTCAGATGTTCAGCATGTTCACTTTCGGTCTTTGAATACACTAGTATATCGTCTATAAACACAATCACAAACTTATCTAAGAACGGACGACACACTCTATTCATTAGATCCATGAAGATTGCTGGCGCATTCGTCAACCCAAACGGCATGACAAGAAATTCATAATGACCATACCTTGTTCTGAACGCTGTTTTCGGTATATCTGATTCCGCAACACGAACCTGATGATATCCGGATCGTAAGTCTATCTTAGAAAAGAATGAAGCACCCTGTAACTGATCGAACAAATCGTCTATTCGAGGTAATGGATACTTATTTTTCACTGTTCTTTTATTCAATTCACGATAATCAATACACATACGCATTGACCCATCTTTCTTTTTAACAAACAATACCGGAGCACCCCACGGTGAGGAACTCGGTCGGATAAACCCACGATCTAATAACTCTTGAATCTGTGACATCATTTCACGGACTTCAGATGGCGCTAGTCGGTACGGAGCTTTTGCAACTGGAGTTGTTCCAGGAACCAACTCAATCTTATATTCGACTTCCCTTACCGGCGGCAGACCTGGTAACTCATCTGGGAACACTTCGGGAAATTCTGATACTATCGGAATATCGGCCACTGTTTTCTTTTCTTTCTTCGCATCAATCACATATGCAAGAAATGATTCACAACCCGTTGCCATCGACTTTTTCGCTTTCATCATGGTTATCAACGGAAAATTATACCCTCCCCGCTCCCCTCGGGCCACAACACGGGTTCCATCGGTCGAACGAAAGGTAATCATTTTCCTATCACACTTAATATTAGCCCTAAGCGAGCTCAACCAATCCATTCCTAGTACTACATCAAAGCTAGGAATAGGTAACACTAAACAAGTCACCGGGAAAGACTTCCCTTCGATTTCTATACAAACCCCAGACACATATGTTGTGATGGGTATGATCTTACCATCGGCTACTTCTACACTAACCGGCTTGGGTAACACAGTAACTGGTGATTTCAACTTAGCACAGAAATCTAGGGACATAAAACACCTATTGGCACCACAATCAAACAATACACGAGCAGGTATTGAGTTGATTAGAAACATACCGGTTATCACTTCGTCGGCTGCCACAGCATTCTCAACCGACATCTGAAAAGCTCTAGCCTCTGTTGTTGGAGGGTTCTTCCTCTTTTGCCCACTCGAGGCAGTTGACCCTATGGCTGATGCTGAACGCGCCCCTGACCCTACCCCGAAACTACCACTCTTCGACGGACAATTAACTGCACGATGCCCTGGTTTGTGACAAGTCCAACACACACTATTCGGATACGGACATGCTGAAGACTCATGTCCAACAACACCACACTTTAAGCATCTTCTTGTAGCCTCAGAACATTGACCACTGTGAGAAGATCGACACGTGTGACACCAATTCCTATTACCTGCTCCAGATAAAAAACTACTCTGACCACTTTTACCCTTCAATTTAAACCCACTAGACTTCTTGGGTTTAGATCCTGATTGACCAGATACTTGCCCACCTCGTTGTAGCACATTACCAAACATTCTGTTTCTGGCGGCCTGAACATCACTTTCTACCATCTTAGCCATCACAACAGCTTGAGACAACGATGTAGCTGTTCTAACAAAAGTTCGGTACTCTGGCAAAATGATATTAACAAAATGCTGGATACGAGACGCTTCGTCTGGCACCCATTGTTGTACAAACCTCAGTTTATCCATATACTTCTCTACTACCTCATCGATCGTCATTTGAGGTGTCATCTTCATTTCAAGAAACTCAGTCTTGATTCGATTCATATCAAACGGATTACAATACTGTTCACACACCTTTCCATAAAACTGCTCCCACGTGATCATACTCACTTGCTCCTTTGGTATACTGGAAATCACAGAATCCCACCAAATCATAGCCCTACCTTTCAACATTCGACTAGCATATGTTACTTTTAGCTCAGGTTCACACTGACACGCTTCAAATACCCTTTCAACTTCTCGCAACCAATTGAGAGTTACAGTCGGATCAGTACTTCCAGAGAACTCGGAGGGTTTGCAATCACGGAAGTTCTTATACGTACATCTTTTGGGTGGTTGCATGTAAGGTTGATGGAACATTTGCATTTGGTATGGATTCATCATCATGGGATTTTGGTAAGTAAAGGTGTTTTGTGGTGGCGTATAATATTGGTTAGGTATTTGATTCTGAAGCTGGTTCTGGGGCACATTAGGTATCGTTTGGGATTGCACAGTTGGAAATCCAGGTGGTGTATCATCATTTCCAGAATGTCTCGCCAATTCAAGCTCATTAATTTTGTCTTCAGCCTCCTTTAGTTTGCTCTCTAACTGAAGAATGTAACTATTCTGATCATCATCAGACTCAATACCCTCTTCTGGTGCTCTGAATGTTCCGGGGTTGGATGGGCCAGTTGCGTTTCTATCAGCCATACCTGTGCTACAAAACAGCTCACACAAAAGCTTAGTGGATAACAGTTAGTTCAATCACAACTAACACACGTATATCCTATTTTCACTTAGCCCCCCACTCCCACAGACATGTTTGACTTGCCTCAGGGTTTGGGAACAAAATACGCGCACGTATTTGCTGCCAAACCATGCTCTGATACCAACTTGTAACACCGGCCATTTTTTTTTTTTTAAACACAGCGGAAGACTTTATTAGCAAACACAATATAAGTCACGTCATTACCTTAATCTGAGTAATTAAGTTTAAGTTTACACAACGGTGTTACGTTATTACAAAACATTATTTATACAAAAGTCCACATCAGAGTTGGGTTGTCAAACATGTCTCCTGCAACAACACCCATCCCGACTAGCAGTACCTAAACCTGCAAGGGGAGAATATGTGGGGGATTAGCGCACCGCTAAGTGAATGGAATCTATCTAACAGATACAGCTTAAGTCACACACAAGCTATATACTAACAACAACACATGCTAACTACCAACTAGCATACAATAAGGCAATACGAGGATCGGCGGCTTGTACGAGCACACGACTCCCAGCTGATCGGGCCTGAGTCTACCGATAGTCCCTGCTACTCAATCACAGTATAGATATCCAGATGCAGGGGGTGCATCGTTCACACTATACTCACAATCAGTAGCCTATGGACCCAACCTCACCTAAGCACGGTTGACCTCATACGAACTCTGACCTCTCCTAAGCACGGTCTAGAGTCCCCAGTCTCCCTAAGCACGACTGGTGCCATTCACACAGTGTACACATAATTCACAAACAGCAATAGGCATACAATATAATCTAACATGGCAACTTTATACTATGCATGGTAAAAGAGTATAACACAGTAGCATGATATGCTACTTAAACTCTATCCGGAGATAGTCCCACTCACCGATTACCAGCTACAGCTCAGTTATCTTACTTCTGAGCTTCTTCCTTGTTCTTATCACCTGAGAACAACACAACGAAGTCAATATACATATCTCAATCAATAGTATAATCAAATCATACTATAAACTAGGTCATAACACCATATATTCATAATTTTATGAGTCTACATCATGACTCCATTCAATAATGGCATACAGGTGCGTGCAAAACACGACATACACACTAAAACTCCTTTTTTGACCCAAAAACAGTTTAATCTATGTTCTTAAAAGTTCACCATTGAAAAGTATTCTTTATTACGATTCTAACGATAGTTTATTCATCAAAAACGGAGTTACGTTTTGAAAGTTACGCCCGTTTCAATTTCATAAAAGTACTGTAGCAAATAGTGACACTGTAGCAAATAGTGACACTGTAGTAACTCGGTACTGTAGCAACTCGAGTACTGTAGCAACTCGGGTACTGTAGCAACTCGGTACTGTAGCAAATAGTGACACTGTAGCGAATAGTGACACTGTAGCAAATAGTGACACTGTAGCAACTCGGTACTGTAGCAACTCGGGTACTGTAGCAACTCGGGTACTGTAGCAACTGGGTTTCGAACCAATTTCGCTGATTTTGATGATTTTTTGCCCAAAACTCAATTTTTAAGCGATTTTGAACAAATTTTAAGCATAAGGAAGCTACTAAACATATATACAACCTATTTCTAACATCTATTAAGCATATCTAACATATTTCATGAAGATTCAAGCTCAAAAACCACACTTTTATTCAAGAACACAAAAAATCCATTTATTCAAGAATCAAAGCAAGGATTCAAGTAAACAAACCTGAGATGATGCTCACAATGATGCTAGAAATCAGTTTCTAAAGTCTCTTAATCCAATTTCAAGTTTAGATCAATTAAAGTTTCAAGAGGAGAAAGAGTTAGGTACGGGAGGTTTTTAGAAGATTCAAGAAAAATGAGATAAATGATTGATTTCTTGCTTTTATATATAGGTTAAATACAATACCCCATCACACACGGGTATTTACCAGTTATCTGATATCCTTTCGTATCTCCTTAGGCAGTCCTAACGGAGTCCAAATTAAATAAACCAACCTGTTCTGGGACCCTTGTCACAAACTGGTCTTTACCCCATATTCAATTAATAATAAACATATTATTAAAATAAAAGCATAATTTAAACACAATTATGAACCTAAGGGCAATTAAGTAATCTTACTTCTAACCCCGGTTTCAGTCTGTTACAGTGTCCGGGAGCATTCGAAGATGAGGAAGAGAAGATCGACGCGTTTGTGAAAGGATTACCGGAAAGAATCCAAGAAGATATAATTTCACACGAGCCCGCCTCCATACAACAGGCATGTAGAATGGCTCACAAACTAGTGAACCAGATTGAAGAAAGAATTAAAGAATAGACTACTGAAGAGGCCAATGTGAAGCAAGTCAAAAGAAAGTGGGAGGAAAACAGTGATAAGAATCACCAATACAACAACAACAGCAATTACAACAATAATCGCAACAATTATCCCAACAATCGCAACATCAATCGCAACTACAACAAACGGCCCAACAACAACAACAACAACAACAACAACAACAACAACAACAACAACAACAACAACAACAGCAACTACAACAGCAACTACAACAATCATCCCAACAACAATAATAACCGCAACAACAACAATAATCAGAAGAAGATATGCCAAAGGTGTGAAAAGTATCACTCGGGGTTCTGCACCAAATTTTGCAACAAGTGTAAAAGAAATGGTCATAGCGCGGCGAAGTGTGAGGTCTACGGACCAGGGGTGTATAGAACGAAAGGAACAAATGGTGTCGGAACGAGTAATGGCGGAGCAAGTAGTGTCGGAGCAAGTTATGCCAATGTAGTTTGTTATAAATGTGGAAAACTGGGCCAAATTATTAGAAATTGCCCGAACCAGGAGAACACGAATGGACAAGGCCGCGGAAGAGTTTTCAATATTAATGCGGCAGAGGCACTGGAAGACCCGGAGCTTGTTACGGGTACGTTTCTTATTGACAATAAATCTGCTTACGTTTTATTTGATTCGGGTGTGGATAGAAGCTATATGAGTAGAGATTTTTGTGCTAAATTAAGTTGTCCATTGACGCCTTTGGATAGTAAATTTTTACTCGAATTAGCAAATGGTAAATTAATTTCAGCAGATAATATATGTCGGAATCGAGAAATTAAACTGGTTAGCGAAACATTTAAGATTGATTTGATACCAGTAGAGTTAGGGAGTTTTGATGTGATAATCGGTATGGACTGGTTGAAAGAAGTGAAAACAGAGATCGTTTGTTACAAAAATGCAATTCGCATTATACGAGAAAAAGGAAAACCCTTAATGGTGTACGGAGAAAAGGGCAACACGAAGCTACATATTATTAGTAATTTGAAGGCACAAAAACTAATAAGCAAAGGTTGCTATGCTGTTCTAGCACACGTCGAGAAAGTACAAACTGAAGAAAAGAGCATCAATGATGTTCCCATTGCAAAAGAATTTCCCGATGTATTTCCGAAAGAATTACCGGGATTACCCCCACAGCGATCCGTTGAATTTCAAATAGATCTTGTACCAGGAGCTGCACCAATAGCTCGTGCTCCTTACAGACTCGCACCCAGCGAGATGAAAGAACTGCAAAGCCAATTACAAGAACTTTTAGAGCGTGGTTTCATTCGACCAAGCACATCACCGTGGGGAGCTCCTGTTTTGTTTGTCAAGAAGAAAGATGGTACATTCAGGTTGTGTATCGACTACCGAGAGTTGAACAAACTTACCATCAAGAACCGCTACCCACTACCGAGAATCGATGACTTATTTGATCAACTACAAGGCTCGTCTGTTTATTCAAAGATTGACTTACGTTCCGGGTATCATCAAATGCGGGTGAAAGAAGATGATATTCTAAAGACTGCTTTCAGAACACGTTACGGTCATTACGAGTTTATGGTCATGCCGTTTGGTTTAACTAATGCACCAGGTGTGTTCATGGACCTTATGAACCGAGTGTGTGGACCATACCTTGACAAGTTTGTCATTGTTTTCATTGATGACATACTTATTTACTCAAAGAATGACCAAGAACACGGTGAACATTTGAGAAAGGTGTTAGAAGTATTGAGGAAGGAAGAATTGTATGCTAAGTTTTCAAAGTGTGCATTTTGGTTGGAAGAAGTTCAATTCCTCGGTCACATAGTGAACAAAGAAAGTATTAAGGTGGATCCGGCAAAGATAGAAACTGTTGAAAAGTGGGAAACCCCGAAAACTCCGAAACACATACGCCAGTTTTTAGGACTAGCTGGTTACTACAGAAGGTTCATCCAAGACTTTTCCAGAATAGCAAAACCCTTGACTGCATTAACGCATAAAGGGAAGAAATTTGAATGGAATGATGAACAAGAGAAAGCGTTTCAGTTATTGAAGAAAAAGCTAACTACGGCACCTATATTGTCATTGTCTGAAGGGAATGATGATTTTGTGATTTATTGTGACGCATCAAAGCAAGGTCTCGGTTGTGTATTAATGCAACGAACGAAGGTGATTGCTTATGTGTGACGATCGCTCCAAATCCATATGGACGAACACGTCATTCATTGATTTCATTGCGAGGTATTTGACCTCTATGTGATACATTTTGTAACATTGTATTCGTTTGAAAAGGTATTTCATAAATGAATATATAAATTCCAGGTTTTTAACATCTGATGATTTCTACGTATAGACAATCACCATTTAAATGGTTTACAATAATACATCTGTTGACAATACAGTCAAAATAAGATACATGGTAATGGTTTGGTGAATGCAAGTTTCTTGTATATAGCATGTATGACTCCAAGCACATATCTTGTATCACGTATAAGCAAACAGCGGAAGACTTCTAGAATCCTGAGAATAAACATGCTTCAAGTGTCAACACAAAGGTTGGTGAGTTCATAGTTTTAATATTACACATAATCCGTATATCAATGTGGATTACAAAAGTTCAGTTGTTTTATTCAAAACGTTTATCAATAGGTTTTACATAAAAGGTGGATCACAAGATTTCAGTTGTTTCATCCGAAACGTTTATCAATCGGTTCTACAAAATTGAGCACCCTGGTAACTAAACTTTAATGCTTATATTATTTGTACCCTTTGTATAATCATCTTAATAATACACGCAAACCAACGTGTACGTTTCTCAAATAGCATACGTCCGTTAAAAGGCTAGCGCTCTAGCTCGGACGGGGATATCAAGCCCTATGGATCCATATACTACTACTCGCGCCCACCAGTTCTTATAACCGGCAGTTACTAGTTACCAAAGCTAAGGGATTTTCGGTTCAAACTCGGTGTAGAATTTAGTATGTACTTGTATCCATTGCGTTTAAAATAAAGTGCATATATTCTCAGCCCAAAAATATAGATTGCAAAAGCAATTAAAAAGGGAGCAAATGAAACTCACACATATAAATATTGTATATCGGTTAATAAAACATTTGCATGTATTCTCAGCCCAAAAACGTAGAGAGTAAAAGGGATCTCATGAAACTCACAGTTAAATATTGATATACAATATTGTAGGAAAGCACGTAGACGCATCGGAGATGATAAACACGAGGTTTGCTTCACAAAAATACCCCCGAACATTACCCATAACCTCCTTGGTAATAACCCATATTTTCCTTAGCTCTAGCTCGCTCGGAAACTCGTTTTGAAAGTGACACGCTCAAGACCTCGTCGTAGTATTTTATGTATAATATTAATACTACTAATAATAATAATAAGATTAATAATAATATTAATCTTAATAATAATAATAATAATAATAATAATAATAATAATAATAATAATAATAATAATAAGAATAATAATAATAATAATATAAATACGGAGTAATATATGTGTAAAAAAAATTGGAAGAATTCGACTGAATTTATAGAGGTTGCCTGCCCAGCCTTCCCATGCGATCACATGGGTCTGAGGCACAATGGCCATGCGATCGCATGGCCTCTTTTTCCAGCTCACAATCGTTTTGTATTTTAGTTTGTCGACATATTTAAATATAATATATTATATTTAATTTATATAATTATTTATATATTATATTATATTTACGTGCATAGTTAACTTGTAACTTTTGTTCCGATAAGTCGTACGTTGTTACTTGACTTATGTCCCGGTTCCGGTTTCTCGAATGTCCTTTCGTACGCTGAGAAAACTTGCATTTTACATTTCGTGACTCGTACCTTTGTTAAAATATAGCCTTAAATTATTCCTAAACTATACCACTCAAAGTATATGTTAAACTTTCGAGTATTTTGGTCATTTACTTCTATAAATCATCGTCTCGCTATTTGTTAAAATACATTTTTAAAATAGTGTTTTACTGTAGCAAAGTTACTGTAGCAATTCACTGTAGCAAAGTCAATTTTACTGTAGCAAATAGTGATTTTCGAAAACACTGTAGCATTTTGGGTACTGTAGCAATTTGAAAATACTTTATCAAATTAGTGTTTTACTGGTTCATCTTAAACGTTTTAGTTAACTTATCTAAATATCAATCAAATCAATAATCGAATGTTACTATCGTTTACTAAATAACTTGAAATCATATATATTTAATTAGATATATAAACCAATAAGTTTAATGTACGGTATTATGCAATTAAAACTTTGTTACGTTTTCAAGTTATAGTATATATATGTATCTATTTACATATAATTTTTCGCGAATCGTTGAGAAAATCGAAGGGTACTTGAATAGTTCAAAAATTTTGAGATTCAGTTTTACAGACTTTGTTTATCGTGTCGAAATCATTAATCCTTTAAAGATTAAGTTTAAATTTAGTCGCAAATTTTCGGGTCATTACAGTACCTACCCGTTAAAGAAATTTCGTCCCGAAATTTGGTGAAGGAAAGTTTAATAACGTAGATCAGGATATTCTTGTATCAAAGAATATGATATAGTTTGAATTCTCATCATGAATTCGTTTGTTCATAAAATCCTCATCAAAAGGATATAATAGAATGAAATGTTTTGTATACCTTAAATTAGTCGAGTTTCGTTTATGAATAGCGTGAGTTAAATAAATAACAAGTTTTTCACCTATGTGTAAATATGGATAAAACAATTCGATTACACGGATAGTATGAGTGAAGTTATCACAAAATAGTGAAATGAGGTAATTAAAGCTTCGTCTTATCGTTTGACGTAGTCAGAGTTGATTTCCGGAATTTAGGGAATAGAAAATCTTCATAATCTAAATAAGATTTTATTCTTCGGAATTTGCGGAAATTAGGATTTTCTTTGATTAAATGTGTAATCTGCCTCGATTGCTATGTTAGATATTTCGCTATAAATTTGTAGTGACCCGAACTTTTCCATGTTTATATATATTAATTGAGATTGATATTTACATGATTAAATGTTTCCAACATATTAAGCAATCAAACTTGTTAAGACTTGATTAATTGAAATAGGTTTCATATAGACAATTGACCACCCAAGTTGACCGGTGATTCACGAACGTTAAAACTTGTAAAAAACTATATGATGACATATATATGGTTATATATATAGTTAACATGATATTATGATAAGTAAACATATCATTAATTATATTAACAATGAACTACATATGTAAAAACAAGACTACTAACTTAATGATTTTGAAACGAGACATATATGTAACGTTTATCGTTGTAACGACATTTAATGTATATATATCATATTAAGAGATATTCGTACATCATAATATCATGATAATATAATAATTTAAAATCTCTTTTGATATTATAAACATTGGGTTAACAACATTTAACAAGATCGTTAACCTAAAGGTTTCAAAACAACACTTACATGTAACGACTAACGATGACTTAACGACTCAGTTAAAATGTATATACATGTAGTGTTTTAATATGTATTTATACACTTTTGAAAGACTTTAATACACTTATCAAAATACTTCTACTTAACAAAAATGCTTACAATTACATTCTCGTTCAGTTTCATCAACAATTCTACTCGTATGCACCCGTATTCGTACTCGTACAATACACAGCTTTTAGATGTATGTACTATTGGTATATACACTCCAATGATCAGCTCTTAGCAGCCCATGTGAGTCACCTAACACATGTGGGAACCATCATTTGGCAACTAGCATGAAATATCTCATAAGATTACAAAAATATGAGTAATCATTCATGACTTATTTACATGAAAACAAAATTACATATCCTTTATATCTAATCCATACACCAACGACCAAAAACACCTACAAACACTTTCATTCTTCAATTTTCTTCATCTAATTGAACTCTCTCAAGTTCTATCTTCAAGTTCTAAGTGTTCTTCATAAATTCCAAAAGTTCTAGTTTCATAAAATCAAGAATACTTTCAAGTTTGCTAGCTCACTTCCAATCTTGTAAGGTGATCATCCAACCTCAAGAAATCTTTGTTTCTTACAGTAGGTTATCATTCTAATACAAGGTAATAATCATATTCAAACTTTGGTTCAATTTCTATAACTATAACAATCTTATTTCAAGTGATGATCTTACTTGAACTTGTTTTCGTGTGATGATTTTGCTTCAAGAACTTTGAGCCATCCAAGGATCCATTGAAGCTAGATCCATTTTTCTCTTTTCCAGTAGGTTCATCCAAGGAACTTAAGGTAGTAATGATGTTCATAACATCATTCGATTCATACATATAAAGCTATCTTATTCGAAGGTTTAAACTTGTAATCACTAGAACATAGTTTAGTTAATTCTAAACTTGTTCGCAAACAAAAGTTAATCCTTCTAACTTGACTTTTAAAATCAACTAAACACATGTTCTATATCTATATGATATGCTAACTTAATGATTTAAAACCTGGAAACACGAAAAACACCGTAAAACCGGATTTACGCCGTCGTAGTAACACCGCGGGCTGTTTTGGGTTAGTTAATTAAAAACTATGATAAACTTTGATTTAAAAGTTGTTATTCTGAGAAAATGATTTTTATTATGAACATGAAACTATATCCAAAAATTATGGTTAAACTCAAAGTGGAAGTATGTTTTCTAAAATGGTCATCTAGACGTCGTTCTTTCGACTGAAATGACTACCTTTACAAAAACGACTTGTAACTTATTTTTACGACTAGAAACCTATACTTTTTTTGTTTAGATTCATAAAATAGAGTTCAATATGAAACCATAGCAATTTGATTCACTCAAAACGGATTTAAAATGAAGAAGTTATGGGTAAAACAAGATTGGATAATTTTTCTCATTTTAGCTACGTGAAAATTGGTAACAAATCTATTCCAACCATAACTTAATCAACTTGTATTATATATTATGTAATCTTGAGATACCATAGACACGTATACAATGTTTCGACCTATCATTTCGACACATCTATATATATTTCGGAACAACCATAGACACTCTATATGTGAATGTTGGAGTTAGCTATACAGGGTTGAGGTTGATTCCAAAATATATATAGTTTGAGTTGTGATCAATACTGAGATACGTATACACTGGGTCGTGGATTGATTCAAGATAATATTTATCGATTTATTTCTGTACATCTAACTGTGGACAACTAGTTGTAGGTTACTAACGAGGACAGCTGACTTAATAAACTTAAAACATCAAAATATATTAAAAGTGTTGTAAATATATTTTGAACATACTTTGATATATATGTATATATTGTTATAGGTTCGTGAATCAACCAGTGGCCAAGTCTTACTTCCCGACGAAGTAAAAATCTGTGAATGTGAGTTATAGTCCCACTTTTAAAATCTAATATTTTTGGGATGAGAATACATGCAGGTTTTATAAATGATTTACAAAATAGACACAAGTACGTGAAACTACATTCTATGGTTGAATTATCGAAATTGAATATGCCCCTTTTTATTAAGTCTGGTAATCTAAGAATTAGGGAACAGACACCCTAATTGACGCGAATCCTAAAGATAGATCTATTGGGCCTAACAAACCCCATCCAAAGTACCGGATGCTTTAGTACTTCGAAATTTATATCATATCCGAAGGGTGTCCCGGAATGATGGGGATATTCTTATATATGCATCTTGTTATTGTCGGTTACCAGGTGTTCACCATATGAATGATTTTTATCTCTATGTATGGGATGTGTATTGAAATATGAAATCTTGTGGTCTATTGTTACGATTTGATATATATAGGTTAAACCTATAACTCACCAACATTTTTGTTGACGTTTTAAGCATGTTTATTCTCAGGTGATTATTAAGAGCTTCCGCTGTCACATACTTAAATAAGGACAAGATTTGGAGTCCATGCTTGTATGATATTGTGTAAAAACTGCATTCAAGAAACTTATTTTGTTCTAACATATTTGTATTGTAAACTATTATGTAATGGTCGTGTGTAAACAGGATATTTTAGATTATCATTATTTGATAATCTACGTAAAGCTTTTTAAACCTTTATTGATGAAATAAAGGTTATGGTTTGTTTAAAAATGAATGCAGTCTTTGAAAAACGTCTCATATAGAGGTCAAAACCTCGCAACGAAATCAATTAATATGGAACGTTTTTAATCAATAAGAACGGGACATTTCAGTTGGTATCAGAGCGTTGGTCTTAGAGAACCAGAAAATTTGCATTAGTGTGTCTTATCGAGTTTGTTAGGATGCATTAGTGAGTCTGGACTTCGACTGTGTTTTCTTTAAAAATGATTGCTTAACATTTTTGTTGGAAACTATATATTTTTAACATATGAATATTATGTGATATATTAATCTCTTAACGTGTTTGATATTATGTGATAGATGTCTACCTCTAGAACAAGTCCCATTGACTCACCTAATAATAATGAAGAGTCAAATGTAAATTGGAATGATTTGTGGACTAATTCACAAGTTCCCGAAGAGGAACCGGAAGAAGAGTCGGAACCGGAAGAAGAATCGGAACCGGAAGAAGAATCGGAACCGGATGAAGAAATAGAACCGGTGGGGGAAATAATAAAACGGTTAAGTAAAAGAAAATCCTCAACCAACCGACCAAAGTTAATTATGGTCAATGGTGTTTCCGCCAAGGAAGCAAAATATTGGGAGGATTACCAATTCTCCGATGAATCGGATTCCGACGAGAATTCCGATGATGTTATAGAAATTACCCCAACTGAATTTAAAAAGGCAAAAGAAAATAATAAGGGAAAGGGCATAAAAATAGAGAAATCTAATTCCAACCCCGATGAACTTTATATGTATCGTCAACCCCCGAAGTCCTTAAGTTGTAACAATGACCCGGGAACCTCTAAACCACCAGGTTTTTCTAAACCAATGTGGACAACGACGGCTCGTATTAGGGGAACATCATATATCCCTAGAAACTTGGCAAAACGAACCAAAACCGAAGAAGAAGAAACGAGCGAGTCGGAATAAGATAGTTGTATTCGTGTGGTGTAATATATGGAATATAGTGTTCTTATGCTTTATGATATATGTAAAAATTGCTTGTATTAATAAGTATTTTTTTTATGAATCTAACTCTTGTCTATTTTACAGTTTAAAAACACAAAATGGATAGACAACCCAATATTTTAAGAGACCTACCCGGAGACATGATGATGAAATCTTGTCTAGAGTCGGCCAGAATTCTTCGGTACAACTATTTAAGGCGAGATCAGTTTGTAAGACATTCGAAGAACGTTCCAAGAATGTCTTGGTTTATAAGAGACTTTCGTTTGAAAGATGGGGGATATCACATTGGGAAACCCATAAGTTACGATGTGTTTACTTTGACGCATATATTGCGGGGAACCCAAATGCTATTTTACGCAACGGGTTAAGAAATTATTTTGACTCAATATATCCGAATATTGGACTTCGTGATTTAGAAAAAGCGGCTAACATGCAACATAAAGAAGCATGTTATGCTTACGGATTAGTAATGTTCGCTTCTCACCAAAGTGAGAACAAGAACATCGGGCTACAACTATTAAACAAAACGTTTCCACAAGTGACGGAGTCGGTAATTGGGGTAAGAAATGAGGTTTTTAGATTATTACGGGACTGTTGGACATTACGTAACCCTCGTCCCTTTGATGACGTTACAACACGCTGTCTTATCAACGGCCATAACGGTTATGTTGCACAAGACCAAGGATGGGAAGTAGTCCTAGTAAAACCAGAATGCATGACTTGTTTCTGGACGTATGAATTACGTGTCTTTATTGCCTTTGCCGAACGACTTGTGTACTAGCTAGAATTGTCTTCACAACTATCTTGTATCAAAGTTATTGTGTGCTATATTTCATGCTTTATGTAAAATAAGCGGTATTGTAAGTTTGTAAAATATTGTATAAAAGTTTGAACGCGAAATATTATTACAATCAGTTTTTCATATAGAATTGTAGTAGTTGAATTGTATATTAGCTACTAAGTATGAACTTAACGGGTAGGTACTACCCGAATTTAAACTTATAAAACGCTAATATGAAGAAAAAGCTTTTATAAATGAGTTCATATTATGCTACGAAATACTATTAACTACTCTTAAGATTCTGTATGATTAACTTGTTCCATTTAACTATTTTGAAGGAAATGGCACCGACTACTCGACACACCGTGAATATGAATGAAGAGGAATTTCGTACTTTTCTAGCTTCAAACATAGCCGCAGTACAGGCTGCGCTACATACCAATAATAACCTTGGATCTAGCAGTACAGGAAATCGTGTAGGATGCACTTACAAAGAATTCACTGCCTGCAAACCTTTGGAATTTGATGGAACCGAAGGACCGATCGGATTGAAACGGTGGACCGAGAAGGTTGAATCGGTGTTTGCCATAAGTAAGTGTACTGAAGAGGACAAAGTGAAGTACGCTACGCATACCTTCACAGGTTCTGCGTTAACATGGTGGAATACCTATCTAGAGCAAGTGGGACAAGATGATGCGTATGCACTACCGTGGTCAGCATTCAAGCACTTGATGAACGAGAAGTACCGTCCCAGAACCGAGGTCAATAAGCTCAAGACAGAACTTAGAGGGTTACGAACCCAAGGATTTGATATTACCACGTACGAAAGACGATTCACAGAATTGTGCCTATTGTGTCCGGGAGCATTCGAAGATGAGAAAGAGAAGATCGACGCGTTTGTGAAAGGATTACCGGAAAGAATCCAAGAAGATATAAGTTCACACGAGCCCGCCTCCATACAACAGGCATGTAGAATGGCTCACAAACTAGTGAACCAGATTGAAGAAAGAATTAAAGAACAGACTGCTGAAGAGGCCAATGTGAAGCAAGTCAAAAGAAAGTGGGAGGAAAACGGTGATAAGAATCACCAATACAACAACAACAGCAATTACAACAATAATCGCAACAATTATCCCAACAATCGCAACATCAATCGCAACTACAACAAACGGCCCAACAACAACAACAACAACAACAACAGCAACTACAACAATCATCCCAACAACAATAATAACCGCAACAACAACAACAATCAGAAGCAACTATGCCAAAGGTGTGAAAAGAATCACTCGGGGTTCTGCACCAAATTTTGCAACAAGTGTAAAAGAAATGGTCATAGCGCGGCGAAGTGTGAGGTCTACGGACCAGGGGTTAATAGAACGAAAGGAACAAATGGTGTCGGAACGAGTAATGGCGGAGCAAGTAGTGTCGGAGCAAGTTATGCCAATGTAGTTTGTTATAAATGTGGAAAACCAGGCCACATTATTAGAAATTGCCCGAACCAGGAGAACACGAATGGACAAGGCCGTGGAAGAGTTTTCAATATTAATGCGGTAGAGGCACAGGAAGACCCGGAGCTTGTTACGGGTACGTTTCTTATTGACAATAAATCTGCTTACGTTTTATTTGATTCGGGTGCGGATAGAAGCTATATGAGTAGAGATTTTTGTGCTAAATTAAGTTGTCCATTGACGCCTTTGGATAGTAAATTTTTACTCGAATTAGCAAATGGTAAATTAATTTCAGCAGATAATATATGTCGGAATCGAGAAATTAAACTGGTTAGCGAAACATTTAAGATTGATTTGATACCAGTAGAGTTAGGGAGTTTTGATGTGATAATCGGTATGGACTGGTTGAAAGAAGTGAAAGCGGAGATCGTTTGTTACAAAAATGCAATTCGCATTATACGAGAAAAAGGAAAACCCTTAATGGTGTACGGAGAAAAGGGCAACACGAAGCTACATCTTATTAGTAATTTGAAGGCACAAAAACTAATAAGAAAAGGTTGCTATGCTGTTCTAGCACACGTCGAGAAAGTACAAACTGAAGAAAAGAGCATCAATGATGTTCCCATTGCAAAAGAATTTCCCGATGTATTTCCGAAAGAATTACCGGGATTACCCCCACATCGATCCGTTGAATTTCAAATAGATCTTGTACCAGGAGCTGCACCAATAGCTCGTGCTCCTTACAGACTCGCACCCAGCGAGATGAAAGAACTGCAAAGCCAATTACAAGAACTTTTAGAGCGTGGTTTCATTCGACCAAGCACATCACCGTGGGGAGCTCCTGTTTTGTTTGTCAAGAAGAAAGATGGTACATTCAGGTTGTGTATCGACTACCGAGAGTTGAACAAACTTACCATCAAGAACCGCTACCCACTACCGAGAATCGACGACTTATTTGATCAACTACAAGGCTCGTCTGTTTATTCAAAGATTGACTTACGTTCCGGGTATCATCAAATGCGGGTGAAAGAAGATGATATTCCAAAGACTGCTTTCAGAACACGTTACGGTCATTACGAGTTTATGGTCATGCCGTTTGGTTTAACTAATGCACCAGCTGTGTTCATGGACCTTATGAACCGAGTGTGTGGACCATACCTTGACAAGTTTGTCATTGTTTTCATTGATGACATACTTATTTACTCAAAGAATGACCAAGAACACGGTGAACATTTGAGAAAGGTGTTAGAAGTATTGAGGAAGGAAGAATTGTACGCTAAGTTTTCAAAGTGTGCATTTTGGTTGGAAGAAGTTCAATTCCTCGGTCACATAGTGAACAAAGAAGGTATTAAGGTGGATCCGGCAAAGATAGAAACTGTTGAAAAGTGGGAAACCCCGAAAACTCCGAAACACATATGCCAGTTTTTAGGACTAGCTGGTTACTACAGAAGGTTCATCCAAGACTTTTCCAGAATAGCAAAACCCTTGACTGCATTAACGCATAAAGGGAAGAAATTTGAATGGAATGATGAACAAGAGAAAGCGTTTCAGTTATTGAAGAAAAAGCTAACTACGGCACCTATATTGTCATTGCCTGAAGGGAATGATGATTTTGTGATTTATTGTGATGCATCAAAGCAAGGTCTCGGTTGTGTATTAATGCAACGAACGAAGGTGATTGCTTATGCGTCTAGACAATTGAAGATTCACGAACAAAATTATACGACGCATGATTTGGAATTAGGAGCGGTTGTTTTTGCGTTAAAGACTTGGAGGCACTACTTATATGGGGTCAAAAGTATTATATATACCGACCAAAAAAGTCTTCAACACATATTTAATCAGAAACAACTGAATATGAGGCAGCGTAGGTGGATTGAATTATTGAATGATTACGATTTTGAGATTCGTTACCACCCGGGGAAGGCAAATGTGGTAGCCGATGCCTTGAGCAGGAAGGATAGAGAACCCATTCGAGTAAAATCTATGAATATAATGATTCATAATAACATTACTACTCAAATAAAGGAGGCGCAACAAGGAGTTTTAAAAGAGGGAAATTTAAAGGATGAAATACCCAAAGGATCGGAGAAGCATCTTAATATTCGGGAAGACGGAACCCGGTATAGGGCTGAAAGAATTTGGGTACCAAAATTTGGAGATATGAGAGAAATGGTACTTAGAGAAGCTCATAAAACCAGATACTCAATACATCCTGGAACGGGGAAGATGTACAAGGATCTCAAGAAACATTTTTGGTGGCCGGGTATGAAAGCCGATGTTGCTAAATACGTAGGAGAATGTTTGACGTGTTCTAAGGTCAAAGCTGAGCATCAGAAACCATCAGGTCTACTTCAACAACCCGAAATCCCGGAATGGAAATGGGAAAACATTACCATGGATTTCATCACTAAATTGCCAAGGACTGCAAGTGGTTTTGATACTATTTGGGTAATAGTTGATCGTCTCACCAAATCAGCACACTTCCTACCAATAAGAGAAGATGACAAGATGGAGAAGTTAGCACGACTGTATTTGAAGGAAGTCGTCTCCAGACATGGAATACCAATCTCTATTATCTCTGATAGGGATGGCAGATTTATTTCAAGATTCTGGCAGACATTACAGCAAGCATTAGGAACTTTTCTAGACATGAGTACTGCCTATCATCCACAAACTGATGGGCAGAGCGAAAGGACGATACAAACGCTTGAAGACATGCTACGAGCATGTGTTATTGATTTCGGAAACAGTTGGGATCGACATCTACCGTTAGCAGAATTTTCCTACAACAACAGCTACCATTCAAGCATTGAGATGGCGCCGTTTGAAGCACTTTATGGTAGAAAGTGCTGGTCTCCGATTTGTTGGAGTGAAGTGGGGGATAGACAGATTACGGGTCCGGAGATTATACAAGAAACTACCGAGAAGATCATCCAAATTCAACAACGGTTGAAAACCGCCCAAAGTCGACAAAAGAGCTACGCTGACATTAAAAGAAAAGATATAGAATTTGAAATTGGAGAGATGGTCATGCTTAAAGTTGCACCTTGGAAAGGCGTTGTTCGATTTGGTAAACGAGGGAAATTAAATCCAAGGTATATTGGACCATTCAAGATTATTGATCGTGTCGGACCAGTAGCTTACCGACTAGAGTTACCTCAACAACTCGCGGCTGTACATAACACTTTCCACGTCTCGAATTTAAAGAAATGTTTTGCTAAAGAAGATCTCACTATTCCGTTAGATGAAATCCAAATCAACGAAAAACTTCAATTCATCGAAGAACCCGTCGAAATAATGGATCGTGAGGTTAAAAGACTTAAGCAAAACAAGATACCAATTGTTAAGGTTCGATGGAATGCTCGTAGAGGACCCGAGTTCACCTGGGAGCGTGAAGATCAGATGAAGAAGAAATACCCGCATCTATTTCCAGAAGATTCGTCAACACCTTCAACAGCTTAAAATTTCGGGACGAAATTTATTTAACGGGTAGGTATTGTAGTGACCCGAACTTTTCCATGTTTATATATATTAATTGAGATTGATATTTACATGATTAAATGTTTCCAACATATTAAGCAATCAAACTTGTTAAGACTTGATTAATTGAAATAGGTTTCATATAGACAATTGACCACCCAAGTTGACCGGTGATTCACGAACGTTAAAACTTGTAAAAAACTATATGATGACATATATATGGTTATATATATAGTTAACATGATATTATGATAAGTAAACATATCATTAATTATATTAACAATGAACTACATATGTAAAAACAAGACTACTAACTTAATGATTTTGAAACGAGACATATATGTAACGTTTATCGTTGTAACGACATTTAATGTATATATATCATATTAAGAGATATTCGTACATCATAATATCATGATAATATAATAATTTAAAATCTCTTTTGATATTATAAACATTGGGTTAACAACATTTAACAAGATCGTTAACCTAAAGGTTTCAAAACAACACTTACATGTAACGACTAACGATGACTTAACGACTCAGTTAAAATGTATATACATGTAGTGTTTTAATATGTATTTATACACTTTTGAAAGACTTCAATACACTTATCAAAATACTTCTACTTAACAAAAATGCTTACAATTACATTCTCGTTCAGTTTCATCAACAATTCTACTCGTATGCACCCGTATTCGTACTCGTACAATACACAGCTTTTAGATGTATGTACTATTGGTATATACACTCCAATGATCAGCTCTTAGCAGCCCATGTGAGTCACCTAACACATGTGGGAACCATCATTTGGCAACTAGCATGAAATATCTCATAAGATTACAAAAATATGAGTAATCATTCATGACTTATTTACATGAAAACAAAATTACATATCCTTTATATCTAATCCATACACCAACGACCAAAAACACCTACAAACACTTTCATTCTTCAATTTTCTTCATCTAATTGAACTCTCTCAAGTTCTATCTTCAAGTTCTAAGTGTTCTTCATAAATTCCAAAAGTTCTAGTTTCATAAAATCAAGAATACTTTCAAGTTTGCTAGCTCACTTCCAATCTTGTAAGGTGATCATCCAACCTCAAGAAATCTTTGTTTCTTACAGTAGGTTATCATTCTAATACAAGGTAATAATCATATTCAAACTTTGGTTCAATTTCTATAACTATAACAATCTTATTTCAAGTGATGATCTTACTTGAACTTGTTTTCGTGTCATGATTTTGCTTCAAGAACTTTGAGCCATCCAAGGATCCATTGAAGCTAGATCCATTTTTCTCTTTTCCAGTAGGTTCATCCAAGGAACTTAAGATAGTAATGATGTTCATAACATCATTCGATTCATACATATAAAGCTATCTTATTCGAAGGTTTAAACTTGTAATCACTAGAACATAGTTTAGTTAATTCTAAACTTGTTCGCAAACAAAAGTTAATCCTTCTAACTTGACTTTTAAAATCAACTAAACACATGTTCTATATCTATATGATATGCTAACTTAATGATTTAAAACCTGGAAACACGAAAAACACCGTAAAACCGGATTTACGCCGTCGTAGTAACACCGCGGGCTGTTTTGGGTTAGTTAATTAAAAACTATGATAAACTTTGATTTAAAAGTTGTTATTCTGAGAAAATGATTTTTATTATGAACATGAAACTATATCCAAAAATTATGGTTAAACTCAAAGTGGAAGTATGTTTTCTAAAATGGTCATCTAGACGTCGTTCTTTCGACTGAAATGACTACCTTTACAAAAACGACTTGTAACTTATTTTTCCGACTAGAAACCTATACTTTTTTTGTTTAGATTCATAAAATAGAGTTCAATATGAAACCATAGCAATTTGATTCACTCAAAACGGATTTAAAATGAAGAAGTTATGGGTAAAACAAGATTGGATAATTTTTCTCATTTTAGCTACGTGAAAATTGGTAACAAATCTATTCCAACCATAACTTAATCAACTTGTATTATATATTATGTAATCTTGAGATACCATAGACACGTATACAATGTTTCGACCTATCATTTCGACACATCTATATATATTTCGGAACAACCATAGACACTCTATATGTGAATGTTGGAGTTAGCTATACAGGGTTGAGGTTGATTCCAAAATATATATAGTTTGAGTTGTGATCAATACTGAGATACGTATACACTGGGTCGTGGATTGATTCAAGATAATATTTATCGATTTATTTCTGTACATCTAACTGTGGACAACTAGTTGTAGGTTACTAACGAGGACAGCTGACTTAATAAACTTAAAACATCAAAATATATTAAAAGTGTTGTAAATATATTTTGAACATACTTTGATATATATGTATATATTGTTATAGGTTCGTGAATCAACCAGTGGCCAAGTCTTACTTCCCGACGAAGTAAAAATCTGTGAATGTGAGTTATAGTCCCACTTTTAAAATCTAATATTTTTGGGATGAGAATACATGCAGGTTTTATAAATGATTTACAAAATAGACACAAGTACGTGAAACTACATTCTATGGTTGAATTATCGAAATCGAATATGCCCCTTTTTATTAAGTCTGGTAATCTAAGAATTAGGGAACAGACACCCTAATTGACGCGAATCCTAAAGATAGATCTATTGGGCCTAACAAACCCCATCCAAAGTACCGGATGCTTTAGTACTTCGAAATTTATATCATATCCGAAGGGTGTCCCGGAATGATGGGGATATTCTTATATATGCATCTTGTTATTGTCGGTTACCAGGTGTTCACCATATGAATGATTTTTATCTCTATGTATGGGATGTGTATTGAAATATGAAATCTTGTGGTCTATTGTTACGATTTGATATATATAGGTTAAACCTATAACTCACCAACATTTTTGTTGACGTTTTAAGCATGTTTATTCTCAGGTGATTATTAAGAGCTTCCGCTGTCACATACTTAAATAAGGACAAGATTTGGAGTCCATGCTTGTATGATATTGTGTAAAAACTGCATTCAAGAAACTTATTTTGTTGTAACATATTTGTATTGTAAACTATTATGTAATGGTCGTGTGTAAACAGGATATTTTAGATTATCATTATTTGATAATCTACGTAAAGCTTTTTAAACCTTTATTGATGAAATAAAGGTTATGGTTTGTTTAAAAATGAATGCAGTCTTTGAAAAACGTCTCATATAGAGGTCAAAACCTCGCAACGAAATCAATTAATATGGAACGTTTTTAATCAATAAGAACGGGACATTTCAAAATTGACCTCTTCCGTCTCATTATTTTCACCATCCCTACTTTCTTCCCCAATTAATACATTCAAAAGATTGTGAAAATGCTCAATCCAGTTCTGGTTCTTGACCTAATATTGACGTTTGCCACAATCATCCTTCTTTTCCAGCTCCCACCAGAAGAATCTGTTTATTTCTATTATGCTCTAGGGATTGTTGTATTTATCATTCTCCCGTGTCTTTATCTTGCTATTCGCATAGACATACATGGTTTATGATCTTTCTTGTTTGCTGTGATGTATACTCCTGTTCATATTCCGAAGTTCCAGGTTTTTGTTTTCTCTTCCCGACCTCAAGTCAAGCGAATAATGGTCCAGAATTCGTAGATATGGAGTTTTGGATGAACATAGTTAATGTTCTGAGAAGGTAATCGTAATGGCACGATCTTGATTTGTCAAATTACCAGAATATTCGGAAAAGACCGAATCATCAAGAAAAATATTTTCTTGATATGTTTAGAGTTTAAATAGAATAAAAGAGTTATGTAACATGGTTCATGATGAGGGTGTGATATGTGAACCTTTATCAAGTTCCATTAGAAACTCAGCATGACTTACTGTAATATAATCACGTTGATCAAGTGTCATTATATTATACTAATTCATGCTTCAGTTCCCAACACTACTTCAAAACATTCAAATTTTAAACTTGAAGGTTTCAGAATTTAGAAACTAAAATAGTTTCTTTTATGATGTAATACAGATAGCGCGAAGAGATGAATGATTTCAGATAAGAATGCTTATGAAAATATCTTCAGAAATATCGAGGATATTTATAATAAAAGATACGATGATATCTTAGAATTTCTAATATCGAAGAATGATGAAGAAGATTTGTTCGTAACGGATTTTGAGTTAGTAGCAAGGTATTCGTTAATGACTTCAGCAGATACTGAATCATTTGTATTCTTTGAAGGCAGGTTTAGTCTTTGTGATTTATCCACAGCCCTCCTTCATACTTTGCTCAATCCGTTTTCCAGTTTCAAACCTTCTTTTTTTCTCAGCTTTACCACCATACTATTCTGTAGCAATTTTACTGTAGCAATTTGAAAACAGTGATTTTCGAAAACACTGTAGCATTTTGGGTACTGTAGCAATTTGAAAATACTTTATCAAATTAGTGTTTTACTGGTTCATCTTAAACGTTTTAGTTAACTTATCTAAATATCAATCAAATCAATAATCGAATGTTACTATCGTTTACTAAATAACTTGAAATCATATATATTTAATTAGATATATAAACCAATAAGTTTAATGTACGGTATTATGCAATTAAAACTTTGTTACGTTTTCAAGTTATAGTATATATATGTATCTATTTACATATAATTGTTCGCGAATCGTTGAGAAAATCGAAGGGTACTTGAATAGTTCAAAAATTTTGAGATTCAGTTTTACAGACTTTGTTTATCGTGTCGAAATCATTAATCCTTTAAAGATTAAGTTTAAATTTAGTCGCAAATTTTCGGGTCATTACATTATGCGTCTAGACAATTGAAGATTCACGAACAAAATTATACGACGCATGATTTGGAATTAGGCGCGGTTGTTTTTGCATTAAAGACTTGGAGGCACTACTTATATGGGGTCAAAAGTATTATATATACTGACCACAAAAGTCTTCAACACATATTTAATCAGAAACAACTGAATATGAGGCAGCGTAGGTGGATTGAATTATTGAATGATTACGACTTTGAGATTCGTTACCACTCGGGGAAGGCAAATGTGGTAGCCGATGCCTTGAGCAGGAAGGACAGAGAACCCATTCGAGTAAAATCTATGAATATAATGATTCATAATAACCTTAATACTCAAATAAAGGAGGCGCAACAAGGAGTTTTAAAAGAGGGAAATTTAAAGGATGAAATACCCAAAGGATCGGAGAAGCATCTTAATATTCAGGAAGACGGAACCCGGTATAGGGCTGAAAGGATTTGGGTACCAAAATTTGGAGATATGAGAGAAATGGTACTTAGAGAAGCTCATAAAACCAGATACTCAATACATCCTGGAACGGGGAAGATGTACAAGGATCTCAAGAAACATTTTTGGTGGCCGGGTATGAAAGCCGATGTTGCTAAATACGTAGGAGAATGTTTGACATGTTCTAAGGTCAAAGCTGAGCATCAGAAACCATCAGGTCTACTACAACAACCTGAAATCCCAGAATGGAAATGGGAAAACATTACCATGGACTTCATCACTAAATTGCCAAGGACTGCAAGTGGTTTTGATACTATTTGGGTAATAGTTGATCGTCTCACCAAATCAGCACACTTCCTGCCAATAAGAGAAGATGACAAGATGGAGAAGTTAGGACGACTGTATTTGAAGGAAGTTGTCTCCAGACATGGAATACCAATCTCTATTATCTCTGATAGGGATGGTAGATTTATTTCAAGATTCTGGCAGACATTACAGCAAGCATTAGAAACTCGTCTAGACATGAGTACTGCCTATCATCTACAAACTGATGGGCAGAGCGAAAGGACGATACAAACGCTTGAAGACATGCTACGAGCATGTGTTATTGATTTCGGAAATAGTTGGGATCGACATCTACCATTAGCAGAATTTTCCTACAACAACAGCTACCATTCAAGCATTGAGATGGTGCCGTTTGAAGCACTTTATGGTAGAAAGTGCAGGTCTCCGATTTGTTGGAGTGAAGTGGGGGATAGACAGATTACGGGTCCGGAGATTATACAAGAAACTACCGAGAAGATCATCCAAATTCAACAACGGTTGAAAACCGCCCAAAGTCGACAAAAGAGCTACGCTGACATTAAAAGAAAAGATATAGAATTTGAAATTGGAGAGATGGTCATGCTTAAAGTTGCACCTTGGAAAGGCGTTGTTCGATTTGGTAAACGAGGGAAATTAAATCCAAGGTATATTGAACCATTCAAGATTATTGATCGTGTCGGACCAGTAGCTTACCGACTTGAGTTACCTCAACAACTCGCGGCTGTACATAACACTTTGCACGTCTCGAATTTGAAGAAATGTTTTGCTAAAGAAGATCTCACTATTTCGTTAGATGAAATCCAAATCAACGAAAAACTTCAATTCATCGAAGAACCCGTCGAAATAATGGATCGTGAGGTTAAAAGACTTAAGCAAAACAAGATACCAATTGTTAAGGTTTGATGGAATGCTCGTAGAGGACCCGAGTTCACCTGGGAGCGTGAAGATCAAATGAAGAAGAAATACCCGCATCTATTTCCAGAAGATTCGTCAACACCTTCAACAGCTTAAAATTTCGGGACGAAATTTATTTAACGGGTAGGTACTGTAGTGACCCGAACTTTTCCATGTTTATATATATTAATTGAGATTGATATTTACATGATTAAATGTTTCCAACATGTTAAGCAATCAAACTTGTTAAGACTTGATTAATTGAAAATGTTTCATATAGACAGTTGACCACCCAAGTTGACCGGTGATTCACGAACGTTAAAACTTGTAAAAACTATATGATGACATATATATGGATATATATATATATATATAGTTAACATGATACTATGATAAGTAAACATATCATTAAGTATATTAACAATGAACTACATATGTAAAAACAAGACTACTAACTTAATGATTTTTAAACGAGACATATATGTAACGATTATCGTTGTAAAGACATTTAATGTATATATATCATATTAAGAGATATTCATACATGATAATATCATGATAATATAATAATTTAAAATCTCATTTGATATTATAAACATTGGGTTAACAACATTTAACAAGATCGTTAACCTAAAGGTTTCAAAACAACACTTACATGTAACGACTAACGATGACTTAACGACTCAGTTAAAATGTATATACATGTAGTGTTTTAATATGTATTTATACACTTTTGAAAGACTTCAATACACTTATCAAAATACTTCTACTTAACAAAAATGCTTACAATTACATCCTCGTTCAGTTTCATCAACAATTCTACTCGTATGCACCCGTATTCGTACTCGTACAATACACAGCTTTTAGATGTATGTACTATTGGTATATACACTCCAATGATCAGCTCTTAGCAGCCCATGTGAGTCACCTAACACATGTGGGAACCATCATTTGGCAACTAGCATGAAATATCTCATAAAATTACAAAAATATGAGTAATCATTCATGACTTATTTACATGAAAACAAAATTACATATCCTTTATATCTAATCCATACACCAACGACCAAAAACACCTACAAACACTTTCATTCTTCAATTTTCTTCATCTAATTGATCTCTCTCAAGTTCTATCTTCAAGTTCTAAGTGTTCTTCATATATTCTACAAGTTCTAGTTACATAAAATCAAGAATACTTTCAAGTTTGCTAGCTCACTTCCAATCTTGTAAGGTGATCATCCAACCTCAAGAAATCTTTGTTTCTTACAGTAGGTTATCATTCTAATACAAGGTAATAATCATATTCAAACTTTGGTTCAATTTCTATAACTATAACAATCTTATTTTAAGTGATGATCTTACTTGAACTTGTTTTCGTGTCATGATTCTGCTTCAAGAACTTCGAGCCATCCAAGGATCCGTTGAAGCTAGATCCATTTTTTTCTTTTCCAGTAGGTTTATCCAAGGAACTTAAGGTAGTAATGATGTTCATAACATCATTCGATTCATACATATAAAGCTATCTTATTCGAAGGTTTAAACTTGTAATCACTAGAACATAGTTTAGTTAATTCTAAACTTGTTCGCAAACAAAAGTTAATCCTTCTAACTTGACTTTTAAAATCAACTAAACACATGTCCTATATCTATATGATATGCTAACTTAATGATTTAAAACATGGAAATACGAAAAACATCGTAAAACCGGATTTACGCCGTCGTAGTAACACCGCGGGCTGTTTTGGGTTAGTTAATTAAAAACTATGATAAACTTTGATTTAAAAGTTGTTATCCTGAGAAAATGATTTTTATTATGAACATGAAACTATATCCAAAAATTATGGTTAAACTCAAAGTGGAAGTATGTTTTCTAAAATGGTCATCTAGACGTCGTTCTTTCGACTTAAATGACTACCTTTACAAAAACGACTTGTAACTTATTTTTCCTACTATAAACCTATACTTTTTCTGTTTAGATTCATAAAATAGAGTTCAATATGAAACCATAGTAATTTGATTCACTCAAAACGGATTTAAAATGAAGAAGTTATGGGTAAAACAAGATTGGATAATTTTTCTCATTTTAGCTACGTGAAAATTGGTAACAAATCTATTCCAACCATAACTTAATCAACTTGTATTGTATATTATGTAATCTTGAGATACCATAGACACGTATACAATGTTTCGACCTATCATGTCGACACATCTATATATATTTCGGAACAACCATAGACACTCTATATGTGAATGTTGGAGTTAGCTATACATGGTTGAGGTTGATTCCAAAATATATATAGTTTGAGTTGTGATCAATACTGAGATACGTATACACTGGGTCTTGGATTGATTCAAGATAATATTTATCGATTTATTTCTGTACATCTAACTGTGGACAACTAGTTGTAGGTTACTAACGAGGACAGCTGACTTAATAAACTTAAAACATCAAAATATATTAAAAGTGTTGTAAATATATTTTGAACATACTTTGATATATATGTATATATTGTTATAGGTTCGTGAATCAACCAGTGGCCAAGTCTTACTTCCCGACGAAGTAAAAAAATCTGTGAAAGTGAGTTATAGTCCCACTTTTAAAATCTAATATTTTTGGGATGAGAATACATGCAGGTTTTATAAATGATTTACAAAATAGACACAAGTACGTGAAACTACATTCTATGGTTGAATTATCGAAATCGAATATGCCCTTTTTATTAAGTCTGGTAATCTAAGAATTAGGGAACAGACACCCTAATTGACGCGAATCCTAAAGATAGATCTATTGGGCCTAACAAACCCCATCCAAAGTACCGGATGCTTTAGTACTTCGAAATTTATATCATATCCGAAGGGTGTCCCGGAATGATGGGGATATTCTTATATATGCATCTTGTTAATGTCGGTTACCAGGTGTTCACCATATGAATGATTTTTATCTCTATGTATGGGATGTGTATTGAAATATGAAATCTTGTGGTCTATTATTATGATTTGATATATATAGGTTAAACCTATAACTCACCAACATTTTTGTTGACGTTTTAAGCATGTTTATTCTCAGGTGATTATTAAGAGCTTCCGCTGTCGCATACTTAAATAAGGACCAGATTTGGAGTCCATGCTTGTATGATATTGTGTAAAAATTGCATTCAAGAAACTTATTTTGTTGTAACATATTTGTATTGTAAACCATTATGTAATGGTCGTGTGTAAACAGGATATTTTAGATTATCATTATTTGATAATCTACGTAAAGCTTTTTAAACCTTTATTGATGAAATAAAGGTAATGGTTTGTTTTAAAATGAATGCAGTCTTTGAAAAACGTCTCATATAGAGGTCAAAACCTCGCAACGAAATCAATTAATATGGAACGTTTTTAATCAATAAGAACGGGACATTTCATATAGGGTATGGCCCATGTATTTGTCCTTGGTCTCCTTCGTGGTTAGCTCAATCCGTTTTCCAGTTCCAACCTTTCTGAGCTTTTCCAACATACTATTCTTTATCATAAAACTTCCGATGATTAGTGTCGTCTTACGGTTTTTGCTAATTCATCAGCATTTCGATGACTAGTTCGTAGTTCGGGGTATTTTTCAGAAACTTCACATTCAAGCATGTAAGTCCAGATGATAGAGGTTATATGTACACATATAACTGTTGGCATAGGCATGCTGCGAGATATTAAAAATACTAATTGCTAATTCCCGATGATTCGTATGGCAATTCTTGTTAAAAAATGCGGATGAGTACTTGATGAGACTTCAATAGATAATTATAGTGATTTGTCAGAGATATTTAAACCAAGGAGCGACGAGGTTACTGGTACATCTGCTGGTAATATGGTGGAATATAAAAGGTTCCCTGGTAACAATAAAAGAGCACGCGTATATATCAACGTTATAATAAGGTTGTTTCGTACGAAAAGTCGAAGTTGTCTTGCTGGAGCTGTGACAAAACTGGCTATCTCGAACAGCAGATGCAAAGTTATTTTCGATAATAATAATGCTAAAGGAATTAGCACAGCTACGTGTTAAACGTTTACTCAGGTTCCGAGTGTTTTTAGGTGCATAACTATATGCATCAATCTTTTCTCCCGTAAATGAAGTGCGGTTGGTTTATCCTCTCGATTGAGGTGTTTTCAAGAATCATGAAAGGTTTGAACGCAGAATGTAATCGTGAAGATACAAATGATGTTTAAGACGAAATCAAGTGGCAACTTGAAGAATTGTTTAGTTTCATATGTTATAATCAATATTTTAATTCATTTTAATTGTCCAATGTTATTAGTCCACAGTCGATAGTCCACAGTTGACAGTCCAATAATTCATATATAGTTTAATATATAATATTCGAATTAATTAATACGTGTCGTGACCCGTATACGTCTCAGACTCTATCACAACTCAAACTATATATATTATTGTAGAATCAACCTCAACCCTGTATAGAGAACTCGATCATTACTGCATATAGAGTGTCTATGGTAATTCTAAATAATATATATAGATGCGTTGATATGATATGTCAAAACCTTGTATACGTGTCCCGATATTTAAAGTGCGTAAAATAAATAACAGAAATTTAAATAACGATAAATAAAGTACGTAAAGTAAATAACAG
Source organism: Rutidosis leptorrhynchoides (assembly GCF_046630445.1). Classification (NCBI taxonomy): domain Eukaryota; kingdom Viridiplantae; phylum Streptophyta; class Magnoliopsida; order Asterales; family Asteraceae; genus Rutidosis; species Rutidosis leptorrhynchoides. The sequence continues at coordinate 427,879,874 of NC_092334.1, read as the reverse complement.
AAATTTAATGACGATAAATAAAATTGCGAGAATGTAAATTGTGATAAAATAAATTGCGATAAATAAAATGTAATTAGTTAGCTAGGAACAGTTAGCTAGGATTTTGTTAGCGTGGATTCTTAACAAAATTTCTCATAGTTAATTTGTTTGTTTCTAGCAAATTTTATTTTGTCCAATGTTTTCTTCATTATGCCACTTGTCGGATTCTGATAGGTCAAAATCCAAATATGAAATTGAATGAAAATGGTTGTTCTGTGATGAACGGATTCGGATAGATGTGGTTGCAAGTAGGATAGTAAATGACTATTAAATCAGATTCGAAGAATGTACAGTGTAACTTATTAATGCGAAATCTAAATATTCCTCGGGTATTACCTACCCGTTAAAATATTTTCACCATTAACAGTTTGTACAATAAAAATTTTAATTACAATCTTTATGAAAACATATATACATATATATTTTCTTCAGACGAAATTATGGATTTAATGAGTCAATGTGATATTAAACTCATCAGATTTACGGCTAGAACTAGAGTACATAATCTCTAAAATATTAGAGATTACATAATCACCATGAAGGACGAAGATAGTTTATGTAGATCGATTCGTAAAATGATTCGTAGAACGATGATTATGCTTGAGGTATAGATTGCAAGGTTGAGACATGTGATGATGTTGTTGTTGTTGGTACTCCTTGGTATCCATGGTGCGTATGACGTTGATGTTCGAGGTATAGATTAAGGTGTGGAGGTGTGGGATGCGGATGTTGATGTTGGTGGTGGTGATGGTACTGTTGACATTGGTGGTGGTGCTGGTTATACTGCTGGTGCTGCTGCTGGTGTTTGTAACCTTCGCACCATATTCTCTAAAGCCACTACCCGAGCGCGAAGCTCGTTGATTTCTTCTATTACACCGGGGTGATTTTTGGTTCGGACTAGCGGATAAATATAATCTAGAATTTGGTATAGTATATAATCGTGGCGAGATACTCTGGAAATGAGAGAAAAGATGGTGTTTCGAACAGGTTCACCGGTAAGTACTTCAGGTTCTTCGCCAATAGGGCTATGTAGCGGATGGAAAGGATCACCTTCTTCTTGTCTCCAATGATTGAGGAGGCTACGAACCCATCCCCAATTCATCCAGAATAGATGATGACTGATTGGTTGATCCATTCCGGTCACACTGCTTCCGGAGCTTGAGTGGGATTCCATTTTGGAATCTGAGTGACTTGAACTAATGACGAATTCCATTTCGTACGATTGAATAAAGAATTTTTAAATATGAAATGATTTTCTGGCTAACGGACGGTATTCTTAATTACATAGAATATCCATATATATAGAACAAAAGGTTTCGTAGATTACGGAGGAATTTACGGGAGACACCAGGTAAGGTTTACAGTAACAGATACGCTAAGATATGAATCTTGCCTATACACTATTCATGCAATCAATGCAGCAAGACGTGTCTAGACTAAGAATGATAAGCAGATAATTTTCGACACAAAATGATAAGCAAAACTTTTTGACATGCAGACCAGGTCGAAGTCCAGACTCACTAATGCATCCTAACGACTACTAGTTAGACACACTAATGCAAGACCTGGTTCGCTACGACCACCGCTCTGATACCAACTGTGAAGACCCGTCCTAATCCATCCAGACGAAGTCCATATCGATCATAAACAATTAACAACAGTTGATTATATCGCGAGGTACTTGACCTCTATATGATACATTTTACAAACATTGCATTCGTTTTTGAAAAGACAATCTTTCATTACATCGAAAGTTGACAGGCATGCATACCATTTCATAATATATCCAACTATAATTGACTTAATAATAATCTTGATGAACTCAACGACTCGAATGCAACGTCTTTTTGAAATATGTCATGAATGACTCCAAGTAATATCTTTAAAATGAGCAATTGCACAGCGAAAGACTTCTTTCATACCTGAGAATAAATATGCTTTCAAGTGTCAACCAAAAGGTTGGTGAGTTCATTAGTTTAACATAAGTAATCATTTCTATCATTTTAATAGACCACAAGATTTTCATTTCCAGTTCTCATAAATATACGTCCCACACATGGAGACGAAAATCATTCATATGGATTGAACACCTGGTAACCGACATTCACAATATGCATACAAGAATATCCCCATCATTCCGGGATCCTCCTTCGAACATGATATAAATTTCGAAATACTAAAACATCCGGTACTTTGGATGGGGCTTGTTGGGCCCGATAGATCTATCTTTAGAGTTCGCGTCAATTAGGGTGTCTGTTCCCTAACTCTTAGATTACCAGACTTAATAAAAAGGGCATATTCGGTTTAATAATTCAACCATAGAATGTAGTTTCAATTACTTGTGTCCATTTCGTAAAATAGTTATAAAAGTTGCGCATGTATTCTCAGCCCAAAAATATAAAGGGTAAAAAGGCAAATGAAACTCACCTAATGTATTTTGTAGTAAAAATACATATAACAATATTGAACAATTGAACAATGCAGGGTTGGCCTCAGATTCACGAACCTATATCATTTGTATATATATTAAAATATATAATAGTAATCAGACAAGTTTATATATTATATTTTAAATTATATATTATACTTATTTAGTTTGCATATATCTTTAAAATGTTTAATATTTATATATTTAGTTATATTAATATATATATATATATATATATATATATATATATATATATATATATATATATATATATATATATATATATATATATATATATATATATCATTAGTTTGTTAAATATAAGTATTTATTTAAATATTGTTATTATGTTTGATATGTTGGTATATAAACTATTAATAAAATTACAATATATGTATTAAATATATTTTTAGGTACAAAATATTTATCCGTAACAAAAATGATAATTTCAAAAATAATGGTTCCTTTAATAATGGTAGTAATAATAATAATAATAATAATAATAATAATAATAATAATAATAATAATAATAATAATAATAATAATAATAATAATAATAATAATAATAATAACTATAATAATAATAATAATAATAATAATAATAATAATAATAATAATAATAATAATAACAATATTAATAATAATAATAATAATAAAAACAAAAATAATAAAACTAATAAAACTACCTTTAAAGTGTCTCCAAAAAAAGAATGCCCCAGACCGGGCTCGAACCCACGACCTTTCATTTAAGTCAACACAGCCTTAACCATTGATCTACCTCTTAATTTCTGTTTTAAATTCCTAACTCGAATCTATTTAACCTTAACCAAAATATGCTTGTGTTCATTTAAGAATCCATTTAACTCTTATATGGCCCAACAAGGTGAATAAGAATTCGGCCCAGTAGAATAAACAGGATTACGGCCCAACAGAAACAGCCCAGCACTAGCAATCTGAAGAACCCGTTCACAAGCAGCACATGACGGGTTTCGTTCTTCATGCTTTATTCAATTAGGTTTTTTTTTTTTTAAAATATACAACGAACGTAGCTTCATCATCTTCTGTATCGCCATCATCATTATAACTACTGTACTACACTATTCATCGTCTTCTTCTTCTTCACTCGATCATCATCTCAGAACATTCATATCATCATTAAGTTACCGTTCTCCATCATCATCGTTATCATTACTTCATCATTCCTCCATAAAACAAGAAATATAACAGTAGCAGTTTGTATGTGGTTATGGTGATGATGATTTGATCATATGGAAATAGAAAACAAGTTTCAGAAGCAACAATGGTGGGCATCGAATGGTTGTAGCAACGATAGTGGTATTCGAGTGTGTTAGTTTGGTGATCTTAAGATTACGCGAATCATGTAAGTTGTCACGCGAAACACTTACTTGGTTACACGAAACGCGTATTGTTTCATTCATCTCATCGATGGTAAAACAAAACAAGTTGCAGGTATATCTGTTAGTTTATAGTTAGAGGATAGAAATAGGAAACGGAAGTTAACGAGTGATTTTGGTTGTGCTTTTCGAACTGAACAAAATATAAAATAGTTAAGTAATAAACAAGAAATGATTGCTGTAGGAAAATGAGTATGATGGTATTTGATGGTGTTCTTGGCTTGTTCGAACGTACAGGAACAATGATATGCAGTTGCAGTTTAGAACGAAACAGAAAAATAGAAGTATTGGACTGCAGCAGTTTCTTCGACATTAGAAGGTTGCAGGCTACTCGTGACAGTAGCTTTGATAAAGCAGTAGTTCACGATGACACAAAATGTAACATAGTTGCAGTCGGTTAATTTATGCGGGTTTTTCTTGGTGATGGTTTGTATGACAACGAGAATGGGTGGTGTAGGGTGGTATTCGGACATCATAGAAACAGGAATCAACGAGTAGAGCAAAGCAGTATCACACTTACTGTATACAAGGCACGCGTAATATTTTTCTTGTATCATCATTCTATTATTGCAGGTTTATGATCATTGAATCATAAGTGGGTTTCATGGATGACGGTTTTAGAGGAAACAGAAATGAAAGCTGCTAAAGTAGCAGTGAACAATAATGAAATTAATAAGTGGGTGTTTGTGGGTTTGGGTTTTAGCAGGAAACAAAACTTGGTTGGTGATGATTGATATTAGTGAGCTGTAAAGAGTCACTTTATCTATCACATATCACATACATATGCATATAACTATATCTTAGATCATTTAATTAATAATATCAATATAATAGTAATTAATTATTAATTATAATATTAGAAGGACAGTTTAGCAAGTCAAAAGTATATATGTGAGCTTTTTGTCCGAATTGCGCTTTGTTACATACTCTAAAAAGAAATTCCAAAAAGACAGCTCATAAGTCATAACCAGTGGGGTTTATATTATCCAAAGTAGATACAGCAAGAATAAGTAGTAAAGGTTTGTTAGGTGGTTTTAAATTAAAGATAGTCTATATATATATATATATATATATATATATATATATATATATATATATATATATATATATATATATATATATATATATATATATATATATATATATATATATATATATATATATATATATATATATATATATCAATATATATCGTCTAATTATATATGTAATATGTAACTGTGATAATAAAATTTATAATAGTATTTTCTAGTTCTAAAGTAAAACATGAGTGCACAGAATAGCCATCTCAAATTTTGGACTCTTTCTACCGACGATTTTAATTAGAATAGTATCTCGTATTCCGTTGTTATTTAGTGGCGAATAAAAGTGTTCAGAAAAATTCCATATTTTTAAATTGACTATATCTATTTATTTTAGTCATTATGGTATAAAATTTATTCATTAACTATTTAAATAAAAATTTTATCACTGTCCGTGTTCGATTTCAGGTAAAATATAAAAAGTGTTCAAATTTAACAGTTAGCTCATAAATACATTTTTAATAAGCATATAATATATATAACTCATTTTTGGATCACCTTTTATTTTAAAATTACATAAGTTCCTTTTTAACTCGTTTAATATCGATCGAATAACAATTGAGTGTTACAATCGATTACAAAATAAATTCGAGATCATATATATATTTAATATCCTTCAATTATATATATTGATATATTTTATTTAATAATTATTATAATATCATATTTTTATTTTCTTTTACATAATTAATTTTAATAAAAACAACATACAATATTGAAAAATTATATTCCCAATTATTATGTATATATGTATATACACATATCAAGTTACAATTAATTGTTCGTGAATCGTCGGAACTGGTCGAAGGTCAAATGATTTCATAAAGTAGTTCAAAAATTTTGAAATTCAATTTACTAGACTTTTACTTATCATGTCGAATCCATATAAAGATTAAGTTTAAATTTGGTCAAAAATTCCCGGGTCGTCACAGTCTTCGCCAAATTAACCTTATACCCGAAGTCAAATATTCCAACTAATTGGGGATTCGAACTGTAACAAGGTCTTAATACTTTGTTTAATGAATACACCAGGTTATCGACTACGTGTAATCCAAGGTTTTAATACTTTGTTAACAATTACACCAATTATCCTTGAATGTAAACCACCCCTGTTTTAATGAGTCCAGTGACTATTAATTCATCCCCGTGTCCGGTCAAATGAACAATAATTTGTATTTAAAAATATCCCGCCTACCGTACCCGATCAAGCGTATGTGGTTATATATAACTACGTCAAATTGTAAATATCTATATTAATCAAATATAAAGTCCATTAAAAACCCATAGTCCCATTTCCACAAGTGTCGTTCTTTTGTCCAAACACCAACTATGGTACAAAGCCCAATTACCCCGTCTTAATATTTTAGCCCAACATCATGATTACTTCAGCTTAAATAAGCATAATAATAACTTAAATACGAGACATTAATTTAAAAAGGAGAACATAGCTTACATTGATTATTTATCGCGTAGTGTTACACAGACAGAGCTTCGACTTCAAAACCCGTAAAATAACCTTTACATTACCCAAACTAACTAATATAAAACTAACCTATACTATATATAATATATATATATTATACTTAAACAGAGGGAGTAATATATATTTTTTTTTTGTTTTTTTCTTGTCGACTAGGGCCTGCTTTTATAGATATGTTGCCAGCTACAGGCTCACACTTGATTGTTTGCTAGCTTGTCGACGTTATATTTAATTAATATATAATATATAAATAATTTATATAATTATTTAAATATTATATTATATTCTTGTGCATAGTTGACTCATAATTTGGGTCCGTTGCGTCACGCATTGATAGTTGGCTCAGGTCCCGGTTCTGGATTTTCGAACGTCCTTTCGTACTATTTAATATCTTGTACTTTGCGTTTCGCAATTTGTAATTTGCACAAAAAAAATATTTTCCTTAACTCCCAAAATCCGTGCAAGTCTTTTAACTCAATTTTTGGGACGCTTTTGAGTGCACTATGGCTTTAAGGACCCTTTTCCAGTTTTAGGACGCCTTTTCTTCAATTCTTTAATCTTCTTGCTTTGTCTTAGCATTTATTTATTTAAACGATTACAACTTAAAAATAGAATAATTACAACTAAAAACTTTACATATTGGGATGATATTGCGACTAAATATATATTCATTTGGAGCACTATCAAATATCCCCACACTTGAACGTTGCTTGTCCTCAAGCAATACAGAACTTGAAATTAAATCACACGAATCACTTCTTTATTCTTCACACTTTATACATCAATAATTTTAATACGGCGGTATAAACAATGATAGTAACGGTGTGGTTTACAGTCCCACATGACTATGAAAATTTAGATCCTTTAGGAAATTGGATCTTTATGAAAACATTTGATCTTTTGAAAATTTATTCTAGCTTTCACCCTAGATAAGTTTTTCAGAATAACCCTTCACCGGTATTTGCAAATTGTTTTTGTAGGTTTTGTGGGTTTCAGATTTTAAAATTTTAGCTCAAAACTTGCTGTTTTGTGTCACTCACTTGCTAACCTTGTATTAGGAAAGCAACACGTCCAGTATACTTGCTCCGTATATTACCTTTCGGTAAACTACCATCCGGTTGTAAAGGAAAGCGTTGAACAAGCAACTGTTAAGGCAATGTCTAATGATATGCAGATGTTCATTGTCTAAAACGTGTCGGATGCAATTACTATCCTTTGTATGAGCAATAGTAAAGATCACCCTATAGTTTTTCGGTCTGGCACAAGGTCCTGTCTTCGACCATGCTATGCAACCACCGTTCTTACGGTTGACACCCGATTTGGTTCAGGTGACCTAATGAATTCCAGGTGAATTCCTAGGATTTTACGTTCAATGGTAATGAACGCATTGAAAATAGGTTTTCAGAAAACAAATCGGTTTTAATTTTGATCAAAATATTTTCTCGTTCAAGCTCGAGTTAGATATCATTGAATTCCATAAGTTTGTAATTCTCAATCTTTAAAGTCAATCTCAAGGATTGAGTAATAGCAGGCTTAAAAGCTGATTTTTAATCTTTAAGGAGATTATTCTTTTTGGGGGTTTGATTCATTAGTCTTATCAAGCTAATTTGCATGGCACCCTCCCCATTTTACGAGACAGATCCTCTCATGGTTAGGATAAGTCTGACCACTTGGCGACCCTGTTTGATGCTGAGGTCCGTGGATTTCCTGCTGATTTTAGAGATAACTTTTCTAGATTTTTCGTCAACCTACAGCTGGTCTGGACGACAACTTCTTGACCTAAATCAAGAAGCGCGTGTCTTTTACGGAAGACTTTACTTCCTTTTAATGATGGAATTGATTCATCGTGTAGATCCATCTTTTCTTTTTATCTTTATTATAATATTGCGGGTAAAACAGTCAATTTAGTCCAAAACAAAAGCACATGCAATAACTTTACAGAAATATGTGATAGATAGTTCTTTAATTGAATAACTTGGTACATTCTCCCCACACTTGGCTTTTTTTCATGCGTCTTTTTATATCCTAATAAATAAATTCAAGCGTTTTAGTTATTTCTCAATTTATGTCCTTTCCGTGGTAACAATAATTTCGGCATTAACACCTAGTTTTATCGTTCATAAATATGTATAAACATGCTTTTGAATTTATTTAGTTGAAAATTTTTAAAATTTTCATAAAATTTAGAAAATAAGCCAAGAATAAACCCGAGAGAATTTATAACCCTTCCCCACACTTGAGATCATGCAATGCCCTCATTTGCATGAAATCAGACTATAATTATAAATTTACGAGGGTGATAAGTGTAGAAAAGTGATTAAAAATACCCAGTTTGTAATTACAAAGCTCGTCGAATGATAGATGGTGCGCCTCATCATTCATTCCTTCTTATTTTATTACACATGTTTTTCTTCAAAAACGGTTGCTTTTCTGAACTGTTTGCTAATCATTGAAAATGTGTCTTTTACCCTAACTCATCATGCATGTTTATTAACGAGTTATGCACTAACCCGAACCCCTAATTTAATGTTAAGTGGGGTTAAACTTGCCCACACTTAGCTGAGTTTCTAATGAAGCATGATGATTCACAGTACCGTCATCATGTGCCATTTACATGACTCCTACATTTTATCTAATCTCTAAACATATCAAGAGAATATTTTTCTGGATGACTCGGTCTTCTCCAGGGTATTCTGGTAATTTAACAAATCAAAATCGTTCTATTACCATTTTCTTCTTAGAGCATTAGCTATGTTCATTCTGAATTTCATATCTACGAATTCCGGACCATTACTCGCTTGACTCGAAGTCGGGAAGAGAAAACGAAAGCATGAAGCTCCAAAAAATAATGAAGAATATAAACTTCGATAATAACCTCGAAATTACAAACCATGTATATCGATGCAGATAGCAATTTAGAGACACGGGAGAATTAGAAACACTATAAACACAAGAGTATAGTAGAAGTAAATAGATTCTTCTGGTGTAGAAGAAAAAGAAGAATGACAGATATAAAAGTTAGGAGTATATCAAGAATCAGGACTGGATGGAGCATATTGATGAATGCTTTAAATTAAGAATCAAGGGAGAAAGAATAGAAGGTGTGAGTCGTGGAAAATAAGGAAACGAAGGGGTGAATTTATAGTGAAATATCCGACAGAACAATTGAAACAGATTATTGCATATAATCAAAGAAGATCCTGATTTCCTTAATCACCAAAGAACTAAATCTTATTACGTAAGATTCTCTTTAAATCCCTTAAATCCCGGAAATCAATCATAACTACGTCATCGGTTAAGACGAATATATTTTACTCATCTCACTCTTTTACGATAGTCTCATTTATATTCTTCGCATAATCGAATCGTTTTATCTACATTACTCAATGATGATAAAACTCCATTATCACCTTATATTTGTCATGAAAACCTTCTTATTGCTATCCATAACAACCTCTATCAAATTTCGGGGACGAAATTTCTTTAACGGGTAGGTACTGTAATGACCCGGAATTTTTCGACCAAATTATACTTATGAGATTAATATTTACATAAATTAAACCATACCAGCATGATAAGCAATCCAAATTGTTGAGACTTGTGTTTTTGAAAAGAGTTTTACACAACGTTTGACCGTCCAATATGACCGATGATATCACGAACTATATAACATACGATAATTATACGTTTGTGTATATATATGTATTTATATATATTTAACATGATCTAAGGATGGTTTAACATCTCATTTTGTACTAATGACAATGAGTTATAAGTATATTTTGAAACTACTAACTTAAGTTTTTAAAACGATAACTATACGTAACATTCTTTGATATATATACTTATAATCTATAATGCTTATACATGTATCGTATATATAATGTATTTAATCACTTTTTAAGGACTTAAATACATAAAACAATATAAGTATATTCACAAAAGATAGCTATATTTGAATTCTCGTTCCGTTTCCTCAAGATTTCTATACGTATATCTAGGGTATATGTACCCGTATCATACCCAGCTTCTATATGTATTTACTATTGGTATATACACATCAAATCAACATCCTAATCAACATTGTTACTGACCTAGATATGAGGTAACTAGAATTTGTCAAGTAGTATGAATTATTAGTAAGAAAACAAAATTAGGAATCCTTTCCTTTCTTTATAAACTAAAAACGTTTTTATAAATGAACACCATTTCTTCACTCCATTTTCTCATACCAACACCCTCATTTCTCTCTCAAAATACTCCTAACTTCATACTTGATCATCTCCAAGCATTTTCTCCATCATTTAGCTTCAATTACAAGCCTTAAACACCATAAGAAACTCTTTCAAGAACATATCAAAATAACCACCCATTTGAAGAAGTTTACTTTCAACCTTTTGATCTAACTCCACCACTCTTTGATTCCAAGATTATTTCTTATCTTTTGCAGTAACTTTGTCCAAGTAACTTGAGGTAGTAACCTTGTTCATAATCTTATTCAATTCATATTCATATAGCTATCTTATTTTGTGGTATAAAATTTTAACAACAAGAACATAGTTTGAATGATTTCAAACTTGTTCGCAAACTAAATAGATCCTTCTAACTTGACTTTTAAAACACTTCAAGATATGTAATATATCATAATGATATGCTAACCTAACAAGATATAACTTGGTTTTACAAAGAACATCTTAAAAACTGAATCTACGTCGTCGGAGTGCAACCGGGGGCTGTTTTGGGTTGAATAATTAAAAACCATCTTGAACTTTGAATTGGAAGTTCATGTTCTGGAAAAATGATATTTATTATGAATATGTTAGCACATAAAAATTTCATGGTTTAACTCAAAGTGTAAGTATTTTTAGAAAAATGATCATTAAATGTTGTTTTTATGATGGAAAATGATCACTTTCATAAGTTTCACCAAAGTTTGACCTATAACCTATGATTTCGAATATGAACTAAGGTATTTTCAGTTCATATTCTTAAAATTTAACTCGATCCAAGGAAGTGGCAAGTTGAACCAACAAAAACGGAGTTGTAATGAAGAAACTACGACTAAAACAAGATTGGGTATCCGAAGCTAGTTTAGCTACGAAAATATTTGGAGAAAAAGTAAATTAATCATATCTTTTCTAATTAATATGATATTTTATATATAATTACTTATGATTTGATTTTATATATTTCAGGACCACCCGTAAACAACACGAGAAGATTAATCATAAGACCTCATGATTGTACGCAACATGTCATTTGACAACACGGTACTTTATGTACGCAACACGTCATTTGACAACATGGTACCATGGGTCGAGATTAATTCTGATCAATACGAATACGATGGGGTCTTTATTTATTTTATTTAAGCAACTAATTGTGGACCACTAACATCGGACTGCTAACTACGGACTAAGAAAATATTAAAAGTATTAAAAGTATATATATATGTAACGATTACTTAAAAAGAAAATATGTTGATATATTATATATATGGTTAGGTCCGTGATATCTATCGGAGACCAAGTCGAAATAAATACCTTCAAGGCAAAAGTGAGTTTCATTTGCTCCCTTTTTAATTGCTTTTGCAATATATATTTTTGGGCTGAGAATACATGCGCTGCTTTTATAAATGTTTACAAAATAGACACAAGTACTTAAAAATATATTCTACGTTGAGTTGTACTACTGGCATATTTCCCTGTAGCTTGGTAACTACTATTTACATGAGTATTGTAAACGCGAATCCTGTTGATAGATCTATCGGGTCTGACAACCCCAACCGGACTGGACGACCAGTATTCAACGGTTGCACAGTACTTCGTTTTGGTGACTACACTTGGTACGGTGTAGTGAGATTTCATAATAAAGGGAATATGCGACGTTGATTAAATGTTAAGTATGGTTACCAAGTGCTCAACCACTTAGAATGCTTTACATACACTTGCGAGTGTATTATGTTTATGATTATGAAATCTTGTGGTCTATTAACATATTGAAATGATTGTTATGATAAACCTATGAACTCACCAACCTTTTGGTTGACACTTTAAAGCATGTTTATTCTCAGGTACGAATTAAGTCTTCCGCTGTGCATTTGCTCAATATAAGGACATTACTTGGAGCCGATCATCGCAATGGGACCAAATGTTGATGACTTCGTCCAGGTGGATTAGGACGGGTCCTTTCAGTTGGTATCAGAGCGGTGGTCGTAGCGAACCAGGTCTTGCATTAGTGTGTCTAACTAGTAGTTGTTAGGATGCATTAATGAGTCTGGACTTCGACCGTGTCTACATGTCAAAAGTTTTGCTTATCATTTCTAGTCGGAAATCATCTGCTTATCATCCTTAGGAAATTACCTGCTTATCTTTCATAAGTGTAGACACGTTTTACTGCATTTACTGCATTGATAGTGTATAGACGAATTCTTATCTTAGCATATCTGTTATTGCGAACTTTGACTGATATCTTTTCAAAGATTCTCCGTAATTTACGGGATTTTGGTATTATATATACATATGTAAATTATGTATTGAAGAGTACCAAATCTAACTCCTATAATCTATTCCATACCAAAAATTCATTTTCCCCATTATACAAGATGGATTCCGCATCTAGTTCAAATTCTTCAGATTCCGACAGTTATGCCGATATGGATTTCCATTCGGGCTCCGAAAGCAGCGTCACCGGAATGGATCAACCAATTTCCCATCATCTATTCTGGATGAATTGTGGATGGGTTCGTAATATACTAAATCACTGGAGACAAGAAGAAGGTGATCCATTCCATCCACCAAATTGCCCTCATGGCGATGAACCTGAAGCACTTACCGGCGAACCTATTCGAAACACCATTTTCTCTCTCATTTCTAGAGTATCTCGTCACGATTATATACTATCCCATATTACAAATCTTGTTCATTCGCTCGCTCCAACCGCCAATCATCCCGGTGTACTAGCAGAAGTTAACGAACTTCGCGCTCGCGTGACGGCTTTGGAGAACATGGTGCGAAGGTTGCAAACACCAGCAGCAGCACCAGCAGCATAATCAGCACCACCATCAATAACATCAACAATACCATCATCACCACTAACAAACAACATCCGCATCACACGTCTCGACATCATAATCTGCCCCACAAACATCAACATCATACGCACCATAGATACCAAGGAGTACCAACAATAATGAACGATGAAGTATTGATCCATAACTTCATTGATATTCTGCAAAGAATATGTGGTTTCAAAAAGTTTTAGAGATTTCTTATTCTAGCTCAAACCGAAAAGCAAATGAGATTAATATCATATTAACTCATTAAATTCATGATTTCATCTGAAGAATATATATATATATATATATATATATATATATATATATATATATATATATATATATATATATATATATATATATATATATATATATGTTTTCATAAATATTGTAATTAAAAGTTCTTTTGTACAAAATATTAATGGTGAAAAAAAATTTTTAACGGGTAGGTAATACCCGAGGAATAATTAGATTTCATCTTAATAAGTTACATTGTACATTCGTCAAAGCTGATTCAACAGTCATTTACTATCCTACTTACAACCACCGATATACGTATCCGTTCACCGCAGAATAACCATTTTTATTCAATTTCATATTTGGATTTTGACTTCCCAGAATCCAACAAGTGGCATAAGAAGAAAACATATGACAAAATAAAATCTGTTAGGAAAAAACAAATTAACTATGAAAAATTTTGTTAAGAATCCACGCTAACTGTTCCAGCTAACTGTTCCTAGCTAACTGATTACATTTTATTTATCGCAATTTATTTATCGCAATTTAATTATCGCACTTTTATTTATCGTCATTTAATTTCTGTAATTATTTTACGCACTTTAAATATCGGGACACGTATACAATGTTTTGACATATCATATCGACGCATCTATATATATTATTTAGAATCACCATAGATACTCTATATGCAGTAATGATCGAGTTCTCTATACAGGGTTGAGATTGATTCTACAATAATATATATAGTTTGAGTTGTGATCGAGTCTGAGAGATATACGGGTCATGACACGTATTAATTAATTCGTATATTATATATTAAACTATATATGAATTATTGGACTGTTACTGTAGACTATCGACTGTGGACTAATGACATTGGACAATTAAAATGAATTAAAATATTGATTATAACATATGAAACTAAACATTTCTTCAAGATTGCCACTTGATTTCATCTTAAACCTCATTGTATCTCGACGATTACAATCAGCGTTCAAATCTATCATGATTCTTAAAAACATCTCAATTGAGAGGATAAACCAACCGCACTTCATCTACGGAAGAAAAGATTGATGCATATAGTTATGCACCTAAAAAAACCCTTGAAAACTGAGTAAACGTTTGACACGTATCTGTTCTAGTTCCTTTGACATTGTTATTACCGAAGATCGTTTTGCAATCCCTTTCCAAAGTAGCTAATTTTGTCACAGCTCCAGCAAGTCAACTCCGACTTTTCATTCGAAACAACTTTATTATAACCGCGATATATATGCGTACTCTTTATTGTTACTGGGGAACCTTTTATATTCCACAATATTACCATCAGCGATTAATCATTCTAAAAACACAATTCTCCTGAAACTACCTCGGTTTGATAACCGATGACCCAGATAAGTTAACTTTGAAAATGCTGACGAAACAGCATGTTGTAGATGATCTTAATGGCCAAAAGTTTGTTGATAAAGAAAGGAGTGTTAGGAACGATCGATAGAAAATTTAGTACCAAAAAGCGGATTATGCGAAACTATGAAGAAAGCCGTGGACAAATCACAAAGAATAAGTTTGCCTTTAAAGAATCCAAATGATTCTGTGCCTGCTGAAATCGTTAGCAAACATCTTATTTCTCATTCTAAACCTTCACAGACAAATCTTCTTCATCATCCATTGATATTAGAAATTCTAAGATATTCTCGTATGTTCTATTATAAATATCCTCCATATTTCTGGCGATATTTTCACAACTATTCTTATCTGAGACCATTTATCTCTCCGTAATATCTGCAACATAAAAGAAACTGTGTTAGTTTCTAAATTCTGAAACCTTCGAGTTTAAAATATGAATGTTTTGAAGTAGTGTTGGGAACTGAAGCATGGATTAGTATAATATAATGACACTTGATCAACGTAATTATATTACAGTAAGTCATGCTGAGTTTCTAATGAAGCATGATGATTCACAGTACCGTCATCATGTGCCATTTACATGACTCCTACATTTTATCTAATCTCTAAACATATCAAGAGAATATTTTTCTGGATGACTCGGTCTTCTCCAGGGTATTCTGGTAATTTAACAAATCAAAATCGTTCTATTACCATTTTCTTCTTAGAGCATTAGCTATGTTCATTCTGAATTTCATATCTACGAATTCCGGACCATTACTCGCTTGACTCGAAGTCGGGAAGAGAAAACGAAAGCATGAAGCTCCGAAAAATAATGAAGAATATAAACTTCGATAATAACCTCGAAATTACAAACCGTGTATATCGATGCAGATAGCAATATAGAGACACGGGAGAATTAGAAACACTATAAACACAAGAGTATAGTAGAAGTAAATAGATTCTTCTGGTGTAGATGAAAAAGAAGAATGACAGATATAAAAGTTAGGAGTATATCAAGAATCAGGACTGGATGGAGCATATTGATGAATGCTTTAAATTAAGAATCAAGGGAGAAAGAATAGAAGGTGTGAGTCGTGGAAAATAAGGAAACGAAGGGGTGAATTTATAGTGAAATATCCGACAGAACAATTGAAACAGATTATTGCATATAATCAAAGAAGATCCTGATTTCCTTAATCACCAAAGAACTAAATCTTATTACGTAAGATTCTCTTTAAATCCCTTAAATCCCGGAAATCAATCATAACTACGTCATCGGTTAAGACGAATATATTTTACTCATCTCACTCTTTTACGATAGTCTCATTTATATTCTTCGCATAATCGAATCGTTTTATCTACATTACTCAATGATGATAAAACTCCATTATCACCTTATATTTGTCATGAAAACCTTCTTATTGTTATCCATAACAACCTCTATCAAATTTCGGGGACGAAATTTCTTTAACGGGTAGGTACTGTAATGACCCGGAATTTTTCGACCAAATTATACTTATGAGATTAATATTTACATAAATTAAACCATACCAGCATGATAAGCAATCCAAATTGTTGAGACTTGTGTTTTTGAAAAGAGTTTTACACAACGTTTGACCGTCCAATATGACTGATGATATCACGAACTATATAACATACGATAATTATACGTTTGTGTATATATATGTATTTATATATATTTAACATGATCTAAGGATGGTTTAACATCTCATTGTGTACTAATGACAATGAGTTATAAGTATATTTTGAAACTACTAACTTAAGTTTTTAAAACGATAACTATACGTAACATTCTTTGATATATATACTTATAATCTATAATGCTTATACATGTATCGTATATATAATGTATTTAATCACTTTTTAAGGACTTAAATACATAAAACAATATAAGTATATTCACAAAAGATAGCTATATTTGAATTCTCGTTCCGTTTCCTCAAGATTTCTATACGTATATCTAGGGTATATGTACCCGTATCATACCCAGCTTCTATATGTATTTACTATTGGTATATACACATCAAATCAACATCCTAATCAACATTGTTACTGACCTAGATATGAGGTAACTAGAATTTGTCAAGTAGTATGAATTATTAGTAAGAAAACAAAATTAGGAATCCTTTTCTTTCTTTATAAACTAAAAACGTTTTTATAAATGAACACCATTTCTTCACTCCATTTTCTCATACCTACACCCTCATTTCTCTCTCAAAATACTCCTAACTTCATACTTGATCATCTCCAAGCATTTTCCCCATCATTTAGCTTCAATTACAAGCCTTAAACACCATAAGAAACTCTTTCAAGAACATATCAAAATAACCACCCATTTGAAGAAGTTTACTTTCAACCTTTTGATCTAACTCCACCACTCTTTGATTCCAAGATTATTTCTTATCTTTTGCAGTAACTTTGTCCAAGTAACTTGAGGTAGTAACCTTGTTCATAATCTTATTCAATTCATATTCATATAGCTATCTTATTTTGTGGTATAAAATTTTAACAACAAGAACATAGTTTGAATGATTTCAAACTTGTTCGCAAACTAAATAGATCCTTCTAACTTGACTTTTAAAACACTTCAAGACCTGTAAT
The DNA here is from genome assembly GCF_046630445.1 of Rutidosis leptorrhynchoides. Classification (NCBI taxonomy): domain Eukaryota; kingdom Viridiplantae; phylum Streptophyta; class Magnoliopsida; order Asterales; family Asteraceae; genus Rutidosis; species Rutidosis leptorrhynchoides. Next base: position 427,862,125 of record NC_092334.1, on the reverse strand, counting down.
ATATCATAATGATATGCTAACCTAACAAGATATAACTTGGTTTTACAAAGAACATCTTAAAAACTGAATCTACGTCGTCGGAGTGCAACCGGGGGCTGTTTTGGGTTGAATAATTAAAAACCATCTTGAACTTTGAATTGGAAGTTCATGTTCTGGAAAAATGATATTTATTATGAATATGTTAGCACATAAAAATTTCATGGTTTAACTCAAAGTGTAAGTATGTTTAGAAAAATGATCATTAAATGTTGTTTTTATGATGGAAAATGATCACTTTCATAAGTTTCACCAAAGTTTGACCTATAACCTATGATTTCGAATATGAACTAAGGTATTTTCAGTTCATATTCTTAAAATTTAACTCGATCCAAGGAAGTGGCAAGTTGAACCAACAAAAACGGAGTTGTAATGAAGAAACTACGACTAAAACAAGATTGGGTATCCGAAGCTAGTTTAGCTACGAAAATATTTGGAGAAAAAGTAAATTAATCATATCTTTTCTAATTAATATGATATTTTATATATAATTACTTATGATTTGATTTTATATATTTCAGGACCACCCGTAAACAACACGAGAAGATTAATCATAAGACCTCATGATTGTACGCAACACGTCATTTGACAACACGGTACTTTATGTACGCAACACGTCATTTGACAACATGGTACCATGGGTCGAGATTAATTCTGATCAATACGAATACGATGGGGTCTTTATTTATTTTATTTAAGCAACTAATTGTGGACCACTAACATCGGACTGCTAACTACGGACTAAGAAAATATTAAAAGTATTAAAAGTATATATATATGTAACGATTACTTAAAAAGAAAATATGTTGATATATTATATATATGGTTAGGTCCGTGATATCTATCGGAGACCAAGTCGAATTAAATACCTTCAAGGCAAAAGTGAGTTTCATTTGCTCCCTTTTTAATTGCTTTTGCAATATATATTTTTGGGCTGAGAATACATGCGCTGCTTTTATAAATGTTTACAAAATAGACACAAGTACTTAAAAATATATTCTACGTTGAGTTGTACTACTGGCATATTTCCCTGTAGCTTGGTAACTACTATTTACATGAGTATTGTAAACGCGAATCCTGTTGATAGATCTATCGGGTCTGACAACCCCAACCGGACTGGACGACCAGTATTCAACGGTTGCACAGTACTTCGTTTTGGTGACTACACTTGGTACGGTGTAGTGAGATTTCATAATAAAGGGAATATGCGATGTTGATTAAATGTTAAGTATGGTTACCAAGTGCTCAACCACTTAGAATGCTTTACATACACTTGCGAGTGTATTATGTTTATGATTATGAAATCTTGTGGTCTATTAACATATTGAAATGATTGTTATGATAAACCTATGAACTCACCAACCTTTTGGTTGACACTTTAAAGCATGTTTATTCTCAGGTACGAATTAAGTCTTCCGATGTGCATTTGCTCAATATAAGGACATTACTTGGAGCCGATCATCGCAATGGGACCAAATGTTGATGACTTCGTCCAGGTGGATTAGGACGGGTCCTTTCATACAGCTTGTAGTTCATCTTTGGTAGATGACTCGTCTATTGAGAATATTGGGTTGGAAGGTTGTGGAATGGTGAATTTCGAGATCGAAGCAAATTCTTCTTCATTAATGGTACTTATCGGTCCCACCATTTTGGTCTCGGGGGTAAAATTTTCAACGTTATCGTTTTCCCAAGAGTACCAATTTGTCACCCTTACTTCTTCTTCTTCATCCATTGATGGATCGTTGATTTCGTCGGTAGAGGCTAATGTGTCGATATGTTGTGAAATTGGTAAAGCTGAATAAAAAGTATCATCGGGATAATTGGAGATTTCGGAGCTCTCGAATTCATCAAAATTCGATGATATGAGATTTTCTTGCACAATACTCCTCAGATCAACAGGTGTGTAATCTGATAGAGTTTCAGCTTGCCGATTTACAAACTCTCTCATTTGTTCATTTTGAGCATCAAGTTCTTCGAGTTTGATTTTCATATTGTCTAAAAGATTTTCAGACACATAATGTTCCTCGTCTTCTGGTTGTTGAGTTTGGATATATTCTTGGGAATAATCCCAATTTGAATTGTATTCTTCATAATCATTCCATTCAGGTTCTATGGGTGCATAATTTTTCATAGGAACGTAATAATAACATTCCCATGTTGAGTGATAATCTCCACAGATTTCACAACCAGTTATTGTTTCGTCATTCGTGATCCAAGATTGACCGAACGAATTGTCATCAACACCCGTTTGAGAGTATTGATTAAATTGATTTCGGATGTCATAAAGAGTTCCCAAGATATTTTCGAGGTTTTCCATACTACACTTATTACCAAATTTTAGCTACAATGTGGTGCATTTATTAATTATCCTATTAGTTATAAAACTAAAAATTATATAAGTTATCAAATTAATAAACTTTTCTAATTTTGTCAACGTTTCGAATAGCCAATAGATGCAGCAGGTAGCCAGGACCCTTTAAATCGAAAGCCCACAACTCGCCACTAACAAATCCAACTATTACTACGAACCAGAAAATTTGGATGTCTATCAATTTAACTGCTTAAAATAATTTTTCGTTTTGAAATTTTAGAAGAGAAATAGAAAAAATTCTAAGTCCTAAAAACTAGAGTGTCGAGAAATAAGAAAGAAAAAGAGCGCGTCGAAAAACGTCGAAAAATAAAAGGTCGAAAAATAAATATCGAAAAACAAACAGTCGAAAAATAAAAATAAGAAAATAAAGCGTCGAAACTTAGTATTCTAAAAACTAAATATTAAAAGTTATGTCTAAAGGTATTAAAGCTTAAAAGGAATTCTATATCCAAAACGGCAATAGCTTAAAAAGTACTGAAATTTTAAAATGGCGTCGCAAAATTCTAAATCACCTAAATCTTAGTCTAAAGAAAAGGCACTTAAGGGATTTTACGGCAATGTCTTAAAAGTTAAAAATAAAGTAACTACGGCAAAATACTAGTCTTAAAACTAATTACGAACGATAAAAATACATATATTACGAATAAACGATAAAAATACAAATTGTAATTAAAATGATAAAAATACAAATTTTATAAAAATATTATTTTTATATTTATATTATATAAATATATTAAACTATATAATTAATAATAATAATTAAAACATAATATTACTAATTAAAACTAAAACTAAATAATAAATTAATTAAAACCCTAATTGATTTAAATAATAATAATTATATTTAAAACCTAATTGTAATTAATGCCCGAAATCAGGCCTGTCAGGTCATCCCATGCGACCGCATGGTTTTACAACACCCGGCTCATGCGATCGCATGGGCCTGGGTTCCAGGTTTTTTTTTTTTTTTTATATTGTTTTTCTAAAAATTATATATAAAAATATTTACACAAATATATATATTAAAAATATAGCGTTTTCCCGAGGTCCCCGGCAGCGGCGCCAAAAACTTGATGTTATGCGAGGTGTATACGAAATAGTTATATTTTTTATTGCGAAATACTATTAAAAATTACACATGTTTTAATTATTTATTTACAAATGGGAAATACCTAAACCTTACTACAACACTATAGGCAGTGTACCTAATCGTAGAGTAGTATAGTTTTTAGTAAGTCCGGTTCATTCCACAAAGAGACGACTTATTTTACACTATATTTTTAAACAATTATATCTGTACAAAATATATTATATTAATAATATATAAAAGGGGGTTTACCGTTTAATGACTAGTTTGTCGATTTTATATTTTAAGTCACAATTAAAACCTAATGCAAAATATAAATGACGATAATTAAAGTAGCAAAAAATAAATGACAATAAATAAATGACGTTAAATAAAATAGCGAGTAAATAAAAGTACGATGAAAAATACAATAAAACAATTATGCTTATTTAAACTTTCGTAATTATGATGTTTGACGTTTTGATTTTAATTTATTACCCTGGGTTAATTGTCCTTTGTCCTGGATTATTCGATAAGTCCATCTGGTTTTGTCCATAATAGTCCATCGGTCATAATTATAAAGTGCGAGGGTCTTCGCCAAATTAACCTTATACCCGAAGTCAAATATTCCAACTAATTGGGGATTCGAACTGTAACAAGGTCTTAATACTTTGTTTAATGAATACACCAGGTTATCAACTGCATGTAATCCAAGGTTTTAATACTTTGTTAACAATTACATCAATTATCCTTGAATGTAATCCACCCCTTGTTTTAATGAGTCCAGTGACTATTAATTCATCCCCGTGTCCGGTCAAATGAACAATAATTCGTATTTAAAAATATCCCGCCTACCGTACCCGATCAAGCGTATGTGGTTATATATAACTACGTCAAATTGTAAATATCTATATTAATCAAATATAAAGTCCATTAATAACCCATAGTCCCATTTCCACAAGTGTCGTTCTTTTGTCCAAACCCCAACTATGGTACAAAGTCCAATTACCCCATCTTAATATTTTAGCCCAACATCATGATTACTTCGGCTTAAATAAGCATAATAATAACTTAAATACGAGACATTAATTTAAAAAGGAGAACATAGCTTACATTGATTATTTATCGCGTAGTGTTACACGGACAGAGCTTCGACTTCAAAACCCGTAAAATAACCTTTACATTACCCAAACTAACTAATATAAAACTAACCTATACTATATATAATATATATATATATATATATATATATATTATACTTAAACAGAGGGAGTAATATATATATATTTTTTTGTTTTTTTCTCGTTGACCAGGGCCTGCTTTTATAGATATGTTGCCAGCTACAGGCCTCCATGCGATCGCATGGATTTTGGTCATGCTGGCCATGCGATCGCATGGCCAAGGAATCCAGCTCACACTTGATTGTTTGCTAGCTTGTCGACGTTATATTTAATTAATATATAATATATAAATAATTTATATAATTATTTAAATATTATATTATATTCTTGTGCATAGTTGACTCATAATTTTTGGTCCGTTGCGTCGCGCGTTGATAGTTGGCTCAGGTCCCGGTTCCGGATTTTCGAACGTCCTTTCGTACTATTTAATATCTTGTACTTTGCGTTTCGCAATTTGTAATTTGCACAAAAAAATTATTTTCCTTAACTCCCAAAATCCGCGCAAGTCTTTTAACTCAATTTTTGGGACGCTTTTGAGTGCACTATGGCTTTAAGGACCATTTTCCAGTTTTAGGATGCCTTTTCTTCAATTCTTTAATCTTCTTGCTTTGTCTTCGCATTTATTTATTTAAACGATTACAACTTAAAAATAGAATAATTACAACTAAAAACTTTACATATTGGGATGATATTGCGACTAAATATTTGTTCGTTTGGAGCACTATCAGTGCTTGTAACCTTTGCACCATATTCTCCAAAGCCACTACCCGAGTGCGAAGCTCGTTGACTTCTTCTACTACACCGGGATGATTGGCGGTTCGGATGAGCGGATGAATAAGATCCAGAATTTGAGAGAGTATATGATCATGACGAGATATTCTGGAGATGTGAGAGAAAATGGTATTACGAACAGGTTCGCCGGTAAGTGCTTCAGGTTCTTCGCCAAGAGGGCAATGTGGTGGATGGAAAGGATCGCCTTCTTCTTATCTCCAATAATTAAGTAGGCTACGAACCCATCCCCAATTCATCCGGAATAGATGATGGCTAATTGGTTGATCCATTCCGGTTACACTGTCTTCGGAATTCAGGTGAATATCCATATCGGAATAACTGTCAGAGTTTAAGGAATTTGAACTAGATACGGGATCCATCTTGTATAATTAGGGAGATGATTTTTGATATGAATTAGATTATAGAATTTAGTTTGGTATTCTTCAATACATAATTTACATATGTATATATAATACCAAATTCCATAAATCACGGAGAAATTTTTGGAAGATGTCAGGAAAAGTTTACAGTAACAGATACGCTAAGATATGAATTTTGTCTATGCACTATTCATGCAATCAATGCAGTAAAATGTGTCTAGACTAGGAATGATAAGCAGGTAATTTCTGACAAGAAATGATAAGCAAAACTTTTGACATGCAGACACGGTCGAAGTCCAGACTTACCAATGCATCATAACAACTATCAGTTAGACACACTCATGCAAGACCTGGTTCGCTAGGACCAACGCTCTGATACCAACTGTGACGATCGCTCCAAATCCATATGGACGAACACGTCATTCATCGATTTCATTGCGAGGTATTTGACCTATATATGATACGTTTTGTAAACATTGCATTCTTTTGAAAAGGCACACCATAAATGAATATTTAAATCAAAGGTTTTCGACATCTGATTATTTCTACATATAGACAATCACCATAAATAATAGTTTACAACAGTACTTCCGTTGACAATGCAGTCAAAATAGATACATGGTGATGATTTGGTGAATGCAACGTTTCCTTGAAAAATATGCCATGTAAGACTCCATGCACATAGCTTGTCTAACATATAAGCAAACAGTGGAAGACTTCTAGGGAACCTGAGAATAAACATGGTAACAAGTGTCAACACAAAGGTTAGTGAGTTCATAGTTTTAATGTTTTGCATAATCTGTACATAAAGGTAGATCACAAGATTTCAGTTGTTTCATACGAAACGTTTATCAAAATATTCTACAAGATTGAGCACCCTGGTAACTAAACTTTAATGTTTATATAATAAGTACCCCTGTTTTAACATACATGCAACCAACATGTACAATACACGCAAACCAATGTGTCATAAACTCAAATAACATACGTCCGTTAAAAGGCTAGCGCTCTAGCTCGGACGGGGATGTCAAGCCATATGGATCCATATACTATTATTCGCGCCCACCAGTCTATATCCTATGTACTGGCAGCTACTAGTTACCATTAAAGCTTGAGCTTCACAATCATCCAACTTCGAGTCACCTAAATCAAATTACACATAACAAGCCATAATCAACTATAGATCGAGCAATCCAAAACACTCCAAGTGAAATTTCACCCCATTTTACACTTGACTACCAAACCAAGTCATGACCATGACTTAACACCCTAAACCACTAGTAGCTAGTGATTTAGTCCCAAAGTCCACCAACTAAACTCTAGATCTAGTACTTGAAGTACTCTTAGACCCATTTTGATACCAAAACCCTTTTTGACCCAAATTAGGGTTTACACCCAAAAACCTAGTTCATACAACAACAAACCCACCAATTAGCAAGTGTTCAAGTGAAAATATAGGCTTTTCAAGGTCATGCACTTGCAAATTCATCATTAAGACCAAAAATCACAAATTGGGGTTCATACACCCAAATCATGCCTCAAGAACCTTAATACTTCAAGTAAATGGGTTTTAGACTCATCATCAACCCAAACCCCAACCAAAACATGAAATTACACATAAAATTTGAGTTAGGGTTCTTACCACAAGTGTAACACAATACTAAGACGCAGCTATAACAAGGTAGAACTTCACTTTGGGTTGGATTGAGCTTCTTCTTCACAAGAACTAAACTTTCTCTCACTAGGACTTTCTCACACTAACTTTGGGAGTGTTTTGGCGAAGGTGAAAATGACTAAGTGAGCTCAACAACCTGATTTAGAACAGTCCCATTCGGCCATACAAAATTGCTATCTAGTCCCCAAACTTATTTAAATTATTTACAAAACATTCCCACCAGAATCAGGCTGAAGTCACGACGCGACTAGACAGGTCGCGAGCGACATGTGACCAATTCTAGTGGTCACGAGCTGTTACAAGTTTAAATTTACGAGGTGAAGTGTTGGGTGAGCTTCGTTAAGTTAAACTTCATAGATAAGCTAAATGTTGATTAGATAGTTTTAACAGCATCATCAAGATGCCGCTTTGTTAAATTACTTTATTGTCCTTCTAAACATTTCCTCTAGGTACCTTTAAATGAAGGGTATAAGCATCTTTTTATGGTGCGGTTATCAAGGGTTTTGATTGGAATTCGAATTTGATAGGACAGTAACTTCATAGGGTAATAAAGAGTTCCCATTGTTAGTTCTCTCACATTCCTTACCATTTCTTCCTCTTCTTTTCTCCGATAAAGTGCTTATCTTCCTTCACCGTTCACTTAAGGTAACTCCACCCTCTTTTACTTTCGTTTATTGTTTTCGGTATGGCTAACTTATGCATCAATGTTTTTGCCAGTAGCGTCACTCCCGCTAAAGTATCTAGTTTAATGAAAACCCTATCCATTTTGGAAGGGGATATGTTTACTCCCCCAAAAGGGAATACTATCTTAGGTTTTTCAAACGACTATGTAAGAATTTACATTTGACTCTTCATTATTATTAGGTGAGTCAATGGGACTTGTTCTAGAGGTAGACATCTATCACATAATATCAAACGCGTTAAGAGATTAATATATCACATAATATTCACATGTTAAAAATATATAGTTTCCAACAAAATTTGTTAAGCAATCATTTTTCAAGTAAACACGGTCGAAGTCCAGACTCACTAATGCATCCTAACAAACTCGATAAGACACACTAATGCAAAATTCTGGTTCTCTAACACCAACGCTCGGATACCAACTGAAATGTCCCGTTCTTATTGATTAAAAACGTTCCATATTAATTGATTTCGTTGCGAGGTTTTGACCTCTATATGAGACGTTTTTCAAAGACTGCATTCATTTTTAAAACAAACCATAACCTTTATTTCATAGATAAAGGTTTTAAAAAGCTTTACGTAGATTATCAAATAATGATAATCTAAAATATCCTGTTTACACACGACCATTACATAATGGTTTACAATACAAATATGTTACAACAAAATAAGTTTCTTGAATGCAGTTTTTACACAATATCATACAAGCATGGACTCCAAATCTCGTCCTTATCTAAGTATGCGATAGCGGAAGCTCTTAATAATCACCTGAGAATAAACATGCTTAAAACGTCAACAAAAATGTTGGTGAGTTATAGGTTTAACCTATATATATGAAATCATAATAATAGACCACAAGATTTCATATTTCAATACACATCCCATACATAGAGATAAAAATCATTCATATGGTGAACACCTGGTAACCGACATTAACAAGATGCATATATATAAGAATATCCCCATCATTCCGGGACACCCTTCGGATATGATATAAATTTCGAAGTACTAAAGCATCCGGTACTTTGGATGGGGTTTGTTAGGCCCAATAGATCTATCTTTAGGATTCGCGTCAATTAGGGTGTCTGTTCCCTAATTCTTAGATTACCAGACTTAATAAAAAGGGGCATATTCGATTTCGATAATTCAACCATAGAATGTAGTTTCACGTACTTGTGTCTATTTTGTAAATCATTTATAAAACCTGCATGTATTCTCATCCCAAAAATATTAGATTTTAAAAGTGGGACTATAACTCACTTTCACAGATTTTTACTTCGTCGAGAAGTAAGACTTGGCCACTGTTGATTCACGAACCTATAACAATATATACATATATATTAAAGTATGTTCAAAATATATTTACAACACTTTTAATATATTTTGATGTTTTAAGTTTATTAAGTCAGCTGTCCTCGTTAGTAACCTACAACTAGTTGTCCACAGTTAGATGTACAGAAATAAATCGATAAATATTATCTTGAATCAATCCACGACCCAGTGTATACGTATCTCAATATTGATCACAACTCAAACTATATATATTTTGGAATCAACCTCAACCCTGTATAGCTAACTCCAACATTCACATATAGAGTGTCTATGGTTGTTCCGAAATATATATAGATGTGTCGACATGATAGGTCGAAACATTGTATACGTGTCTATGGTATCTCAAGATTACATAATATACAATACAAGTTGATTAAGTTATGGTTGGAATAGATTTGTTACCAATTTTCACGTAGCTAAAATGAGAAAAATTATCCAATCTTGTTTTACCCATAACTTCTTCATTTTAAATCCGTTTTGAGTGAATCAAATTGCTATGGTTTCATATTGAACTCTATTTTTTGAATCTAAACAGAAAAAGTATAGGTTTATTGTTGGAAAAATAAGTTACAAGTCGTTTTTGTAAAGGTAGTCATTTCAGTCGAAAGAACGACGTCTAGATGACCATTTTAGAAAACATACTTCCACTTTGAGTTTAACCATAATTTTTGGATATAGTTTCATGTTCATAATAAAAATCATTTTCTCAGAATAACAACTTTTAAATCAAAGTTTATCATAGTTTTTAATTAACTAACCCAAAACAGCCCGCGGTGTTACTACGACGGCGTAAATCCGGTTTTACGGTGTTTTTCGTGTTTCCAGGTTTTAAATCATTAAGTTAGCATATCATATAGATATAGAACATGTGTTTAGTTAATTTTAAAAGTCAAGTTAGAAGGATTAACTTTTGTTTGCGAACAAGTTTAGAATTAACTAAACTATGTTCTAGTGATTACGAGTTTAAACCTTCGAATAAGATAGTTTTATATATATGAATCGAATGATGTTATGAACATCATTACTACCTCAAGTTTAGTAGGTAAACCTACTGGAAGTGACAAGAAATGATCTAGCTTCAAAGGATCTTGGATGGCTTGAAAGTTCTTGAAGTAGGATCATGACACAAAAACAAGTTCAAGTAAGATTTTTACTCGAATTAAGATAGTTTATAGTTATAGAAATTGAATCAAAGTTTGAATATGAATATTACCTTGAATAAGAAAGATAACCTACTGTATATAACAAAGGTTTCTTGATCTTAGATGATTACTTGGAATGGATTAGAAAGCTTGGAAGTAAATTAGTAAACTTGAAGGGATTTTTGAAGTGTTCTTGAAGTGTTCTTCCTATGATGATTATAGCTTGATTCTTGAAGTGATTTTTGATGAAGATGATGATTAACTACTGGAAAAATACGTTCATAATAGTATGTGTGTGTGTTGAGAGAAAATTAGAAAGAGAATTGGAAGTGAAATGGAGTGAATGATGAGTGGTAATTGGTGAGTGGTGAGTGGGGTTAAAAGGAGTTCTAGTTAGTTGACTAGCTCATGGTAGAAGTTAAAATTGATTAGTCATACATGACATAATCAAGAGTGGAATCCCATGCTAGTTCCTATTGGTATATACCCATAGTAAGTACGTTTTGAAGCTGTGTATAATACGGGTAAGAATACGACTAGAATTCTTGATGAAAGAAAAGAATGGGAAAGTAACTGTAACCATTTTCGTTAAGTATGAGTGTTTTGATATATGTCTTGAAGTCTTCCAAAAGTATTTTAATACATCTAAATACACTACATGTATATACATTTTAACTGAGTCGTTAAGTCATCGTTAGTCGTTACATGTAAGTGTTGTTTTGAAACCTTTAAGTTAACGATCTCAATTAATGTTGTTAACCCATTGTTTATTATATCTAATGAGATGTTAAATTATTATATTATCATGATATTATGATATATTAATATATCTTAATATGATATATATATATACATTTAAATGTCGTTACAACGATAATCGTTACATATATGTCTCGTTTCGAAATCCTTAAGTTAGTAGTCTTGTTTATATGTATATAACTCATTGTTAATATACTTATGGAGATACTTACTTATCATAATCTCATGTTAACCATATGTATATCCATATATATATCGTCATGTCGTTTTTACAAGTTTTAACGTTCGTGAATCGCCGGTCAACTTGGGTGGTCAATTGTCTATATGAAACATATTTCAATTAATCAAGTCTTAACAAGTTTGATTGCTTAACATGTTGGAAACATTTAATCATGTAAATATCAATCTCAATTAATATATATAAACATGGAAAAGTTCGGGTCACTACAGGTGTAGACGGATTTTGGAGTGCCCCGTCCCGTTTATACATAAAACGTTTGAAAAAATGGAAATCGGCCAAAAAACGGTCAAAAGACGGTCAAACACGGTCCGAGACGGGAAAAAACGGATTTTTCTGATTTTTTCAAGTTTTTTTTTTTTAATATTAAACGTTGTGCTATTACTTAGGGTTTCTTTTTTTATGTTTGAAATGTTGAAGTATTTAAACATGTGTGAAATGCTTATGTTTGGAATAATGTAATGTACAATATATATATAATATATAACATTTTTATTTAAAAGTCAACGTTAGTCAACATCCGTCTAGACCTCCATCTCGACCCCGTCTCGACCGTCTCGACCCTTTTAGGACACGACCGTCTCGACCCCGTCTCGCGTCTTTTGCAACCTTGATGTAGATAGATACAGAGAGAGTAAATCAAGAGTAAAAAGTAACTGGTGTGAAATTGTACAGATAAAACATAAATATAATTCAACTATAATTATAAGTTAATGTTTCTTTTGGATCCCACATCGGTGTATTACAAGAAAAATATACTCTATAAAGTGAAATGCTCTTGAATTTAACACAAAACGAAAAAAGCTTGGCCTGATTCACTGGGCTTATCTCTATGCCCTTTCAAAATTCTTGGGTTAAATGGACCTGGCTTCAAATTTTATTTGGGCCCTGAGCAAGTGAACACTTTGCTCCCCCTTTGGGCCGGGCCTGAAACTACCTAAAACGTAAGATAATAAATCTGTGTTATTACAACAACAAGCGTCTTATATTTAATCTGTAGGTTGCGGTTCTTCTTATTCATTTCAATTTGTTTGCAAATTTAGGAGTTCTTAATGTTTAGGTTATTTTGAACTCAAAACAATGTTGATAATATGTTTATTGTTTGGCTAGGTTGGTCTTATATTTGTGTGTTTGTTTATTTTACGATTTTGTGTTGAATTAAAAGGTGTTTTGCTAAGCTATTATCAATAAGTATATTAATAACTTGAATGACATAATGCTGACATCATCTATTTTGTCATTTAGTGTGTTTTTTTTCTTTTACGAAACTTTGATTTGTCGGCCCAAACTTTTATGCCCAACGAAGTGGGCCAACCGACCACTTCCTAGTTAGTTACGGAGTATATATTAATGAATTTTGTGTTTTGTGATATGATTTGTCTATAGTAATTGTCTTTTATTCCTATAGAGTTGGTCTAAATTTTACAAACACATACATATACGAACCACAATCAACTTAATAATCATCTATGCTTAAGTCTCGTGAAAGCGCCGGTTATAGATTAAATATTCGTTTTTGACTTATATAAACATTTTGTTTTGAAAGACTACCATTATTCATGTAATATAAACATTGTCGCGCTCAATAGTCCATTGTCTTACGTTTATAATATAAATTAATTAGTTAATACAATATAATTTTTAACTTACAATTTTATTAAAATAACCCCGTGAATTTGTGGCTTATAAACTAGTATAAGAATAATAATAATATTAATATTAATAATATTATAATAATTGTAATGCGGGTGTGGGATTTTGGTGTGGTGATGAGTGTTGTATGACGTTTTAAAATATAAATTGTAAAGTAGTATAAAAGGTTTTAACAAAGACAAAGTCACACACGTCGCTTCCTGCGCTGGAAAGCAACCTATGTCCTCATTTTCTTACAAAGCACCGCCCCATTAGAGCATTTTTAGGCGTGACTTTTTTGACACATAGTATCAAACGCCAGTATCCAACGCCGTGAGTTTGTGTGCTACAATGGGTCTTAATGATTAATTATAATTATTAGTTGTATCTTAATTACTACTTAATAAAACTAATAATTAATTATCAAGTGTCCATGACATGTAAACAATATTCATTGATGGGTTGTAGGTGGTGTAGCGACCCGACCAAATCGTCATTGACGGCGCCGTCTACTTAGGTCCCGTTACGTGGTCATAAGTCTTTAAAACAACGTTTGACCAAAAGATATGTCGCATTCATTTCAAATGTAAAGGTTGTTCAAGTTTTACAAGAATAGTTCCACCACAAGTTACGATACAAAGTTTTAAGTACAAATGAAACTTATGCGACACAATTTAAAAGTATCCAAAAGACACTCCATGTATGCATGTATACTCGACATCCAATGCAAGTATCAAAATAATGAGCGGAAGCATGTATCATGTATCGTTCAAGGACCTGAGAAAAACATAGAAATCTGTCAACGAAAACGTTGGTGAAATCATAGGTTTAAGTAAGTAAGTACAAGTGAACCACAAGATTTGCATCAATGAAATAATAGTAATACATTCCAAAAGTTTGTTTCACGAGCACCCAATTATCAAAGCTTAACATTCCATCCATTGTATACCCCATCCATAGTGCTAGAACAAACACTGATTCTCGAAAATATATTTCATCCGTAGACGGTAGCGAACCGTCAAAGATGAGGGTTGTCAACCCATATGGCCATATAACATAAGTTCTCGCTTACACCCGGCAAGTGTAACTAATGATAATCGAATTGAGGATTTTTGTTCTAAACTCGTATGTAGAATGTTTGTTTTCCCGTTCTTGTGTTCACTTAGTTCAAAAGAATCGTTTATGTTTTCTCATCCCAAATATAAGTTCAAAAAGAGTAAAAGTGGGACTATGATCTCACCTTGAGTGCACGTACGAAAAGTACTTCACAAAATAACGTGTGCGAAGGATAGTGCTAGTCTTGACCTAAACAAATAGGTCGTATCAATAACGGTAAACACGATAGGTCAAGGATGTTCAATTAGTCCTATGGCTCGTTACGACTCGATTATGTAGCATGTGAAATCAAATTGTCAAGTTTCATGCAAGGTACAAGTATATAAACAAGTTAGGAAGGTTGCATAATCATTTGGTTAAGTTTGACAAAAAGTCAAACTTTGGTCGGTCAAAGTCAATGAAAAAAGTCAACACGTTCGGGTCGGGTCCTGGACTATTTTTCTATGCTAATTATTCATATACAAGTGTATTAAAACAAGTTTCATGTGAATCGGAGGTCCGTAGATCATCAAACATTTCACGTGAAATGGGACGAGGAGGTCAGAATCTGACCAGGCACATCTGCGCGCCGCGCGGGGATGGGGCGCGCCGCGCCACCATCTGGGCAGAGAATTCTGGTCAGTTTTTCAAAGTATGCACGAACCAAAACCTTTTTCAACCCAACTCTTGACCCGCAAACACTTATAATACCTATCATATATCGTTGGAAAGGCATTTTGACGAGGAATACAACTAAGCACTTATGGTCCAACAATAACATCATTTACAATAGCCGAAATCTCATCAAGCGAACAATAAAAGTCCATTTCCTAAGTTTCAAGTTCATCAATTGCATTTTGAGTTTCGGGAAACCAATTCACACATATGATATGCCGTTTTGAAGGTAATGAAGCATACATTACTACTAAACACTAACAATTAACATTCCATGACATTCAAGTATCCAAAAATTCATGTCAAGAACTATCAAACCCTAGTCAAACATCTCAAAATCAATAATCATGTTTTTGAAGTTTTCTTAATCAACCTACACATCAATTTGAAGCTAATGATGCTAGTAACACATTTAATACACGAACTTTAACAATTAAACAACTTTTAATCATCCAAAATCAAAGATTAAGCAAGCAATTTTCATATTCAAGCTAGTTACACCAAAAACAACAAATCGAGCATACAAATTACATACACGACATCACAATGAGCCATAGACACTAATTAACACACTTTTAAGTCAAGAACACAAATTTAAAGAAATCTAGTGTTTTAGAAATGTTACCCAAAATCGAAGTAGTTAGCATCAAATCGAAGAGGATGATGAGAGGATCAAGAATATGTAATTTATTTGGTTGCTAGCTCCCTAATCCGGATTTAGATGATGAATGAATGAATTTGGAAATTGGGTGTGTTCTTGCTAGAGAGAAAGAGAGAGAGAGTGAGAGATGGTTGAATGGTGGAAATTGGGGTAGACTAGGTGACCTAGTCAACTAGTTTGCCCCGTGTCAATTTTAGTCCCTCGAGTTTGTAGTCGGGTGCGGAAAATACCTAAACGGAATATTTTAAAACGCGTAATAACGGGAGATGTTGTAAACATATAACGGAGTTTAAATTAGTATAACGGAAAAGAAAACGGAAAAAGGTGGGATGTTACATTACCTACTCCTTAAAAGAAATTTCGTCCCGAAATTTAAGTAGGCGTAGTAGTCGTTGTTTCTTCCTCGAGATCTTGCGTTTCTGAATTCACAAATAGATGAGGATACTTCCTTTGCATTTGATCTTGTCTTTCCCAAGTAAACTCGGGTCCTCTTTTGGCATTCCAACGAACCTTGACAATCGGGATTCGGCTTTGTTTCAATGTCTTGACGGAGGTGTCCACAATTTCAACCGGTTCCTCCACAAAATGAAGTTTGTCATCAATAGTAAGTTCTTCGAGAGGGATGACGATATCGGGTTCGGCAAGACACTTTTTCAAGTTAGATACATGGAAGGTAGGATGAACGGAGTTCAATTGAGGCGGAAGATCTAAACGATAAGCAACGGTTCCAATACGCTCCAAGATTTCGAAAGGACCAATATACCGCGGATTTAGCTTCCCGCGTTTCCCAAAACGGATTACACCCTTCCAAGGTGCGACTTTTAACATTACTCGATCACCGACTTGAAATTCAAGATCGTTGCGTCGTTTGTCGGTATAGCTCTTTTGACGACTTCGGGCCGTCCTAAGCCTATCTCGGATTTGAACGATTTTCTCGGTGGTTTCGTGAATGAGTTCGGGTCCGGTGATTTGCACGTCGCCTACCTCGGCCCAACAAAGAGGTGAACGACATTTGCGGCCATATAGCGCTTCAAAAGGTGCGGCTTTAATACTCGCGTGATAACTATTGTTGTAAGAGAACTCGGCGAGAGGTAAGTGCTTGTCCCAAGCTTTTCCGAAATCAACCACGCAAGCTCGTAACATGTCCTCTAAGGTTTGAATTGTACGTTCGCTTTGTCCATCGGTTTGAGGATGATATGCGGTGCTCATGTCTAAACGCGTTCCCAACGCTTCTTGCAATGTACGCCAAAATCTAGAAACGAAACGGCCATCTCGGTCGGAGATAATCGATAAAGGTACACCGTGTCGGGCTACGATCTCCTTAATGTAAAGTTGTGCAAGTTTCTCCATTTTGTCCGTTTCTTTCATGGCAAGGAAGTGTGCGGATTTGGTGAGACGGTCAACAATAACCCAAATGGTATCATAACCGCCCGTCGTTTTTGGTAGCTTGGTGATAAAATCCATCGTTATCCTTTCCCACTTCCATTGCGGGATCTCGGGTTGTTGAAGTAGTCCGGACGGTCTTTGGTGTTCGGCTTTGACTTTGGAACATGTCAAACACTTGGAAACATAAGTAGCTACGTCCCTTTTGATGTTCGGCCACCAATATAGTTGTTTAAGGTCGTGGTACATCTTATTGGCACCGGGGTGAATCGAGTATCGTGACTTATGGGCTTCATCTAAAATAAGGCTTCGTAGGTCCCCATAACTAGGCACCCAAATCCTTCTGGCGTAATATCGGAGTCCGGTCTCCCTAATTTCGAATCGAGAGACGAGAATGTTCAAGAGCTCGTGTGAAAGGTTTTCATCCTTGAGAGCCTCATCTTGGGCTACCCGAATTTGGCTATTAAGGTTTGTGTGGATGGTGATGTTTAAGGCTCGGACACGAAGAGGCACCGCTCTTTCTTTTCGACTTAAGGCATCGGCTACTACATTTGCCTTCCCGGGATGGTAACGAAGCTCGCAATCGTAATCGTTTAAGGTTTCAATCCACCTTCGTTGTCTCATGTTTAGTTGCTTTTGATCGAAAATGTGTTGGAGGCTTTTGTGGTCGGTAAAGATAGTACTCTTGGTCCCGTAAAGATAGTGTCTCCACATTTTAAGTGCAAAGACAACGGCTCCGAGTTCGAGATCATGTGTCGTATAGTTTCGTTCATGAATTTTGAGTTGTCGAGAAGCATAAGCAATGACTTTCGTTCGTTGCATCAATACACACCCAAAACCATGTTTTGAGGCATCACAATATACAACAAAGTCATCATTGCCTTCGGGAAGTGACAAGATAGGAGCGGTGGTTAGCTTCGTTTTCAAGATTTGGAATGCGGATTCATGTTCGGTCGCCCAGATGAATTTCTTTCCCTTGTGAGTCAATGCGGTTAGAGGACGTGCAACCAAAGAGAAGTTTTCGATGAATCTACGATAGTACCCGGCGAGACCCAAAAATTGACGAATGTGAGTAGGAGTAGTAGGAGTCTCCCATTTGCTAATGGCTTCGATTTTCGTTGGATCGACTTTAATACCTTGGTCACTTACAACATGACCAAGAAATTGAACTTCCTTTAACCAAAATTCACACTTGGAGAATTTGGCATAGAGTTGTTCTTGTCTTAAAAGTTCAAGCACAAGTCGGAGATGTTGTTCGTGCTCTTCTTCATTTTTAGAATAGATCAATATGTCATCGATGAACACAATAACGAATTTATCGAGATACGGTTTGCACACGCGGTTCATAAGATCCATGAACACCGCCGGTGCGTTAGTGAGACCAAATGGCATGACAAGGAATTCATAACTACCATAACGAGTTCGGAAAGCGGTTTTGGAGACATCTTCCCCCTTAACCCTCAATTGATGATAACCCGAGCGGAGATCGATTTTCGAATATACACAAGATCCTTGTAGTTGATCAAAGAGGTCATCGATGCGAGGAAGAGGATATCGGTTCTTAACCGTCAATTTATTTAGTTCACGATAATCAATGCACATTCGTAGGGATCCGTCTTTCTTTTTAACAAACAAAATCGGAGCGCCCCAAGGTGAATGGCTAGGTTGGATAAAACCACGATCAAGTAGTTCTTGGATTTGACTTTGTAATTCTTGCATTTCAGATGGAGCGAGTCTATATGGTGCACGCGCTACGGGTGCGGCTCCCGGAATAAGATCGATTTGGAATTCAACCGGTCGATGAGGCGGAAGACCCGGCAATTCGTCGGGAAATACATCTGAATAGTCACTAACAATTGGCACATCATTGATGTGCTTCTCATCGGACTCGACTTTCTTAACGTGAGCAAGGATCGCAAAACAACCCTTACGGAGTAGTTTTCTAACTTTAACACACGAAACGAGGTTGAGTCCGGTGCAACTCTTATCGCCATAGACGATCAAAGGTTCACCATTCTCGATAGGAATTCGGATTGCGTTAAGATCACAAAGAATGTGAGATTTCGTTTTGACTAACCAATTCATACCGATTATTACATCAAAGCTTCCTAGTTCCATGGGTATCAAATCAATTTCAAATTCCTTACCCAAAATGTTTATCGTACACCCCCGGTAATATGTGTCGGCACTTAATAGTTTCCCGTTAGCCACTTCAATGGTATAAGTGGTATCTAATGGAAGAGGTGGAGTGCTAAAAGAATGAGTCAAAGTCTTGGATACAAAGCATTTATCGGCACCTGAATCGAATAAGCAAGAGACATAAGAATTGTTGAGAAGAAACGTACCCGTGACTAGTTCAGTGTCATCCCGGGCTTCCTCGGTGTTTATGTTGAAAGCTCGGCCGCGCGTATTGGGGTTATCTTTCTTCTTTGGGCATGCATTTCTATAATGACCCGTTTGGCCACATTCGTAACAAGTGCCCGTCTTTGGTGCATTGGGCCACTTTCGAGCGACGGGAGTGGCACTTTTACAATCGTTGGCCTTATGACCAACTCCTTGGCACCGGTGGCAAATTAACTTACTACATTCGCCAAAGTGATGTTTGTTGCATTTGTTGCAAAGAGGTAGGTTCCCGGCATAACCTTTCTTGCCGACGGAGGTGTAAGGCTTCTTAGCAAAGTTGTTGTTGCTTGATTGGGAGGGTTCCCACTTTCTTTTGTTGCCGCCCGATTTATCCTCGGCCTTAGGTGCCGGAACTACTGTAACATCCCGCGTTTTTCCGTTAAATTTATTTTTAACACCGTCTTTTTCTTTTAAATAATACCTTTCGTTATTTAAATTCGTAGTTTCCGTTGACTAACGTTCATAATAATTCCGTCATTTAATTATAACATCTCTCGTTAACTTGCGTTTTAAAAATATTCGATCGGTTAAATCCCGCACCCGCTTTGAAACTCGAGGGACCGGAGTTGCCAAATAGGCAAACTAGTTGACTAGGTCAACTAGTCAACCCATTTCATCCATTCCATCATCTCCCTCATCCCTTTTCTCTCCATCTCAAGAACACACACACAAACCCATTCCATTCATTCATCATCTAAATTCAATCTTGGAAGCTCACAACAAATCCGATTACATATTTGGAATCCTCTCTTCATCCTCTACAATTTGATACCAACTTCATCTCGTTTGGGTAACATTTCTAAAACTCTAGATTTCTCTAAATTCGTGTTTTTGATTTGAAATGGTGTTAGTTAGTGTCTATGGCTCGAGTCTAACATGAAAATATGTTTGGTTTGCTCGATTTGTTGTTTTTGGAGTAACTAGCATGAACTTGAAATGGGTGTGCTTAATCCTTGATTTTGGATGAGTTAATGTTGTTAGATTGTTAAAGTGCATGTTTTAATTGTGTTACTAGTATCACTAGCTTCGTTTTGATGTATAGGTTGATTAAGGAAACTCCAAGAACATGATTAGTGATTTTGTGAACTTGGATTAGGGTTTGATAAGCTTTAGATGAACTTTTGATGCACCAAATGCTATGAAATATTGTAGATAAGAATTTTGTTGCAATGTGTGTATGATTACCTTCGAAACGGCATATCATACATGTAAATTGGTTGCCCGAATCATGAAATGCATATTTGGAACTTGAACCTTGATTATGGACGTTTAAATGCGGTTTTGGGGTGTGTAAGTGTTGAATTGCTTGATGAAATGTGTCTAGGTGTTTTCCTCGTCAAATTACCTTTCCGGTGATATAAAATACATGTTCTAATTGTTTGCGGTTTGTAATTTGGGTTGGTTTGATTGTTGGTTCGTGCACTTAGAGTTGCAGCAAACAGGGCCTGCAAACCAACCAGGACGCCGTCCAGAAACTCAGGACGCCGTCGCAACCTTCATTTTGGGACGCCGTCTAGCAACTTGGGACGCCGTCCCAACCTTCATTTTGGGACGCCGTCTAGCAACTTGGGACGCCGTCCCGTTTGCCTAAAACTGGCTGTTTGCTTGACCTTTTGACGAAAAATGTTTGGCATGTTCTAGACCTCCGATTAACATGAAACTTGGCCAACATGCTCATATATGATTATATAACTTAGAAAAATTGTCGGATACCCGACCCGACCCCGTTGACCTTGACTTTGACCAAGTTTGACTTTTAATCAAACTTAACCAAATGGTCGTGCAATCGTTCTAACATGCTTTTATACTTGTATCTTGCATGAAACATGACAACTTGATTCACATGCTACATTATTGAGTCGTAACGAGCCATAGGACTAATTGAACATCTTTGACCTATCGTGTTTACCGTTATTGATACAACCTATTGTTTAGGTCAAGACTAGCATTGTTCTTTGCACACGTTTACTTGTCGAAGTACTTTACTACTCGTGCACTCAAGGTGAGATCATAGTCCCACTTTTACTCTTTTTGAACTTATATTGGGATGAGAAAACATAAACGATTCTTTTGAACTAAGTGAACACAAGAACGGGAAAACAAACATTCTACATACGAGTTTAGAACAAAATCCTCAATTCGATTATCATTAGTTACACTTGCCGGGTGTAAGCGAGAACTTATGTTATATGGCCATATGGGTTGACAACCCTCATCCTTGACGGTTCGCTACCGTCTACGGATGAAATATATTTTCGAGAATCAGTGTTTGTTCTAGCACTAAGTGATGGGGTATACAATGGAAGGAATGTTAAGCTTTGATAATTGGGTGCTTGTGAAACAAACTTTTGGAATGTATTACTATTATTTCATTGATGCAAATCTTGTGGTTCACTTGTACTTACTTACTTAAACCTATGATTTCACCAACGTTTTCGTTGACAGATTTCTATGTTTTTCTCAGGTCCTTGAACGATACATGATACATGCTTCCGCTCATTATTTGATACTTGCATTGGATGTCGAGTATATGTGCATTTCATGGAGCGTCTTTTGACTTTACTTTAAACCGTGTCGCCTAGATTTCATTCGTATTATAACGTTGTAACTTAACTATTGGTTGAACAATTCTTGTAAACTTTGGGAACAATCTTTATTTTGAAATGAAGGCGACATATTTTGGTCAAACTTTGTCTTAAAGACTTATAATCAGGTAATGGGACCCACGTAGCCGACGCCGTCACTTGACGATTTGTCGGGGTCGCTACAGGTGGTATCAGAGCCTTGGTTGTAGAGATTTAGAGTTCATTTGTGTCCACCCCGATTCATAGGGTACATAGGTGAATCTAGACTACAACCGGCATATAGACTGAAGTAGGAATTACTTGACTATTTGTGCATTTATACTCGAACTCGTCTATCATATCTGACTCGTATTCGATCTTGATCTTACATTGATAAATTTTGTTGATGCGCCACCTTGACTTTGTGAAGTAATGTTAAATGCACATGAGAATCAGGGTAATATAATTTCCGGGATTATATTACGGTGATTCACATGGACGTTCCGACATTATGACATAGAGAATTTAAGGCGAGTCAAGGAAAATTTTCTCTCTATCCTTATTCCATGCCACGGTTAGTATTGTTGAAAATACTAACCAACGATATTCTTGTCTCATGAAGGAACAATGGCTCACCAAGGTCAACACAATACTCCTCTCGAAACTCTAGAACAAGCTCTTCAACGAATGATAACCACCGCCGTGGGTACGGCCGTGGCCGATCACTTTTCTAACAACAACAATCATGGAGCCGGTAATTCAATCGAAGGTTGCTCCTACAAGAACTTCATGAAGTACAATCCTCCCACTTTCGATGGAACCGGGGGACCGGTTACTCTCACCCGATGGTTTGAACAAATGGAGACCGTTTTTAACACAAGCGGTTGTCGAGACAAAGATAAGGTCAAGTTTTCCACCCTCACTTTCACCGGTATTGCTCTCTCATGGTGGAACACGTATGTACAATTAGTGGGAAGCGATGAAGCCCACACACTCTCTTGGACCGAATTAAGAGAAAGAATGATCACCGAATACTTCCCGCGCGACGAGACTCGAAGGCTCGAACAGGGTCTAAGGAATTTAAAAACGGCCGGAAATGACCTCAAGGCTTATAATCAACGGTTTACCGAACTAGTCTCGATGTGTCCAATTCTCATGACTCCCGAATCCCTAAGAGTCGAACTTTACATGGATGGCCTCCCTAAGAGCATTCAACACAAGGTAATGACATCTCAACCCACTAACCTACAAGAGGCTTTAACAATGGCCCGCCAAGCCTTAGAAACGGTGAATGAAATGGAAGCACCGGCACCAATGGTCGAGAACCACCCGAGTAACAACAAAAGAACATGGGAAGCCTCTCAATCAAGCAACCACAACAATAACAACAACCCCGCCAAGAAGCCTTTTACCTCCAACGACAAGAAAGGCTATGCCGGAAAACTGCCTTTTTGTGACGAATGCCACAAGCATCACTTTGAAGGATGTGGCAGGTTTCGCCACCGGCGCCAAGGACCCGTCGCTCGAAAGATGCCCAACGCACACAGAACGGGTGCTTGCTTCGAATGTGGCCAACTGGGTCATTTTAGGAATGTGTGCCCAAATAAGAAAATCAACCCCAACGCACGCTGTTGAACCTTCGACATCGACACCAAGGATGCCCGGAACGACGATGGACTAGTAACGGGTACGTTTCTTCACAACAAACCGTATATTTCATACTTGTTCGATTCGATTACCGCTAGACGTTTTATAACCAAGGATTTGACTCATGCTCTTTATATTCCACCTCCTTCCCCCAGATACTACTTAGACGATTTAAGTGACCGACGGAAAATATTGTGTGCTTATAAATTTTATTGGAGGATATACGTTAAGAAATTGAACTCGACACCAATAGAACTAAGGAACTCAAAACCTATTCATTAAGGAGAAATTGTTGCCCTACATTTATGTATAGATTATTGTGAACTAAGAAATTTTCGGTTGGAAACCGATACCCTCTCCCTCGCATCCATGACCTTATGATTATTTGCACGAATCCCGTATGTTCCAAATCGACCTCCGTTCCGGTTATCATCAATTGGGGGTTAAGTGAGACGATGTCTCCTAAGCCACTTTCCGAACTCGCAACGTTAGTTGTAAATCTCTCTTAGTACCGCTTGATTTATTTAGGGCTCGCCCGTATCCATAAACCTCTTGAACCGCGTATGCAAATTCATATAGACTAATCTGTTATCGTATTTATAGATGACATCTTAACTTATTTAAGTAAAGAAGGAAAACGAACAACGTCACCATCTTACGCTCGAACTTTTGAGAAAAGAGCAACTTTATACCAAATTCTCCGAGTGAGAATTTCTGTTGAACGAAGTCCAATTTTCTAGACCATGAAGTTAATGGTCAAGGAATTACAATCAATCTCGAAATCAAGCCACATGTAATCAGGAAACTCTCCCAACTCAGACTTGTATTCGTAAAAATCTTAGATCTCACCGGTTGTTACCGAAGATTCATTTCTGACTTTTCTCGTATTACACGACTTTAATCTCTCCGCGATCGAACCTTGAGCGTGATTCTTCACACCAACATTTCTAGCTAAATTCGTACAACACCAGATGGGACTCAAATATGGAAATATTTCTATTTGGACGCCGAAAGGCATACTCCCTCGACTCGAAATCTACGGGACGGAAATTCGTTATTTTGCACGAAGAATTCGAATACTAAATTGTGGATCCGATCAATATTCTTGTCATCACGTACCACACTGCATACCTCTGTTATTTCACCGTTACCGTCAGATATTACTGGAAATTAAGATAACACACAATCCAACGATACTTCACTCTTCTTTGACTTAACGTCCTTGTGTTTCTGATAATCGGTCAACTATTATTCAACCCCGAACTATACAACTACGTGTACTACCTCGTTTCTCTTTCAGACTTCAACTTTTGACAACTAGAGGCACGTTATAGCAACCTCGAGATGTAAACTCATCCTATTCTAAGTCCTCATTTCACTACTATCTTTACCGTTCGCATTTCCGTTTAAAGAAACTCCTTGTAACATTTCTCCATGGATAGAGAAACTCCTCATATTACATAAGTATTCGCCACGAGGGTGAATAGTCCTAACGAACATTTTTCGAACCCTAACTAACTTGTTCAAACGTATCTTAAGAGATTCTTTTCCAACACAGTGTATCTTTGTCAATTATTCTGTATCGAAATACTCGTTTCACTTCTAGTTTTACAAGAAACCTTGGGAACCTGCTTAGACATGAGTACCGCGTACCACCCACAAACTGACGAACCGAGCAAACGAACGATTTACGTCTTGGAAAGACATCTCACAAACTCGTATTGTCACCTTTAGTAGATCACTCTTACAACAGTAGTTACCACTCGTGTGTTCACGCGCACTTTTCGAAACCTTATATGACCGCTAATGTCATACCCCTGTTCATTTAACCAAAGCATCAACCACCGAAATCTGAACTCCATCAAGAAACAACAATTGAGATCGTTCAAGTCCGAGAAGGGCTCGAGACAACCCATTGTCGCCAGAAGAGTTATACCAAACTTAGAGGAGAACCTCACAAATTCCAGTGTGTAACCGCGTAATATTGAGAACCCGCACCTTGGAAGGGTGTAATCCGTTTCGGGAATCAGGGAAAGTTAAACCCGCGACATGTTAAACCTTTTGAAACCTTGGGGCGTATTGGAACCGCTCCCTACCGTTTAGAACTTCCGACTCAATTAAGTTTCCGTTTACCCTACATTTCGTGTAACAAACTTAGAAACGTGTCCTGCGGAACAGGAACGTGCAATCCTGCTGGATACATCAACTATCGATGACAAACTTCTCTTCATAGGAAAACCAGTTGAAATTGGGGATCGTAAAAACCGAACCTTAATGCAACGTAAAACCCTGACTATCCAAATTCATGAGAACCCTCAAGAACGTACTTTCACTTATTCATAGCATTGACAACGTAAAGTCTCGAGTAAGAGATATCGACTACTACTTCCAACTAAATTTCGGGACGAAATTTCTTTTGAGTTGTGGATAATGTAACATCCCGCGTTTTTCCGTTAAATTTATTTTTAACACCGTCTTTTTCTTTTAAATAATACCTTTCGTTATTTAAATTCGTAGTTTCCGTTGACTAACGTTCATAATAATTCCGTCATTTAATTATAACATCTCTCGTTAACTTGCGTTTTAAAAATATTCGATCGGTTAAATCCCGCACCCGCTTTGAAACTCGAGGGACCGGAGTTGCCAAATGGGCAAACTAGTTGACTAGGTCAACTAGTCAACCCATTTCATCCATTCCATCATCTCCCTCATCCCTTTTCTCTCCATCTCAAGAACACACACACAAACCCATTCCATTCATTCATCATCTAAATTCAATCTTGGAAGCTCACAACAAATCCGATTACATATTTGGAATCCTCTCTTCATCCTCTACAATTTGATACCAACTTCATCTCGTTTGGGTAACATTTCTAAAACTCTATATTTCTCTAAATTCGTGTTTTTGATTTGAAATGGTGTTAGTTAGTGTCTATGGCTCGAGTCTAACATGAAAATATGTTTGGTTTGCTCGATTTGTTGTTTTTGGAGTAACTAGCATGAACTTGAAATGGGTGTGCTTAATCCTTGACTTTGGATGAGTTAATGTTGTTAGATTGTTAAAGTGCATGTTTTAATTGTGTTACTAGTATCACTAGCTTCGTTTTGATGTATAGGTTGATTAAGGAAACTCCAAGAACATGATTAGTGATTTTGTGAACTTGGATTAGGGTTTGATAAGCTTTAGATGAACTTTTGATGCACCAAATGCTATGAAATATTGTAGATAAGAATTTTGTTGCAATGTGTGTATGATTACCTTCGAAACGGCATATCATACATGTAAATTGGTTGCCCGAATCATGAAATGCATATTTGGAACTTGAACCTTGATTATGGACGTTTAAATGCGGTTTTGGGGTGTGTAAGTGTTGAATTGCTTGATGAAATGTGTCTAGGTGTTTTCCTCGTCAAATTACCTTTCCGGTGATATAAAATACATGTTCTAATTGTTTGCGGTTTGTAATTTGGGTTGGTTTGATTGTTGGTTCGTGCACTTAGAGTTGCAGCAAACAGGGCCTGCAAACCAACCAGGACGCCGTCCAGAAACTCAGGACGCCGTCCCAACCTTCATTTTGGGACGCCGTCTAGCAACTTGGGACGCCGTCCCGTTTGCCTAAAACTGGCTGTTTGCTTGACCTTTTGACGAAAAATGTTTGGCATGTTCTAGACCTCCGATTAACATGAAACTTGGCCAACATGCTCATATATGATTATATAACTTAGAAAAATTGTCGGATACCCGACCCGACCCCGTTGACCTTGACTTTGACCAAGTTTGACTTTTAATCAAACTTAACCAAATGGTCGTGCAATCGTTCTAACATGCTTTTATACTTGTATCTTGCATGAAACATGACAACTTGATTCACATGCTACATTATTGAGTCGTAACGAGCCATAGGACTAATTGAACATCTTTGACCTATCGTGTTTACCGTTATTGATACAACCTATTGTTTAGGTCAAGACTAGCATTGTTCTTTGCACACGTTTACTTGTCGAAGTACTTTACTACTCGTGCACTCAAGGTGAGATCATAGTCCCACTTTTACTCTTTTTGAACTTATATTGGGATGAGAAAACATAAACGATTCTTTTGAACTAAGTGAACACAAGAACGGGAAAACAAACATTCTACATACGAGTTTAGAACAAAATCCTCAATTCGATTATCATTAGTTACACTTGCCGGGTGTAAGCGAGAACTTATGTTATATGGCCATATGGGTTGACAACCCTCATCCTTGACGGTTCGCTACCGTCTACGGATGAAATATATTTTCGAGAATCAGTGTTTGTTCTAGCACTAAGTGATGGGGTATACAATGGAAGGAATGTTAAGCTTTGATAATTGGGTGCTCGTGAAACAAACTTTTGGAATGTATTACTATTATTTCATTGATGCAAATCTTGTGGTTCACTTGTACTTACTTACTTAAACCTATGATTTCACCAACGTTTTCGTTGACAGATTTCTATGTTTTTCTCAGGTCCTTGAACGATACATGATACATGCTTCCGCTCATTATTTGATACTTGCATTGGATGTCGAGTATATGTGCATTTCATGGAGCGTCTTTTGACTTTACTTTAAACCGTGTCGCCTAGATTTCATTCGTATTATAACGTTGTAACTTAACTATTGGTTGAACAATTCTTGTAAACTTTGGGAACAATCTTTATTTTGAAATGAAGGCGACATATTTTGGTCAAACTTTGTCTTAAAGACTTATAATCAGGTAATGGGACCCACGTAGCCGACGCCGTCACTTGACGATTTGTCGGGGTCGCTACAACTACGATTTCGTCAACCGTTTCAATTAGTTGGCGAGCCATGTTCATAGCGGCTTGATGAGTAGTGGGTTTGGATGACATCACCCCTTGTTTGATGCTTTTTGGAAGACCGAGCATGTAGAGCTCAATCCTTTGAGATTCGGGGTTAACAAGATTAGGACACATCAAGGATAGTTCGGCGAAGCGTTGATTATAAGCTTTAAGATCGTTTCCGACCGCTTTCAAAGCTCTTAGTTCTTCCTCAAGCTTTCGGGTTTCTTCGCGCGGAAAATATTCAACAATCATCTTTTCCTTTAGATCGGCCCAAGAGAGGGCATGAGCTTCATCGGTACCCACCGATTGAACATAGGTGTTCCACCATGTTAGAGCAATTCCGGAGAAAGTGTGAGTGGAGTATTTGACCTTGTCTTGATCCCGGCAACCGCTTATGCTAAAGACGGCCTCGGTTTGTTCAAACCAACGAGTAAGCACAACCGGTCCCCCGGTTCCATCATAAGTGTGGGGTTTGCACCCCATGAAAGCTTTGTAGGAGCACCCTTCGCTAGAGTTACCGGCTCCTTGGTTGTTGTTGTTGTTGTTGTTGTTGTGGTTGTTATTATTATTGTTGTTGGATGAGTGACCGGCCATGGCCGCATCTACGGCGGTGGCTATCATCCGTTCGAGAGCTTGTTCGGGAGTTTCATTGCGGCGTACACGACGAGGAGCCATTGTTCCTTCAAGACACAAGAATATCATTGATTAGTATTCTCAATAATACTAACCGTGATATAGAATAAAGATAAAGAGAAGTTTTTCCTCGACTCGCCTTAAATTCTTTATGTCATAATGTCGGAACGTTCATATGAGTCACCGTAATATAATCCCGGAAATTATATTACCCTGATTCATATGTGCATTCGACATCATTTCATATAGTCAAGGTGGCGCGTCAATCAAATTAAACAACGTGAGATTAAGATGAACTAAGAGTAGATATGAGTAGAAGCGTTCGAGTATAAATGCACAAGTAGTCAAGTAATTCCTACTTCAAGTCTATATGCCGGTTGTAGTCTAGACTCACCAATGTACCCTATGACTCGGGGTTGACACTAATGAACTCTAAATCCCTACAACCAACGCTCTGATACCATCTGTAGCGACCCGACCAAATCGTCATTGACGGCGCCGTCTACTTAGGTCCCGTTACGTGGTCATAAGTCTTTAAAACAACGTTTGACCAAAAGATATGTCGCATTCATTTCAAATGTAAAGGTTGTTCAAGTTTTACAAGAATAGTTCCACCACAAGTTACGATACAAAGTTTTAAGTACAAATGAAACTTATGCGACACAATTTAAAAGTATCCAAAAGACGCTCCATGTATGCATGTATACTCGACATCCAATGCAAGTATCAAAATAATGAGCGGAAGCATGTATCATGTATCGTTCAAGGACCTGAGAAAAACATAGAAATCTGTCAACGAAAACGTTGGTGAAATCATAGGTTTAAGTAAGTAAGTACAAGTGAACCACAAGATTTGCATCAATGAAATAATAGTAATACATTCCAAAAGTTTGTTTCACGAGCACCCAATTATCAAAGCTTAACATTCCATCCATTGTATACCCCATCCATAGTGCTAGAACAAACACTGATTCTCGAAAATATATTTCATCCGTAGACGGTAGCGAACCGTCAAAGATGAGGGTTGTCAACCCATATGGCCATATAACATAAGTTCTCGCTTACACCCGGCAAGTGTAACTAATGATAATCGAATTGAGGATTTTTGTTCTAAACTCGTATGTAGAATGTTTGTTTTCCCGTTCTTGTGTTCACTTAGTTCAAAAGAATCGTTTATGTTTTCTCATCCCAAATATAAGTTCAAAAAGAGTAAAAGTGGGACTATGATCTCACCTTGAGTGCACGTACGAAAAGTACTTCACAAAATAACGTGTGCGAAGGATAGTGCTAGTCTTGACCTAAACAAATAGGTCGTATCAATAACGGTAAACACGATAGGTAAAGGATGTTCAATTAGTCCTATGGCTCGTTACGACTCGATTATGTAGCATGTGAAATCAAATTGTCAAGTTTCATGCAAGGTACAAGTATATAAACAAGTTAGGAAGGTTGCATAATCATTTGGTTAAGTTTGACAAAAAGTCAAACTTTGGTCGGTCAAAGTCAACGAAAAAAGTCAACACGTTCGGGTCGGGTCCCGGACTATTTTTCTATGCTAATTATTCATATACAAGTGTATTAAAACAAGTTTCATGTGAATCGGAGGTCCGTAGGTCATCAAACATTTCACGTGAAATTGGACGAGGAGGTCAGAATCTGACCAGGCACATCTGCGCGCCGCGCGGGGATGGGGCGCGCCGCGCCACCATCTGGGCAGAGAATTCTGGTCAGTTTTTCAAAGTATGCACGAACCAAAACCTTTTCCAACCCAACTCTTGACCCGCAAACACTTATAATACCTATCATATATCGTTGGAAAGGCATTTTGACGAGGAATACAACTAAGCACTTATGGTCCAACAATAACATCATTTACAATAGCCGAAATCTCATCAAGCGAACAATAAAAGTCCATTTCCTAAGTTTCAAGTTCATCAATTGCATTTTGAGTTTCGGGAAACCAATTCACACATATGATATGCCGTTTTGAAGGTAATGAAGCATACATTACTACTAAACACTAACAATTAACATTCCATGACATTCAAGCATCCAAAAATTCATGTCAAGAACTATCAAACCCTAGTCAAACATCTCAAAATCAATAATCATGTTTTTGAAGTTTTCTTAATCAACCTACACATCAATTTGAAGCTAATGATGCTAGTAACACATTTAATACATGAACTTTAACAATTAAACAACTTTTAATCATCCAAAATCAAAGATTTAGCAAGCAATTTTCATATTCAAGCTAGTTACACCAAAAACAACAAATCGAGCATACAAATTACATACACGACATCACAATGAGCCATAGACACTAATTAACACACTTTTAAGTCAAGAACACAAATTTAAAGAAATCTAGTGTTTTAGAAATGTTACCCAAAATCGAAGTAGTTAGCATCAAATCGAAGAGGATGATGAGAGGATCAAGAATATGTAATTTATTTGGTTGCTAGCTCCCTAATCCGGATTTAGATGATGAATGAATGAATTTGGAAATTGGGTGTGTTCTTGCTAGAGAGAAAGAGAGAGAGAGTGAGAGATGGTTGAATGGTGGAAATTGGGGTAGACTAGGTGACCTAGTCAACTAGTTTGCCCCGTGTCAATTTTAGTCCCTCGAGTTTGTAGTCGGGTGCGGAAAATACCTAAACGGAATATTTTAAAACGCGTAATTACGGGAGATGTTGTAAACATATAACGGAGTTTAAATTAGTATAACGGAAAAGAAAACGGAAAAAGGTGGGATGTTACAGGTGGATCATGGATATATCATATATCATATCTACTACGAGTAAATTAAATTCGACTCGTGAATCTGTAATACCCGTTTGAATAGTCCGCAAATATACATGTTATGGCCTATAAACTTGTCCTTAATTAGCCATTATTGTTTATTATAATTCTAATTATATTTATTAATCTTCTATAGTATTGTATAAATCTCTAAAATGATGATGTCATAAATAAAGATTATCCAAGCTTAAAAAAATTCAAAAATAAAGAAAAAATTTCTAAGCCCCTCATGACGATGTCATTAAACTAATTAATTATACTTAATAAAAATAATAACATATTCATTGTATAATATATAAAGCATTATGTACAACCTTATGATAAAAAAACCGCATGGCTATATGCACAATATTTGAAGCATTATGTACAACCTTATGGTAATACACCTTCATGACCATATGTACAATATTTGAAGCATCTTGTACAACCTTATTATAAAACATCTTCATGATAATATGTACAAACTTTAAAACAAATTCTACAATCTTTTACAAAACACCCCATGAACACATGTACAAACTTTGAAGCATATTGTACAATCTTCATATAATAATTGCACTTTAAATTTAAAAAAAAATAAATTAAATAGGCATTTATTATTACTAATTACTAATAATAATAATTTTTAAATATATAAATACTAAATTTTAGAGCAAACTTTATTATTATTATATTATTATTTATTATTATTCATATATGGGTTCTCTTTACGGGATTAATTACGTTACATATGTATACGAAATACATGTCTCAATAAAATGTTGTAATGTGGGCTTTTTATAACAAGGAAAATAGAAATTGTGATGAAAATTAAAAGAAGATCGTGGGAGAATAAATGTAGCTCATTTATTCTGACAAAGTTAAGTATATCAATATGTTTGTAAAAACAACGACAAGTTTCTTAGTCGAAATCTGTGGTTCCACGGGTCATTAAACTAAATGAATTTAGCATTTACGTTCACTTAATACCTAAAACATATTATTAAACTGTTTCATTTAAACAAACTCGTGGTTCCACGGGTCATTTCACTAGTTTTTTGTATTAGCTTTTTTTATTTTGAGAGATCGTACGTTTTTATAATCTTATGATCCGAGAGTCGTTATTATTTGTTGGTTATGGGTATGGGCAAAAAAACTAGCCCGTTAACGGGTACACGGCTCCTGACGATAAAAAGATTTTTTTTTTTTTTTTGGTGGTATTCATGTCCCGCCAGTGCCATCTTTTTACAAACTTAATCGCAATTATTAATTGGTTCCTACTATTTACACACTTTATATAAATCACGATCATGACCATGCATGCTACATAAAAGAGTATACTTTAAGACCATTTGTAATTGAAGAGGGTGTGAGTTTGTGATTTGGGTTCTTTTTGCACTTTTTGATGACTTGACACTGGATTTTTTGGGTAAATTTTTTGTGTGGAGTAATAGTGGTGTGAGAAATGAATTTTATGATGATGTGTTAATATATAATGATAACTAATAAAAAAGGTATTATAATAATCTAAAGATAATAAATACAAACCAATATGTGTTGTCTCTTTTGTAGAAATCCAACGCCATCATTATTTTTGAAAATCAACGCCCATTAGTTATAAAACTTGGTGTTGAATTGTGTCAAGTCACCAATTCATGGGCGTTTGTTAGCCCCATTATAATCAGTCTAACATACGAGTTATGACATCATTCACATACATTAATATTACTAATTACGAATATTATTAAATTATTAAATTTAATATTAAATCTTGTTTAAGTCTTGTGTTTTTCAACAACAACAACAACAATAATAATAATAATAATAATAATCCGATCGTCCCACTATAAGTGTTCACGTTTGACTTTCAAAGTTTTTTGTTGTCAACTTTGATCGTAAATATCTTTATTTATGTTATATAATATTTGATAAAATTTATATAATGAAAGAAGGTTCATCAAAAATGTAAACTCTTTAAACTTACAAACCGAAAAACCCGAATACAAGTAAACAATTGTAAATATTGTAATTGTATGCAAATCACTCCCCCTATTTAATTTTAAATATCCATTTAACCCGGATAAAGTAAAGAATCTGCGCTCCGGTGCAGAATTCAAGATCGCTTCGAATTTGGGGTCACAATATATACACCGACACAAGTAGTTGTTCAATTTCAATTTCAATTTCGGTTCTGATCTAGATCTAATCCATTACTCACATTCAGGTCCTTGATTTCTCCCCATATTCTTTCTTTGCTGCTCAATTTTTGGTTTTGAATTATACATTTCACTCTTTGTACATATAACTGTATACAAACGATATATTTTAGTACTCATTTTATGTTCAGTTTGATATATCGTCTCACATTCATGCTGGATCTGGAATTTAGGGCAAATGTTGCACTTTAATTGCCATTATTAGTTGATTTAATTTAATTCGTTCTCAAAAGGTGTACAGTAATGCTTAATAAGGTAGACCTAGGGTTTGATCACTTATCAATGTAATTATTCAGTTAGCTTAATTTTTAGATATATCGGTCTACTGAAAAGTCAATAAGTTTTGTTTTTGCCAGATTATCAATCAAATGAAGCTTATAAACTTAATCATGCGATTAGATTCAATGAGCTTTTGTTATTAGATTAGATTCAATTCAATTCAATAGGTTCATAAAATAAGCTTAACCGAAGAATTAGATACTGCATATCCAATTTAGGGCTTTATTAGATGTCCTCTAAAGTTTGTCAATTACAATTAGTTGGTGCTTGTTTGTTTAGCTTACTATGATTGTTATTTGGGAATTCAGAGCAGTTGTGTAGCTGAAATCGAAAGCATCATGGGTCGTGGAGTCAGCAGCGGAGGTGGGCAGAGTTCGCTTAACTATCTTTTTTGTAGTGGTGAGCCAAACCCTACTGCTGCAGCTGCAGCTCCAGTGAAGCATGTACACGTAGCCGCAACCAGCGAGCCACCTCCTAAGCCTACTGAGGTTGTACTCCAGCTGAATAGTACACCTGAGATACCGGCTGGGATCAAAGATAGCCGGACCAACAATTATTTCCGAGCAGAGGGTCAGAACACTGGCAATTTCCTTACGGTATGATTTATTTGTTTAGTTTTGGTTTCTGGTTTGAGTTTGATTTTTTTTTTTTTTTTAAGTTTAAGACTTTATGTTATGTGCAGGATCGGCCTTCAACCAAGGTTCATGCAGCACCAGGTGGTGGGTCGTCCTTGGGTTACTTGTTTGGTAGTGTTACTGGTAATTGATACTGTGAATTCGAGTTTTTATGCAAGAAGTGTTGTTGTTTGATGTTAATGTAGAACCTGGTTATGGTTCAAAGTTTAAACAAATTCAAGAAAACTGATGATGTTTTATTGTTTTTCTTCTTGTAATAATGTGATTGTTTGAAATGAAATTTGCCTTCTTTCGCGTTTATGGAACTGTTTGACAGGAAGCTTGTTTATGTTTGTTCATATATTTTAGTCACGAATATGAGAGGTACATCAAATTATAAAAATGAATATAACAAACGGGCATTAAGTTATTTTATTCGCTCATTTTCGTTATTTATGTTATAAATAAATATATTTTTTGGTAAATAAACATACAAAACAATTATTTCATGCTCATTCCTTTGAACACCAAAAATTTAATGAATCACCATAAACGTACTAACATATATGATATGTAGTACTTTTATAGTTTATTCTTGACCGCGTGATATACAAAGGATCTTATATTCTTGTTCTTATATCTTATATAAGAGCATATGATATTGCTAGCTTTTGTTGTTTACGTTAAATCACATCAATTGTCTTCATTTGTGCATTTAGTTGCTTTGGATTGTTTCATTTGTGCGTTAGTTTCCTTGTAAGGTAGTGAACTCTTAGTTTCAGTTTTTAGCGTCTTAGTTGAGCTCGGATGGTTGATTCTTGTACTCGTTTTAGTGTCTTTTACATCAGTTTTCTTCATCTCTTGCAAATTAACCCGATCATCCCTGACTGATTTGGTATTGCACGGCATCATTCGTGTGATTTTCATAAAATTACATCAATTGTCTTCATTTTTAAAAACATGCATTGATAGTCTACTTACATAAAAATGTATTGGTACCTAAGTTATTTAAACTGTGTGAAAATACGAGGGACGATCAACGGGTATTTTAAGTAAATCAAGATCAACTATGTACATTTTTATATAAGTCATGAACTATCGGCATTCGGTATAACTTTTATTATTAACTACTAATGGGTGTAATTTCTTTAAAACTACGTGCACTTTCTTTGTGACGATTTCCTATAAACCTGTAAGGAATTCAGTCCGTGTTTCAAAATTGAAGTTTCTATAGATTCAGTTGGGTGCCTGGGTGGTTGGAGTCACGTTGTATACACCACCACCATCACCAACAACAACAACAACAACAATAACAACAAAAGTAGTAGTCGTTTAATAGTTAATCGGTTTACATCTCACAATTCACATTACGGTCAGCTGTATATCTCTAAATTTTTCTACATTCTACTATTCCTGCTCAATTTGAGTTTCAGTTAATTTCGTTTTCAGTGTATAAATCTTTTTTTTTTTCCTTTCCAAAAACATATTTTCACTTTTCAGTACATTTTATTGATTGTAGACTTGCCTAGTATTATACACCTTTTGTATTCATTTAATGTTTCAATTTGATATCTTGTTCAAGTTCATGCCGGATCTGGAATTCATATGTACGTAGTACTACTTTAATTACCAATTACCATTATTTGTTTATTTTAATTCTTTTTTAAAGGTCTATGGTGCTGCACTGCTGCTTCTAAAAAAATACACCTTGGGTTTGATCACTTATCATGCCCCTTAGGTTTTTAAACTGCCAGTAAGCACATTTATAATAATGTGTTCAAGCTGACAAGCTAATAAGCCGATTATCACCAAAAAGCCCATTTTTTTTACCTTTCTTGCGTGAGAGCCCAAAAAATTTAAAAAATTGCCAATTTGCCCTCGCAAGGAGCAAGGTGCCTTGCTCCCTTGCGCCTTGCGACCTAGGTTTCACATGGGAGCAAGGAGCAAGGTGCCTCTTGCTCCCTTGCTTCCACCTGGGAGCAAGGACGCAAGGTGTCTCTTGCTCCCACCTGAGAGCAAGGTGCATCTTGCTCCCTTGCTTCCACCTGGGAGCAAGGACGCAAGGTGCATTTTGCTCCCTTGCTTCCACCTGGGAGCAAGGACTGGAAGCAAGGGAGCAAGAGGCACCTTGCGTCCTTGCTCCCCCCAGGTGGAAGCAAGGGAGCAAGATGCACCTTGCGTCCTTGCTTCCACCTGGGAGCAAGGAGCAAGGTGCCTTGCTCCTTGCTCCCATGTGAAACCAAGGTCGCAAGGGTCGCAAGGGAGCAAGGCACCTTGCTCCTTGCGAGGGCAAATTGGCAATTTTATTTTTTTTTGGACTCTCACGCAAGAAAGGTCAAAAAAATGGGCTTTTTGGTGATAATCCCCCCAAAAAATTGGTAGGTGTCACTGTCAGTTACATAGACAATAACAACCGATATTCATAACGGTTTTGGTAAAATATAAGCTCGCAGCCAATCGACATGAAAAAAGGGCTCAAAAGCTAAGGTGGGATAATTTCTCAGTTTAACGAACCAAAAAGGAATAACTAGGTGATAAACTTGATAGAAAAATAAAAGTCTAAATTGTCTGGTCCTACATTTTTTGTTAAGATAAACTTGATAGGAAAATAAAAGTCTAAATTGTCTGGTCCTACATTTTTTGTTAAGATGCAAAAGCCGAGTCCATGCCTTGTTGTGGGTTTGAGATCGGTTGTCACGGGTCAAAACATAACAGGTCTAACAATGCGAATGACCACTGCCCGTTTGTCCCTAGCAACCCAAGGAACCCAGACAAGCCAAACATGGAGTCTGCAAGCGGATTAGAGACTTTTGTTGTTTATTTACTCTTGCAATTCCATTGATCACCTACAGATGTGAAACTTTTGTTAAGTCAGATTCATTCAATTAGATTAAAAGAAAAATACTAAGATAGTCCATGTGGTTTCACCCAAATCGCTGAAAGTCCCTAGGGTTTTTTATCTACTTGGTTCTCGTGAATTTCAAAATGTTGCTGAGATAGTCCTTTTATTACTGAGATAGTCCCTGTGGTTTCAACAATTTGGTGAAACCACAGGTACTATCTCAGTAACAAAAAGACTATCTCTGCAACATTTGGAAAACCATGAGGTCTATCTCGGTAAAAATATCCTAGGGACTATTTCAGCAATTTGGGTGAAACCACAGGGACTATCTCAGTAATTATGTCTAAAAAAATTGGAGTTCAGTGGTCACCACATACAATAAATCCAGTTGTGATTGAGACCTAACCTTATAAACAAGACTTGATCGATTTCTGCAAAAGAATCATACTTGCTGTGTTGAAGGATTCAACAGACCATGTTCATCAACAGACATGGGTTGAGGCTGACTGTCTGCAACCACAAAGATTTGATAAGACGTAGAATTTATTTATAATAAATAAGCTTATCTCATGCATATAAATAAGCATGTCAATTACTCAAATGCCTTATGGTTTGAGTTCATACATGTAAAGTAGTGAGATAACCAAATAGATTTGTATGTCAATACTACTACATGGTAAACGGGTAGGACTTTTGATACCATGGTTAGGATTTGAATTGGCAGTGTCTTCAGCTGCTGCACCTGATGTATTCATCCTGTTGATTTCCAACGACGACTTTCTACTTCCTGAAACCTGCACATTATTTACACAACAATTAGAGATAAGCGTTGCAGTATTCGGTTTATGTTGCTCCACCACCTTTCAAGATGGTATAGCTCCAATCTTATGATGCGAGTTAAATTGAATTCAAGATTTTAAACTTAATCCATATACAGTTTGGTGAATGTGTATGTGAACAATGATCTGATACTAAACTCTATAACAGAAGATTATGTCTACACAATATCAAGGTTGAAAAAGACGTGAGACGGGGTCGAGACGGTCGGGACCTTGGAGCTTCGCAAAGGTCAAGACGGGTCGAGATGCATGTTGACCAAAGTTGACTTTTATATAAATATTTCAAACATGAGGATTTCAAATTAAAGGCAATACATAATACATTGTGTTTGACCAACGCTACACTATAAATCCGTTGCGACATCCGTTCCTTCTCGGCTGTTTTTTGCAACACTGGTCAATATTATTCAACTTAAGGGGCAAAGCAAGCTTTCAACTACGGGGTCTATTTTCTTATACTATTTCAAAGGTTTGACTAACAACCCTACATTGTAATTAGAGTGTGTCTAGAATAATTTCTAAAGTATATAAGGAGATGTGCATGTAAAATTGACGAACTAAAAACCAGTTCAAACTTTGAAATATTATACTGGCGCATATATAAAAAGAAAACTTTGCCAGGGATGTTTCATGAACCAATCAGTAAAAGTGGTAGGTAAAAAAATGATTATCCACTTCCTAAAGAGAAATGCAGTTACTAAAGAAGGTTGGGACATGTTTTTTCACAACGTTGTTTTAATAAAGCAAAATTTGTTCTGAAACACAGCCCAAAACACCCTCTTACACTATATAAATATGGCTACATCCAAACGAACTTTATTATAAAACAAAATCTACTAATCTACCTCTAATGACTAGCTTATTATATAAGCTTTTGTGAAGGTTCTTCGTATGCCCGAGAGACATATTAAATTAATGTGGCTAATGTGTTATGATCCAAGTCGGGTCATACCCAATAACAAGCTTACCGACACCTTATATGTATTTAATCTTAGCGATTGGATCGTTAATTAAATACGCGACACTTGAACTTTAAGAAAATGGCTTTCTTAAATTATTACTTGATGTATATTTATATGAATCATGGAATAATTTATATGATATGGATTTAATTATTTATAGGTTAAATAATTAATTAATTATGTTACATTTTATAAAATAGGTTTTATAAATGATGTAAACATAATAAATAAAATGGAAGTTTTATAAAATGTATTTTATAAATTAAGTTTTATAAAATGTAATTTTATAAAATAAATCCATTTTATTTAATATTAGTAGTGGCCTTGGAGTTGTGCATACACATGCTAGAGATGCCATTCCTTTGGTCATGCTTTTCCATATATCCATATACATGTTCCTTGACTTCTTGGAACAACATACATGCAATATACTTAAAAAAAAACTGCACCAAACTCCTCCCAACTGCTGCTGTCCAGCAGTGACTTTTAGGGAAGAAAAGAGGGTTCAAAGTTTGGTTTTTGCAAGTATAATTCAAGTGTTTATAAATCCTAACTAAGGCTAGGTGTTGGTGCATAAGTTTGGGGTATAACTACTTGAGGTTTCATCCATTTGAAGCTCTATTCTTCATCATCATCTTCATCATCAACTACATAGCTTGGAGAAGGTATAATCTCTTATCTATCTTGTAGTTTGTAAGTATGTTTCACAACTTGATCCTAATTGGGATTTAACCTTAATTGGTTAAAGTTTAACAAGTCTAAAATTGGTAATTAACATGCTTCCGCTTTCTTAATTCTTAAAATGGTTTAAGTATATTATGAACTTGTTAAATCCCAACATTTTGAACCGTTATCCATATCAATGATTTTTAACAACAGAGTCACACATCGAAACTACTCTAGACCTTTGTATCAAACTCGAAATGTCAGCCACTTGATTTAAGTAACACATTAAATATACCTTGATACTGCTAGGCAAGGTCATTTTGTGTATGTTTGGCACGGAGCTTTTAGCTTTTATGAAAAAGCTCTTATTTAATAAAAAGCTCTGTTTGGTTAAATGAGCTTAAAGCTTTTAGACACAAGGAAAAAGCTAAAAGCTACTAGAACTAGCGTTTAACTTTTAGCTTATAGCTTTTTGTCATTTTACTCTTTATTTAAGAGATTCAGCTACTCTACCAAACACCAAAATATATCTATAAAGCTAACAACTACCAACTATCAGGTAAAAGCTAACAGCTAAAAGCTAAAAGCTACCCTAGCTACCAGCTAGTTTTGCCAAACACACCCTTTGTATCACCATCTCCTTATCATAATAACTTCCAAGAAATAAAATAGAAAAGACAAAATAATTGGAGAATTGTAGATGACAAACCTTTTTAAGCAACTAATCAATAAATTTTTCAAAGAGATACTCTCGTACTTAATGGATTATAAGAATTTTAATTCAAACACTTCAATCGGGTATAAAAGTATATTATTCAACAAATTACAGAAATCAAAATACACTAAGCAATCAACATCAATAATTATCAAATTATCACAACTCCTAGCAGCAAAAGCAAATGCTAGTACTAGTTTTGCAGCTGATTATACTAGTCAATTATATGATTTAGTTTGCAACAGACGATGTTTGACGTAAAAACAACATCCAATTAAGAGACAAAGAATACTAAAAAAAATGCAAGACTTTCCTAGAGATGTTGTCTACAAGGGTTGCAAAACTCGCAACTCAGGGAATACATGGTTGGGACTTTGAAGGAAGTAATCGGAAACTCGGGAATTAATCAGATTAGACTTTTTAAACATAATAAATTTCAAAATTTTATGTGTGTAAATATAGAACAAAACCATAAGCATAAACTTTAACACAATTGTCTAAAAACATAAACATAATCATTCATTTGTTCAAAAACTCCAAAATTCTAGTTTAAATTCATTTTGACCAATCTTGACTTTGACCAACAAATCTGATTTTGACCCATTAACTGACGTTGACCAATTAATTAAACGGATTTTAGAAAATCGGATCGGTCTGTTCTTGAAAAGGAGTAATCGGGTTTTTTTTTACAACGGTGTGTTTATTTAATGCTTTTTGAAGTTCCATGATAATAAGACTTGCAATATGCATCACCATAACACTTACGGAAATAATAACATCAGATTAAGCCGGACCTACAATATATAAATAAGCTTGATAATTTATCACACGCGCACACACACACACGTATATATACATTAAATTAATATGAATATTAACCTCGAGGGACGGGGAAACATTAGAAGCTGCAGGGGTCTTCATATCTGAAGCAGCAGATGTAACACCTGGTGTCTGATGTTCAGGACTTCTTGTTTCAACTGCCACTCTTTTCCTGTTATTTATTTAATAACACCCAAATCCAAGAAGATTATTATTAGATAATTATAAAGTGCACAAAAACATTGAAGATAGGATCATAACAAATGGATTTTAGACCTTCTTAAATCATCAGCAGCTGGCTTATTGGAGCTTAGGTTGTTCGAGAATAAAACTCCACGCAGTGGCTTCCCATCAATTACAGTCTCAATCGTATAACAATTTGTAACGTTTTTTGTTACTTTTGCTTGAAATGTCCTCTTCCCATGTGCATTATGATAATCATTTGAATACACGTTTGGTCTGTCTGCAAATAGTACAAGTGAATAAAATATCATCAGATTTTGACAACAAGCACATAACATCACCAATAAGACAACTAAAGCCACATGAAAGATGGTCATACTTGGTGTAAACTCGAAATGCGTAGGCGTGTTCATCGGTCTATTGGCATTAGAACTTGTTTCCATGCCAATCATCGGTGTACTATACGCTGCATTCACACTTTGCTGCTCTTGACTTTTCAATCTCAGTTGTTTCCTTAAAGATAACTTCTCAAGCTTCCTTTCATCTCGCTCGTTTTCAATTACAAGCCCTAAAATCCACATTAGATTATAAACATTAAGATCAAAACAGAAGGTTCTTTTCAAGGTTGCAAAATCGCTACTCGGGAGTACTCGGTCGGGACACTTTTTAGGGAGTACTCAAATGTTGACCAAGTTTGACTGGTTTTGACCGATTTTCCGAGTAATCCCAAGTTTTGACCGAGTCAGGTCAAAGTCGGTCAAAACTCGACTTTTTGTCTTATATATGTTCTAGCCACGCACACACATACACACATACTATTTGTGCAGTTCACACCAAGAGCTAAACCTGTGTATAAGTAGAACATGTCATCAAGTGCTTCAAGAGTCTTATTGCAGCCACCCATAAATACAAGAACACCTCCCTGTTGTGGATGCAAACTACTCCCCGCCATAGAAAATCTGGCAGATGGGCCCGCACCTACGGTCATGACCTTGGTCCACTTATACGTTTCTGAAAAATTGTTATAATACCAAAATCAAACATACATAAGTTAAAGGTATTAGCACATATATCATGATACAACCGATACTTAAGTTACATACCAAGATCAAACATATATAAGTCATCATACAGGTCTTCAGCATCGGTAAAACCTCCAAAGACAAACAAATTATTCCCCAACGCAATTGTCGTATGACCAGCTCTAGGTGGCAACAAATCGCCATTGGTTACCAATTTTGTCCAGATAAGTGTATCTATAGAGAAGAACGTAGATATCACGTATCACGTAATTTCAGACAAAATTATTAATAATCAGTCAAAAAAAGTCAAACTTGAAACCTGTATCAAGCATCTGCACATCAGACATGTAATAATTCTGCGTATCTTCTCCACCGATCACGATAATCTTGTTTTTCCATGAGACACATGTATGGCTATTACGCTTAGCTGGCGGGATTCCCGTTGTGGCCATTCGTTTCCATATCATTGTCTCTGAATATATTAAATTAACATAAACTAATCACTTATGTTGATAAATAAATACAAATATAACAAAAGTGTCTTATAAACACCCCTCACCTGTATTTAATATATAGAGATCATCAAAATATTCTTCAACGAGAGTATCAGAAGACTTCCCGCATCCACCGAAAATAAAGAGACGTTTGCCGATGAGTGCAGCACTGTGTCCTTCTCGTGCTTCTGGACCCTCCCCTCTTACATACGGTGTCACCCATGTATTTGTGGCTGTTATCAGATCATATTATAAATGCACGGTAATAATGCTCCTAAAGTTTATATTAATCCGACATTTAACATATGCAAATGCAAGAGCGTAGCAAAACTCACGTGTGTCTAAAATATGCAAATCTTTAAGAGGTACGTTCCCATCAGTGCCACCGAATACAAACAACTTATCGCCAACGGTGGTGCAGCTGTGGCTATCTCTAGGCACAGGGAGTGTGCCTTGCATATCAGGTTCACTCCAAGTCCTTGTACCTCAATAACAATACGAAATAAATAAATATAAATAATAAATAATTATAATGAATCATAATTGAGATCATAGATAGATCATATATATAGACAGCCTATGCACATTTCTACAGATAAAAAGGGACCTGTAGTGATGAACTACATAAACAAAACACGCAGATCATACGCTCATAGTTAAACGGGTTCGCCCAAATGCGATACCCATAGGTAAACGGGTTCGCCCAAACGTAACTGCTCAAGGGCTCGTCCTAAAGTTGCAGCCGAAGGAGATCGAACTTAGGGCTTCGACAAAAATTCGGATACCACATGCTTAATCGTTAAACTAACAGCTCTAGCTAACAAAACATAATTTCATATTCACTATGACATTACAAGGGACCAAAACCCTAAATAAA
Source organism: Rutidosis leptorrhynchoides (assembly GCF_046630445.1). Taxonomy (NCBI): domain Eukaryota; kingdom Viridiplantae; phylum Streptophyta; class Magnoliopsida; order Asterales; family Asteraceae; genus Rutidosis; species Rutidosis leptorrhynchoides. The sequence continues at coordinate 427,817,658 of NC_092334.1, read as the reverse complement.
CATTTCATTGTTAACATATATGCATATACAATAGGAAACATTCATAAACTATAAACTAGTATCAAGAACTATGAACTACTAATTATAAACCCTAAAATCGATAATGGGTATTCAAGAAAATAAGAAAAGAAAACATACTAGCATCAAAGATATGAACTTTATTGGTCTGGGTGTTATCTTCGCCGTAACCACCGAAGATATAAAGAAGTTGACCACCGCGAACGGCGTTAGAAGTGTGGCCCCATCTCTTCCCGGGCCCACTTTGTGACTCTAATTTCTCCCACCTCATCATCATCGACATTTCTTCACTCTAATTAGTAGTAAAATTAGGGCTAATTGCAAGGGTTTGTTTGGGATTTTCAATTTAATAGCGCTTATTATATGGGATTTAGGAATTAGGATGCAGGTTTGGATTATGGGGAGGAATGGGAAAGAAGAGATTATGCTTTTAAGGTTTCTTTAATTTAAGATTTCTAAGGTTTATTTTTGGGCATTTATTTTTTTTTTTTTTTGGGATGTTCATGCAGGGGATAGTTGAAGTGAAACAAAGAAAGTGTTACACTTTTCCTTAATTCAGGATTCAATAAAGGATTTTTTTGATAAATGAATTTTTTTTTTTTTAAGTGCTTATAAGAGTTTACAGAAGTTTTAAGTTTATAATTTTAGTAAGCTGAAAAATTTTACACACTAGTTAATAAAAAGTAGAGTTTATTAAAAAAGTAGAGTTTGTAACTAATTAGAGGAGGGTGAATAGTTATTTGATATGTTTTTAAAACTTTTTCAATGATTAACAAAGTTAAATCAATCTTGATCAACTTAATCTACTCAAATTCAATGTGTGTAGTGTAACTAATCCACCTTAATCCACTCCCCGATTCACTAATCGGGAGTTTGCTTCACTAACCCTTTTTTCCAAACCCGGTGAAAATCCGTCTTACAAATCTTGTATTCCTTGTAAACAACACATCTCATCTTTCTATCCCTTCGAAAGATTACTTCCAACTAAGATCAACTTGTCTTCACCTTGGACAAATATAAATTTCCAATGAAATTAATCAACCTCATAGTTCCCTTTAAGGAAGATGATCCCTAAGCTAGCTTTTGCTTCTATTACAAAGTACAAGATTCACTCTTCTAGTAATGATATTCCTAAGGCAATTCAAACGATAATATCACACTAAGTAAAATCACAAAGATAGTAATTTGAAAGTAAGTTTACATCAATTTTCAATCTATGAGATTATAGAATATCTCTCTTGCTAATCACAAACATATATGAATGAAGATCTTGTTAATATTTGGAGTTTTAGCATGCAAGAGAGTCCTCATTTGAATCTCTCCAAGTCTTGTTATTTATAGTGAGAAACAAAAAATAGCCGTTGCCACGGCTCAGCCCACATCGCCCGTGGGTCGACCGCACGATGTCTGGTCATTTTCACCTAGCCGTTGTATGGTAGTTTGAATCCATTCAAACATGATTCTTTTGGTCTCTTTACTTCATTTAATACCTGCAAAAGATACCCGACATCCTATACAAGTACTATATGCATTAAGTGCTTGATTCCTCTTGGATGTATTACCTTAAGTGTGACTTGTCATAACCAAAGAGGCAAGTCTACTTATCTTGGATACACTTCTTGATAATCATTTGAGGTAATCTCAGATTTGTCATAACCATTTGTTTGTATTTAACACACATGCTTATTGGCTAGTCATTTGATTGTATTTAATTCACATGCTTAATACTATTGGCTAGACAACATGTCATTAACAACATATCCTAATTAATCACTAAGCATATTACAATTCATCTTTAAGTTTCCACATAGATTAATTAAGTGTGTTTATGATATCTTACTAAGTGGAACATGAAAGTTCAATTCAGCTCATTATAGGCAAGACATCATATTAAACAATACTAAATCGAACTTAGACATGTTGCTAGCCTTAAACATGTTTCTTATGGTTTTTCAATGTGTGTGTTAATAATCCTTTCAGCATACAAGACCATTTGATTATGAACCTTCAAATGTTATCAACCAAGTCACACTTAATGCATTTTGGTAGGCTAAGCATACATTTGTGGTTTCCTAACTTATAGCATATAGCAAGACAAAGATCATATTAAATGAGTATAAGCAATTTAGTGTAAAGATCCGTCATAATCCATCCGGACGAAGTCCATATCGATTATAAACGATTCACAACAGTTGATTACATTGCGAGGTACTTGACCTCTATATGATACATTTTACAAACATTACATTCGTTTTTGAAAAGACAATCTTTCATTACATCTAAAGTTGACGACATGCATACCAATTTGTAATATATCTAACTATGAAAGACTTAATAATAATCTTGATGAACTCAACAACTCGAATGCAACGTCTTTTGAAATATGTCATGAATGACTCTAAGTAATATCTCTAAAATGAACAAATGCACAGCGGAAGATTTCTTTCGTACCTGAGAATAAATATGCTTTCAAGTGTCAACCAAAAGGTTGGTGAGTTCATTAGTTTAACATAAATAATTATTTTATAATTTTAATAGACCACAAGATTTCATATTTCCATTTCTCATAAACATACGTCCCATGCATAGAGACAAAAATATCATTCATATGGATTGAACACCTGGTAACCGACATTCACAATATGTATATAAGAATATCCCCATCATTCCGGGATCCTCCTTCGGACATGATATAAATTTCGAAGTACTAAAGCATCCGGTACTTTGGATGGGGCTTGTTGGGCCCGATAGATCTATCTTTATAGTTCGCGTCAATTAGGGTGTCTGTTCCCTAATTCTTAGATTACAAGACTTAATAAAAAGGGGCATATTCGATTTCGATAATTCAACCATAGAATGTAGTTTCGATTACTTGTGTCTATTTCGTAAAACAGTTTTAAAAGTTGCGCATGTATTCTCAGTCCTAAAAATGTATATTGCAAAAGCATTTAAAAAGGGAATAATGAAACTCACAATACTGTATTTTGTAGTAAAAATACATATGACGACATTGAATCAATGCAGTGTTGGCCTCAGATTCATGAACCTATATCATTTGTATATTTATTAATATTCATAGTTGTAATTGAACACACACATATATATAAATGTATTACTTATATCATTTTTATGTTAATAATTTATATATACTTTATATGTTCATTTTGTATATAAAAATATTAAATTTTTGTTATGTTATATGTATTAGATATCTAAATTTATGTATGTATTTCATTTGTTTATGGAAACAGCAGTTCAAATTATACTAAGTTAATATTAGTACAAATAATAATAGTAACATTAATAATATATTTATGTTAATAATAATTCTATTAGATAATAATAATGATATTACTAATAGTACTTGTAAAATATAAATTTTTATGGTTAGTGATCATTATGATATCGATTTTAGTACTTACATAATAATAATACTCGTGATCATATAATTAAGGGTTAAGGCTACTCAAGGTTCATATACTTTTCATTTTATCCCGATGTAGTCTATATACCCAAAAAAATACTATTATAGTCCATAAACTTTTAAATAGTGTATTGATGTAGTCCATAGGTAACCTGTTACCGGTTAAACAGGTCACCTTTTGTTTACATTGATACACTTTTGAAAGTTTATGGCCTACATCGATACACTTTTTGAAAGTATGTGAACTACATTAGTGCTTTTTTTGGGTATATGGACTACATCGGGACAAAAAAAATGTATACTTTTTTGAAGATCAACGGTTTAAAATCGATCAACCTTATTTATCAGGTCAATGGACTACATCGATACACTTTTTAAAAGTTTATGGACTATAATAGTATTTTTTTAGATATATGGACTACATCGGGACAAAATGAAAAGTATATGAACCTTGAGTAGCCTTAACCCTGTAATTAATAATACTTATGTTAATATTAACAATTCTAATATTTGTAAAAAGATACCAATACTAATATTTGCGAAAAAAATTATAATTTGTATTAATTTCATAACAGGAATTCTAATAATTCTAATCCTAATCATAATCATAATCATAATAAAAATACAATTATTAGTGATATATGATAGTAATCTTCATACTTGTATCGATAATCATAATTTTATCATAATGCTTATATTTGTAAGGAAAATAATAATTTTGTTACTAATAATAACAATATTGATAATTATATTAATGATGATTCTAAAAATAATAACAATAATAATAGTTATACTAATAACAATAACAAGAATAATTAGTATAATAATAATAACAAATAATAATAATAATGAATTCTAATGTGTAAAATTACCTTTAGAAATTCCTAAAATAAAAATGTCGCGAGCAGGATTCGAACCCGAGACCTCCCTTCCACAAACACATTACTTAACCAACCGGTTGTTTTGACTTTTCTGAGATTATACCCAATAAATTATTTATAACCCGTTATTAGATAGTCCCCTTTCTCCTTCTCTTTCTTCACCCTAACTAGTCACCCAGGGATCCCTCGATCAACCTACGAATTTGTTTTAGGGGTTCATAACACATAAACACTTAACATTTTTATATTAACAACACTAGGAACAGAAAAAAAAATTAAAAACGAATCCCCCAGCATTACTGCTGCTGTCGCGGTTTTGTAAAAAAAAAATGATTTTCAATTTAAGAACGTTTTAGCTAAATGTTATAACACGAAATAAGTTTCAAATCCATCTTATAAACTTTATAATTCGTCAATTTAACTTGAATCATCAAAACAGAGTTAAATTTCGCGAAGAACACAAAAGTTTGACTTTTATCTTTAAAACTTTGACTCCGAAATTCTAGCTCGATACAAAGAATTGAGAGTTGAGGTTTTGCAGATAGATTCAGTAAAAGATTTCTAATCTTTCTGCATTTTTTCTTTTTGAATTATGATTCGAATTTAGAATATGGCTGTAAAGTGGAAGAACAGGGGAAGAAACTAGTTTTTTTCTTTTATTTTTCTGACAATTACTCGATTTGCAGGGTATTTTATACATAACGAGTTTAAAGGGAGTGATATAATAACATAATTGATCACACTTGTTTGTATTGGTAAGCTGAAATCGATTTGTACTGTCACCATAAGGAATCGAAACCAAAAGAGAAAAACAAAAAAATGGAAAGAGACTCCTAACTAATTCGTACAAAATGGTATCAATTTTTCAACAATTCACAGACCAAAGACAAAAATTAAAACAGTTGAAAGTGATCTAAAGTTGATTTGGAATCTGTTTTGTGCAGTTTATATATATATATATATATATATATATATATATATATATATATATATATATATATATATATATATATATATATATATATATATATTAGTTAATAAATATAAATATCACTAATAATGTTAAAATAGGTAATACAAATATAAATATCTTAGTTCATTGCTAATTATTAGGAATAATAATAAGTTATTTTATTTTAGAAATTATGAAATTTTTAGTTATGGTATTACTAATACTAATAATAATAATAAAAATAATAATAAAAGTAACAATACTAATAAATCATAATGATAAGGATTTTTAATGAAATTGATAATAATAATAATATTATTAATGATAATTATAATAATAATATTAGTTATATTAGTATTGATAATGATATTAGTAATACTATTAATTATATATATATAAATAAATATATATATATATATATATATATATATATATATATATATATATATATATATATATATATATATATATATCACTTTCTATATTTATATATTACCTATTTATAATAATAATAATAATAATATATCTAATACTGATGTTAATAATGTTAAATGATAATAAATATCCTATTAGTTATAATAGTATTAATATGATAATAGTAATAATAGTAATATAACAACTTACACATATCAGATTTTATATATAACTTTATATTTTACATTAGAATTTATAATATTGATGATACCAATATTTATTTTAATAACAATATTAATAATTAATATTTTATGTAATAATTATAACATTAACATAACATTTATATATTAACTTATAATTACATATAATATATTAACCTTAATTATGTATTACATATGTTATATAAAATGATATTTGAATATTTATCATATATATATATATATATATATATATTTTATATATAATACAAATCCATTATGCTTAATTATCTTGTATTTTATTTTACATATACATACATATATATATTCTTATATTTTTTTTTTACATTTTTATTTACAGGCAATAGTTCGTGAATCGTCGCGCATAGTCAAAGGGTAATTGCTTACATGAATATAAATTTCAAAACATTCGAGACTCAACATTACAGACTTTGCCTATCGTATCAAAATGCTATAAAGATTAAGTTTAAATTTGGTTGGAAATTCCCGGGTCATCACACTACCTACCCGTTAAAGAAATTTCGTCTCGAAATTTGAGTGAGGTGGTCATGGTTAACAATAAAAATGTTTTCATGACGAATATGAGTTGATAAATAGAGTTTTATTATCATTGAGTAATATGGATAAAATAATTTGATTAATCGAAGCATATGAATGAAGTGATCACAAAAGATCGAAGTGAATAGATGGAGATTTTTCCATAACCTTTGACGTAGTCGTAATTGAATTTAGAAAATAAGGTGAGTCTTAACTTTTGACGTAGAGGGTTGAATTTAGATAGTAAGGTGTGTCTTAGCTTTTGACAGAGTCAGGGTTGAATTTAGAAAAATAAGGTGCGGCCTAACCTTTGACGGGGTCACGTTTGAATTCCGGAATTCAAGAGATTTAAAGGAAATCTTCGAAATCTAAAAGATTTGATTCTTCGGCGAATAAGGAAATTAAGATCTCTACAATTAAATACGGCGATCCGTCTCGATTACCCTGTCTGATATTTCCCTTATAAATTAAGCTCTTCCGTTCCCTTATTCTCACCATTTCTATACAATCCACAAATTCAAAAAATTATGAGAATGCTTAATCCAATTCTGATCTTTGTACTTATCCTCACTATCGCAACAATCATTCTCCTTTTCCAATTACCATCGGAGGAATTTGTTTTCTTCTACTTCGCCCTCGGGGTTATAATGTTTTTAATTCTCCCGTGTTTTTATGTTGCGATAAACGTTGATATACATGGTTTGTAATTCCTGTGTTTGTGATCGGCTTTATATTTTCTTTTATTTTTTGGAGCTCCATGTTCTTGTTTTCTCTTCCCGACTCCAAGTCAAGTGAAAAATGGTCCAGAATTTGTAGATATAAAGTTTCGAATGATATAATGTTCTAAGCAGGAAGGAACGTGATAGCACGATTTGATTTTCAAATTTATCAACATCACGAAAGATAGAACCATCAAGAATACATTTTCTTGATTTGTTCAGGAGTTAAGCAGAATGAAAGAGTTATGTAACATGGCACGTGATGACGTTATGATCTGTGAATCATCACGTTCCATTTAGAAACTCAACATGACTTACTGTAATATAATCACGTTGATCAAGTGTCATTATATTATACTAACTCATGCATCAATTTCCAACACTACTTCAAAAACATTTATAATTTAAGCTCAAAAGTTTACAGAACATAGAAACTAACATTTTCTATATGATGTAACACTGATAACACGAAGAGATTAATGATTTCAGATAAGAATCCTTATAAAAATATCTTCAGAAATATGGAAGATATTTATAATGAAAGATACGATGATATCTCGGAATATCTAAGATCAGAGGATGATAGAAACTATTGTCTGCAAGGGTTTAGAGTAACGAGCAAGATATTCGCTAAAGACTTCAGCAGACATTGAATCATCTAGATTCTTTGAAGTCAAACTTATTCTTTGTGATTTGTCCACGGCTTTCTTCATAGTTTCACATAATCTGCTTTTCGGTACTAAATTTTCTCTTGAATGTTTCCAATATAATAATACACAGGAAGCACGAAGAGGTATATAATTTTGGACGAGAATATTTTTGAAAATATCCTCATAAATATCGAAGATATTGGTGATGATATTTTGGAATTTCTAAGTTTGATGGTTGATGGAGAGATTTTTCCGCAAGATTTTAACATGACTTCGGAGCAAGATATTCTCTAAAGATTTCAACGGATCTAGATTTATCTGGGTTCTATGAATTTAGGGTATGTTACTTGTATTTCTCCTTGGTTTCCTTTATGGTTATCTCAATCCGTTTTTTTTTCCAACTTTTCTGAGCTTTTTCCAACATACTATTCTTTATCATCAAACTTCCAATGATTAAGGTCGTTTACGGTTGTTTATGGTTTCTGCTGCTTCTTTCAACTTTTTCAACATTCATCGTATTGATTTGTAACTGAGTGCTTTTCAGAATTTCAGAATGAGAGATCATAATTCTAAGAAATAACTGTCATACGTATAACTGTTGATGTAGATATGATATGAGTTTTCAAAGTACTGGTTGCTGATTCCCGGTAATTGGTATGGCAGTTCTCGTTACAAGATGCGGATGAGTATATGATAGGGTTTCAATGAATAAATATAATGATTTGTCAGAGAGATCTAAGCCAAGAAGCAACGAGGTTGTTAGTACAATTGCTGGTAATATGGTGGAATATAAAAGAATTCTCCGGTATCAAAAGGGTAATCGTATATATATCAGGATTATAGTAAGGCTACTTCGAATGAAAAGTCGAAGTCGGCCTGTTGGAGCTGTGACAAAATTGGCTACTTTGAAAAGGGATCGCAAAATTATTTTTGTAAAAAAAAAATGCCAAAGGATCTAACGCGGCTACGTGTTAAACTTTTACTCAGTTGCCGAGAATTTCTCAGGTGCATAACTATATGCATTAACATTTTCTTCCGTAGATGAAGTGTGGTTGGTTCATCTTCTCGATTGAGGTGTTTTCAAGAATCATGAAAGGTTTGAACACAGACTGGAATTGTCAAGATACAAATAAGGTTTAAGATGAAATCAAGTGGCAATTTGAAGAATTATTTAGTTTCATATGTTATAATTAGTATTTTAATTCATTTTAATTGTCCAATATTATTCGTCCACAGTTAACAGTTCAATAATTTATATACAGTTTAATATATAATATTCGAATTAATTAATACTTGTCGTGACCGGTATACGTCTCAGACTCGATCACAACTCAAAGTATATATATTATTATAGAATCAACCTTAACCCTGTATAGAGAACTCAATCATTGCTGCATATAGAGTGTCTATGGTGATTCCAAATAATATATATAGATGCGTCGATATGATATGTCAAAACCTTGTATACGTGTCCCGATATTTAAAGTGCGTAAAATGAATAACAGAAAATAAATGACGATAAATAAAGTGCGTAAAGTAAATAACAGAAATTAAATGACGATAAATAAATTTGCGAGAATATAAATTGCGATAATTAAAATAAAATAAAATGTAATACGGAATTAACAGTTAGCTAGGAACAGTTAGCGTGGATTCTTAACAAATTTTCTCATAGTTAATTTGTTTGTTTCTATCAAATTTTTATTTCGTCAAATGTGTTCTTCATTATGCCACTTGTTGGATTCTGATAGATTAAAATCCAAATATGAAATTGAATGAATATGGTTATTCTGTGTGATCGGATTTGTATATCGGTGGGTGTAAGTAGGATAGTAAATGGATGTTGAATCAGATTCGAAGAATGTACAGTATAACCTATTAAAGTGAAATCTAAATATTCCTCGAGTAATACCTACCCGTTAAAATATTTTTACCATTAACAGTTTATACGATAGAATTTTTAATTACAATCTTTATGAAAATATACTTACATATATATTTTCTTCAGATGTAATCATAGATTTAATGAGTTAATATAATATTAAACTCATTTGCTTTTCGGTTGGAACTAGAATAAATAATCTCTAAAACTTTAGAGATTACATATTCGCCATGTCGATCGAAGATAAATGATGTAGAACGATTCACAGATTGATGTTTATGCTCGAGGTACATAATTAGATGTTGAGGTGTATGATGTGAACTTGAGTTGTTGGTGGTACTGGTATTGATGTTGGTGCTGGTGATGTTGCTGAAGCTGGTACGTTTTGCACCATATTCTTCAAATTGATTACTAGAGCGCAAGTTCATTGATTTCTTGTATTACTCCGGGATGATTGTCGGTCAGAACGAGCGGGTGAATAAGGTTCAGAATTGTGGATAGAACATAATCTTGTCGAGTTACCCTGGAAATGAGACTGAAAATGGTGTCTCGAACAGGTTCGCCGGTAACGCTTCAGGTTCATTGTCAAGAGGTGAATTCGGTTGGTGGAAGGGACTGCCTTCTGCGCGTTTCTATTAATTAAGTCGACTATGAACCCATCAGATGAATTGATAATGGCTAATTGGTTGATTCATGTCGATGACGCTGTTTTCGAAGCTTAGGTGAACATCTATGTCAGAATAGCTGTCGGAATAATTATCGGAATAGCTATCGGAATCTGAGGGACTCGAACTGGTTGCAGGATTCATCTCGTATGATCAGATGAAGGATTTTCGATAAGAAATAGATTATAGGATGCAGATTAATACCCTGCAATACATAATTTACATATGCTTATATAATACTAAAATCCCATAAGTTACGGAGGAATCTACGGAAGTTGTCAGGCAAAGTTTACAATAACAGATACGCTAAGATATGAATTTTGTCTATACACTATTCATGCAGTCAATGCAATAAGATGTGTCTAGACTAAGGATGATAAGCAAGTGATTCTCTAAGAATGATAAGCAGGTAATTTTTGACACGAAATGATAAGCAAAACTTTTGACATGCAGACACGGTCGAAGTCCAGACTCACTAATGCCTCCTAACGACTTATCAGTTAGACACACTAATGCAGACCTGGTTCGCTAAGACCTCTGCTCTGATACCAACTGTAAAGACCCGTCCTAATCCATCCGGACGAAGTCCATATCGATTATAAACAATTCACAACAGTTGATTACATTGCGAGGTACTTGACCTCTATATGATACATTTTACAAACATTACATTCGTTTTTGAAAAGACAATCTTTCATTACATCTAAAGTTGACGACATGCATACCAATTTGTAATATATCTAACTATGAAAGACTTAATAATAATCTTGATGAACTCAACGACTCGAATGCAACGTCTTTTGAAATATGTCATGAATGACTCCAAGTAATATCTCTAAAATGAACAAATGCACAGCGGAAGATTTCTTTCGTACCTGAGAATAAATATGCTTTCAAGTGTCAACCAAAAGGTTGGTGAGTTCATTAGTTTAACATAAATAATTATTTTATAATTTTAATAGACCACAAGATTTCATATTTCCATTTCTCATAAACATACGTCCCATGCATAGAGACAAAAATATCATTCATATGGATTGAACACCTGGTAACCGACATTCACAATATGTATATAATAATATCCCCATCATTCCGGGATCCTCCTTCGGACATGATATAAATTTCAAAGTACTAAAGCATCCGGTACTTTGGATGGGGCTTGTTGGGCCCGATAGATCTATCTTTAGAGTTCGCGTCAATTAGGGTGTCTGTTCCCTAATTCTTAGATTACCAGACTTAATAAAAAGGGGCATATTCAATTTCGATAATTCAACCATAGAATGTAGTTTCGATTACTTGTGTCTATTTCATAAAACAGTTATAAAAGTTGCGCATGTATTCTCAGTCCCAAAAATGTATATTGCAAAAGCATTTAAAAAGGGAATAATGAAACTCACAATACTGTATTTTGTAGTAAAAATACATATGACGACATTGAATCAATGCAGTGTTGGCCTCAGATTCACGAACCTATATCATTTGTATATTTATTAATATTCATAGTTGTAATTGAACACACACACATATATAAATGTATTACTTATATCATTTTTATGTTAATAATTTATATATACTTTATATGTTCTTTTTGTATATAAAAATATTAAATTTTTGTTATGTTATATGTGTTAGATATCTAAATTTATGTATGTATTTCATTTGTTTATTGAAACAGCAGTTCAAATTATACTAAGTTAATATTAGTACAAATAATAATAGTAACATTAATAATATATTTATGTTAATAATAATTCTATTAGATAATAATAATGATATTACTAATAGTACTTGTAAAATATAAATTTTTATGGTTAGTGATCATTATGATATCAATTTTAGTACTTACATAATAATAATACTCGTGATCATATAATTAATAATACTTATGTTAATATTAACAATTCTAATATTTGTAAAAAGATACCAATACTAATATTTGCGAAAATAATTATAATTTGTATTAATTTCATAACAGGAATTCTAATAATTCTAATCCTAATCATAATCATAATCATAATAAAAATACAATTATTAGTGATATATGATAGTAATCTTCATACTTGTATTGATAATCATAATTTTATCATAATGCTTATATTTGTAAGGAAAATAATAATTTTGTTACTAATAATAACAATATTGATAATTATATTAATGATGATTCTAAAAATAATAACAATAATAATAGTTATATTAATAACAATAACAAGAATAATTAGTATAATAATAATAACAAATAATAATAATAATGAATTCTAATGTGTAAAACTACCTTTAGAAATTCCTAAAATAAAAATGTCGCGAGCAGGATTCGAACCCGAGACCTCCCTTCCACAAACACATTACTTAACCAACCGGCTGTTTTGACTTTTCTGAGATTATACCCAATAAATTATTTATAACCCGTTATTAGATAGTCCCCTTTCTCCTTCTCTTTCTTCACCCTAAATAGTCACCCAGGGATCCCTCGATCAACCTACGAATTTGTTTTAGGGGTTCATAACACATAAACACTTAACATTTTTATATTAACAACACTAGGAACAGAAAAAAAAAATTAAAAACGAATCCCCCAGCATTTGTAAAAAAAAAAATGATTTTCAATTTGAGAACGTTTTAGCTAAATGTTATAACACGAAATAAGTTTCAAATCCATCCTATAAACTTTATAATTCGTCAATTTAACTTGAATAATCAAAACAGAGTTAAATTTCGCGAAGAACACAAAAGTTTGACTTTTATCTTTAAAACTTTGACTCCGAAATTCTAGCTCGATACAAAGAATCGAGAGTTGAGGTTTTGCAGATAGATTCAGTAAAAGATTTCTAACCTTTTTGCATTTTTTCTTTTTGAATTATGATTCGAATTTAGAATATGGCTGTAAAGTGGAAGAACAGGGGAAGAAACTAGTTTTTTTCTTTTATTTTTCTGACAATTACTCGATTTGCAGGGTATTTTATACATAACGAGTTTAAAGGGAGTGATATAATAACATAATTGATCACACTTGTTTGTATTGGTAAGCTGAAATCGAATTTGTACTGTCACCATAAGGAATCGAAACCAAAAGAGAAAAACAAAAAAATGGAAAGAGACTCCTAACTAATTCGTACAAAATGGTATCAATTTTTCAACAATTCACAGACCAAAGACAAAAATTAAAACAGTTGAAAGTGATCTAAAGTTGATTTGGAATCTGTTTTGTGCAGTTTTTATATATATATATATATATATATATATATATATATATATATATATATATATATATATATATATATTAGTTAATAAATATAAATATCAATAATAATGTTAAAATAGGTAATACAAATATAAATATCTTAGTTCATTGCTAATTATTAGGAATAATAATAAGTTATTTTATTTTAGAAATTATGAAATTTTTAGTTATGGTATTACTAATACTAATAATAATAATAAAATAATAATAAAAGTAACAATACTAATAAATCATAATGATAAGGATTTTTAATGAAATTGATAATAATAATAATAATAATATTATTAATGATAATTATAATAATAATATTAGTTATATTAGTATTGATAATGATATTAGTAATACTATTAATTATATATATATATATATATATATATATATATATATATATATATATATATATATATATATATATATATATATATATATATATCACTTTCTATATTTATATATTACCTATTAATAATAATAATAATATATCTAATACTGATGTTAATAATGTTAAATGATAATAAATATCCTATTAGTTATAATAGTATTAATATGATAATAGTAATAATAGTAATATAACAACTTACACATATCAGATTTTATATATAACTTTATATTTTACATTAGAATTTATAATATTGATGATACCAATATTTATTTTAATAACAATATTAATAATTAATATTTTCAGATGCACTCAACATATAGTAAGACCAGTCCTAAAGCAGCAATCAAACATGAACATGCAATGGGAGATGGAACATACAATTAGGTACAGCTAAGTGGATCATAACAGGACCTAAGAGGTCTCCTTGGGTCAGTTATCAAGCATACTAGGTCATTCATGAAATGTCCCGTTCTTATTGATTAAAAACGTTCCATATTAATTGATTTCGTTGCGAGGTTTTGACCTCTATATGAGACGTTTTTCAAAGACTGCATTCATTTTTAAAACAAACCATAACCTTTATTTCATAAATAAAGGTTTAAAAAGCTTTACGTAGATTATCAAATAATGATAATCTAAAATATCCTGTTTACACACGACCATTACATAATGGTTTACAATACAAATATGTTACATCGAAATCAGTTTCTTGAATGCAGTTTTTACACAATATCATACAAACATGGACTCCAAATCTTGTCCTTATTTTAGTATGCAACAACGGAAGCTCTTAATATTCACCTGAGAATAAACATGCTTTAAACGTCAACAAAAATGTTGGTGAGTTATAGGTTTAACCTATATATATCAAATCGTAACAATAGACCACAAGATTTCATATTTCAATACACATCCCATACATAGAGATAAAAATCATTCATATGGTGAACACCTGGTAACCGACATTAACAAGATGCATATATAAGAATATCCCCATCATTCCGGGACACCCTTCGGATATGATATAAATTTCGAAGTACTAAAGCATCCGGTACTTTGGATGGGGTTTGTTAGGCCCAATAGATCTATCTTTAGGATTCGCGTCAATTAGGGTGTCTGTTCCCTAATTCATAGATTACCAGACTTAATAAAAAGGGGCATATTCGATTTCGATAATTCAACCATAGAATGTAGTTTCACGTACTTGTGTCTATTTTGTAAATCATTTATAAAACCTGCATGTATTCTCATCCCAAAAATATTAGATTTTAAAAGTGGGACTATAACTCACTTTCACAGATTTTTACTTCATCGGGAAGTAAGACTTGGCCACTGGTTGATTCACGAACCTATAACAATATATACATATATATCAAAATATATTTACAACACTTTTAATATATTTTGATGTTTTAAGTTTATTAAGTCAGCTGTCCTCGTTAGTAACCTACAACTAGTTGTCCACAGTTAGATGTACAGAAATAAATCGATAAATATTATCTTGAATCAATCCACGACCCAGTGTATACGTATCTCAGTATTGATCACAACTCAAACTATATATATTTTGGAATCAACCTCAACCCTGTATAGCTAACTCCAACATTCACATATAGAGTGTCTATGGTTGTTCCGAAATATATATAGATGTGTCGACATGATAGGTCGAAACATTGTATACGTGTCTATGGTATCTCAAGATTACATAATATACAATACAAGTTGATTAAGTTATGGTTGGAATAGATTTGTTACCAATTTTCACGTAGCTAAAATGAGAAAAATTATCCAATCTTGTTTTACCCATAACTTCTTCATTTTAAATCCGTTTTGAGTGAATCAAATTGCTATGGTTTCATATTGAACTCTATTTTATGAATCTAAACAGAAAAGTATAGGTTTATAGTCGGAAAAATAAGTTACAAGTCGTTTTTGTAAAGGTAGTCATTTCAGTCGAAAGAACGACGTCTAGATGACCATTTTAGAAAACATACTTCCACTTTGAGTTTAACCATAATTTTTGGATATAGTTTCATGTTCATAATAAAAATAATTTTCCCAGAATAACAACTTTTAAATCAAAGTTTATCATAGTTTTTAATTAACTAACCCAAAACAGCCCGCGGTGTTACTACGACGGCGTAAATCCGGTTTTACGGTGTTTTTCGTGTTTCCAGGTTTTAAATCATTAAGTTAGCATATCATATAGATATAGAACATGTGTTTAGTTGATTTTAAAAGTCAAGTTAGAAGGATTAACTTTTGTTTGCGAACAAGTTTAGAATTAACTAAACTATGTTCTAGTGATTACAAGTTTAAACCTTCGAATAAGATAGCTTTATATGTATGAATCGAATGATGTTATGAACATCATTACTACCTTAAGTTCCTTGGATAAACCTACTGGAAAAGAGAAAAATGGATCTAGCTTCAATGGATCCTTGGATGGCTCGAAGTTCTTAAAGCAGAATCATGACACGAAAACAAGTTCAAGTAAGATCATCACTTGAAATAAGATTGTTATAGTTATAGAAATTGAACCAAAGTTTGAATATGATTATTACCTTGTATTAGAATGATAACCTACTGTAAGAAACAAAGATTTCTTGAGGTTGGATGATCACCTTACAAGATTGGAAGTGAGCTAGCAAACTTGAAAGTATTCTTGATTTTATGAAACTAGAACTTTTGGAATTTATGAAGAACACTTAGAACTTGAAGATAGAACTTGAGAGAGATCAATTAGATGAAGAAAATTGAAGAATGAAAGTGTTTTTAGGTATTTTTGGTCGTTGGTGTATGGATTAGATATAAAGGATATGTAATTTTGTTTTCATGTAAATAAGTCATGAATGATTACTCATATTTTTGTAATTTTATGAGATATTTCATGCTAGTTGCCAAATGATGGTTCCCACATGTGTTAGGTGACTCACATGGGCTGCTAAGAGCTGATCATTGGAGTGTATATACCAATAGTACATACATCTAAAAGCTGTGTATTGTACGAGTACGAATACGGGTGCATACGAGTAGAATTATTGATGAAACTGAACGAGGATGTAATTGTAAGCATTTTTGTTAAGTAGAAGTATTTTGATAAGTGTATTGAAGTCTTTCAAAAGTGTATAAATACATATTAAAACACTACATGTATATACATTTTAACTGAGTCGTTAAGTCATCGTTAGTCGTTACATGTAAGTGTTGTTTTGAAACCTTTAGGTTAACGATCTTGTTAAATGTTGCTAACCCAATGTTTATAATATCAAATGAGATTTTAAATTATTATATTATCATGATATTATCATGTATGAATATCTCTTAATATGATATATATACATTAAATGTCTTTACAACGATAATCGTTACATATATGTCTCGTTTAAAAATCATTAAGTTAGTAGTCTTGTTTTTACATATGTAGTTCATTGTTAATATACTTAATGATATGTTTACTTATCATAGTATCATGTTAACTATATATATATCCATATATATGTCATCATATAGTTTTTACAAGTTTTAACGTTCGTGAATCACCGGTCAACTTGGGTGGTCAATTGTCTATATGAAACATATTTCAATTAATCAAGTCTTAACAAGTTTGATTACTTAACATGTTGGAAACATTTAATCATGTAAATATCAATCTCAATTAATATATATAAACATGGAAAATATCGGGTCACTACAGTACCTACCCGTTAAATAAATTTCGTCCCGAAATTTTAAGCTGTTGAAGGTGTTGACGAATCTTCTGGAAATAGATGCGGGTATTTCTTCTTCATCTGATCTTCACGCTCCCAGGTGAACTCGGGTCCTCTACGAGCATTCCATCGAACCTTAACAATTGGTATCTTGTTTTGCTTAAGTCTTTTAACCTCACGATCCATTATTTCGACGGGTTCTTCGATGAATTGAAGTTTTTCGTTGATTTGGATTTCATCTAACGGAATAGTGAGATCTTCTTTAGCAAAACATTTCTTTAAATTCGAGACGTGGAAAGTGTTATGTACAGCTGCGAGTTGTTGAGGTAACTCTAGTCGGTAAGCTACTGGTCCGATACGATTAATAATCTTGAATGGTCCAATATACCTTGGATTTAATTTCCCTCGTTTACCAAATCGAACAACGCCTTTCCAAGGTGCAACTTTAAGCATGACCATCTCTCCAATTTCAAATTCTATATCTTTTCTTTTAATGTCAGCGTAGCTCTTTTGTCGACTTTGGGCGGTTTTCAACCGTTGTTGAATTTGGATGATCTTCTCGGTAGTTTCTTGTATAATCTCCGGACCCGTAATCTGTCTATCCCCCACTTCACTCCAACAAATCGGAGACCTGCACTTTCTACCATAAAGTGCTTCAAACGGAGCCATCTCAATGCTTGAATGGTAGCTGTTGTTGTAGGAAAATTCTGCTAACGGTAGATGTCGATCCCAACTGTTTCCGAAATCAATAACACATGCTCGTAGCATGTCTTCAAGCGTTTGTATCGTCCTTTCGCTCTGCCCATCAGTTTGTGGATGATAGGCAGTACTCATGTCTAGACGAGTTCCTAATGCTTGCTGTAATGTCTGCCAGAATCTTGAAATAAATCTGCCATCCCTATCAGAGATAATAGAGATTGGTATTCCATGTCTGGAGATGACTTCCTTCAAATACAGTCGTGCTAACTTCTCCATCTTGTCATCTTCTCTTATTGGCAAGAAGTGTGCTGATTTGGTGAGACGGTCAACTATTACCCAAATAGTATCAAAACCACTTGCAGTCCTTGGCAATTTAGTGATGAAATCCATGGTAATGTTTTCCCATTTCCATTCCGGGATTTCGGGTTGTTGAAGTAGACCTGATGGTTTCTGATGCTCAGCTTTGACCTTAGAACACGTCAAACATTCTCCTACGTATTTAGCAACATCGGCTTTCATACCCGGCCACCAAAAATGTTTCTTGAGATCCTTGTACATCTTCCCCGTTCCAGGATGTATTGAGTATCTGGTTTTACGAGCTTCTCTAAGTACCATTTCTCTCATATCTCCAAATTTTGGTACCCAAATCCTTTCAGCCCTATACCGGGTTCCGTCTTCCGGAATATTAAGATGCTTCTCCGATCCTTTGGGTATTTCATCCTTTAAATTTCCCTCTTTTAAAACTCCTTGTTGCGCCTCCTTTATTTGAGTAGTAATGGGTTCTCTGTCCTTCCTGCTCAAGGCATCGGCTACCACATTTGCCTTCCCCGGGTGGTAACGAATCTCAAAGTCATAATCATTCAATAATTCAATCTACCTACGCTGCCTCATATTCAGTTGTTTCTGATTAAATATGTGTTGAAGACTTTTGTGGTTGGTATATATAATACTTTTGACCCCATATAAGTAGTGCCTCCAAGTCTTTAATGCAAAAACAACCGCGCCTAATTCCAAATCATGCGTCGTATAATTTTGTTCGTGAATCTTCAATTGTCTAGACGCATAAGCAATCACCTTCGTTCGTTGCATTAATACACAACCGAGACCTTGCTTTGATGCATCACAATAAATCACAAAATCATCATTCCCTTCAGGCAATGACAATATAGGTGCCGTAGTTAGCTTTTTCTTCAATAACTGAAACGCTTTCTCTTGTTCATCATTCCATTCAAATTTCTTCCCTTTATGCGTTAATGCAGTCAAGGGTTTTGCTATTCTGGAAAAGTCTTGGATGAACCTTCTGTAGTAACCAGCTAGTCCTAAAAACTGGCGTATGTGTTTCGGAGTTTTCGGGGTTTCCCACTTTTCAACAGTTTCTATCTTTGCCGGATCCACCTTAATACCTTCTTTGTTCACTATGTGACCGAGGAATTGAACTTCTTCCAACCAAAATGCACACTTTGAAAACTTAGCGTACAATTCTTCCTTCCTCAATACTTCTAACACCTTTCTCAAATGTTCACCGTGTTCTTGGTCATTCTTTGAGTAAATAAGTATGTCATCAATGAAAACAATGACAAACTTGTCAAGGTATGGTCCACACACTCGGTTCATAAGGTCCATGAACACAGCTGGTGCATTAGTTAAACCAAACGGCATGACCATAAACTCGTAATGACCGTAACGTGTTCTGAAAGCAGTCTTTGGAATATCATCTTCTTTCACCCGCATTTGATGATACCCGGAACGTAAGTCAATCTTTGAATAAACAGACGAGCCTTGTAGTTGATCAAATAAGTCATCGATTCTCGGTAGTGGGTAGCGGTTCTTGATGGTAAGTTTGTTCAACTCTCGGTAGTCGATACACAACCTGAATGTACCATCTTTCTTCTTGACAAACAAAATAGGAGCTCCCCACGGTGATGTGCTTGGTCGAATGAAACCACGCTCTAAAAGTTCTTGTAATTGGCTTTGTAGTTCTTTCATCTCGCTGGGTGCGAGTCTGTAAGGAGCACGAGCTATTGGTGCAGCTCCTGGTACAAGATCTATTTGAAATTCAACGGATCGATGTGGGGGTAATCCCGGTAATTCTTTCGGAAATACATCAGGAAATTCTTTTGAGACGGGAACATCATTGATGCTCTTTTCTTCAGTTTGTACTTTCTCGACGTGTGCTAGAACAGCATAGCAACATTTTCTTATTAGTTTTTGTGCCTTCAAATTACTAATAAGATGTAGCTTCGTGTTGCCCTTTTCACCGTACACCATTAAGGGTTTTCCTTTTTCTCGTATAATGCGAATTGCATTTTTGTAACAAACGATCTCCGCTTTCACTTCTTTCAACCAGTCCATACCGATTATCACATCAAAACTCCCTAACTCTACTGGTATCAAATCAATCTTAAATGTTTCGCTAACCAGTTTAATTTCTCGATTCCGACATATATTATCTGCTGAAATTAATTTACCATTGGCTAATTCGAGTAAAAATTTACTATCCAAAGGCGTCAATGGACAACTTAATTTAGCACAAAAATCTCTACTCATATAGCTTCTATCCGCACCCGAATCAAATAAAACGTAAGCAGATTTATTGTCAATAAGAAACGTACCCGTAACAAGCTCCGGGTCTTCCTGTGCCTCTGCCGCATTAATATTGAAAACTCTTCCACGGCCTTGTCCATTCGTGTTCTCCTGGTTCTGGCAATTTCTAATAATGTGGCCCGGTTTTCCACATTTATAACAAACTACATTGGCATAACTTGCTCCGAGACTACTTGCTCCGCCATTACTCGTTCCGACACCATTTGTTCCTTTCGTTCTATTAACCCCTGGTCCGTAGACCTCACACTTCGCCGCGCTATGACCATTTCTTTTACACTTGTTGCAAAATTTGGTGCAGAACCCCGAGTGATTCTTTTCACACCTTTGGCATAGCTGCTTCTGATTGTTGTTGTTGTTGCGGTTATTATTGTTGTTGGGATGATTGTTGTAGTTGCTGCTGTTGTTGTTGTTGTTGGGCCGTTTGTTGTAGTTGCGATTGATGTTGCGATTGTTGGGATAATTGTTGCGATTATTGTTGTAATTGCTGTTGTTGTTGTATTGGTGATTCTTATCACCGTTTTCCTCCCACTTTCTTTTGACTTGCTTCACATTGGCCTCTTCAGCAGTCTGTTCTTTAATTCTTTCTTCAATTTGGTTCACGAGTTTGTGAGCCATTCTACATGCCTGTTGTATGGAGGCGGGCTCGTGTGAACTTATATCTTCTTGGATTCTTTCCGGTAATCCTTTCACAAACGCGTCGATCTTCTCTTCCTCATCTTCGAATGCTCCCGGACACAATAGGCACAATTCTGTGAATCGTCTTTCGTACGTGGTAATATCAAATCCTTGGGTTCGTAACCCTCTAAGTTCTGTCTTGAGCTTATTGACCTCGGTTCTGGGACGGTACTTCTCGTTCATCAAGTGCTTGAATGCTGACCACGGTAGTGCGTACGCATCGTCTTGTCCCACTTGCTCTAGATAGGTATTCCACCATGTTAACGCAGAACCTGTGAAGGTATGCGTAGCGTACTTTACTTTGTCCTCTTCAGTACACTTACTTATGGCAAACACCGATTCGACCTTCTCGGTCCACCGTTTCAATCCGATTGGTCCTTCAGTTCCATCAAATTCCAAAGGTTTGCAGGCAGTGAATTCTTTGTAGGTGCATCTTACACGATTTCCTGTACTGCTAGATCCAAGGTTATTGTTGGTATGTAGCGCAGCCTGTACTGCGGCTATGTTTGAAGCTAGAAAAGTACGGAATTCCTCTTCATTCATATTCACGGTGTGTCAAGTAGTCGGTGCCATTTCCTTCAAAATAGTTAAATGAAACAAGTTAATCATACAGAATATTAAGAGTAGTTAATAGTATTTCGTAGCATAATATGAACTCATTTATAAAAGCTTTTTCTTCATATTAGCGTTTTATAAGTTTAAATTCGGGTAGTACCTACCCGTTAAGTTCATACTTAGTAGCTAATATACAATTCAACTACTACAATTCTATATGAAAAACTGATTATAATAATATTTCGCGTTCAAACTTTTATACAATATTTTACAAACTTACAATACCGCTTATTTTACATAAAGCATGAAATATAGCACACAATAACTTTGATACAAGATAGTTGTGAAGATAATTCTAGCTAGTACACAAGTCGTTCAGCAAAGGTAATAAAGACACGTAATTCATAAGTCCAGAAACAAGTCATGCATTCTGGTTTTACTAGGACTACTTCCCATCCTTGGTCTTGTGCAACATAACCGTTATGGCCATTGATAAGACAGCGTGTTGTAACGTCGTCAAAGGGACGAGGGTTACGTAATGTCCAACAGTCCCGTAATAATCTAAAAACCTCATTTCTTACCCCAATTACCGACTCCGTCACTTGTGGAAACGTTTTGTTTAATAGTTGTAGCCCGATGTTCTTGTTCTCACTTTGGTGAGAAGCGAACATTACTAATCCGTAAGCATAACATGCTTTTTTATGTTGCATGTTAGCCGCTTTTTCTAAATCACGAAGTCCAATATTCGGATATATTGAGTCAAAATAATTTCTTAACCCGTTGCGTAAAATAGCATTTGGGTTCCCCGCAATATATGCGTCAAAGTAAACACATCGTAACTTATGGGTTTCCCAATGTGATATCCCCCATCTTTCAAACGAAAGTCTCTTATAAACTAAGACATTCTTGGAACGTTCTTCGAATGTCTTACAAACTGATCTCGCCTTAAATAGTTGTGCCGAGGAATTCTGGCCGACTCTAGACAAGATTTCATCAATCATGTCTCCGGGTAGGTCTCTTAAAATATTGGGTTGTCTATCCATTTTGTGTTTTTAAACTGTAAAATAGACAAGAGTTAGATTCATAAAAAAATACTTATTAATACAAGCAATTTTTACATATATCATAAAGCATAAGAACACTATATTACATATATTACACCACACGAATACAACTATCTTATTCCGACTCGCTCGTTTCTTCTTCTTCGGTTTTGGTTCGTTTTGCCAAGTTTCTAGGGATATATGATGTTCCCCTAATACGAGCCGTCGTTGTCCACATTGGTTTAGAAAAACCTGGTGGTTTAGAGGTTCCCGGGTCATTGTTACAACTTAAGGACTTGGGGCGTTGACGATACATATAAAGTTCATCGGGGTTGGAATTAGATTTCTCTATTTTTATGCCCTTTCCCTTATTATTTTCTTTTGCCTTTTTAAATTCAGTTGGGGTAATTTCTATAACATCATCGGAATTCTCGTCGGAATCCGATTCATCGGAGAATTGGTAATCCTCCCAATATTTTACTTCCTTGGAGGAAACACCATTGACCATAATTAACCTTGGTCGGTTGGTTGAGGATTTTCTTTTACTTAACCGTTTTATTATTTCCCCCACCGGTTCTATTTCTTCATCCGGTTCCGATTCTTCTTCCGGTTCCGATTCTTCTTCCGGTTCCGACTCTTCTTCCGGTTCCTCTTCGGGAACTTGTGAATCAGTCCACGAATCATTCCAATTTACATTTGACTCTTCATTATTATTAGGTGAGTCAATGGGACTTGTTCTAGAGGTAGACATCTATCACATAATATCAAACGCGTTAAGAGATTAATATATCACATAATATTCACATGTTAAAAATATATAGTTTCCAACAAAATTTGTTAAGCAATCATTTTTCAAGTAAACACGGTCGAAGTCCAGACTCACTAATGCATCCTAACAAACTCGATAAGACACACTAATGAAAAATTCTGGTTCTCTAAGACCAACGCTCGGATACCAACTGAAATGTCCCGTTCTTATTGATTAAAAACGTTCCATATTAATTGATTTCGTTGCGAGGTTTTGACCTCTATATGAGACGTTTTTCAAAGACTGCATTCATTTTTAAAACAAACCATAACCTTTATTTCATAAATAAAGGTTTAAAAAGCTTTACGTAGATTATCAAATAATGATAATCTAAAATATCCTGTTTACACACGACCATTACATAATGGTTTACAATACAAATATGTTACATCGAAATCAGTTTCTTGAATGCAGTTTTTACACAATATCATACAAACATGGACTCCAAATCTTGTCCTTATTTTAGTATGCAACAGCGGAAGCTCTTAATATTCACCTGAGAATAAACATGCTTTAAACGTCAACAAAAATGTTGGTGAGTTATAGGTTTAACCTATATATATCAAATCGTAACAATAGACCACAAGATTTCATATTTCAATACACATCCCATACATAGAGATAAAAATCATTCATATGGTGAACACCTGGTAACCGACATTAACAAGATGCATATATAAGAATATCCCCATCATTCCGGGACACCCTTCGGATATGATATAAATTTCGAAGTACTAAAGCATCCGGTACTTTGGATGGGGTTTGTTAGGCCCAATAGATCTATCTTTAGGATTCGCGTCAATTAGGGTGTCTGTTCCCTAATTCATAGATTACCAGACTTAATAAAAAGGGGCATATTCGATTTCGATAATTCAACCATAGAATGTAGTTTCACGTACTTGTGTCTATTTTGTAAATCATTTATAAAACCTGCATGTATTCTCATCCCAAAAATATTAGATTTTAAAAGTGGGACTATAACTCACTTTCACAGATTTTTACTTCATCGGGAAGTAAGACTTGGCCACTGGTTGATTCACGAACCTATAACAATATATACATATATATCAAAATATATTTACAACACTTTTAATATATTTTGATGTTTTAAGTTTATTAAGTCAGCTGTCCTCGTTAGTAACCTACAACTAGTTGTCCACAGTTAGATGTACAGAAATAAATCGATAAATATTATCTTGAATCAATCCACGACCCAGTGTATACGTATCTCAGTATTGATCACAACTCAAACTATATATATTTTGGAATCAACCTCAACCCTGTATAGCTAACTCCAACATTCACATATAGAGTGTCTATGGTTGTTCCGAAATATATATAGATGTGTCGACATGATAGGTCGAAACATTGTATACGTGTCTATGGTATCTCAAGATTACATAATATACAATACAAGTTGATTAAGTTATGGTTGGAATAGATTTGTTACCAATTTTCACGTAGCTAAAATGAGAAAAATTATCCAATCTTGTTTTACCCATAACTTCTTCATTTTAAATCCGTTTTGAGTGAATCAAATTGCTATGGTTTCATATTGAACTCTATTTTATGAATCTAAACAGAAAAGTATAGGTTTATAGTCGGAAAAATAAGTTACAAGTCGTTTTTGTAAAGGTAGTCATTTCAGTCGAAAGAACGACGTCTAGATGACCATTTTAGAAAACATACTTCCACTTTGAGTTTAACCATAATTTTTGGATATAGTTTCATGTTCATAATAAAAATCATTTTCCCAGAATAACAACTTTTAAATCAAAGTTTATCATAGTTTTTAATTAACTAACCCAAAACAGCCCGCGGTGTTACTACGACGGCGTAAATCCGGTTTTACGGTGTTTTTCGTGTTTCCAGGTTTTAAATCATTAAGTTAGCATATCATATAGATATAGAACATGTGTTTAGTTGATTTTAAAAGTCAAGTTAGAAGGATTAACTTTTGTTTGCGAACAAGTTTAGAATTAACTAAACTATGTTCTAGTGATTACAAGTTTAAACCTTCGAATAAGATAGCTTTATATGTATGAATCGAATGATGTTATGAACATCATTACTACCTTAAGTTCCTTGGATAAACCTACTGGAAAAGAGAAAAATGGATCTAGCTTCAATGGATCCTTGGATGGCTCGAAGTTCTTGAAGCAGAATCATGACACGAAAACAAGTTCAAGTAAGATCATCACTTGAAATAAGATTGTTATAGTTATAGAAATTGAACCAAAGTTTGAATATGATTATTACCTTGTATTAGAATGATAACCTACTGTAAGAAACAAAGATTTCTTGAGGTTGGATGATCACCTTACAAGATTGGAAGTGAGCTAGCAAACTTGAAAGTATTCTTGATTTTATGAAACTAGAACTTTTGGAATTTATGAAGAACACTTAGAACTTGAAGATAGAACTTGAGAGAGATCAATTAGATGAAGAAAATTGAAGAATTAAAGTGTTTTTAGGTGTTTTTGGTCGTTGGTGTATGGATTAGATATAAAGGATATGTAATTTTGTTTTCATGTAAATAAGTCATGAATGATTACTCATATTTTTGTAATTTTATGAGATATTTCATGCTAGTTGCCAAATGATGGTTCCCACATGTGTTAGGTGACTCACATGGGCTGCTAAGAGCTGATCATTGGAGTGTATATACCAATAGTACATACATCTAAAAGCTGTGTATTGTACGAGTACGAATACGGGTGCATACGAGTAGAATTGTTGATGAAACTGAACGAGGATGTAATTGTAAGCACTTTTGTTAAGTAGAAGTATTTTGAGAAGTGTATTGAAGTCTTTCAAAAGTGTATAAATACATATTAAAACACTACATGTATATACATTTTAACTGAGTCGTTAAGTCATCGTTAGTCGTTACATGTAAGTGTTGTTTTGAAACCTTTAGGTTAACGATCTTGTTAAATGTTGTTAACCCAATGTTTATAATATCAAATGAGATTTTAAATTATTATATTATCATGATATTATCATGTATGAATATCTCTTAATATGATATATATACATTAAATGTCTTTACAACGATAATCGTTACATATATGTCTCGTTTAAAAATCATTAAGTTAGTAGTCTTGTTTTTACATATGTAGTTCATTGTTAATATACTTAATGATATGTTTACTTATCATAGTATCATGTTAACTATATATATATCCATATATATGTCATCATATAGTTTTTACAAGTTTTAACGTTCGTGAATCACCGGTCAACTTGGGTGGTCAATTGTCTATATGAAACATATTTCAATTAATCAAGTCTTAACAAGTTTGATTACTTAACATGTTGGAAACATTTAATCATGTAAATATCAATCTCAATTAATATATATAAACATGGAAAAGTTCGGGTCACTACAATTCATGTCTCAATTCCTAATTTTCGTGTCCCATGAGGTCGGGCCTCTCGGGAACACCGGCCATACCGAGTTTATAGATGCTTCGGGTACATAATAAATGAGGGTCTTAGTCCTATGAAGTAGCTAATTCCATATGGGTAGACAAGTCTCACTCACAACCTAGGTTGGTCAATCCCTAAGATACTAGCATATGAGCCTTACTATAGTCAGAGGTTCAGCGTAACAACAATAAACACACTAAGAAGTCATAACTACTCTAGCCTAGGTTTCTATCATGGCAACATACGAATACTCTAAGCTATCATGGTAATATCATAATGCATATTCAAACATGGATAATAATAACACATATTTAAATATAAAAGAAAAGCGTTTAGATTAAAACCTGAAAAGTGATTACAGATTCGCCCGAGATTGCTACAACTCCGGAATTTCCTCCGTAAAAACTAACTAACTAACTACTAACTAAAACTATAATTGAAAAATAATTTGAAATGTAAAAAATGAGTGTGTGTTGAAATGGAGCAAAATGGCTCCTATGTATAGGGCTGCTGGACTGGCTGGCCGTTTTTAGCAGGCTGTCCAATTTCCTGGCAGGCCGTTTGATTTGATGGCAGGCTATCTAATAGGCCCGTCCAATTTGCTGTTGGGCCGTCCACTGGGTTGGCAGCCCATTTTATAAGCCCGTTTCTTGGGCCACCCGTTTCCAATTGGGCAGGCCATCCACCATAGTAAGGCAGGTCATTTTTTCTTCATTGGCCAGCCATT
The DNA here is from genome assembly GCF_046630445.1 of Rutidosis leptorrhynchoides. NCBI lineage: Eukaryota > Viridiplantae > Streptophyta > Magnoliopsida > Asterales > Asteraceae > Rutidosis > Rutidosis leptorrhynchoides. The sequence continues at coordinate 427,789,428 of NC_092334.1, read as the reverse complement.
TTTCTGAGTGTCTTCTGATATTTTTTCGTTTTCGCTCTAGATTCTTTGTTTTAAGTCCGATTTCTTCGATCTTTTTGCATTGCCTTCGTAATTACTAAACCTACAAAATGAAGCAAATACTTGCCACTTTTGGTGATAAAGTTTGAACCTTTAGGGTTTTTGGGCTTAATATCGGTGGTAAAACGTGACTTTTTGAGTGATATCAAATTATCGCACACTTGGGATTTGCTTGTCCACAAGCAATAAAGCTGGAATAATGGGTTTATTCTACTAGATTATGTATCCCATAATACCTCAACCTCTTTTATTTATGCCTAATATCAGAAATTGGAACATCGTTCAAACGTATGTGAAAAATTTTCCAACTTTATATTTTAAACGCAAGATTTTAGATTGTTTTCATGTTTGAAAAAGGCGTACTTCACAACTCTCTTCGTAAAGTAGAGTATACATGACCAAACTTCTCACTACGGATCACTCATATCACTCAGGTGTTTAGGGTGTCCTATTCTAATTGTATTGTCACTAAGAATCCAGTCGTATAACGGTCATCATCATAGGCTTGTCCAAGAATCGATATCTCAACTGGTTAAATGAGGACGACAATAATTTCCTTCCTAATCAATCTTTTAAGAGAAGACGAGTTTAAAGGGTAGGATGACGGAGAAAGGTGAAGGTTTATGAGGTAGGGAATTTCATCGAATCTTTTAGATATTCGACAGATTTAAATTTCTTAGGAATAACCTTTTCGATAATAAGATGGAACTCTATTTTTGGTGAAGAGTTTCCGGAGAGGAGCGCGATTTTTGCGAAGAATTTGTCTAGAATTTTCTTTTCTAGACGGCTCTTCTAGGTCACAACTTCTTTTTCGGGATTTTTCTATGCCTTTATTAGAGATTTTGCTCTTTCATAATTGTTTTTTTTTCGCATCCCTTCTTCATGACTTTTGTCTATTTTTCTTGTGCCCAGAGAGATGATGGTATTTTTACCAAAAATAGGCCTATGGCCTGTCAAAAACAATCTGGAATTCGAAATTTTTGACAAGTGTTTTGAAGTAAACTTGATCTATCTTTTTGAATTTCTAAGATTTTTGAATTGAGAAAGGAATGAAAGTGATTGGGTTATGTATTTTGGGGGTGAATTTCGGGGTGAAAATTTTATGATTCATCAACTCTTTTGAGTGAGTTGGTCGGTTTAAGCATTTGGAAGTGGAAACGAAAATGGAAGGTTTTTGTCTTCTCTATTCAGAATGGTTTCGGAAGGAGGATCGCACCTACACCACGTATGGGGCTCACTAAACATTGGTTTTGAAATGTATATCAAGGATAAGTTCTAATTCGAACCGTACACCGGCACGCTCATCAAACGAAATAGCAAAGTGTTGTAGATTTGATGGTTCTTACAATAACTTCGGGTCCAAGGTAATCCTCACTATTTGTTGGTGGGGGTCGTGCTTGGTTATGCGTAGCCTTTTTACACAATCTTTTAAAATAAAATCCTTTGTTTGAAAACATAGGTTTTGACTTATTCATTCTGTTTTAATAGATGCGAAAAAAATTCTGATTTGTGCAATTTTTTATTAAGGCATTTTTGGTAAAATGGGGCAATAATTCTTTCAAATTTACCCATATTTCCGTTGCTAAATCTTTTGAAGACAAAGAATTTTTGAAAACTTGAGCGTTTTATGGTAACTTGTTCTTAATATCCCTTAACCCTAATTACATCCTACACTTAGAAGAACATTGTCCCTAATGTTCTCTTTTAAAGAAAGTTTTAATAATTTTATTTATTAAGGATAATATTTTTCTAAAATTCTCAATTGGTATCCCACACTTAGAGATTTTAGTCTGTTTGTAATATTGTATATCTAAAAGTGATGGGGTAATCCCACACTTAGAGATTTTAACAGTTTATAAATATGAGAAAAAGTTACTAAGGATAAGTCACTCCCCTATGGTCAGGTCTCTTTTGAGAAGTTCCTAGGTCTGATGCTTGAAAAAGTATCAGGCTCTTTCTTGATAATTCTGCAAAAACATAGACATAATCCACTACACAAAATTTTTAGTACATTCTTTTTTGATATGATAAATACAAAAAAGTACTAAATATAAAAATAAAAATAAAATAGTAGCTGGATCAAAGTCCTCGAGCCCAACTATGTCATCCAATAAACCATCACAAGGCTCCATCAGAAGATCATCAAGAACAAGGTTTGAAGGTAACGGTAAATCCTCCAAACTGAAAGGATCATAGGGCACCGGAGCGGGTATGGTTTTTGTAAGCCCAAAAAGCTGCTCAAAAGGTGACTGAGGTACGGCTGCTGGCTCTGAAGTAATGGGAACAGTGATAAGGTGACCGTCAGTAGGTGGTGCGGGAAATGAATGCTCAACTACACTGATAGTCTCAACTCTAGGCGGTGGTGTGATGATAGGGGCTGCAGATGTCGGAGTGGCAGCAGATGCCGTGGACACAAGGGGTGCGGAAATAGGTGGGACATCTCCATGAGAAGGATGGGAATTATGATCCAACCTAAACGAAGAGGGTCTCAAATATCTGCGTGGCACACCAGATCTCTCGAAGTGTGCCATCTGTGCTGCAAGCAGTGTCTGATGGTCCCGTGCCATACACCAAGTCAAGTCTCTGTTTGTGGAGCGTACCCCATAATGGAACACGGTGAGTGATGGGTGTGGTTCTGATGGCTCTTCCTGATGCACTGAATGTGAGGCGAGCCGTGTGGATCGTCTCAAAGGTCATGATGGTGCGATCGGTGTCTCATCCTCCTCCTATAAACTTGGCATAATCATCCGGCAAGGTCGAATCTGGCCGGTAGAAGGCCTAGGCTGATCTGATCCTGAACTGTAAATGACGTCAGTCCTCTTCCATTTGACCGGAATACCCATAGTAGAGCCTGTACTCATCTGTTTATCACATTCAACAACTTTGTCAGAACTAAGTAATTTCTTACACATAGTGTAAGATAAACACTTAGGGTTAGTAAGCAGGTAATAAATCATCAATGAAAATAAATATAGAAATAAAATAAACATGAAATAAATAAAGTAAAGAAATAAAATACTAACTAGGATAGGTATGGGATGCCTCCCAAGAGTGCTTTGTTTAAAAAGTCTTTCAAGCTCGACTTTTAAAATACCTGGTTGGTTTAAATTTAAGGTGGATTAAAGGCGAAAGAATCTTCCTCCCTCGGGTAATCTTCTATATAAGCCTTTAAACGGTGGCCATTTACTTTGAAGCTCCCAGTGGGTCCTTCTAATTATACGGCTCCGTGTGGAAAGATATGTAACACTTTAAGCTGTCCACTCTATCGTAACCTGTCCTAATCCATCTGGACGAATACATTACATTTGCTTATATCGTGAGGTACTTGACCTCTATATGAAACATTTTACAAACATTGCATTCGTTTTTAAAAGACAAACTTTCATTTCATCGAAAGTTGATGGCATGCATACCATTTCATAATATATCCAACTATAATTGACTTAATAATATTCTTGATGAACTCAACGACTCGAATGCAACGTCTTTTGAAAAATGTCATGAATGACTCCAAGTAATATCTCTAAAATGAGCAAATGCACAGCGGAAGATTTCTTTAATACCTGAGAATAAACATGCTTTTAAAGTGTCAACCAAAAGGTTGGTGAGTTCATTAGTTTATCATAATCGATCATTTCCATAATTTTAATAGACCACAAGATTTTCATTTTTCGTTTCAATATACATCTCATATCAGGCATTTAGCACAAACTGCATAGAGATAAAAATCATTCATATGGTGAATACCTGGTAATCGACATTAACAAAACGCGTCTAGAATATCCCCATCATTCCGGGACTCTCATCGGACATGATAAAATCGAAGTACTAAAGCATCCGTAACCCGAATGGGGTTTGTTAGGCCCAATAGATCTATCTTTAGGATTCGCGTCAATTAGGGTTTATGTTCCCTAATTCTTAGATTACCAGACTAAAAAGGGTGATATTCGATTCGATAATCCAACCATAGAATATAGTTTCGATTACTTGTGTCTATTTCGTAAAACAGTTATAAAAGCAGCGCATGTATTCTCAGTCCCAAAAATATATATTGCAAAAGTATTTAAAAAGGGAGCAAATGAAACTCACGATACTGTATTTTGTAGTAAAAATACATATGACGGCATTGAACAACTGAACAATGCAAGGTTGGCCTCGAATTCACGAACCTATATCATTTACTTATATATTAACACACATAATTGTAATCGAACAAAATTATATCATTTTTATATTAATAACCTATATGTTTCATATATTCATTTTATATATTTAAAATAGACAAAAATATAAATTTTGTTATGTTACATGTATTTTATATATATATATATATATATATATATATATATATATATATATATATATATATATATATATATATATATATATATATCGTTTGTTTTGTCACAATTATAATAATACTAAAATAATATTAGTAATGATAAAAATAATAATAATAATGATAATAGAGTTAAAAATGATACTTTTAATATAAATGATAAAATGATAACTTTAATAAAAATGATACTTTTTAATAAAGGTGTTAATTTTATTAATAATGAATACTAATAATAATAATAACTATAAAGATAATGATTTTCCTATAATAATAATGATACTAATATTTATATTAATAACTATAATGATAATAATACTACTAATAATAATACTAATACTTATGATAATACTAATAAAAATAATAATGATAATCATAATAATAATGATAATAATAATAATAATAATACTACCTTAGAGAACGAGCTTCCAAAATAGAAAATAAAATGCCTCAGTCCAGGTTCGAACCTACGACCTCTCGTATAACACAAACATCCCTAACCAACTGCTCTGCTATGCTTTTCTGATTTAATAACCAACCTAAATCTATATATATATATATATATATATATATATATATATATATATATATATATATATATATATATATATATATATATATATATATATATATATATATATATTCATGAACTGATTCGGTTACCATCATATATTATCAACGGGCTTGCAATTTCGTGGCCCAATCATAAGAGCTAGTCCTCAGCCCAACAGAAGACAACAGCTTTTCGGCCCAACAATCATAGGATACATAGTCCAATTAGCAGCCCAACACGCTATTGTTTAAAAATATATATATATATATATATATATATATATATATTATGTCCTAGCCTAGAATCAACCCCAGACCTCTCGGTTCTCAACACATGCCCAGACCACTGCTCTGCTACTTCTTTTCAGTTTTAATTCCCAATTAAACCTGTATATCCTATATCTATCTGTTCTTTCTTCTCCATAATGAAACCCATTTAATCACTTCATCATCATCATCATCATCATCATCATCATCTAATATCTATATTATTAACCTTATTAATCATCATCATCGTTATCAATAGTGTGTCCACCGAATACAGAAACATCATCGTCGCTTATTTTATCATCTTACAACATAAACAACCGATGGTTCTTAGCCCAACAAAAAACAGACACAGAAATCGGCCCAACAGCACAAATTAACCAAGTCCAAATCATTAAGTCCATTCTAAAAGCCCAATGCAACAACTCAATTACTTATAGCCTAAACCAATATATCATTATTCGTTACTGTATCTTCATCAATCATTAACACATTCCTTACATCACTATCATCATCTTAAAATTATAATCCTAATCATCATCTCCTTATTAATTGTTCGAAACAGAAAAATAATACTGCTGCAGCTCGTTCGGTAGCAGTGATAGAATTTATGGAAACATGAACGAGTATCAAGAGGGCTACACCAGTAGATATAGAAAAATAGAAGTGGGTTTATGTTGGTGTAAGGTGGTGGTTGTTCTATCGATTGTAACAGTTAGATTGAGGATTGAAAACAAAAACGTTATAAGATGTAGCAGTAGGGTTTGCACATAACATATAGTGGCAACAAAATAGAACGTGCATAAGAAATCTTACATAGTGTTTGGCTTTGTTTGATTCGATCATATGTACAGGAGTAGTAGCAGGTCGTGAACATAAGTTGTAACGATTAGAAGTGACAAGTGAAAGTGAATATATGGTTGGGTCTCGATATAGAAGTGGGTTTCAAGGTGGTGACTCTCGATGATCGTATACAAGTGTGGTGGAAGGTCGTGGTGGTGACGGTTGAGGGTGATGGTTCTTGGTGGTGGTAATCGTTGAAGAAGAAGAAGTAGTAGTGTGGTGGTTTCAAAGGTGGTCGAAAGATGGGGGGTTGTTTATGGTGATTCACGAAGAGATAGGGAGTGAAAGAAGAGAAAGAGAGTGGCGGTTGATGGTGGTGTTGGATGGTGATAAGGTGGTAGTGGGCGGCGGTGGAGTTGTGGTGGCGGTATTGTGGCCGGTTGTGGTGTTGGAGAAGAAGAACAAGAAAGGTTGTCATGTGAATTTCGAATGTCATCTATGTATGTGCTAAGTATATATATATTATATCTATATATACATATAATAGATATGCAGTTTGTGAATGGAATTCTAAAAGGAAACAGTAACATACAGTAATCTTTTCAATCATTTACGCTTAATCATTTTACAGGTACCAATTGAAAATAGAAATGTATAAAATAATAATATTAATAATATATAATAATAATAAACGTGTTAGAATCGATTAGCAGCCATAAACCTTGGCATTTTATTACAGACAATCATTTATATTAATATTATTTCGTGTCCATTGCTAAACAGTTGAAATATAAAAGTGTTCCTAAAAATCCCAAAATTTTAAATTAAGTCTATTTATTTATTCTAGTCATAAATTATTTAAAACCTGATCAAAAAGGTTCGTCTAATATTTATTTGTAGTTTCAAGTAATATGTACGGAGTATTAAAACTCAACTCATCATAGTAAAAATATTCTTAATAATCCTAAATCTTATATAACTTAATTATGGATCAACGTTTATCTTTATCTCGTCATGAATTCGTATTTAGACTTATTTAATGTCAATCATAAAAATTGACCTGCCATTCGAGCTTGATCCCAACTCAAAATTAAATATTTTTAAAATTAATCAAATAGATTCCAAATATATTTTTAATAAAGCTAAAATTGATATAACTTATTTTCGGATCACCGTTTATTTTAAAATCACATAAGTTCGCTATAAACTTCCCTAAATAATAATCGGAACGTCTAACGAGTATTACAATCATTTAATATTTATTTCTAATATACTTTATTTACATATATAGATATATTTTAAATAATATATATAATATCCTATTTTTATTTTATTAATTTTAATAACAACAACATATAATACTTCAAATTATATTTTCAATTATATATATATATATATATATATATATATATATATATATATATATATATATATATATATATATATATATATATATATATACACATATCTATTTACAATTAATTGTTCGTGAATCGTCGGAACTGGTCGAAGGTCAAATGATTTCATAAAATAGTTCAAAACTTCTGAGATTCAACATTATAGACTTTGCTTATCATGTCGAACTCATATACAGATTAAGTTTAAATTTGGTCAAAAATTTCCGGGTCATCACAGTACCTACCCGTTAAACAAATTTCGTCCCGAAATTTGAGTGGGATCATCATGGCTGACAATAAGTATGTTTTCATGACTCATATAAGATGATAAATAGAGTTTTTTTTACCTTTGAGTAATAAGGATAAAATAATTCGATTATTCGAAACGTATGAGTGAAGTTATCACAAAAGAGTGAGATGAGTAAATAGTGTTTCATCAAATCTTTTGATGTAGATGTGGTTGATTTCCGGAATTCAAGGGATTTAGAAAAAATCGTTGAGATTTGAAAGATTTGATTCTTTGGTGAATAAAATCTCTTTAATTAAATGCGATTATCTGCCTTGATTTCTCTATCAGATATTTCATAAATTAACTTCTTCCGTTCCATTACTTTTATCACTCCTATACTCAATTCCCAATTTCAGAAGATTGTGAAAATACTTAATCAAGTTCTAATCCTTGTCCTTATCTTTACTATCGCAACAATCATTCTCCTTTTCCAACTTTCACCGGAGGAATCTGTTTTCTTCTACTTTGCCCTTGGGGTTATAGTGTTTTTAATTCTCCCGTGTCTTTATGTTGCGATAAACATTGATATACACGGTTTGTAATTTATGTATTGTTATCGGGCTTTATATTCTCCCTGATATTTCGGAGCTCTTTGCCTTTTTATTCTCTTCTCGACTCTAAGTCAAGTGAATAATGGTCCAGAATTTGTAGATATGAAATTCGGAATGAACATAGTTAATGTTCTAAAAAGGAAATCGTAATGGCACGATCTTGATTTGTCAAATTACCAGAATATCCCGGAAAAGACCGAATCATCAAGAAATATTTTCTTGATATTTTTAGAGGTTAAATAGAATACAAGAGTCGTGTAATATGGTACATGATGACGGTATGGTCTGTGAATCGTCATGCTTCATTAGAAACTCAGCATGACTTACTGTAATATAATCACCTTGATCAAGTGTCATTATATTATACTAACTCATGCTTCAGTTCCCAACACTACTTCAAAACATTCATATTTTAAATTCGAAAGTTTACAGAATATAGAAACTAAACAGTTTCTTTTATGATGTTCCACTGATATCGCAAAGAGATAAATGATTTCAGGTAAGAATAGTTATGAAAATATCTTCAGAAATATCGAGGGTATTTATAATAAAAGATGCGATGATATCTTAGAATTTTAGAATCAAATTGTGATGAAGAAATTCATTCACGATGATTTAGAGCGATTAAGGAGTAAGGTATTCGCTAAAGATTTCACCAGAAACAGAATCATCAGGATTCTTTAAATACAGGGTTTGGTCCTTGTATTTGTCCTTGGTTTCCTTCATGGTTTGCTCAATTCGTTTTTCAGTATCAAAATTTTTGAGCTTTTTTAGTATGTCACTCTTTATTATCAAACTTTTGACTGTTTTAAATAGTCTTCAGTTTTCACTGCTTCATCAGCTTTTTCAAAACTCAGAGATCTAATTCGTAAGCTAGAGTGCTTTTTAGGAGATCAAAATTGAGGATTAAAATTCTTAGAAGTTATACGTTATATGTATATATATATATATATATATATATATATATATATATATATAACTGTTGAAGCGAAAACATTGCAAGATTCGAGATTGATGATTGATGATTCCCGATAGTTGATATGTCAACTATCATTACTAGATGTCGATGAGTATATGATATGGTTTTAATGAACAAATATAATGGTTTTTCGGAGATTTAAGTTAATGAGTAATGAAGTTGTTGGTAAGTTTACTGCTAATGTGGTGGGATATAAATGGTTCTTCGGTAATGATGACGAAAAGCAAACTTATATATAAAAGTTATAATAAGGCTTATTTGAATGAAAGTCGAAGTTGACTTGCTGAAGCTGTGACAAAATTGGCTAATTTGAAAAAGAATTGCAATGTTATTTTCGGTAATAACAATTCTAAAGGAGCTAGCACAGATACAGGTTAAACGTTTACTCAGGTTCTGAGTGTTTTCAGGTGCATAACTATATGCATCAATCTTTCCTTTCATAGCTGAAGTGCGGTTGGTTCATCCTCTCGATTGAGGTGTTTTCAAGAATCATGAAAGGTTTAAATGCAGATTGAAATCGTCAAGATACAAATGAGGTTTAAAATGAAATCAAGTGGAAAACTTGAATAATTATTTAGTTTCATATATTATAATCAATATTTTAATTCATTTTAATTGTCCAACGTTGATAGTCCACAGCTAGTAGTCCACAGTTAGCAGTTCAATAATTCATATATAGTTTAATATATTATATTCGAATTAATTAATACGTGTCGTGACCCATTATATACATGTCTCAGACTCGATCACAACTCAAAGTATATATATTATTTGAGAATCAACCTCGACCCTTTATATGCAAACTCGAACATTATGAAAGGACCCGTTCATATACATTATAAATGATTCACAATAGTTGATTACATCGCGAGATATTTTACCTCTATATGATACATTTTACAAACATTGCATTCGTTTTCAAAAGACAAACTTTCTTTACATCGAAAGTTGACAGCATGCATACCATTTCATAATACATCCAACTATAATTGACTTAATAATAATCTTGATGAACTCAACGACTCGAATGCAACGTCTTTCGAAATATGCCATGAATGACTCCAAGTAATATCCCTAAAATGAGCTAATGCACAGCAGAAGATTTTCTTAATACCTGAGAATAAACATGCTTTAAAGTGTCAACCAAAAGGTTGGTGAGTTCATTAGTTTATCATAATCAATCATTTCCCATTTATATAATAGACCACAAGATTCTCATTTTTCCATAAATCTCATTACACTCGCAAGTGCATAAAAAGCATTCATATGATGGACACCTGATAACCGACATTAACATAATGCATATAGAATATCCCCCGCATACTCGCAAGTATGCCATAAATATTGGCAATCGTAATCACCATTTAAATCGAAGTACTAAAGCATTCCAAATTCCAGAATGGGGTTTGTTAGGCCCATAGATCTATCTTTAGGATTCGCGTCAATTAGGGGCCATTTCCCTAATTCTTAGGTTACCAGACTTGAAGGGCGATATTCAATTTCGATAATCCAACCATATAATGTAGTTTCAATTACTTATGTCTATTTCGTAAAACATTTATAAAAGCAGCGCATGTATTCTCAGTCCCAAAAATATATATTGCAAAAGCATTTAAAAAGGGAGCAAATGAAACTCACAATATTGTATTTCGTAATAATTAAGCATATGATGGCTTTGAACAAGTGCAAGGTTGGCCTCGGATTCACGAACCTATATTAATTATATATATTTATATGTTTGATCAATATCTGTCTAACAATTTAGGTCAAGTCGTAGTGTATCACAATCCTAATGCTCGAGACTAAATATGCAAAAGTCAACAAAAGTTATATTGACCAAAATGTCTTCCAAAATTTATACATGATTATTATATAGTTTAAATATAGTCGTTTTATATAGTTATATATTTTTAACAGATTTTATTAAAGTAAATAATATAGTTCTTTTATTAATAAATAAAATTTTATATTAAAATTTATATAATAAAAATATACTTTTATATATCTTAAGTAATAAAATTTATAAAGTTCATTTAATATCATAAAATAATATGATAGGTATTATTAATGTAATTATATTATACGTAGTAAAATATCTTTGTATCACATATTTATTTGATAAAATAATATTAATAATAATAATAATAAGTAAAAGTTGTATTATTTTGTAATAATTATTATTATTCTACTAATAAAAATAACAATAATTATATTTTCTAAAAATGATAAAATGATAATTTTTATTAATAATAGTACTAAAATGATAATAATAATGATGTTTCATATTAACAATGATATTTTATTAAAAATAATAATTTTAGTAAAAATGATAGTTTTAATATTAATAATACTTTTAATAATAATAATAGTAAAATAATGAAAACGATATTTTTCCTTTAAATCAATATCTTACAATATCTTAATTTCATCATGATACTCATACTCATTATTTCCTAATTGCTTCGTTTAATAGCTTTTAGTCGTCTTTTATATCGCGTTCATATTAATAATAATAATAGTAATCATAATAATTAGATGTTACTAATATTAGTTTTAATTATAATAATACTAATAATAATAATATTAATGATAATACTAATAACTATTAGAATGATAATAATAATAATACTAATTATAACCTTAACGATAATAATGATAATAATAATAATAATAAAAATAAAAATAATATCTTTTATTAATAACGACAATGATGATAATAATAATAATAATAATAATAATAATAATAATAATAATAATAATAATAATAATAATAATAAGATTATAACGACGATAATAACGACGATAATAATAATCACTTTTACAAAAATTCAATTGACTATAACTTCTAAACCGTTCATCGAAACTATTCGATATCTAAATGAAAAGTTCTCAATTTTTCGCGAGCTTTCCAACGACATGCATATCATATACCTTATCTTAATAGCATATGTATTTAATTCAAGATTCGACAAAACCTATCTAACGACAATAATGAACGTATAAGCATGCATAATCCTATATACTCGAGCACTAGTCAGGGATACACTAATAATATATAAAAGTTAAGTTATGAGTGCTCACGTATCAATATTGAGATTCAATATTGCAGGAAAAGTACGTAGATGCAACGGGGATGATAAACACTAGTTTGACTCACGAGTAATACTCCCGAACCATACCCATAACCTCCATAGCTATAACCCATAATTTCCTTAGCTCTATCCCGCTCGAAAAACAATTTCGAAATCACTCGGACAGCACTCCGTCGTAATATTTTATGTATACTAATAATATCTTGAAATAATACGGAGTAAATATATATATATATATATATAAATCGATTGAGAGAGTTTAGAGAAAATATTTTCAAGTTTCTATGAAATAATAAAACCTATTGAATTCTATTTATAATAGATTTTTGAATTATTAAAGTGAATTATTAAAGTATGAATTATTAAAGTGAATTATTAAAGTGAATTATTAAACTATGAATTATTAAAGTGAATTATTAAAGTATGAATTATTAAAGTGAATTATTAAAGTGAATTATTAAAGTGAATTATTAAAGTAAATTATTAAAGTATGAATTATTAAAGTGAATTATTAAAGTAAGAATTATTAAAGTAAATTATTAAAGTTAAAGTAAAGTAAAAATAAAGTAAAGGTAAAGTTTAAGTATAGTAAAAGTATAAAACTATGTACGTATAATACGCGTACAAATATATATAATATTAATTTAAATCGTTATATATATTTAATAAAATAAAATATAAATATCGTTATCTTTATCATACTGGTTAAGTAATGATTTGTCAAAAGTGGTTCTAGATATTTATAAAAGTTATATACGTTTTAATAATAAAGTTCTTTTTTAGACTGAAAACATTTTTGTACGTTTGAAACTAAATCAAATAAATATGATAATTTTGTTTTCCAAAACTAAATATATTTAAGAATCATTTTGTTTAAAGGTTAAAATAATGGAAATCGTTATATCATAAAACGTTTTAGAAAAGTAGAATCATATATATTCATAATAGGTTTCAAGTTTTTAAATTACAGTCTGGTGGTGAAGCATGGGATAAAGTACAAAGGTTAAATAAACGTATGAAATCATCTTAATGAAAAATGTCGAGTTACTTAACTTGTCGATATCCAACATTTAAGTTATTTACACTCCACGTTCTTACTTATAAATCACTTTACCATTTTCCGAATGTTGTCAAAAAGAATAGATTTCTTAAATCACAGTGGACCTCATAACATGGACCCGTAATCATATCACAATGTATCTGATAAATCAATCATTTGATATTATCTTCTAATTCCATCGATAAATATATTGAAACAAATACGTTCGTGTAAAGTATCATACATTTAATACTTTATTAATATTCTCAAGTTATAATATATATATATATACACATATATATACATATCTATTTATATATAACGGTTCGTGAATCGTCGGAATTTGGCCGATGTTATAATGAATGTATGAACACAGTTAAAAATTCTTGAGATTTAACTTAACAAACTTTGCTTATCGTGTCAGAATAATATAAAGATAAAGTTTAAATTTGGTTGGAATTTTTCGGGTTATCACAGTACCTACTCGTTTAAGAAATTTCGTCCCGAAATTTGAATGGGATGGTCATGGCTAACAATAAGTATGTTTTCATGACGTATACGAATTGGAAATTAGAGTTTTATTATCATAAGGTAATATAGATAAAGCAATTTAATTTTTGTGAAGAGTATGAGTGAAGTTATCACAAAAGAATGAAATGAGTAAATGCACGTTCTTTTTAACCAATGACATAGTCACGGTTGATTTCCGGAATTCAAGGAATTTAGAGAAAATCTTTGTAATAAGATTTGGTTCTTTGATAATTATGGAAGTTAGGATCCGCTTTGATTAAATGCGATAATCTGTTTTGATTGCTCTGTCGGATATTTTAATATAAATCCACCCCCTTCGTTTCCTTGTAATTTACACCTTCTATTCTTTCTCCCTCAACTCATATTTTAAAGTATTCGTTAATATGCTCCATCCAGTACTGATTCTTGATATACTCCTCACTTTCATATCTGTCATTCTTATCTTTCATCTACCACCGGAGGATTTTATTTATTTCTACTATTACCTTGGGGTTATAGTAATTTTAATACTCCCGTGCCTCTACGTGGTAATACGTATTGATATGCATGATTTGTAATTTATGTGTTGTTGTCGAGCTTTATATTTTCTTTTATATTCAAGAGTTCCATACTTTTGTCTCCCCTTCCCGACTTCAAGTCAAGCGAATAATGGTCCAGAATTTGTAGGTATGGATTTTGAAATGAACATAATTAATGTTCTAAGAAAGGAATTGTAATGACAAAATCTTGATTTGTCAAATTACTAGAATACCTCGGACTAGACCGAATCATCAGGAAAACATTTTTCTTGATATTCTTAGGGGTTAAATAGAATACCAGAGTCGTGTAACATGGCACATGATGATGTTATGATCTGTGAATCATCACGTTCCATTTAGAAATTCAGCATGACTTACTGTAATATAATCACGTTGATCAAGTGTCATTATATTATACTAACTCATGCTTCAGTTTCCAACACTACTTCAAAAACATTCTTATTTTAAACTTGAAGGTTTCAAAATTTAGAAGCAAAAATAGTTTTTTTTATGATGTAATACAGATAGTGCGAAGAGGTAAATGATTTCGGATAAGAATAATTATTGAAATATCTTTAGAAATATGGAGGATATTTATAATGAAAGATACGATGATATCTTAAAATTTTTAATATCAGAGGATTGTGAAGAATATTGTCCGCAAGGGTTTAGAGTCAGGAGCACGGTATTCATTAATGACTTCAGTAGATACTGAATCATTTGGATTCTTTGAAGGCGGTTTAGTCTTTGTGATTTGTCCACAGCCTCCTTCATAACTGGCTCAATCCGTTTTCCAGTTCCAAACCTTCTCTTTTTCTGAGCTTTACCAACACATTATTATTTATCATCAAACTTTTTACTGTTAAGGTTGTTTATTGTTTTTGCTGCTTCATTGGCATTTTTTCAAAATTTCGAGAACTAGTTCACAGTTTAGGGTGTTTTTCAGAAAATTCACATTCGAAGTATGTAAGTCCAGGAGATAGATGTTATATGTACACATATAACTGTTGTCGTAGAAATGCTGCGAGATTTCAAAATACTGATTGCTAATTACTGATGATTCGTATGGGAATTCCCGTTACAAGATGCAGATGAGTAAATGATGGGGTTTTGATGATTTTTCGGAAAATCCTAGATCATTACGGTTGCTGATAAGTTTACTGCTAATGTGGTGGAATATAAATGGTTCCCCGGTAACGATGGCGAAAGGGCAACGTATATATCAAGGTTATAATAAGGTTAGTCTGACTGAAAAGTTGAAGTCGACTTGCTGGAGCTGTGGCAAAACTGGCTACTTTGAAAAGAAATTGAAAAGTTATTTTAGCTAATAAATGCCAAAGGGTCTGGCACGGATACGTGTTAAACTATGACTTTGGTTTCAAGAGTTTTTCAGATACATAACTATGGATAACATGTGGTTGGATCATCATATCGATTGTTCATTATTTGAAGTGTCTTCAGGAATTTCGGAGGGTTTAAACACAGATTGTAATCGTTAATATACATATGATGTTCTTGCACAGTTTTGAAGTCAAAGTATAACTTGGAAAGATATAGGAATGTAAGAGTGATGATACTGGTTATATTTCGAATTGAATTCTGCGATTTCAAGATCAGCATATGTAATTGAATTTGAACGAGTATGGTTGTTTTGATTTTTATAAAAGAATGTATATTGTTGAGAAAATAGTGTGTATATTTGTTGATTGCTGAATCAGATTCGAAGAATGTACCATATTAATTGTGAATTTATATATCTCTCGGGTATTACCTACCCGTTAAATTTTTTTTTCACAATTAATATTTTGTACAAAAGAATTTTATTACAGTCTTTACGAAAATATATATGTGTATATTTTCTTTAGATGTAACATAGATTTAATGAGTTAATATTAAATTAAACTCATCTGATTTATGGTTGAAACTAAAATTGAGTAATCCCTAAAACTTTAGAAATTACTTAAGTATTTCTTCATTAATATTATGAATCAATACTTCGTTATTTGTTGATACATGATGCTGGTTTTTGTGAAATTCTTGTGAACTTCGCCAGGTACGAATGATGTTATTTGGAAAGTTTCGAGTACATCGATGATGAAAGTGTAAAATCAAACATATATTTAAATAATACACTTGGTTTATTATGAGTTGGAATTTATTGAATTGAGACAGAAATTGTAGCTAACGATGGTTAAGTTGCGGACGAAGGACGTACCTCATTGCATATTAGTAATATGAATTAACCGAGTAGTTAAGTTTTACACATAATAGCTAAGTATGGAAAGATTTATTTTGATCTCAAAATTTATATATATATAAAATATACATATAATTTCTTCAGAGGGAGTGAATTAATACTTCATAACTCGTTGATACAATATACGCGTTATTAATTCGTAATGATGTCGACAGTGAATCTTGAACTGACTGAGTTTGTGATGTTATAGGTGCTGTTGATTCTGATGACACTGACTGTGATGGTGATGCTACGGTACTGTTGATGCTGTTGGTAAAACAAGTCTAGCTTATAAATCACGCATCATTCTTGTCAGGGTTTCTACTCTTCCTTCTATCATTTCGATTCACTCATCTGATTTATGGTTAGGATTAGAATAGATAATCTGTAAGACTTTAGAGATTACATAATCACCGCGGAGTGTTTCGCCAATGACGTTATGAATCAACAATTCATCGTTTGTTGTTGTTGGTATTCCTTGGTATCTACAGGGCGTATGACATTGGTGCTCGTGGGACAGATTGTAAAGTTGAGGTTTACGACGCGGTTGTGGTTGGGGGTGGTAATGGTACCGTTGGCGTTGATGATGGTAGTACTGGTTATGCTGCTGGTGCTTCTAACCTTTGCACCATATTCTCCAAAGCCACTACCCGAGCGCGAAGATCGTTGACTTCTTCTATTACACCAGGGTGATTGTCGGTTCGGACGAGCGGATAAATAAAATCTAGAATTTGATGTAGTATATAATCGTGACGAGATACTCTGGAAATGAGAGAGAAAATGGTGTTTGACAGGTTCGCCTGTAAGTGCTTCAGGTTCTTCGCCAAGAGGGCAATGTGGTGGATGGAAAGGATCGCCTTCTTCTTGTCTCCAATGATTGAGGAGGCTACGAACCCATCCCCAATTCATCCAAAATAGATGATGGCTGATTGCAGAGGCGAAGCCAGGAATACAGAATAGGGGATGCTTATGAACAGTGGCGGAAGCAGTAATTTTTTTTCATCGGGGGCAAAAAAAACTAGCAATTTTTTGGGCAAAATATGGAGGTTTTGGGAAAAAATGGAGGTTTTTAGGCAAATTATGAAATTTTTGGGGTAAATTTGGAGATTTTTGAGCAAAATTTGATGATTTTGAGCAAAATATGTAGGTTTTGGGGAAAAATTTGATGATTCACGGATGGGGGATGAATTAAGGGATGCTTATGTTTATTTGTTGGGGGATATTTTCAACTAATATACAATTTTTAACACAATATATTTCGCTTATTTGAAGAGTTGGGGGATGCAAAGCATCCCTAAACATCCCCCAATCTCCGCCTCTGGCTGATTGGTTGATCCATTCCAGTCACACTGCTTTCGGAGCTTGAATGGGATTCTATATCGGAATTCGAGGGACTTGAACTAATGATGAATTCCATTTTGTTCGATTGAATAAAGGATTTTTCGATATGAAATGATTTTCTGGCTATCGGGTGGTATTATAATTACATAGAATATCTATATATATAGCGCAAAAGATTTCATAGATTACGGAGGAATTTACGGGATATGTCAGACAAAGTTTACAGTAACATATACGCTATGATATGAATTTTGTCTATACACTATTCATACAATCAATGCAGTAAGACGTGTCTATACTAAGAATGATAAGCAGGCGATTTCCGACAAACAATGATAAGCAAAACTTTTGACATGCAGACATGGTCGAAGTCCAGACTCACTAATGCATCCTAATGACTATCAGTTAGACACACTAATGCAGACCTGGTTCGCTAAGACCGCCGCTCTGATACCAACTGAAAGGACCCATTCATATACATTATAAACGATTCACAATAGTTGATTACATCGCGAGGTACTAGACCTCTATATGATACATTTTACAAACATTGCATTCATTTTCAAAAGACAAACTTTCTTTACATCGAAAGTTGACGGCATGCATACTATTTCATAATACATCCAACTATAATTGACTTAATACTAATCTTGATGAACTCAACGACTCGAATGCAACGTCTTTCGAAATATGCCATGAATGACTCCAAGTAATATCCCTAAAATGAGCTAATGTACAGTGACATATTTCCTTAATACCTGAGAATAAACATGCTTTAAAGTGTCAACCAAAAGGTTGGTGAGTTTATTAGTTTATCATAATCAATGATTTCCATAATTTTAATAGACCACAAGATTTTCATTTTTCGTTTCAATATACATCTCATATCAGGCATTTCGCACAAACTGCATAGAGATAAAAATCATTCATATGGTGAACACGTGGTAATCGACATTAACAAAACGCGTCTAGAATATCCCCATCATTCCGGGACTCTCATCGGATATGATAAAATCAAAGTACTAAAGCATCCGTAACCCGGATGGGGTTTGTTAGGCCCAATAGATCTATCTTTGGGGTTCGCGTCAATTAGGGTTTCTGTTCCCTAATTCTTAGATTACCAGACTAAAAAGGGTGATATTCGATTCGATAATTCAACCATAGAATGTAGTTTCGATTACTTGTGTCTATTTCGTAAAACAGTTATAAAAGCAGCGCATGTATTCTCAGTCCCAAAAATATATATTGCAAAAGCATTTAAAAAGGGAGCAAATGAAACTCACGATACTGTATTTTGTAGTAAAAATACATATGACGGCATTGAACAACTGAACAATGCAAGGTTGGCTTCGGATTCACGAACCTATATCATTTACTTATATATTAACACACATAATTGTGATCGAACAAAATTATATCATTTTTATATTAATAACCTATATGTTTCATATATTCATTTTATATATTTAAAATAGATAAAAATATAAATTTTGTTATGTTACATGTATTATATATATATATATATATATATATATATATATATATATATATATATATATATATATATATATATATATATATATATATATATATATATATATATATCGTTTATTTTGTCATAATTATAATAATACTAAAAAAATATTAGTAATGATAAACATAATAATAATGAAAAAAGAGTTAAAAATGATACTTTTAATATAAATGATAAGATGATAACTTTAATAAAAATGATACTTTTTAATAAAGATGTTAATTTTATTAATAATGAATACTAATAATAATAATAACTATAAAGATAATGATTTTACTATAATAATAATGATACTAATATTTATATTAATAACTATAATGATAATAATACTACTAATAATAATACTAATACTTATGATAATACTAATAAAAATAATAATGATAATCATAATAATAATGATAATAATAATAATAATACTACCTTAGAGAACAAGCTTCCAAAACAGAAAATAAAATGCCTCAGTCCAGGTTCGAACCTACGACCTCTCGTATAACACAAACATCCCTAACCAACTGCTCTGCTATGCTTTTCTGATTTAATAACCAACCTAAATCTATATATATATATATATATATATATATATATATATATATATATATATATATATATATATATATATATATATATATATATTCATGAACTGATTCGGTTACCATCATATATTATCAATGGGCTTGCAATTTTGAGGCCCAATCATAAGAGCTAGTCCTCAGCCCAACAGAAGACAACAGCTTTTCGGCCCAACAATCATAGGATACATAGTTCAATTAGCAGCCCAGCACGCTATTGTTTAAAAAAAAATATATATATTATGTCCTAGCCTAGAATCGAACCCCACACCTCTCGTTTCTCAACACATGCCCAGACCACTGCTCTGCTACTTCTTTTCAGTTTTAATTCCCAATTAAACCTGTATATCCTATATCTATATGTTCTTTCTTCTCCATAATGAAACCCAATTAATCACTTCATCATCATCATCTAATATCTATATTATTAACCTTATTAATCATCATCATCGTTATCAATAGTGTGTCCACCGAATACAGAAACATCATCATCGCTTATTTTATCATCTTACAACATAAACAACCGATGGGTCTTAGCCCAACAGAATACAGACACAGAAATCAGCCCAACAGCACAAATTAACCAAGTCCAAATCATTAAGTCCATTCTAAAAGCCCAATGCAACAACTCAATTACTTATAGCCTAAACCAATGTATCATTATTTGTTACTGTATCTTCATCAATCATTAACACGTTCCTTACTTCACTATCACTATCTTAAAATTATAATCCTAATCATCATCTCCTTGTTAATTGTTCAAAACAGAAAAATAATATTGCTGCAGCTCGTTCAGTAGCAGTGACATAATTTATGGAAATAGGAACGAGTATCAAGAGGGTTACACCAGCAGATATAGAAAAATAGAAGTGGGTTTATGTTGGTGTAAGGTGGTGGTTGTTCTATCGAATGCAACAGTTAGATTGAGGATTGAAAACAGAAATGTTATAAGATGTAGCAGTAGGGTTTGCACATAACATATATTGGCAACAAAATAGCACGTGCAGCAGAAATCTTACATGGTGTTTGGCTTTGTTTGATTCGATCATATGTACAGGAGTAGTAGCAGGTCATGAACATAAGTTGTAATGATTAAAAGTGACAAGTGAACGTGAATATATGGTTGGGTCTCGATATAGAAGTGGGTTTCAAGGTGGTAACTCTCGATGATCGTATACGAGTGTGGTGGAAGGTCGTGGTGGTGATGGTTGAGGGTGATGGTTCTTGGTGGTGGTAATCGTTGAAGAAAAAGAAGTAGTAGTGTGGTGGTTTCAAAGGTGGTCGAAAGATGGCGGGTTGTTTATGGTGATTCACAAAGAGATAAGGAGTGAAAGAAGAGAGAGTGAGTGGCGGTTGATGGAGGTGTTGGATGGTGATAAGGTGGTAGTGGGCGTCGGTGGAGTTGTGGTGGCGGTATTGTGGCCGGTTGTGGTGTTGGAGAAGAAGAACAAGAAAGGTTGTCATGTGGATTTCGAATGTCATCTATGTATGTGCCAAGTATATATATATATTATATATATATACATATAATAGATATGCAGTTTGTGAATGGAATTCTAAAAGGAAACAGTAACATACAGTAATCTTTTCAATCATTTACGCTTAATCATTTTACAGGTACCAATTGAAAATAGAAATGTATATAATAATAATATTAATAATATATAATAATAATAAACGTGTTAGAATCGATTAGCAGCCATAAATCTTGGCATTTTATTACCGACACTCATTTATATTAATATTATTTCGTGTCCATTGCTAAACAGTTGAAATATAAAAGTGTTCCTAAAAATCTCAAAATTTTAAATTAAGTCTATTTATTTATTCTGGTCATAAATTGTTTAAAACCTGATAAAAAAGGTTCGTCTAATATTTATTTGTAGTTTTAAGTAATATGTACGGAGTATTATAACTCAACTCATCATAGTAAAAATATTCTTAATAATCCTAAATCTTATATAACTTAATTATGGATCAACGTTTATCTTTATCTCGTCATGAATTCGTATTTAGACTTGTTTAATGTCAATCATAAAAATTGACCTGCCATTCGAGCTTGATCCCAACTCAAAATTAAATATTTTTAAAATTAATCAAATAGATTCCAAATATATTTTTAATAAAGCTAAAACTGATATAACTTATTTTCGGATCACCGTTTATTTTAAAATCACATAAGTTCGCTATAAACTTCCCTAAATAATAATCGGAACGTCTAACGAGTATTACAATCATTTAATATTTATTTCTAATATACTTTATTTACATATATAGATATATTTTAAATAATATATATAATATCCTATTTTTATTTTATTAATTTAATAACAACAACATATAATACTTCAAATTATATTTTCAATTATTATATATATATATATATATATATATATATATATATATATATATATATATATATATATATATATACACACACACACACACATATATCTATTTACAATTAATTGTTCGTGAATCGTCGGAACTGGTCGAAGGTCAAATGATTTCATAAAATAGTTCAAAACTTTTGAGACTCAACATTATAGACTTTGCTTATCATGTCGAAATCATATAAAGATTAAGTTTAAATTTGGTCAAAAATTTCCGGGTAATCACACACTCCATCTAGATTTAAACTTACTAGAAAATTTCTTTTGTCTCGAATTGAAGAGTAGAACTTTATCTCCAGGAGCGAACTTTATCAGAATTAATTTTGCATCGTGTAAAAGCTTCGTCTTCTCCTTGTAGATATATGACATCTCGTACGCTTGATCTCTTAATTCAGCTAATTTATTTAACTGTATTTTTCTATGTCTGCTGGTTTTAGAAGGATCAAGGTTGCAGGTCTTCAGCGCCCAGAGAGCTTTGTACTCTAACTCCAGCGAAAGGTGACAAGATTTGCCGTAGATCATCCGGTATGGTGTAGTGCCAAGAGGATTTTTGTAAGCAGTGCGAAATGCCCATAAAGCATCGTCCAACTTCTCAGCCCATCTATTCCCATGATTACCGATGGTGCGTTCCAATATTCTCTTTATCGATCTGTTTGTGACTTCAGCTTGTCTGTTAGTCTGCGGATGGTATGCAGTGGACATCTTGTGGGTAACTCCGTACTGTTGCATCACCTTAATGAACTAAGTGTTACATAAGTGTGTACCTCTAACACTGATAATAGCGCGAGGAGCTCCGAATCTGCTGAATAGTCTCTTTAGGAAATTGGTGACGACTTTGGCATCATTTGTTGGGAAGGCTTATGCTTCTACCCATCGTGATACGTAATCTACTGCTACTATGACATATTCTATGCCATTAGACTTAGGGAATGGCTCCATAAAGTCTAAACCCCATATATCAAAAATCTTGCAAGCTTGGATGTTAGTGTGTGGCATTTCATTCCTTGCGGAAATCATCCCTTGACGTTGACATGCGTCACATCTCTTCACAAGCTCTTGCGCATATTTAAATATAGATGGCCAGTAAAAGCCCGAATCGTAGACCTTTCTTGCTGTTAAATTAGCTCCATGATGACCTCCAGTTGGCTCGTGATGACATTGATGAAGAATCTCGATAGCTTACTTTTCGTCTACACACCGCCTAATTACTTGGTCTGGACAGACTTTAAACAAGTATGGATCTTCCCAGTACTAAGATTTCACATCTCTGAAGAATTTGCATCTTTGGGAGGTGCTCATTCCTTTTTGAACTATTCCAGCCACTATAAAGTTGGCTATGTCTGCGTACCAAAGGGTATCAGTAAATTGTGATCCTACTTCGGCTTGTCCTATGCTCACAAGTTGTTCTTCCCGAAATTTGTCTCTGATATCTTGTTCTACAAGTGGTCCCATCGATGGATTCTCTAATTGACTAAGATGATCCGCTGCGACGTTCTCTGCTCCTTTCTTGTCTTTAATCTCGATATCAAATTCTTGTAAAAGCAGGATCCATCTTAGAAGTCTTGGTTTTGCGTCTTACTTATTGAACATATATTTAAGTGCTGAATGGTCTGTATAGACTGTAGTCTTGGATAGGACAAGACATGATCAGAATTTATCGAAGGTGAATACTACGACAAGTAATTCTTTTTACGTGGTTGTGTAGTTCTCTTAAGCTCCATCAAAGTTTTACTAGTCTAATATATCGGATGAAAATGTTTATCTTTCCGTTGACCGAGGACGGCTCCAACGGCGAAATCGCTAGCATCACACATGATTTCGAAAGGTAAACTCCAATCTGGAGCAATCATGATGGGTGCGAGTGTTAGCTACCCTTTTAGATAATTGAACGCTTGAGGGCACTCTTCAGTGAAGTTGAACGGAACATCCTTTCCAAGGAGGTGAGTGATTGGTCAAGTAACCTTTGAAAAGTCCTTGATGAACCGGCGGTAGAATCCGGCATGTCCTAGAAAACTTCGAACTGCTTTGACTATAGTTGGCTCCGGTAACTTGGCTCTGGTTTCTACTTTGGCTTTATCAACCTCTATTCCTGATTTGGATATCTTGTGTCCTCAAACTATTCCTTCTTTTACCATGAAGTGACATTTCTCCCAGGTTAATACTAGGTTTGATTCTTCACACCGGGCGAGCATTTTGTCCAAGTTAGAAAGGCACGAACCGAAGGTACTTTCGAAAATAGAGAACTCATCCACGAAGACTTCCATGCAACGTTCGATCATGTCATGGAATATTGCTACCATGCGCCTCTAAAATGTTGCTGGCGCATTACATAACCCGAAGGGCATACGTCGGTAGGCGAACGTTCCGTAAGGACATGTGATGTTGTTTTTTCTTTTTCCTTAGGATCGAGGGTAATCTGAAAAAAACCAGAAAAACCATCGAGGAAACAATAGAATTCATTTCCCGATAATCGTTCCAACATTTGATCAATGAACGGAAGTGGGAAATGATCTTTCCGGGTTGCATTGTTTAATTTACCATAATCTATGCAAACCCTCCAACCGGTGACTTCCCAAGTTGGTATCAGTTCATTATTATCATTTTTGACAACGGTCATCCCTCCTTTCTTTGGTACAACTTGTACAGGACTGACCCATTGTGAATCGAAAATTAGATAGATCAGACCTACATCTAGAAGTTTGATTACTTCTTTCTTGATGACCTCTTGAATCTTCGGATTCACCCTTCACTGTCTCTGAACAGATGGCTTAAAGTCATCTTCCATGAAGATCTTGTGACTGCAGTAATTTGGACTGATTCCTTTAATATTGGAAATCTTCCAAGCAATCGCTCTCTTGTGTGACTTTAAGACTTTGGTTAACTCTGCCTTTTCCTTAGGCGTAAGTTCCTTAGAGATGATGACTGGTAGTTGCGAATCTCCTTCTAAGAATGCATATTCCAGGTGCTTAGGTAATTTCTTGAGTTCTAATTCAGGAGGTTCCTTGATAGATGATTTCATCCTGGTGATTTCCTCCCTATCTAACGGATCATACCCTTCTTGATATTCAGATTCTTCAGGTTCTTGGTGAGCGGTAACTTAAGCTATCTGTTCTTTCATTCTTGAAATTGTCCTTCTTAATGCCCCGTCTTCCGAAACTTCTTCTTTTGTTTCGTATGACAGCTCAGGAGTTTCCTCACAGTCTTCCATTTGCCATGGTTCCTGATTTACCTGAATGAAATCCATTTCTTCATTCGGTCTTCTCCTTAATAGAGTTAATGGGATTCCTTCTCCCAATGGTGCTATAGTCGTGCCCGTAGAATTACTTGAGGTGGTGAGAGATTGTGGTTGACCATTTCCTATGGTCGAGCATGTGTCGAGATTTTCGTTGTATGGTGTGGGGAATAATTCCTTAAAAATCTGATCTTGACTGCATACCGCCATGGATTCCTCCAAATGTTCGTCAATGAGTTCTTGAAGAGAATCGGTGAGACTAACATCTTCTTCCCTAGGGTGGCTCATAAGTTGTCTGACATTAACGTAACTTCTTCCTTACTAACCCTCAGTTTTAAAGATTTCTCATGTACGTCGATCACAAATTCACAGCCTTGGCGGTGTCTAAGAACGGTCTACCAAAGATGAGCGGAACTTTTGAATCTTCTTCAATATCCATGATTACGAAATCAACGGGGAATGCGAACTTATCCACTCTCACTAGAATATCCTCAGCAATTCCTAGAGAAATTTTAACTGATCTATCCGCGAGTTGAATAGTCATTCGTGTAGGCCTTGATTCATGAAGTCCTAGCTTCTTAAAGAGGGAGTAGGGCATTAGGTTTAAGCTGGCTCCTAGATCTGCTAAAGCATTACTGATTTGGACATATTGCAGGTAGCAAGGTACAGTGAATCTTCCTGTATCTCCTAACTCGGGGGGAATTCCATGTTGTAGAACTAATAAACACTCCTCACTTAAGGGTAAGCTAATTATCTCTCTTAATAGTTCTTTATTCGAAAGTAATTCTTTGAAAATATAGCGCAGTTTGGCATTTCGACTAACGCATCTACTAAACGTATATTCAAGTGGAGGTTTTTAATTATATCCCCATATCTAGCAAATTGAGAGTCCTGCCTTTCCTTCCTTAGTCTACCCGGGAAAGGTATTCGAGCTCTCGGAATAATATCTGGGGTGACAGGGTTAACAGAATCCGGGTGATTTATAGGCTGATTAAGCGTTATGGGATCTGTTTTGGAAAGGTTTTGAGTAGGGGGTTCCTCTATATTTATGAGATTATCTACTTTTATCTCTTTCCCTCCCCTAGTTAAAATTAGGACATCAAATTCTTTGTATTTAGTCTCGAGTTTGCTGATAATTGTTGTACAGTAAGTTGAAAACTTTCTATTAATTTTTCAAAAGTGGAGATCAGGTTATTAAACTTATTTTGACATTCTATGACTTGAAGATTTATACTTTGTTGTTTCATCATAAAATCAGCTAAGACTTTCTCAGAGTTTACAGAGGTTTTGTGCACTGAAAATATTATATTGAAATCCGAACTATTTAGCTGTTTATATGCCCATCTAGGGTAAGGATACCTTAGATTAGTTCTGGTAACATCAGTATTTATTGTAGCAGGAATTG
This sequence comes from Rutidosis leptorrhynchoides, assembly GCF_046630445.1. Classification (NCBI taxonomy): domain Eukaryota; kingdom Viridiplantae; phylum Streptophyta; class Magnoliopsida; order Asterales; family Asteraceae; genus Rutidosis; species Rutidosis leptorrhynchoides. The sequence goes on along the minus strand of NC_092334.1, from coordinate 427,762,327 downwards.
AAAAGTTCTGAAGCATAAGATTAAGATCTTCTAACCTTGATTCTAGCATCTTTAAAGCTTGTGTAGAAATATCTGGCTCAGCAGCTTCATTACTCCAGTCTTCCTCCCGTGTTGCAATTGTTTCTAGGAGATCCCATGCTTCTGTTGCTGTGCGCAGCATGAAGTTTCCTTGCGAAGCCATGTCGAGAGTGGATCTATCATTTTCGGTCAAACCATTGTAAAATGTGCAAAGTAGATCCGGTTGACCTATTGAATGATTTGGACATCTCCTAAGCATCTCCTTAAATATTTTCCATGCTGAGCTTAATAGTTCGTCATTTCGTTGGTGAAAATTAACGATTTCATTCTTTAGACTGGTTTGAAGAGAAGGTGGATAGAACTTTGCCAGGAACTTTGTTGCTAATTCTTCCCATGAATGGATCGAGTTGGAATCAAGTCCATCAAACCACAATAAAGCGTGTGCAGATAAAGAATATTGAAAAAGATGGAGTTTTAAAATATTTGAATCAGTTATCCCTTGCTTATAGGAGTTGAACAGACTGATGAACTTACTCAGGTGAGAGTTCGCGTCATCATTTGGAAGTCCTTGAAAATGACAGAAGGTTTTGACTAATTTGATAATGTGCAAATCAATTTCTGGGGTTTCTTCAGTAGTTAAAATGATTGGCCCGCTTCGATTTTCTATACACAACTTTTGCATAGAAGCGAGAGTAACGCGGTTCTCCATTTTTAAATTTTCTGTTTTATGAAAACGTAAAATGTAACTTTTAGATATTAATCTAAAAGAATCGACAATATAATTAAAACGGTTATATTTGAAATTTGATCGCTAACCTTATCGATATAATAATCAATCCAGTTTCTTTCAGACAACTTCTTACCTAAGTGGTCAGGATGACGGGGAGAGGCAGGATCCTTTTGTTTCCAATATAATTGGAGAATGTTAGAAAAATCCAACAACCAAGTCCGTATATGTCATGTTCCTAAGACACCATCATACAATATTCTTCAGTTGTGATTAAAACTTTCTCGATTAAAATATTCAATCCCCAGCAGTGGCGCCAAAGAATTAGTTACACTACTGATATGCTTAAAAAATTCGGTTACGTTTGTCATGGAACGAGGTAGACAAGCGGGTCCCAGCAGGGCTCTAAATTTTTTTTATTTTTTAAGTGTGGGGCCAAAATCTTATTAGCACTTTCTATAGTAAGTTGACATAGGGTCGTGTTTTTGAATGGTTTAACAAATTGAATTTCAAAGGGATAATTGTTCTTGGTTAAAACTGTCTGAATAAAAGGGCAGTTTAAGATTTATCTAACAGGTTCCTAAATACTGGAAAAGTAAAAAGGTGGAGGAGTACCAGAGTGTGTAGATCAAGGAAATGTTGTCCATGATACACGTCTAGGCTAGGGAAAGGTAGTCACGAGGATGAGCCTCTAAATAGGATAGTATGGATCTGATCGGATGAACCAATCGTACAGTCCTACCAGTCTTTGAACTCTCGGAGTTCTCTTTGAGTGAAGGCTGGCATGTCACTAGGGTTGCACTATCGGAATGTGTCTAAACCTAGGGGGTTATCCTTAGTTAAGCACTAGGTCATGTCAGAAGTCGAGCTCTAATCCTAACCCTGGGTATCTGTTAAGAAACAGAATAACGACATGCCGTGTCGAGTGGACACAGTCACAATAGGAGGGGACCTACCGGGCTAAGTTGGCAACAACAGTGTAAACTAACTAACCTATCATCATTCTATAAGGATCCTACTACACGACCTATTATACAGGGTTACAGTGCTACACTAACAATGATACAAATAGAAATCTACCAGATTCACTCAATATATAGTAAGACCAGTCCTAAAGCAACAATCAAACAAGAACATGCAATGGGAGATGAAACACACAATTGGGTACAGCTAAGTGGATCATAACAGGCCCTAAGAGGTCTCCTTAGGTTAGTTATCAGGTATACTAGGTCATTCATGTCTCAATTCCTAAGTTCCGTGTCCCATGAGGTCGGGCCTCTCGGAACACCGGCCATACCGAGTTCATAGATGCTTCGGGTACAGAATAAATGAGGGTCTTAGTCCTATGAAGTAGCTAATTCCATATGGGTGGACAAGTCTCACTCACAACCTAGGTTGGTCAATCCCTAAGATACTAGCATACGAGCCTTACTATAGTCAGAGGTTCAGCGTAAAAATAGTAAACGCACTAAGAAGTCATAACTACTCTAGCCTAGGTTTCTATCATGGCAACATACGAATACTCTAAGCTATCATGGTAATATCATAACGCATATTCAAACATGGATAATAATAACACATATTTAAATATAAAAGAATAGCGTTTAGATTAAAACCTGAAAAGTGATTACAGATTCGCCCAAGATTGCTATAACTCCGGAATTTCCTCCGTAAAAACAAACTAACTAACTACTAACTAAAACTATGAGTGTTTGTTGAAATGGAGCAAAATGGCTCCTATTTATAGGGCTCCTGGACTGGTCGGCCATTTTTGGCAGGCCGTCCAATTGCCTGGCAGGCCATTTGATTTGATGGCAGGCCGTTTAATAGGCCCGTACAAATTGCTGTTGGGCCATCCACTGGGCTGGCAGCCCATTTAATAAGCCCGTTTTTTGGGCCACCTGTTTCAAATTGGGCAGGCCGTCCACCATAGTAAGGCATGCCATTTTTTCATCACTGACCATCTGTTTTTCTGAGTGTCTTCTGATATTTTTCCGTTTTCGCTCTAGATTCTTCGTTTTAAGTCCGTTTTCTTCGATTCTTTTTGCAATGCCTTCGTAATTACTAAACCTACAAAATGAAGAAAATACTTGCCACCTTTGGAAATAAAGTTTGGACCTTTATGGTTTTTGAGCTTAATATCGGGGTTAAAAACGTGACTTTGTGAGTGATATCAAGCACTAGTAATACTAACTTAAAAGAAGAAAATAACTCAAAGTTAGAAGTGTCTAGGCTAAAGGAAAGAATAACTAAGTCGCACGAATTTCTTACTTGTGATGATCTAAAGCATGAAAATAAAACACTCAATAAAACCGTAAAACTACTTGAAAATAAAATAAAGTTTTCAATATTTTAAGTGTTTGTTAAGTCTCTAGGAAATTCAAATATTACAGAGGGTGTGCGGTCGAAGCACGACGAGATCGTGGGGTCGACTGCAGGACCTTTTTCAAAAATTAAGTCACCTAAAAATGAAGAAATTAAAAGTAATTTCTTAGAATAGAAGACTAACCAACCTAGAAACCCTAGGAAGAAAATCGTTGAAATAAGGGCTCAACCAAAAGGATACTACAATGCTAGAGTCATAAAACGATGGGTTAGAATAGGAATTTTAGATGCAAATCATCCCGGACCCAATAAACATTGGGTAGCAAAGATATATAATTAACCAAATATAGGCTTGCCTAAATGGCGTTGTACAAGAAGAAGATTGGATAATCGATAGTGGATGTACAACGTACATGATGGAGAACAAAGACTTCTTCACAAGGTACAAAGAGCATAATGGTGGTGACGTAATCTTTGGCGGTGACATACAAGGTAAAATCGTCGGTAAAGGTAACATCACTAACTCTAAAATTACTCTTGAAGATTTCTTGCATTTTAAGAATCTAAGCTTTAATTTGCTAAGTGTTGGTAATGTAGTGACCCGAACTTTTCCATGTTTATATATATTAAATGAAATTGTTATTTACATGATTAAGTGTTTCCAACATGTTAAGCAATCGGACTTGTTAAGACTTGATTAATTGAAATAGGTTTTATATAGACAATTGACCACCCAAGTTGACCGGTGATTCACGAACGATTAAAACTTGTAAAAACTATATGATGACATATATATGATTGTATATATAGTTAACATGATATTATGATAAGTAAGTATCTCATTAGGTATTTTAACAATGAGTTATATACATAAAATTGAGTTTATTGAATTAAGAAACTCGAAACGATATATATAACGATTATCGTTATAACAACGTGTTACTAATTACATATGAATCATATTAAGATATTGATACACTATGTTTAATCATGATAAATGATAAGTAAACATGTCATTAAGTGTATTAACAATGAACTACATATGTAAAAACAAGACTACTAACTTAATGATTTCGAAACGAGACATATATGTAACGATTATCATTGTAACAACATTTAACTGTATATATATCATACTAAGATATATTAATATATCATAATATCATGATAATGTAATAATTTAACATCTCTTTAGATATAATAAACAATGGGTTAACAACATTTAACAAGATCGTTAACCTAAAGGTTTCAAAACAACATTTACATGTAACGACTAACGATGACTTAACGACTCAGTTAAAATGTATATACATGTAGTGTTTTAATATGTACTCATACACTTTAGAAAGACTTCAAGACACTTATCAAAATACTTCTACTTAACAAAAATGCTTACAATTACATCCTCGTTCAGTTTCATCAACAATTCTACTCGTATGCACCCGTATTCGTACTCGTACAATACACAGCTTTTAGATGTATGTACTATTGGTATATACACTCTAATGATCAGCTCTTAGCAGCCCATGTGAGTCACCTAACACATGTGGGAACCATCATTTGGCAACTAGCATGAAATATCTCATAAAATTACAAAAATATTAGTAATCATTCATGACTTATTTACATGTAAACAAAATTACACATCCTTTATATCTAATCCATATACCAACGACCAAAAACACCTATAAACACTTTCATTATTCAATTTTATTCATCTAATTTATCTCTCTAAAGTTTTATCTTCAAGTTCTAAGTGTTCTTCATAAATTCTATAAGTTCTAGTTTCATAAAATCAAGAATACTTCCAAGTTTGCTAGCTTACTTCCAATCTTGTAAAGTGATCATCCAACCTCAAGAAATCTTTCTTATTTACAGTAATATATCTTTCTAATACAAGCTAATACTCATATTCAAACTTTGATTCAATTTCTATAACTATAACAATCTTATTTCGAGTGGAAATCTTACTTGAACTTGTTTTCGTGTCATGATTCTGCTTCAAGAACTTTCAAGCCATCCAAGGATCCTTTGAAGCTAGATCTATTTTTCTCATTTACAGTAGGTTTATTCACAAAACCTTAGGTAGTAATGATGTTAATAACATCATTCGATTCATATATATAAAACTACCTTATTCGAAGGTTTAAATTTGAAATCACTAGAACATAGTTTAGTTAATTCTAAACTTGTTCGCAAATAAAAGTTAATCCTTCTAACTTGACTTTTAAAATCAACTAAAAACATGTTCTATATCTATATGATATGCTAACTTAATGATTTAAAACCCGAAAACACAAAAAACACCGTAAAACCGGACATACGCCGTCGTAGTAACACCGCGGGCTGTTTTGGGTTTGATAATTAAAAACTATGATAAACTTTGATTTAAAAGTTGTTCTTCTGAAAAAATGATTTTTCTTATAAACATGAAATTATATCCAAAAATCATGGTTAAACTCAAAGTGGAAGTATGTTTTTTCAAAATGGTCATCTAGACGTCGTTCTTTCGACTGAATTGACTACCTCTTACAAAAATGACTTGTAACTAATATTTCCGACTATAAACCTATAATTTTTCTGTTTAGATTCATAAAATATAGTTCAATATGAAACCATAGCAATTTGATTCACTCAAAACGGATTTAAAACGAAGAAGTTATGGGTAAAACAAGATTGGATATTTTTTGATTGTTGTAGCTACAGGAATTATTGTAACAATTTTATACAAATCATATCCTAGCTAACTTATATTGTATTATACATGTATTCTAATATATATGTAATCTTGGGATACCATAGACACGTATGCAAATGTTTTTTACATATCATATCGACCCATGTATATATATTATTTGGAACAACCATAGACACTCTATATGCAGTAATGTTTAAGTTAGCTATACAGGGTTGAGGTTGATTCCAAAAATATATATACTTTGAGTTGTGATCTAGCCTGAGACGTGTATACACTGGGTCGTGGATTGATTCAAGATAATATATATCAATTTATTTCTGTACATCTAACTATGGACAACTAGTTGTAGGTTACTAACGAGGACAACTGACTTAATAAACTTAAAACATCAAAATATATTAAAAATGTTGTAAATATATTTTGAACATACTTTGATATATATATGTATATATTTGTTATAGGTTCGTGAATCGACCAGTGGCCAAGTCTTACTCCCGACGAAGTAAAAATCTGTGAAAGTGAGTTATAGTCCCACTTTTAAAATCTAATATTTTGGGATGAGAATACATGCAGTTTTATAAATGTTTTAAATAGACACAAGTAAATGAAACTACATTATATGGGTGAATGATCGAAGCCGAATATGCCCCTTTTGCTTGGTAGCCTAAGAATTAGTAAACCGATCTACTAATTGACGCGAATCCTAAAGATAGATCTATTGGGCCTAACGAACCCCATCCAAAGTACCGTATGCTTTAGTACTTCGATGTTGTTTTATCATGTCCGAAGGATTTTCCGGAATGATAGGGGATATTCTTATATGCATCTTGTTAATATCGGTTACCAGGTGTTCACCATATGAATGATTTTTATCTCTATGTATGGGATGTATATTGAAATATGAAATCATGTGGTCTATGATTATGATTTGATAATATATAGGTTAAACCTATAACTCATCAACATTTTTGTTGACGTTTTAAGCATGTTTATTCTCAGGTGATTATTAAGAGCTTCCGCTGTTGCATACTAAAATAAGGACAAGATTTGGAGTCCATGTTTGTATGATATTATGTAAAACCTGCATTCAAGAAACTTATTTTTTATGTAATATATTTTTATTGTAAACCATTATGTAATGGTCGTATGTAAACGGTATATTTTAGATTATCATTATTTGATAATCTACGTAATGCTTTTTAAACCTTTATAGATAAAATAAAGGTTATGGTTGTTTTAAAAATGAATGCAGTCTTTGAATAAATTAAATCTTGTGGTCTATTATAGAATGATTTTTATACATTTGCGAGTGTAGGATTATTGAATAAATGAAATCTTGTGGTCTATTATATTAATTTGATAATATATAGGTTAAACCTATAAATCACCAACAATTTTGTTGACGTTTAAAGCATGTTTATTCTCAGGTGATTTGATAATGCTAAAAACGAACATATATTTCATAACATTATTCCTCAAGAAAGACAAGCTTTTAGTTGCAATTGTTCTATTTACAAGTGATATTCGTTTAAATAATAAAAGGTGAAGACAAAAGACAGATTCGACGAATTGAAGACGCAAATGACCAAAAAGCTCAAAAGTACAAAGTACAATCAAAGAGGTTCAAATTATTGATGAGAAACGTCTCAAAATTACAAGAGTACAAGACGCGAAACGCAAAGTACAAGATATTAAATTATACGCAAGGACGTTCGAAAATCCGGAACCGGGACCAGAGTCAACTCTCAACGCTCGATGCAACGGACTAAAAATTACAAGTCAACTATGCACATAAATATAATATAATATTTAAATAATTCTTATAATTATTTATATATTATATATTATATTATTAAAAACCGTCGGCAGAAAAAACAAAGGCATGTGAGCCTCTCCAGCTGGCCATGCGATCGCATGGCCTTGAAGGGTAAAGCTCATGCGATCGCATGAGCCACTTTTCCAGCCCACATGCCTATAAAATTCGCAGCTTGGTGAACATCAAAACACATCTTTTTCCTTCTTCATCATACGTAAATTATATATATATATATATATATATTTATATTTTAATATTAATTTTAATTTCTAATAATAAGGGTATGTTAGCAAATGTTGTAAGGGTGTAAGTCGAAATTCTGTCCGTGTAACGCTACGCTATTTTTAATCATTGTAAGTTATGTTCAACCTTTTTAATTTAATGTCTCGTAGCTAAGTTATTATTATGCTTATTTAAATCAAAGTAATCATGATGTTGGGCTAATTACTAAAATTGGGTAATTGGGCTTTGTACCATAATTGGGTTTTGGACAAAAGAACGACACTTGTGGAAATTAGACTATGGACTATTAATGGGCTTTATATTTATTTAACTAAATGATAATTTGTTAATTTTAATATAAAGATTTACAATTGGATGTCCCTATAAGTAACCATATACACTCGATCGGACACGATGGGCGGGGTATTTATATGTACGAATAATCGTTCATTTAACCGGACATGGGAATGGATTAATAGTCACTAGAATTATTAAAACAGGGGTGAAATTATGTACAAGGACACTTGGCATAATTGTTAACAAAGTATTAAAACCTTGGGTTACACGCAGTCGATAACCTGGTGTAATTATTAAACAAAGTATTAAAATCTTGTTACAGTTTAAGTCCCCAATTAGTTGGAATATTTAACTTCGGGTATAAGGATAATTTGACGAGGACACTCGCACTTTATATTTATGACTGATGGACTGTTATGGACAAAAACTAGACGGACATATTAAATAATCCAGGACAAAGGACAATTAACCCATGGGCATAAAACTAAAATCAACACGTCAAACATCATGATTACGGAAGTTTAAATAAGCATAATTCTTTTATTTCATATTTAATTTCCTTTATTTTATATTTAATTGCACTTCTAATTATCGCACTTTTATTGTTATTGTATTTAATTGCACTTTTAATTATCATACTTTTTAATTATCGCAATTTTATTGCACTTTTATTTATCGCAATTTCATTATCGTTATTTACTTTACGCTTTAAATTAAGTCTTTTATTTATTTAATATTTTACATTTTGTTTTAACTGCGACTTAAAGTTTTAAAATCGACAAACCGGTCATTAAACGGTAAAAACCCCCCTTTATAATAATAATATTACTTATATATATATATTTGTATTTTTATAAAATAAAACTAATATAGCGTTAAGCTTTGATTAAAAGATTCCCCGTGGAACGAACCAGACTTACTAAAAACTACACTACTGTATGATTAGGTACACTGCCTATAAGTGTTGTAGCAATGTTTAAGTATATCCATTCTCTAAATAAATAAATATCTTGTGTAAAATTGTATCGTATTTAATAGTTTTTCCTGTATAAATATAAGCTATTTCATATACACCTCGCATAACATCAAGTATTTTTGGCGCAGCTGCCGGGGACTCGAAATCTAGCTTAAAAGCCGGAAGCGCAACGCTAAATAAATTTTTTTTTTTAATTTTAGTTTACTTTTATAAAAAAATACGCTTTTGTAAAAAATACGTTTTAATATATTCGAAAATATAAAAAGAAAACAAAAATATAAATATTTTTAAGAGTTTGTTAAATATTTAAGTTCTATAAAAGTTTCTTTATATTTATTTTATAAAAATATAAGTTTTATTTAATTTATAAAAATATATTATATAAATATTTAAAACAGAAAAAATAAACACAGCAAAATAAATAAAAAAATAAAAAAACATTCGGCCTGCTACTGTAGCATCCCGTAACCTGGCCCAAAATCCTGGCTCATGCGATCGCATGAGCCCAAAGGCATAAACTCATGCGATCGCATGAGATCGTCTGACACGCCACAGTTTACCCTAATTCAGCATTTATTACGGGTATTATTTATTATTATTAATTTAAAACCCTAATTAGGTTATATATATTATATTAATTAGTTTAGTTATTTTATTATTTGTATTATTTAGTTAAATTAGTTTAAATAAAATATAAAACTTAATAGTATTATAAAATAAATAATATAAAAATAATATTTTTATAAAAATTGTAATTTTTACAACTTTTAGTATATTTTTATATTTTGTCCCTTTTCATTTGTTTTTAGCGTAATTTTTGTATTTTTCGCTCGTATTTAGTTTTAAGATATAATTTTTGCCATAGTTATTTTTATTTATAGATTTTTAGGCCTTGCCGTAAAATCCCTTAAGTGCTTTTTCTTTAGACTAAGATTTAAGTGCTTTAGAATTTTGCGACGCCTTTTTAAGTTTTAGTACCTTTTTAAGTTATTGCCATTTGGGATATAGTTTTACTTGTAAGCTTTTATATTTTTAGACGCGACTTTTAGTTTTTAGTTTTTAGTTCCTTTTTAAGTTTCAACGCGCTACTTTCTTATTTTAATTTTTCGACGCCTTTTACCTATGTATCAATTATCACTCCAATTAGTAATCTCAATTTGCAATTTTAATTTTAAGTTAGTGATAGTAATAAGGTTGGGTTAGTCGAGTATTTTAAAGTTTTATAAGTCACTCTTTTTCTTTCTTATTTTTCGACGCCTTTTATTTTTCAACCGTTTTCTTTTTCGATCTTTTTCAACGCGCTCTTTTTCTTTCTTATTTCTCGCAATTCTAGTTTTAGGACATAGATTTTTATTCTTCTTCTTATCTAAATTTCTTAAAATTACGAAAATTTATTTTAAGTGGTTAAATTGATCGACATCAAAATTTTCTGGTTCGTAGTAATAGTTGGATTTGTACGTGGACCGGGTTATTGGAGCCAAACAGTCCTCAATTATATTGAGACCAAACGAATCCTGCCCCTCTGCTGCATCTTTTGGCTATTCGAAACGTGGGCAAAATCAGAAAAGTCTATTAATTGGATAACTTATATAATTTTTCTTTCCTTTTAAAAACTAATAGGATATTCAGTGAATGCACCGAGCAAGACGATCACCACCTTTTGTATGTTCACCACCTGTAACTAGATCAAGACATCTAGCTAATATTACCGCCGTTGATTTTTCTTTAGAATCGTCATCCAATCGACCAAGTACTCCAATTCAAATTTCCGATAATCCATTTTTTGAAACCGACGTCACAATTGAGAATCCGGAGAATATTTAGGGACAATTCGTAGATCCTGAACCATTAATTTTTCCTCCGGAACCACCAATCATTCAAACTGAGATTGTTGAGGAACGAACCATTAAATCAGAATCCTCTAGTGATTCAGATTCAACAAATTCAATTATGGAAGTAACAGAACTTTTAAGTATGGAAGACCGAATGAGAGCTAAACGCACTGGCCAAGGTCACGCAATTACTCATCCAGACATTAATGCGCCAGATTATGAAATCAAAGGATAAATTCTACACATGGTGACTAATCAATGCCAATTTAGTGGTGCGCCGAAGGAAGATCCAAATGAACATCTTCATACCTTTAATAGGATCTGCACACTATTTAAAATAAGAGAAGTTGAGGATGAGCAGATATATCTCATGTTATTTCCCTGGATTTTAAAGGGAGAAGCCAAAGATTGGTTGGAATCGTTACCTGAAGGGGCGATTGATACATGGGACGTTTTAGTTGAAAAATTTCTTAAACAATTCTTTCCGGCATCTAAAGCCGTAAGACTTTAAGGAGAAATTGTTACGTTCACACAGAAACCGAATGAAACTCTATATGAGGCGTGGACTAGATTTGGAAAATTATTAAGAGGATGTCCGCAACATGGTTTAGACACCTGTCAAATAGTACAAATATTCTACCAAGGATGCGACATCACTACAAGGAAAGACATCGATATAGCAGCTGGTGGTTCTATTATGAAGAAAACCGAAACTGATGCTTATAAAATTATTGATAACACTGCTTCCCACTCACAAGAGTGGCACCAAGAAAAAGATATCGTTAGATCATCTAAAGCAGCTGGAGCCGATTCTAGCCATGACTTAGATTCCATTTCCGCAAAGATAGATGCTGTCGAGAGACGAATGGAAACGATGACTAAAGATATCCACCAATACGAAGTAGTTGTGAGCAGTGTGGAGGACCACATTTGACAAAAGATTGTCTCAGTATTGAATTAACAATGGAACAAAGAGAGAATATTTCATACATAAACCAAAGGTCTGGAAATAATTATCAAAATAATTATCAACCGCCAAGACCGATCTACAATCAAAACCAGAATTATAATCGAAATGTTCCATACAACAACCAACAAGGTCCTAGCAATCAACAAGTATCCAACAATACTTACAACCAGCAAAGACCTAATTTTCAAAACAAACCACCACAAACCGATGATAAAAAGCCGAATTTAGAAGATATGATGACAAAGCTAGTTGAAACTCAAACGCAGTTTTTCACATCTCATAAACAAACGAATGAACAAAATGCTCAAGCATTTAGAAATCAACAAGCTTCTATTCAAAACTTGGAACAAGAAGTAAGTAACCTAGCAAGGTTAATAGGTGAAAGAAAATCGGGAAGTCTACCTAGTGATACAAATGCTAACCCCCGGAATGAAACAGCTAAAGCTATTACCACAAGAAGTGGTACAACACTTAAACCACCTGAAATACCTGTAGCTTCTGATGAAGCTATTCCTACTCCACAAGAACCACAACCTGATCAAGATAAGGAAAAAGAACCGGTAGTTGAAAAGGTTAATGAAGATAACACAGTTAAGGATAAACCTTATGTTAAACCATACCAACCACCACTTCCTTACCCGAGTAAAATGAAAAAAGAAAAACTTGAAGCCGAGCAATCCAAATTCTTGGATATGTTTAAACAGATAAATGTCAATCTTCCTTTCATTGATGTGATTTCAGGAATGCCTAGATATGCTAAATTCTTGAAAGATCTAATCTCAAATAGAAAGAAAATGGAAGAGCTCTCGGCTGTTACTATGAATGCTAATTGTTCAGCAGTGCTGTTGAATAAGATACCAGAAAAACTATCTGATCAAGGAAGTTTCACAATTCCATGTTTTCTGGGTAGTCTTAGTTCAATAGAAGCATTGGCAGACTTAGGTGCTAGTATAAATTTAATGCCGTATTCATTATACGCTAAACTAGACCTTGGAGAATTGAAACCAACAAGAATAAGTATACAACTAGCCGATCGATCAATAAAATATCCTAGAGGGATAATGGAGAACATGCTAGTTAAAGTTGGTACTTTAGTATTTCCAGTAGATTTTGTTGTTCTGGACATGGAAGAAGATTCTCCAGTTCCTCTCATATTAGGAAGACCATTCTTAAACACGGCTAAAGCAATGATAGATGTGTTTGGTAAGAAACTGACCCTAAGTATAGAGGACGAGAGTGTTACCTTTTCAGTTGATAGAGCAATGCAACAACCGCAATCTGCAGATGATACATGCTATTATATTCAAACTATAGACTTACATGCAGAATTGTTAGAAGAATTTCCAGAATTACAAGGAACAGGAGAATGTTCTTTAGGAGAAGGAACTGAACCAATTGATGAAGCTGAAATGTTAGCTACACTAATGGCTAATGGATATGAACCAACAACAGAAGAAATTCAAATGCTAAAAGAAGAAGACAGATATCGATATAAATCATCGATAGAAGAACCTCTGAAATTAGAGTTAAAGCCACTTCCAAACCATTTGGAATACGCTTATTTACATGGTGAATCTGAATTACCTGTAATAATATCGTCTTCTCTTACTGAAAATGAAAAATCTCAACTCATTTCTGTGTTGAAAGCTCATAAACCAGCCATTGCATGGAAGATTCATGATATTAAAGGAATAAGTCCTTCGTATTGCACACATAAAATCCTTATGGAAGAAGGTCATAAAACGTATGTGCAACGCCAACGAAGACTAAATCCTAATATGCAAGATGTTGTTAAGAAAGAAATTATTAAACTGCTAGATGCAGGTTTAATTTATCCAATTTCTGATAGTCCATGGGTAAGCCCAGTTCAATGCGTGCCTAAGAAGGGTGGCATGACTATCATTACAAATGAGAAAAATGAACTTATTCCTACTAGGACTATAACAGGATGGCGTGTTTGTATTGATTATAGAAAATTAAATGACGCCACCAGAAAAGATCACTTTCCCTTACCTTTCATTGATCAAATGTTAGAAAGATTAGCCGGAAATAGTTACTATTGTTTTCTAGATGGTTTTTCCGGATACTTTCAAATTCCAATAGCACCCGAAGAATAAGAAAAAACCACATTCACGTGCCCTTATGGTACTTTTGCTTACAAACGCATGCCATTTGGACTTTGCAACGCCCCTGCAACCTTTCAAAGGTGCATGATGGCGATTTTTCACGACATGATAGAAGAATGCATGGAAGTTTTCATGGATGACTTTTCAGTCTTTGGTGATACATTTGAATCATGTCTAGTTAATCTGGAACAAATGCTTATTAGATGCGAACAATCAAATCTAGTACTTAATTGGGAGAAATGCCATTTCATGGTTAAAGAAGGCATCGTTCTTGGACATAAAATTTCAAAAGAAGGAATTGAAGTGGATAGAGCTAAAGTAGATGTAATTGCTAAACTTCCACATCCCACCAATGTTAGAGGAGTTAGGAGTTTTCTAGGGCATGCCGGTTTTTACCGACGTTTCATAATAGATTTTTCTAAAATTGCCACTCCTATGAATAAACTTCTAGAAAAGGATGCTCCATTCATCTTTTCAGATGAATGTATTAAATCTTTTAATATTCTTAAAGAGAAACTCACTAATGCGCCGATCATGATAACACCAAATTGGAATCTACCGTTTGAACTAATGTGCGATGCAAGTGATTTTGCAATGGGAGCCGTTTTAGGACAAAGGATTGAAAAACGATTTCAACTTATATATTATGCTTGTAAGACGTTACAAGGAGCACAAACAAATTACACAACTACTGAAAAAGAACTCCTTGCTATTGTCTTTGCTTTTGACAAATTTCGTTCATATCTCGTTCTAGCAAAAACGGTGGTCTATACCGACCATTCTGCTCTTAGATACCTATTTTCGAAACAAGATGCCAAACCAAGATTAATTCGTTGGATCTTACTCTTACAAGAGTTCGATATTGAAATCCGAGATAAAAGAGGAGCAGAAAATCTCGCCACTGATCATCTTTCTCGTCTTGAAAATCCCGACTTAGAAATTCTAAATGAATCGGCCATACAAGACAACTTTCCTGATGAATATCTATTGAAGATATATTATAATGAAATTCCATGGTTTGCAGACTATGCAAACTACTTAGTATGTGGATTCCTTGAAAAAGGATTATCGTACCAAAAACGAAAGAAATTCTTCAGTGATATAAAACACTATTTTTGGGAAGATCCACATCTGTTTAAAAGTTGTCCAGATAGAATAATACGCCGATGTGTATTCGGAGATGAAGCTAGTAAAATTTTAAACCATTGTCACACAGGACCAACAGGAGGGCACTATGGGCCTCAACTAACAACAAGAAAGGTTTATGATGCTGGATTCTATTGGCCTACAATTTACAAAGACGCACACTTTCTTTGCAAATCCTGTGATGCTTGTCAAAGGACCGGAAAAATAAGTCAACGTGATGAAATGCCACAAAATGTCATTCAAGTATGTGAAGTATTTGACATTTGGGGTTTTGACTTTATGGGTCCATTTCCAAAATCTCATAATAATCTCTATATTCTCGTAGCCATTGATTATGTATCTAAATGGGCGGAAGCACAAGCTCTCCCAACTAACGATGCACGAGTTGTAGTCAATTTTTTAAAACGTCTTTTTGCAAGGTTTGGAACACCGAAAGCTTTAATAAGTGATCGGGGTACTCATTTCTGTAACAATCAACTTGAGAAAGTTCTCAAAAGATATGGAGTAACTCATAAAATCTCTACCGCATATCATCCACAAACAAGTGGACAAGTTGAAAATACCAACCGAGCTTTAAAACGTATTCTAGAAAAAATCGTAGGATCAAATCCGAAGGAATGGTCCATAAAATTGGAGGATGCACTCTGGGCTTTTAGAACAGCCTACAAAACTCCAATTGGAACCACACCTTTTAGACTCATTTATGGAAAAGCATGTCATCTTCCAGTAGAAATTGAACATAAAGCATTTTGGGCTTTGAAGACATGTAATCTTGATTTACATGAAGCTGGACGTCTACGGTTAAGTTAACTAAATGAATTAGAAGAATTAAGACATGAAGCATACGAAAATTCGTTAATCTATAAAGAAAGAATGAAGAAATGGCATGATAAAAGAATCAGAAGTTCAAAAGAATTCAAAGAAGGAGACAGAGTTCTTCTTTTCAATTCATGATTCAAGCTATTTTCTGGAAAATTGAAATCAAGATGGTCTGGACCATTCATAGTCAAAAGAGTTTTCCCATACGGAACGATAGAATTAATAAATTCAAATGGAATTGAATTTAAGGTTAATGGTCACAGAGTTAAACACTACATAGATAGTCCGATGGAAGTCGACAACGAAGTTAATCACAATTTCGATATCACAGCTAACTAAGTGTGGGGAGAATCAAGTCTTTAAAGGATAATATGTATTTCTGTTAGAGTTAGATTTTCTGTTTTCGTGTAGTTCTCGAAAATGGAACCCGAATGGTCTTTCCCTAGCAGAACCTAAAGAACTAGTCTTCTCCCCCCATTCTGAATTTTTATTTTTTTTTAGGTTTTTACGAAATGAAGACTTCCTGTGAACTAAACCATGGTCTAATGCTACACGCTTTGATCACTAAACATAATAATGACACACTTCCGAGTGAAATAGTATCAGTAATCAGAGAAAGATTGGACGAAGTAAGAAAAGAATCCAGATGCGAAGATAATAAGTTACAATTTGGTAAAGGAAAATCAAAATCCGCAGCGAAAAGAAGAGCACGACACCTAGAAAGATGTCACAAATGCGGAAAATGGTCACATGGAGGTAAATGTTTAAATAATCAAACCTATTCAAACACCGAATTTGTTACTTTATGCAGAGACGGACCATTCATATGTTTAGAAGAAAAAACACTGAATGCTCGAGGTTACGCCTATGTAGCTATGGAAAATCAATTAAACCGACTATCTTATGAATGGGATAAATCATATCACTAAGAATACTATCTCACAGGTAAGTCTGTACAGTTTTTATTTTTTATTTTCATTTTTAACCTTTTGATAATAAACGCTAATTTGTTCGCTATAAAGTATTAAATTGGTATTCGATGAAATTAGGTTTGGCGACCGAAATTATTGATATCATACAAAAATTTATTACATCACTGCGAAATTTAACGTTTATTCTTAAGGTATAAATATCTTTAATCAATCAACCCAAAATATTTCAAAAAAATTCGTCATGAGTTAAATTAGGTCATGGAACCGAAATTACTTTACCGAAAAGAGGGGCGCATATTTTTGATAATATTTGATTGATTAAAGTGGGATAAAAGCCAAAAAGATTTTTAATTATATTTTTACTTTGTTTTTAAAATTAGTATTAAAAAAAAAAATTATTGTAAACTTTTTAAATCAATATATTTAAAATTGTAAATATTTGAAAAAATTAATATTTTTAATATAAGTTTGTATGTATAAAAACAAAAATTAAATTTAAGTTTGGTGTGAATTTTTAATATTAATTTTGAATTTTATGCATTTTAAATTTAAGTTGTGTGAATTTAAAAACTAAAATTTACTTTATTTCGCTAAGTTAAAAATATGATTTTTAAAATTCGTCGTGAGTTGAAGACTAGACCATTGAACCGAAATTGCTTTACCCAAGGGAGGGATGAGAACTTTTATTATCTTTATTTTTAATCTTATTGAATTAAAGTATGTTAAAAACATTAAAAAACCCAAAAATCTTTACTTTTAAAACCACGCTTTGATTTGACAAATTTTAAAATTTTGTCGAGGGACGGATTAGGACATCGATCCGAAACACCCTCATCCTAAAAAGAAACAAAATTTTTATTTTTAAATTAATTTTATGTTTTATAAAGTATAAGGTTTTATTAAAAAAAAGGTGAAAACACTGTACCCGGGACTCCATGCGATCGCATGGAGTTTGGCCTTTGGTGCCATGCGATCGCATGGGGAGAAAATCCAGGCCAGATACAAACGAGCCAGAGAGCTGTTCTTCACACAAAATACACACAAATACACAAAAATACCCCAAAATACTCTCTAAAATTCGCAATTTTCCACCGTAATTCGTAATTTTTCTTGCTCTAATCATGCCTAGATTCTCATTCTTCAGCAAAATGGTAAAAATTACACCCTTAAACTCTATAAATTCCTAGTTTTTGTGATAATTACCAATTTTTTACCTAATGCAATTTTGTTAATTTCTAGTGTAATTAGTGTTAAATTGTTAGTATTTTATGCATGTATAACCTAGATTGATGCTATTTAACATGATTTGAAGCCAAAAACTTCAAAATTTTTAGAAATCTAGGGTTTGTGTTCTTGAGCAATTTGGGGCTTTTTGATATAAACAGGTTATGGCCGATTTTTGTCATGAATTATTGCTAAATTGAGTACTGTAACATGTTTAGATAGTTAAATGATCCAAACATTGATCCTAAACATGATTTTTGGAGATTAAAGTGGACTTTTTAAGTCCAAAATTCATGAACTTGATTAATTTGATATATTTGCCATTTGAGACTTGTTTAATTATTAGTAATGACTATTTTGACATGTTATTTGAGTTAAATGCTTATGAACTTTGTATACATTTTCATACAGGCTTATTTGAAAAGTGTAGAATTGTGAAAAATTGTGAAAATGTGTATAAGTTTAATTTTGATTTAACATGTTATAGTGATTGTTTTAAGTTGTTATTTTGCTAACACTAATACATATTTGGATGCACAAATTTTGTGTTTAATGTGTTTTGCAGAAAGCCGATACGGGAGGTTCAGGAGCATCATCATCTAGATGACCAGCACCAGCACCAGAACCAGAACCAGAAATGCAACACGAACAAGAACCACAACAATAACCACAACAACAGCCTGATCAGTACATACCTTATTATGATCCGGTACAGTTTGTTTATGAATTCATAGTATTCCCAATGAGGCCGCCAGTAGAATTCCCAACGATTCCTGAGCACAATCTGCATCCTAATCTGAGATTTGATAGGAGATGGAGAGATTACGAGACATATCAAAGGAAAAAATTCAAATTGGTAACAAAAAATGTAGAGGTGCCAAGGGTAATCGATTGGGTTCCTTTGGAAACAGTCCATCTAGCTGACCGTGTTAGACAGCTTTTAGTTCAAAGGTATGGCAGTTCTTCTTTTACAGATTGGGAATGTCTTTTCACCATTCGTAGACCTGTATATAAGGAATGGTGTGTTGAGTTGATGAGTACTGTATCACTTGATACAAATATAGTTAGAATAGATGATAGAAGATTTCTTAGGTTTATCCTTGGCGGTAGGATGTACAGAATGTCCATGCTGGACATGGCCAGGGCTTTACAGATATATACTCCTGGTGAGTTGCTACTACCCAATTATACAAACTTGATTCATTCTGGTGAAAGGGTAGATAGCAACTTTGACGCTGACGCCATTTGGAGGCGTATGTCACATTTTGATGTTTTTACACGAGCAGGAGGACACTCCTATACACATATTGACAGAGCCGAGCTTTGTATTATTCATAGATTTTTGGCTAACTCGATTACACAGAGAGGTCATAATAAAGAAAAAATTACCTTACATGATTTATTCTACCCAAAGTGTATTCGGGATCCTAGAAGCTTTGTCAATATCCCTTACTGTGTTGCTTTTTATTTATCTAAAATGGTAGAGGGAATGCAGGACGGGAGTATAATAGGAGGAGGTATTTTTGTTACTCTCATTGGAGAGTATTTAGGTGTTGATAGGAACCAAAGGGGTCCATTACAGCTTTGTAGAGAACAGGTTGAGCCCTTAGGATTGAAAGTTTATGTGGGTGCTAAGGTATTGAAAAGTAGACGTAACCAGGCAGTACCCTATGAGGGATCTCATCCTCAGGTAGAGAGAGGCTCAGACGAGGAAATGGAGGAGGCGGAAGACATTAGCGATGTCTTTCGAGATGCTATTCTTGACGTCCACGTTTGTATAGATGAGGAAGCAATGACGAACGCGGCCAGACATAGTATGTATGAGCAGTGGAACTCCGAGCGAGTATACGAGGATTATAGGCGACGCCAACACGATAGCTGGTTAGTTCATCAGCACCAAATCATGAGCCAGCTATCATATCAGGTACCAAATAACTATGTACCTACTCGACCTGCTCATTTTCCGCCACACAGCCACGATATCCGACCACCCTTCTGTAGCGACCCGACAAAATTGTCATTGACGGCGCCGTCTACTTAGGTCCCGTTACGTGGTCATAAGTCTTTAAAACAACGTTTAACCAAAAGATATGTCGCATTCATTTCAAATGTAAAGATTGTTCAAAGTTTACAAGAATAGTTCCACCACAAGTTACGTTACAAAGTTATAAGTACAAATGAAACTTATGCGACACAATTTAAAAGTAGCCAAAAGACGCTCCATGTATGCATATATACTCGACATCCAATGCAAGTATCAAAATAATGAGCGGAAGCATGTATCATGTATCGTTCAAGGACCTGAGAAAAACATAGAAATCTGTCAACGAAAACGTTGGTGAAATCATAGGTTTAAGTAAGTAAGTACAAGTGAACCACAAGATTTGTAACATTGGTATAATAGTAATACATTCCAAAAGTTTGTTTCACGAGCACCCAATTATCAATGCTTAACATTCCTTCCATAGAACCCCATCACCTTAGTGCTAGAACATACACTGTTTCTCGAAAATATATTTCATTCGTAAACGGTAGCGAACCGTTTGAATGAGGGTTTGTCAAACCCATATGGATCCATACAACATAAGTTCTTGCTTACACCCGGCAAGTGTAACTAATGATAATCGAATTGAGGATTTTGTTCTAAACTCGTATGTAGAATGTTTGTTTTCCTGTACTTGTGTTCACTTAGTAAAAGAAATGTTTATGTTTTCTCATCCCAAATGTAAGTTCAAAAAGAGTAAAAGTGGGACAATGATCTCACCTTGAGTGCACGAGTAGTAAAGTACTTCAACAAGTAAACGTGTGCAAAGAACAATGCTAGTCTTGACCTAAACAATAGGTTGTATCAATAACGGTAAACACGATAGGTCAAAGATGTTCAATTAGTCCTATGGCTCGTTAAGACTCGATCATAATAGCATGTGAATCAAATTGTCATGTTTCATGCAAGATACAAGTATAAAAACATGTTAGAACGATTGCACAAACATTTGGTTAAGTTTGATTAAAAGTCAACTTGGTCGGGTCAAAGTCAACGAAAAAGTCAACACGTTCGGGTCGGGTCCCGAACTATTTCTCTGAGGTTTTTAATCATATATGAGCACGTTAGGACAAGTTACAGGTGAATCGGAGGTGCGTAGCATAGTAAACATTTTTCAAAAAAATGACCAACGAAGACAGAAGCTGTCAGTGTATCTGGACGGCGTCCAGATTTTCTGGACGGCGTCCAGCTTTGAAGGCTGGGACGGCGTCCAAATATCTGGACGGCGTCCAGCTTCGAAATATGGGATGGCGTCCAAGGATCTGGACGGCGTCCAGGTTGGTATTCCAGTCTGATGCAGTAAGTTTCTAAGTACACGAACCAAAAACCAAATAAACACAATTTATGATCCGCAAACAATCAAGTCAAGTATTTTATACCGTTGGGATGGTAATTTGACGAGGAAGACAACTAAACACATTTCAACAAGTAATTTAACACCTACAACAACCCAAAACCGCATCAAACGTTCATAATCAAAGGTTCAAGTTCTAAAAACGCATTTCATGATTCGGATAACCAATTTACATGTATGATATGCCGTTTCGAAGGTAATCAAACATACGTTGCAACAAAACACTTATCAACAATATTTCATAGCATTTTATACATCAAAAGTTCATATAATGCTTATCAAACCCTAACCAAAATCTCAAAACCAATAATCATGTTAATGTAAGGTTTTCATGTCAATCAACACACCAAAACGAAGTTAATGAAGTAACTAACACTTTGAACACACAACCATTAACATCTAAACACATTTTATCATTCAAAATCAAAGGTTAAACTAACCCATTTCAAGTGTTCATGCTAGTTACACCAAATAACAAGATCGAGCCTACAAATTACATACACGACATCACAATGAGCCATAGACACTAACTAACACCATTTCAAGTCAAAAACATGAATTTAGAGAAATCTAGAGTTTTAGAAATGTTACCCAAACGAGATGAAGTTGGTACCAAAATGAAGAGGATGAAGAGAGGATCACGAATATGTAATTTATTTTGTTGTAAGCCTCCTAGATCGAATTTAGATGATGATTGAATGAATTTGGAAATTGTGTGTGTGTGTTCTTGCTAGAGAGAAAGAGAGAGAGATGGAGATGGTTGAATGGTGGTGATTGGGGTGGACTAGGTGACCTAGTCAACTAGTTTGCCCCGTGTCAATTTTAGTCCCTCAAGTTTGAATCGGGTGCGTGAATTACCTAATCGAGATAATTTAAAACGCGTATTAACGAAAGATGTTATAAATATATAACGGACTTTAAAATAGTTAAACGGAAAGTAACCGGAAAAAGGCGGGATGTTACATTACCTACTCCTTAAAAGAAATTTCGTCCCGAAATTTAAGTAGGCGTAGTAGTCGTTGTTTCTTCCTCGAGATCTTGCGTTTCCGAATTCACGAATAGATGAGGATACTTCCTTTGCATTTGATCTTGTCTTTCCCAAGTAAACTCGGGTCCCCTTTTGGCGTTCCAACGGACTTTAACAATCGGGATTCGGCTTTGTTTCAATGTCTTGACGGAGGTGTCCACAATTTCTACCGGTTCCTCCACAAAATGAAGTTTGTCATCAATAGTAAGTTCCTCGAGAGGGAAGACGATATCGGGTTCGGCAAGACACTTTTTCAAGTTCGATACATGGAAGGTAGGATGAACGGAGTTCAATTGAAGCGGAAGATCTAAACGATAAGCAACGGTTCCAATACGCTCCAAGATTTTGAAAGGACCAATATACCGCGGATTTAGCTTCCCGCGTTTCCCAAAACGGATTACACCTTTCCAAGGTGCGACTTTTAACATTACTCGGTCACCGACTTGAAATTCAAGATCGTTGCATCGTTTGTCGGTATAGCTCTTTTGACGACTTCGGGCCGTCCTAAGCCTATCTCGGATTTGAACGATTTTCTCGGTGGTTTCGTGAATGAGTTCGGGTCCGGTGATTTGCACGTCGCCTACCTCGGCCCAACAAAGAGGTGAACGACATTTGCGGCCATATAGCGCTTCAAAAGGTGCGGCTTTAATACTCGCGTGATAACTATTGTTATAAGAGAACTCGGCGAGAGGTAAGTACTTGTCCCAAGCTTTTCCGAAATCAACCACGCAAGCTCGTAACATGTCTTCCAAGGTTTGAATTGTGCGTTCGCTTTGTCCGTCGGTTTGTGGATGATATGCGGTGCTCATGTCTAAATGCGTTCCCAAAGCTTCTTGCAATGTACGCCAAAATCTAGAAACGAAACGGCCATCTCGGTCGGAGATAATCGATAAAGGTACACCGTGTCGGGTTACGATCTCCTTAATGTAAAGTTGTGCAAGTTTCTCCATTTTGTCCGTTTCTTTCATGGCAAGGAAGTGTGCGGATTTGGTGAGACGGTCAACAATAACCCAAATGGTATCATAACCGCCCGTCGTTTTTGGTAGCTTGGTGATAAAATCCATCGTTATCCTTTCCCACTTCCATTGCGGAATCTCGGGTTGTTGAAGTAGTCCAGACGGTCTTTGGTGTTCGGCTTTGACTTTGGAGCAAGTTAGGCACTTTCCAACATAAGTAGCGACGTCCCTTTTAATGTTCGGCCACCAATATTGTTCTCTGAGGTCGTGGTACATCTTATTGGCACTGGGGTGAATCGAGTATCATGACTTATGGGCTTCATCTAAAATAAGGCTTCGTAGGTCCCCATAACTAGGCACCCAAATCCTTCCGGCGTAATATCGGAGTCCGGTTTCCCTAATTTCGAATCGAGAGACGAGAATGTTCAAGAGCTCGTGTGAAAGGTTTTCATCCTTGAGAGCCTCATCTTGGGCTACCCAAATTTGGCTATTAAGGTTTGTGTGGATGGTGATGTTTAAGGCTCGGACACAAAGAGGCACCACTCTTTCTTTTCAACTTAAGGCATCGGCTACTACATTTACCTTCCCAGGATGGTAACGAAGCTCGCAATCGTAATCGTTTAAGGTTTCAATCCACCTTCGTTGTCTCATGTTTAGTTGCTTTTGATCGAAAATGTGTTGGAGACTTTTGTGGTCGGTAAAGATAGTACTCTTGGTTCCATAAAGATAGTGTCTCCACATTTTAAGTGCAAAGACAACGGCTCCGAGTTCGAGATCATGCGTCGTGTAGTTTTGTTCATGAATTTTGAGTTGTCGAGAAGCATAAGCAATGACTTTCGTTCGTTGCATCAATACACACCCAAAACCATGTTTTGAGGCATCGCAATATGCAACAAAGTCATCATTGCCTTCGGGAAGTGACAAGATAGGAGCGGTGGTTAGCTTCGTTTTCAAGATTTGGAATGCGGATTCATGTTCGGTTGCCCAAACGAATTTTCTTCCCTTATGAGTTAACGTGGTTAGAGGACGAGCAACCAAAGAAAAATCCTTGATGAATCTACGGTAGTATCCGGCGAGACCCAAGAATTGACGGATATGAGTAGGAGTAGTAGGAGTCTCCCATTTACTAATGGCTTCGATTTTCGTTGGATCGACTTTAATACCTTGGTCACTTACAACATGACCAAGAAATTGAACTTCCTTTAACCAAAATTCACACTTGGAGAATTTGGCATAGAGTTGTTCTTGTCTTAAAAGTTCAAGCACAAGTCGGAGGTGTTCCTCGTGTTCTTCTTCGCTTTTTGAATAGACTAAAATATCATCGATGAACACGATAACGAATTTGTCAAGATACGGTTTGCACACGCGGTTCATAAGATCCATGAACACCGCCGGTGCATTAGTGAGACCAAATGGCATTACAAGGAATTCATAACTACCATAACGAGTTCGGAAAGCGGTTTTGGAGACATCTTCCCCCTTAACCCTCAATTGATGATAACCCGAGCGGAGATCGATTTTTGAATATACACAAGACCCTTTTATTTGATCAAAGAGGTCATCGATGCGAGGAAGAGGATATCGGTTCTTAACCGTCAATTTGTTTAGTTCGCGATAGTCAATGCACATTCGTAGGGATCCGTCTTTCTTTTTAACAAACAAAATCGGAGCGCCCCAAGGTGAATGGCTAGGTTGGATAAAACCACAATCAAGTAGTTCTTGGATTTGACTTTGCAATTCTTGAATTTCGGATGGAGCGAGTCTATATGGTGCACGTGCTACGGGTGCGGCTCCCGGAATAAGATCGATTTAGAATTCAACCGGTCGATGAGGTGGAAGACCCGGCAATTCGTCGGGAAATACATCGGAAAAGTCACTAACAATTGGCACATCATCGATGTGATTCTCATCGGACTCGACTTTCTTAACGTGAGCAAGGATCACAAAACAACCCTTACGGAGTAGTTTTCTAACTTTAATGCACGAAACGAGGTTGAGTCCGGTGCAACTCTTATCGCCATAGACGATCAAAGGTTCACCATTCTCGATAGGGATTCGGATTGCGTTAAGATCACAAAGGATGTGAGATTTCGTTTTGGCTAGCCAATTCATACCGATTATTACATCGAAGCTACCTAGTTCCGTGGGTATCAAGTCGATTTCAAACTCATTACCCAAAATGTTTAACGTACACCCCCGGTAATATGTGTCAGCACGTAATAGTTTCCCGTTAGCCACTTTAATGGTATAAGTGGTATCTAATGGAAGAGGTGGAGTGCTAAAAGAATGAGTCAAAGTCTTGGATACAAAGCATTTATCGGCACCCGAATCGAATAAGCAAGAGACATAAGAATTGTTGAGAAGGAACCTACCCGTGACTAGTTCAGTGTCATCCCGGGCTTCCTCGGTGTTGATGTTGAAAGCTCGGCCGCGCGTGTTGGGGTTATCTTTCTTCTTTGGGCATGCATTTCTATAATGGCCCGTTTGGCCACATTCATAACAAGTGCCCGTTTTTGGTGCATTGGGCCCCTTTCGAGCGATGGGGGTAACACTTTTACACTCATTGGCCTTATGACCAACTCCTTGGCACCGGTGGCAAATTAACTTGCCACATTCACCAAAGTGATGTTTGTTGCATTTGTTGCAAAGAGGTAGGTTCCCGGCATAACCCTTCTTGCCGTCGGAGGTGTAAGGCTTCTTAGCAAAGTTGTTGTTGCTTGATTGGGAGGGTTCCCACTTTCTTTTGTTGCTGCCCGATTTATCCTCCGCCTTAGGTGCCGGAACTACGATTTCGTCAACCGTTTCTATCAATTTGCGGGCCATGTTCAAAGCTTCTTGATGATTAGTGGGTTTGGATGACATTACTCCGTGTTTGATACTCTTTGGAAGACCATCCATGTAAAGTTCAACCCTTAAAGCTTCGGGGTTCACAAGATTTGGGCACATCAAGGCTAGTTAGGAAAATCGTTGATTATAAGCCTTGAGATCATTTCCGATCGCCTTTAAAGTTCTTAGCTCTTGTTCGAGCCTTCGGGTTTCTTCACGAGGGAAATATTCGACAATCATCTTTTCCCTCAAGTCGGCCCAAGAGAGGGCGTGAGCTTCATCGGTACCCACCGATTGTACATAAGTATTCCACCATGTAAGAGCGACACCGGCGAAGGTGTGAGTGGAGTATTTGACCTTGTCTTGATCCCGACAACCGCTTATGCTAAAGACGGCTTCCGTTTGCTCAAACCATCGGGTGAGCACGACCGGTCCCCTGGTTCCATCAAAAGTGTGAGGTTTGCACCCCATGAAGGATTTATAGGAGCACCCTTCGTTTGAGTTACCGGCTCCATTGTTGTTGTTGTTGTTGTGGTTGTTGTTATTATTGTTGTTGTTGTTGGATGAGTGACCGGCCATGGCCGCATCTACGGCGGTAGCTATCATCCGTTCGAGAGCTTGTTCGGGAGTTTCATTGCGGCGTACATGACGAGGAGCCATTGTTCCTTCAAGACACAAGAATATCATTGATTAGTATTCTCAATAATACTAACCGTGATATAGAATAAAGATAAAGAGAAGTTTTTCCTCGACTCGCCTTAAATTCTTTATGTCATAATGTCGGAACGTTCATATGAGTCACCGTAATATAATCCCGGCAATTATATTACCCTGATTCATATGTGCATTCGACATTATTCTATAAAGTCAAGGTGGCGTGTCAATCAATTTAAACAACGTGAGATTAAGATGAACTAAGAGTAGGTATGAGTAGAAGCGTTCGAGTATAAATGCACAAGTAGTCAACTAATTCCTACTTCAAGTCTATATGCCGGTTGTAGTCTAGACTCACCAATGTACCCTATGACTCGAGGTTGACACCAATGAACTCTAAATCCCTACAACCAACGCTCTGATACCATCTGTAGCGACCCGACAAAATCGTCATTGACGGGGCCGTCTACTTAGGTCCCGTTACGTGGTCATAAGTCTTTAAAACAACGTTTGACCAAAATATATGTCGCATTCATTTCAAATGTAAAGATTGTTCAAAGTTTACAAGAATAGTTCCACCACAAGTTACGTTACAAAGTTATAAGTACAAATGAAACTTATGCGACACAATTTAAAAGTAGCCAAAAGACGCTCCATGTATGCATATATACTCGACATCCAATGCAAGTATCAAAATAATGAGCGGAAGCATGTATCATGTATCGTTCAAGGACCTGAGAAAAACATAGAAATCTGTCAACGAAAACGTTGGTGAAATCATAGGTTTAAGTAAGTAAGTACAAGTGAACCACAATATTTGTAACATTGGTATAATAGTAATACATTCCAAAAGTTTGTTTCACGAGCACCCAATTATCAATGCTTAACATTCCTTCCATAGAACCTCATCACCTTAGTGCTAGAACATACACTGTTTCTCGAAAATATATTTCATTCGTAAACGGTAGCGAACCGTTTGAATGAGGGTTTGTCAAACCCATATGGATCCATACAACATAAGTTCTCGCTTACACCCGGCAAGTGTAACTAATGATAATCGAATTGAGGATTTTGTTCTAAACTCGTATGTAGAATGTTTGTTTTCCTGTACTTGTGTTCACTTAGTAAAAGAAATGTTTATGTTTTCTCATCCCAAATGTAAGTTCAAAAAGAGTAAAAGTGGGACTATGATCTCACCTTGAGTGCACGAGTAGTAAAGTACTTCAACAAGTAAACGTGTGCAAAGAACAATGCTAGTCTTGACCTAAACAATAGGTTGTATCAATAACGGTAAACACGATAGGTTAAAGATGTTCAATTAGTCCTATGGCTCATTAAGACTCGATCATAATAGCATGTGAATCAAATTGTCATGTTTCATGCAAGATACAAGTATAAAAACATGTTAGAACAATTGCACAAACATTTGGTTAAGTTTGATTAAAAGTCAACTTGGTCGGGTCAAAGTCAACGAAAAAGTCAACACGTTCGGGTCGGGTCCCGAACTATTTATCTGAGGTTTTTAATCATATATGAGCACGTTAGGACAAGTTACAGGTGAATCGGAGGTGCGTAGCATAGTAAACATTTTTCAAAAAAATGACCAACGAAGACAGAAGCTGTCAGTGTATCTGGACGGCGTCCAGATTTTCTGGACGGCGTCCAGCTTTGAAGGCTGGGACGGCGTCCAAATATCTGGACGGCATCCAGCTTCGAAATATGGGACGGCGTCCAAGGATCTGGACGGCATCCAGGTTGGTATTCCAGTCTGATGCAGTAAGTTTCTAAGTACACGAACCAAAAACCAAATAAACACAATTTATGATCCGCAAACAATCAAGTCAAGTATTTTTTACCGTTGGGATGGTAATTTGACGAGGAAGACAACTAAACACATTTCAACAAGTAATTTAACACCTACAACAACCCAAAACTGCATCAAACGTTCATAATCAAAGGTTCAAGTTCTAAAAACGCATTTCATGATTCGGATAACCAATTTACATGTATGATATGCCGTTTCGAAGGTAATCAAACATACGTTGCAACAAAACACTTATCAACAATATTTCATAGCATTTGATACATCAAAAGTTCATATAAAGCTTATCAAACCCTAACCAAAATCTCAAAACCAATAATCATGTTAATGTAAGGTTTTCATGTCAATCAACACACCAAAACGAAGTTAATGAAGTACCTAACACTTTGAACACACAACCATTAACATCTAAACACATTTTATCATTCAAAATCAAAGGTTAAACTAACCCATTTCAAGTGTTCATGCTAGTTACACCAAATAACAAGATCGAGCCTACAAATTACATACACGACATCACAATGAGCCATAGACACTAACTAACACCATTTCAAGTCAAAAACACGAATTTAGAGAAATCTAGAGTTTTAGAAATGTTACCCAAACGAGATGAAGTTGGTACCAAAATGAAGAGGATGAAGAGAGGATCACGAATATGTAATTTATTTTGTTGTAAGCCTCCTAGATCGAATTTAGATGACGATTGAATGAATTTGGAAATTGTGTGTGTGTTCTTGCTAGAGAGAAAGAGAGAGAGATGGAGATGGTTGAATGGTGGTGATTGGGGTGGACTAGGTGACCTAGTCAACTAGTTTGCTCCGTGTCAATTTTAGTCCCTCAAGTTTGAATCGGGTGCGTGAATTACCTAATCGAGATAATTTAAAACGCGTATTAACGAAAGATGTTATAAATATATAACGGACTTTAAAATAGTTAAACGGAAAGTAACCGGAAAAAGGCGGGATGTTACACCTTTAACCGGTATGACTATAACCAAGCCTATCAGAGCACCTATAACCAACAATGGAACCCACCTGATGAGATGAACTGGAACCCCTATCCAGACTGATTTGGTTCCATTTGGTTATTTATATGATTTTTATGTTTTTATCTTTTTACTTATTCATGTTTAAACTTATGTTATTAAATATACTTATGTAATCTTTATCATTTTTATTATTATTGTGTACTAATATTTTACATTTAGGATTTGAAAGTGGGATATTAAGTCCCATTTCAAATTTCCATGCGTGTTTATATTTGTATGTATGTATATTGTCGATTGTACAAAACAGGGTAAAACAGCACATTTTCAAAGACTGACATTAAGTTCAGCAAAAGCTAGTTTTGACGACAAAATGAAAAACAAATGTGATGTAACAACAAGAAGGAATGAACAAATGATATGCACCATTTATCATTCAGCAAACAAACGCCAATATGTTTGGAAACTTTGGTAAAATTTAATCATTTTTACGCTAATCACCCTCAATAATTTAAATTGTTACTGATTTCTTGCAAATGAGGGCATTGCAAGATCTTAAGTGTGAGAAGGGGTTAAATTCTTTCGGATTTTAAAATTTTTACTTTATACACTTGGTTACCATTAGAAATACTAGTAAAGTAGTAGTTGTATTAGAATCTAGTGCTCTCTGATAATAAAGAACAGCCCTAGTCTTATATACTGACTACCCAATTCTAGCAAAATTTTTCAAAATTTTCAACTAAATGAACTCAAAATCATGTTTATACATATTTATGAACGATAAAACTAGGTGTTAACACCGAAATTATTGTTACCTCGAAAAGGACATAAATTGAGAAACAAACCAAAATGTTAAAATTCATTTAAAATGGAATAGAGGACAATAAAAAGGAAAATAAAAGCCAAGTGTGGGAAAAATTACCAAGTTATCTTAAACATATGTCACATATTTCTGTAACAAATAATTGAAGATACTTTTGCTTTGGACTAAACTAAACTGTTTTACCCGATGAAAGAAAAGAAGAGATGGATCTACACGATGAATCAATTCCATCGTTAAAAGGAAGTAAAGTCTTTCGAAAAAGAAACGCGCTTCTTGATTTAGGTCATGAAGTTGTCGTCCAGAACAGCTGTAGGTTGATGAAAAATCTAGAAAAGTCATCTCTAAAATAGCAGGAAATCCACAGACCTCAGCATAAAACAGGGTCGCCAAGTGGTCAGATTTATCCTAACCATGAGAAGGATTTATCTCGTACAATGGGGGGGCACCGTGCAAATTAGCTTGATAAGACTAATTAATCAGACCCCCAGAAAGGATAATCTCCTTAAAAGATCAAAAATTAGCTTTTAAGCCTGATATTACTCAATCCTAGAGATTGACCTTAAAGATTGAGAATTACAAACTCATGGAATTCAATGATATCTAAACTCGAGCTTGAACGAGAAAATATTTTGATCAAAATTACAAACCGATTTGTTTTCTGAAAACCCATTTTCAATGCATTCATTACCATTGAACGTAAAATCCTAGGAATTCACCTGGAACTCATTAGGTCATCTGAACCAAATCGGGTGTCAACCGTAAGAACGGTGGTTGCATAGCATGGTCAAAGACAGGACCTTGTGCCAGACCGAAAAAATTATAAGGGTGAGCTTTACTATTGCTCCTACAAAAGATAGTAATTGCGTCCGACACGTTATATACCATAATTAAAAGCATGTCAGGGGACATTGCCTTAACAGTTGCTTGTTCAACGCTTTTCTTTACAACCGGACGGTAGTTTACCGAAAGGTAATATTCAGAACAAGTAAACTGGACGTGTTGCTTTCTCAATACAAGGTTAGCAAGTGGGTGACACAAAACCGCAAGTTTTGAGCTAAAATTTTCAAATCTGAAATCCACCAAACCCACAAAAATATTTTGCAAACACCGGTGAAGGGTTATTCCGGAAAACTTATCTAGGGTAAAAGCTAGATTTAATTTTCAAAAAGATCAAATGTTTTCATAAAGATCCAATTTTCTTAATGGATCTAAATTTTATAGTCATGTGGGACTGTAAACCACATCGTTACTACCATTGTTTATACCGCCGTATTGAAATCACTGATGTACAAAGTGTGTAGAATAAAGAAGTGATTATAGTATTTCAAGACTATATTGCTTGAGGACAAGCAACGCTCAATTGTGGGAATATTTGATAATGCTAAAAACGAACATATATTTCATAGCATTATTCCTCAAGAAAGACAAGCTTTTAGTTGCAATTGTTCTATTTACAAGTGATATTCGTTTAAATAATAAAAGGTGAAGACAAAAGACAGATTCGACGAATTGAAGACGCAAACGACCAAAAAGCTCAAAAGTACAAAGTACAATCAAAGAGGTTCAAATTATTGATGAGAAACGTCTCAAAATTACAAGAGTACATGACACGAAACGCAAAGTACAAGATATTAAATTATACGCAAGGACGTTCGAAAATCCAGAATCGGGACCAGAGTCAACTCTCAACGCTCGACGCAACGTACTAAAAATTACAAGTCAACTATGCACATAAATATAATATAATATTTAAATAATTCTTATAATTATTTATATATTATATATTATATTATTAAAAACTGTCGGCAGAAAAAACAAAGGCATGTGAGCCTCTCCAGCTGGCCATGCGATCGCATGGCCTTGAAGGGTAAAGCTCATGCGATCGCATGAGCCACTTTTCCAGCCCACATGCCTATAAAATTCGTAGCTTGGTGAACATCAAAACACATCTTTTTCCTTCTTCATCATACGTAAATTATATATATATATATATATATATATATATATATATATATATATATATATATATATATATATATATATATTTATATTTTAATTTTAATTTTAATTTTAATTTCTAATAATAAGGGTATGTTAGCGAATGTTGTAAGGGTGTAAGTCGAAATTCTGTCCGTGTAACGCTACACTATTTTTAATCATTGTAAGTTATGTTCAACCTTTTTAATTTAATGTCTCGTAGCTAAGTTATTATTATGCTTATTTAAATCAAAGTAATCATGATGTTGGGCTAATTACTAAAATTGGGTAATTGGGCTTTGTACCATAATTGGGGTTTGGACAAAAGAACGACACTTGTGGAAATTAGACTATGGGCTATTAATGGGCTTTATATTTATTTAACTAAATGATAATTTGTTAATTTTAATATAAAGATTTACAATTGGATGTCCCTATAAGTAACCATATACACTCGATCGGACACGATGGGCGGGGTATTTATATGTACGAATAATCGTTCATTTAACCGGACACGGGAATGGATTAATAGTCACTAGAATTATTAAAATAGGGGTGAAATTATGTACAAGGACACTTGGCATAATTTTTAACAAAGTATTAAAATCTTGGGTTACACGCAGTCGATAACCTGGTATAATTATTAAACAAAGTATTAAAATCTTGTTAAAGTTTAAGTCCCGAATTAGTTGGAATATTTAACTTCGGGTATAAGGATAATTTGATGAGGACACTCGCACTTTATATTTATGACTGATGGACTGTTATGGACAAAAACCAGACGGACATATTAAATAATCCAGGATAAAGGACAATTAACCCATGGGCATAAAACTAAAATCAACACGTCAAACATCATGATTACGGAAGTTTAAATAAGCATAATTCTTTTATTTCATATTTAATTTCCTTTATTTTATATTTAATTGCACTTCTAATTATCGCACTTTTATTGTTATTGTATTTAATTACACTTTTAATTATCGTACTTTTTAATTATCGCAATTTTATTGAACTTTTATTTATCGCAATTTCATTATCGTTATTTACTTTACGCTTTAAATTAAGTCTTTTATTTATTTAATATTTTACATTTTGTTTTAACAGCGACTTAAAGTTTTAAAATCGACAAACCGGTCATTAAACAGTAAAAACCCCCCTTTATAATAATAATATTACTTATATATATATTTGTATTTTTATAAAATAAAACTAATATAGCGTTAAGCTTTGATTAAAAGATTCCCTGTGGAACGAACCGGACTTACTAAAAACTACACTACTGTACGATTAGGTACACTGCCTATAAGTGTTGTAGCAAGGTTTAAGTATATCCATTCTCTAAATAAATAAATATCTTGTGTAAAATTGTATCGTATTTAATAGTTTTTCCTGTAAAAATATAAGCTATTTCATATACACCTCGCATAACATCATGATTATTAAGAGCTTCTGCTGTTGCATGCTAATATATGGACAAGACTTGGTGTCAGCATGCTTGTATAATATTGTTTAAAACTGCATTCGAGATTTACTTTGTTGTAACATATTAATATTATAAACCAATATGTATTGGTAGTGTGTAAGTGTGATATTTTTAGATTATCATTTCTGATAATCTAGGTGGTATCCTTTTAACCTTGTCGATAAAATAAAGGTTATGGTTTGTTTTAAAAATGAATGCAGTCTTTGAAAAATGTCTCATATAGAGGTCAGAACCTCGCGACGAAATCAATTAATATGGAACGTTTATAATCAATATGAACGGGACATTTCAGTTGGTATCCGAGTGTTGGTCTTAGAGAACCAGAAATTTGCATTAGTGTGTCTTATCGAGTTTGTTAGGATACATTAGTGAGTCTGGACTTCGACCGTGTTTTCTTTAAAAACGATTACTTAACACTTTTGTTGGAAACTATATATTATTAACATGTAAATATTATGTGATATATTAACCTCTTAATGTGTTTGATATTGTGTGATAGATGTCTACCACTAGTACAAATCCCATCAATTCACCTAATAATAATGAAGAGTCGAATATATTTTGGGAAGATTCACAAATTCCCGAAGAGGAACCGGAAGAGGAGGAACCGGAAGAGGAGGAACCGAAAGAGGAGGAACCGGAAGAAGAAGAGGTTCCAGAGGAAGAAATATTGATACCTATAGTAAATCGATTAAATAAAAGAAAATCCTCAACCAACGGACCAAAGTTAATAATGGTCAATGGTGTTTCCGCCGAGGAAGCGAAATATTGGGAAGATTACCAAATTTTCGATGAATCGGATCCCGATGAGGATTCCGATGATGTTATAGAAATTACATCGACCCAATTTAATAAATCGAAAGAAAATAATAAGGGAAAAGGTATAAAAATAGAGAAACCCGATTCCAACCCAGATGAACTTTATATGTATCGGCAACATCCATATTTCCTAAAATGTAACAATGACCTGGGAACCTCTAAACCACCAGGTTTTTCTAAACCATTGTGGAAAACGACGGCTAGCATTAGAGGAACACCATATATTCCTAGAAAATTAGGAAAACGAACCAAGTCCGAAGAAGAAGAAACCAGTGATTCAGATTAAAGGGTTGTAATCATGTTATGTATTATATGTATTGTAGTGTGCTTGTACTTTTATGTTCTATGTAAAAATTGCTTGTATTTTTTGTTAATTATCTTTTACGAATCTAATCCTTGTCTATTTTACAGTGTAAAAACAAAATGGACGTTAAGGGTAGACAACCGAATATTTTAGAAGACCTACCAGAGGATATGATTGAGAAAATCTTGTCTAGAGTCGGTCAGAATTCATCATCACATTTAGTTATGGCGAAATTAACTTGTCAAACATTTGAAAGACTTTCTAGAAATGCCTTAGTTTATAAAAGGCTTTCCTTTGATAGCTGGGGTATATCACATTGGGGAGACCGTAAGTTATGCCGTATTTTCTTTAAAGCATTAAATGCAAGGAACCCAAATACAATTTTATGCTACGGGTTAAGAACCTATTTTGACTCAACATATCCCAACATAGGATTTCGTGAGTTATAAAGAGCTTCTAACATGAAACATAAAGAAGCATGTTATACTTACGGGTTAGTGATGTTCGCTTCTTACCAAAGTGAGAAAAAGAATACCATATTACAACTTTTAAATAAAACCTTCCCACAAGTGACGGATTCAGTAGTTGGGGTGAGAAATAAGGTTTTTAGATTATTACGGGGCTGTTGGACATTACGAAACCCTCGTCCTTTTGACGACATTACAACATGCTGCCTAGCCAATGGTCATAATGGTTATTTTCCACAAGACCAAGGATGGGAAGTCGTCTTAGTAAAACCAGAATGCATGACTTGTTTCTGGACTTATGAATTACGTGTCTTTATTTCCTTTGCTGAACAACTTGCGTATTAACTAAGTTTATCTTCAAAACTGTCCTGTATCAAAGTGTACTATATTTCACGTTATATGTAATATAGCGAAGTTGTAAGTTTGAAGAATATTTGTATGTGATATATTATTATAATCAGTTTTTCATATGGAATTGTAGTAGTTGAATTGTATATTAGCTATTAAGTATGAACTTAACGGGTAGGTAGTACCCGAATTTAAACTTATAAAACGCTAATATGAAGAAAAAGCTTTTATAAATGAGTTCATATTATGTTACGAAATACTATTGACTACTCTTAATATTCTGTATGATTAACTCAATTCAGTTGGCTATTTTGAAGGAAATGGCACTGACTACTCGACACACCATGAATACGAGCGAAGAGGAATTTCGTACCTTTCTTGCTGCAAACATAGCCGCAGTACAGGCTGCGCTACATACCAACAATAACTCTGAATCTAGCAATGCAGCTAACGGCGCAAGAAATCGTGTAGGATGCTCCTACAAAGAATTCACTGCCTGCAAACCTTTGGAATTTGATGGAACCAAAGGACCAATTGGATTGAAACGGTGGACCGAGAATGTCGAATCGGTGTTTTCCATAAGTAAGTGTACTGAAGAGGACAAAGTTAAGTACGCTACGCATACCTTCACAGGTACTGCGTTAACGTGATGGAACACCTATCTTGAACAGGTAGGACAAAATGTTGCTTACGCACTACCGTGGTCAGCATTCAAGCAATTGATGAACGAGCAGTACCGTCCTAGAAATGAAGTCAATAAACTCAAGGTAAAACTTAGAGAGTTACGAACATAAGGGTTCGACGTTACCACATATGAACGACGATTCACATAGTTGTGTCTATTGTGTCCAGGAGCATTCGAAGATGAAGAAGAGAAGATCGACGCATTTGTAAAAGGGTTACCAGTAAGGATTCAAGAAGATGTGAGTTCACACGAACCCGCTTCTATACAGAAGGTAAGTCGAATGGCTCATAAACTCATAAATCAGATTGAGGAAAGAATTAAAGAGCAGGCGGCCGAAGAAGCCAGCACGAAACAACTCAAGAGGAAGTGGGAGGAAAACGGTGACAAGAGTCACCAGTACAACAACAATAATAATTACAACCACAATCGCAACAACTATCCCAACAACCGCAAAAACAATCGCAACAATAACCGCAATCCTAATAATAACTACAACAAACATCCCAACAACAATAACAACTACAACAACCGTTTCAACAATAATAACAATCTCAACAACAACCTGAATAACTACAACGGAAACAAAAACCAAAAACAACCATGTCATAGGTGTGAAGAAAATCATCAGGGGTTTTGCACGACATTTTGCAACAGGTGTAAAAGAAATGGTCATAGCGCGACAAAATGTGAGGTCTACGGACCAAAGTTTAACAGAACTAAAGGAAAAAATAATGTCGGAACAAGTAATGCCAACGCTATTTGTTATAAATGTGGAAAACCAGGCCACATTATTAGAAACTGCCCGAATCAGGGGAATACTAATGGGCAGGGCCGTGAAAGAGTTTTCAATATTAATGTGGCAGAAGCACAGGAAGACCCAGAGCTTGTTACGGGTACGTTTCTTATTGACGATAAATCTGCTTATGTTTTATTTGATTCGGGTGCGGATAGAAGCTATATGAGTATAGAATTTTGTGCTAAATTAAGTTTCCCATTGACGCCTTTGGATAATAAATTTTTACTCGAATTAGGAAATGGTAAATTAATTTCAGCAGATAATATATATCGGGATAGAGAAATTAAACTGGGTGATGAAACGTTTAAGATTGATTTAATACTAGTCGAGTTAGGGAGTTTTGATGTAATAATTGGCATGGACTGGTTGAAGAAGGTAAGAGCAGAGGTCGTTTGTTACAAAAATGCGATTCGCATTACGCGTGAAAAAGGAAAACCTTTAATGGTGTACGGAGAAAAGAACAACGCGAAGTTAAATCTTATTAGTAGTTTGAAGGTTCAAAAACTAATAAGAAAAGGTTGTTACGTCATTCTAGCACACATCGAGGAAGTTAAACCTGAAGAAAAGAACATCAGTGATGTTCCCGTCGCAAAAGAATTTTTCGATGTATTTCTGAAAGAATTACTGGGATTATCCCCACATCGATCTATTGAATTTCAAATAGACCTTGTACCAGGAGCTGCACCAATAGCTCGTGCTCCATATAGACTCGCACCCAGCGAAATGAAAGAATTACAAAGTCAGTTACATGAACTTTGAGAGCGTGGTTTCATTCGACCAAGTACATCACCATGGGGAGCTCCTGTTCTGTTTGTCAAGAAGAAAGATGGTACATTCAGGTTGTGTATCGACTACCGAGAGTTGAACAAACTTACCATCAAGAACCGTTACCCATTACCGAGAATCGACGACTTATTTGATCAACTACAAGGCTCGTCGGTTTATTCGAAGATCGATTTACGTTTTGGATATCACCAAATGCGGGTGAAAGAGGATGAAATTCCGAAGACTGCTTTTAGGACGCGTTACGGTCATTACGAGTTTATGGTTATGCCGTTTGGATTGACTAACGCACCAGCTGTGTTCATGGACCTCATGAACTGAGTGTGTGGGCCATATGTTGACAAGTTTGTCATTGTTTTCATCGATGACATACTTATTTACTCGAAGAATGATCAAGAGCACGAAGAACATTTGAGAAAAGTGCTAGAGTTGCTGAGAAAAGAAAAACT
The DNA here is from genome assembly GCF_046630445.1 of Rutidosis leptorrhynchoides. NCBI lineage: Eukaryota > Viridiplantae > Streptophyta > Magnoliopsida > Asterales > Asteraceae > Rutidosis > Rutidosis leptorrhynchoides. The sequence goes on along the minus strand of NC_092334.1, from coordinate 427,723,594 downwards.
GTACGCTAAGTTTTCAAAGTGTGCATTTTGGTTGGAAGAAGTTCAATTCCTCGGTCATATAGTGAACAAAGAAGGTATTCAGGTGGATCCAGCAAAGATTGAAACCGTTGAAAAGTGGGAAACCCCAAAAACTCCGAAACACATACGCCAATTTTTAGGGCTAGCTGGTTATTACAGGAGATTCATCCAAGATTTTTCTGAAATAGCAAAACCCTTGACTGCATTACCGCATAAAGGGAGGAAATTTGAATGGAATGATGAACAAGAAAAAGTGTTTCAATTGTTGAAAAAAAAGTTAACTACGGCACCTATATTGTCATTACCTGAAGGGAATGATGATTTTGTGATATATTGTGACGCCTCAAAGCAAGGTCTCGGTTGTGTATTAATGCAACGAACGAAAGTAATTGCTTATGCATTTAGACAATTGAAGATTCACGAGCAGAATTATACGACGCATGATTTGGAATTAGGCGCGGTTGTTTTTGCATTAAAGAGTTGGAGGTACTACTTATATGGGATCAAAAGTATTATATATACCGACCACAAAAGTCTTCAACACATATTTAATCAGAAACAACTGAACATGAGGCAGTGCAGATGGATTGAATTGTTGAATGATTACGACTTTGAGATTCGTTATCACCCGGGGAAGGCAAATGTGGTAGCCGACGCCTTGAGCAGAAAGGACAGAGAACCCATTCGAGTAAAAGCTATGAATATAATGATTCACACTAACCTTACTACTCAAATAAAGGAGGCGCAACAAGGAGTTTTAAAAGAGGGAAATTTAAAGGATGAAATACCCAAAGGATCGGAGAAGCGTCTTAATATTCGGGAAGACGGAACCCGGTATAGGGCTGAAAGAATTTGGGTACCAAAATTTGGAGATATGAGAGAAATGGTACTTAGAGAAGCTCATAAAACCAGATACTCAATACATCCTGGAACGGGGAAGATGTACAAGGATCTCAAGAAACATTTTTGGTGGCCGGGTATGAAAGCCAATGTTGCTAAATACGTAGGAGAATGTTTGACGTGTTCTAAGGTCAAATCTGAGCATCAGAATCCATCAGGTCTACTTCAACAATCCGAAATCCCGGAATGGAAATGGGAAAACATTATCATGGATTTCATCACTAAATTGCCAAGGACTACAAGTGGGTTTGATACTATTTGGGTAATAGTTGATCGTCTCACCAAATCAGCATACTTCCTGCCAATAAGAGAAGACGACAAGATGGAGAAGTTAGCACGACTGTATTTGAAGGAAGTCGTCTCTAGACATGGAATACCAATCTCTATTATCTCTGATAGGGATGGCAGATTTATTTCAAGATTCTGGCAGACATTACAGCAAGCATTAGGAACTCGTCTAGACATGAGTACTGCCTATCATCCACAAACTGATGGGCAGAGCGAAAGGATGATACAAACGCTTGAAGACATGCTACGAGCATGTGTTATTGATTTCGGAAACAGTTGGGATCGACATCTACCGTTAGCAGAATTTTCCTACAACAACAGCTACCATTCAAGCATTGAGATGGCACCGTTTGAAGCACTTTATGGTAGAAAGTGCAGGTCTCTGATTTATTGGAGTGAAGTGGGGGATAGACAGATTACGGGACAGGAGATAATAAAAAAAACAACCGAGAAGATCATCCAAATTCAACAACGGTTGAAAACCGCCCAAAGTCGACAAAAGAGCTACGCCGACATTAAAAGAAAAGATATGGAATTTGAAATTGGAGAGATGGTCATGCTTAAGGTTGCACCTTGGAAAGGCATTGTTCGATTTGGTAAACGAGGGAAATTAAATCCAAGGTATATAGGACCATTCAAGATTATTGATCGTGTCGGACAAGTAGCTTACCGACTTGAATTACCACAACAACTTGCGGTTGTACATAACACTTTCCACGTCTCAAATTTGAAGAAATATTTTGCTAAAGAAGATCTCACTATTCCGTTAGATGAAATCCAAATCAACGAAAAACTTCAATTCGTCGAAGAACCCGTCGAAATAATGGATCGTGAGGTTAAAAGACTTAAGCAAAACAAGATACCAATTATTAAAGTTCAATGGAATGCTCATAGAGGACCCTAGTTCACCTGGGAATGAGAAGATCAGATAAAGAAGAAATACCCGCACTTATTTCCAGAAGATACGTCAACACTTCCAACTGCTTAAAATTTCGGGACGAAATTTATTTAACGGGTAGGTACTGTAGTGACCCGAACTTTTCCATGATTATATATATTAAATAAAATTGTTATTTACATGATTAAGTGTTTCCAACATGTTAAGCAATCGAACTTGTTAAGACTTGATTAATTGAAATAGGTTTTATATAGACAATTGACCACCCAAGTTGATCGGTGATTCACGAACGATTAAAACTTGTAAAAACTATATGATGACATATATATGATTGTATATAGAGTTAACATGATATTATGATAAGTAAGTATCTCATTAGGTATTTTAACAATGAGTTATATACATAAAATTGAGTTTATTGAATTAAGAAACTCGAAACGATATATATAACGATTATCGTTATAACAACGTCTTACTAATTACATATGAATCATATTAAGATATTGATACACTATGTTTAATCATGATAAATGATAAGTAAACATGTCATTAAGTGTATTAACAATGAACTACATATGTAAAAACAAGACTACTAACTTAATGATTTCAAAACGAGACATATATGTAACGATTATCGTTGTAACAACATTTAACTGTATATATATCATACTAAGATATATTAATATATCATAATATCATGATAATGTAATAATTTAACATCTCTTTAGATATAATAAACAATGGGTTAACAACATTTAACAAGATCGTTAACCTAAAGGTTTCAAAACAACATTTACATGTAACGACTAACGATGACTTAACGACTCAGTTAAAATGTATATACATGTAGTGTTTTAATATGTATTCATACACTTTTGAAAGAATTCAAGACACTTATCAAAATACTTCTACTTAACAAAAATGCTTACAATTACATCCTCGTTCAGTTTCATCAACAATTTTACTCGTATGCACCCGTATTCGTACTCGTACAATACACAGCTTTTAGATGTATGTACTATTGGTATATACACTCCAATAATCAGCTCTTAGCAGCCCATGTGAGTCACCTAACACATGTGGGAACCATAATTTGGCAACTAGCATGAAATATCTCATAAAATTACAAAAATATTAGTAATCATTCATGACTTATTTACATGTAAACAAAATTACACATCCTTTATATCTAATCCATATACCAACGACTAAAAACACCTACAAACACTTTCATTCTTCAATTTTCTTCATCGAATTAATCTCTCTCAAGTTCTATCTTCAAGTTCTAAGTGTTCCTCATAAATTCTATAAGTTCTAGCTTCATAAAATCAAGAATACTTCCAAGTTTGCTAGCTTACTTCCAATCTTGTAAAGTGATCATCCAACCTCAAGAAATCTTTCTTATTTACAGTAAGATATCTTTCTAATACAAGGTAATACTCATATTCAAACTTTGATTCAATTTCTATAACTATAACAATCTTATTTCGAGTGGAAATCTTACTTGAACTTGTTTTCGTGTCATGATTCTTCTTCAAGAACTTTCAAGCCATCCAAGGATCCTTTGAAGCTAGATCTATTTTTCTCATTTACAATAGGTTTATCCACAAAACCTGAGGTATTAATGATGTTCATAACATCATTCGATTCATATATATAAAACTACCTTATTCGAAGGTTTAAACTTGAAATCACTAGAACATAGTTTAGTTAATTCTAAACTTGTTCGCAAACAAAAGTTAATCCTTCTAACTTGACTTTTAAAATCAACTAAAAACATGTTCTATATCTATATGATATGCTAACTTAATGATTTAAAACCTGAAAACACGAAAAAACATCGTAAAACCGGACATACGCCGTCGTAGTAACACCGCGGGCTGTTTTGGGTTTGATAATTATAAACTATGATAAACTTTGATTTAAAAGTTGTTCTTCTGGGAGAATTATTTTTCTTATGAACATGAAACTATATCCAAAAATCATGGTTAAACTCAAAGTGGAAGTGTGTTTTTTCAAAATGGTCTTCAAGACGTCGTTCTTTCGACTGAAATGACTACCTCTTACAAAAACGACTTGTAACTTATATTTCTGACTATAAACCTATACTTTTTCTGTTTAGATTCATAAAATAGAGTTCAATATGAAACCATATCAATTTGATTCACTCAAAACGGATTTAAAACGAAGAAGTTATGGGTAAAACAAGATTGGATATTTGTTGATTGTTGTAGCTACGGGAATTATTGTAACAATTCTATATAAATCATATCCTAGCTAACTTATATTGTATTATACATGTATTCTAATATATTATGTAATCTTGGGATACCATATACACGTATACAAATGTTTTGATATATCATATCGACCCATGTATATATATTATTTGGAACAGCCATAGACACTCTATATGCAGTAATGTTTGAGTTAGTTATACATGGTTGAGGTTGATTCCAAAAATATATATACTTTGAGTTATGATCTAGCCTGAGACATGTATACACTGGGTCATGGATTGATTCAAGATAATATATATCAATTTATTTCTGTACATCTAACTATGGACAACTAGTTGTAGGTTACTAACGAGGACAGCTGACTTAATAAACTTAAAACATCAAAATGTATTAAAAATGTTGTAAATATATTTTGAACATACTTTGATATATATATGTATATATTTGTTATAGGTTCGTGAATCGACCAGTGGCCAAGTCTTACTCCCGACGAAGTAAAAATCTTTGAAAGTGAGTTATAGTCCCACTTTTAAAATCTAATATTTTGGGATGAGAATACATGCAGTTTTATAAATGTTTTACGAAATAGACACAAGTAAATGAAACTACATTATATGGGTGAATGATTGAAGCCGAATATGCCCCTTTTGCTTGGTAGCCTAAGAATTAGTAAACTGATCTACTAATTGACGCGAATCCTAAAGATAGTTCTATTGGGCCTAACGAACCCCATCCAAAGTACCGGATGCTTTAGTACTTCGATGTTGTTTTATCATGTCCGAAGGATTTTCCGGAATGATAGGGGATATTCTTATATGCATCTTGTTAATGTCGGTTACCAGGTGTTCACCATATGAATGATTTTTATCTCTATGTATGGGATGTATATTGAAATATGAAATCTTGTGGTCTATTATTATGATTTGATAATATATAGGTTAAACCTATAACTCACCAACATTTTTGTTGACGTTTTAAGCATGTTTATTCTCAGGTGATTATTAAAAGCTTCCGCTGTTGCATACTAAAATAAGGACAAGATTTGGAGTCCATGCTTGTATGATATTATGTAAAAACTGCATTCAAGAAAATTATTTTTGATGTAATATATTCTTATTGTAAACCATTATGTAATGGTCATATGTAAACGGTATATTTTAGATTATCATTATTTGATAATCTACGTAATGCTTTTTAAACGTTTATAGATAAAATAAAGGTTTTGGTTATTTTAAAAATGAATGCAGTCTTTGAAAAACGTCTCATATAGAGGTCAAAACCTCACGACGAAATTAATTAATATGGAACGTTTATAATCAATATGAACGGGAAATTTCAGGTAAAATATGTTATAAAGGTTTAACATGACACTTACTAAATTTTCATCCCGTATAACCAAAGATGGTAAAAATGTTATAAATGGAATTAGGAAAAAGGGCCTTTACACGTGTAAACTAAATGACTTTAAACATTTAGAAATTTGCCTCACTTCCATTCATGTAACAACCTGCCAAAATCGCCATTGACGCGGATGTTAACTCTGGTCGCAGTGCTTGGTCTTGACCTCTAAGCAACAACATAGTTCTAGCGGAAGTAATAAGTACCTGAGAATAAACATGCTAAAGCGTCAAGACAAAGGTTGGTGAGTTCATAGGTTTTTGTACGACGTATAAAATTTATGAAAGTTTCACAATTTCAAAAAATTTAAAATAGTTTAAAATCAGTAATACAAATATTAAATTCTCGAGTCCATAAATGGTTTGATAGTAAAACAGATCACAAGATCTCAACTTCATAAACAGTTTAGAAGTAATATGATTTCAAGTTTTCAAGTATGAAAAAAAGATCGTAGTCCATAACATATCAAGTTTATAAACAGTTCCACGATTTATAAGATTACACAGTTATCAAATTCATAAACGGTTTCCATACAGTTTCTGTAGTAACCCGTCCTAATCCGTCTGGACGAAGTCATCAACATCTAGTTCCATTGCGATGATCAACTCTAAATAATGTCTTTACAATAAGCAAATGCACAGCTGAAGATTTCTTTCATACCTGAGAATAAACATGCTTAAAAGTGTCAACCAAAAGGTTGGTGAGTTCATAGGTTTATCATAACAATCATTTCAATATATTAATAGACCACAAGATTTCCGTTTATAAATATATGTACACTCGCAAGTGTATAAAAGTATTCTATAAGTTGTAGGCACCCGGTAACAAGCCTTAACGTTCATGTTTTACCCTCTGAAGTACACCAGATCAGGTGTGTTTAAAATAACCTTGAAGTACTAAAGCATCCCATAGTCAGGATGGGGTTTGTCAGGCCCAATAGATCTATCTTTAGGATTCGCGCCTACCGTACATAGACAAGTAGTTTAATGTTACCAAGCTAAGGGTATATTTCTGGTTTAAACCCACATAGAATTAGTTTTAGTACTTGTGCCTATTTCATAAAACATTTATAAAACAGCGCATGTATTCTCAGCCCAAAAATATATATAAAAAGGGAGTAATGAAACTCACCATACTGTATTTCATAGTAAAAATACATATAACATCATTGAACAGTGTAAGATTGACCTTGGATTCACGAACCTAAATTAATTATATATATTTATATGTTGGTCAATATTTGTCTAACAAATTAAGTCAAATCATAGTGTACCACAATCCTAATGCTCGAGACTAATATGTAAAAGTTAACAAAAGTCAATTTGACTCAAAATGATTTCCAAAATTTGTACATGATTATTATATAGTTTAAATATCGTTGTTTACGTTTTTAAATATTTTTAAAAGATTTATTAGAGTAAATAATATAATTTATTTATAAATAAAACTTTATATATATAAAAATATACTTTTATATATCTTAGATAATAAAATTTATAAAGTTTATTGAATATCATAAAAATGTTATGATAGGTTTTATTAAGGTAATTATATTATTTGTATTACATTTTTATTTAATAAAATAACATTGATAATAATAATAAGTAAAAGTTGTATTATTTTGTATTAATAATTATTATTAAATAATAACAATATTTATATTTACGAAAATGGTATTATAATAATATGATAATTCTTATTAATAATGAAATTTTATATTAACAATAATATTCCTATTAAAAATAATAATTTTTGTAAAGATGGTATTTTAATATTACTAATAATACTAATAATTAATAATAATAATACTAATTATAACTTTAATGATAATAACGATAGTATTAATAATATTAAAAATAACAATTTTTAATGATAATACTTTTCATTAATAATAATAATAATAATAATAATAATAATAATAATAATAATAATAATAATAAGGTAAAAAAAACTAGAACGACGATAATAAAAATCAATTTTACAAAAAATTCAATTGACTATAACTCCAAATCCGTTCATCGGATCCATTCGATGTCTAAAGGAAAAGTTCTTAATTTTTCACTGGCTTTCCATGGACATGCATATCTTATACCTTATCTCAACCGCAGGTGTAACTAATTCAAGATTCAACATAACCTATTTAAGGGCAATATCAAAAGTACAAGCATGCATAATCCTATTTTCTCGAGCACTAGTCAGGGATACACAATTAATATGTAAAAATTAATTTACGAGTACTCACGTATCAATATTGAGGTTCAATATTGTAGGAAAGGTACGTAGATGCAACGGAGATGATAAACACTAAATTGACCTCGTGAGCATACCTATAATCCATACCCATGACCTCCATAGTTATAACCCATAATTTCCTTAGCCCTATCCTACTCGAAAAACTCATTTTGAGATCATGCGGGCAGAGCCCCGTCGTAGTATTTTATGTATAATACTAATAATAATAATAATAATAATAATAATAATAATAATAATAATAATAATAATAATAATAATAATAATAATAATAATAATAATAATAATAATAATAATAATAATAATAATAATAATAATAATAATAATAATAATAATAATAATAATAATAATAATAATAATACCAAATAATACTAACACTAACAATAATAAGATTAATATTAATAATCTTAAAATTAATAATAATAATATTAATAATATATATATATATATATATATATATATATATATATATATATATGATTATTTACGGAGTAATATGATGAATTGAATCACAAAAATTGGAACTCGTTCGACTTTTATAGGCAAGTTAACCTCACCTACCCCTCATTCATTTCCTGTTCGCTCAAAACAAAAGATGTTACCTCATTTTACTTAACATAAATAAATATTAATATTAAATATTTAGAATTAATTAAATATTATATTATATTTACGTGCGTAGTAAAAATGTAATTTTTGTTCAAACGACTAGTACGTTGTCACTCAACTCATGTACCACTTTCGGTTTTTCGAGCGCACTTTCGTACGTTTAGAAAACTAGCCTTTTACGTTACGAGACGTGTACCTTTAATAATAATTTGACTTATTTATCAAAAATTTACTTTATGAAAAATGTAACTTATAAAATTGAGCATTGTGGTCATTTCTTCTATAAATCAGGGACTCGTTGTTTATCAAAATATATTATTTTAAATCAGAACGGTTTATGACTAAGTTAAATATATATATATATTTTTATTTAGAGTTGTAACTTTATACATAATATGTATGTTTGAAATATTTACCTAGTGATATAATATTTAGTCTTTCAAAACTAAATATATATTTCAAAGTTCGTTTTTAAAATCGTTTAGAAAAATATTATAACTCGTAACGTTTTCATTTGAAAACTTAAATAAATACAATTCGTTTATGTATTAACTTTTTAAATATCAATCGCATCTCTAAGAGAATGTTACTATCGTGTACTAGACTAATTTAAAAAACATATATATTTAATGAACACGTTTTAATGTACGTTGCAAGTTATTCATACATCTAACAACTAACATTCCAACTTACGTTGTTTAAATAAAAACATTTTAATAAACAAGTTCTATTATATCGAAAAATATTTTCGCACGTTTGAGAATAGATCAATAAAGTATTATGAAGTTCAATTCGCCACTAACTTTTGTCTAACTCTCGATAAGTGACACTTTGTTATCACTTGTAATTTACTTTTCCATTTATTCCGCATACCTTAAAAAAAACGATTTCTCAAATCAATGTGGGCCTCGTTACAAAGACTCACAATCATACAATGTATCTGATAAATCAATCATTTGATATTATCTTTTAATTTCGTCGATAAACTTATATTTAAACAAAATACGTTTATGTAAAGTATTATTTATCTAATACCTTGTTAACGTTTTTAATTAATAAGTGTATATATTATATATACATATCAATATACACATAAATGTTCGTGAATCGTCGAGCATAGTCAAAGGGTAATTGATTACATGAATGTAGATTTCAAAACTTTCAAGACTCAACATTACAAATTTTGCTCATCGTGTCGGAATCATATAATGATTACAGTTTAAATTTGATCGGAAATTTCTGGGTCATCACAGTACCTACCCGTTAAAAGAAATTTCGTCCCGAAATTTGATCGAGGTCGTCATGGTTAACTATAAGAATGTTTTCATGACGAATATGAGGTGATAATAGAGTTTTATCATCATTGAGTAATATAGATGAAACAATTTGATTATTCGAAGAGTATAAGTGAAGCTATCGCAAGTGAGTGAAATGAGTAAATGTAGAATTGTTTTAATCGATGACGTAGTTACGATTGATTTCCGGAATTCACGGGATTTAAAGAAAATCTTCGTAATAAGATTTGGTTCTTCAGCGATTAAGAAAATCAGAATCTTCTTTGATTAAATGCAATAATCTGTTTCGATTTCTCTGTCAAGTTTCTCACTATAAATCCGCCCCATCCGTTTCCTTATTTCCATATATCACATCTTCTAGTCTTTCTTCTCAATTCACACTTTAAGCCATTCGTTAATATCTTCCATCCCATTCTGATCCTTGATATCCTCCTAACTTTCATATCTGTCATTCTTCTCTTCCATCTACCGCCGGAAGAATCTATTTACTTCTACTATACTCTTGGATTTATAGTGTTTCTAGTTCTCCCGTGTCTTTATATTGCTATATATATTGACATATACGGTTTATAACTTCTGGGTGGTTGTTGGGTTTTATATCTTCCTTTATACTTCGATGTCCCTGCTTCTGTCTTTTATAATCATTGTCATCCACAGTTAATGTCCTCTCCTATTTGCTGCGATTTATATTCCAATTTCTAGTTTGGAGTTTTCATTCTTTCGTTTCCTCTTCTTGTGATTAAGCATCGCTTGTAATGGTCCGGAATTCGTAGATATGAGTTTCGAAATGAATATTGTTAATGTTTTAAGAAGAGAATCGTAATGGTACAATCTTGCTTTGTCAAATTACCAGGATATCCCGAAAAAGACCGAATCATCAAGAAAAATATTTTCTTGATATGTTTAGAGATTAGATAGAATGTAAGAGTCGTGTAAATGACACATGATGATGGTAAGTTCTGTGAATCATCACATCCCATTAGAAACTCAGCATGAATTACTGTAATATAATCACATTGATCAAGTGTCATTATATAATATACTAACTCATGCATCAATTTCCAACACTACTTTAAAAACATTCATAGTTTAAACTCGAAAGTTTACAGAATATAGAAACTAGCAGTTTCTTATATGATGTAATACTAATAGCGCGAAGAGATAAATGATTTCAGATAAGATTAGTTATGAAAATATCTTCCGCAATATCGAGGATATTTATAATGAAAGATATGATAATATCTTAGAATATCTAAGATCAGAGGATGATGAAGAATATTGTCCGCAAGGGTTTAGAGTATGGAGCAAGATATTCGCTAAAGACTTCAGCAGGCATTGAATCATTTGGATTCTTTGAAGGCAGATTTAGCCTTTGTGTTTTGTCCATGGCCTCCTTCATGGTTTGCTCAATTTATTTTCCAGTTCTAACTTTGCTGAGTTTTTCCAACATACTATTCTTTATCATCAAACTTCTGATGGTTAAGGTTGTTTACAGTTTTTGCTGCTTCATCAGAAATTTCTAAATTTGAAGTATTGATTCGTAGACTGGGTGCTTTTCATAATTTTCAAATTGGAAGGATAATTCTAAGAGATTAATGTTATATGTATACATATATCTGTTGATGTAGGCATGCTGCGAGATTCAAAATACTGATTGCTGATTTCTGGTAATTGGTATGACAATTATTGTTTCAAGATGTAGATGGATATATGATAGGGTTTCAATGAATCAATATAGTGGTTTTTTGAAGAGGTTTAATTCAAAGAATAATGAAGTTGTTGGTACGTTTACTGTTAATGTGATGAGATATAAAAGGTTCTCCGGTAATGATGACGAAAGGGCAAACGGATATATCAAAGTTATAATAAGACTTATTCAAATGAAAAATTGAAGTTGATTTGCTGGAGCTGTGACAAAACTGTCTAATTTGAAATGGAATTGCAAAGTTATTTTCGGTAATAACAACGCCAAAGAAGCTAGCACAGATACGTGTTAAATGTTTACTCAAGTTCCGAATGTTTTTAGGTGCATAACTATATGCATCAATCTCTTATTCCGTAGATGAAGTGCGGTTGGTTCATCCTCTTGATTGAGATGTTTTTTTAAGAATCATGATAGATTTGAACGCTGATTGTAATCGTCAAGATACAAATGAGGTTTAGGATGAAATCAAGTGACAAACTTGAAGAATTGTTTTGTTTCATATGTTATAATCAATATTTTAATTCATTTTAATTGTCCAATGTTGGTAGTCCTCAGTTGATAGTCCACAGTTAGCAATATATAATATTCGAATTAATTGATATGTGTCGTGACCCGTGTATATGTCTCAGACTCGATCACAACTCAAATTATATATATTATTATAGAATCAACCTCAACCCTGTATAGAGAACTCAATCATTACTGCATATAGAGTGTCTATGGTTATTCCAAATAATATATATAAATGCGTCGATATGATATGTCAAAACCTTGTATACGTGTCCCGATATTTAAAGTGCGTAAAAATAAATAACAGAAATTAAATGACGATAAATAAAGTGCATAAAGTAAATAACAGAAATTAAATGATGATAAATAAAATTGCGATAATTAAATTGCGATAAATAAAATATAATCAGTTAGCTAGGAACAGTTAGCTAGGATTTTTGTTAGCGTGGATTCTTAATAGAATTTCTCATAGTTAATTCATTTATTTCTAACAAATTTTTATTTTGTCCAATGTTTTCTTCATTATGCCACTTGTTGGATTCTGGTAAATCAATATCCAAATATGAAATTGAATGAAAATGGTTATTTTGCGGTGAATGGATACATATATCGGTGGTTGTAAATAAGATAGTAAATGACTGTTGAATTCAGATTTGAAAGAATGTACAGTGTAACTTATTAATGTAAAATCTAAATATTCCTCGGGTATTACCTACCCGTTAAAATATTTTTACCATTAACAGTTTGTACAAAAGAATTTTTGATTACAATCTTTATGAAAGCATATATACATATATATTTTCTTCAGATATAATCGTGGATTTAATGAGTTAATATGATATTAATCTCATTTGATTTATCGTTAGAACTAGAACACATAATCTCTAAAACATTAGAAATTATATAATCGTCACATAGAATGAAGATAATTGATGTAGAACGATTTGTAGAACGATAATTATACTCGAGGTACAGAATGAGATGTTGAGTCATGTGGTGTTGAAACTTGGTTTGTTGGTGGTACTGGTGTTGATGTTGATGGTACTGTTGGCACTGGTGATGTTGCTGACGCTGATAGGTTTTGCACTACGTTTTTCAAAATTGATTACTCGAGCGCGAAGCTCGTTGACTTCTTCCATTATTCCGGAATGATTGTCGGTTGAAACGAGCAGATGAATAAGGTTTAAAATTTTAGATAGAATATAATCGTGGCGAGATATTCGGAAAATGAGTGTGAAAATGGTGTTTCGAATGGATTCGCCGGTAAGTGCTTCAGGTTCATCGCCAAGAGGTGAAGTTGGTTGGTGGAAAGGATCGCTTTCTTCTCGTCTCCATTGATTAAGTAGCCTATGAACCCATCTCCAATTCATCCAGAATAAATGATGGCTAATTGGTTGATCCATTCCGGTCACACTGCTTCCGGAGCTTATGTGAACATCCATGTCGAAGATAACTGTCGGAGTAACTATCGAAATCTGAGGGACTCGAACTGGTTGAGGGATTTATCTCGTACGATTAGATGAAGGATTTTCGATAAAAAAATAGATTATAGGATGTAGATTAGTACCCTGCAATACATAATTTACATATGCATATATAATACTAAAATCTCATAAGTTACGGAGGAATCTACGGAAGTTGTCAGGCAAAGGTAACAACAACAGATACGCTAAGATATGAATTTATCTATACACTGTCTATGTAATAGAGGTAGTAAGACGTGTCTAGACTTTAAGGATGATAAGCAAATAATTTTCGACATTAAATGATAAGCAAAACTTTTGACATGAAGACACGGTCGAAGTCCAGACCCAATAATGCATCTAAACAACTATCAGTTAGACACACTAATGCAAGACCTGGTTCGCTAAGACCCCCGCTCTGATACCAACTGTAGTGACCCGTCCTTATCCATCTGGACGAAGTCATCAACATCTGGTTCCTTTGCGATGATAAACTCTAAATAATGTCTTTACAATGAGCAAATACACATCGAAAGATTTCTTTCATACCTGAAAATAAACATGCTTAAAAGTGTCAACCAAAAGGTTGGTGAGTTCATAGGTTTATCATAACAATCATTTCAATATATTAATAGACCACAAGATTTCCGCTTATAAATATGTACACTCGCAAGTGTATAAAAGTATTCTATAAGTTGTAGGCACCCGGTAACAAGCCTTAACGTTCATGTTTTACCCTCTAAAGTACACCAGATCAGGTGTGTTTAAAATAACCTCGAAGTACTAAAGCATCCCATAGTCAGGATGGGGTTTGTCAGGCCCAATAGATCTATCTTTAGGATTCGCGCCTACCGTACATAGACAAGTAGTTTAATGTTACCAAGCTAAGGGTATATTTCTGGTTTAAACCCATATAGAATTAGTTTTAGTACTTGTGCCTATTTCGTAAAACATTTATAAAACAGCGAATGTATTCTCAGCCCAAAAATATATATAAAAAGGGAGTAATGAAACTCATCATACTGTATTTCGTAGTAAAAATACATATAACATCATTGAACAGTGTCAGATTGGCCTTGGATTCACGAACCTAAATTAATTATATATATTTATATGTTGGTCAATATTTGTCTAACAAATTAAGTCAAATCATAGTGTACCACAATCCCAATGCTCGAGACTAATATGTAAAAGTTAACAAAAGTCAATTTGACTCAAAATGATTTCCAAAATTTGTACATGATTATTATATAGTTTAAATATCGTTGTTTATGTTTTTAAATATTTTTAAAAGATTTATTAGAGTAAATACTATAATTTATTTATAAATAAAACTTTATATATATATAAAAATATACTTTTATATATCTTAGATAATAAAATTTATAAAGTTTATTGAATATCATAAAAATGTTATGATAGGTTTTATTAAGGTAATTATATTATTTGTATTACATTTTTATTTAATAAAATAACATTGATAATAATAATAAGTAAAAGTTGTATTATTTTGTATTAATAATTATTATTATTCTACTAATAATAATAACAATATTTATATTTACGAAAATGGTATTATAATAATATGATAATTCTTATTAATAATGAAATTTTATATTAACAATGATATTCCTATTAAAAATAATAATTTTTGTAAAGATGGTATTTTAATATTACTAATAATACTAATAATTATTTTAATGATAATAATAATAATACTAATTATAACTTTAACGATAATAATGATAGTATTAATAATATTAAAAATAACAAATTTTAATGATAATACTTTTCATTAATAATAATAATAATAATAATAATAATAATAATAATAATAATAATAATAATAATAATAATTAGGTAAAAAAAACTAGAACGACGAGAATAAAAATCATTTTTACAAAAAATTCAATTGACTATAACTCCATATTCGTTCATCGGATCCATTCGATGTCTAAAGGAAAAGTTCTTAATTTT
This sequence comes from Rutidosis leptorrhynchoides, assembly GCF_046630445.1. Taxonomy (NCBI): domain Eukaryota; kingdom Viridiplantae; phylum Streptophyta; class Magnoliopsida; order Asterales; family Asteraceae; genus Rutidosis; species Rutidosis leptorrhynchoides. The sequence continues at coordinate 427,708,043 of NC_092334.1, read as the reverse complement.
TCGCTGGCTTTCCAAGGACATGAATATCTTATACCTTATCTCAACCGCAGGTGTAACTAATTCAAGATTCAACATAACCTATCTAAGGGCAATATCAAAAGTACAAGCATGCATAATCTTATTTTCTCGAGCACTAGTCAGGGATACACTATTAATATGTAAAAATTAATTTACGAGTACTCACGTATCAATATTGAGGTTCAATATTGTAGGAAAGGTACGTAGACGCAACGGAGATGATAAACACTAAATTGACCTCGCGAGCATACCTATAATCCATACCCATGACCTCCATAGTTATAACCCATAATTTCCTTAGCCCTATCCTACTCGAAAAACTCATTTTGAGATCATGCGGGCAGAGCCCCATCGTAGTATTTTATGTATAATGCTAATAATAATAATAATACCAAATAATACTAACACTAACAATAATAAGATTAATATTAATAATCTTAAAATTAATAATAATAATATTAATAATAATATATATATATATGATTATTTACGGAGTAATATGATGAATTGAATCAAAAAAATTGGAACTCGTTCGACTTTTATAGGCAAGTTAACCTCACCTACCCCTAATTCATTTCCTGTTCGCTCAAAACAAAAGATGTTACCTCATTTTACTTAACATAAATAAATATTAATATTAAATCTTTAGAATTAATTAAATATTATATTATATTTATGTGCGTAGTAAAAATCTAATTTTTGTTCAAACGACTCGTACGTTGTCACTCGACTCATGTACCACTTTCGGCTTTTCGAGCGCACTTTCGTACGTTTAGAAAACTAGCCTTTTACGTTACGCGACGTGTACCTTTAATAATAATTTGACTTATTTATCAAAAATTTACTTTATGAAAAATGTAACTTATAAAATTGAGCATTGTGGTCATTTCCTTCTATAAATCAGGGAATCGTTGTTTATCAAAATATATTATTTTAAATCAGAATTGTTTATGACTAAGTTAAATATATATATATATATATATATATATATATATATATATATATATATATATATATATATATATATATATATATATATATATATATATATATATATATATATATATTTTAATTTAGAGTTGTAACTTTATACATAATATGTATGTTTGAAATATTTACCTAGTGATATAATATTTAGTCTTTCAAAATTAAATATATATTTCAAAGTTCGTTTTTAAAATCGTTTAGAAAAATATTATAACTCATAACGTTTTCATTTGAAAACTTAAATAAATACAATTCGTTTATGTATTAACTTTTTAAATATCAATCGCATCTCTAAGCGAATGTTACTATCGTGTACTAGACTAATTTAAAAAACATATATATTTAATGAACACGTTTTAATGTACGTTGCAAGTTATTCATACATCTAACAACTAACATTCCAACTTACGTTGTTTAAATAAAAACATTTTAATAAACAAGTTCTATTATATCGAAAAATATTTTTGTACGTTTGAGAATAGATCAATCAAGTATTATGAAGTTCAATTCTCCACTAACTTTTGTCTAACTCTCGATAAGTGACACTTTGTTCTCACTTGTAATTTAGTTTTCCATTTATTCCGCATACCTTAAAAAAAACAATTTCTCAAATCAATGTGGGCCTCGTTACAAAGACTCACAATCATACAATGTATCTGATAAATCAATCATTTGATATTATCTTTTAATTTAGACGATAAACTTATATTGAAACAAAATACATTTATGTAAAGTATTATTTATCTAATACCTTGTTAACGTTTTTAATTAATAAGTATATATATTATATATACATATCAATATACACATAAATGTTCGTGAATTGTCGAGCATAGTCAAAGGGTAATTGATTACATGAATGTAGATTTCAAAACTTTCAAGACTCAACATTACAAATTTTGCTCATCGTGTCGGAATCATATAATGATTAAAGTTTAAATTTGATCGGAAATTTCTGGGTCATCACAGTTTCAAAGTGTATATGTTTCCTGAGCACTCGGTAACAACGCTTAACACCACATGTAGTATCCTACATGATTTCATTTACCCTATATTGGACTATACATTATGCTAGATGTATTGTGTCGAAGTAACTAGCACCACAGTTAAGGTAGGGTGAGGTTGTCAAACCTAACAGATCTGCTCTAGTGATTCGCGCTTACAAGTCACTGTAATTAATACTACCGAGTTAAGGGCTTTTTAGCATAAAACTCACATATAAGAAACTTCTAAATACATATAGTGTTATTTAATAATAAGAATGTTTTTAAAACAAACTTTATAAATAAAGCGTAGTAAAACAGTAGGCATGTATTCTCACCCCAAAACAATTATAAAACAAGAAAAAGGGGGTTACGAACTCACTTATAACGAACTTTATAAAACAATAAAGTATAGTAATACATAAAGAAGGTATTAAAAATATTAAGCATGTATTCTCACCCCAAAACAATTATAAAATGGGTAAAAGGGGGCCATGAACTCACTTGTGATGCAATGCGGTGAGAGACTCGGAAGTGTGGGTTAGATAGTATACGGTGATCCGGGCTCGAGACCTAATGAATATTATGAGGTCAGAGGTCATACTATTAATATAGTATTTATATTAGGTCTAAGATCAGTTCTCAAGTGATCTTACATGTCCATTTCGATTCTCGGTTTCAAAGGTTACATAGTTCATAGTTTTAAGTGTTAACTCTTTTGACTAGTTTTACCATAACATTAGTTTAGGTGTTTCTATTAATCTAGACATCCATTTAAGGTGAGATTACCATATCCGGAAATCTCTTTTAGTAAAGTTTCCAACCATGTAAGGTTAGCCTCTATACTCAAAATAGAAGTTTGTCAAAAGTTCACTCTTTTAAAAGTGTGCGAAACAGTTCAAATTACACTATAAGTTCCTAGGCAAGTTTAAAAATAGCAAAATACATTTGTTTGACTCAAGATTTTTACAGAGATCTTAGGACACATAAAAATACTTATTCTCAAAAGGAATCACTTCCAGGTCTTCATTAACCATGTCTTTAGAGATAAGGTTTTAGACCAAATTCTGACTACAACAAATTCTTAGGTCAACTTGATGGGATTATATTTCAATGATTCCTTAATGGTTTTTGGTATTTTAGCTATCCATGGTTTCCTTATTATGTCTAATTTTCAAATCAAAAGCCTTTATTTCAAGATCTATCTTATATTTTGATTTATACATGATTCTTGGACACTTTGTCAGATTGCTTCAAATCTGAACTTGTGTCACCAAATAAAAATGTAAAATGACTTTTTCTTTGCAATAAATTATTAAAATTTTACTAGAAGTCTCAAACACATATATGAACATCATACTAATTTATGAGTTCCTGAGATCAACCATAAGTTGGTTCTTAGGTCATGAACTTAAAGTAAAATTTTAAACAGCTCAAAGATAAAACCGTTTTATGTAGTTAACCACTTTAGTTCTTAGTTTAGCTTCATTTTAAGACATAGGACATGTAGGGAACTTAAGTTTACCGATCTTTCATCAAGATCATGGTTAGATATTGATAATGCTAAAAACAAACATATATTTCATAGCATTATCCCTCAAGCAAGACAAGCTTTTAGTTGCAACTGTTCTATTTACAAGTGATATTCGTTTAAATATTAAAAGGTGAAGACAAAAGACAGATTCGACGATTTGAAGACGCAAACGACCAAAAAGCTCAAAAGTACAAAATACAATCCAAGTGGTTCAATTTATTGATGAGAAACGTCTAAAAGTTACAAGAGTACGAGCCGCGAAACGCAAAGTACAAGATATCAAATAGTACGCAAGGACGTTCGAAAATCCGGAACCGTGACATGAACCAACTATCAACGCGCGACGCAACGGAGCTAAAATTACAAGTCAACTATGCACACGAATATAATATAATATATAAATAATTCTATAAATTATTTATATATTATATTTATATTAAAAACCGTTGGCAAATAAGAAAACAAAAGTACATGAGCTGGAAAAGCAGGCCATACGATCGCATAGCCTGGAAGAGTTAATCCCATGCAATTGCATGGCACCCAAAGTCTGGCCACATCTATTAATTGAAGCATTTTTTCGGACGAAATAAACACATCTTTTTCTTTCCTTTCTCTGCACTCTCTCAACATATATATATATATATATATATATATATATATATATATATATATATATATATATATATATATATTATAATTTTAATTTTAATTTTAATTTAAGATCAATAATAATAAGGTTATAGTGGCGAATGTTTTAAGTTTGTAAGTCAAAATTCTGTCCGTGTAACACTACGCTATTAATACTAATTATAAGTTATGTTCAACCTTTTTAAATTAATGTCTCGTAGCTAAGTTATTATTATGCTTATTTAAGCCGAATTAATCATGATGTTGGGCTAAATATTAAAGACGGGGTTATTGGGCTTTGGACCATAATTGGGGTTTGGATAAAAAGACCGACACTTGTGGAAATTGGACTATGGGCTATTAATGGGCTTTATATTTATTTAACTGAATGATAATTCGTTAATTTAATATAGAGATTTACAATTTTAAGTATCTATAAATAACCATATACACTCGATCGGACACGATGGGCAGGATATTTATAAATACTAATAATCGTTCATTTAACCGGATACGGGGATGGATTAATAGTCAATGGACTCATTAAAACAGGGGTGGGTTACGTACAAGGACACTCGGTGTAATTGTTAATATAGTATTAAAACCTTGGATTGCACACAATCGATAACCTGGTGTAATCATTAACAATGTATTAAACCTTATTATAGTTTAAGTCACTAATTAGTTGGAATATTTGACTTCGGGTATAAGGATAACTTGACGAGGACACTCGCACTTTATATTTATGACTGATGGACTGTTATGGACAAAAACCGTATGGACATATCGAATAATCCAGGACAAAGGACAATTAACCCATGGTAATAAACTAAAATCAACACGTCGAACATCATGATTATGGAAGTTTAAATAAGCATAATTCCTTTATTTTATATCTCATCGCACTTTTATTTATTGTCATTTTATTTATTGCACTTTTAATTATCGTACTTTTAAATTATCGCAATTTTATTTACCGTCATTTTATTTATCGCACTTTAATTTATCGCATTTTAATTATCGTCACTTACATTACGCTTTAAATTAAGTTATATTTATTTTTAATATTTTACATTAGGTTTTAATTGTGACTAAAGTTTTAAAATCGACAAACCGGTCACTAAACGGTAAAACCCCCTTTTTTATAATAATAATAATACTACTTATATATATATATATATATATATATATATATATATATATATATATATATATATATATATATATATATATATATATATATATATATATATATAGTTTAAAAATATAGCATTAAACTTGGCTAGCTCCCGGCGGAATGAACCGGACTTACTAAAAACTACACTACTTTACGATTAGGTACACTGCCTATAAGTGTTGTAGCAAGTTTTAGGTATATCCACTCTATAAATAAATAAATAACTTGTGTAAAATTGTATCGTATTTAATAGTATTTCGCAATAAAAATATAACTATTTCGTATACACCTCGCATAACATCAAGTATTTTTGGCGCCGATGCCGGGGAACTTCAACAACGCCGAAGCGAAACGCTATAAATTTTTTTTTTATTAAGTCTTAATTTACTTTTGTAAAAATAAGTTTTAAATATTAAAAATACAAAAACATAAAAAGAAAATAATAATATATATCTATTTAAGTGTTTTTATTTTAAAAAAGAAAATATCTTTTATAAAAAGTATAAAAGTATATTTTTTAGTTCTTAAAAATATAATTTATATAATTATTTTGTAAAATTAAAAATCAAATTATAAATTAAAAAAAAATAATAAGTAAAAGTAATCGGGCCACAACTGTAGCAGCCCAAACAATTGGCCTGGTACCCAAAGCCATGCGACCGCATGGTAGTAAAACACTCAGCTCATGCGATCGCATGAGCTGATTGGACAGGTCTGGTACCTTTGACCAACGAATTAGGGTTAGTTTTATTATATAATTAATTATAAGTAGGATTTAATTAAAATATTAATTAGTTTAAATTAGTTTTATTTATAGTTTTAATTAGTATTATTAAGTTTAATAATAATTATTAAATATATAAAACTAATCTTTTATATAAATAATATAAAAATAATATTTTTATAAAAATTGTATTTTTATAACTTTAAGTTTTATAACTTTAAGTTTTATTTTTATATTTTTGTATATTTTTATTATTTAGTACGTAATTGTATATTTATCGTTCGTAACTAGTTTTAAGATATAGTTTTTGCCGTAGTTTATTTTTTTTTATTTCTAGATTTTTAGGCTTTGCCGTAAAATCTCTTAAATGCATTTTCTTTAGATTAAGATTTAGGCGCTTTAGAATTCTACGACGTCACTTATCGCTTTAGTATTTAATAGATTTTAGTGCCTAATTAAGTTATTGCCGTTTTAGATATAGAATTCCTTTTAAGCTTTAATACCTTTAGACGTAAGTTTTAATTTTTAGTTTTTAGACTTTTAAGTTTCGACGTTTTTCTTTCTTATTAATATTTTTCAACCTTTTATTTTTCTACGTTTTACGACGCACTCTTTTTCTTTCTTATTTCTCGACGCTCTACTTTTTAGGACATAGAGTTTTCTTTATTTTCTTTAAATTTCAACGAAAAAATTATTTTAAGTAGTTAAATTGATTGACATCCAAAATTTTCTGGTTCGTAGTAATAGTTGGAATTGTTAGTGGCGAGTTGTGGGCTTCCGATTTAAAGGGTCCTGGCTACCTGCTACATCTATTGGCTATTCGAAACGTGGGCAAAATCAGAAAAGTCTATTAATTTGATAACTTATATAATTTTTATCTTTATAACTAATAGGATATTTAGTGAATGCACCGAGCAAAACGTTCACCACCTTTCATACATTCACCACCTGTAACTCGATCAAGACATCTAGCCAACATTGTCGCCGTTGATTTTTCTTTAGAATCATCATCCAGTCGACCAAGTACTCCAATTCAAATTTCCGATATCCATTTTTTGAAACCTACCTCACAATTGAGAATCCGGAGGATATTCAGGGACAATTCAGAGATCCTGAACCACTAATCATTCCTCCTGAACCACAAATCACTCATCCAGAGATTGTCGAGGAAGAAACCATTAAGTCAGAATCCTCTAGTGATTCAGATTCAACAAATTTAATCATGAAAAATCTGGAACCTCTAAGTATGGAAGACCGAATGAGAGCTAAACGCACTGGCCAAGGTCACGCAATTACTCAACCAGACATTAATGCGCCAGATTATGAAATCAAAGGACAAATCCTAAACATGGTAACTAATCAATGCCAATTTAGTGGTGCGCTGAAGGAAGATCCAAACGAACATCTTCGTACCTTTAATAGGATCTGTACTCTATTCAAAATAAGAGAAGTTGAGGATGAACAGATCTATCTCATGTTATTTCCTTGGACTTTAAAGGGAGAAGCCAAAGATTGGTTAGAATCGTTACCTGAAGGGGCAATTGATACATGGGATGTTTTAGTTGAAAATTTTCTTAAACAATTCTTTCCGGCATCTAAAGCCGTGAGACTTCAAGGAGAAATTGTTACATTCACGCAAAAGCCAAATGAAACTCTATATGAGGCGTGGACAAGATTTGGAAAGTTGTTAAGAGGATGTCTGCAACATGGTTTAGATACTTATCAAATAGTACAAATATTCTATCAAGGATGCGACATCACTACACGAAAAGGCATCGACATAGCAGCTGGTGGTTCCATTATGAAGAAAACCGCAACTGAAGCTTACAAAATTATTGATAACACTGCTTCCCACTCACATGAGTGGCATCAAGAAAAAGATATCGTTAGATCATCTAAAGAGGCTAGAGTCGATTCTATCCATGACTTTGATTCCATTTCCGCAAAGATAGATGCTTCCGAGAGACGAATGGAAAACATGACTAAGGATATTCACGCAATACGAATTAGTTGTGAACAGTGTGGAGGAACACATTTGACAAAAGATTGTCTCAGTATTGAACAAACAATGGAACAAAGAGAGAATGTTTCATACATGAACCAAAGGCCTGAAAATAATTATCAAAGTAATTATCAACCCCCAAGACCAAACTACAATCAAAATCAGAATTATAACCGAAATATTCCATACAACAACCAACAAGGTCCTAGCAATCAACAAGTATCTAATAATACTTACAACCAGCAAAGTCCTAGTTTTCCAAATAAACCACCACAAACCGATGTTAAAAAGCCAAATTTAGAAGATATGATGTCGAAGCTAGTTGAATCTCAAACGCAGTTTTTCACATCTCAGAAACAAACCAATGAACAAAATGCTCAAGCATTTAGAAATCAACAAGCTTCTATTCAAAATCTGGAACAAGAAGTAAGTAACCTAGCAAGGTTAATAGGTGAAAGAAAACCAGGGAGTCTACCCAGCGATACAAATGCTAACCCCCGGAATGAAACAGCTAAAGCCATTACCACGAGAAGTGGTATTACACTTAAACCACCTGAAATACCTGAAATTTCTGATCACTCTATTCCTACTCCACAAGAAACACAATCTAAGCAAGATAAGGAAACAGAACCGGTAGTTGAAAAGGTTAATGAAGATAACACAATTAAGGTAAAGCCTTATGTTAAACCATACCAACCACCACTTCCATACCCAAGTAAAATGAGAAAAGAAAGACTTGAAGCCGAGCAATCTAAATTCTTGGATATATTTAAGCAAATAAATGTAAATCTTCCTTTCATTGATGTAATTTCAGGAATGCCAAGATAAGCTAAATTCTTGAAAGATCTAATCACAAATAGAAAGAAAATGGAAGAACTCTCGCTATTACTATGAATGCTAATTATTCTGCAGTGCTGTTGAATAAGATACCAGAAAAATTATCAGATCCAGGAAGTTTCACAATTCCATGTTTTCTGGGAAGTCTTAGTTCAATAGAAGCATTGGCAGACTTAGGTGCTAGTATAAATTTAATGCCGTATTCACTATACGCTAAACTAGACCTTGGAGAATTGAAACCAACACGAATAAGCATACAACTAGCCGATCGACCAGTAAAATATCCTAGAGGGATAATGAAAAACATGCTAGTTAAAGTTGGTACTTTAGTATTTCCAGTAGATTTTGTTATTCTGGACATGGAAGAAGATTCTCGAGTTCCTCTTATATTAGGAAGACCATTCTTAAAAATGGCTAAAGCAATAATAGACGTGTTTGGTAAGAAACTGACCCTAAGTATAGAGGACAAGAGTGTTACCTTTTCTGTTGATAGAGCCATGCAACAACCACAATCTGCAGATGATACATGTTATTATATTCAAACTCTAGATTCACTTGCAGAATTGTTAGAAAAATTTCCAGAATTACAAGGAATAGGAGAATGTTCCTTAGGAGAAGGAACTGAACCAATTGATGAAGTTGAAATGTTAGCCGCACTTAAGGCTAATGAATACGAACCAACAACATAAGAACTTCAAATATTAAAAGAGGAAGACAGATATCGATACAAATCATCGATAGAAGAACCACCGATATTAGAGTTAAAGCCACTTCCAAACCATTTGGAATACGCTTATTTACATGGCGAATCTGAATTACCTGTAATAATATCGTCTTCTCTTACGGAAAATGAAAAATCTCAACTCATTACTGTGCTAAAAGCTCATAAACCAGCTATTGCATGGAAGATTCATGACATTAAAGGCATAAGTCCTTCGTATTGCACACATAAAATCCTTACGGAAGAAGGTCATAAAACATATGTGCAACGCCAACGAAGACTAAATTTTAATATGCAAGATGTTGTTAAGAAAGAAATTATTAAACCGATAGATGCAGGTTTAATTTATCCAATCTCTGATAGTCCATGGGTAAGCCCAGTTCAATGTGTACCTAAGAAGGGTGGCATGACTGTCATCACAAATGAAAAAAATGAACTTATTCCTACTAGGACTGTAACAGGATGGCGTGTTTGTATTGATTATAGAAAATTAAATGACGCCACCAGAAAAGATCACTTTCCCTTACCTTTCATTGATCAAATGTTGGAAAGATTAGCCGAGAATAGTTACTATTATTTTCTTGACGGTTTCTCTGGATATTTTCAAATTCCAATCGCACCCGAGGACCAAGAGAAAACCACGTTCACGTGGCCTTATAGTACTTTTGCTTATAAACGCATGCCATTTGGACTTTGCAACGCCCCTGCAACCTTTCAAAGGTGCATGATGGCGATTTTTCACGACATGATAGAAGAATGCATGGAAGTTTTCATGGATGACTTTTTAGTCTTCGGTGATACTTTTGAAACATGTCTAGTTAATCTTGAACGAATGCTTATTAGATGCGAACAATCAAATCTAGTACTTAATTGGGAGAAATGCGATTTCAGTGTTAAAGAAGGCATCGTTCTTGGTCACAAAATTTTAAAGGAAGGAATTGAAGTGGATAGAGCTAAAGTAGATGTAATTGCTAAACTTCCACATCCCACCAATGTTAGAGGAGTTAGGAGTTTTCTAGGGCATACCGGTTTTTACCGACGTTTCATAAAAGATTTTTCTAAAATTGCCACTCCTATGAATAAACTCCTAGAAAAGGATGCTCCATTCATCTTTTCGGATGAATGCATTAAATCTTTTAATATTCTTAAAGAAAAACTCACTAATGCGCCGATCATGATAACTCCAAATTGGAATCTACCATTTGAACTCATGTGCGATGCAAGTGATTTTGCAATGGGAGCCGTTTTAGGACAAAGGATTGAAAAACGATTTCAACCTATTTATTACGCTAGTAAGATGTTACAAGGAGCACAAACGAATTACATAACTACTGAAAAAGAATTCCTTGCTATTGTCTTTGTTTTTGACAAATTTCGTTCATATCTCATTCTAGCTAAAACGGTGGTCTATACCGACCATTCTGCTCTGAGATACCTATTTTCGAAACAAGAAGCCAAACCACGATTAATCCGTTGGATCTTACTCTTACAAGAATTCGATATTGAAATTCGAGAAAAAAAGGGAGCAGAAAATCTCGCCGCTGATCATCTTTCTCGTCTTAAAAATCCCGAATTAGAAGCTCTAAATGAATTGGCCATACAAGACAACTTTCCTGATGAATATCTTTTGAAGATCGATTATAATGAAATTCCATGGTTTGCAGACTATGCAAACTACTTAGTATGTGGATTCCTTGAAAAAGGGTTGTCGTACCAAAAACGAAAGAAATTCTTTAGTGATATAAAACACTATTTTTGGGAAGATCCACATTTGTTTAAAAGTTGTCCCGATGGAATAATACGCCGATGCGTATTCGGAGATGAAGCTAGTTAAATCTTAAACCATTGTCACATAGGACCAACATGAGGGCATTATGGGCCTCAACTCATAGCAAGAAAGGTCTACGACGCTGGATTCTATTGGCCTACAATTTTCAAAGACGTAAACCTTCTTTGTAAATCCTATGATGCTTGTCAAAGTGCCGGAAAAATAAGCCAACGCGATGAAATGCCACAAAATGTCATTCAAGTATGTGAAGTTTTTGATGTTTGGAGTATTGACTTTATGGGTCCATTTCCAAAATCTCATAATAATCTCTACATTCTCGTTGCTATTGATTATGTATCTAAATGGGCGGAAGCACAAGCTCTCCCAACTAATGATGCACGAGTTGTAGTCAACTTCTTAAAACGTCTTTTTGCAAGGTTTGGAACACCGAAAGCTTTAATAAGTGATCGGGGTACTCATTTTTGTAATAATCAACTTGAGAAAGTTCTCAAAAGATATGGAGTAACTCATAAAATCTCAACCGCTTATCATCCACAAACAAGTGGACAAGTTGAAAATACTAACCGAGCATTAAAACATATTTTAGAGAAAATCGTAGGATCAAATCCGAAGGAATGGTCCATGAAATTGGAGGATGCACTTTGGGCTTTTCGAACAGCCTACAAAACTCCAATTGGAACCACACCTTTTAAACTAGTTTACGGGAAAGCATGTCACCTTCCAGTAGAAATTGAGCACAAAGCATTTTGGGCTTTGAAGACATGTAATCTTAATTTACATGAAGCTGGACGTCTATGATTAAGTCAATTAAACGAATTAAAAGAGTTAAGACATGAAGCATATGAAAATTCGTTAATCTATAAGGAAAGAACGAAGAAATGGCATGATAAAAGAATCAGAAGTTCAAAAGAATTTAAGGAAAGAGATAGAGTTCTTATTTTCAATTCACGATTCAAGCTATTTCCTGAAAAATTGAAATCTAGATGGTCTGGACCATTCATAGTCAAAAGAGTTTTCCCATACGGAACAATAGAGTTAATAAATTCAAACGGGATTGAATTTAAGGTTAATGGTCACAAAGTTAAACATTACATAGATAATCCAATGGAAGTTGAAGATGAAGTTAATCACAATTTTGACACCATAGCTAACTAAGTGTGGAAAGATTCGAATCTTTTTAGGGTAATATGTATATCTGTTAAAGTTAGATATTCTGTTTTCGTGTAGTTTCCGAGAATAGAATCCGAATGGTCTATCCTTAGCAGACCCTAAAGAACTAGTCTTCTCCCTCCATTCTGAATTTTTATTTCTTTTAGGTTTTACGAGATGAAGAATTCCTTTGATCTGAACCATGATCTACTACTACACGCTATGATTACTAAACGTAATAATAACATCTTCCCGAGTGAACTGGTATCATTCATAAGAGGCAAAATGGACGAAGTGAGGAAAGAACTCAGGAAAGATCATCATAAGACACATTTTGGTAAAGGAAAATCAAAATCCGCAACAAAAAGAAAAGCACGACACCTTGAAAGATATCATAAATTCCGAAAATGGTCGCACGAAGGTAAATGTTCAAACAATCAAACATATTCAAATACCAAATTTGTTACTCTATGCAGAGAAGGACCGTTCATATGTTTAGAAGAAAAGTTATTGAAGAATCGAGGTTACGCTTATGTAGCTATGGAAAATCAAATCACACGACTCTCCTATGAGTCAGCTAAAGCAGGTCTCTGAGAATTCTTTCTCATAGGTAAGTATGTACAGTTTTTATTTTAATTTCATTGCTTTTAACCTTTTGATAATAAACGCTGAATCGTTCGCTATAAAGTATTAAATTGATATTCAATAAAATTAGGTATGCGAAACCGAAATTATTGATATCATACAAAAATTTATTACATCACTGTGAAATTTACCTTTTATTCTTAAGGTATAAATATCTTTAATCAATCAATCCAAAATATTTCAGAAATTTTTCAGGAGTAAAACTAGGTAGAATAGCCGAAATTACTTTACCCAAAAGAGGGGCGTATATTTTTGATAATATTTGATTGATTAAAGTGGGATAAAAGACCAAAAAGATTTTTAATTTTATTTTTACCTTGTTTTTAAAATTAATATATAAATATTAAATTATTATTGTAAATCTTTTTAAATCAATATATTTAAGTTTTTAAATATTTTAAAAATTAATATTTTCAATATAAGTTATTAATATGAATTTTTAATTTTATGCATTTTTAATTAAAGTTTGGTGTGAATTTAAAAACAAAAATTTACTTTATTTCATTAAGTTAAAAATTTGATATTTAAAATTCGTCGTGAGTTAAAGACTAGGTCGTTGAACCGAAATTGCTTTACCCGAGGGCGGGACGAGAAATTTTGTTATCATTATTTTTAATCTTATTGATTTAAAGTATGCCAAAAACATTTAGAAAAACCCAAAAATCTTTGCTTTTAAAACAAACGCTTTAAAATGACAAATTTTAAAATTTTGTCGAGGGACGGACTAGGTAAACGTACCGAAACAACCACGTCCTAAAGTAAAAGGAAACAAAATTTTAAATTTTTTTTCATTTAAATTGTTTTAACAAATAAAGGTTATATATATATATATATATATATATATATATATATATATATATATATATATATATATATGTTTGTAGTTTATCTTATGTACAAAACAGGGTAAAACAACGCATTTTCAAAGACTGACATTAAGTTCAGCAAAAGCTATTAATTTTGACGACAAAACGAAAAACAAGTGTGATGTAACAACAGACGGAATGAACAAATGATGTGCACCATTTATCATTGAACAAAAACAACAATATGTTTGGAAACTTTGGTAAAATTTAATCATTTTTCTACGCTAATCACCCTGAATAATATAAATTGTTACTGATTTCTTGCAAATGAGGGCATTGCAAGATCTTAAGTGTGGGAAGGGGTTAAATTCTTTCGGGTTTTAAAATTTTAATTTAAACACTTGGTTACCATTAAAAATACTAGTAACGCAGTAGTTGTATTAGAATCTAGTGCTCTCTGATAATAAAGAACAACCCTAGTCTTATATACTGACTACCCAATTCTAGTAAACTTTTTAAAAATTTTCAAATAAATGAATTCAAAATCATGTTTATACATATTTATGAACGATAAAACTAGGTGTTAACACCGAAATTATTGTTACATAGGAAAGGACATAAATTAAGAAACAACCCAAAACGCTTGAATTCATTTAAAATGGAATAGAGGAGAATAAAAAGGCAAAGAAAGAAAAATAAAAGCCAAGCGTGGGAAAAATTTACCAAGTTATTTAGAACATATATCGCATATTTTTGTACAAATATTTGAAGATACTTTTGTTTTGGACAATATTAATCAGTTTTACCCAGTTTATTGTAATATAAATAGAATTTATAAGGAAGTTCAGTCTTCCGAAAGGAAAAAAAAAAAGACACGCGCTTCTTGATTTAGGTCAGGAAGTTGTCGTCCAGACCAGTTGTAGAGTCTACGAAAAACCTTGAAACGATTTCTCGAAAATCAGCTAGAAATCCACGGACGTCAGCATCAAACAGGGTCGCCAAGTGGTCAGACTTATCCTAACCATGAGCTGTCTCGTACAATGGGGGGCACCGTGCAAATTTGCTTATATGACTAATGAATCAGATCCCCAGAAAGGATAATCTCCTTAAAGATCAAAAATCAGCTTTTAAGCCTGATATCACTCAATCCTTGAGATTGACCTTAAAGATTAAGAATTACAAACTCATGGAATTCAATGATATCTAAACTCGAGCTTGAACGAGAAAATATTTTGATCAAATTACAAACCGATTTGTTTTCTGAAAACCCTATTTTCAATGCGTTCATTACCATTGAATGTAAAATCCTAAGAATTCATCGGAATTCATTTGGTCACCTGAACCAAATCAGGTGTCAACCGTAAGAATGGTGGTTGCATAGCATGGTCGAAGACAGGACCTTATGCCAGATCGAAAAACTATAGGGTGATCTTTACTATTGCTCCTACAAAGGATAGTAATTGCATCCGACACGATATAGACCATAATTAAAAGCATGTCACGGGACATTGCCTCAACAGTTGCTTGTTCAACGATTTCCTTTACAACCGGATGGTAGTTTACCGAAAGGTAATATACAGAGTAAGTATACTGGATGTGTTTTTTCCTAATACAAGGTTAGCAAGTGGGTGACACAAAACCATAAGTTTTGAGCTAAAATTTTCAAATCTGAAATCTACCAAACCCACAAAAACATTTTGCAAACACCAGTGAAGGGTTATTCCGGAAAACTTATTTAGGGTAAAAGCCAGATGGAATTTTCAAAAGATCAACTGTTTTCATAAAGATCCAATTTCTTAAAGGATCTAAATTTTCATAGTCATGTGAGACTGTAAACCACATCGTTACTATCATTGTTTATACCGCAGTACAGAAATCACTGATGTACAAAGTGTGAAGAATAAAGAAGTGATTCTAGTAAAGTTTTATTCAAGTTCTATATTGCTTTAGGACAAGCAACGCTCAAGTGTGGGAATATTTGATAATGCTAAAAACAAACATATATTTTATAGCATTATCCCTCAAGAAAGACAAGCTTTTAGTTGCAATTATTCTATTTACAAGTGATATTTGTTTAAATATTAAAAGGTGAAGACAAAAGACAGATTCGACGATTTGAAGACGCAAACGACCAAAAAGCTCAAAAGTACAAAATACAATCCAAGTGGTTCAATTTATTGATGAGAAACGTCTAAAAGTTACAAGAGTACGAGCCGCGAAACGCAAAGTACAAGATATCAAATAGTACGCAAGGACGTTCGAAAATCCGGAACCGGGACATGAACCAACTATCAACGCGCGATGCAACGGAGCTAAAATTACAAGTCAACTATGCACACGAATATAATATAATATATAAATAATTCTATAAATTATTTATATATTATATTTATATTAAAAACCGTCGGCAAATAAGAAAACAAAAGTACATGAGCTGGAAAAGCAGGCCATGCGATCACATGGCCTGGAAGAGTTAATCCCATGTGATCGCATGGCACCCAAAGTCTGGCCACATCTATAAATTGAAGCGTTTTTCGGACGAAATAAACACATCTTTTTCTTTCCTTTCTCTGCACTCTCTCAACATATATATTGAAACAACCCAACCCGTATTTCATACGATAAATTTTTTTTATAATACACATTTACGCACCAATTAAATATGTAAACCATTCCACAAGTTCCATTTAAATGTACAACAATTTAAATGTTTACAAAAGGCACGAAGGCCATTAATTAAATTTAATATAAGTTTGACCCACTACAATAATAGTTTATAATCCAAACGACACTCGAACATGGTTTGGGGCTAAACTACCCAAATCGTTAGGCCAACTTCAAAAAGCTAACACCAAAAGCACCCCCCGTCAAAATAAGCGGGAGACAACTAATCCAACCGTATGCCCTTACCCTTATCCAAGCTGGAACCTATAAAATGATAAACAACGAGAGGGTAAGCAATGCTTAGTGAGTGCAACAATTATACATACATATATATAACCTATCCATTTGCAATCACAATACCAAATACCTCATACGAACTTGCAACTCAAATAGCATATCAACATACCCGTAACACTAACAAGTCGTACATCATCACACCACTTCATTAGCATATACTCAACTCAATATATATATATATATATATATATATATATATATATATATATATATATATATATATATATAATATGCTAAACAAAACAACAATCTCAATATGGTTAACCAATAATGCTATGGTGCTACCGGCTCGTGGTTCACACCATACACTTTTGAGTCATACTCGTTTATAGTGCTACCGGCTCGTGGTTCACACTCGATGCTACCGGCTCGTGGTACACATCTTAGTTTATAGTGCTACCGGCTCGTGGTTCACAATCGATGCTACCGGCTCGTGGTTCACATCCTAACCCACACATGTTATGGCACTACCGGCTCGGTGGTTCATACCATAACATTCACAAATAAATACGCTATATACACATACGTATAATTACTCCACTCACCTTGTCACAAGGATGATGATTTAGCACTTCCGAGCTTCAACGCAATGTACCTAAATCATTAAGTGCACATTCAATTTCACAACTAGTGGGATTAACCATGATACTTCCACTTGAGCATTTAAATGACCCATTTTGCATTAAATGACTCAACTACACACAACCGCCCATAAATGGCCAAGACTCGACTTTAATCACTAAGACTAGTGAATTGAAGTCTATTAACTTCAATTAACACAAAACTTAGGGTAATCCATACCCATTTCATCTAATTAGGTCAACTAGCACATTTTGACCCATTTTATATTACTTAGACTCACAATCAAGTCAAACTTACCCATTTACACTTCTTTCATAAATCTTAAAGTGCATTAGTGACTAACAACACCATTTCACACTTACTACCTCAAATCATAATGCCAAAACCCTAGATTGTGGCTATTAGGGTTTTATTACAACAACACAACTCAAACTCACCCATTTTACCCTCAAATAGGTCATACAAATCTCTAGTAACCAAAACCCTAGCCATTAACCAATTAAAACTTAAATCATAAGGTTAGAACTTACCGAGACTACCAACGCATAGCTAGAGACACAAGGAATAACTTTAATTCTTACTCCAAAGATCAACCCTCAATCCTTCACTCTCAAATCTCACTTTTAATCCAAATGGGTTTTAAGTTTTGGGAGAGAAATTGGAAAGAAAAGAGAAAAGAAATTAAATGAAATGGATAAGTGGTTGGGATTTAATGCTCCCATCAGATTTATACGCCAAATTACCACTTTGCCCCTTAAAGTCATTTAATTTGAGCTAAAACCGGAATCTGTCCAGCAGATTTGCCGCGGCGCGGCCCAAATGTCGCGGCGCGACGTATAGAAGGAAAAACAACCCCTTTTAACCCAACTTCTGATCCAGATTTGCTTGATGTGCCGCGGCGCGGACCCAATTATCGCGGCGCGGCCTAAGGCTGTATCTGAACAGCTCGACCAACTTAAACAATTTTCGATTTTATTTACTTTGTACATTCCAAACCCGCTTCCTATATTCACCTAGCCTTCAACAATAGTCTCACAAGACTTAACGCTAACCAAACCCATGTTTAAACTTATACATGCACACATTATCAAGTATACATATATGTATATATATATATCTACACATATATTCATACATTTACGCATATGCTAACGAGTTATAAACGTACAAATGATTAAGTAAGTACCTTTCGATATGTACGGGAAAACGGGATGTTACAACTCTCCCCCACTTGAATCGGAGCACGTCCTCGCGATCCAAGCCGCATGACAAGAAGGAAGATAAACCAACACAAACTCCTCGGGCTCCCAAGTAAACTCGGAACCCTTACTACGACGCCATTGAACTTTAAAAGTCCTAACCTCTTTATGTCTCAACCTTTTGACCTTCTCATCAAGTATGGCAATCGGTTCCTCGATATACTCTAACTTATTATTTAGCTCAATCTCTTCTAATGGCACCCAAGATGAATCATCCGCAAGACACTTACGGAGATGAGAAACATGAAATGTACTATGGATCCCCGCAAGCTCTTCAGGTAATTCCAAACAATACGCGACTTCACCAACACGAGCTAAAACCTTAAACGGCCCAATAAACCGAGGAGCTAACTTTCCTCGTTTTCGGAATCGAATAATACCTTTCCATTGCGAAACCTTAAGCATCACCATGTCACCTTCTTGAAATTCGATCGTTCGTCTACGTTTGTCAGCATACGACTTTTGCCTATCTTGAGCCTTTTTCAAATGCTCTCGAATCACATCAATCTTGCTATTCGTCTCTAAACCAAATCGGTACTCCCGATTCCTTTTGTCCCACTTCACCCCAACAAATCGGGGTTCGACACCTACGCCCATAAAGCATCTCATAAGGTGGCATCCCAATACTAGTATGATAACTATTATTGTATGAGAATTCCACCAAAGGCAAATGCTCATCCCAACTACCACCGAAATCAATAATGCACGCTCGTAACATATCTTCCAAAGTTTGATTCGTACGTTCGGTTTGACCGTCCGTTTGAGGATGATACACCGTGCTCAATTTCAATTGCGTACCCATATCTTCATGAAACTTTTCCCAAAACCGAGATGTAAAACGAGTATCTCGATCCGAAATAATAGATATAGGAACTCCATGTCGAGAGATTACTTCCTAGATAAACAACTTAGCCAAGGTCTTCGACGATATCGCTTCCTTAATGGGAAGAAACAAAGCACTCTTCGTCAGTCGATCAACTATAACCCAAATCGAATCAAATTGGGTTCTCACCATTTTAGGTAACTTTGTGATGAAATCCATGGTAAGGTGCTCCCATTTCCATTTCGGGATTTCTAACGGTTGTAACTTACCATATGGCTTTTGGTACTCGGCCTTAACTTGCAAAAACGTGACGCATTGCTCAACATACTTCACAACTTCATGTTTCATGCTCATCCACCAATAATCTTTCCTTAAAT
Organism: Rutidosis leptorrhynchoides; assembly: GCF_046630445.1. Classification (NCBI taxonomy): domain Eukaryota; kingdom Viridiplantae; phylum Streptophyta; class Magnoliopsida; order Asterales; family Asteraceae; genus Rutidosis; species Rutidosis leptorrhynchoides. The sequence goes on along the minus strand of NC_092334.1, from coordinate 427,688,042 downwards.
CGAGATACATTTTTGTTGCGCCCGGATGAATGGAATACTTTGACTTATGTGCTTCACAAGTAGCACTTGTCGATAATCTCCCATCTTAGGCACCCACACTCTTCCTTGAAAAGACAACTAACCACGCGAACCCATTGTAATGAATTCCGATTGCCCCACAATTCGTTCCGCATGCTTGTTGTGCACGTAAGCCTCTATTTGAATCACACCAAGTTTTTCAAGGAAATCGTTAATAATAATCATACGTAACAATCCTAATCGTAACGTCGGGTGATGACTCTTTACACTTTATGCATCCGCGACCATATTTGCCTTGCCCGGATGATAGAGTATTTCATAATCATAATCTTTCACCACATCCATCCACCTACGTTGACGATAATGTGACAACCTGGAAATTTCCAACCAAATTTAAACTTTAATCTTTATATGTTTCCGACACGATAAGCAATATTTGTTAAGTTAAATTGCAAAAATATTAAACTATGTTCATACATTCATTCAACCTCGACCAAGTTCCAACGATTCACGAACCATTAAATGAATATGATTATATATTTATATGTGTATATATATTATAACTTGAAACGTAAACAAAATATTAGATTGAATACTTTATATGATTGTATCTGTTTCAAAATGTTTATTAATGGAATTAGAAGATAAAGTGATTTGAGAAATCTTTCCATTTTAACAATATTCGGAAAATGGTAAAGTGATTTATAAATAAGAACAAATTGTCAATCATTGAGAACTAGACAAAGGATAGTGGAAGATTGAATCTCATAAAGACTCGATTGATCTATTTAGTTTCAAACGTACAAAAACGTTTTCAGTTTAAAAAGAACTTTATTATTAAAACGTATATAACTTTTATAAATATCTAGAACCACTTTTGACAACTCATTACTTAACTAGTATGATAAAGATAACGATATTTATATTCTATTTTATTAAATATATATAACGATTTAAATTAATATTATACGCGTATTATACGTACATAGTTTTATACTTTTACTATACTTAAACTTTACCTTTACTTTATTTTTACTTTACTTTAACTTTAATAATTCACTTTAATAATTCATACTTTAATAATTCACTTTAATAATTCATACTTTAATAATTCACTTTAATAATTCATACTTTAATAATTTACTTTAATAATTCATACTTTAATAATTCACTTTAATAATTCATACTTTAATAATTCACTTTAATAATTCAAAAATCTATTATAAATAGAATTCAATAGGTTTCATTATTTCATAGAAACTTGAAAATATTTTTCTCTAAACTCTCTCAATCGATTTAAATATATATATTTACTCCGTATTATTTCAAGATATTATTAGTATACATAAAATATTACGACGGAGTGTTGTCCGAGTGATTTCGAAATTGTTTTTCGAGTAGGATAGGATTAAGGAAATTATGGGTTATAGCTATGGAGGTGATTGAGTATGGTTCATGGGTATGCTCGTGAGGTCAATATAGTGTTTATCATATCTGTTGCGTCTACGTACCTTTCCTGCAATATTGAATCTCAATATTGATACGTGAGTATTCATAATTTAACTTTTACATACTAATAGTGTATCCTTGACTAGTGCTCGAGTATTTAGGATTATGCATGCTTGTACTTTTGATATTGCCCTTAGACAGGTTAGGTTGAATATTGAATTAGTTACACTTGCGGTTGAGATAAGGTATAAGATATGCATGTCCTTGGAAAGCTAGCGAAAAATTAAGGACTTTTCCTTTAGATATCGAATGGTTACGATGAACGGATTAGAAGTTATAATCAATTGAATTTTCGATATTTTTATTAAAAATGATTATTATTATCGTCATTTTTATCGTCGTACTAGTTTTATCTTATTATTATCATTATTATTATCTTTATCAATAAAAGGGATTTATCATTAAAAATTGTTATTTTTTTTTATTATTACTATCGTTATTATCGTTAAAGTTATAATTAGTATTATTATTATTATCCAATTATTATTATTATTATTATTATTATTATTATTATTATTATTATTATTATTATTATTATTATTATTATTATTATTATTATTATTATTATTATTATTATTATTATTATTATTATTATTATCATCATTATTAATATATATATATCATTATTTAAAAATGGTTATTGTTATTGTTATTATTATTATTACTATATTATCATTAAGATAATTATTAGTATTATCGTTAATAATGTTATAGTAACTATCATTATTAATATTAGTGTAATTAAAACAAATATTTGTAACACCTAATTATTTTGATTACTATTATTATCATTATTATGAACACGATATAAAAGACGATTAAAAGCTATTAAACGAAATGATTAGGAAATAATGAGTAAGAGTATCATGATGAAATTAAAATATTATAAGATATTGATTTAGATAAAATTATCGTTCTTATTATTTTTATCATTACTATTATTATTAAAAGTATCGTTAGTATTAAAACTATCATTTTAACAAAAATTATCATTTTAATAGAAATATCATTGTTACTATAAAATATCATTATTATTATTATTTTAAATAGAATTATTATTTTAAAGATAATATTAAAAATTATCGTAAATATTAAAGTTATCATAATTAGAATTATCCTTTTATCATAATGTCATCTTAGTAATTATAAATATTGATATTTTTATAATAATAATTATTATTACAAAATAATACAACTTTTACTTACTATCATTATAGATATTATTTTATCAAATAAATATGTGATACAAACATATTTTACTACGTGTAATAACTTACTTTAATAATACCTATCATATTATCTTTATGATATTAAATGAACCCTATAAATTTTATTACTTAATATATATAAAAGTATATTTTATTATATAAATTTAATATAAAATTTTATTTATTAATAAATAAATTATATGATTTACTCTAATAAATCTTTTAAAAATATTTAAAAATATAAAACGACGATATTTAAACTATATATTAATCATGTATAGATTTTTGGAAATTATTTTGAGTCAAATTTACTTTTGTTGACTTTTGCATATTAGTCTCAAGCATTAGGATTGTGGTATACTATGACTTGACCTAATTTGTTAGAAAAATATTGACCAACACATAAATATATATAATTAATTTAGGTTCGTGAATCCGAGGCCAACCTTACACTTGTTCAATGACGTTATATGTATTTTTACTACGAAATACAGTATGGTGAGTTTCATTTGCCTTTTTACCCTTTATATTTTTGGGACTGAGAATACATGCGCTTTTATAAATGTTTGACGAAATAGACACAAGTAATTGAAATTACATTCTATGGTTGAATTATCGAAATCGAATATGCCCCTTTTTATTAAAGTCTGGTAATCTAAGAATTAGGGAACAGACACCCTAATTGACGCGAATCCTAAAGATAGATCTATTGGGCCTAACAAACCCCATCCAAAGTACCGGATGCTTTAGTACTTCGAAATTTATATCATGTCCGAAGGAGGATCCCGGAATGATAGGGGATATTCTTATATGTATCTAGTTAATGTCGGTTACCAGGTGTTACCATATGAATGATTATTTTTGTCTCTATGCATGGGACGTATATTTATGAGAACTGGAAATGAAATTCTTGTGGTCTATTAAAATGATGGAAATAAATGATTATGATAAACTAATGAACTCACCAACCTTTTGGTTGACACTTTAAATCATGTTTATTCTCAGGTGTTAAAGAAATCTTCCGCTGTGCATTTGCTCATTTTAAAGATATTACTTGGAGTCTTTCATAGCATATTTCGAAGAACGTTGCATTCGAGTCATTGAGTTCATCAAAGATTATTATTAAATCAATTAATAGTTGGATAGTGGATATTATGAAATGGTATGCATGCCTGTTAATTTTCGATGTAAAGAAAGTTTGTCTTTTAAAAACGAATGCAATGTTTGTAGAATGTATCATATAGAGGTCAAATACCTCGCAATGTAATCAACTATTGTGAATCGTTATAATGTATATGAACGGGTCCTTTCAGTTGGTATCAGAGCGGTGGTCTTAGCGAACCAGGTCTGCATTAGTGTGTCTAACTGATAAGTCGATAGGATGCATTAGTGTGTCTGGACTTCGACCGTGTCTGCATGTCAAAAGTTTGCTTATCATTTTGTGTGAAAAATTAACTACTTATCATCCTCAGGAAATTACCTGCTTATCATTTTTAGTCTAAGACACGTCTTGCTGCATTGATTGCATGAATAGTGTATAGACAAAAATTCATATCTTAGCATATCTGCTAAATCATATCTTATCGTATCTGTTACTTTAAACTTTGCCTGACATATCCCGCAAAGTCCTCCGTAATCTACGAAATCTTTTGATCTATATATATATATATATATATATATATATATATATATATATATATATATATATATATATATATATATATATATATATATATATTCTATGTACTTAGAATACCATCCGTTAGCCAAAATCATTTCATATCGAAAAAAAAAATCCTTTATCCAATCGTACGAAATGGAATTCGTCATCAGTTCAAGTCACTCAGATTCCGAAATGGAATCCCATTCAAGCTCCAAAAGCAGTGTGACCGGAATAGATCAACCAATCAGTCATCACCTATTCTGGATGAATTGGGGATGGGTTCGTAGCCTCCTCAATCATTGGAGACAAGAAGAAGGTGATCCCTTCCATCCACCACATTGCCCTCTTGACGAAGAACCTGAAGCACTTACCGACGAACCTTTTCGAAACACCATTTTCTCACTCATTTCCAGAGTATCTCGTCATGATTATATATTACATCAAATTTTAGACTTTATTTATCCACTCGTTCGAATCGACAATCACACCGGTGTAATAGAAGAAGTCAACGAGCTTCGCGCTCGGGTAGTGGCTTTGGAGAATATAGTGCAGAGATTACAAACACCAGCAGCAGCATCAGCAACATAACCAGTACCACCATCATCAACGCCAACAGTACCATTACCACCTCCAACCACAACCGCGTCGTAAACCTCAACTTCACAATCTGTCCCACGAGCATCAACATCATACGCACCATAGATACCAAGGAGTACCAACAACAATAACTGATGAAGTACTAATTCATAACTTCATTGGAGAAACATTCTGCGGCGATTATGTAATCTCTAAAGTCTTAGAGATTATCTAATCTAGCCCTAACCATAAATCAGTTAAGCGAACCAAAATGATAGAAGGAAGAGTAGAAACCCTGACAAAAATGGTGTGTGATTAACAAGCTAAACTTGCTTTACCAACAGCATCAACAGTACCATTAGCGTTACCAGCATCGTCAGTACAGTCAACATCCGAATCAACAACACCGATAACATCACAAACTCCGTCAGTTCAAGAATCACTGTGGACATCATTACGAATCAATAACGTGTATATTGTATCAACGAGTTATGAAGAATTAACTCATTCCCTCTGAAGAAATTATATGTATATAATATATATATATATATATATATATATATACATATATATATATATATATATATATATATATATATATATATATATATATATATATATATATATATATATATATATATATATATATATATATATTGAAATAAATCTTTCCGTGCTAAGCTATTGTGTGTGAATCTTAACTACTCAGTTAATTCATATTACAAATATGCAATAATGTACGTCCTTCGGCCACAACTTAACCAGCGTTAACTACAATCTCTATCACAATTCAACAAATTCGAATTCATAATAAATCAAGTATATATTTGATTTTACACTTTCATCATCGATGTACCCGAAACTTTTCAGATAACATCATTCGTACTTTGCGAAATTCACAAGAATTCCACAAACCGAACATCATACATCAACAAATAATGAAGTATTGATTCATAATTTCAATGCCATTAAAGAAATACTGCGTAAAAGTTATGTACTTTTTAAAGCCTTTAGGGATTATTCAATTATAGTTTCAACCGTAAATCAAATGAGTTTAAATTAACATTAACTCATTAAATCTATGTTACATCTAAAGAAAATATACTTATATATATATTTTCATAAAGACTGTAATAAAATTCTTTTGCACCAAATATTAATTGTGAAATTTTTTTTAACGGGTAGGTAATACCCGAGAGATATATAAATTCACAATTAATATGTTACATTCTTCGAATATGATTCAGTAAATCATCCATTATACTCCCTACTTTCACAACAATATACATTCTTTTATAGAAATCAAAACAACCATACTCATTCAAAATTTAATTACATATTTTGATTTTGAAATCTCAAAATTCAACTTGAGATATGACCAAAATCATCACTCTTAGATCCTTACATCTTTCACAAGCTATATTTTGACTTCAAAACTGTATTAGAATATCAAATGTATGTTAACGATTACAATCTGTGTTCAAACCCTTCGAAAATTTCTGAATACACTTCGAATGATGAGCAATCGAGATGATTATCCAACCACATGTTACCCACAGTTATGTACCCGAAAAACTCTTGAAACCAAAGTAAAAGTTTAAACAACGTATTCGCGTCAGATTCTTTGGCATTTATTAGCAAAAATAACTTTGCGACTCCTATTCAAAGTAGCCAGTTTTGTCACAACTCCAGCAAGTCAACTTCCACTTTTTAGTCAGACTAACCTTATTATAACCTTGAGATATACACCATCGTTACCAGGGAACCTTTTACATTCCACCACATTATTAGCAGATGTACCAACAACTTCATTACCCTTTGACTTTAACCTCTCCAAAAAGTCATTATAATTATTCATTGAAACCCCATCATTTACTCATTCGCATCTTGTAATGAGAATTGCCATACGAATCATTGGGAATTAGCAATCAGTATTTTGAAATCTCGCAGCATGTCTACGCCAACAGTTATATGTGTATATATAACGTCTATCTTCTGGACTTAATTTGAATGTGAAGTTTCTGAAAAACACTCCGAACTACGAATTGGTTCTCCGAAAATGGAAAAAATGCTGATGAAGCAGCAAAAACTATAAACGACTTTAAACGGTAAAAGCTGAATGATAATGATGAAGTGTGCTGGCAAAGCGCAGAAAAAGAGAAGTTTTGGAACTGGAAAACGGATTGAGCAAAGTAGGAAGGAGGCTGTGGACAAATTACAAAGACTGAACCTGACTTCAAAGGATCCAAATGATTCAGTACCTACTGAAGTCATTAACGAATACCTTGCTCCTGAATCTAAACCCCTGCGGACAATATTCTTCATCATCCTCTGATATTAGAAATTCTAAAATATCATCATATCTTTCATTATAAATATCCTCCATATTTCTGAAGATATTTTCTTAATTTTTCTTATTTGAAATCATTTACCTCTTCGCGCTATCTGTATTACATCATAAAAGAAATTATTTTAGTTTCTAAATTCTGAAACATTCAAGTTTAAAATAGGAATATTTTGAAGTAATGTTGGGAACTGAAGCATGAATTAGTATAATATAATGACACTTGATCAATGTGATTATATTACAGTAAGTCATGCTGAGTTTCTAAATGGAACGTGATGATTCACAGATCATAACATCATCATGTGCCATGTTATACGACTCTTGTATTCTATTTAACCTCTAAAATATCAAGAAAATATTTCTTGATGATTCGGCCTTTTCTAAGGTATTGTAGTAATTTGACAAGTCAAGATCGTGCCATCACAATTTCCTTCCTAGAACATTAACAATGTTCATTCGAAAATTCATATCTGTGAATTCTGGGCCATTACAAGCGGTCCTTAATCGCAAGAAGAAGAAACGAAAGGACAAAACTCCGAAATAGAAATTGGGGTATAAATTGTAGCAAATAAAAGAGAGCATTAACTGTGAATGATAATGATTATAGAAGACAGAAGCAGAGACTTTGAAATATAAGGGAACATATAAATCCCAACGACAAACCAGAAATTATAAACCATATATATCGATGCATATAGCAATATAAAGATACGGGAGAACTAGAAACACTATAAACCCAAGAGTATAGTAGAAGTAAATAGATTCTTCCGGCGGTAGATGAAAAAGAAGAATGACCGATATGAAAGTTAGAAGTATATCTAGAATCAGAACTGGATGAAGCATATTGATGAATACTTTAAAATATGAGTTGAGGGGGAAAGAATAGAAGGTGATGAAACATGAATAGGAACTTAGAAATCAACAGATTTAACTCACACAATGGCGAAATAAGTGAATCAAACCCTCTAGTGAATAGGTTAAGTTTTTTTTTTTGATTAATTTAGTCAAACCACAACTAAATCAAGTGTGATTAGATCAACACCTAGAGCTATTATTCACCACCTGGGTGATTTGGACTGAGAGAGAATCGGAAGAGCTCACTAGATCTGAGTGTGTGTAACAAATGAGAGGGTTAACCTAAAATAAAGAACATAAGACTTTATATACCCCTGCTGTTAACTCACCCATACGATTCATTCATCACACGTACGAGTTGGCTTCATCAGCCGTACGGGTGATCACTCACTCGTGTCTTCTCATTTACGTTGTAATTGTGACTTAGCTAAGCATCAACCGTGCGTATGAGCCTGTCAGATGTACTAGTGAGGCTTCACTCGTACGTCTGACTAAGTCTAACATAGTCAAACATCTAAATCTCGTTCCTGCAGTTCCTGTAACCACATACAAACACGGATAGGATAATAACGAGCAATCATGGTGGCCTGTAAACTGTTGTACCTGCAATGGACGTGGGCAGATGTCTAGGGACTTGCATAAAATGCATCAACAGAAAGTGTGAGTTGTAAGGAAACGAAGGAGGTGAATTTATAAGAAAATCTCCGACAAAACAATTAAAATGGACGATCGCATTTAAAGTGGATCCTAATTCCCTTGATTAACGGAGAGTCAAATCTTATTAAGAAGATTTTCTTCAAATCCCTTGAAATCTGGGAATCAATCATATCTACGTCAAATGATAAGATGAATCTACACTTACTCATTTCACTCTTCTATGTTAGCTTCATTTGTACTCTTCATATAAATGGATTGTTTATCCAAATTATTCGCTGATGATAAAACTCTAATTTTCAGCCCGTATGCATCATGAAAACATACTTATTATCATTCACGACCTTTCCACTCAAATTTCGGGACGAAATTTCTTTAACGGGTAGGTACTGTGACAACCCGGAAATTTCCAACCAAATTTAAACTTTAATCTTTATATGTTTCCGACACGATAAGCAATATTTGTTAAGTTAAATTGCAAAAATTTTAAACTATGTTCATACATTCATTCAACCTCGACCAAGTTCCAACGATTCACGAACCATTAAACGAATATGATTATATATGTATATGTGTATATATATTATAACTTGAAACGTAAACAAAATATTAGATTGAATACTTTATATGATTGTATCTGTTTCAAAATGTTTATCAATGGAATTAGAAGATAAGATCAAATGATTGAATTATCAGATATATTGAATTATGATTACAAGTCTCTGTTGAAAGGCCCACGTTGATTTGAGAAATCTTTCCATTTTAACAATATTCGGAAAATGGTAAAGTGATTTATAAATAAGAACAAATTGTCAATCATTGAGAACTAGACAAAGGATAGTGGAAGATTGAATCTCATAAAGACTCGATTGATCTATTTAGTTTCAAACGTACAAAAACGTTTTCAGTTTAAAAAGAACTTTATTATTAAAACGTATATAACTTCTATAAATATCTAGAACCACTTTTGACAACTCATTACTTAACTAGTATGATAAAGATAACGATATTTATATTTTATTTTATTAAATATATATAACGATTTAAATTAATATTATACGCGTATTATACGTACATAGTTTTATACTTTTACTATACTTAAACTTTACCTTTACTTTATTTTTACTTTACTTTAACTTTAATAATTCACTTTAATAATTCATACTTTAATAATTCACTTTAATAATTCATACTTTAATAATTCACTTTAATAATTCATACTTTAATAATTCACTTTAATAATTCATACTTTAATAATTCACTTTAATAATTCAAAAATCTATTATAAATAGAATTCAATAGGTTTCATTATTTCATAGAAACTTGAAAATATTTTTCTCTAAACTCTCTCAATCGATTTACATATATATATTTACTCCGTATTATTTCAAGATATTATTAGTATACATAAAATATTACGACGGAGTGCTGTCCGAGTGATTTCGAAATTGTTTTTCGAGTAGGATAGGATTAAGGAAATTATGGGTTATAGCTATGGAGGTGATTGAGTATGGTTCATGGGTATGCTCGTGAGGTCAATATAGTGTTTATCATTTCCGTTGCGTCTACGTACCTTTCCTGCAATATTGAATCTCAATATTGATACGTGAGTACTCATAATTTAACTTTTACATACTAATAGTGTATCCCTGACTAGTGCTCGAGTATTTAGGATTATGCATGCATGTACTTTTGATATTGCCCTTAGACAGGTTAGGTTGAATATTGAATTAGTTACACTTGCGGTTGAGATAAGGTATAAGATATGCATGTCTTTGGAAAGCTAGCGAAAAATTAAGGACTTTTCCTTTAGATATCGAATGGTTTCGATGAACGGATTAGAAGTTATATTCAATTGAATTTTCAATATTTTTATTAAAAATGATTATTATTATCGTCGTTTTTATCGTCGTACTAGTTTTATCTTATTATTATCATTATTATTATCTTTATCAATAAAAGAGATTTATCATTAAAAATTGTTATTTTTTTATTATTACTATCGTTATTATCGTTAAAGTTATAATTAGTATTATTATTATTATCCAATTATTATTATTATTATTATTATTATTATTATTATATTATTATTATTATTATTATTATTATTATTATTATTATAAAATAATAATAAACTTAAAAGTATTAAAACTTACAAAAAATTAGTGGGGAGCCTAGAGACAATCTGGGCCCCCACACCTCTAGCAATAGCAAAACCTATCCTAGTAAAAATATGAGCAGCAGCACCGGCACCAATATCTTGCGCCATCGAACTCTTCTGAACCCGCTTTAGCAAAGAAACAGCATCCTTTTCTAATTCCCCAAGGGAAGAAAATGAGAAAGGAATGAAACCATAACCAATCGTCTGACAGCTAGATTCGTACTTGACCCGCTTCCGACGAGCCGCATCAACCACAGCACGTCCAGGGACAAAGTCAGAAAGCCCAGACTGTGTCAAAGGAGAAGACCCTGTCAAGTCAACACAAACATCGCTACCACAATCCCAGGAATAAAGTAACACATCTGCAGGTCTGAGGGCCCTGTCGTTCCCTCCAGACAACCCAATGTCAACCTCCTTTCTTGCTGAAATCCCAGATCGATAACAAACATCAACAAGGGAATCCCGAACAACATTATGTCGATGCTTAATACCCACCATACCAGCACAAGACACCGTGTGATCCCCGAAAATATCCCCAGTAAAAACCCTTGAACAGGCAGAGCATGCCGTCGAGATAGAGAACAATGGAACACCCAACCGGTAGCACAACACACATCGGTAAGTCTTTGCGTTCATCGTCTGACCCAACCCCAAAATAGGGACTGCCCTTAGCCAAGCAGAGGTGTGATCACCCTGCTGCGATTTCCATAAGGCCGATTGTCGGGGAGATAACGAAAAAGTGGATTCTGCAGAAGCGGTAACCTTTGTGAAATAAACATCTGCCAATTTCTTCATGAGTATTGGGGCAGCGACCTCACTAGGATTACCTAAAATATCAAACCCAACTGTTTTATTAAACAGACCCAATGCATCTTCAAAAGCACGACCAAGACCAACAATACTCGCATGACGAAGTAGCTTGGTCTGCAATCCAGCAGACTGTAATCGAGAAGCCAGAAAAGCATAATGACGAACATCTCCCGCAGAATAAACACCAAGCCCTCCAAATGCAAATGGAAAGGTGGCAAGCCGCCACTGCCAATCACCAAACCCAGGCCCTGAAGCAGTAACAATACGCTCCAAGGAAGATCGAAGGGCTCCATCGAAAGCGCGTTGAGCCGCCTCAAATATACTAGGAGGACAAGTACGCAAGGAAAAGTAGAGTTTAGAAACTCCCGTACATGCCCTAAGCAACAACAACTCACACTGAGGATCATCAAGCTTAGCAACCTTATACATAAGCGCAATGGACTTGGTCGCCCTTTGCATCACCAGTTCACTACTAAAACCAGGATCGGAACTTGCGGGGGCCCCAAGCAACTTAACACCATTTAAAGGCCGAGCAATATTAGGAGGAAAGACACCTACTTGCTTGCTGCGAGGGTCCTCCGTAGGCCAGAAAATTTCTGTTTTTTCAACGTTGAGATGCAGCCCAAAACGAGGCCCATCCTCCATAATCAAATGCAAAACCTTCCCCACCACCAAAGTGTCCCTAATAATAGTACCATCATCCAAATACCACGCCTGAAGACAAACCTCAAAATTATCTCTGATTTTAGAAACCAAGGGTTGTAGGACCAAAGCAAAAAGCAGCAGACCAAGGGGATCACCCTGTTGCACCCCCTGAGAAGACCATAATGTGTGGTTCCCATAATACAATCTGGCTGGATTAGAGTAGCAAAATTCAACCCACCGAGAAAGGCTCGGACAAAGGCGGCGAACTTCACGTAACATGACCGTACGATCAACTAGATTGAAGGCATTTTGAAAATCAACTAATAACATAGAGAGGCCAACATCAGAGCCACGATCCTCAATCAGCCGATTCACAGCATGAAGAATAGCCTCACCACCTGAAGAAACACCAACACCAAACTGAAGACCATCGAAGTAACTTCCCAAAGACTGGCCAACCATAGCAGCGCCAACCTTCGAAACAAGACGTCGCCAAACAGTACCCACAGCTATAGGACGAAGACCACCGCCGGGCTTGACAAGCGGTGTGAGGGGAGCACTAGCAATATACTCTCCTAATTCCATAGGGCACCTTCCAGCTAGAAAGAGATTAACGACTCCGGTAATAGAGCCAACCAACTCATCCGAGACTGCCACAGCAGCACCACTCAAGCAATCCATAAGGTGTTGTGCACGTAAACCATCCCTACCACATGAAGTGCCCCGAGGAAAACTTTTAATCTGGCCCAAAACAACAGCAGAAGTCGTAACGAGGTGAAGGTGATCAACCGTCATATCAGGCAAGGATGGAGCGATAGAAGAAGGGTGCTTAGACAGCAAGTCCGCCAGTGTGGCGTCATTATAAGGAGCAACGCCTGATGAAGAAAGAACACGAGCTGCAGCGGTGTAATGGCCATCACAAATCTTCCTACGACACTGCTTAATATTACGCTCTTCCAAATCAAGGACCTCATCATCAACCACTGACAACATAGGAGAATCCTCGGCCAAATACTCCCTCACAAGCTGTAAACTCCCACCCGCTGTCCCCCAAGAGCAAATAGCACGGGAAATATTCTCTTCCTGATGCCGACGCTTTATCGAAGACCTAGACTCACAACTACTCCGTGGCCGAAAGGTTTTAAGGGTACAAAGGGGTAACACCAACAAAGAGACCCAACTAGAAATGTCATCAGGCTTAAAGATCACCTTATCAAGAGCACCTTTCAAAACCCGAGAAAACCCCAAACGACACTTGGGAGGGATAGACTTAACCGTGCGAAACCCCTTAGAGAACAACTGATCCAGGAGAGCCACGTCAAAACCATCGTTATGATCACGCACCGAACCATCCTCAATACAAAGTCGAGCAGGAGAAGAGGGAGCTAGTGGCTTGGAAAAATTATGAAGCACAAAACGAACAACACCATTTCCCTCATCGGGGGGCGGCACATCCAGGCCCCTACCATGACGGCACTTAGCACGTACCGTGTGTGTTTTGTAGCAAACACCACATAACCAAATCCCCATACGCCTAAAAGTAACATCAGCCTCAGTATAAACACCCAAATTAGAAGTAAGAGAATGTCGAGTGATATCCCGCGCATCGATACCACAATGACGATCACTAAGATGCTTGATAAGAGAACTTCTAACAAGCCCATTTCCACTCCCATTTTGACAGCCACTAAGACCCACAAAGGGACAATGAAACTTCACTGTTGCATGCGACATAACTGCACACAACCTTCAGTTGTAGTGCATAGCTAAAATGACAGAGACAAAATCCCCATACACCAATAAAATTATAACCATCAAGCCAAGAAAAAACTCATAGGGGACTTTTAACAAACACCTTGTGGGCACAAATTCAATTGAGTAATGATACAACTCAATCTTCTCCCAAAATCTTCCTGGTAGCTGCTACAACTCTCAATCCATTCACCAAATAAATGAAGCAAATAAGCAAACAAACAAATTGAAGGGAATGAATCGTTACCAAACTGTCCTTCTGTATAGTAATTATTGTCCTCATTCAGTGTCATTTGAGTTGGGACATCAAAAGTTGTTTGAGCTTGAAATTATTGTTTCTTTACCGAAAAACAACGCTACTAAGCCGTTATTGTTATTATTATTATTATTATTATTATTATTATTATTATTATTATTATTATTATTATTATTATTATTATTATTATTATTATTATTATTATTATTATTATTATTATTATTATTGTTATTGTTATTATTATTATTACTATATTATCATTAAGATAATTATTAGTATTATCGTTAATAATGTTATAGTAACTATCATTATTAATATTAATGTAATTAAAACAAATATTTGTAACACCTAATTATTTTGATTACTATTATTATCATTATTATGAACACGATATAAAAGACGATTAAAAGCTATTAAACGAAACGATTAGGAAATAATGAGTAAGAGTATCATGATGAAATTAAAATATTATAAGATATTGATTTAGATAAAATTATCGTTCTTATTATTTTTATCATTACTATTATTATTAAAAGTATCGTTAGTATTAAAACTATCATTTTAACAAAAATTATCATTTTAATAGAAATGTCATTGTTACTATAAAATATCATTATTATTATTATTATTTTAAATAGAATTATTATTTTAAAGATAATATTAAAAATTATCGTAAATATTAAAGTTATCATAATTAGAATTATCGTTTTATCATAATGTCATCTTAGTAATTATAAATATTGATATTTTTATAATAATAATTATTATTACAAAATAATACAACTTTTACTTACTATCATTATAGATATTATTTTATCAAATAAATATGTGATACAAACATATTTTACTACGTGTAATAACTTACTTTAATAATACCTATCATATTATCTTTATGATATTAAATGAACCCTATAAATTTTATTACTTAATATATATAAAAGTATATTTTATTATATAAATTTAATATAAAATTTTATTTATTAATAAATAAATTATATTATTTACTCTAATAAATCTTTTAAAAATATTTAAAAATATAAAACGATGATATTTAAACTATATATTAATCATGTATAGATTTTTGGAAATTATTTTGAGTCAAATTTACTTTTGTTGACTTTTGCATATTAGTCTCGAGCATTAGGATTGTGGTACACTATGACTTGACCTAATTTGTTAGACAAATATTGACCAACACATAAATATATATAATTAATTTAGGTTCGTGAATCCGAGGCCAACCTTACACTTGTTCAATGACGTTATATGTATTTTTACTACGAAATACAGTATGGTGAGTTTCATTTGCCTTTTTACCCTTTATATATTTGGGACTGAGAATACATGCGCTTTTATAAATGTTTGACGAAATAGACAAAAGTAATTGAAACTACATTCTATGGTTGAATTATCGAAATCGAATATGCCCCTTTTTATTAAAGTCTGGTAATCTAAGAATTAGGTAACAGACACCCTAATTGACGCGAATCCTAAAGATAGATCTATTGGGCCTAACAAACCCCATCCAAAGTACCGGATGCTTTAGTACTTCGAAATTTATATCATGTCTGAAGGAGGATCCCGGAATGATAGGGGATATTCTTATATGTATCTAGTTAATGTCGGTTACCAGGTGTTCACCATATGAATGATTATTTTTGTCTCTATGCATGGGACGTATATTTATGAGAACTGGAAATGAAATTCTTGTGGTCTATTAAAATGATGGAAATAAATGATTATGATAAACTAATGAACTCACCAACTTTTTGGTTGACACTTTAAAGCATGTTTATTCTCAGGTGTTAAAGAAATCTTCCGCTGTGCATTTGCTCATTTTAAAGATATTACTTGGAGTCTTTCATAGCATATTTCGAAGAACGTTGCATTCGAGTCATTGAGTTCATCAAAGATTATTATTAAATCAATTAATAGTTGGATAGTGGAAATTATGAAATGGTATGCATGCCTGTCAATTTTCGATGTAAAGAAAGTTTGTCTTTTAAAAACAAATGCAATGTTTGTAAAATGTATCATATAGAGGTCAAATACCTCACAATGTAATCAACTATTGTGAATCGTTTATAATGTATATGAATGGGTCCTTTCAGATAATTCAAATCTCGTTGATTAAAGAGATGTTTCAAACTCTTATGATCCGAATAAATCGTACTCTTGACACCATACAAGTAATGGAGCCAAATTTTCAACGCATGCACAACTGCCGCCAACTCAAGATCATGATTCAGATATCTCGTCTCGTGTTCCTTAATTGTCGAGAGGCATAAGTGATGACTTTACCTCTTTGCATTAGAACACACCCGAGTCCAATTAACGAGGCATCACAATAAACCGTCATGTCTTCCACCCCTTCCGGAAAAACTAACACCGGAGCTTGATATAACTTCTCCTTTAACAATTGAAAAGCAACTTCTTGCTCGTTCTCCCAAACAAACCTCGCGTTCTTCCTCGTCAATTTCGTCAATGAAGAAGCGATCTTAGAAAAGTCTTGGATAAACCGATGATAATAACCGGCCAATCCGAGAAAACTTCGGACCTCCGTAGGAGTAGTCAGTTGTCTCCAACTCTTTACCGTCTCTATCTTCCCCGGATCCACTTGAATGCCGTCTTTGTTCACAATGTGGCCAAGGAATTGAACTTCCCTTAGCCAAAATTCACATTTGGAGAACTTAGCATACAACTTCTCCCTTCGTAACGTCTTCAAAACTTCGCGCAAATGGTGTTCTTGTTCGTCCATACTTTTCGAGTAGACAAGTATGTCGTCAATGAACACAATTACCGACTTGTCTAACATAGGTTGGAACACTCGGTTCATAGGATCCATGAATGTCGCCAGTGCATTCGTAAGACCAAAAGGCATAACTACAAACTCAAAATGCCCATAACGCGTTCGAATAGCCATTTTCTCAATATCTTCCTCACGGACCCGCATTTGGTGATAGCCGGACCGTAGGTCAATCTTTGAGAAATACGTCGCACCTTGGAGTTGGTCAAACAAATCGTCAATCCTAGGCAATGGATAACGATTTTTGATCGTCACCTTATTCAACTCCCTATAGTCGATGCACATCCGCATACTACCATCCTTCTTTTTCACGAATAAAACTGGAGCGCCCCATGGCGAAGCACTCGGTCGGATAAAACCCTTTTCAAGTAGCTCTTGGGTTTGATTTAACAACTCTTGCATTTTCGTCGGCGCTAAATGATAAGGAGTTTTAGCAATGGGAGTAGCTCCCGGAACCAACTCAATGCGAAATTCTAATTGTCTTTCCGCCGAAACACCCGGTAACTCGTCCGGAAAAACGTCTTCGAATTCACTAACCACCGGAATTTCATGAATAGGTGGTGGCTCATCACGAGTATCAATAACATGGGCAAGAAAAGCCAAGCAACCACTAACAAGAAAATGACGTGCCCGTGCAAAAGAACATATCGGCACAAGTCTTCTTCGTCTATCGCCGTGAATAATCAACTCTCCCTCACTTGGGGTCTTCACACGTATAAACTTTTCATGGCATGCAATATCGGCCCTATTTCGATCGAGCCAATCCATACCAACAACGATATCAAAATTGCCCAAAGTCATAGGGATGAGATCAATTTTAAAGTTTTCGGCACCAAAAACGACATCACAATTCTTACACATATCAACCACTAGCACCGTCTTGCCGTCCGCTATTTCGACTTCTACCGGATGACTTAACTTAGCTAGCATTCTATCAAGTTTAGGCACAAATTTTGGAGACACAAACGACAAATTTGCACCGCTATCAAATAAAATCCTTGCCAGATTAGAGTTAACCATAAAAGTACCTGAGACAACTTCGTTGGATTGCTTAGCTTCATCATTCGTCATCAAATAGTTGCGACCCCTAGCCGTACCCGCCGCTTTCTCTAACCGCTTAACGTTATCATTATTCAAATCGGGGCATTCCGGCCTATTGTGCCCCTCTTTACCACAATTAAAGCAAGTGACTTTGGTTGACGCCTTGGTGCAATCACGAGCCATGTGTCCTATTTGATTACAATTATAACACGTGGGCCCGAAACCTCAGGAAGCACCCTTCTTCACACTATTAACGCTTTCGGAGCCTTTCTTGTTCTTTTTATTGGAAAAGTTCGAATGACTCGAACCTTCAAACTTTCTTTTAGAAAAAGTGAAATCGCTTTTCCTTGGAACCTCCGGCTCAATACCCCGAGCCAACTCGAATAGCTCTTCAAAAGTCTTAGCCATTCCCCGACTAATCTTACCCTTGAACTCGTCGTTCAAGGTACGGTAGAAATCTTTCATTAGCTTGTGATCGTCATCAACATATTCTGGGCAAAAGCGAGTCTTTGCCAAAAAGGTAGACTTGAGAGTAACCAAGTCCATCGAACCTTGTTGCAAATGATGCAACTCGTCCCGGATTCTATCATGGTCGGAAGAAGTTCGGTATTCTTGGAAAAATTCCTTCTTAAACTCCTCCCATGTCAAGCTCATGCATTGCTCTTCGCCATATAAATTGATTTTATCGTCCCACCACAACTTGCCTTCTTCACGTAACATGCTAGAGCCATACCTCGTCTTCTTCTCAGGAGGACACTCCGCGGTACGGAACGCCCCCTCGATATCGGAAATCCAACAAGTGCTTTTCAATGGATCCCTCACCACATTAAACATCGGAGGTTGAGTATCCTTGAAATTTTTGTAGTGGAAGTCCCGTCTTCCTTCACCTCCTTCACCACGAGGATAAATGTTTCTAGCTTCAAGAGCCTCTTCGATAGTGGCCTTCATTCGTTCATTTATCAAATCGGTCACTTATCCATCGACCGAATCTTGGAAGACCTTTCGGACGTCCGTAAGAAAATCCGCTTTTAACTTTTTAAAGACGGCCTCAACCTTGGCCGAAAATTCGGGGTCCTAGCTTGTACCACCGATATCATTATCGTGTCCGTTTCTCGTCTTCATTATATAAAACGGAAAGGGTTAAACCATGAACAAAAAGCATAACATGTAAGTATATACATGCGTACCACACTACCCCATCTTGCTCAACAATCGTCGTACATTACTCGTTTGACACGATTTGCACCCGTAACAACAGTAGCTAATCGTTGTTACGCGAGCACGTCGCATTAACTCGCTAGTACAATGTCCGCCTTGCTTGATGATTGCTAAACACAATACAAAACAATTAGCACAAGGTTAGTTCACATAAACCAAAGCACTAACAATTCCCGATTAGACCCAAAGTCCTACAAGTCCCGCATAAAGCGCTCACACAATAAAGCCCAAGTCTAGGCACCTATCTCAAGTCGCCTAAATCCCTTAGACTAGGCTCTGATACCACTTGAAACAACCCAACCCGTATTCCATACGATAAATTTTTTTTTTTTATAATACTCATTTACGCGCCAATTAAATATGTAAACCATTCCACAAGTTCCATTTAAACGTACAACAATTTAAATGTTTACATAAGGCACGAAGGCCATTAATTAAATTTAATATAAGTTTGACCCACTACAATGATAGTTTATAATCCAAACGACACTCGAGCATGGTTTGGGGCTAAACTACCCAAATCGTTAGGCCAACTTCAAAAAGCTAACACCAAAAGCACCCCCCGTCAAAATAAGCGGGAGACAACTAATCCAACCGTATGCCCTTACCCTTATCCAAGCTGAAACCTATAAAATGATAAACAACGAGAGGGTAAGCAATGCTTAGTGAGTGCAACAATTATACATACATATATATAACCTATCCATTTGCAATCACAATACCAAATACCTCATACGAACTTGTAACTCAAATAGCATATCAACATACCCGTAACACTAACAAGACGTACATCATCACACCACTTCATTAGCATATACTCAACTCAATATATATATATATATATATATATATATATATATATATATATATATATATATATATATATATATATATATATATATATATATATATATAATATGCTAAACAAAACAACAATCTCAATATGGTTAATCAATAACGCTATAGTGCTACCGGCTCGTGGTTCACACCATACGCTTTTGAGTCATACTCGTTTATAGTGCTACCGGCTCGTGGTTCACACTCGATGCTACCGGCTCGTGGTTCACATCTTAGTTTATAGTGCTACCGGCTCGTGGTTCACACTCGATTCTACCGGCTCGTGGTTCACATCCTAACCCACACATGTTATGGCACTACCGGCTCGGTGGTTCATACCATAACATTCACAAATAAATACACTATATACACATACGTATAATTACTCCACTCACCTTGTCACAAGGATGATGATTTAGCACTTCCGAGCTTCAACTCAATGTACCTAAATCATTAAGTGCACATTCAATTTCACAACTAGTGGGATTAACCATGATACTTCCACTTAAGAATTTAAATGACCCATTTTGCATTAAATGACTCAACTACACACAACCGCCCATAAATGGCCAAGACTCGACTTTAATCACTAAGACTAGTGAATTAAAGTCTATTAACTTCAATTAACACAAAACTTAGGGTAATCCATACCCATTTCATCTAATTAGGTCAACTAGCACATTTTGACCCATTTTATATTACTTAGACTCACAATCAAGTCAAACTTACCCATTTACACTTCTTTCATAAATCTTAAAGTGCATTAGTGACTAACAACACCATTTGACACTTACAACCTCAAATCATAATGCCAAAACCCTAGATTGTGGCTATTAGGGTTTTATTACAACAACACAACCCAAACTCACCGATTTTACCCTCAAATAGGTCATACAAATCTCTAGTAACCAAAACCCTAGCCATTAACCAATTAAAACTTAAATCATAAGGTTAGAACTTACCGAGACTACCAACGCGTAGCTAGAGACACAAGGAACAACTTTAATTCTTGCTCCAAAGATCAACCCTCAATCCTTCACTCTCAAATCTCACTTTTAATCCAAATGAGTTTTAAGTTTTGGGAGAGAAATTGGAAAGAAAAGAGAAAAAAAAATTAAATGAAATGGATAAGTGGTTGGGATTTAATGCTCCCATCAGATTTATACGCCAAATTACCACTTTGCCCCTTAAAGTCATTTAATTTGAGCTAAAACCGGAATCTGTCTAGCAGATTTGCCGCGGCGCAGCCTAAATGTCGCGGCGCGACGTATCGAAGGAAAAAAAACCCCTTTTAACCCAACTTTTGATCCAGATTTGCTTGATGTGCCGTGGCGCGGACCCAATTGTTGCAGTGCGGCCTAAGGTTGTATCTGAACAGCTCGACCAATTTAAACAATTTTCGATTTTATTTAATTTGTACATTCCAAACTCGCTTCCTATATTCACCTAGCCTTCAACAATAGTGTCACAAGACTTAACGCTAACCAAACCCATGTTTAATCTTATACATGCACACATTATCAAGTATACATATATGTATATGTATATATATATCTACACATATATTCATACATTTACGCATAAGCTAACGAGTTATAAACGTACAAATGATTAAGTAAGTACCTTTCGATACGTACGGGAAAATGGGATGTTACATATATATATATATATATATATATATATATATATATATATATATATATATATATATATATATTATAATTTTAATTTAAGATTAATAATAAAAAGGTTATAGTGGCGAATGTTTTAAGTTTGTAAGTCGAAATTCTGTCCGTGTAACACTACGCTATTAATACTCATTGTAAGTTATGTTCAACCTTTTTAAATTAATGTCTCGTAGCTAAGTTATTATTATGCTTATTTAAGCCGAAGTAATCGTGATGTTGGGCTAAATATTAAAGACGAGGTTATTGGACTTTGGACCATAATTGGGGTTTGGACAAAAAGACAGACACTTGTGAAAATTGGACTATGGGCTATTAATGGGCTTTATATTTGTTTAACTGAATGATAATTCGTTAATTTAATATAGAGATTTATAATTTGACGTATCTATAAATAACCATATACACTCGATCAGACACGATGGGCGGGATATTTATAAATACTAATAATCGTTCATTTAACCGGATACGGGGATGGATTAATAGTCAATGGACTCATTAAAACAGGGGTGGATTACGTACAAGGACACTTGGTGTAATTGTTAATATAGTATTAAAACCTTGGATTGCACACAGTCGATAACCCGGTGTAATCATTAACAATGTATTAAACCTTATTACAGTTTAATTCCCCAATTAGTTGGAATATTTGACTTCGGGTATAAGGATAACTTGACGAGGACACTCGCACTTTATATTTATGACTGATGGACTGTTATGGACAAAAACCGTATGGACATATCGAATAATCCAGGACAAAGGACAATTAACCCATGGTAATAAACTAAAATCAACACGTCGAACATCATGATTATGGAAGTTTAAATAAGCATAATTCCTTTATTTATATCTCATCGCACTTTTATTTATTGTCATTTTATTTATTGCACTTTTAGTTATCGTACTTTTAAATTATAGCAATTTTATTTACCGTCATTTTATTTATCGCATTTTAATTTATCACATTTTAATTATCGTCATTTACATTACGCTTTAAATTAAGTTATATTTATTTTTAATATTTTACATTAGGTTTTAATTGTGACTAAAGTTTTAAAATCGACAAACCGGTCACTAAACGGTAAAAACCCCTTTTTTATAATAATAATAATACTACTTATATATATATATATATATATATATATATATATATATATATATATATATATATATATATATATATATATATATATATATATAGTTTAAAAATATAGCATTAAACTTGGCTAGCTCCCGGCGGAATGAACCGAACTTACTAAAAACTACACTACTTTACGATTAGGTACACTGCCTATAAGTGTTGTAGCAAGTTTTAGGTATATCCACTCTATAAATAAATAAATAACTTGTGTAAAATTGTATCGTATTTAATAGTATTTCGCAATAAAAATATAACTATTTCGTATACACCTCGCATAACATCAGCTATATAGTCATCATTAAGTGATTTAACATTCTAGAACAAGCTTTTACACAATCAATGCTCATGAATATGACTAGAAATGATGAATAGAATTAGATAGTTTATTATACCTTGAAGAGTTTTGATCTTAGGGCTTCAATAATATGAACAAGAGAGTGATTTGGATCTGAAATTGGAAGTGTATGTGTGTGTGAGAGTGATTAAGTGACTAGAAGTGATCAAGAGAAGAGCTTATATAGAGAGTGTGGTTGGGACGTGGCAAAAGGAGAGCAAGGGAGGAAGTGACTCACCAATTTGCCATTAATGAACCTTATGATGATGTTTTGCATGAAGATGAAGAAATATCTAGGATATTTTGCATGGGATGGAAGTAAATATCTTGGATATTTTACATGGGATGGTGGTGTTATGGTTGATGATGATGATGGACGATTATGATGATGATGATGGAAGAGTTCTTGTAAATTTTTGGTTCTTAAATGTACATGTACTTGTGTAGTTTACTTAATGTATACTCTAATTGTTAATTTGTATGTTTAAGGTTTAGGAAGTAAGCTAAGATTAGGTTCTAATCAAGATACATTAAGGTTGGTTAAATGGAAGAAATGGCTAAATACAAAGTGATCAAGACGAGTTGTGAAAATAATTAAGTGTAGAGAAAGTCTTAACTTATGATCTAATATCCAAGTGAATTAGTTACAAGTCTTTAATCTAAATACTTGATTAATAAGTTTTCTTATTAAGTTATTATATATAAAGGTATAGATTTTAAATCTAGGGTTTACGGTGATAAGCTAGGGTTTCAAGATATTATGCAAATGTTCAAAACAACTCTTGATTAAACATGACTTAATTATAACCTTAGAGTCTTACAAATCCCCGAAACAAACCAAGATTTAATTTTGAAGTTTTTCGTATGCCCGAGAGACATATTAAAATAATGTGGCTAATGTGTTATGATCCAAGTCGGGTCATACCCAATAACAAGCTTACCGACACCTTATACGTATTTAATCTTAACGATTGGATCATTGATTAAATACACGACACTTGAACTTTAAGAAAAATGGTTTTCTGAAATATTACTTGATGTGTACATATATATATAAATTATGGAATAATTTATATAATATGGATTTAATTATTTATAGGTTAAATAATTAATAATGTTATGTTACATTTTTTATAATTGGTTTTATATAAAATGTACATAATTAATATGCAAGTTTATAAAATGTATTTTATAAAAACTAGTTTTATAAAATCTAGTTTTATAAAAACCATTTTATAAAATATAATGGGAGTGGCATGGGAGTTGAAGCTCACATGCTCTTAGATTCCTTCTTGGTCAAATACAATTCCCATTTCCATATACATGCAAGACCTTACTCTTTGGAAGACACACTTGCATTCAAACACATCAAATTAGCTCAAAAATTCTGCTCATTTTGAGCTGTTGGCCGTGGCCTTTTTGGTGCTAAAGGAGGTTCATAAATTTATTTTTGCAAGCTAACTTTAAGTGTCAATCAAATCCTAACTAAAAGAAAAGGTGTTGGTGGTTAGCTTGGGGTATATCTACTTGAGGTTTCATCCATTTGAGGCACCATTCATCATCATCATCTTCATCACTCACTACCTAGCTTGGAGAAGGTATAAACTCTTTACTTGCTTATAGTTTGTAAGTATGTTTCACAAATTGATCCTAATTGGGATTTAACTTTAATTGGTTAAAGATTAACAAGTTTCAATATGGTAATTTACATGCTTCCGCTTTCTTAATGTTAAATAAGTTTATTATGAACTTGTTAAATCCCAACAATGGTATCTAAAGCCGAAGTTGTTGAAATATGCTTCGAGATGGTTATTAAACTCACTATATATTTTGAATTTTATGTACATGCATGAAAGTAAAATGCAAAAATTATAGGTTTTGGGTAGGTTAGTTGGTTTGGCCGAATTTTAGGAGGTTCCAAATTGGTTTGGAACTTTCCATTTAGTCAATTTTTGTTGTATGTTAAAGTTCACAATCAAGCCTTGACCTTGTGTTTGAATGGTTGCATGTTTGGTTGATTTATTATTCATTTGATATGGTTGTAATATTCATTCATTTTGCTTTGTAATATTAATTGTTCAATTGGTTTGTAATATTATTCATTTAGTCATGTAATTTATTTTATATTTGGCATGTAAAATAGATTAGATTGTATTTCTTTTTTTAGAGAAAAATGTATTAGGATATATTTTGTAAAAATGAAGATATAAGAAGGTGACAATGAAGAATACAAGGAAGGATGCAAGATTAAGTGGGAGATTTTGGAATCTCCTACTTTGTGTTATAACCCTTTACCGGTGGCATTTGTTTTCGGCTAAACAAATGTCTACCAAATTGGCTTGATTGTGAAAATATTTGTTTTGCATGCGTGGTTGTTTTGTATAATTATGGATTGTATGTTTATATGCTACAAGTTAATCACACAAGTTAACAACAAACTAAAATGACAATTTAATTGGTTAAATTAGACATTATTAACGACATGCAAAACGACAATTTAATTGGTTAAATTAAAAATGGCAAAAGGACATTGATAAACGGTTATTAAGAACATGAAAAGGATTTAATAATTGGTTATTAAGACACAATAAAATGGTTTATTTTCAAAGTAATAAAATTGACTTTATTACATAATATGAAAAATGGATTTTCACATGAACCACACACTAAATGCATGTTAGTGTATGGTACAATAGTTTTCTTAAACTAGAAATTATGAAAACTTAAAATCCCTAATTAACACGGTAAACGAGTTAAACGCCATCCTTACTGTGTGACACTTAGGCATATTAGGGAACTCATGATGGGATAAAGGTCACCTAACCATTATGAGCAAACTAATACGATTAAGGTGAATTTCGCACACTTGTGGGATAAAGGTCACCTAACCACTTCTATGTTGAATTTACACGTTTACACAAGTAGGACGACTTGATTTGGGAATCATGAACTTAGGGTCACCGAAGCATGATGAACAAATAGGCGTTGATGGGATAAATATGCCATGCAAAAGGATTGCATGATCCCATAACTTAGAAGTTGCAAAAGGATTGCAATTGTCATATAATGACTACCTAGCTAAATCAAATGACGGGATAAAGGTCACCTAACCGAAATTTGGTTTACCGTTGGATTCTAAAATTTAATAAATATCAATTGGATTTAAAGGGTATTGATTGTTAAATTAAAATTGATACTTAAACAACTTTGTTAAATTTTGTAGATGGCCGCCAATAACAACAACATTCCAAACGCACCAATCAACTTTAACAACCTATCGTTGAGGTCAATCCTCGAAAAGGAAAAACTCAACCATACGAACTTCATGGATTGGTTTCGCAATCTAAGAATTGTCCTAAAACTAGAGGATAGGGCGTATGTGTTAGAAGACCCCATTCCCAATCAACCGGACGAGGATGATACGGAAGGCATGGCTTATTGGGAGAAATATTGCACCGATTCGATGCAAGTTTCTTGCCTCATGCTTAGGACTATGATACCAGAACTCCAAAAGGATTTCGAGTATCTTAGTGCATATGACATGATCACACAATTGAAGGAGATGTTCCTTCAACAAGCTCGTGTCGAGCGCTTCGAAACGGTTCGAGCGCTTCATTCATGTCGGATGGACGACTCCCAATCCGTTTCATCTTATGTCCTTAAGATGAAAAGCCTAATTGATCGAGCGAACCATCTAAACTGCAACGTGTCTAATGAATTAGCCACGGACCTTATCCTTAATTCCTTGTCAAAGAGGTTTGACACATTTGTAATGAATTACAATATGAATGGTTGGGATAAGAGCATTGGCGAATTACATGCCATGCTTAAGATGGCCGAAGCGAGCATGGGTAAAAGGGCTTCACCCATGTTTATGATCAATGAAGGCGGGTCTAAAAATAATAACACTTCTAAGCCAAAGGTGGCTAAGAGGAAAGGACCCACCTACCAAGGTAAGGGAAAGGGAAAGGGGAAGATGGTTACCCCAACTAACAATAACAAGAAGCAAAAGGTTGCTGGTAAAGCAAACCCCAAGGAAGATCCATGCTTTGGTTGCGGTGAGATGGGTCACTGGAAACGCAACTGCCCGATCTATCTAAAGGAGTTGAAAGAAAAGAGGGATGCAGGGCAAACCTCAGGTAATGTATATATGGTATACATTAAGCTTAGTATTACTTCTTCTAATACATGGGTATTAGACACTGGATGTGGAACTCACATTTGCAATTCTATGCAGGGGTTCAAAGGAAGTAAACAAGAAGCAGGAACATCAAGTCTCTTCATGGGAAATGGAGCTAAGGTGCACATACTAGCTCAAGGAGACTTTATTTTGAAGTTTCCAAGTGGTTTGGAGCTTATGTTGAAAAATGTTTTGTATGCACCCGATTTATCTCGAAACATTATTTCTGTATCCCGTTTGAAACAATGTGGTTTTAATCTTAATTTCATTAATGATGATATCCATGTTTCTTTAGATAATGTGTTCTATTTCAAGGCTTCACCTTTGAATCGTATTTATGAATTGGTTCATAATGACACATCATACAATAGCTCAATATACCATGCAAACACCAAGAAACTCAAAAGGGATTTGAGTGATTCCTACTTATGGCATTGTTGCCTTGGTCACATAAATAAGAACCGAATGCATACACTTCAAAAGAATGGCCTTTTGAAATCAAATGAACTAGACTCATTTGATGTATGTGAATCTTGTTTACAAGGCAAAATGACTAAAGCACCTTTCAAAGGGACCTATGAAAGGGCTAAGGACTTATTGGGATTAATACATTTGGATGTATGTGACCCTTTAAGCCCATGACTAGGAATGGTGAAAGATACTTCGTTACTTTCATTGATGACTTCAGTCGTTTCGGATATGTCTACTTTTTAAGACACAAGGGCGAAACTTTTGAACATTCAAGGAATATCAAAACGAAGTACAAAATCAACTCAATAAGACAATCAAGGTACTTCGTACCGATAGAGGAGGTGAATACCTAAGCGATGCTTTCCAAGATCATCTTAGAAGTTGTGGGATTATCTCGCAACTTACTCCTCCTGGAACACCCCAACTTAATGGAGTTTCCGAAAGGAGGAACCGAACCCTAATGGATATGGTTCGATCTATGATGGCTAGAAGCTCGTTACCTCTATCATTTTAGGGTTATTGTCTATGCTCCGTGGCTCGTATTTTAAATATGGCCTCAACCAAGAAAGTGGAACGAACTCCTCATGAGATGTGGTTTGGAAAACCTCCATCTCTATCATACTTAAAGGTATGGGGATGTGAACCTTATCCTAAGTGTTACATCCCTAATAAGTTGAATGCTCGATCCACGAAGTGTATCTTCATACGATATCCCAAGGATGATATGGGATACTATTTCTATGATCCAACCAAGCAAAATGTATTTGTTGCTCGAAAGACTGAATTCCTTGAAACTAAGTTCCTAATGGAAGGAAATAGTGAGAGGAAGATAGATCTTGAAGAGGTTCAAAATCAAGTAGATGATACACAATTGGTTGACACTAGCACTCAACATGAAAATGTTGAGAGTGATCAAATGGATGATCAAAATACACAAGACGTTCGCAAATCTGGTAGGATTAGTAATCCTCCTGAGAGATATGGGTTTCTCATGGATGGTTTCTATGTGGTTGATTTGGATGAACCAACAAACTACCAAGATGCTTTATCAAGGATTGATAAGGATAAATGGTAGGAAGCCATGAACGCTGAGATGCAATCCATGTATGACAACCAAGTTTGGGAACTTGTTGCACAACCTATTGGCTCAAGGCTAGTTGATTGTAAATTATTTTCAAAATGAAAACCGACATACATGGAAACTTGGCTACATATAAAGCTAGAATTGTAGCAAAAGGTTTCACTCAAACTCAATGGGTTGACTATGATGAAACTTTTTTGCCTGTGGCAATGCTAAAGTCTATTAGGATATTACTTGCCATTACTACTCATTATGATTATGAAATATGGCAAATGGATGTCAAGACCGCTTTCCTAAATGGACATCTTGAGGAAGATGTTTATATGGTTCAGCCTGAAAGTTTTGTTGATCCGAAATATCCTAAAAAGGTATGCAAGTTAAAGAAATTAATCTACGAATTGAAACAAGCATCTAGAATGTGGAATCATCGTTTTAATGAGGAGGCCAAGAAATTTGGCTTCATTAAAAATGGTGATGAAGCTTGTCTATACAAGAAAGCTAGTGGGAGCACAATCATGTTCCTTGTACTATATGTGGATGATATATTGTTATTTGGAAATGATATTCCGAAAATGCAAGGTATTAAAACTTGGCTAAGTAAATGCTTCTCCATTAAGGATCTTGGAGAAGCACAATACATTTTGGGGATTGGGATCTACAGGGATAGATCCAAGAAACTGATAGGTTTGAATCAAAGTGCATACATTGAAAAGATCTTGAAAAGGTTCAAGATGGACAACTCTAAGAAGGGTTTGGTACCTATTCAAAGAGGAACGCTTCTCAGTTCATCTCAGTGTCCTACCACGAAAGATGAACAAGAGAGAATGGAGAAAGTCCCGTACGCATCTGCTATTGGGTTAATCATGTATGCAATGATATGCACTAGACCGGATGTGTCATGCGCTCTTAGCTTGACAAGTAGATACCAGAATAACCCAGGAAATAGTCATTGGATTGTAGTTAAAAGTATATTGAAATACCTTAGGATGACTAAGGATATGTTTCTAATATATGGGTCTGTTGAGGAGGAACTTGCTGTAAAAGGTTAAGTGGATGCGAGTTTCCAAACTGATCGAGATGATTCTCCATCACAATCCGGTTATGTCTTCACATTAAATGGAGGTGCGGTCTCTTGGAAGAGTTCAAAACAGGATGTTGTTGCATTATCCACTACAGAGTCAGAGTACATTGCCGCCTCATTGGCAGCTCAGGAAGCTGCATGGATGAAGAAATTCATTGACGACTTAGGAGTAGTCCGTTCCATTCAGGACCCTCTTGAGATCTTTTGTGACAACGAGGGTGCGATTGCTCAAATCAAGGAACCTCGTGCTTACCAAAAGACCCGTCACATTGTGCGAAGATTCAACTACATAAGGGATGAAGTTGAAAAGGGAAAGATATGTATTCGCAAAGTTCACACAGATCTTAACATAGCGAATTCTCTCACAAAGCTCTTACATGGAGCAAAACATGTAGGACATGTTTGTGCATTAAGGCTTTGATATTCTAGTGATTGGTCATGATCTGTTTTAAGTATTGTAACGGAACGAAATTGTTCAAACTCATTAATATAATTATGGTATTAATTTATTTTGAGTCAAGTTCCTATTTTGCATATTTAATCCATGAATAAGAAATTATTCTAAATTCCGTAGTCGATCACAATTGTGGGAACAAGTGTGAGGTTTAGACTATTATGAACTTGGATTGGTATACATTCACGGGATGAATGTGGGGCAAGGTTTCAACCAAGGTTCATAGATATTTGTGGGATACAAATATTGGAAGACCCGCCCTCAAGATTTACTAAATGGAGCCTTTGTGGTTGATCACATGTAATCTTGAGTAAAGTCGAATATCATTGTATCCTTTGACCTGAGATACATATTGGGTTCGGATATTTACCAAGTATTGTGCCTTGATTCTTTCCTTCGCTATTCTGAAATATGGTAGTTCGTAAGGAGGAGTTCAGGTATAATGCAAGATATATATTTAGGACATATGTAGTCAAGATGGAATTTGTCCCTCTTATTCGTTGAGAGTTAGATGTCTAAGGCCTGATAAAGTTAAATCTAAAAGAGAGTGATCACTCTGTATCTCTTGGATTTAACATGACATCTAGGACGAAAGGATATAATGAAAGATTCACCTATTCATATTCGAGATGGGAACTCGAAAGGGATGATGTTATTGAATGGCACAAAGTCATAACATATTGGGGGTGATGGACGATCTTTAGGTGGTATCCATCACTTGCATTAATTTCTTATGTTTCTCGTGTAAGTGGGAGATTGAAGGTTTTTCGTATGCCCGAGAGACATATTAAATTAATGTGGCTAATGTGTTATGATCCAAGTCGGGTCATACCCAATAACAAGCTTACCAACACCTTATACGTATTTAATCTTAACGATTGGATCATTGATTAAATACGCGACACTTGAACTTTAAGAAAAATGGTTTTCTGAAATATTACTTGATGTGTACATATATATATAAATTATGGAATAATTTATATAATATGGATTTAATTATTTATAGGTTAAATAATTAATAATGTTATGTTACATTTTTTATAATTGGTTTTATATAAAATGTACATAATTAATATGCAAGTTTATAAAATGTATTTTATAAAAACTAGTTTTATAAAATCTAGTTTTATAAAAACCATTTTATAAAATATAATGGGAGTGGCATGGGAGTTGAAGCTCACATGCTCTTAGATTCCTTCTTGGTCAAATACAATTCCCATTTCCATATACATGCAAGACTTGACTCTTTGGAACACACACTTGCATTCAAACACATCAAATTAGCTCAAAAATTCTACTCATTTTGAGCTGTTGGCCGTGGCCTTTTTGGTGCCAAAGGAGGTTCATAAATTTATTTTTGCAAGCTAATTTTAAGTGTCAATCAAATTCTAACTAAAAGCAAAGGTGTTGGTGGTTAGCTTGGGGTATATCTACTTGAGGTTTCATCCATTTAAGGCACCATTCATCATCATCATATTCATCACTCACTACCTAGCTTGGAGAAGGTATAAACTCTTTACTTGCTTGTAGTTTGTAAGTATGTTTCACAACTTGATCCTAATTGGGATTTAACTTTAATTGGTAAAGATTAACAAGTTTCAATATGGTAATTTACATGCTTCCGCTTTCTTAATGTTAAATAAGTTTATTATGAACTTGTTAAATCCCAACAAATTTATCAAAACTACTAGTCAAGTTGAAAATTTTAATTCATGAAAGTTAGATTAAACAACTTGGTCGGAAAAGTTCGGATTGTGACATTATCCACCCGTCAAAGAAAATTTCGTCCTGAAATTTTGGGTAGTAACATCCATCACCGATGTATTTGAGAAAAAGTATATGTAGGTACTTTTGGTATATTCGCTTTGCTCATTCTTTCATGAGCTAGAGTTCTCTACTAGTGTTCCAACAAATTCTGGCAATATGAATTGTGATTTGTTTGAGTCGTTTGTCCTCAAGATTTAAATTTTCTATCGAATTTTCGAAGAAATGGAGTTTAGTACCTATGTGTATCTCAAAGAGATGACGATAAGGTTTTTTATCATGCTAAGTGTTTCTTCGAGTTTGTAATGTGAAAGGTATAGTGAATGCTTAGGTTTCTCGACTTTAAGGTTTTCACTCTCGCAGCGATACTAGTATTTTGTGTGTAGAATTCTTCACCATTTAGGAGGGAGATAAAGAGACTATTATGCAGAAAGTATAAGTGTAAAGAAGTTTTCGTCTTGATGTAGCCACATCGTGCATATTGTAGTTGAATATTAACACCGGGCGAAATCGATATAGTATATATATATATATATATATATATATATATATATATATATATATATATATATATTGAAGTTGAAAGATAGCTGACCATTTATCAAAAGCATAAAGTTGGTATGACGATGAAGAAACGTGAGGTCTCGGATTGGGTGATATCTATGGTCTCGGTGTTTTCAGATGGCAACAAAGAAAATAACAGAGTCATGTAACATGGTACGTGGTGGTAATAAGGTTGATCAGCCATTATTACCATCACGAGCCATCAGAACTTTGGTATGACTTACCGTAATACAACCACGTTGATCAGGCATCATTATATTACATTAACTCATACCTCCATTCCAACATCACTTCATAAGCTTTAAGAGAATATAATCATGGCGAACGGAAGTAAACAAGGTGTAATGTTATCTCGAATAAAATCTCACATTTAGTCAAAAGAGTTAGTGCAAATCTTCCAAACGTATGTGTCTCGCGAAAAGCGAAAGAATTGTAATTCACGTCAATGTGTTATAGTCAGTCGGTATTGCCTTTAATGAGTAGTGAGTAATTATTATTGCAGCGGATATTAAAAAAATTAAGTGTAGTGCAGACATAGTACACATGTATATGTACACCTATATGGGCATGAAAACAATAAACAGTATAACAGTCATCATCGGGTTGTAGTCTAGATTCACTAATGCGTCCTAACGACTCGGTCATACACAATAATGTAATTCCTAGATCCCTACAACCATTAGCTCTGATATCATCTGTAACAACCCGCCAAAATCGCCATTGACGCGGATGTTAACTCTGGTCCCAGTGCTTTGTCTTGACCTCTAAGCAATAACATAGTTCTAGCGGAAGCAATAAGTACCTGAGAATAAACATGCTAAAGCGTCAACACAAAGGTTGGTGATTTCATAGGTTTTTGTACAACGTATAAAATTTATGAAAGTTTCACAGTTTCAAACAGTTTGAAATAGTTTAAATCAGTAATACAAATATTGAATTCTCGAGTCCATAAATGGTTTGATAGTAAAACAGATCACAAGATCTCAACTTCATAAACAGTTTAGAAGTAATATGATTTCAAACTTTCAAGTATGAAAATAAGATCGTAGTCCATAACATATCAAGTTTGTAAACAGTTCCACGGTTTATAAGAGTTCACAGTTATCAAATTCATAAACGGTTTCCATACAGTTTCAAAGTGTATATGTTTCCTGAGCACTCGGTAACAACGCTTAACACCACATGTAGTATCCTACATGATTTCCTTTACCCTATATTGGACTATACATTATGCTAGATGTATTGTGTCGAAGTAACTAGCACCACAGTTAAGGTAGGGTGAGGTTGTCAAACCTAACAGATCTGCTCTAGTGATTCGCGCTTACAAGTCACTGTAATTAATACTAACGAGTTAAGGGCTTTTTAGCATAAAACTCACATATAAAAAAGTTCTAAATGCATATAGTGTTATTTAATAATAAGAAAGTTTTTAAAACAAACTTTATAAATAAAGCATAGTAAAACAGTAGGCATGTATTATCACCCCAAAACAGTTATAAAACAAGAAAAAGGGGGCTACAAACTCACTTATAACGAACTTTATAAAACAATAAAGTATAATAATACATAAAGAAGGTATTAAAAATATTAAGCATGTATTCTCACCCCAAAACAATTATAAAATGAGTAAAAGGGGGCCATGAACTCACTTGTGATGCAATGCGGTGAGAGACTCGGAAGTGTGGGTTAGATAGTTTACGGTGATCCGGGCTCAAGACCTAATGAATATTATGAGGTCAGAGGTCATACTATTAATATAGTATTTATACTAGGTCTAAGATCAGTTCTCAAGTGTAATTACATGTCCATTTCGATTCTCGGTTTCAAAGGTTACAAAGTTCATAGTTTTAAGTGTTAACTGTTTTGACTAGTTTTACCATAATATTAGTTTAGGTGTTTCTATTAATCTAGACATCCATTTAAGGTGATATTACTATCACTGGAAAGCTCTTTCAGCAAAGTTTCCAACCATGTAAGGTTAGCCTCTATACTAAAAATAAAAGTTGGTCAAAAGTTCACTCTTTTAAAAGTGTGTAAAACAGTTCAGATTTACACTATAAGTTCCTAGGAAAGTTTAAAAATAGCAAAAAAACATTTGTTTGACTCAAGATTTTTATAGAGATCTTAGGACACATTAAATTACTTATTCTAAAAAGGAATCACTTCCAGGTCTTCATTAACCTTGTCTTTAGAGATAAGGTTTTAGACCAAATTCTGACTACAACAAATTCTTAGGTCAACTTGATGGGACTATATCTCAATGATTCCTTAATGGTTTTTAGTGTTTTAGCTATCCATGGTTTCCTTATTATGTATATTTTTCAAATCAAAAGCCTTTATTTCAAGATCTATCTTATATTTTGATTTATACATGATTCTTGGACACTTGGTCAGATTGCTTCAAATTTGAACTTGTGTCACCAAGTAAAAATGTAAAATGACTTTTTATTTGAAATAAATCATTAAAACTTTAGTAGAAGTCTCAAACACATATATGAACATCATACTAATTTATGAGTTCCTGAGATCAACCATAAGTTGGTTTTTAGGTCATGAACTTCAAGTAAAATTTTGGACAGGTCAAAGATTAAACAATTTTATGTAGTTAACCACTTTAGTTCTTAGTTTAGCTTCATTTTAAGACATAAGACATGTAGAGAACTTAAGTTTACAGATATTTCATCAAGATCATGGTTAGCTATATAGTCATCATTAAGTGATTTAACACTCCAGAACAAGCTTTTACACCTTGAATGCTCTTGAATATGACTAGAAATGATGAATAGAATTAGATAGTTTGTTATACTTTGAAGATTTTTGATCTTAGGGCTTCAATAATATGAATAAGAGAGTGATTTGGATCTGAAATTGGAAGTGTATGTGTGTGTGAGAGTGATTAAGTGGCTAGAAGTGATCAAGAGAAGAGCTTATATAGAGAGTGTGGTTGGGACATGGCAAAAGGAGAGCAAGGGAGGAAGTGACTCACCAATTTGCCATTAATGAACCTTATGATGATGTTTTGCAAGAAGATGAAGAAATGTCTAGGATATTTTTCATGGGATGGAAGTAAATATCTTGGATATTTTGCATGGGATGGTGGTGTTATGGATGATGATGATGATGATGGACGATTACGATGATGATGGTAGAAGAGTTCTTGTAAATTTTTGGTTCTTAAATGTACATGTACTTGTGTAGTTTACTTAATGTATAATCTAAGGTGTTAATTTGTATGTTTAAGGTTTAGGAAGTAAGCTAAGATTAGGTTCTAATCAAGATAGGTTAAGGTTGGTTAAATGGAAGAAATGGCTAAATACAAAGTGATCAAGACTAGTTGTGAAAATGATTAAGTGTAGAGAAAGTCTTAACTTATGATCTAATGTTCAAGTGAATTAGTTACAAGTCTTTAATCTAAATACTTGATTAATAAGTTTTCTTATTAAGTTATTCTATATAAAGGTATAGATTTTAAATCTAGGGTGTATGGTGATAAGCTAGGGTTTCAAGACATTATGCAAATGTTCAAAATAACTCTTGATTAAACAGGACTTAATTATAACCTTAGAGTCTTACAAATCCCAAAAACAAACTAAGATTTAATTTATCAAAACTACTAGTCAAGTTGAAAATTTTAATTCATGAAAGTTAGATTAAACAACTTGGTTGGAAAAGTTCGGGTTGTGACAATTCATGACACTACCACTTTGTGGCATAGGAGACTTGGGCATGCTAATATGAAACTAATTCACAACATATCCTCTAAAGAAATGGTTAGGGATTTACCCATGCTAAAATATGAAAGTCATTTTTTAATGCATGTAAAATAGGAAAACAAGTTTATGCTAGTCATAAACCAAAGAAACTTCATTTCAACCAAAAGATATCTAGAACTATTACACATGGATTTATTTGGTCCATCATCCGTTCAATGTTATGGTGGAAATTTCTATACCTTGGTAATCGTTGATGATTTTCTTGATATACATGGACACTTTTTATAAAACACAGAAATGAGGCTTTTTAGAGGTTCATAATCTTTGCTACAAAAACACAAAACTTGCTTGAGTGTACAATTGTCACCATACAAACAGATCATGGAAGAGAATTTGATAATGATGCCCAATTTGGAGTCATATGTGATTTACATGGAATTTCTCATAATTTCTCAGATCCTCGCACTCCTCAATCAAATGAGGTTGTTGAAAAGAAAAACCGAACTCTTCAAGAAATGAGTAGAACAATGTTAAATGAACAATCAATCCCTCAAAACTTTTGGTGTGAAGCGGTAGCAACCTCTACTTATAATTAAAATAGAGTTCTAATTAGGCCTTCAATGGATAAAACACCCTATGAAATCCTAAATGGTAGGAAACCCACCGTAATTCATCTAAGAGTATTTGGATGTAAGTGTTTCATCTTGAACAAAAAGAAATCCTAACTAAGTTTGAACTTAAAGCCTATGAAGGAGTATTCCTAGGATATTCGTTAGAAAGCAAAGCCTATAGGGTTCTAAACAAGTACACTAATGTCATAGAAGAGTCATTAGATGTCACCTTTGATGAAACTCCTCCACCTAAGTCCAAACCACTAGTAGATGATGATGTGATTGAGCAAGAAGCCATTGTGACTAGCACAATCCAAAATGAGTCCAAAGAAGCCGAAAAACCAATGAGAAAGAATCTCATTTGGAAAACGATCCTTGCAAAGATAATATACAACCCACAACAGACCTTAAACATATTAAGATCATCTAATAGAACAAGTCATAGGAGATATCAATACTAGAACCACATGATCACAAATCTTCAATCCAATTGCAAACTATGCATTCATCTCCTAAATAGAACCCAAAAATGTCAAGCAAGCTTTACTAGATGAAAGTTGGGTAGAA
Source organism: Rutidosis leptorrhynchoides (assembly GCF_046630445.1). Lineage (NCBI taxonomy): Eukaryota > Viridiplantae > Streptophyta > Magnoliopsida > Asterales > Asteraceae > Rutidosis > Rutidosis leptorrhynchoides. The sequence continues at coordinate 427,650,040 of NC_092334.1, read as the reverse complement.
GCCATGCAAGTGGAATTAAACCAATTCCAAAGGAGTGATGCAAGGGATTTGGTTCCCTTACCAAGCGAGCAAAATATTATAGGAACCAAATGGGTGTATAGGAACAAATTAGATAAAGATGGGAAGGGTGTGAGGAACAAAGCTAGGTTGGATGCACAAGGGTATAGCCAACAAGAAGGAATCGATTATGATGAGACCTTTGCTTTAGTAGCTAGACTAGAGTCCATTAGAATACTTCTTTCTTATTCATGTGCTAGAAACTTAAAACTATATCAAATGGATGTCAAAAGTTCTTTTCTAAATGGGGTCGTAAATGAAGAAGTATTTGTGTCACAACCCTCGGGCTTTGAAGATTTTGAAAAACCGTATCATGTGTTTAAACTTAAGGAAGCCCTATATGGACTCAAACAAGCTCCTAGAGCTTGGTATGAGAGACTTAGAACCTTCCTTATTAATCATGGATATGATATGGGAAAATTTGATAATACTTTATTCGTTAAAAATCATGAAAATGATTTGGTTATTGTTCAAATATATGTCGATGATATTGTATTTGGTTCTACTAACGAGTCTCTTAGCAATGAGTTTTCTAAGTTAATGCATGATGAGTTTGAAATGAGCAAGATGGGTGAACTCAAGTTCTTTCTCGGACTCCAAATTAAGCAACTGGAAGATGGGACATTCATCAATCAACAAAAGTATATTCATGATATGCACAAAAAGTTTAGAATGGAAAACTCAAAGCCTATGGCCACTCCTAAACGTCAAGCTTAATCTTGAAGGAGAAGGAGATTCATTCGATAGCACCAAGTATAGAGGAATGATTGGAACTTTTTTATACCTAACGGCAAGCCGACCTAATATTATGTATAGCGTATGCTTGTGTGCAAGATTCGAAGAGAATCCTAAAATGTCTCATGTAGAAGCAGTCAAACGAATCTTTAGATACTTGAAAGGTACCATGCATCTTGGTCTATGGTATCCAAAGTTCACTGGTGTTAACATTATGTGCTTTGCGGATTCCGACCATGGAGGATCGTTGATTGATCGAAAGAGCACAAGTGGTGCATGTGCATTTGTTGTACTTTGTTTAACATCATGGTTCTCCAAAAATCAAACTTTCGTTGCACTATCTACAACCGAAGCGGAATATGTTGTCGTGGGAAGGGCATGTGCACAAGTGTTATGGATGAAACAAACCTTCATCGATTACGGTCTCATCTCCTCTGAAATACCTATTTGTTGTGATAATAAGAGTGCTATAGACCTATCTAAAATTCAAATATTACACTCTAGGACTAAACACATAGATATTAGGCACTGATCATGTCCAAAAAGGTAATATTGTGATTGATAAGGTAGACTCCTTAGAAAATATTGATGATATCTTCACTAAGCCTCTGAAAATAGAAACCTTCACTCTACTTAGGAATGAGTTGGGTATGATGGAACTTGTGCCTTAATTAACTCTACCAAGCCCGTGTGGTCGAACCACGGTCGACCGTGGAGTTGACCGCACAACAGCTGACGGATGTTTTGTCTTTTTCTCATCATCTTCATTATCTAAAACACTTTTTCACCAACCCCACTTCTTCTTTAAAACCTAACCACTAGATTCCAGATTTCATTGTCTCCCTTCTCTCCAACATCTAGTGGTCCTCATAGTTAAGAATCCAAATTTTTTTAATCTTGCTTACTTTAAAATTTTCTCATGTAATTCTTGAAGGCTTGCACATGAGAATAATTTTAGTGTCTTTCATAATAGTACGAACACTTGTTTTGATGCATAACTCATCAATTGTGTGAAAGCTTACTTGTAAAGATCTCAACTAATAGAGTGCCAAGTAAGAACTTTTTCTTGCATAATTCATAAAAGTTGTTTTTGAAAACCACTCATGCACACACTAATGTATGACCAAGATCTTATGATAAATGTTAATCTCATGATACTTATTAAACTTTGGCAAACATAAATTGAAATGATGAAACTTGTCTATCTTTTCAAAATGGCACAAATTTCTTGTTTTCAAAAATGCGTCTAGACAAGAATTAATCGACACATGTTTCAATTATAGGTTTTCAAAACCATATTGCAAACATGACTTTTTGCTAAAAGTATTCACATTCCTAGGAAATGAATAACACAAGAAGACAATGTGGGGTTTATCACCAACAATAAATGGAAACTCGAACCCTTCTTGAAGAAAGAGTTGTTCACTATGATGAATTTCCAAACCTCCACACAACATTCACTTAAAAAGAACGTTTCTCTTTCTTAAACCTAGATGAGGTCATATATCTACCTCTTATCCGAGAATTTTATGCCAATTTCGAACTTGTCAATCCAAATCAAGTCAAAATTAAACTCTGTAAGAAAATTCACACTTGGCCTCTTTCATAGTTTGCCTCAGTGATGAGAATTCCTTCACAAGGTCACAATTTCTACACTCCTCAAACCGACCTTGGATCTTTGCACCTAAACTACCCCACACAAGAAGTACTATCAACCATCACTCACTCAGATGTACCTCACAATCTCAATTACCGCATCCATGTTCGAGACTCCGAGATTTGTCATGATCTTCAACTCCTCCTAACCGTCATCCGACACAATATCTATTTTAGTTAAACTTCTGTTAATCATCTCTCAGGAACCGAGGTAGCCATCCTATGGTCCTTTATATCAAATGAAGATATAAACCTAGCCATTATCATGTCTCAACGAATGAGAAATCTTCGTAACCTTCCTAGTCGCCCACTTCCTTATTCCACTCATCTCAGTCGCATCTTCCGACACCTAGGTATGATTACTTCTCTAGAAATTCCTCGCTCCGTGTCAACCACTCTGCTTACCTTTTGGATTTCTACTCCTATCACTATCCTCTCATCCGACTCTGAGGACTCAGAAATCTCGGATGCCGTCAACATAAATGCCAATTACCTTTAAAATATTGGTTAGGATTTTCTTAAGGGTGGGTTGTTCAACCTAGTTTATGTCTAAGACTTATTCTATGTAATGTATTATGTATTTCATCAACCGCTTTGTAAGATTCAAGGGGGAGCATTACTCTAGGGCGCGCTTAGTTCCAAGGAGAGCTAACCTTTTTTCTTCGATAAAAGGGGGAGAAGGTGTTTGGTAAGTGATGTTAACACATGTGTTGTATTATACACTTAAGCACACTTACATAGGTTTGTCATCATCAAAAGGGGGAGAATGCTGCTTAGTGATCCAATATTAATACTCAAAAGTTAACCACTTTGTTTTGATGATGACACCAAGTCTGGTGTGCTTAAATAAACGTATAGAACAACACAAGTTCACAAGCCTATATAATCTATAGCAAACGACCAATACACAAACCGTGAAGTCAAAAGAGCCATTTGAAAATTACTGAAGGAAGCACGACTGGGACCACGGTCAACCGTAGGTCAGATCGTAGATACCCTTTACCTTGATTCTTCGAAACAAGGTACACAGTCGACTACACAGTCAGCCGTGGATCGACCGCAGTTTTTCCTGTCTGATTTTTTGATCAAAAAATGTTAGACTACTCTGGGGCATCTATAATTTACAAAACTTATTAAAACATTGGAAGTTGGATTTCTTGTGCCCAAGACACCATCCATTGGCTATTTAATTCCCATATCCATATGCATGTATCAAGTCCTCTTAGTGACCACATACACATGCAAATACACATATCAAGTAAATGAAAAAAGCTCTACTACTACTACTTATTTTTGGCCAAAATTTTCAAGGGTGTAGGAGGTGTTCTTGAGTTTTTCTTAGGCAAAATTCAAGTGTAAAATCCTAACCAAATCAAGAAGGTGTTGGTGTAAAAGCTTGGGGTATCACTACTTGAGGCTTCATCCGTTTGGAGCTTGCTTTTCATCATCATCATCGCCACCCACCTCCTAACTTGGAGAAGGTATAATCTCCTAAATCACTTGTAGTTTGTAAGCATATTTCATAACTTGATCCGATTTGGGATTTGACTTTAATTGGTTAAAGAATAACATGTTTGTAATCGGTTTACACGCTTCCGCAAAGTTTATTTCTTAAATGGGTTTAAGTATTTTGAAACATGTTAAAACCCAACAATGGTATCTAGAGCCGAGGTTGTTGGAATATGCTTCGAGATGGTTATTAAACCCACTTTATTTGCATTCTATGAACGTGCATGAAAGTAGAATGCAAAACTTTTCGGGTTTTGGGTGGTGTATGACAACCCGAAAAATTTCCGACTAAATTTAAACCTAACCTCGACAAAATCCGACGATTCACGAAAAATTGTTATAAATATATATGTAATATATATATATATGTAATATATATATATATATATATATATATATATATATATATATATATATATATATATATATATATATATATATATATATATATATATATATACCTATTATATATTACATAAATAATAACTTGCAATATTAAATTACAAGTTAAATCATAGTTGTTATACTCATACTATTATTACCTTCATTATTATTATAAATATTAATATTAACATTTATATCAGTATTGTTATTTTCAATAATAATATATTGATATAAAATTTGATACACATAATTAATTTTATTTTATTAATATTACTATCAATATTAATAATATTAATATCATTATTATTATGATTGAGATTATTAAAAATTAAATTATTATAATTATCATTAACACTAATATTATTATTAGGTTATTATAAGCATTAATTATTATTAAACTTATTATATCATTTTTATTATTATTACCATAATTTATATCATTATTATTACTTTTATTATTATATTATCAAATTATTATTATTAATATATTTATTAATTAGTTATTAATATATTTAATAATAAAATCAATAAAAAGTCAAAAATATTGTACTAAACATATATATATATTTTTATCAAACTGATTCCATTTTTTATTATTCTTTACAAAATCATGATCTGCATTATTTGATAAAAAACAATCTGCTACTGGTTTTGCTTTTGAAGTTTAGTGACCTACTTTAATTTTTTTTATATTTCTTCGTGATTTTTATTTATTATTCCTACTTTTATTTTTATTTTTTTCGGTTGATCGAGCTTAGCATATCGACACACACAAATTCAATATATAATATAACAAGATAATATGGACAAATTATTGTTAGTTTGATCAATCTTTCAACTTACATTATTAAAACTGCTACTGCCATTCGAAAAATAAAACAGAAATATATTTTTTTTACTCGACCTATGTTCTTGATTTATTTTCCAAAAACTCAATTTCGAATGAATTATCAAAATGTATAAATGTAGTTCTATTAGGAATCATTTAAGTAAACTTTCTGCAAATTCCCATCTTCCAATTCATAGTATCGAGCTTTAATTCGCGAGTCAAAGTTTTGAAATCAAAAGGTCAACATATTGTTCTTCATAAAATTCGTAATCATGTTGATGTTTAATTTCAATTGATTATCCAGATAGTTTCTAAAATGATTTAAAACGTATTTCATTTAGGAATCTTAATCTAAAACTTCCTAAAATTTGAATTTGATGTTTAGGTGTTCATCGCATATTCAGAACCTGCTACTGCTATTTTTTTTATTTTTTTCTCTTTCTGTTGATCAATTTATCACACCTTTAATCATCTATGTTTTGTTTATCAAACCTAAACCCAATTCAATACCTTGTTGCCCAATTCAGTCGACTGTTATGCTGAAGAGGAAAAAGATGAGACAGATAGAGATAATAGATATATAGATTTAGATGGGGTAATTAAACAGAAAAAGTAAGGCAGCTCAGATGGTTTAGTGTGTTTGCGGGTGAGCGAGAGGTCTCGGGTTCGAGCCCCGTCTTGGGCATTTTCTTTTTAGAAGGACTTTTGAGGTAGTTTTCAATTTTTAATTATTATTATTATTAGTATTATTATTATTGTTAATATTATTATTATTGTTATTATTGGTATTAATTATTATTGTTACTAGTATTAAAAGTATTATTCTTATTACTAGTATTATTGTTATAATCATTAGTATTATCATTATAATTATTAAAACTATCATTATTATTATCGTTTTAAATATTATGTAACATCCTGTTTTGGTTCAGCACGTGGGACGCCGTCCAAGTTCAAAAGGCTGGACGCCGTCCAGATTTTGGGATGCCGTCCAGAACAACTAACGGGCCAGCTGTTGGTTTTTGATATTTTAAGAAGGGTATTTTGGTACTTTCACAATGGAACGAGTTTAAGGCCTTTTAGATCAGTTTTGGTGGAGCCATTACTCCACTTACACCAACCTCATCTTCTTCACTTCATTATAGAGAGAGAGTGATTCCTAGAGTGAGAGAGCTCAAGCAAAGGAGGAAGAAGCTATTTTTGGGTCTTACCTCGTGTGTTAAAGTTGTTCATCTAGTTGCTAGCTACACGGTGATAGTAGTGGTAAGTCCTAATCTCCATTTTCTTACTTAATTAGTGTTAAATGGTTAGGGTTAGGGTTAGGGTTGAACATAAAACCCATATGTGGTGATTTTGGGGATTTTGGGTAAAGATGGTTCATGTAAGACTCAAGATTTACTAACCTAGGGTTTCAAAGTCATAATTGGTGTTAATGAGTCTTAAAGGTTCAATAAATCACTAGCTCACTTGTGTTGTTAGTGAAAAGTGTTATTAGGGTTCATAGTTGACTTGAAATGGGTGAGTTTGGCCTAGCGGGTTAAATTGGGTATGAAAACACAATAGTTATGCTTTGTTGGAAGTCTTAGAACCTTAATCACTAGCTTTTAGTGATTAGTTGGGGAGTTGGACCTTGAGTTGGTGATTTTAGGGCAAATGAGTCATAAATACCCATTTGGGCCATAAATGCACTAGTTAGACTAGTTGGTGGAAAGTCCAATTTGTTATGTGTATTAATTGAGAGTTAATTGTGTTAGGTGACTCGCTTTGAAGAATTCAAGTTGTTATTGGAAATCTCGCCTAGACGACAAGGTGAGTGGAATGATTATACATGTGTGTATATAATGTATCTATTTGTAGGGCGGGGGTTGGGGCCTGGTATACGTGTCTATACCACCGAGAGTTAGTGATATATTTCATTGTACACTAACGATGGACATTCATTGTCCAAATTGCCCAAGAGTTAGTGATATATTTTGTTGTACACTAACAATTGCTTAAACAGATATTTGTTGTCCGTGTCGCCTAGGGGTTAGTGATATATGTCGTTGTACACTAACGGTTGTTACGAACATCGATGGGAAATTCGAAGTACCATTCCCTTGTGTTATTGGTTAACCATAATTACACGTTGTGTTGTAGTATATATATATGCTATTGATGTGCTAGCTTGTAATCTTGAAGAGTTTAGAGTTATACTTGCGATGGTATGCTTTGTAAATTGCTAGCGTGTATGAGGTATTTGTGTAAGTGCTTGTAAGTAAGTGTATTATATATGTATATGTATAATTGTTGCATTCACTAAGCGTAAGCTTACCCTCTCGTTGTTTACCTTTTTAGGATCCGGCTTGGATAAAGGAAAAGATATTCGCTTGGACTAGTGGCACCTCGGGGGTTTTAGCTTTATGGAAAGTTCGGCCAAGATTTAGGTAGTTTAACCCCAAACACCATGCTCTAGGTGTTGTTTGGTATTTAAACTTTTGTGGTCGAAACTTATATTTTTGAACGAAATTGTAAAACAGGTCGTTGTGGGCCCGGTGATGTAAACTTGGGTTTTATTGTGGAAATCTCTTATTTTTACTTATATTGATGTGCTGTGATATTTGGTTTCGTTGAAAAGTGTCGGGAGTCGGGTTTTTCGCACACGTGTAAAACGGGACAGATCAGTCCCTGGCAGTTCATTGGGACACCGTCCCAAATCCTTGGACGCCGTCCCAGTATTAAAGGCTGGACACCGTCCAGAATTCTGGACGCCGTCCAGATGGTCTGTCTAGGAAATTTTTTTTCTTGTGTCGTTTTTTGGTATAATGAGGGTTGGGTTGTTACAAGTGGTATCAGAGCATGGTCTAAGGGATTTAGGTGACTTGAGATAGGCGCCTAGACTTAGACTTTCGTGTTGTGGAATTATATGTGGGACTTGTAGGACTACGGGTCGGTGCGGGGTTTGATTAGTTCTTTGATGCATAGGCGGATTAACTATGCTATATTATGATGTTACTAATCGGTTGTGATTGTTTTTAACATCAAGCAAGATGATTGTGATACGTTTGAGCGTGGTACGGCATGTGAGCGTATAGTGAGTCACGACCACTATTACGGTTGCAAGTCAAGTCAAGCAAGGACGTGCGATAAGCATTGAGCTAGATGCGGGTTGTGCGTGCGGTCATATGCATAGGTATATATGTGTATTAGTTGTTGGTAATAACTAATCCATTTTTAATCTTTAGAATGAAGACGAGAAACGGAACGAATACGAATGGCAATGGTGGTCCCTCTCATGTGGAGGAAGATGAGATGACTACCAAGATTGAGACCGCTTTAGAAAACTATGTTTCGGTTTTCTCACGAAGGGTTAAACAAATATTCGAAGAGTCGGTTTCAGAACAAATTGTCGATATGATTCAAGAACGAATGACTAATGCCGTTAAAGAAGAAGTTGAAAGGAGGTTTCCTAGACCTCAAAATGTGGGCGAGTTGGAGTTTAGCTATAAGAACTTCTTGGCGACTAAGCCTCCTCACTTTCACGGGGATCCTGACCCCATGAAGAGTACAGCTTGGATTTCCGATGTTGAAGGCTGTTTTCGCATGACCGAGTGCCCACCCGAAAAGAAAACAAGGCTTTCTACTAGTCTGTTAAGGGGCCATGCTAAAGATTGGCTCGATGGTAAGATTGATATGGTGGGTGATGCGGCCTTTGTAGGTTTATCTTGGGCGGATTTCAAGAAAGAGTTTTTCCTTGAATATCGTACGTAAGCGGATCTTTCTAAATTGTGCAACGAGTTAAGGAATATGCGTTAAGGGTCTTTGGACCTAAACACTCTCAAAACCAACTTTCTCGCTAAGGCGCGTTTTTGCCCCGAGTATGTGGGGAATGATCAATTGTTAATGGAAGACTTTCATGCGACCCTTAGAGATGATTTGAAGGGTAAAGTTAGTATTGGTCAAGTCGAGAATTTTGCTAAGCTTTTGGCGGTGGCGAAGGGGTTTGAAGCGCAAGCTCCGAGTCCGGTTAGTTATGCGCCAAGTAAAAGAAAGTTTGAAGCTTCTAGTTTTTCGAACAAGAAGAGTAAAGGAGTATTCGAAAGTGTTGGTAGTGTGAAGAAAGGTTCTCCTAGTGTTCACGTGACGACATGTTACAATTGTGGGCAAAAAGGTCACTACTCTCGTGATTGCCCAAAACCGCGTACTAATGTGATCACATGTTTTAATTGTCAACAAGAAGGGCACCGAAATTCGGAGTGTCCCGAACTCCGAAATGATCAAGTTAAGAGGATAGAGAAGGCGGCGGGGACGGCTAGGGGACGTAATTATTTGATGACTAATGACGAAGCCAGGCAATCCAATGAAGTCATTTCAGGTACTTTCATGGTTAACTCTAATCCGGCGAGGATTCTATTTGATAGCGGTGCAAATTTGTCGTTTGTGTCTCCAAAATTTGTGCCTAAACTTAATAAACCATTAGCTAAGTTAAGTCGTCCGGTAGAAGTCGAAATAGCGGATGACAAGACGGTGCTAGTGGTTGATGTGTGTAAGGATTGTAATGTTGTGTTTGGTTCCGAGAACTTTAAAATTGATCTCACCCCGATGACTTTAGGTGATTTTGATATCGTGGTTGGTATGGATTGGCTTGATCATAATAGGGCCAATATTGCATGCCATGAGAAATCTATTCGTGTGAAGACCCCAAGTGGGGGAGAGCTTATTATTCATGGCGATAAGCGTAGAAGACTTGTGCCGATATGCACTTTTGCACGGGCACGTCGTTTCCTTGTTAGTGGTGGCATGGCTTTTCTTGCCCATGTTGTTGATACTCGTGATGAGCCACCATCCATTCATAAAATTCCGGTGGTAAATGAGTTTGAAGACGTTTTTCCGGATGAGTTACCGGGTGTTCCGTCGAAAAGACAAGTTGAATTTTGCATTGAGTTGGTTCCGGGAGCTACTCCCATTGCTAAAACTCCTTATCGTTTAGCGCCGACATAAATGCAAGAATTGTTGAATCAAATCCAAGAGTTAGTTGAGAAGGGTTTTATTCGACCGAGTGCTTCGCCATGGGGTGCTCCGGTTTTATTCGTGAAAAAGAAAGACGGAAGTATGCGTATGTGCATTGATTATCGGGAGTTGAACAAAGTGATAATCAAGAACCGTTATCCATTGTCTAGGATTGACGATTTATTTTATCAACTCCAAGGTGCGACGTATTTCTCTAAAATTGACCTACGGTCCGGCTATCATCTAATGAGGGTCTGTGAGGAAGATATCGAGAAAACGGCCTTTCATACACGTTATGGGCATTTTGAATTTGTGGTTATGCCTTTTGGTCTTACGAATGCACCGGCGGCATTCATGGATCTTATGAGCCGAGTGTGCCAACCTATGTTGGACAAGTCGGTAATTGTGTTCATTGACGATATTCTTGTATATTCTAGGAGTATGAAGGAACACGAACATCATTTGCGCGAAGTGTTGAAGACTTTGAGAAAAGAGAAGTTATATGCTAAGTACTCAAAATGTGAATTTTGGCTAAGGGAGGTTCAATTCCTTGGCCATATTGTGAACAAGGATGGTATTCAAGTGGATCCGAGGAAGATAGAGATGGTAAAGGATTGGGGACGACCGACTACGCCTACGAAAATCTGAAGTTTTCTCGGATTGGCTGGTTATTATCGTCGGTTTATCCAAGACTTTTCCAAGATTTCTTCGCCTTTAACTAAATTGACAAGGAAGAATACGAGATTCAATTGGGAGAACGAACAAGAAATCGCTTTTCAATTGTTGAAAGAGAAATTGTGTAAAGCTCCGGTCTTAGTATTGCCGGAAGGTGTAGATGATATGACGGTCTATTGTGATGCTTTTTTGAATGGGCTCGGGTGTGTTTTAATGCAATGAGGTAAAGTCATCACTTACGCCTCTCGCCAATTAAAGGAACATGAAAAGAGATACCTGACTCATGATCTCGAATTAGCGGAGGTGGTCCAAGCTTTGAAAATTTGGCGCCATTACTTGTATGGTGTCAAGTGTATGATTTATTCGGATCACAAGAGTTTGAAACATCTTTTTAATCAACGGGATTTGAATTATCGTCAACGTAGATGGATGGATGTGGTGAAGGATTATGATTGTGAGATACTTTATCATCCGGGCAAAGCGAATGTGGTCGCGGATGCGTTAAGCCGAAAGAGTCACCACCCGGCGTTACGATTGGGATTGTTACGTATGATTATTACTAACGATTTTCTTGAAAAACTTGGTGTGAATCAAATAGAGGCTTACGTTCACAACAAGCATGCATAACGAATTGTGGGGCAATCGGAATTCATTACGATGGGTTCGCGTGGTTTATTGTCTTTTCAAGAAAGAGTGTGGGTGCCTAAGATGGGTGATTTCCGAAAGGTGCTTCTTGATGAGGCACATAAGTCTAAGTATTCCATACATCCGGGTGCGACAAAGATGTACCATGATTTGAAGAAAGATTATTGGTGGCCGGGCATGAAACGCGACGTTGTTAAGTATGTTGAGCAATGCGTCACGTGTTTCCAAGTTAAAGCCGAACACCAAAAGCCGTATGGTAAGTTGCAACCACTAGAATTCCGATGTGGAAGTGGGAGCATATTACCATGGATTTTATTACCAAGTTGCCGAAAACGACAAGAACCCAATTTGACACTGTTTGTGTGATTGTCGATAGATTGACGAAGAGTGCGTTGTTTCTTCCTATTAAAGAAGCAATTTCGTCAAAGGCACTCGCGAAGATGTTCATTAAAGAGGTGATATCGAGACATGGCGTTCCCGCGTCTATTGTTTCGGATCGGGACACGCGTTTTACTTCTCGATTTTGGAAGAAGTTTCATGAAGACATGGGTACGAGGGTGAATATGAGTACGGCATATCATCCTCAAACGGATGGTCAAACCGAACGTACGAATCAAACATTGGAGGATATGTTACATGCGTGTATTATTGATTTTGGCGGTAGTTGGGACGAACATTTGCCATTGGTGGAATTCTCGTACAATAATAGTTTTCACTCTAGTATTGGAATGCCACCATATGAGATGTTATACGGTAGGAGGTGTCGAACCCTGATTTGTTGGGGTGATGTAGGTCAAAGGGAAGTCGGGAGCACCGACTTGGTATTGGAGACAAATAGCAAAATCGATATGATTCGGGCTCGTTTAAAGGCGACGCAAGATAGACAAAAGTCTTATGTCGATAAACGTAGGTGACCGATTGAGTTTCAAGAAGGTGACATGGTGATGCTTAAGGTTTCACCGTGGAAAGGTATTATTCGGTTTCGAAAATGGGTAAAGTTAGCTCCTCGGTTTATTGGGCCATTTAAGATTTTGGCTCGTGTTGGTGAAGTTGCTTATCGGTTGGAATTACCCAAAGAGCTTACGGGGATCCATAATACATTTCATGTTTCCCATCTCCGTAAGTGTCTTGCGGATGATTCTTAATGGGTGCCACTAGATGAGATCGAGTTAAACAACAAGTTGGAGTATGTCGAAGAGCCGATTGCTATACTTGATGAAAATTTGAAAATGTTGCGTAACAAAGAGGTGAGGACTTTTAAAGTCCAATGGCGTCGTAGTAAAGGTTCCGAGTTTACGTGGGAACCCGAAGAGTTTGTGTTGGTTTATCTTCCTGCGTGTCATTCGGCGTGGATTGTGAGGACGCAATCCGGTTCAAGTGGGGGAGAGTTGTAACATCCTGTTTCGGTTCAGCACGTGGGACGTTGTCCAAAGGCTTGGGACGCCGTCCAAGTGCAAAAGGCTGGACGCCGTCTAGATTTTGGGACGCCGTCCAGAACAACTAGCGGGCCAGCTGTTGGTTTTTGATATTTTAAGAAGGGTATTTTGGTACTTTCACAATGGAACGAGTTTAAGGCCTTTTAGATCAGTTTTGGTGGAGCCATTACTCCACTTACACCAACCTCATCTTCTTCACTTCATTATAGAGAGAGAGAGAGTGATTCCTAGAGTGAGAGAGCTCAAGCAAAGGAGGAAGAAGCTATTTTCGGGTCTTACCTCATGTGTTAAAGTTGTTCATCTAGTTGCTAGCTACACGGTGATAGTAGTGGTAAGTCCTAATCACCATTTTCTTACTTAATTAGTGTTAAATGGTTAGGGTTTAGGTTAGTGTTGAACATAAAACCCATATGTGGTGATTTTGGGGATTTTGGGTAAAGATGGTTCATGTAAGACTCAAGATTTACTAACCTAGGGTTTCAAAGTCATAATTGGTGTTAATGAGTCTTAAAGGTTCAATAAATCACTAGCTCACTTGTGTTGTTAGTGAAAAGTGTTATTAGGGTTCATAGTTGACTTGAAATAGGTCAAATGGGTGAGTTTGGCCTAGCGGGTTAAATTGGGTATGAAAACACCCTAGTTATGTGTTGTTGGAAGTCTTAGAACCTTAATCACTAGATTTTAGTGATTTGTTGGGGAGTTGGACCTTGAGTTGTGAAACAACCCAACCCGTATTCCATGCAATAAATATTTTTTTTTTAAAATGATACACGTTTACGCGCCAATTAAACGATGTAAACCATTCCCCAAGTTCCATTTAAAACATACAACAATCTAAATGTTTACAAAAGGCACGAAGGCCATTAATTAAGTTTAACACAAGTTCGACCCATTAAAATGATAGTTTTAATCCAAACAACACTTCGAGCATGGTTTGGGGCTAAACTACCCAAAACGCTAGGCCAACTTCAAAAGCTTCAACAAGCAACATCAAGGGACATCTAGTGCCCAACAACCCCTTTGCCCTTATTTGCACCTGCATCTAAAAAGATAAACAACGAGAGGGGTAAGCTAACGCTTAGTGAATGCAATAATTATACATGTTCATATATAACCTACTTACTTGCAATCACTTACATACGAGCTTGCAATTCTACAAACATACAAACATCATGCATAAACTACTATTCACAATTCACAAGAAGCTAGCAACCAACAATAGCATATAGTTCATAATTTAATATGCTAAATACACATTCACACATCAATGGTTAACCGATCATACACGGGAACGGTACTCGAAAGACCGCCGGAGTTCATAACATCCATTAGTGTTACTTAAACACCGAATAATCACTAATTCCCCCAGGTGATGTCTTAAACACCGCGACTAATTCACCCTCATGACAACGTGGCGTCTTAAACACCGCGACGAATCCACACGTCAATCAAAACAATGAGTGGTGTCTTGAACACCGCGACAATTCCACTCCCATGACAATGTGGCGTCTTAAACACCGCGACAATACCACATGTCAATCAACCATGAGTAGTGTCTTAAACACCGCGACAATACTACTCGTTACATAGAATGTGGTGTCTTAAACACCGCGACAATGCCACATTCATACTACACAAATAAATACATTATATACGTACACGCATAATTATTCCACTCACCTTAACACCTCGGTGGCGATTTAATGCTTCCGAATGCTTCAAAGTAAGTACCTATTACATAAGTACACATTCAATTACACAACTAGTGGAATTAACCACATTACACATACTTGAGCATTTAATGACCCAATTTGCATTAAATAACTCAACTACATCAAAACCGCCCTTAATTGGCCAAAAAACATGTTAAATCACTAAAGGTAGTGATTTAAAGTCTAATAACTTAAACCAATACAAACTTAGGGTAATTCATACCCATTTCACCCAAACTAGGTCAACTTTACTCTTTTGACCCATTTCAACACTTAAACTTACAAACTTGGTCAAACTTAACCCATTTACAATTCTTTCAACATTTAGCAAGTGTTTTAATGCTTAACAACACAATTAACACTTACAAATCTCATTTCATTTGACCAAAACCCTAGATTGTAGCTATTAGGGTTTCATTACAACAACATAACCCAAATTCACCCATTTAACCCTCAAATGGATCATACAAGTCTCTAGTAACCAAAACCCTAGCCATTAACCAATTAAGACTCAAAACATAGAGTTAGAACTTACCGAGACTATCAAAGTGTAGCTAGAGACGCAAGGAACAACTTTAAAACTCGGACTTGGACAAGATTTGGCCTTCTTCCCTTCCAAAATGAGCTCTCTCACTCTAAAACTCAATTTCTCTCTCTAGATTTGATTTTAATTAAATGAAAATGTGAAGAATGAGTTTTGGATAAGCTTGAACCAGCTTTTGACTCCCAAAACCGGCCACCAAGTGAAAAGACTAACATACCCTTCTTTTAAATTACAAAATAAAAAGGTATGCTGATTCAGGGGTGTGCGCGACGCGCACACTATATACGCGCCCCGCGCACCAGGTGTAATTTGTGTGAGCCGCGCACCTATAATGCGCGCCCCGCGCACCAAGTGTAAATTCTGTGAGCCGCGCACATGAAAGTGCGCCCCGCGCACCTAGTGTAATTTTTGACTGGTCACTTTTTCTTCATACGTGCGCGCCTCACACCCTAACAAGCGCGCCTCACACATTCTAACTTCGATTTTTGGACATTTTCTTGCACTTTTAACCAATCGAACTTATACTCACAACCTTTATAACCCGCGATAACATAAGAGCTTCAAAATATAGGAAAACAACACAACTTTCGCGATAAACACTTTAAACTATACATAATTGATCACGGTTAATATTAAACATTTACAAGGTAAAAATATGCACCTTAAGTCATCCAATCACATAAACAACGGAATATAAACGTACTATCGATCAAATATGTACCATAATTTGATGCATGCGAAAATGGGATGTTACAACTCTCCCCCACTTAAATTCGATCACGTCCTCGTGATCCTAGTCAATACTAGAAGTTAAGCACTTCTCTCCACTTAAATTCGATCACGTCCTCGTGATCCTAGTCAATACTAGAAGTTAAGCACTTCTCTCTCGAACATTTCCATTTTCAACGTGGAGTCACACATGTAGTAAATCACGCATCCGAATTCTCGCCTCGTACACTAACGCATCATTTACAACAACCGTACTTATACTTCCATTTAAACAAAATTTCCACCACTCACTCGGGAGTATACCGTGAAAACTCCACAACATTTTTTTCCAATGGCCTTATTATTCTATCATTTTCAACGCTATCGGGTAGTCAACCTACGAAACAAACAACCACAACAGTTTGCTCCTACGGCGAGTATCCCAACTCATGCCATACACTTCACAATCGTCCTAACAGTAGCACAATTCACCGACAATCATCGTCGTTACACCCTTCAATCGTGGGATATTCGGGAATCATACCGATGCTTTCCGAAAATATCTCGTATTCCTCTTTCGGGAACTTCGCCATTCTAACTCACGTCGCTAACTACCTTCACAATTATTCCAAAGTCCAACTTGGGACTTTTTCGAAGACCACCAAAGCTTTTCTTTCCTAAATAAGCGACACCCGCTAGTCACTATCCACCTAGGCCGCATAGCTAGCCTATTTATCTTTCAACTCAACACTAAGGAGGAGCTTAAAACACCAAGGCTTACACTTTTCTAACTTCGTCCTAACCATTAACTCGGTTACCCACATACATATAGATAGTTAACCACCATGACTCTACTCGCACACAAACGTGATTAACGGAAAAGCCTCTCAAACGGCATACCGCGTATACCCCCAAAATCATAGAAGAAAGGGTGGCCGGCAAGAGCGTACAACACTCGCCACACAATCACAAAACCGCCATCGAAATCGAATCGCCAATTAACATTAACTCTAAGATCATTCCATTTGATCATTTCACATTTGCACACATTCTAGAACATGCAATGCACACAATATCTGAAATCTACTACAATAGTTTAGTATACACGGAATCATCACGCGTTTTTCCAACTCCTCTCACCAAAATTTCTTACCGAGACATCGTCTCTATCGTATACCATAACAAGCACAATGGTATAGTAACCACGTCCCTAACATGAAGTCAACAAACCAACCGATGAAGACCGTCAAAAGTGAATCCTTACGGGTAACACTTACTACCTAACATTCCTCTTAGTGCACATACACGGCTAATACGCAACTACCGCATGTATTTGATCAGAACACGGCTATTGTATCACTAGTCACACAACATGGTCCTCATGACCGAACCACCGGCGTATACAACCAGTAGTTCTCAATGCTAACAATAAGGTTATTCAATACAAAACTCAAGGTGTACAAAAACGGCTATTGCAACACTACCAACAATATGTGAGCGAAACGCGGCTACCGCGTTATTATTACCAACGTGTGAGTGAAAACCGGCTATCACTCACAACCATGTGCACAAAATGGCTATGTGCACAACTCCTACGGGTAATCAAAATCATAAATATACAAGTAACGGTTCTTTCCGGGAACCTCTTACCATCAATCACAACCAAGGGTGGTTAACGGAGAGCTAATCCTTCCGGTTATCACTCATCACCTATCACAAGTCAAACGTGTTCAACAGAGAGATAACCTCAAATAAACACATAAATGTAATTACCTCATAGTACACAAAATGGTTATTGTGTAACTACTACCCAAAGTATACGACGATGAGGCATCGTACCCTTTCTCAAGGTCCCATTACGTTTCCTCGGTAGGAATATGAATCCTTAATGTAGTCGACACAATTTATTTGATATAACATTACCAACTTCCTCGTGTGGTAGTACAAACTCCCCAACTTAGAACTTCGTTCTTCAATCAAATCGTCAAGATTACAAAGTCAAACGATTTCGCCATTTGCCGTCGTACCCGACCATACTTGGCGTAGGTCCCTCATCCCGAATTCTCAAGAGCTCAATTCGATAATAATAAAAAACTAACATCTACCGTCACCCGTTTGTGCTACTAAGCGATGACACAATGTAAACATAACATGTATATTTTTAGAACGAATTTACCGCTACCCGCAAGGTAGACTTTTCCAACTATCAACTTCCTTCTACCCGTTACCACCACAAAATCATCCAGCACGATATACACATGCTCTCAAAGGTCTCACCCACCCGACGAACCTCATGGATCACCCACTTCACTACGAAAGCGAACACGCGCTCACAACCCAACACCAAAGTCCGTTCTCATGGCTTAGTAGAATCATTTACCCCATCACTAAGAAATGCTTGGTTGCACCAAGTCTTACGCCCTCGTCCGTCAATATAAACGTCATCAAAGGGTGTTTCCATTAGGAATGTTACCCATATCAATACTACGTATTACCGCCATGCATTTGTCCTTAGGGTGCATTTCCACGAGTCAACAACTCAAGCGCTACCCTGGTGCACTATCATCAAAACCACCAATAAACCGAATCTTCACTTGAGACTAATTAGATCTCGAAACAAAGTTTAACCCTCTAATACATTCACGAATCCATCAGCACACAATAAACAATAATAAGGCATATTAGTACCAAAGACGAAAATACCTGAAACAGCATCGTTAGACCCTTGCGCTTCACTGATCATCAGATAGTCACGCTCTAGCATCCTAACCCGATCAACAAACAATTCGGAACACTCTGACTTTCGGTGTCCCTTCTTTTGGCAAATAAAGCACTTGATCGTGCTTAAAGGTACACTCGTACAATCCCGTGCCAAATGACCTCGTCCTCCACACCTAAAGCACGTAGGCCCATAACCTCCCTTACTCCTCTTCTTCACTTTTTCAACACATTCGGGTGTACTTCTCGCCCTTTTACTAGGAGCACCTCTTGATTCGAACTTTCTCTTACCCAAAGAGTGATCAGCAAATTTTGGAGCATGAGATTCAATCCCCATAGTTGCTCCTTTGTCACCGTCACCTTGAGGTTTAGGAAACCTCTTTTCTAACTCTTCCTTCACGACCTTAGGCACTTGGTCTCGGACCATCTCGGTCACTATTCCCTCGAACGACTCCTGGAGAACTTGTTTAACCCTGTCGGCGAAAATCGAAATATAACGTTCGAACTCTGCCTCAATCCTTAACGTTAACTCATCCTTCCCTTCACGAAGAGGCCCGTCCGTCCTATATTCATCTTCCGTCTTCATTCTAAGGAATGCAAAAATGATCAAACCAAGAACGCATATAAACTCACTCGCACTACAACGTCCCATCTTGCTCTACAATCGTCGTACATTGATCGTTTGGCACGATTTGAACCCGTAACAATGGTAGCTAGTCATTGCTATGCGAGCACGCCGCGTCAACTTGCTAGTACAACGTCCATCTCGCTTGATGATTACAAACAAAACACAAAATTATTAGCGTAAGGTTAGTTCACATAAACCTATGCACTAACCAAACCCGATCCGACCCGAAATCCTACAAGTCCCGCATAAAGCGCACACACAATAAAGTCTAAGTCTAGGCACCTATCTCAAGTCGCCTAAATCCCTTAGACCATGCTCTGATACCACTTGAAACAACCCAACCCATATTCCATGCAATAATTTTTTTTTTAAAATGATACATGTTTACGCGCCAATTAAACGATGTAAACCATTCCCCAAGTTCCATTTAAAACATACAACAATCTAAATGTTTACAAAAGGCACGAAGGCCATTAATTAAGTTTACCACAAGTTCGACCCATTAAAATGATAGTTTTAATCCAAACAACACTTCGAGCATGGTTTGGGGCTAAACTACCCAAAACGCTAGGACAACTTCAAAAGCTTCAACAAGCAACATCAAGGGACATCTAGTGCCCAACAACCCCTTTGCCCTTATTCGCACCTGCATCTAAAAAGATAAACAATGAGAGGGGTAAGCTAATGCTTAGTGAATGAAATAATTATACATGTTCATATATAACCTACTTACTTGCAATCACTTACAAAATACCACATACGAGCTAGCAATTCGACAAACATACAAACATCATGCATAAACTACTATCCATAATTCACAAGAAGCTAGCAACCAACAATAGCATATAGTTCATAATTTAATATGCTAAATACACATTCACACATCCATGGTTAACCGATCATACACGGGAACGGTACTCGAAAGACCGCCAGAGTTCATAACATCCATTAGTGTTACTTAAATACCGCGTAATCACTAATTCCCCCGGGTGATGTCTTAAACACCGCGACTAATTCACCCTCATGACAACTTGGCGTCTTAAACACCGCGACGAATCCACACGTCAATCAAAACAATGAGTAGTGTCTTGAACACCGCGACAATTCCACTCCCATGACAATGTGGCAACTTAAACATCGCGACAATACCACATGTCAATCAACCATGAGTAGTGTCTTAAACACCGCGACAATACTACTCGTTACTTAGAATGTGGTGTCTTAAACACCGCGACAATGCCACATTCATACTACACAAATAAATACATTATATACGTACACGCATAATTATTCCACTCACCTTAACACCTCAGTGGAGATTTAATGCTTCCGAATGCTTCAAAGTAAGTACCTATTACATAAGTACACATTCAATTACACAACTAGTGAAATTAACCACATTACACATACTTGAGCATTTAATGACCCAATTTGCATTAAATAACTCAACTACATCAAAACCGCCCTTAATTGGCCAAAACACATGTTAAATCACTAAAGGTAGTGATTTAAAGTCTACTAACTTAAACCAACACAAACTTAGGGTAATTCATACCCATTTCACCCAAACTAGGTCAACTTTACTCTTTTGACGCATTTCAACACTTAAACTTACAAACTTGGTCAAACTTAACCCATTTACAATTCTTTCAACATTTAGCAAGTGTTTTAATGCTTAACAACACAATTAACACTTACAAATCTCATTTCATTTGACCAAAACCCTAGATTTTAGCTATTAGGGTTTCATTACAACAACATAACCCAAATTCACCCATTTAACCCTCAAATGGATCATACAAGTCTCTAGTAACCAAAACCCTAGCCATTAACCAATTAAGACTCAAAACATAGAGTTAGAACTTACCGAGACTATCAAAGTGTAGCTAGAGACGCAAGGAACAACTTTAAAACTCGGACTTGGACAAGATTTGGCCTTCTTCCCTTCCAAAATGAGCTCTCTCACTCTAAAACTCAATTTCTCTCTCTAGATTTGATTTTAATTAAATGAAAATGTGAAGAATGAGTTTTGGATAAGCTTGAACCAACTTTTGACTCCCAAAACCGGCCACCAAGTGAAAAGACTAACATACCCTTCTTTTAAATTACAAAATAAAAAGGTATGCTGATTCAGGGGTGTGGGCGTCGCGCACACTATATACGCGCCCCGCGCACCAAGTGTAATTTGTGTGAGCCGCGCACCTATAACTTCGATTTTTGGACATTTTCTTGCACTTTTAACCAATTGAACTTATACTCACAACCTTTATAACCCGCGATAACATAAGAGCTTCAAAATATAGGAAAACAACACAACTTTCGCGATAAACACTTTAAACTATACATAATTGATCACGGTTAATATTAAACGTTTACAAGGTAAAAATACGCACCTTAAGTCATCCAATCACATAAACAACGGAATATAAATGTACTATTGATAAAATATGTACCTTAATTTGATGCATGCGAAAACGGGATGTTACAAGTTGGTGATTTTAGGGCAAATGAGTCATAAATACCCATTTGGGCCATAAATGCACTAGTTAGACTAGTTGGTGGAAAGTCCTTATTGTTATGTGTATTAATTGAGAGTTAATTGTGTTAGGTGACTCGCTTTGAAGAATTCAAGTTGTTATTGGAAATCTCGCCTAGACGACAAGGTGAGTGGAATGATTATACATGTGTGTATATAATGTATCTATTTGTAGGGCGGGGGTTGGGGCTGGGTATACGTGTCTATACCACCGAGGGTTAGTGATATATTTCATTGTACACTAACGATGGACAATTGTTGTCCAAATTGACCAAGAGTTAGTGATATATTTCGTTGTACACTAACGATTGCTTGAACGGATATTTTGTTGTCCGTGTCACCTAGGGGTTAGTGATATATGTCATTGTACACTAACGGTTGTTACGAACATCAATGGGAAATTCGAAGTACCATTCCCTTATGTTATTGGTTAACCATAATTACACGTTGTGTTGTAGTATATATATATATATATATATATATATATATGCTATTGATGTGCTAGCTTGTGATCTTGAAGAGTTTAGAGTTATACTTGCGATGGTATGCTTTGTAAATTGCTAGCGTGTATGAGGTATTTGTGTAAGTGCTTGCAAGCAGGTGTATTATATATGTATATGTATAATAGTTGCATTCACTAAGCGTAAGCTTACCCTCTCGTTGTTTACCTTTTTAGGATCTGCCTTGGATAAAGGAAAAGGTATTCGCTTGGACTAGTGGCACCTCGGGGGTTTTAGCTTTATGGAAAGTTCGGCCAAGATTTAGGTAGTTTAACCCCAAACACCATGCTCTAGGTGTCATTTGGTATTTAAACTTTTGTGGTCGAAACTTATATTTTTGAACGAAATTGTAAAACGGGTCGTTGTGGGCCCGGTGATGCAAACTTGGGTTTTATTGTGGAAATCTCTTAGTTTTACTTATATTGATGTGCTGTGATATTTGGTTTCGTTGAAAATTGTCGGGAGTCGGGTTTTTCGCACACGTGTAAAACGGGACAGATCAGTCCCTGGCAGTTCATTGGGACGCCGTCCCTAATCCTTGGAAGCCGTCCCAGTATTAAAGGCTGGACGCCGTCCAGATGGTCTGTCCAGGAAATTTTTTTTTTTCTTGTGTCGTCTTTTGGTATAATGAGGGTTGGGCTGTTACATATTACTATCATTATTATGATTAGAATTATTATTATTATTATTTTGAAAACAATACAAATTATTATTATCGTTATTATTAGTACTAGTATTATTTTATATAAGTATTATTATTAATGTTATCATTATTATTATTACTAATATGACTATCTTTATTAGCATATTTATTATTAAAAAGTATTATCATTTTTACAAAAAATTATTATTTTTGCTATCATTAACACTAAAGTATTATTATTATTATTGTTATTATTATTATTATTATTATTATTATTATTATTATTATTATTATTATTATTATTATTACTACTAATATCATTCTTATTATTACTAATACTATGATTATTATTGTAGAAATTACAAAAATTATTAATATCATTACTACTATAAACATATAACATTTTAATTATTATAAGAACTTTCACTTTTACAATTATTATAATTATTAATTATTATTATTAATTTTACATCTTATTATGATTATTATCATTTTACCACTAGTATTATTATTGTTATTATAAAATAATACAACTCATTAATCATTATCATTATTAATATTATTTTATCAAACAAATACTTATATATAAAATATATATATATAAGTGTATATATACAGAAATATATAAACGATTGAAATAATATATATAAACTTATTCGATTACGTGTATATGTGTTAATATATATACTTGATATAGGTTCGTGAATCCGAGGTCAACACAACTCTGCACTTGTTCAGTGTCATCATACTCGTAAAATACGAAATACAGTATCGTGAGTTTATTTGATCCCTATTACTCTTTACATTTTTGGGCTGAGAATACATGCACAACTTTTATAACTGTTTTTATGAAATTAATACAAATACTAAAACTGATTTTTCGTGAGTTTATTTGATCCCTATTACTCTTTACATTTTTGGGCTGAGAATACATTCGCAACTTTTATAACTGTTTTTATGAAATTAATACAAATACTAAAACTGATTTTTCGTGAGTTTATTTGATCCCTATTACTCTTTACATTTTTGGGCTGAGAATACATGCGCAACTTTTATAACTATTTTTATGAAATTAATACAAATACTAAAACTGATTTTTCGTGAGTTTATTTGATTCCTTTTACTCTTTACATTTTTGGTCTGAGAATACATGCGCAACTTTTATAACTGTATTTATAAAATTAATACAAATACTAAAACTGGTTTTTCGTGAGTTTATTTGATTCCCTTTTACTCTTTACATTTTTGGGCTGAGAATACATGCACAACTTTTATAACTGTTTTAAACGCTAGACACAAGTACCAACTTTAAACTATGATATACCCGGCTATGTCCGACTAAGTCCCTAACCGACAAGTATAAACACAACTTGTCTTTGGGGCAAACTTTGAACAACTTTTGGATCTGCGCGATCTACTAATTGGTCCCTGCGAGACCAAGCTTACGAACAACTTTTGAATCTACGTGATCTACTAATTGGTCCATGTGAGACCAAGCTTATGAATAACTTTTGGATCTGCGTGATCTACTTTTTGCTCCCTGCGAGACCAACTTTATGAACAACTTTTGAATCTTGCGAGACCAAGCGTATGAACAAAAATCTTGTGGTCTAACACTATTATTGAAATTATTATTTATGACAAACCTATGAACTCACTCAACCTAGTGTTAACTTTTTAAGCATGTTTATTCTTAGGTACTTAAGTATTGCTTCTGCTGTGTATTTTCTAATTGAAAGCAACATTTCAACGAGTCACTCATGGATAATTTGAAAGACTTGCATTTGCTAAACTGATGATAATTGCTTGCTATGCTTGGAGTCTTCATCACATATCATATCAACTAAAAACATTTAATGCGTTGTTCATTATATACAATGTAACTTATTTATCTTCCGCTGCAAAACTCAATATAACGTCTCATATAGAGTCGTTCTCGTTTATACAACTGTGATTTGATATAATTAGTCACAAATACCCCAGGCCCTATTTGGGGGTGTGACATGGTGTTGGTTTTGGTCAAAAATTGGGAACCCAAAACTGGGTTTCGGGTTTTTCCATTTTGGTCATACTTGGTTGTATGATGATGTTCACAATCTTAGCCTTGACCTTGTGGTTGGTTGTATGTTTGGTTGATTTGTTATTATTCAATTGGTTTGTAATAATAATTATTCATTTGGTCATGTAATTTATTTTATATTTGGTATATAAAATAGATTAGGATTGTATTTTCATTTTCTATAGAAAAATGTATTAGGATATATTTTTTGTAATAAGTTGAAGATACAAGATGGTGACAAGGAAGAACATAAAGATGAAGCATTTGGATGCAAGATTTAGTGGGAGATTTTGGAATCTCCAAATTTGTGTTTGTCCCCATTGACCGGTGACATTTGTTTTCGGCTAAACAAATGTCCACCAAATTAGCTTGATTGTGAACATATTCTTTGCATGCTTGGTTGTTTATTGTTTGATTATCGATTGTATGTTTGTATGCTACAAGTTTATCTTACATGTTAACAACTCGCAAAGAATTAAGCTAAAATTTAATTGGGTAAATTTGAAATGACTAAAAGGATTTAGTAGTAATAAAATTGGTTTTATTACATGACACGAAAATAGATTTTTTCACATGTACCACACACTAAATGCATGTTAGTGTATGGTATAAAAGTTTTCTTGAACTAGAATAAAGAAACTTAAAAACCCTTTTACATGCAAAGGAAAAAAGTTTAACGCCATCCTTTTGTGTAACACTTAGGCATATTAGGGAACTCATGATGGGATAAAGGTCACCTAACCGTGATGAGCAAACTAGTATGATTAAGGTGAATTTCGCATGCTTGTGGGATAAAGGTCACCTAACCACTTGTATGTTAAGTTTACATGTTTATACAAGTAGGACGCCTTGATTTGGGAATCACGAACTTAGGGTCACCGAAGCATGAGGAACAAATAGGCGTTGATGGGATAAATATGTCATGCAAAAGGATTGCATGATCTCATACCTTAGAAGTTGCAAAGGGTTGCAATTGTCATATAATGACTACCTAGCTAAATCAAATAACGGGATAAAGGTCACCTAACCGAAATTTGGTTTACCGTTGGATTCTAAAATTTAATATATCAATTGGATATAAAATGGTATTGATTATTAAATTAATATTGACACTTAACCGAACTTTGTTAAATTTTTTAGATGGCCTCCAATAACAACAACATTCCCAATGCACCAATCAACTTTAATAACCTATCATTAAGGTCCTTACTCGAAAAGGAAAAACTCAACCATACGAATTTCATGGATTTGTATCGCAATCTAAGAATTGTCCTCAAGCTTGAGGACAGGGCGTATGTGTTGGAAGACCCCATTCTCGATTAACTCGAGGAGGATGATGTCGAAGGTATGGCATATTGGGAGAAATATTGTGCCGATTCGGTGCAAGTTTCTTGGGACCATGATCCCCGAGCTCCAAAAGGATTTTAAGCATCATGGGGCATACGAGATGATCAATCAGTTAAAGGTGATGTTCCTTCAACAAGCTCATATTAAGCACTTCGAAACGGTTCGAGCGCTTTATGCTTGTCGAATGGATGACTCCCAATCCGTCTCATCCTATGTTCTTAAAATGAAAAGCCTAATTGATCGATTGCACCATCTAAACTGTAACGTGTCTAATTAATTAGCCACAGACCGTATCCTCAACTCTTTGTCAAAAAGGTTTGACACATTCGTGTTGAATTACAACATGAATGGTTGGGATAAGAGCATTGGCGAATTGCATGCCATGCTTAGAACGGCCGAATCAAGCATGGGTAAAAGGGCTTCACCCATGCTTATGATCAATGAAGGTGGGTCCAAAAATGATTCCACTTCTAAGCCAAAGGTAGCTAAGAGGAAAGGACCCGCCTACCAAGGCAAGGGCAAGGGAAAGGGGAAGATGGTTACCCCAACCAACAAAAATAAGAAGCAAAAGGTTGCTGGTAAAGGAAACCCCAAGGAAGATCCGTGCTTTGGTTGCGTTGAAATGGGTCACTGGAAAAACACAACTGCCCGATCTACCTAAAGGAGTTGAAAGAAAAGAGGGATGCAGGGCAAACCTCAGGTAATGTATACATGGTATACGTTGAGCTTAGTATTACGTCTTCTAATACATGGGTATTAGACACGGGATGTGGAACTCATATCTGCAATTCTTTGCAGGGGTTCAAAAGAAGTAATCAAGATGCGAGAACAACAAGTCTCTTTATGGGAAATGGTGCAAAGGAGCACGTAGAAGCTTATGGAGACTTTGTTTTAAAGCTACAAACTGGTTTGGAGCTTAATTTGAAAAATGTGGTTTAAGACAATGTGGTTTTGATCTTAATTTTATTAATGATGATATCCACTTTTCTTTAGATAATGTGTTCTATTTCAAGGTTTCGCCTTTGAATGGTATTTATGAATTTGTTCATGATGACACATCATATGATAGCTCAATGTTCCATGCAAACACCAATAAACTCAATAGAAATTTGAGTGATTCCTACTTATGGCACTGTCGCCTTGGTCACATAAACAAGAACCGAATGCATACACTTCAAAGAATGGTCTTTTGAAATCAAGTGAGCTAGATTCATTTGATGTATGTGAATCTTATTTACAAGGCAAAATGACTAAAGCACCTTTCAAAGGGACTTATGAAAGGGCTAAAGACTTATTGGGATTAATACATTCGGATGTATGTAGACCCTTTAAGCCCATGACTAGGAATGGTGAAAGATACTTCGTTACTTTCATTGATGACTTCAGTCGTTTTGGATATGTCTACTTGTTAAGACACAAGGACGAAACTTTTGAAGCATTCAAAGAATATCAAAACGATGTGCAAAATCAACTCAACAAGACAAGCAAGGTACTTCGTACCGATAGAAGAGGTGAATACCTAAGCGATGCTTTCCAAGATCATCTTAAAAGTTGTGGGATTATCTCACAACTTACTCCTCCTGGAACACCCCAACTTCAGGGAGTATCTGAAAGGAGGAACCGAACCCTGATGGATATGGTTCGATCTATGATGGCAAGAAGCTCGTTACCTCTATCATTTTGGGGTTATTGTCTATGATTCGCGGCTCGTATTCTAAATATGGCCCCAACCAAGAAAGTGGAACGAACTCCTCATGAGATGTGGTTTGGAAAACCTCCTTCTCTATCATACTTGAAAGTATGGGGATGTAAGGCTTATCCTAAGTGTTTCATCGCTAATAAGCTGAATGCTCGATCCACAAAGTGTATCATCATAGGATATCCCAAGGATGATATGGGATACTATTTCTATGATCCAATCGAGCAAAATGTATTTGTTGCTCGGAAGGCGGAATTCCTTGAAACTAAGTTCCTTATGGAAGGTAATAGTGAAAGGAAGGTGGATCTTGAAGAGGTTCAAGATCAGAAAAATGATACACAATTGGTTGACACTAGCACTCAACATCAAAATGTTGGGAATGATCACATGGGTGATCAGAGTATACATAACGTTCGAAGATCTGGTAGGATTAGTAATCCTCCTGAGAGATACAGGTTTCTCATGGATGGTTGCTATGTGGTTGATTTGGATGAACCAATAAACTACCAAGATGCTTTATCAAGGATTGATAAAGATAAATGGCAGGAAGCCATGAACGCTGAGATGCAATCCATGTATGACAACCAAGTTTAGGAACTGGTTATACAACCGACTGGCTCTAAGTTAGTTGATTGTAAATGGCTTTTCAAGAAGAAAACCGACATGCATGGAAACTTGGATACATATAAAGCTAGACTTGTAGCAAAAGGTTTCACTCAAACTCAAGGGGTTGACTATGATGAAACCTTTTTGCCTGTGGCAATGTTAAAGTCTATTAGGATATTATTTGTCATTGCTGCTCATTATGATTATGAAATATGGCAAATGGATGTCAAGACTGCTTTCTTAAATGGATATCTTGAGGAAGATGTCTATATGGTTCAGCCTGAAGGTTTTGTTGATCCGAAATATCCTAACAAAGTATGCAAGTTAAAGAAGTCAATCTACAGATTGAAACAAGCATCTAGAATGTGGAATCATCATTTTAATGAGGAGGCCAAGAAATTTAGCTTCATTAAAAATGGTGATGAAGCTTGTGTATACAAGAAAGCTAGTGGGAGCACTATCATGTTTCTTGTACTATATGTGGATGATATATAATTATTTGGAAATGATATTCCGCAAATGCAAGGTGTCAAAACTTGGCTAAGTAGATGCTTCTCCATTAAGCATCTTGGAGAAGCACAATACATTTTGGGGATTGGGATCTACAGGGATAGATCCAAGAAATTGATAGGTTTGAATCAAAGTGCATACATTGAAAAGGTCTTGAAAAGGTTCAAGATGGAGAACTCTAAGAAAGGTTTGATACCTATTCAAAGAGGAACACTTCTCAGTTCATCTCAGTGCCCCACCACGAAAGATGAACAAGAGAGAATGAAGAATGTCCCATACGCATCTGCTATTGGGTCAATCATGTATGCAATGATATGTACTAGACCGGATGTGTCATGCGCTCTTAGCTTGACAAGTAGATACCAGAATAACCCTGGAAATAGTCATTGAATTGCTGTTAAAAGTATATTGAAATACCTTAGGAGGACTAAGGATATGTTTCTCATAAACGGGTCTGGTGAGGAGGAACTCGCAGTAAAAGGTTACGTGGACGCGAGTTTCCAAACTGATCGAGATGATTCTCGATCACAATCCGATTTTGTCTTCATATTAAATGGAGGTGCAGTCTCTTGGAAGAGTTCAAAACAGGATGTTGTTGCATTATCTACTACATAGTCAGAGTACATTGCCGCCTCATTGGCAGCTCAGGAAGCTGCATGGATGAAGAAATGCATCGATGACTTAGGAGTGGTCCCTTCCATTCAGGACCCTCTTGAGATCTTTTGTGATAACGAGGGTGCGATTGCTCAAATCATGGAACCTCGTGCTCACCAAAAGACCCATCACAGTGAGCGGAGATTTAACTACATAAGGGATGAAGTTGAAAAGGGAAAGATATTTATTCGCAAAGTTTACATAGATCTTAATATAGCGGATCCACTCACGAAGCTCTTACATGGAACAAAACATGAGGGACATGTTTGTGCATTAGGGCTTCGACATTCTAGTGATTGGTCATGATCTGTTTTAAGTATTGTAATGAAACGAAGTGGTTCAAACTCATTAATATAACTATGGTGTTAATTTATTTTGAGTAATGTTCCTTTTTTGCATATTTTATCCATGAATAAGCTATTATTCAAAATTCCGTAGTCGATCACATTTGTGGGAACAAGTGTGAGGTTTAGAATATTATGAACTTGGATTCATATACATTCAGGATGAATGTGGGGCAAGGTTGCTGCCAAGGTTCATAGATATTTGTGGGATACAAATATTGGAAGACCTGCTCTCAAGATTTACTGAACGGAACCTTTGTGGTTGATCACATGTAATCTTGAGTAAAGGCGAATGTCATTGTATCCTCTGACCTGAGATACATATTAGGTTCAGATATTTACCAAGTATTGTGTCTTGATTCTTTCCTTCGTTATTCTGAAATATGGTAGTTCATAAGGAAGAGCTCAGGTATAATACAAAGTATATATTTAGGATGTATGTAGTCAAGATGGAATTTGTCCCTCTTATTCGTTGAGAGTCAGATGTCTAAGGCCTGATAAAGTTAAATCTAGAAGAGAGTGATCAGTTTGTTTCTCTTGGATTTAACA
Source organism: Rutidosis leptorrhynchoides (assembly GCF_046630445.1). NCBI lineage: Eukaryota > Viridiplantae > Streptophyta > Magnoliopsida > Asterales > Asteraceae > Rutidosis > Rutidosis leptorrhynchoides. Next base: position 427,619,368 of record NC_092334.1, on the reverse strand, counting down.
TGACATCTAGGACGAAAGGATGTAATGAAAGATTCACCTATTCATGTTCGAGTTGGGATCTCGAAAGGGATGATGTTATTGAATGGCACAAAGTCAAAACATATTGGGGGTGATGGACGGTTGTTAGGTGGTATCCATCACTTGCATTAATTTCTTATGTTTCTCGTGCAAGTGGGAGATTGAAGGTATTTCGTATGCCCGAGATGTGACGACCCGGAAAATTTCGACTAATTTTGAACCAAACTCTCGATACGATATTATATTTTTGACACGATAAGCAAAGTCTGTTAGGTTGAGTCTCAAAAATTTTGAACTGTTTCATATATTCAATTGACCTCGACCAGTTTCGATGATTCACGAACAATTATTTGCAAATAGATATGTGTGTGTGTGTGTGTGTGTATATATATATATATATATATATAATAATAATAATAATTGGAAATGTACTTTGAAATATTATATGTTGTTGTTATAAGTAATTATTTGAAATAAAATAAGAATAGGATATTACAATAATTATTATTTCAAACATATCTATATATAAATAAAGTATATTAAAATAAATATTTAATGATTGTAATACTCGTTTGATGTTCCGATTGATATTAAATAAGTCTAAATACTAATTCATGATGAGATCAAGGTAAACGTTGATCCATAATTAAATTATATAAAATTTAGGATTTATTAAAAATATTTTTACTTTGATAAGTTGGGTTTTAATACTCCGTACAGATTACTTGGAATTAAAAATAAATATTAGACGCACCTTTTTGATTAGGTTTCAAACACTAAATGACCAAAATAAATAACTCTATTTAATTTAAAAAGATGAGATTTTTTCTAAAGACTTTTATCCGTGACTGATTAACAACGGAGTACGATATAACACTTCGTGTTAAAATCGTCGGTAGATTAAAAGACAAAACTAAGGCTGCTAGATTATTTTATTAATTAATGTTTACTACACGTTTTAAGTGTATCAATGATTACCAGTGTTAATATTTTATATATATACATATATGTGATGGATATATTCAACCATGCACCAACATTCAAACTTGGAGAATTACCACCACCAAACGAGTCACCACCACTGCAACCCATCACCGTCGGACACCATCACCTAAACCATAACCACCGTAACGCCACCATCAAACATCACAACCATCATCAAAAACCATCTCTATATCTCTCTCATATTCGAAGATCACCACAAAACCATGAAACTTGCTGCTACTATCCTATTCTGTTTATGTTTGTTCGAACCATCACAATCCCATGTTTACTATGGCTACAACTACTTGTATCTATTCGACCAACACCACCCATTAACACCCCATCGATATCATTACACCAACAAAATTACTATCATCATCGAAGCACTACTGTCGTGTTTATGACTTCTACTTCGGATAATTGATGAAACCCACCCAAGAAAAACACCATTACAACCTGCAACTGGGTGTATACAGACAGTTATTTACTGCTGCTAGTAATACGATTACCACTACTGTTTTCTGTTTGGTTTACAACCAAACCAAACTACCTTTGATTGTTTTCTTTATAATGGGTACTTCTTCCCTGTTTTATTATTGTTCAAATCCACAGCCACCTTCATACTTGTTTCTAATCGACAAACACTTGTTAGTCTACTACTTGAATGAGAGTATTAATGTGATCCTTTCTGCTGCTACTTCTGTTCATCTTCTTGATCAATCAGACCTCCAATCATCAATTATCGTTACAATTTACTGCTGCTATACCTACTTGTTGTTTCAATTAACAACACCAACCATCACCATCTTCAAACGTCACCTGCTACTACAGTTTCTTTCCATTTTTGTTCAAGCTTTAAACAAAATATTACTGCTACTTTTCATTCCTAATTAGCTGACCCAAAACACCACCGTTTGATTTCTATTAGTGCTGCTGTAATATTCCTGTTTCTACCTCAAACCATCGCATTTTTTTTTTCTTCATTCCTTCTCTTCACTTGCTTCCACCACCATAAATAAACCTGCACCACCTCTCATCCACCCTTCGTTTTCATGTGAAACCATCACCAACCTCAACCTTTCTCTCTCTTCGTAAACCCACAAAAATTGCTGCGTTCGTTGTTCACTGACAAGCCTCAAATTAAAACCAAAACATCAATATTTTTCCCCTTTTCTTTCGGTTGCTTTCTCCACCAACACCAACACAATTATTGTTATAGAAAAAGATTAACGGATTTCCATGTAGGTAGGGAAAAGGAATAATTCACCTTTTGCAAGATCCGATACTTTCTCTTTTACAGCGAAATACAAAACGGTTTAATTAAATGGAATACACCTGGTGGGTTTACATTGAAACCAGCTACTGGGTTAAATTGATACAAGCTAGTGGGCCTTCGAATCCTTTAGCATCAACCGTGTTTCTATTTGGGCCATGATCCAATTACTTGTTTGTTGTTGGGCTGTTGCTGCATTTTGTTATCTGTTTAAATCGCAAGCTTAGAGAATGATGATGATAATTAAAGTAATGATATACATGAAACAATAATGAGAAAGATGATGATAATGGTAAGATTAGATGTATGAAGATATACGGCGATGATGATAATAATTATGGATTATGATTTATGAGTTATGATTATGATTTATGACTATAGTCATGATTCATGATTATGATTTATGATTAGGTTTATGATTATATTGATGACGATAGGATGATATGATCATGATGAACATGTAAGTAATATTGATGATGATGATGATATACGCGATATAAATAATGAGATAAGGGTTTTATGTTAATGATGTGGGTATGATGTTAATGATGATGATGGTAACTTGGCGAGATCGATGCGAGAATGATGATGATAGATTAGGAATGGAGATACTATGATGAAATGACAACATAATATGGTAAAATTTTTATCTTTATTATTATTATTTTTATTATTATTTTTTTTATCATTATTATCATTATTATTATTATTATTATTATTATTATTATTATTATTATTATTATTATTATTATTATTATTATTATTATTATTATTATTATTATTATTATTATTATTATTATTATTATCATGGTTATGATTATAGGATATAAAAGATGATTAATTAAATTGACATGGTTTAAATGATAATGATAAAATGATGAAAGTGAATATAGGCACAAGATAATATATAAATATTATGATTATGATTATTTTGATATCATTATTAATACTAAAATGTTATTATTATTTAAGTTACATATAATATATAAATATATTTTAATATAATCATATATATATAAATTTGAATACATTATATATATTTTGACTAAATACACTTTAATATAAATCTAATATATAAATATTAGGTATTTATTTAAAATAAATAAATAGATATAATTAAGTTATTTATTAATAAATATTAATAAACAAACTTGTTTAAATGTTATTATATGTGTTAATATATATACTTGATATATATTCGTGAATCTGAGGTCAACCTTGCATTGTTCAGTTCCGTCGTATGCATATTTTTACTACAAAATATCGTATGGTGAGTTTCATTACTCTCTTTTTATATATATTTTTGGGACTGAGAATACATGCGCTGCTTTTATAACTGTTTTACGAAATAGATACAAGTACTTGAAACTACATTCTATGGTTGAATTATTATACTAGATATCACCCTTTTAACTTGGTAGCCTAAGAATTTGGGAACAGACCCCCAAATTGACGCGAATCCTGAAGATAGATCTATGGACTTTGACACGTCCCATCTGGGTTACGGATGCTTTAGTACTTTGATTTTATATACAGATGAGTGTACCTGTATATTGGAGATATTCTAGATGCATTTGTTAATGTCGGTTACCAGGTGTTCACCATATGAATGATTTTTAATTATGCCTACTATTTTGTACTCGGGTTACGTGTACAATTATATATCTGAAATCATGTGGTCTATTAAAATGATGGAAATGAATGTTTATGATAAACTAATGAACTCACCAACCTTTTGGTTGACACTTGAAAGCATGTTTATTCTCAAGTTTGAAAGAAATCTTCCGCTGTGCATTTGCTCATTTAGAGATATTATTTGGAGTCATTCATGGCATATTTCAAAAGACGTTGCATTCAAGTCATTGAGTTCAATAAAGATTATTATTAAGAAGATAACAGATTAAGTCAATTATAGATTGAATATATTGTGAAAGGGTATGCATGCCTGTCAACTTTCAATGAAATGAAAGGTTGTCTTTTAAAAACGAATGCAATGTTTGTAAAATGTACCATATAGAGGTCAAGTACCTCGCGATGTAACCATACGTTATTGTATTCGTCCTTATGGATTAGGACGGATCATTTCAAGTGGTATCAGAGCGGTGGTCTTAGCAAACCAGGTCTTGCATTAGTGTGTCTAACTGATAGTTGTTAGGATGCATTAGTGAGTCTGGACTTCGACCGTGTCTGCATGTCAAAAAGTTTTGCTTATCATTCTTGTCGGAAATTACATGTAAGACCCAAGTATTTTCCTTGTACATACGTGTGTTTAAGATCCTTGAAGTGGAAGTTTTGTTGTACATAATTAAAAATGCAAAAGAAGCTGAACTAGGCATTCGGCGCGCCGCGCGGCCTTATGGCGCGCCGCGCCATTACGGGCTGACAGATTCTTCCCTCCTTTTAAAATAGATATTTTCGGGGCAATTTGGTAAAATCACTTTGGGGTCCGACTTTAAGGCCCCAAATCAGTTGTTGGAGTCTCCTTTACTCCATTTCCATCTACCTTATCACTTTCCATTAAATCCTAGAGAGAGAGGAAGTTCTAGAGTGAGAGAACTCCATTAAAGGAAGAAGGAAGTTGAATTGGGTCTTATTGCGAGTTCTAAAGTCATTCATCTAGTCGCTAGCTACGTGGTGATTGTGTTGGTAAGTTATAAAACCTAATTTCTTACTTTAATTGTATTAAGGGTTAGGGTTTGGGTTATTGGCACATAAAAACCCATTTGTTAGTGAATTAGGGGTTTTTGGGTGAATTTGGGTCATGTGGACTCAAAGTTGGTTAACTAGGGTTTTCAAAGTATTAATCTATGTTTATGAGCTTAATTTAGTTAGTTAAATTACTAGCACACTTAAATACATGTAAAGGGGTGTTAAGTGGGTTAGTAGATGACCCGAAATGGGTGTATTGACTTTAAATGGTCAAATGGGTCAAGATGGTCCTAAGTGGGTTAATGTATGTGTTTGATGCATAAACCTTGTATTGGAAAGCGTCTTAGGACTTAACTTGGCAAATGATTAGGGTTTTGGGGATGTTAACCCTAATATTAGGGTTAGGGTTGCAAATGGGTCAAAATTGCACAATGGGTCAAGATAACCCTAAAATGGAGTTTTAGTGGGTTGACCAACTTGAGTTATGATTGATATTGTGTAAAATTTAATAGGTGCATTGATAATGCTAAAAACGAACATATATTTCATAGCATTATTCCTCAAGAAAGACAAGCTTTTAGTTGCAATTGTCCTATTTACAAGTGATATTCGTTTAAATAATAAAAGGTGAAGACAAAAGACAGATTCGACGAATTGAAGACGCAAATGACCAAAAAGCTCAAAAGTACAAAATACAATCAAAGAGGTTCCAATTATTGATAAGAAACGTCTCAAAATTACGAGAGTACAAGATTCAAAACGCAAAGTACAAGATATTAAATTATACGCAAGGACGTTCGAAAATCCGGAACCGGGACCAGAGTCAACTCTCAACGCTTGACGCAACGGACTAAAAATTACAAGTTAACTATGTATATAAATATAATATAATATAATATATAATTAATTATATATATTATATATATATTTTATTTATATAATAATCCGTCGGCAAGAAAGGCTCCAAAATGGTGTGAGCTGTAAAATCGAACTCCGCGACTTGCGGAGTTCAAAGAAGGAAAAGGCCGCGACTCGCGGAGCTCACCTGGATGAAAATTCCTATAAAAGGCAACGCATTCTGATCGTAAAAATATCCATAATATATCCATCCTCTCTATATCTATACGTAATATTTATATTTATAATTTATATTTTAATTTTAATTTTAATTTTAATTCTAATAATAAGGGTATATTAGCAAACGTTGTAAGGGTGTAAGTCGAAATCCTGTCCGTGTAATGCTACGCTATTTTTAATCATTGTAAGTAATGTTCAACCTTTTTAATTTAATGTCTCGTAGCTAAGTTATTATTATGCTTATTTAAAACGAAGTAATCATGATGTTGGGCTAATTACTAAAATTGGGTAATTGGGCTTTGTACCATAATTGGGGTTTGGACAAAAGAACAACACTTGTGGAAATTAGACTATGGGCTATTAATGGGCTTTATATTTGTTTCACTAAATGATAATTTGTTAATTTTAATATAAAGATTTACAATTGGACGTCCCTATAAATAACCATATACACTCGATCGGACACGATGGGCGGGATATTTATATGTACGAATAATCGTTCATTTAACCGGATACGGGAATGGATTAATAGCCACTAGAATTATTAAAACATGGGTGAAATTATGTACAAGGACACTTGGCATAATTGTTAACAAAGTATTAAAACCTTGGGTTACACGCAGTCGATAACCTAGTGTAATTATTAAACAAAGTATTAAAATCTTGTTACAGTTTAAGTCCCCAATTAGTTGGAATATTTAACTTCGGGTATAAGGATAATTTGACGAGGACACTCGCACTTTATATTTATGACTGATGGACTGTTATGGACAAAAACCAGACGGACATATTAAATAATCCAGAACAAAGGACAATTAACCCATTGGCATAAAACTAAAATCAACACGTCAAACATCATGATTACAGAAGTTTAAATAAGCATAATTCTTTTATTTCATATTTAATTTCCTTTATTTTATATTTAATTGCACTTCTAATTATCACACTTTATTTTATTGTTATTGTATTTAATTGCACTTTTAATTATCGTATTTTTTAATTATCGCACTTTTATTTATTGAAATTTCATTATCGTTATTTATTTTACGCTTAAAATTAAGTCTTTTATTTATTTAATATTTTACATTTTGTTTTAACTGCGACTAAAGTTTTAAAAATCGACAAACCGGTCATTAAACGGTAAAAACCCCCTTTATAATAATAATATTACTTATATATATATATATTTGTATTTTTATAAATTAAACTAATATAGCGTTAAGCTTTGTTTAAAGATTTTTTTTCCCTGTGGAACGAACCGGACATACTAAAAACTACACTACTGTACGATTAGGTACACTGCCTATAAGTGTTGTAGCAAGGTTTTAGTATATCCATTCTATAAATAAATAAATATCTTGTGTAAAATTGTATCGTATTTAATAGTATTTCCTTGTAAAATTTAATAGTATTTTATACCCCTTAGCTTTGACATCAAGTATTTTTGGCGCCGCTGCCGGGAAAAATCTAGCTTAAAAGCCGGAAGCGCAACGCTAAATAAAAAAAAAGGATTTTTATTTTTAGTTTACTTTTATAAAAATACGTTTTTGTAAAAATACGTTTTAAATATTCGAAAATATAAAAAGAAAAACAAAAATATAAATATAAATATTTTTAAGAGTTTGTTAAATATTTAAGTTTTATAAAGTTTCTTTATTTTTATTTTATAAAAATATAAGTCTTATTTAAATATTTTATGTTTATTTAAAACATAAAAAAAACCGAAAAAAATTAAATATATATAAATATATTTTTTTAGATTGTTATTTAGAAAATTATAAAGTATTCTATTTTTATTTTAGTTTTTAAATATAAGTTTTTATTTAAATTATATAAATATTTTATATAAATATTAAAATAGAAAAATAAAAAATAAAAAATATATATAAATAAATAAATAAAAAACCGAAACTTGTCGAAACCAGCTGTCATCTGAATTTTCATTTCCCGCGACACACAGGGTTTGCTAGTACGTGGCACCGCAAGTCGCGGAGTTCTCTCTGACACGGGTACACAGAAACCCTAACAACATCATTACGTAATTATTATTATTATTATTAATTAAAAACCCTAATTAGGTTTTAATTTTTAATTAATTAAGTTTAGTTTATTTATTTAATTTTTATATTTAGTTTAATTAATTTAAATAAATTATAAAATTAACACTTTTATAAAATAAATAACATAAAACTAATATTTTTATAAAAATTGTACTTTTTACAACTTTTAGTATATTTTTATATTTTGTACCTTTTTAATTGTTTTAGAGTAATATTTGTGTTTTTCGCTCGTATTTAGTTTTAAACTTAGTTTTTTCCATAGTTATTTTTATTTATAGATTTTTAGGCCTTGCCGTAAAATCCCTTAAGTGCTTTTTCTTTAGACTAAGATTTAGGTACTTTAGAATTTTACTACGCCTTTTTAAGTTTTAGTTCCTTTTTAAGTTATTGCCATTCGGGATATAGTTTTACTTGTAAGCTTTAATATTTTTAGAAGCAACTTTTAATTTTTAGTTTTTAGTGCCTTTTTAAGTTTCAACACGCTACTTTCTTATTTTTATTTTTCGATGCCTTTTACCTATGTATCAATTATCACTCCAATTAGTAATCTCAATTTGCAATTTTAATTTTAAGTTAGTGATAGTAATAAGGTTGGGTTAGTCGAGTGTTTTTAAAATTTTATAAGTCACTCTTTTTCTTTTCCCTTTTCTTTTTCGACGCGCTCTTTTTCTTTCTTATTTCTCGCTATTCTAGTTTTTAGGATATAGATTTTTATTCTACTTCTTATCTAAATTTCTTAAAATTACGAAAATTTATTTTAAGTGGTTAAATTGATAGACATCAAAATTTTCTGGTTCGTAGTAATAGTTGGATTTGTACGTGGACCGGGTTATTGGAGCCAAACAGTCCTCAATTATATTGAGACCAAACGAATCCTGCCCCTCTGCTGCATCTTTTGGCTATTCGAAACGTGGGCAAAATTAGAAAAGTCTATTAATTGGATAACTTATATAATTTTTCTTTCCTTTTAAAAACTAATAGGATATTCAGTGAATGCACCGAGTAAGACGTTCACCACCTTTTGTACGTTCACCACCTGTAACTAGATCAAGACATTTAGCAAATATTACCGCCGTTGATTTTTCTTTAGAATCGTCATCCAGTCGACCAAGTACTCCAGTTCAAATTTCCAATAATCCATTTTTTGAACCCGACCTCACAATTGAGAATCCGGAGAATATTCAGGGACAATTCATAGATCCTGAACCATTAATTTTTCCTCCGGAACTACCAATCGTTCAAACAGAGATTGTTGAGGAATGAACCATTAAATCAGAATCCTCTAGTGATTCAGATTCAACAAATTCAATTATGGAGAATCTGGAACCTTTAAGTATGGAAGACCGAATGAGAGCTAAACGCACTGGCTAAGGTCACGCAATTACTCATCCTGACATTAATGCGCCAGATTATGAAATCAAAGGACAAATTCTACACATGGTGACTAATCAATGCCAATTTAGTGGTGCGCCGAAGGAAGATCCAAACGAACATCTTTGTACCTTTAATAGGATATGCACACTATTTAAAATAAGAGAAGTTGAGGATGAACAGATATATCTCATGTTATTTCCCTGGACTTTAAAGGGAGAAGCCAAAGATTGGTTGGAATCGTTACCTGAAGGGGCGATTGATACATGGGATGTTTTAGTTGAAAATTTTCTTAAACAATTCTTTCCGGCATCTAAAGCCGTAAGACTTCAAGGAGAAATTGTTACGTTCACACAGAAACCAAACGAAACTCTATATGAGGCGTGGACCAGATTTGGAAAGTTATTTAGAGGATGTCCGCAACATGGTTTAGACACCTGTCAAATAGTACAAATATTCTTCCAAGGATACGACATCATTACAAGGAAAGACATAGATATAGCAGCTGGTGGTTCTATTATGAAGAAAACCGAAACTGATGCTTACAAAATTATTGATAACACTGCTTCCCACTCACATGAGTGGCACCAAGAAAAAGATATCGTTAGATCATCTAAAGCAGCTAGAACCGATTCTAGCCATGACTTAGATTCCATTTCCGCAAAGATAGATGCTGTCGAGAGACGAATGGAAAAGATGACTAAGGATATTCACTCAATACGAATTAGTTGTGAGCAGTGTGGAGGACCACATTTGACAAAAGATTGTCTCAGTATTGAACTAACAATGAAACAAAGAGATAATATTTCATACATAAACCAAAGGCCTGGAAATAATTATTAGAATAATTATCAACCGCCAAGACCGATTTACAATCAAAACCAGAATTATAACAGAAATGTTCCATACAACAACCAACAAGGTCCTAGCAATCAACAAGTATCTAATAATACTTACAACCAGCAAAGACCTAATTTTCAAAACAAACCACCACAAACCGATGATAAAAAGCCGAATTTAGAAGATATGATGACGAAGCTAGTTGAAACTCAAACGCAGTTTTTCACATCTCAAAAACAAACCAATGAACAAAATGCTCAAGCATTTAGAAATCAACAAGCTTCTATTCAAAATCTGGAACAAGAAGTAAGTAACCTAGAAAGGTTAATAGGTGAAAGAAAACCGGGAAGTTTACCTAGTGATACAAATGCTAACCCCCGGAATGAAACAGCTAAAGCCATTACCACAAGAAGTGGTACAACACTTAAACCACCTGAAATACCTGTAACTTCTGATGAAGCTATTCCTACTCCACAAGAACCACAACCTAAACAAAATAAGGAAAAAGAACCTGTAGTTGAAAAGGTTAATGAAGATAACACAGTTAAGGCTAAACCTTATGTTAAACCATACCAACCACCACTTCCTTACCCGAGTAAATTGAAAAAAGAGAAACTTGAAGCCGAGCAATCCAAATTCTTGGATATGTATAAACAGATAAATGTAAATATTCCTTTCATTGATGTAATTTCAGGAATGCCTAGATATGCTAAATTTCTGAAAGATCTGATCACAAATAGAAAGAAAATGGAAGAACTCTAGGCTGTTACTATGAATGCTAATTGTTCTGAAGTGCTGTTGAATAAGATACCAGAAAAATTATCTGATCCAAGAAGTTTCACAATTCCATGTTTTCTGGGAAGTCTTAGTTCAATAGAAGCATTGTCAGATTTAGGTGCTAGTATAAATTTAATGCCGTATTCACTATACGCTAAACTAGACCTTGGAGAATTGAAACCAACAAGAATAAGTATACAACTAGCCGATCGATCAATAAAATATCCTAGAGGGATAATGGAGAACATGCTAGTTAAAGTTGGTACTTTAGTATTTCCAGTAGATATTGTTGTTCTGGACATGGAAGAAGATTCTCAAGTTCCTCTCATATTAGGAAGACCACTCTTAAACACGGCTAAAGCAATGATAGACGTGTTTGGTAAAAAACTAACCCTAAGTATAGAGGATGAGAGTGTTACCTTTTCAGTTGATAGAGCAATGCAACAACCGCAATCTGCAGATGATACATGTTATTATATTCAAACTATAGATTCACATGCAGAATTGTTAGAAGAATTTCCAGAATTACAAGGAACAGGAGAATGTTCTTTAGGAGAAGGAACTGAACCAATTGATGAAGCAGAAATGTTAGCTACACTAATAGCTATTGGATATGAACCAACAACTGAAGAAATTCAAATGCTAAAAGAAGAAGACAGATATCGATATAAATCATCGATAGAAGAACCTCCGAAATTAGAGTTAAAGCCACTTCCAAACCATTTGGAATACGCTTATTTACATGGTGAATCTGAATTACCTGTAATAATATCGTCGTCTCTTACTAAAAATGAAAAATCACAACTCATTTCTGTGTTGAAAGCTCATAAACTAGCCATTGCATGGAAGATTCATGATATTAAAGGAATAAGTCCTTCGTATTGCACACATAAAATCCTTATGGAAGAAGGTCATAAAACGTATGTGCAACGCCAACGAAGACTAAATCCTAATATGCAAGATGTAGTTAAAAAAGAAATTGTTAAACTGCTTGATGCAGGTTTAATTTATCCAATTTTTGATAGTCCATGGGTAAGCCCAGTTCAATGCGTGCCTAAGAAGGGTGGCATGACTGTTATTACAAATGAGAAAAATGAGCTTATTCCTACTAGGACTGTAACAGGATGGCGTGTATGTATTGATTATAGAAAATTAAATGACACCACCAGAAAAGATCACTTTCCCTTACCTTTTATTGATCAAATGTTGGAAAGATTAGCCGGAAATAGTTACTATTGTTTTCTAGATGGTTTTTCCGGATACTTTCAAATTCCAATAGCACCCGAAGATCAAGAGAAAACCACACTCACGTGCCCTTATGGTACTTTTGCTTACAAACGCATGCCATTTGGACTTTGCAACGCCCCTGCAACCTTTCAAAGGTGCATGATGGCGATTTTTCACGACATGATAGAAGAATGCATGGAAGTTTTCATGGATGACTTTTCAGTCTTCGGTGATACATTTGAATCATGTTTAGTTAATCTTGAACGAATGCTTATTAGATGCGAACAATCAAATCTAGTACTTAATTGGGAGAAATGTCATTTCATGGTTAAAGAAGGCATCGTTCTTGGACATAAAATTTCAAAAGAAGGAATTGAAGTGGATAGAGCTAAAGTAGATGTAATTGCTAAACTTCCACATCCCACCAATGTTAGAGGAGTTAGGAGTTTTCTAGGGGATGCCGGTTTTTACCGACGTTTCATAAAAGATTTTTCTAAAATTGCCACTCCTATGAATAAACTCCTAGAAAAGGATGCTCCATTCATCTTTTCAGATGAATGTATCAAATCTTTTAATATTCTTAAAGAGAAATTCACTAATGCGCCGATCATGATAACACCAAATTGGAATCTACCGTTTGAACTAATGTGCGATGCAAGTGATTTTGCAATGGGAGCCGTTTTAGGACAAAGGATTGAAAAAAGATTTCAACCTATATATTATGCAAGTAAGATGTTACAAGGAGCACAAACAAATTACACAACTACTGAAAAAGAACTCCTTGCTATTGTCTTTGCTTTTGACAAATTTCGATCATATCTCGTTCTAGCAAAAACGGTGGTCTATACCGACCATTCTGCTCTTAGATACCTATTTTCGAAACAAGATGCCAAACCAAGATTAATCCATTGGATCTTACTCTTACAAGAGTTCGATATTGAAATCCGAGATAAAAGAGGAGCAGAAAATCTCGCCGCTGATCATCTTTCTCATCTTGAAAATCCCGGATTAGAAGTTCTAAATGAATCGGCCATACAAGACAACTTTCCTAATGAATATCTATTGAAGATAGATTATAATAAAATTCCATGGTTTGCAGACTATGCAAACTACTTAGTATGTGGATTCCTTGAAAAAGGATTGTCGTACCAAAAACGAAAGAAATTCTTTAGGGATATAAAACACTATTTCTGGGAAGATCCACATCTGTTTAAAAGTTGTCCAGATGGAATAATACGCCGATTTGTATTCGGAGATGAAGCTAGTAAAATCTTAAACCATTGTCACACAGGACCAACAGGAGGGCATTATGGGCCTCAACTAACAGCAAGAAAAGTTTATGATGCTGGATTCTATTGGCCTACAATTTACAAAGACGCACACCTTCTTTGCAAATCCTGTGATGCTTGTCAAAGGGCCGAAAAAATAAGTCAACGTGATGAAATGCCACAAAATGTCATTCAAGTATGTGAAGTATTTGACATTTGGGGTATTGACTTTATGGGTCCATTTCCAAAATCTCATAATAATCTCTATATTCTCGTAGCCATTGATTATGTATCTAAATGGGCGGAAGCACAAGCTCTCCCAACTAACGATGCACGAGTTGTAGTCAATTTTTTAAAATGTCTTTTTGCAAGGTTTGGAACACCGAAAGCTTTAATAAGTGATCGGGAACTCATTTCTGTAATAATCAACTTGAGAAAGTTCTTAAAAGATATGGAGTAACTCATAAAATCTCCACTGCTTATCATCCACAGACAAGTGGACAAGTTGAAAATACCAACCGAGCTTTAAAACGTATTCTAGAGAAAACCGTAGGATCAAATCCGAAGGAATGGTCTATAAAATTGAAGGATGCACTCTGGGCTTTTAGAACAGCCTACAAAACTCCAATTGGAACCACACCTTTTAGACTCGTTTATGGAAAAGCATGTCATCTTCCAGTAGAAATTGAACACAAAGCATTTTGGGCTTTGAAGACATGTAATCTTGATTTACATGAAGCTGGACGTCTACGGTTAAGTCAACTAAACGAATTAGAAGAATTAAGACATGAAGCATACGAAAATTCATTAATCTATAAAGAAAGAAAGAAGAAATGGCATGATAAAAGAATCAGAAGTTCAAAAGAATTTAAAGAAGGAGACAGAGTTCTTCTTTTTAATTCACGATTCAAGCTATTTCCTGGAAAATTGAAATCAAGATGGTCTGGACCATTCATAGTCAAAAGAGTTTTCCTATACGGAACAGTAGAATTAATAAATTCAAATGGGATTGAATTTAAGGTTAATGGTCACAGAGTTAAACACTACATAGATAGTCCAATGGAAGTCGACAACGAAGTTAATCACAATTTCGATACCACAGCTAACTAAGTGTGGGGAGAATCAAGTCTTTTAAGGATTTTATGTATTTCTGTTAGAGTTAGATTGTCTGTTTTCGTGTAGTTCTCGAAAATGGAACCCGAATGGTCTTTCCCTAGCAGACCCTAAAAAACTAGTCTTCTCCCCCCATTCTGAATTTTTATTTTTTTTAGGTTTTTACGAAATGAAGACTTCCTGTGAACTAAACCATGGTCTAATTCTACACGCTTTGATTACTAAACGTAATAATGACATACTTCCGAGTGAAATAGTATCAGTAGTCAGAGAAAAATTGGACGGAGTAAGAAAAGAATCTTGATGCGAAGATAATAAGTTACAATTTGGTAAAGGAAAATCAAAATCCGCAACGAAAAGAAGAGCACGACACCTTGAAAAATGTCACAAATGCGGAAAATGATCACATGGAGGTAAATGTTCAAATAATCAAACCTATTCAAACATCGAATTTGTTACTTTATGCACAGACGGACCGTTCATATGTTTAGAAGAAAAAACACAGAATGCTCGAGGTTACGCCTATGTAGCTATGGAAAACCAATTAAACCGACTATCTTATGAGTGGGATAGATCGTATCACTAAGAATACTATCTCACAGGTAAGTCTGTATAGTTTTTATTTTTATTTTTATTTTTAACCTTTTGATAATAAACGCTAATTTGTTCGCTATAAAGTATTAAATTGGTATTGAATAAAATTAGGTTTGGCGACCGAAATTATTGATATCATTCAAAAATTTATTACATCACTACGAAATTTAACGTTTATTCTTAAGGTATAAATATCTTTAATCAATCAACACAAAATATTTCAAAAATTTGTCATGAGTTAAATTAGGTCATGGAACCAAAATTACTTTACCGAAAAGAGGAGCGCATATTTTTGATAATATATGATTGATTAAAGTGGGATAAAAAGCCAAAAAGATTTTTAATTTTATTTTTACCATGTTTTTAAAATTAATATATAAATCTTAAATTAATATTGTAAACTTTTTAAATTAATATATTTAAAATTGTAAATATTTGAACAATTGATATATTTAAGTTTGTATGTATAAAAACAAAAATATAATACAAGTTTGGTGTGAATTTTTTAATTTTATGCATATTGAAATTTAAGTTGGTGTGAATTTTTAATTTTATGCATTTTAAATTTAAGTTTAGTGTGAATTTAAAAACAAAAATTTACTTTATTTCGTTAAGTTAAAAATATGATTTTTAAAATTCGTCGTAAGTTGAAGACTAGGTCTTTGAACCGAAATTGCTTTACCCGAGGGAGGGACGAGAACTTTTATTATCATTATTTTTAATCTTATTGAATTAAAGTATGCCAAAAACATTTAAAAAAAAACCCAAAAATCTAAGCTTTTAAAACAATCGCTTGACAAAGACAAATTTTAAAATTTTGTCGAGGAACGGACTAGGACATCGATCCGAAACGACCTCATCCTAAAACAAAGGAAAACAAAATTTTAAATTTATTTTATATTTGTTTTATAAGTTAAGGCTTATTAAAAAAAAAAAAAAAAAAAACGCCGCGACTCGCGGAGTTTGAAGAACAAAAACACCGCAAGTCGCGGAGGACCAAAATTACAGAAAAAATAAAAGGCCCGAACTGATCAGTCCACACCACCCACACCCACAAACATACTGCGAAAAATAGCGAAAAACACTTCCAAAAATCGAAATTTTTC
Source organism: Rutidosis leptorrhynchoides (assembly GCF_046630445.1). Classification (NCBI taxonomy): domain Eukaryota; kingdom Viridiplantae; phylum Streptophyta; class Magnoliopsida; order Asterales; family Asteraceae; genus Rutidosis; species Rutidosis leptorrhynchoides. The sequence continues at coordinate 427,603,011 of NC_092334.1, read as the reverse complement.
ACCAAAAATCATCACATTTTTTACTAAAATCATGTTGAGAAGGATGCTATCAAGGAATTACTCAAAAAAATGGTAAATTTCTACACCTAAACACCATTTAATCCGAAAATTAGTGTTCTTGAGCAATTTTATACCCAATTCGATTTTGATGTTTTTTAGTGTAATTATGCTTAAATTGCTTATGTATTATGCTTGTATAATCTAGATTGATGCTATTTAACATGATTAGAAGCCTTAAACTTCAAATTTTGAGTAATCTAGGGTTTGTGTTCTTGAGCAAATTTGGGGCTTTTTGATATAAACAGGTTATGGCCGATTTTTGTCATGAATTATTGCTAAATTAAGTAGTGTAACATGTTTGGGTAGTTAAATGTGAAGGTATTTCATATGCCCGAGAGACATATTAAATTAATGTGGCTAATGTGTTATGATCCAAGTCGGGTCATACCCAATAACAAGCTTATCGACACCTTATATGTATTTAATCTTAACGAATGGATCGTTAAATAAATACGCGACACTTGAACTTTAGAAAATCGGTTTTCTAAAGTATTTTCACTTGAGATAAATTATTTGGATAATTTATATATAATTGTTTATAGGTTTAAATGATTATGTTGTGTTATATTTTATAAAAGGTTTTATAAAAATGTATAAGTAACAAATCAATACATAAGTTTATAAAAATTTGTGAACTTTTATAAACTTACATGTATATATATAAAATATATTTGTAGTGGGCTGATTTGGGACTCCAAGAGAAGACCACACATGCTCACTTTTGTTACTTCCTAGATACACAAGTTCTTAAGTGCATGCTACTTGCTTGAACCAAGTAATTGACCAAGGATTCTACTTGCAAGTTCAAGAAAACTCTCTCAACCTTTCAGCTACTAATCTGGCCGAAATTAGTGAGCTCAAAGGAGGAGGTTTCTTGCTTGGTTTCTAGCTTAATAAGTGTCTTAAAATCCTAACTAATTCAAGGAAAGTGTTGGTGATTGAAAGCTTGGGGTATTACACACTTGAGGCTTCAAGTTAGAAGCTATAAACTCTTCAATATCATCAAACATTCTGCTCATATTTGGGAGCTGCTGTTCGAATTTTTCCAAGGCAGAAAGGTGGGTTTTCAAGCTAGATTAACAAGGGTGTTAAGGTTATAAAGTCTAGCTAACTTAAGGGTGGTGTTGGAGGATCAAAGGCTTGAAGTTCTACACTTTTGTTCATCATCTTACTACCATTTTGGACAGCCCTTAAACTTGTTTTAAGGAGGCATATTACTCTTCCTTTTCTTGTTAATTGTAAGCATGATTTCATAACTTGATCCTTGTGGGATTTAACTTTAAATGGTTAAAGATTTACAAGTTTTAAAATGGTAATTTATACGCTTCCGCAAATCTTATTTCTTGAATGATTATAAGTATTATGAAACTTGTTAAATTCCAACAATGGTATCAGAGCCGATGTTGTTGAAATATGCTTCAATATGTTATTTTAAACCCACTATATTTGCATTCTATAAACCTGCATGAATGTAGAATGCAAAAATAAAAGGGTTTGGGTGGGTTTAAAGTTAAGGCCGAATTTATGGAGTCCCAAAATGGGTTTGGGTTCTTCCATTTGGTTCATATTTTGGTTGCATGTTAATGTTCACAATCTTAGCCTTGACCTTGTGTTGCATGCATGTGTGTTTGAATGAATTGTATTATTCATTTGGTATATAATATTAATTCATTCAATTTGGTTTGTAATAATTATTTATTTGGCTTGTAATAATTCATTCATTTGGTTATGTAATTTATTTTATATTTGGCATGTAAAATAGATTAGGTTATATTTGCATTTTCTAGAGAAAAATGTATTAGGATACATATTTTGTAAAAATGAAGATACAAGATGATGAAGACTTGAAGAACACAAGGAGCATATGGATGCAAGGTTAAGTGGGAGATTTGAAATCTCCTACTTTGTTTTATTACCCCTTAACCCGGTGACATTTGTTTTCGGCTAAACAAATGTCCACCAAAATGGCTAGATTGTGAACATACTTGTTTTGCATGTGTGGTTATTTGTTTGTTTATTGTATTGTATGCTTGGTTGATACAATTAATCACAAGATAACAACAAGCAAAACGACAATTTAATTGGTTAAATTAAACGTATTAACGACATGCAAAACGACAATTTAATTGGTTAAATTAAAAATGGCTAAAAGGACATTAATAAACGGTTATTAAGAACATGATTAGGATCATATATATAAAATGGTTTATAGACATGAAAATGGATTTCAAATGAACCATACACTAAATGCATGTTGGTGTATGGCATAAAAGTTTTCTCAAACTAGAATTAATGAAAACTTAAAATCCCTTATTAACAAGTCAAACACGTTAAACGCCATCCTTTTGTGCAACACTTAAAAATATTAGGGAACTCACAATGGGATAAAGGTCACCTAACCGTTATGAGCAAACTAATATGATTAAGGTGAATTTCGCATGCTTGTGGGATAAAGGTCACCTAACCACTTGTATGCTAAGTTTACACGTTTACACAAGTAGGACGACTTGATTTGGAAATCATGAACTTAGGGTCACCGAAGCATGAGGGACAAATAGGCGTTGATGGGATAAATATGCCATGCAAAAGGATTGCATGATCCCATAACTTATAAGTTGCAAAAGGATTGCAATTGTCATATAATGACTACCTAGCTAAATCAAATGACGGGATAAAGGTCACCTAACCGAAATTTGGTTTACCGTTGGATTCTAAAATTTAATAAATATCAATTGGATTTAAAGGGTGTTGATCGTTAAATTAAAATTGATACTTAAACAACTTTGTTAAATTTTGTAGATGGCCGCCAATAACAACAACATTCCGAGTGCACCAATAAACTTTAACAACCTATCGTTGAGGTCAATCCTCGAAAAGGAAAAACTCAACCATACGAACTTCATGGATTGGTTCCGCAATCTAAGAATTGTCCTCAAACTAGAGGACAGGGCGTATGTGTTGGAAGACCCGATTCCCGATCAACCGGACGAGGATGATACGGAAGGCATGGCTTATTGGGAGAAATATTGCATCGATTCATTGCAAGTTTCTTGCCTCATGCTTGGGACTATGATACCCGAACTCCAAAAGGATTTTGAGCATCATAGTGCATATGACATGATCACACAGTTGAAGGAGATGTTCCTTCAACAAGCTCGTGTCGAGCGCTTCGAAACGGTTCGAGCGCTTCATGCATGTCGGATGGACGACTCCCAATCCGTTTCATCTTATGTCCTTAAGATGAAAAGCCTAATTGATCGAGCGAACCGTCTAAACTGTAATGTGTCTAATGAATTAGCCACAGACCTTATCCTTAACTCCTTGTCAAAGAGGTTTGACACATTTGTAATGAATTACAATATGAATGGATGGGATAAGAGCATTGGGAAATTACACGCCATGCTTAAGACGGCCGAAGCAAGCATGGGTAAAAGGGCTTCACCCATGTTTATGATCAATGAAGGCGGGTCCAAAGGCAATAACACTTCTAAGCCGAAGGTGGCTAAGAGGAAGGGACCCGCCTACCAAGGCAAGGGCAAAGGAAAGGGGAAGGTGGTTACCCCAACCAACAACAAAAAGAAGCAAAAGGTTGCCAGAAAGGCTAACCCCAAGAAAGATCCGTGCTTCGGTTGCGGTGAAATGGGTCACTGGAAGCGCAACTGCCCGGTCTACCTCAAGGAGTTGAAAGAAAAGAGGGATGCAGGGCAAACCTCAGGTAATGTATATATGGTATACATTGAGCTTAGTATTACTTCTTCTAATACATGGGTATTAGACACAGGATGTGGAACTCATATTTGCAATACTTTGCAGGGGTTCAAAAGAAGTAATCAAGATGCGGGAACAACAAGTCTCTTCATGGGAAATGGAGCAAGGGTGCAAGTGAAAGCTCACGGAGACTTTGTTTTAAAGCTACCAAGTGGTTTGGAGCTTGTTTTGAAAAATGTTTTGTATGCACCCGATTTATCTCGAAACATTATTTCTGTATCTCGTTTGAAACAAAATGGTTTTAATCTTAATTTCATTAATGATGATATCCATGTTTCTTTAGATAATGTGTTCTATTTTAAGGCTTTGCCTTCGAATGGTATTTATGAATTGGTTCATGATGACACATCATACAATAGCTCAATATACCATGCAAACACCAAGAAACTCAAAAGGGATTTGAGTGATTCCTACTTATGGCATTGTCGCCTTGGTCACATAAACAAGAATCGAATGCATACACTTCAAAAGAATGGCCTTTTGAAATCAAATGAACTAGACTCGTTTGATGTATGTGAATCTTTTTTACAAGGCAAAATGACTAAAGCACCTTTCAAAGGGACCTATGAAAGGGCTAAGGACTTATTGGGATTAATACATTCGGATGTATGTGGACCCTTTAAGCCCATAACTAGGAATGGTGAAAGATACTTCGTTACTTTCATTGATGACTTCAGTCGTTTCGGATATGTCTACTTATTAAGACACAAGGACGAAACTTTTGAAGCATTCAAAGAATATCAAAACGAAGTACAAAATCAACTCAATAAGACAATCAAGGTACTTCGTGTCGATAGAGTAGGTGAATACCTAAGCGATGCTTTCCAAGATCATCTTAGAAGTTGTGGGATTATCTCACAACTTACTCCACCCGGGACACCACAGCTTAATGGTGTATCCGAAAGGAGGAACCGAACCTTAATGGATATGGTTCGATCTATGATGGCTAGAAGCTCCTTACCTCTATCATTCTGGGGTTATTGTCTATGCTCCGCGGCTCGTATTTTAAATACGGCCCCAACCAAGAAAGTGGAACGAACACCTCATGAGATGTGGTTTGGAAAACCTCCATCTCTATCATACTTAAAGGTATGGGGATGTGAATCTTACCCTAAGCGTTACGTCCCTAATAAGTTGAATGCTCGATCCATGAAGTGTATCTTCATAGGATATCCCAAGGATGATATGGGATACTATCTCTGTGATCCATCCGAGCAAAATGTATTTGTAGCTCGGAAGGCTGAATTCCTTGAAACTAAGTTCCTAATGGAAGGTAATAGTGAAAGGAAGATAGATCTTGAGGAGGTTCAAGATCAAGTAGATGATACACAATTGGCTGACACTAGCACTCAACATGAAAATGTTGAGAGTGATCAAATGGATGATCAAAATACACAAGACATTCGCAGATCTGGTAGGATTAGTAATCCTCCTGAGAGATATGGGTTTCTCATGGATAGTTGCTATGTGGTTGATTTGGATGAACCAATAAACTACCAAGATGCTTTATCAAGGATTGATAAGGATAAATGGCAGGAAGCCATGAACGCTGAGATGCAATCCATGTATGACAACCAAGTTTGGGAACTAGTTGTACAACCTACTGGCTCAAGGCTGGTTGATTGTAAATGGCTTTTCAAAGTGAAAACCGACATACATGGAAACTTGGATACATATAAAGCTAGACTTGTAGCAAAAGGTTTCACTCAAACTCAAGGGGTTGACTATGATGAAACTTTTTCGCCTGTGGCAATGCTAAAGTCTATTAGGATATTACTTGCCATTGCTGCTCATTATGATTATGAAATATGGCAGATGGACATCAAGATCGCTTTTCTAAACGGACATCTTGAGGAAGATGTCTATATGGTTCAGCCTGAGGGTTTTGTTGATCCGAAATATCCTAAAAAGGTATGCAAGTTAAAGAAGTCAATCTACGGATTGAAACAAGCATCTAGAATGTGGAATCATCGTTTTAATGAGGAGGCCGAGAAATTTGGCTTCATTAAAAATGGTGATGAAGCTTGTGTATATAAGAAAGCTAGTGGGAGCACTATCATGTTCCTTGTACTATATGTAGATGATATATTGTTATTTGGAAATGATATTCCGGCAATGCAAAGAGTTAAAACTTGGTTAAGTAAATGCTTCTCCATTAAGGATCTTGGAGAAGCACAATATGTTTTGGGGATTGGGATCTATAGGGATAGATCCAAGAAACTGATAGGTTTGAATCAAAGTGCATACATTGAAAAGATCTTGAAAAGGTTCAAGATGGAGAACTCTAAGAAAGGTTTGGTACCTATTCAAAGAGGAACGCTCCTTAGTTCATCTCAGTGCCCCACTACGAAAGATGAACAGGAGAGAATGAACAAAGTCCCATATGCCTCTGCTATTGGGTCAATCATGTATGCAATGATATGCACTAGACCGGATGTGTCATGCGCTCTGAGCTTGACAAGTAGATACCAGAATAACCCAGGGAATAGTCATTGGATTGCTGTTAAAAGTATATTGAAATACCTTAGGAGGACTAAGGATATGTTTCTAATATATGGGTCTGGTGAGGAGGAACCCGCAGTAAAGGGTTACATGGATGCGAGTTTCCAAACTGATCGAGATAATTCTCGTTCACAATCCGGTTATGTCTTCACGTTAAATAGAGGTGCGGTCTCTTGGAAGAGTTCAAAACAGGATGTTGTTGCATTATCCACTACAGAGTCGGAGTACATTGCCGCATCATTGGCAGCTCAGGAAGCTGCATTGATGAAGAAATTCATCGATGACTTAGGAGTAGTCCCTTCCATTCAGGACCCTCTTGAGATCTTTTGTGACAACGAGGGTGCGATTGCTCAAATCAAGGAACCTCGTGCTCACCAAAAGACCCGTCACATTGAGCGGAGATTCAACTACATAAGGGATGAAGTTGAAAAGGGAAAGATATGTATTCGCAAAGTTCACACAGATCTTAATATAGCGGATCCACTCACGAAACTCTTACATGGTGCAAAACATCAAGGGTATGTTAGTGCATTAGGGCTTCGATATTCTAGTGATTGGTCATGATCTGTTTTAAGTATTGTAATGGAACGAAATTGTTCAAACTCATTAATATAATTATGGTATTAATTTATTTTGAGTTAGGTTTCCATTTTGCATATTTTATCCATGAATAAGACATTATTCTAAATTCCGTAGTCGATCACATTTGTGGGATTGAGTGTGAGGTTTAGACTATTATGAACTTGGATTAGTATACATTCACGGAATGAATGTGGGGCAGGATGCTACCAAGGTTCATAGATATCTGTGGGATACAAATATTGGAAGACCCGCCCTCAAGACTTACTAAATGGAGCCTTTGTGGTTGATCACATGTAATCTTGAGTAAAGGTGAATATCATTGTATCCTCTGACCTGAGATACATATTGGGTTCGGATATTCACTAAGTATTATGCCTTGATTCTTTCCTTCGCTATTCTGAAATATGGTAGTACATAAGGAAGAACTCAGGTATAATACAAAGTGTGTATCTAGGACATATGTAGTCAAGATGGAATTTGTCCCTCTTATTCGTTGAGAGTCAGATGTCTAAGGCCTGATAAAGTTAAATCTATAAGAGAGTGGTCACTCTGTATCTCTTGGATTTGACATGACATCTAGGATGAAAGGATATAATGAAAAGATTCACCTATATATCAATTCGAGTTGGGTACTCGAAAGGGATGATGTTATTGAATGGCACAAAGTCATAACATGTTGGGGGTGATGGACCGAAGTTAGGCGGTATCCATCACTTGCATTAATTTCTTATGTTTCTCGTTCAAGTGGGAGATTGAAGGTATTTCATATGCCCGAGAGACATATTAAATTAATGTGGCTAATGTGTTATGATCCAAGTCGGGTCATACCCAATAACAAGCTTATCGACACCTTATATGTATTTAATCTTAACGAATGGATCGTTAAATAAATACGCGACACTTGAACTTTAGAAAATCGGTTTTCTAAAGTATTTTCACTTGAGATAAATTATTTGGATAATTTATACATAATTGTTTATAGGTTTAAATGATTATGTTGTGTTATATTTTATAAAAGCTTTTATAAAAATGTATAAGTAACAAATCAATACATAAGTTTATAAAAATTTATAAACTTTTATAAACTTACATGTATATATATAAAATATATATGTAGTGGGCTGATTTGGGACTCCAAGAGAAGACCACAGATGCTCACTTTTGTTACTTCCTAGATACACAAGTTCTTAAGTGCATGCTACTTGCTTGAACCAAGTAATTGACCAAGGATTCTACTTGCAAGTTCAAGAAAACTCTCTCAACCTTTCAGCTACTAATCTGGCCGAAATCAGTGAGCTCAAAGGAGGAGGTTTCTTGCTTGGTTTCTAGCTTAATAAGTGTCTTAAAATCCTAACTAATTCAAGGAAAGTGTTGGTGATTGAAAGCTTGGGGTATTACACACTTGAGGCTTCAAGTTAGAAGCTATAAACTCTTCAATATCATCAAACATTCTGCTCATATTTGGGAGCTGCTGTTCGAATTTTTCCAAGGCAGAAAGGTGGGTTTTCAAGCTAGATTAACAAGGGTGTTAAGGTTATAAAGTCTAGCTAACTTAAGGGTGGTGTTGGAGGATTAAAGGCTTGAAGTTCTACACTTTTGTTCATCATCTTACTACCATTTTGGACAGCCCTTAAACTTGTTTTAAGGAGGTATATTACTCTTCCTTTTCTTGTTAATTGTAAGCATGATTTCATAACTTGATCCTTGTGGGATTTAACTTTAAATGGTTAAAGATTTACAAGTTTTAAAATGGTAATTTATACGCTTCCGCAAATCTTATTTCTTGAATGATTATAAGTATTATGAAACTTGTTAAATTCCAACAAAATGATCCAAACTTTAAGCATAAACATGATTTTTGAGAATTAAAGTGGACTTTTTCAAGTCTAAAATTTATGAACTTGATTTTTGAGAGATAATGCCATTTGAAACTTGTTTAATTGCTAGTAATGATTATTTTGACATGTTATTTGAGTTGAATGCTTATGAACTTGGCAAACATTTTCGTATATGCTTAATTGAAAAAGTGTAGATTTGATAAAAATATGAAAATGAGCATAAGTTTGATATAAATTGGACATGTCATTGTAATTATTTTGATTGATGATTTTGCTGACACTAATGCATATTTGGATGCACAAAAATTATGTTTGATGTGTTTTGCAGACTGAAAGGGGTGAATCTTCATCCCAAGCTCGCAATGCTCCTCCTGAGAATGCGGAACAACAGGATGTTGATAGCTATTATAAACAAGATATACCTCATCCAGTTATGACATTTTCAGATATGCACTTGGAAGATTTGCACCCGAACTTGAGATTTGACAGACGTTGGATAGATTATCCAAAATACCAAAGGGGCTTGCATACTCTTCATTCTAAAGCTGTTGAAGTATCTAGGGTAATAGAATGGGCACCGTTAGAAGCTGTAGAATTAGCCGAGCCAATTAGGGAATTACTTGCACAGAGGAATGGTAATTCTACTTTTAACGATTGGGTACGTTTATTCAACATGCGTAGACCTGTATATAAAGTATGGTGTGAAGAATTATTGTGTAGTATAGAAATAAATGATTGGGTAGCTAGTTTAACCGATCGATCTTTTATTAGATTTTTGTTAGGAGGTTCGATGCGCCACATGTCTTTACTAGACATGGCTCAGGCCTTACGTATATATACGCCTGAGGAGTTAGCATCTGCCGATTGTAGAGGGTTGATATTGAACGGTAGGAAAATTGATGAAAATTTTGATACACATGGTGTATGGAGTCAAATGACTAGCCATCACCGATTTAAAGGAGGAAATTACTCTTATTTGGATATAGATAGAGCTGAGTTAAGAGTAATTCATAGGTTTTTAGCCAATTTGATCACACAACGAGGTAAGAATAAGGAAAAGGTAAATGAACAGGATTTGTTTTACCACATGTGTATTCGAGACCCACAAAGCGCTGTAAGTATACCTTATTGTGTGGGTTATTATTTATCAGCTATGGTTAGGGGGATGAGACCGCATAGCATAATAGGAGGTGGTATATTTATTACATTAATTGCTGAGTATCTCAATGTGGATATAAGTCGGGGGGGATTATTAATCGAAGAACCAGAACCCCACGATACAATTGGTTTAAATGTATACCATGGTGCTAAAGTTTTGAAGAGGTGAAATAACGCCGCAGTACGATATAATGGTAGACATCCACAGGTTGAGAGAAACCAACAGCCAGGTAATGTAGGAGGGAGAAATGAAATGACAGAAATGCAAAGGTTTATAGCTTCACAAGAGTATGAAAATGCTAGACATAGAGCATTTGAAGATTGGCAGGTTCATCAAAACCAAATCATAGCTTATTGCCAACATATAGGTAGAAACTATATTCCTACTCCAACACCCATATTTCCTCCCTGGTCTATAGAGATGCAACCACCGTATCCTACGTATAACCCAGCCGAAGCATTCTATAACACATACGGTTATGCATGGAACCCCTACTGGTATCAGTATCATCCCTAGTCTACTTAGTTTTATTTATTTTATTATTTGTAATGTTGATACATTTAATACTTATGTTAATATTGTAATAGTTTTTATAATTTTCTAACTTTTATTATTAGATTTTAATAATTTTTGAATGTGGGGTAATATACCAATCTTCAAAAATATGTACATATATTTGCAGTTTATCTTATGTATACAACAGGGTAAAACAACGCATTTTCAAAGACTGGCATTAAGTTCAGCAAAAGCAACTAATTTTGATGACAAGATGCAAAATATATGTGAAATAACAACAAGACGGAATGAACAAATGATGTGCACCATTTATCATTCAGCAAACAAACACAAATATGTTTGGAAACTTTGGTAAAATTTAATCATTTCTATGCTAATCACCCTCAATAATTTAAATTGTTACTGATTTCTTGCAAATGAGGGCATTGCAAGATCTTAAGTGTGAGAAGAGGTTAAATTCTTTCGGAATTTTAAAATTTTTTACTTTATACACTTGGTTACCATTAGAAATACTAGTAAAGCAGTAGTTGTATTAGAATCTAGTACTCTCTGATAATAAAGAACAGCCCTAGTCTTATATACTGACTACCCAATTCTAGTAAAATTTTTCAAAATTTTCAATTAAATGAACTCAAAATCATGTTTATACATATTTATGAACGATAAAACTAGGTGTTAACACCGAAATTATTGTTACCTTGGAAAGGACATAAATTGAGAAACAAACCAAAATGTTAGAATTCATTTAAAATGGAATAGAGGAGAACAAAAAGGAAAATAAAAGCCAAGTGTGGGAAATTTTCACCAAGTTATTCAAAATATATATCACATATTTTTGTACAAATAATTGAAAATACTTTTGTTTTGGACGATAATTAACTGTTTTACCCAATTTACTGTAAGAAAGATGGATCTACACTATGAATCAATTCCATCATTAAAAGGAAGTAAAGTCTTCCAAAAAAGACACGCGCTTCTTGATTTAGGTCATGAAGTTTTCGTCCAGACCAGCTGTAGGTTGACGAAAAATGTAACGACCCGGATTTTTCCGATCATTTTACACTTATAAGATTAATATTTACATAAATTAAAACTTACCAACATGATAAGCAATCTAAATTGTTGAGATTTATGATTTTGAAAAGAGTTTTACATAACGTTTAACCGTCTAGTTTGACCGATGATATCACGAACTATACAATATATGTTAATTATACGTTTGTGTATATATATGTATATATACATATTTAACATGATTTAAGGATGTTTAAATATCTCATTTTGTATTAATAACAATAAGTTATAAGTATATTTTGAAACTACTAACTTAAGCTTTCAAAACGATAACTATACGTAACGTTATTTGACATAAATACTTACGACCTATAATGTTTATACATATATCGTATATATAATGTATTTAATCACTTTTAAAGACTTAAATACATAAAACAATATAAGTATATTCACAAAAGATAGCTATATTTGAATCCTCATTCCATTTTTCACAAGATTTCTATACGTATATCTAGAGTATATGTACTCGTATCATACCTAGCTTCTATACGTATTTACTATTGGTATATACACATCAAATCACCACCAACCAGCCCTTGTTCATGCCTTATGTATAAGGTAACTACTTTTGTTATTTAGTATGACAATTTCACATGATTAAAAGATCTTTTCACAAAATTACAAATTTATACACCTTTTACACCACCATAAATACATGCATCCATTTTTAATTTTTGGAACATCATTTCTCTAGCTAAACACACACACTTACTAGCCTCATGTCTCTCTAAGAACTCCAGCAAAAATCCTCTCAAGAATCACCTTAAACACCACCATAAAAAGATCAACAAAAACACTACAAAAATACAACTTTCAATTCAAGTTTATGTCTTAAGTTGCTTCCAATCTTTCATCCAATTTCATCACTCTTTTGGTTCTAGGTTTTTACTCCTCTTTTACAGCAATCTTGTCCAAGTAACTTGAGGTAGTAACTTTGTTCATAACCTTATTCGATTCATATATATATAGCTATCTTATTGTATGGTATACAATTTTAACAACAAAAACATAGTTTGAATGATTTCAAACTTGTTTGCAAACTAAATAGATCCTTCTAACTTAACTTTTAAAATACTTCAAGACCTGTAATATAACTTAAATATATGCTAATTTAACAAGGTATAACTTGGTTTTTCAAAGAATACCTTAAAAAACTGTTTTTATGATGTCGGAGTGCAACCGGGGGCTGTTTTGGGTTGGATAATTAAAAACCATCTTGAACTTTGAATTGGAGGTTTATATTCTGGAAAAATGATATTTCTTATGAATATGTTAACACATAAAAATTTCATGATTTAATTCATAGTATAAGTATTTTTAGAAAAATGGTCATTAAATGATGTTTTTGTAACAAAAATGATTAACTTCATAAGTTTCACCAAAATTTGACCTATGACCTATGATTTCGAATACAAACTAAGGTATTTACAGTTCATATTCTTAAAGAGGGACTCGATCCAAGGAAGTGGAAAGTTGAATCAACGAAAACGGAGTTGTAACGAAGAAATTATGACCAAAACAAAATCGGATATCCAAGACTAGTTTAGCCACGAAAATAATTGGAGAAAATTAAATAAATCACATCTTCCTAAAGTAACATGATATTTTATACATATGTACTCATAATTTAATTTTATATGGTTCAGGATCACCCGTAAACAATACGAGAAGATTAATCATAAGATCCCATGATTGTACGCAACACGTCATTTGACAACACCGGTACTTTATGTACGCAACACGTCATTTGACAACACCGGTACCATGGGTCAAGATTAATCTCGACCAATACATATACGATGGGGGTTTTATTTATTTCATTGGGGGTTTATTAAACAACTAAATATGAACCATTAAAATTGAATTACTAACATCGGACTGCTAACTACGGACTAAGGAATTATTAAAAGTATTAAAAGTATTATAAGTATATATATGTGACGATTGTTTAAAAAGAAAAGGTATTGATATATTATATATGGATAGGTTCGTGATATCAATCAGAGACCAAGTCGAAATTACATATCTTCAAGACAAAAGTGAGTATATAGTCCCACTTTTAAACTCTAAATATTTCGGGATGAGAATACATGTATTTTATGTTTTACGCTATGGACACAAGTAACTGAAAAATATATTCTATGTTGAGTTGTACCACTGGCATACTTCCCTGTAGCTTGGTAACTAATATTTACAGCGGTATTGTAAACGCGAATCCTGTTGATAGATCTATCGGGCCTGACAACCCCAACCGGACTGGACGACCAGTATTCAACGGTTGCACAGTACTTCGTTTCGTGACTACACCTTGGTACGGTGTAGTAAGATTTCATAATAAAGGGAATATGCGACGTGATTAAATGTTAAGTATGGTTACCAAGTGCTCAACCACTTAGAATATTTTTATTAAAATGTTTATATATGAAATCTTGTGTTCCATTGTTATAACGCTGCTAGCATCAAACCTATATATCTCACCAACTTTATGTTGACGTTTTAAAGCATGTTATTCTCAGGTATGAATTAAGTCTTCCGCTGTGCATTAGCTCATGTTAAGGATACTACTTGGGACCTTTTAAGCCATGATACAAAGACGTTGCATTCGAGTCATTGGAGTTCAATAGAGAATATAAATAAGTAAATGACAGATTAGGTCATTTGGATATTATGAAATGTTAGACGAAAATGTCAAATATTGATGTAATGATAGTTTGCCTTTTAAGAATAAATGCAACGTTTGTAAAATGTATCATATAGAGGTCAAGTACCTCGCAATGTTATCATATGTTATTGTATTCGTCCCTATGGATTGGGTCGGGTCGTCTCATGTGGTATCAGAGTGTTGGTCTTAGCGAACCAGGCCTTGCATTAGTGTGTCTAACTGGTAGTTGTTAGGATGCATTAGTGAGTCTGGACTTTGACCGTGTCTACATGTCAAAAGTTTTGCTTATCATATCTAGTCGAAAATCATCTGCTTATCATCCTTAAGAATTGCCTGCTTAGTATTCTTAAGTCTAGACACGTCTTACTGCATTTGGTGCATCGATAGTGTATAGACAAAATTCGTATCCTAGCGTATCTGTTGCTATAGACATTGCCTGACGAATTTCAAAGATTCTCCGTAATTCACGGGATTTTGAGTATTATAAATACATATGTAAATTATGTATTGAAGAATACCAAACCCAACTCCTATAATCTATTCCAAACCAAAAATTCATTTCCCCGACTATACAAGATGAACTCCGCGTCCAGTTCGAATTCCTCCGACTCCGACAGCTACGCTGATATGGATTTCCATTCGGGCTCCGAAGGCAGCGTCACTGGAATGGATCAACCAATTTCTCATCATCTATTCTGGATGAATTGGGGATGGGTTCGTAGTATACTAAATTATTGGAGACAAGAAGAAGGTGATCCCTTTCACCCACCGAATTGCCCCATTGGCGACGAACCTGAAGCACTTACCGGCGAACCTGTTCGAGAAACCATTTTCTCTCTCATTTCTCGAGTATCTCGTCACGATTATATCCTATCCCATATTTCGGATCTTGTTCATTCGCTCACTCCAACCGCCAATCATCCTGGTGTACTAGCAGAAATTAACGAACTTCGCGCTCGTGTGACGGCTTTGGAGAACACGGTGCGAAGGTTACAAACACCAGCAGCAGCACCAGCAGCATAACCAGTACCGTTAACAACATCAACCTCGCAATCTTCAGTACCAGTAGCATCATCGACGTCAACGACATCATCAGCATCAACACCAACCGTATCATTACCACCACCAACAATCACATCCGCACCACGTACCTCAACATCATCATCTGAACTTCGAATATGATCTTTGTTCTACATATCATTCTACACCGATTACCTCTTCTTTACGTATCGTTCTTCGTTCGACATGACGATTATGTAATCTCTAATGTTTTGGAGATTATGTAATCTAGTAATAACGATAAATCAAATGAGTTGAATATTTTATTGACTCATTAAATTCATAGTTACCTCCGAAGAAAATATATATGCAAATATATTTTCATAAAGATTGTAATTAAAAATTTCATTCGTACAAACTGTTAATGATGAAAATATTTTAACGGGTGGGTAGTACCCAAGGAATATTTAGAATTCACATTAACAAGTTACACTGTACATTCTTCGAATCTGATTCAACGATCATTTATTATCCTACTTACAATTACCGATATACGTATCCGTTCACCCCAGATTAACCATTTCCATTTAAATTTCATATTTGGATTTTTACCTATCCGAATCCAACAAGTGGCATAATGAAGAAACATTGGCAAAATAAAAATTGTTAGAAACAGATGAATTAATTAATTGAAATTGTGATAGGATTACACGCTAACTGTTCCGGCTAACTGTTCCCAGCTAACTGATTAATATTTAATTTATCGCAATTTACATTCTTGCAATTTTAATTTCTGTACTTTACATACCGTCGGGACACATGTACAACAACACGTCGGATTAATTCTGAGACAACATGTTGTATAATGGGTCATGATATATATTTATTTATTTTACGCATTTTAAATAACGGGACACGTATACAAGGTTTCGACTTATCATATTGATCCATCTATATATATATATTTCGGAACAACCATAGACACTCTATATGTGAAGGTGGGAGTTGGCTATACAGGGTCGGAGTTGATTCCAAAATATATATATACTTTGAGTTTTGATCGACACCGAGACCAGTACACGGGTCACGATACGTATTAAGTAATTCGAATATTATATATTTAGTTCATATATGAATTTATTGAACCATTGGACAATCGGACTATTGGACTGCTAACTTTGGACAATTAAAAATGAGTTAAAATGATGATTATTACATATGAAACTAAACAATCCTTCAAGTTTGCCACTTGATTCTATTTTAAACCTCATTTGTATCTTGACGATTACAATTCGCATTCACAACTTTTCATGATTCTTGAAAACATCTCGATCGAGAAGTTCAACCAGCCGCACCTCGTCTACGGAATAAAGATTTATGCATACAGTTATGCACCTAAAAATTTTTGAACTCGAAGTTATAGTTAAAACGTATCCGCATCGAATTCCTTATCATCCATTAGCAAAAACAATCACGCGATTCCTTTTCAATTAACTAATTTTGTCACAGCTCCACTTCGATATCTCAGTAAGACTACTCTTATTACAATCTCGATATATATATATACGTTGTTCTTTCGCCATCATTACCGGAGAACCTTTTATATTCCATCATATTACCATCAGCGTTTAATCATCTAAAAATACAATTCTCCTTAAACCATCTTGGTTTGATAACCAATGACCCAGATCCGATAACTTTGAAAATACTGACGAAGCAGCATGTTGTAGAAGGTCTTAATGACCAAATGTTGATGATAAAAGAAGGAAGTGTTAGGAACGCTCGATAGAAAATTGGTACTGAAAACCGGATTGAACAAACCATGAAGGAGACTCTGAACAAGTTACAAGGACTAAACTTGTACATAAAGAATTATGACGATTCTGTAGCAAACACCTTGCTTCTGAATCTAAACCCTTACGGGTCAATCTTCATCATCATCCTTCGATATTAGAAATTCCAAGATATTATCATATCTTTCATTATAAATATCCTCAATATTTCTGAAGATATTTTCACCACTATCCTTATCTGAAATCATTTATCTCTCTGTAATATCTGCGTTACAATATAAAGGAAACTGTGTTAGTTTCTAAATCCTTCAAGTTTAAAATAGGAATGTTCTGAAGCAGTGTTGGGAACTGATGCATGAACTAGTATAATATAATGAAACTTGATCAACTTCATTATATTACAGTAAGTCATGTTAAGTTTCTAATGGAATATGATGATTCACAGTACCGTCATCATGTGCCATGTTACACGACTTTTACATTCTATCCAATTCCGAAACATATTAAGAACAAATCATCTTGATAGTTCTATTTTCCTGGATATTCTGGTAATTTGACAAATCAAAATCGTGCCATTACCATTCCTTTCTTAGAGCATTAGCTATGTTCATTCCGAATTTTATACCTACGAATTTCGAACTATTGATCGCTTGACTCAAGGACGGGAAGAAGAAACGAAGGGACAAAGTCCCAAAATAGAAATTGGGGTATAGATTACAGCAAATAGGAGAGAGTATTAACTATGGATGACAATGATTATGGAAAACAGAAGCAGGAGCATCGAAATATAAGGAAAGATATCAAACCCAATAACCACCCAGAAACTACAAACCTTGTGTATCAATACGTATGGCGACGTAAAGACACGGGAGAATTAGAAACATTATAATTCCAAGAAAATCATAAAAGTGAATAGATTCTTCTAGCGGTAGATGAAAGAGAAGAATGAAAGATATGAAAGTTAGAAGTATAACAAAAATCAGAACGGGATGAAGCATTTTAAAGGATACCTTAAGGTATGAATTAGAGGAGGAAGAGTAAGAGATGTGAGGTATGGAAGTAAGAAAGGGAAGGAGGTGGATTTATAGTGAAATATCCGACAAAGAAATCGAAACAGATTATCGCATTAAATCAAAGGAGATCCTGTTTTCTAAATCATCGAAGAACCAAATCTTATTACATAAGATTTTCTTTAAATCCCTTAAATTCTGGAAATCAATCCTAATCTCGACATCGGTTAAAACAATTCTATATTCACTCATTTCATTCTTTTGTGATAGCTTCACTCGTGCGCTTCACATGACCGAATCGTTTTATCCATATCTTCCAATAATGATAAAACTCTATTAATACCTCATATTCGTCATGAAAACATTCCTATTGTTATTTATGACAACCTCTACCAAATTTCGGGACGAAATTTCTTTAACGGGTGGGTACTGTAACGACCCGGATTTTTCCGATCATTTTACACTTATAAGATTAATATTTACATAAATTAAAACTTACCAACATGATAAGCAATCTAAATTGTTGAGATTTATGATTTTGAAAAGAGTTTTACATAACGTTTAACCGTCTAGTTTGACCGATGATATCACGAACTATACAATATATGTTAATTATACGTTTGTGTATATATATGTATATATACATATTTAACATGATTTAAGGATGTTTAAATATCTCATTTTGTATTAATAACAATAAGTTATAAGTATATTTTGAAACTACTAACTTAAGCTTTCAAAACGATAACTATACGTAACGTTATTTGACATAAATACTTACGACCTATAATGTTTATACATATATCGTATATATAATGTATTTAATCACTTTTAAAGACTTAAATACATAAAACAATATAAGTATATTCACAAAAGATAGCTATATTTGAATCCTCATTCCATTTTTCACAAGATTTCTATACGTATATCTAGAGTATATGTACTCGTATCATACCTAGCTTCTATACGTATTTACTATTGGTATATACACATCAAATCACCACCAACCAGCCCTTGTTCATGCCTTATGTATAAGGTAACTACTTTTGTTATTTAGTATGACAATTTCACATGATTAAAAGATCTTTTCACAAAATTACAAATTTATACACCTTTTACACCACCATAAATACATGCATCCATTTTTAATTTTTGGAACATCATTTCTCTAGCTAAACACACACACTTACTAGCCTCATGTCTCTCTAAGAACTCCAGCAAAAATCCTCTCAAGAATCACCTTAAACACCACCATAAAAAGATCAACAAAAACACTACAAAAATACAACTTTCAATTCAAGTTTATGTCTTAAGTTGCTTCCAATCTTTCATCCAATTTCATCACTCTTTTGGTTCTAGGTTTTTACTCCTCTTTTACAGCAATCTTGTCCAAGTAACTTGAGGTAGTAACTTTGTTCATAACCTTATTCGATTCATATATATATAGCTATCTTATTGTATGGTATACAATTTTAACAACAAAAACATAGTTTGAATGATTTCAAACTTGTTTGCAAACTAAATAGATCCTTCTAACTTAACTTTTAAAATACTTCAAGACCTGTAATATAACTTAAATATATGCTAATTTAACAAGGTATAACTTGGTTTTTCAAAGAATACCTTAAAAAACTGTTTTTATGACGTCGGAGTGCAACCGGGGGCTGTTTTGGGTTGGATAATTAAAAACCATCTTGAACTTTGAATTGGAGGTTTATATTCTGGAAAAATGATATTTCTTATGAATATGTTAACACATAAAAATTTCATGATTTAATTCATAGTATAAGTATTTTTAGAAAAATGGTCATTAAATGATGTTTTTGTAACAAAAATGATTAACTTCATAAGTTTCACCAAAATTTGACCTATGACCTATGATTTCGAATACAAACTAAGGTATTTACAGTTCATATTCTTAAAGAGGGACTCGATCCAAGGAAGTGGAAAGTTGAATCAACGAAAACGGAGTTGTAACGAAGAAATTATGACCAAAACAAAATCGGATATCCAAGACTAGTTTAGCCACGAAAATAATTGGAGAAAATTAAATAAATCACATCTTCCTAAAGTAACATGATATTTTATACATATGTACTCATAATTTAATTTTATATGGTTCAGGATCACCCGTAAACAATACGAGAAGATTAATCATAAGATCCCATGATTGTACGCAACACGTCATTTGACAACACCGGTACTTTATGTACGCAACACGTCATTTGACAACACCGGTACCATGGGTCAAGATTAATCTCGACCAATACATATACGATGGGGGTTTTATTTATTTCATTGGGGGTTTATTAAACAACTAAATATGAACCATTAAAATTGAATTACTAACATCGGACTGCTAACTACGGACTAAGGAATTATTAAAAGTATTAAAAGTATTATAAGTATATATATGTGACGATTGTTTAAAAAGAAAAGGTATTGATATATTATATATGGATAGGTTCGTGATATCAATCAGAGACCAAGTCGAAATTACATATCTTCAAGACAAAAGTGAGTATATAGTCCCACTTTTAAACTCTAAATATTTCGGGATGAGAATACATGTATTTTATGTTTTACGCTATGGACACAAGTAACTGAAAAATATATTCTACGTTGAGTTGTACCACTGGCATACTTCCCTGTAGCTTGGTAACTAATATTTACAGCGGTATTGTAAACGCGAATCCTGTTGATAGATCTATCGGGCCTGACAACCCCAACCGGACTGGACGACCAGTATTCAACGGTTGCACAGTACTTCGTTTCGTGACTACACCTTGGTACGGTGTAGTAAGATTTCATAATAAAGGGAATATGCGACGTGATTAAATGTTAAGTATGGTTACCAAGTGCTCAACCACTTAGAATATTTTTATTAAAATGTTTATATATGAAATCTTGTGTTCCATTGTTATAACGCTGCTAGCATCAAACCTATATATCTCACCAACTTTATGTTGACGTTTTAAAGCATGTTATTCTCAGGTATGAATTAAGTCTTCCGCTGTGCATTAGCTCATGTTAAGGATACTACTTGGGACCTTTTAAGCCATGATACAAAGAAGTTGCATTCGAGTCATTGGAGTTCAATAGAGAATATAAATAAGTAAATGACAGATTAGGTCATTTGGATATTATGAAATGTTAGACGAAAATGTCAAATATTGATGTAATGATAGTTTGCCTTTTAAGAATAAATGCAACGTTTGTAAAATGTATCATATAGAGGTCAAGTACCTCGCAATGTTATCATATGTTATTGTATTCGTCCCTATGGATTGGGTCGGGTCGTCTCAAAAAATCTAGAAAAGTCATCACTAACATCAGCAGGAAATCCACGGACCTCAGCATAAAACAGGGTCGCCAAGTGGTCAGATTTATCCTAACCATGAGAAGGATTTATCTCGTACAATGGGGGGCACCATGCAAATTAGCTTGATAAGACTAATGAATCAGATCCCCAGAAAGGATAATCTCCTTAAAGATTAAAAATCAGCTTTTAAGACTGATATTACTCGATCCTTGAGATTGACTTTAAAGATTGAGAATTACAAACTCATGAAATTCAATGATATCTAAACTCGAGCTTGAACGAGAAAATATTTTGATCAAAATTACAAACCTTTTTGTTTTCTGAAAACCCATTTTTAATGCGTTCATTACCATTGAACGTAAAATCCTAGGAATTCACCTAGAATTCATTAGGTCACCTGAACCAAATCGGGTGTCAACCGTAAGAATGGTGGTTGCATAGCATGGTCAAAGACAGGACTTTGTGCCAGACCAAAAAATTATAAGGGTGAGCTTTACTATTGCTCCTACAAAGGATAGTAATTGCGTCCGACACGTTATAGACCATAATTAAAAGCATGTCAGGGGACATTGCCTTAACAATTGCTTGTTCAACGCTTTCCTTTACAACCGGACGGTAGTTTATCGAAAGGTAATTTTCGGAGCAAGTATACTGGACGTGTTGCTTTCCTAATACAAGGTTAGCAAGTGGGTGACACAAAACCGCAAGTTTTGAGCTAAAATTTTCAAATATAAAACCCACCAAACCCACAAAAAGAATTTGCAAACACCGGTGAAGGGTTATTCCGGAAAACTTATCTAGGGTAAAAACTAGATTTAATTTTCAAAAGATCAAATGTTTTCATAAAGATCCAATTTCCTTAATGGATCTAAATTTTTATAGTCATGTGGGACTGTAAATCATATCGTTACTACCATTATTTATACCGCCGTAAAGAAATCACTGATGTACAAAGTGTGAAGAATAAAGAAGTGATTCTAGTATTTCAAGACTATATTGCTTGAGGACAAGCAATGCTCAAGTGTGGGAATATTTGATAATGCTAAAAACGAACATATATTTCATAGCATTATTCCTCAAGAAAGACAAGCTTTTAGTTGCAATTGTCCTATTTACAAGTGATATTCGTTTAAATAATAAAAGGTGAAGACAAAAGACAGATTCGACGAATTGAAGACGCAAACGACCAAAAAGCTCAAAAGTACAAAATACAATCAAAGAGGTTCCAATTATTGATAAGAAACGTCTCAAAATTACAAGAGTACAAGATTCAAAATGCAAAGTACAAGATATTAAATTGTACGCAAGGACGTTCGAAAATCCGGAACCGGGACCAGAGTCAACTCTCAACGCTCGACGCAACGGACTAAAAATTACAAGTTAACTATGTATATAAATATAATATAATATATAATTAATTATATAAATTATATATATATTATATTTATATTATAATCCGTCGGCAAGAAAGGCTCCAAAATGGTGTGAGCTGTAAAATCGAACTCCGCGACTTGCGGAGTTCAAAGAAGGAAAAGGCCGCGACTCGCGGAGCTCACCTGGACGAAAATTCCTATAAAAGGCAACGCATTCTGATCGTAAAAATATCCATAATATATCCATCCTCTCTATATCTATACGTAATATTTATATTTATAATTTATATTTTAATTTTAATTTTAATTTTAATTATAATAATAAGGGTATGTTAGCAAATGTTGTAAAAATCCTTTCTTATCCACCTGGACGAAGTCATCAACATTTGGTCCCATTGCGATGATCGACTCCAAGTAATATCCTTAAATTGAGCAAATGCACAGCGGAAGACTTAATTCGTACCTGAGAATAAACAAGCTTAAAAGTATCAACCAAAAGGTTGGTGAGTTTCATTTGCTCCCTTTTTAATTGCTTTTGCAATATATATTTTTGGGCTGAGAATACATGCGCTGCTTTTATAAATGTTTATGAAATAGACACAAGTACTTAAAAATATATTCTACGTTGAGTTGTACCACTGGCATATTTCCCTGTAGCTTGGTAACTACTATTTACATGGGTATTGTAAACGCGAATCCTGTTGATAGATCTATCGTGCCTGACAACCCCAACCGGACTGGACGACCAGTATTCAACGGTTGCACAGTACTTTGTTTTGTAGACTACACTTGGTACGGTGTAGTGAGATTTCATAATAAAGGGAATATGCGACGTTGATTAAATGTTAAGTATGGTTGTCCCGTTCTTATTGATTAAAAACGTTCCATATTAATTGATTTCGTTGCGAGGTTTTGACCTCTATATGAGACGTTTTTCAAAGACTGCATTCATTTTTAAAACAAACCATAACCTTTATTTCATAAATAAAGGTTTAAAAAGCTTTACGTAGATTATCAAATAATGATAATCTAAAATATCCTGTTTACACACGACCATTACATAATGGTTTACAATACAAATATGGTACATCAAAATCAGTTTCTTAAATGCAGTTTTTACACAATATCATACAAACATGGACTCCAAATCTTATCCTTATTTTAGTATGCAACAGCGGAAGCTCTTAGTATTCACCTGAGAATAAACATGCTTTAAACGTCAACAAAAAAGTTGGTGAGTTATAGGTTTAACCTATAAATATTAAATCGTAACAATAGACCACCAGGTTTCATATTTCAATACACATCCCATACATAGAGATAAAAATCATTCATATGATGAACACCTGGTAACCGACATTAACAAGATGCATATATAAGAATATCCCCATCATTCCGGGACACCCTTCGGATATGATATAAATTTCGAAGTACTAAAGCATCCGGTACTTTGGATGGGGTTTGTTAGGCCCAATAGATCTATCTTTAGGATTCGTGTCAATTAGGGTGTCTGTTCCCTAATTCTTAGATTACCAGACTTAATAAAAAGGGGCATATTCGATTTCGATAATTCAACCATATAATGTAGTTTTACGTACTTGTGTCTATTTTGTAAATCATTTATAAAACCTGCATGTATTCTCATCCCAAAAATATTAGATTTTAAAAGTGGGACTATAACTCACTTTCACAGATTTTTACTTCGTCGGGAAGTAAGACTTGGCCACTGGTTGATTCACGAACCTATAACAATATATACATATATATCAAAGTATGTTCAAAATATATTTACAACACTTTTAATATATTTTGATGTTTTAAGTTTATTAAGTCAGCTGTCCTCGTTAGTAACCTACAACTAGTTGTCCACAGTTAGATGTACAGAAATAAATCGATAAATATTATCTTGAATCAATCCACGACCCAGTGTATACGTATCTCAGTATTGATCACAACTCAAACTATATATATTTTGGAATAAACCTCAACCCTGTATAGCTAACTCCAACATTCACATATAGAGTGTCTATGGTTGTTCTGAAATATATATAGATATGTCGACATGATAGGTTGAAACATTGTATACGTGTCTATGGTATCTCAAGATTACATAATATACAATACAAGTTGATTAAGTTATGGTTGGAATAGATTTGTTACCAATTTTCACGTAGCTAAAATGAGAAAAATTATCCAATCTTGTTTTACCCATAACTTCTTCATTTTAAATCCGTTTGAGTGAATCAAATTGCCATGGTTTCATATTGAACTCTATTTTATGGATCTAAATAGAAAAAGTATAGGTTTATAGTCGGAAAAATAAGTTACAAGTCGTTTTTGTAAAGGTAGTCATTTCAGTCGAAAGAACGACGTCTAGATGACCATTTTAGAAAACATACTTCCACTTTGAGTTTAACCATAATTTTTGGATATAGTTTCATGTTCATAATAAAAATTATTTTCCCATAATAACAACTTTTAAATCAAAGTTTACCATAGTTTTTAATTAACTAACCCAAAACAGCCCGCGGTGTTACTACGACGGCGTAAATCCGGTTTTACGGTGTTTTTCGTGTTTCCAGGTTTTAAATCATTAAGTTAGCATATCATATAGATATAGAAGATGTTTTTAGTTGATTTTAAAAGTCAAGTTAGAAGGATTAACTTTTATTTGCGAACAAGTTTAGAATTAACTAAACTATGTTCTAGTGATTACAAGTTTAAACCTTTGAATAAGATAGCTTTATATGTATGAATCGAATGCTGTTATGAACATCATTACTACCTCAAGTTCCTTGGATAAACCTACTAGAAATGAGAAAAATAGATCTAGCTTCAAAGGATCCTTGGATGGCTTGAAAGTTCTAGAAGCAGAATCATGACACGAAAACAATTTCAAGTAAGATTTCCACTCGAAATAAGATTGTTATAGTTATAGAAATTGAATTAAAGTTTGAATATGATTGTTATCTTGTATTAGAAAGATAACCTACTGTAAGTAACAAAGGTTTCTTGATCTTGGATGATTACTTGGAATGGATTTAGAAAACTTGGAAGTAAACTTGCAATATTGGAAGTATTCTTGATTTTATGAAACTAGAACTTTTGGAATTTATGAAGAACACTTAGAACTTGAAGATAGAACTTGAGAGAGATCAATTAGATGAAGAAAATTGAAGAATTAAAGTATTTGTAGGTGTTTTTGGTCGTTGGTGTATGGATTAGATAGAAAGGATATGTAATTTTGTTTTCATGTAAATAAGTCATGAATGATTAGTCATATTTTTGTAATTTTATGAGATATTTCATGCTAGTTGCCAAATGATGGTTCCCACATGTGTTAGGCGACTTACATGGGCTGCTAAGAGCTGATCATTGGAGTATATATACCAATAGTACATACATCTAAAAGTTGTGTATTGTACGAGTACGAATACGGGTGCATACGAGTAGAATTGTTGATGAAACTGAACGAGGATGTAATTGTAAGCATTTTTGTTAAGTAGAAGTATTTTGATAAGTGTCTCGAAGTCTTTCAAAAGTGTATGAATACATATTAAAACACTACATGTATATACATTTTAACTGAGTCGTTAAGTCATCGTTAGTCGTTACATGTAAATGTTGTTTTGAAACCTTTAGGTTAACGATCTTGTTGAATGTTGTTAACCCATTGTTTATTATAACAAATGAGATGTTAAATTGTTATATTATCATGATATTATGATATATAATATATCTTAGTATGATATATATACAGTTAAATTTCGTTACAAAGATAATCGTTACATATATGTCTCGTTTCGAAATCATTAAGTTAGTAGTCTTATTTTTACATATGTATTTCATTGTTAATACACTTAATAATATATTTACTTATCATTTAACATAATTAACCAAGTGTATCAATATCTTAATATGATTCATATGTACCTAGTAAGACGTTGTTATAACGATAATCGTTATATATATCGTTTTCGAGTATCTTAAATTAATAGTCTCATTTTTATGTATATAACTCATTGTTAAAATACCTAATGAGATACATACTTATAATAAAATCATGTTAACTATATATATAAGAATATATATGTCATCGTATAGTTTTTACAAGTTTTAACGTTCGTGAATCACCGGTCAACTTGGGTGGTCAATTGTCTATATGAAACCTATTTCAATTAATCAAGTCTTAAGAAGTTTGATTTCTTAACATGTTGGAAACACTTAATCATGTAAATAACAATTTCATTTAATATATATATAAACATGGAAAAGTTCGGGTCACTACAGTACCTACCCGTTAAATAAATTTCGTCCCGAAATTTTAAGCAGTTGGAGGTGTTGACGTATCTTCTGGAAATAAATGCGGGTATTTCTTCTTCATCTGATCTTCACGCTCCCAGGTGAACTCGGGTCCTCTACGAGCATTCCATCGAACCTTAACAATCGGTATCTTATTTTGTTTAAGTCTCTTAACCTCACGATCCATTATTTCGACGGGTTCTTCAATGAATTGAAGTTTTTCATTTATTTGGATTTCGTCCAACGGAATAGTGAGATCTTCTTTAGCAAAACATTTCTTCAAATTTGAGACGTGGAAAGTGTTATGTACAGCCGCGAGTTGTTGAGGTAGCTCCAGTTGGTAAGCTACTGGTCCGACACGATTTATAATCTTGAATGGTCCAATGTACCTTGGATTTAGTTTCCCCCGTTTACCAAATTGAACAATGCCTTTCCAAGGTGAAACCTTAAGCATGACCATTTCTCTAATTTCAAACTCTATATCTTTTCTTTTACTGTTCGCGTAGCTCTTTTGTCGACTCTGGGCGGTTTTCAATCTTTGTTGAATTTGGATGATTTTCTCGGTAGTTTCTTGTATTATCTCCGGACCCGTAATCTGTCTATCCCCCACTTCACTCCAACAAATCGGAGACCTGCACTTTCTACCATAAAGTGCTTCAAACGGCGCCATCTCAATGCTTGAATGGTAGCTGTTGTTGTAGGAAAATTCTGCTAACGGTAGATGTCGATCCCAACTGTTTCCGAAATCAATAACACAAGCTCGTAGCATGTCTTCAAGCATTTGTATCGTCCTTTTGCTCTGCCCATCAGTTTGTGGATGATAGGCAGTACTCATGTCTAGACGAGTTCCCAATGCTTGCTGTAATGTCTGCCAGAATCTTGAAATAAATCTGCCATCCCTATCAGAGATAATAGAGATTGGTATTCCATGTCTGGAGACGACTTCCTTCAAATACAGTCGTGCTAACTTCTCCATCTTGTCATCTTCTCTTATTGGCAGGAAGTGTGCTGATTTGGTGAGACGATCAACTATTACCCAAATAGTATCATAACCACTTGCAGTCCTTGGCAATTTAGTAATGAAATCCATGGTAATGTTTTCCCATTTCCATTCCGGGATTTCAGGTTGTTGTAGTAGACTTGATGGTTTCTGATGTTCAGCTTTGACCTTAGAACACGTCAAACATTCTCCTACATATTTAGCAATATCGGCTTTCATACCTGGCCACCAAAAATGTTTCTTAAGATCCTTGTACATCTTCCCCGTTCCAGGATGTATTGAGTATCTGGTTTTATGAGCTTCTCTAAGTACCATTTCTCTCATATCTCCAAATTTTGGTACCCAAATTCTTTCAGCCCTATACCGGGTTCCGTCTTCCCGAATATTAAGATGCTTCTCCGATCCTTTGGGTATTTCATCCTTTAAATTTCTCTCTTTTAAAACTCCTTGTTGCGCCTCCTTTATTTGAGTAGTAAGGTTAGTGTGAATCATTATATTCATAGATTTTACTCGAATGGGTTCTCTGTCCTTTCTGCTCAAGGCGTCGGCTACCACATTTGCCTTCCCCGGGTGGTAACGAATCTCAAAGTCGTAATCATTCAACAATTCAATCCACCTACGCTACCTCATATTCAGCTGTTTCTGATTAAATATATGCTGAAGACTTTTGTGGTCAGTATATATAATACTTTTGACCCCATATAAGTAGTGCCTCCAAGTCTTTAATGCAAAAACAACTGCGCCTAATTCCAAATCATGCTCATGAATCTTCAATTGTCTAGACGCATAAGCAATCACCTTCGTTCGTTGCATTAATACACAACCGAGACCTTGCTTTGATGCGTCACAATAAATCACAAAATCATCATTCCCTTCAGGCAATGACAATATAGGTGCCGTAGTTAGCTTTTTCTTCAATAACTGAAACGCTTTCTCTTGTTCATCCTTCCATTCAAATTTCTTCCCTTTATGCGTTTATGCAGTCAAGGGTTTTGCTATTCTGGAAAAGTCTTGGATGAACCTTCTGTAGTAACCAGCTAGTCCTAAAAACTGGCGTATGTGTTTCGGAGTTTTTGGGGTTTCCCACTTTTCAACGGTTTCGATCTTTGCCGGGTCCACCTGGATACCTTCTTTGTTCACTATGTGACCGAGGAATTGAACTTCTTCCAACCAAAATGCACACTTTGAAAATTTAGCGTACAATTTTTCCTTCCTTAATACTTCTAACACCTTTCTCAAATGTTCACCGTGTTCTTGGTCATTTTTTGAGTAAATAAGTATGTCATCAATGAAAACAATGACAAACTTGTCAAGGTATGGTCCACACACTCGGTTCATAAGGTCCATGAACACAGCTGGTGCATTAGTTAAACCAAACGGCATGACCATAAACTCGTAATGACCGTAACATGTTCTAAAACCAGTCTTTGGAATATCATCTTCTTTCACCCGCATTTGATGATACCCGGAACGTAAGTCAATCTTTGAATAAACAGACGAGCCTTGTAGTTGATCAAATAAGTCGTCAATTCTCGGTAGTGGGTAGCGGTTCTTGATGGTAAGTTTGTTCAACTCTTGGTAGTCGATACACAACCTGAATGTACCATCTTTCTTCTTGACAAACAAAACAGGAGCTCCCCACGGTGATGTGCTTGGTCGAATGAAACCACGCTCTAAAAGTTCTTGTAATTGGCTTTGCAGTTCTTTCATCTCGCTGTGTGCAAGTCTGTAAGGAGCACGAGCTATTGGTGCAGCTCCTGGTACAAGATCTATTTGAAATTCAACGGATCGATGTGGGGGTAATCTCAGTAATTCTTTCGGAAATACATAGGGAAATTCTTTTGCGACGGGAACATCATTGATGCTCTTTTCTTCAGTTTATACTTTCTCGACGTGTGCTAGAACAGCATAGCAACCTTTTCTTATTAGTTTTTATGCCTTCAAATTACTAATAAGATGTAGCTTCGTGTTGCCCTTTTCTCCGTACACCATTAAGAGTTTTCCTTTTTCTCGTATAATGCGAATTGCATTTTTGTAACAAACGATCTCTGCTTTCACTTCTTTCAACCAGTCCATACCGATTATCACATCAAAACTCCCTAACTCTACTGGTATCAAGTCAATCTTAAATGTTTCGCTAACCAGTTTAATTTCTCGATTCCGACATATATTATCTGCTGAAATTAATTTACCATTTGCTAATTCGAGTAAAAATTTACTATCCAAAGGCGTCAATGGACAACTTAATTTAGCACAAAAATCTCTACTCATATAGCTTCTATACGCACCCGAATCAAATAAAACATAAGCAGATTTATCGTCAATAAGAAACGTACCCGTAACAAGCTCCGGGTCTTCCTGTGCCTCTGCCGCATTAATATTAAAAACTCTTCCGCGGCCTTGTCCATTCGTGTTCTCCAGGTTCGGGCAATTTTTAATAATGTGGCCCGATTTTCCACATTTATAACAAACTACACTGGCATAACTTGCTCCGACACTACTTGCTCCGCCATTACTCGTTCTGACACCATTTGTTCCTTTCGTTCTGTTAACCCCTGGTCCGTAGACCTCACACTTCGCCGCGCTATGACCATTTCTTTTACACTTGTTGCAAAATTTGGTACAGAATCCCGAGTGATACTTTTCACACCTTTGGCATAGCTGCTTCTGATTGTTGTTGTTGTTGCGGTTGTTATTGTTGTTGGGATGATTGTTGTAGTTGCTGTTGTTGTTGTTGTTGTTGTTGTTGTTGTTGTTGTTGGACCATTTGTTGTAGTTGCGATTGATGTTGCGATTGTTGGGATAATTGTTGGGATTATTGTTGTAATTGCTGTTGTTGTTGTATTAGTGATTCTTATCACCATTTTCCTCCCACTTTCTTTTGACTTGCTTCACATTGGCCTCTTCAGCCGTCTGTTCTTTAATTCTTTCCTCAATCTAGTTCACTAGTTTGTGAGCCATTCTACATGCCTGTTGTATGGAGGCGGGCTCGTGTGAACTTATATCTTCTTGGATTCTTTCCGGTAATCCTTTCACAAACGCGTCGATCTTCTCTTCCTCATCTTCGAATGCTCCCGGACACAATAGGCACAATTCTATGAATCGTCTTTCGTACGTGGTAATATCAAATCCTTGGGTTCGTAACCCTCTAAGTTCTGTCTTGAGCTTATTGACCTCGGTTCTAGGACGGTACTTCTCGTTCATCAAGTGCTTGAATGCTGACCACGGTAGTGCGTACACATCATCTTGTCCCACTTGCTCTAGATAGGTATTCCACCATGTTAACACAGAACCTGTGAAGGTATGCGTAGCGTACTTCACTTTGTCCTCTTCAGTACACTTACTTATGGCAAAAACTGATTCGACCTTCTCAGTCCACTGTTTTAATCTGATCGGTCCTTCGGTTCCATCAAATTCCAAAGGTTTGCAGGCAGTGAATTCTTTGTAGTTGCATCCTACACGATTTCCTGTACTGCTAGATCCAAGGTTATTGTTGGTATGTAGCGCAGCCTGTACTGCGGCTATGTTTGAAGCTAGAAAAGTACGGAATTCCTCTTCATTCATATTCACGGTGTGTCGAGTAGTCGGTGCCATTTCCTTCAAAATAGTCAAATGGAACAAGTTAATCATACAGAATATTAAGAGTAGTTAATAGTATTTCGTAGCATAATATGAACTCATTTATAAAAGCTTTTTCTTCATATTAGCGTTTTATAAGTTTAAATTCGGGTAGTACCTACCCTTTAAGTTCATACTTAGTAGCTAATATACAATTCAACTACTACAATTCTATATGAAAAACTGATTATAATAATATTTCGCGTTCAAACTTTTATACAATATTTTACAAACTTACAATACCGCTTATTTTACATAAAACATGAAATATAGCACACAATAACTTTGATACAAGATAGTTGTCAAGATAATTCTAGCTAGTACACAAGTCGTTCAGCAAAGGCAATAAAGACACGTAATTCATACGTCCAGAAATAAGTCATGCATTCTGGTTTTACTAGGACTACTTCCCATCCTTGGTCTTGTGGAACATAACCATTATGGCCGTTGATAAGACAGCGTGTTGTAACGTCGTCAAAGGGACGAAGGTTATGTAATGACCAACAATCTTGTAATAACCTAAAAACCTCATTTCTTACCCCAATTTCTGACTCCGTCACTTATGGGAACGTTTTGTTTAATAGTTGTATCCCGATGTTCTTTTTCTCACTTTGGTGAGAAGTGAACATTACTAACCTGAGAGTTGAAAATGGTCACGACCCTAGGTATTAAATCGAATTTGGTGGGACCCGAAATCAGCTGCAAAATACCTAAAAATACATATATGTAATTAATATTTTTTTTTGTTATATAAAAATGGATAACTTAAGTTTGACATATGTTTGACTATTTGACCAACTTGAGTTATATAAATACTGCATTAACGATTATACCAACTGAAAGGATCCATTCATATACATTATAAACGATTCACAATAGTTGATTACATCGTGAGGTATTTGACCTCTATATGATACGTTTTACAAACATTGCATTCGTTTTTAAAAGACAAACTTTCTTTACATCAAAAATTGACGGCATGCATACCATTTCATATTAAATCCAACTATAATTGACTTAATATTAATCTTGATGAATTCAACGACTCGAATGCAACGTCTTTCAAAGTATGTCATGAATGACTCCAAGTAATATCCTTAAAATGAGCTAATGCACAGCGGAAGATTTCTTTAATACCTGAGAATAAACATGCTTTAAAGTGTCAACCAAAAGGTTGGTGAGTTCATTAGTTTATCATAATCAATCATTTCCGTAATAGTAATAGACCACAAGATTTCAGTTTCTATAAATATCCGTACACTCGCAAGTGTATAAAAGTATTCTATAAGCTGTAGGCACCCGGTAACAAGCCTTAACGTTCATGTTTTACCCTATGAAGTACACCAGATCAGGTGTGTTTAAAATAACCTCAAAGTACTAAAGCATCCAATAGTCAGGATGGGGTTTGTCAGTCCCAATAGATCTATCTTTAGGATTCGCGCCTACCGTACATAGACAAGTAGTTTAATGTTACCAAGCTAAGGGTATATTTCTGGTTTAAACCCACGTAGAATTAGTTTTAGTACTTGTGCCTATTTCGTAAAACATTTATAAAAACAGCACATGTATTCTCAGTCCCAAAAATATATATAAAAGGGAGCAAATGAAACTCACCATACTGTATTTCGTAGTAAAAATACATATAACGTCATTTAACAAGTGCAAGGTTGGCCTCGGATTCACGAACCTATATTAATTATATATATTTATATGTTGGTCAATATTTGTCTAACAATTTTTGGTCAAGTCATAGTGTACCACAATCCTAATGCTCGAGACTAATATGCGAAAGTCAACAAAAGTCAACTTGACCCAAAATGACTTCTAAAATTTATACGTGTTTATTATATAACTTAACTATAGTCATTTTATATATTTAAATATATTTATTAGATTTTATAATAATAAAAGTCATTTATTAATAAAAATTTATATTAACGTTTATATATAATAAAATATACTTTTATATATCTTAAGTAGTAAAATTTATAAAGTTCACTTAATATCGTAAAACTATAGTGGTAAGTATTATTAATGTAATTATATTACGTGTGGTGAAAAATATCTTTGTATCCCCTATTTATTTGATAAAATAATATTGATCATAATAATAATAATAAGTAAAAGTTGTATTATTTTGTAATAATAATTATTATTATTCTATAAAAAATAACAATATTTATATTTACTAAAAATGTTATTATGATAAAATGATAATACTAACATAATAGTAATAATGATATTTTATAATAACAATGATATTTCTATTAAAATAATAACGACGATAGTAATAATAATCATTTTAACAATAATACTAAAATTCAGTTGCCTATAACTTCTAATCCGTTCATCGAAACCATTCGATATCTAAATGAAAAGTTCTTAATTTTTCGCTAGCTTTCCAATGACATGCATATCATATACCCTATCTCAGTAGCATATGTATCTAATTCAGGATTCAACAAACCTATCTAAGGACAATATCGAATGTACAAGCATGCATAATCCTATATACTCGAGCACTAGCCAGGGATACACTATTGAAATATAAAAGTTAAGCTATGAGTGCTCACGTATCAATATTGAGATTCAATATTGCAGGAAAGTACGTAGACGAAACTGAGATGATAAACACTAGATTGACCTCACGAGCATACCCATGAACCATACCCATCACCTCCATAGCTATAACCCATAATATCCTTAGCTTCGACTCACTCAAAAAACTATTTTGAAATCACTCGGACATCAATCCGTCGTAATATTTTATGTATACTAATAATATCTTGAAATAATACAGGTCAAATATATATATATATATATATATATATATATATATATATATATATATATATATATATATATATATATATATATATATATATATATATATATATATAAATCGATTGAGAGAGTTTAGAGAAATATATTTTCAAGTTTCTATAAAATAATGAAACCTATTGAATTCTATTTATAATAGATTTTTGAATTATTAAAGTGAATTATTAAAGTATGAATTATTAAAGTGAATTATTAAAGTATAAATTATTAAAGTGAATTATTAAAGTATGAATTATTAAAGTGAATTATTAAAGTATGAATTATTAAAGTGAATTGTTAAAGTATGAATTATTAAAGTGAATTAATAAAGTTAAAATAAAGTAAAATTAAAGTAAAGGTAAAGTTAAAGTATAGTAAAAGTATAAAAACTATGTATGTATAATACGCGTATATATATAATATTAATTTAAATCATTATATATATTTAATGAAATAAAATATAAATATATTTATATTTATTATACTGGTTAAGTAATGAGTTGTCAAAAGTGATTCTAGATATTTATAAAAGTTATATACGTTTTAATAATAAAGTTCTTTTTAAACTGAAAACGTTTTTGTACGTTTGAAAATAGATTAATAGAATATTATGAAAACCAATTCTCCACTAGCTTTTGTCTAACTTTCGTAAATGCCACTTTTTATTTTTATTTATAAATAGCTTTACAAATTATTCCGAATATCGTTAAGAGGAATAGATTTTCTCAAATCATAGTGGACCTCTCAACAGAGACTTGTAATCATAATTCAATGTTTCTGATAATTCAATCATTTAATATATTTTTTTTAATTTCGTCAATAATCATATTGAAACAAATACGTTCATATAAAGCATTATACGTTTAAATACTTTGTTGTCATTTTCAATTTATAACATATACACATATACATACATATTCATATATGTTCATTTAATGGTTCGTGAATCATTGGAATTTGGTCGAGGTTTAAACGAATGTATAAACATAGTTTAAAATCCTTGAGATTTAACTTAACAAACATTGCTTATCGTGTCAGAATAATATAAAGATAAAGTTTAAATTTAGTCGGAAATTTCCGGTTCGTCACAGTACCTACCCGTTAAAGAAATTTCGTCCCCGAAATTTGATAGAGGTTGTTATGGCAAACAATGAGAATGTTATTATGACGATTATGAAGTTTTATCATGTCTAAGAAGTATGGATAAAATAATTCGATTACTCGAAGCGTATGAGGGAAGTTATCGTAAATGAAGGAAATAAGATTATAGTGATTCGTCATATCTTTTGACGTCATCACAATTGATCTCCGAATTTAAAGAAAATCTTTGTAATCTATGTTGGATTTGATGCTTCGGTGATTAAGGAGATTATGATTCTCTTCGAATTAATACGATAATCCATCTTGATTTCTCTGTCGGGTATTTCACTATAAATCCACCTCCTTCGTTTCCTTACAACTCACACCTTCTATTCTTTCTCCCTCAACTCATATTTTAAAGTATTTGTCAATATGCTTCATCCAGTACTGATTCTCGATATACTCCTCACTTTCATATCTGTCGTTCTTCTTTTTCATCTTCCATATTCATTCCGTAACTTATGGGATTTTAGTATTATATATGCATATGTAAATTATGTATTGCAGGGTACTAATTTACATCCTATAATCTATTTCTTATCGAAAATCCTTCATCTGATCGTACGAAATGAATCCCTCAACCAGTTTGAATTCCTCGGATTCTGACAGCTATTCCGATATGGAGTTTCACCTAAGCTCCGAAAGCAGTGTCACCAGAATGAATCAACCAATCATCAATCCCCAATTCATCTGATGGGTTCGTAGTCAACTTAATCAATGGAGACGCGCAGAAGGCTATCCCTTCCACTAACCGAATTCACCTCTTGATGAAGAACCTGAAACACTTACCGGCGAATCAGTCCGAAACACCATTTTCACCCTCATTTCCAGGATATCTCGTAACTATTATATATTATCCACAATTCTAAACCTTATTCATCCGCTCGTCCCGATTGACAATCATCCCGGAATAATAGAAGAAGTCAACAAACTTCGCGCTCGAGAAATAAATTTGGAGAATATGGTGCAAAATTTACCAGCCTCAGCAACATCACCGACATCAACAGTACCATCAATAAACAGCACCAGAACCATCAACAATCCATGCCTCAACATCTCATTCTGTACCTCGAGTATAATCATCGTTCTATGTATCGTTATACATCATTTATCTTCGTTCAACATGATGGTTATGTAACCTCTAATGTTTTAGAGATTATATATTCTTGTTCTAACGGTAAATCAAATGAGTTTAATATCATATTGACTCATTAAAGTCCATGATTACATCTGAAGAAAATATATATGTATATATATTTTCATAAAGATTGTAATTAAATTTTTTTCGTACAAACTGTTAATGGTGAAAATATTTTAACAGGTAGGTAATACCCGAGGAATATTTAGATTTCACATTAATAAGTTACACTATACATTCTTCGAAACTGATTCAACGATCATTTACTATCTTACTTACATCCACAGATATACGAATCCGTTCACCACAGAATAACCATTTTCATTCAATTTCATATTTGGATTTTGACCTATCAGAATTCAACAAGTGGCATAATGAAGAAAACATTTGACAAAATAAAATTTGTTAGAAACAAACAAATTAACTATGAGAAATTTTGTTAAGAATACACCCTAACTGTTCCTAGCTAACTGTTCCTAGCTAACTGATTACATTTTATTTATCGCAATTTAATTATCGCAATTTAATTCTTGCAATTTTATTTATCGTCATCTAATTTCTAATATTTACTTTACGCATTTAATTTATTGTCATTTAATTTCTGCTATTTATTTTACGCACTTTAAATATCGGGACACGTATACAAGGTTTTGACATATCATATCGACGCATCTATATATATTATTTGGAATAACCATAGACACTCTATATGCAGTAATGCGGGAGTTAGCTATACAGGGTTGAGGTTGATTCTACAATAATATATATAGTTTGAGTTGTGATCGAGTCTGAGACGTATACAGGTCACGAAACGTATTAATTAATTCGAATATTATATATTAAACTATATATGAATTATTGGACTGTTAACTGTGGACTAATAATATTGGACAATTAAAATGAATTAAAATATTGATTATAACATACGAAACTAAACAATTCTTCAAGTTGCCACTTGATTTCATCTCAAACCTCATTGTATCTCGACGATTACAAACTGCGTTCAAACCTTTCGCGATTCTTGAAAACACCTCAAATCAAGAGGATGAACCAACTGTACTTCATCTACAGAAGAAAAGATTGATTCATATAGTTATGCACCTGAAAAACCCTCGGAAACTGAGTAAACATTTAACACGTAGTTGTGCTAATTCCTTAGTGTTATTATTATCCAAAATAACTTAGTAATCCCTTTCAAATTGGTAAATTTTATCACAGCTCCAGCAAGTCAACTCCGACTTTTCATCCGAAACAACCTTATTATAACCTTGATATATATGCGTACTCTTTATCATTACCGGAGAACCTTTTATATTCCACCATATTACCATCAGCGTTTAATCATCTAAAAACATAATTCTCCTGAAACCACCTCGGTTTGATAACCGATGAACCAGATCCGTTAACTTTGAAAACCACCTCGGTTTGTAGATGGTCTTAATGGGAAAAAGTTGATGATAAAGAATGGAGTGTTGGAAACGCTCAACAGAAAAATTTAGTACTGAAAAGCGGATTATGCGAAACTATGAAGGAGGCCGTGGACAAATCACAAAGAATAAGTTTGACTTTAAAGAATTCAAATAATTCAATGCCTGCTGAAGTCTTTAGCAAATATCTTGCTCCTTACTCTAAACCCTTGCGGACAATAGTCTCCATCATCCTTTGATCTTAGATATTCAAAGATATTATCGTATCTTTCATTATAAATATCCTCGATATTTCTGAATATATTTTCCTAACTAATCTTATCCGAAATCATTTATCTCTTTGAGCTATCAGTGTTATATCATATGAGAAACTGTTAGTTTCTATATTCTGCAAACCTTTGAATTTAAAATATGAATGTTTTTGAGATAGTGTTGGGAACTGATGCATGAGTTAGTATAATATAATGACACTTGATCAACGTGATTATATTACAGTAAGTCATGCTGAGTTTCTAATGGAACGTGATGGTTCACAGTATGGTCATCATGTGCCATGTTACACGACTCTTGTATTCTATTTAACCTCTAAACATTTCAAGAAAATATTTTTCTTGATGATTCGGTCTTTTCCCGGATAATTTGGTAATTTGACAAGTCAAATTGTGCTATTACCGTTTCTTTCTTAGAACATTAACAATGTTCATTCTGAAACTTATATCTACGAATGTTGGACCATTACAAGAGATGCCAATTGTGAGAAGAAGAAATGAAGGGACAAAGCTCCGAAATAGAAATTGGAGTATAAATCGCAGCAAATAGGGGAGAGTATTAACTAGGGATGACAATGATTATAGAAAACAGAAGCAAGAACTTCGAAGTATAAGAGAAGATATAAAGCCCGATAATGACACATAAATTACAAACCGTGTATATCAATGTTTATAGCAACATAAAGACACGGGAGGATTAAAAGCACTATAACCCCAAGGGCAAAATAGAAATAAGCAGACTCCTCTGGCGGAAGTTGTAAAAGGAGAATGATGGTTGTGATGGTAAGGATGGGGATAAGGATCAGAACTGGATTAAGCATTTTCACAATCGTTTGAAAGTATGGATCGAGAAAGAAAGAATTGGAGTGGTGAAAATAATGGAACGGGAGAAGTTCATTTATAGTGAAAATACCAGACAAAGCAATCGAGACAGATAATCGCATTTAAATATAGAGATCTTAAATTTCCTTACTCGCCGAAGAATCAAATCTTTTAGATTTCGAAGATTTTCTTTAAATTTCTTGAATTCCGGAATTCAACCATGACTAATCAAAAGTTATGATTGAAATTTGTCTTTCTCATTTCACTCTTTCGTGATAGCTTCACTCGTACTCTTCGATTAATCGAATTATCCTATCTATATTACTCAATAGTTATAAAACTCTAATTATCAACTCATATTCATCATGAAAACATTTTTATTGTTAGCCATGACAACCTCGATCAAATTTCGGGACGAAATTTCTTTAACGGGTAGGTGCTGTCACGACCCGGAAATTTTCGATTAATTTTAAACCAAACTCTCGATACGATTTAATATTTTTGACACAATAAGAAAAGTCTGTTAGGTTGAGTCTCAAAAAGTTAGAACTGTTTCATATATTCAATTGACCTTCGACCATTCCCGACGATTCACGAACAAATATTTGTAAATAAATATGTACGTATATATATAAATAATAAGTGAATGTATAATTTGAAATATTAAATGTTGTTGTTATTGAAATTAATTATGATATTATGATTATTAGTATTTAAAACAAATATATATATATATATATATATATATATATATATATATATATATATATATAATGTATAGAGAATATATGTTTTGTGATTCCGAATCTATTTAGTAAACGACAGTAACACTCAATCGCCATTCGATGGATATTAAACAAATAAAATGCGAGCTTGTGAGTATATTAAAATAAATATTAGACGAATCTTTTTAATCAATTGACTAAAATAAATAAAGGAAATTAATGTAAAAAATTGGGATTTTTCCGAAACCTTTTATTCGCCACTGATTAACAACGGAGAACGAAATATTATCCATAATTAAAAGGTGTCGGTAGAATTATTGAATGGTTGCTAATAATGTATCACATGTTTATTGATTATTATTATTTTATTAATAATTAATTATTATCATCGCTCAAACTCTAATTTTTGTGTTTTATCTCCTTAATCAACGGAGTTTCTCTTTTCTTCTTTATCTAATACTATATATATATATATATATATATATATATATATATATATATATATATATATATATATATATATATATATATATATATATATATATATATATATATATATGTAACTTCATAGCTATAAAGATATATACATATGAGTTAGATTTGAGTTAGATTTAAATGCAACCACCATCTCCTATTGCTTCGGCCATCAATCACCACCACCTTACTTGTTCTTTTCTCTTCTTCCTCTACGGCCAAAACCATCAGCCATCACTAGACGTTCACCCACCACCTTTGTTGATTTGTTCGAACCATAACCCTCAACTTAAACTACTCACCATAACCACCATTATGGAAACAACCTTCATCACTTTTAATCATTTTGTTTAGTTCCTGTTTAAAAGTCGACAATCACCACAAATAACTATTACGGCTGCTACTATTTCCGGCTCGTCAAACACCACTTGCAACCTTGTTTACTGCTACTACAACTCACTACTGCTGTAATATAAATTTTTGTTCTGTTTATATCAAAGCCAACTTGCTCCCAACTATAGCCGACAAGGACAACCAACAAGTCACCCTCTTCCATCCTCTATCCGCCACTTCCATGATCACCACCACCTATCTCTCTTAACTTTGAATCATCACCACTTGCTTTCTCTCTCACTTGTTTCTCTCTCCCTCTCTCTTTGTGATCTACCGTCAGCAACCATATAATCAAACCACCTCGAAACCACCATCTATCTATCCATCTCTCTCTTATGTTATTCGTAAATCACCATGCTTATCTTGCAATCACCACCACCTCCATCATAACCGTCAACCCTCTTGACCATCACCAAACTTTTCTTCTTGTTTATGATCCACCACCGATCACCACACATATATTATTTTCACTTATGTTTTTGTTCAATAAACTAAACAGACTACCACAACCCTTTCTGTTTCTGTTTCGATGACAATCACCCAACCACCACAGCCCCACCACCGAGAAACACCTGCACACCTCCTGTTTGTTGTTGTTTTCGATTCCTAATCGCCTCTTGATTGTGTCTGTTGTCCTTCTGTTTGCTGCTATTTTCTCTCAACTGAAGACAAACAACAATGATGATAACGATTCGAATGATGATGATACTCTAACCAATTGATGATGATAATGATTATACGTTCCCTTTTCTTTTGTTTCCTTTGGCCGACAAGTACCCAAAGGTAACAATCACTTGTGCAATTGGTGATTTAATGTCATTGTTAAATATATTCGGTGGAGCCAGAAAGGGACAATAAAACACGTACACCTTCTATTATAATTGATATCGAATCATTAATGGACCCCTTTCTCCACTGGAAGTTGAAACCGTGATATTTTTGAGGAAGGAATCGTCTGGTAGCAAACATGACAGGTCATCGAAGCAATTGTGTAACGAGTTTAAGCTCTTGAACGACTTTGTAAGGCCCAAAAAAATTTTATTCTAAGTGGGCTGCTGCATACATTGATCCACAATTAATTTTCTTTTACTTGTGTTGGGCCTATTGTTGGGCTGTGTATATTATTGTAATCGGGCCGGCGAGTCATGATCTTGGGCCGAGTTACACTTGGGCTTGTGGTTTGTTATTAATGTGGCAATAAGAATTATCACATAAAATGATGATTAAAATGATGATAATACGTGATATATGATGATGATGGTACAAATATGATCATGACCGAGAAGATGAAGATGATCATGCTGATGATGACGATCGGTTATGAAGATATTACGTATGTTAATTAGATGGTACATAATGAAGAAAGACATAAATATTACGGGTTAACTATAATAAAAGAAAAAATGGGATATTGATCGGAAAACAAAAATGTTTAAATAGCTGAAAGTGTTATTGGGTTAGTGGAAGGTCGCGGGTTCAAACCCGGACTTGAGCATTTTTTTCAGGGATACTTCCTTAAGGTAGTTATTTATCTATTTATTATTATTATTATTATTGTTATTATTATTATTAGTATTATCAAAATTATTATTAATAATAACATTAATATTATTATTAGTATCATTTTTTTTATGTATTAAAAGTATCATTTTTACTATTAATATTATCATTATTAGAGAAATTATCATTTTTATCAAAGTTATTATTATTACTATCCTTATTATTATTTTGACATTAATATTATTATTTTTACATTATCAATATTATTATATCAAATAACTATTAGTGATATAAAACTATATTTACTACACATAACATAATTATATTAATACTTTTATAATTAATAAGGTCATTAATGAAAAACCTAATTAAAATAATAATTAAATCTCTAATAATATATAAATTTGTTTGATTACCATGTTATGTGTTAATATATATATAAATGATATAGGTTCATTAATCCGAAGCCAACCCTATACTTGTTCAATGTCGTCATATGTATTTTTACTACAAAATACAGTATGGTGAGTTTCATTTGCTCCCTTTTTAATTGCTTTTGCAATATATATTTTTGGGCTGAGAATACATGCGTTGCTTTTATAAATGTTTACGAAATAGACACAAGTACTTAAAAATATATTCTACGTTGATTTGTACCACTGGCATATTTCCCTGTAGCTTGGTAACTACTATTTACATGGGTATTGTAAACGCGAATCCTGTTGATAGATCTATCGGGCCTGACAACCCCAACCGGACTGGACGACCAGTATTCAACGGTTGCACAGTACTTCGTTTTGTAGACTACACTTGGTACGGTGTAGTGAGATTTCATAATAAAGGGAATATGCGACGTTGATTAAATGTTAAGTATGGTTACCAAGTGCTCAACCACTTAGAATGCTTTACATACACTTGCGAGTGTATTATGTTTATGATTATGGAATCTTGTGGTCTATTAATATATTGAAATGATTGTTAGGATAAACCTATGAACTCACCAACCTTTTGGTTGATACTTTTAAGCATGTTTATTCTCAGGTACGAATTAAGTCTTCCGCTGTGCATTTGCTCAATTTAAGGATATTACTTGGAGTCGATCATCGCAATGGGACCAAATGTTGATGACTTCGTCCAGGTGGATAAGGACGGGTTATTACAAATGTTGTAAGGGTGTAAGTCGAAATCCTGTCCGTGTAACGCTACGCTATTTTTAATCATTGTAAGTTACGTTCAACCTTTTTAATTTAATGTCTCGTAGCTAAGTTATTATTATGCTTATTTAAAACGAAGTAATCATGATGTTGGGCCAATTACTAAAATTGGGTAATTGGGCTTTTTACCGTAATTGGGGTTTGGACAAAAGAACGACACTTGTGGAAATTAGACTATGGGCTATTAATGGGCTTTATATTTGTTTAACTAAATGATAATTTGTTAATTTTAATATAAAGATTTACAATTGGACGTCCCTATAAATAACCATATACACTCGATCGGACACGATGGGCGGGATATTTAAATGTACGAATAATCGTTCATTTAACAGGATACGGGAATGGATTAATAGCCACTAGAATTATTAAAACAGGGGTGAAATTATGTACAAGGACACTTGGTATAATTGTTAACAAAGTATTAAAACCTTGGGTTACACGCAGTCGATAACCTGGTGTAATTATTAAACAAAGTATTAAAATCTTGTTACAGTTTAAGTCCCCAATTAGTTGTAATATTTAACTTCGGGTATAAGGATAGTTTGACGAGGATACTCGCACTTTATATTTATGACTGATGGACTGTTATGGACAAAAACCAGACGGACATATTAAATAATCCAGGACAAAGGACAATTAACCCATGGGCATAAAACTAAAATCAACACGTCAAACATCATGATTATGGAAGTTTAAATAAGCATAATTCTTTTATTTCATATTTAATTTCCTTTATTTTATATTTAATTACACTTTTAATTATCGCACTTTATTTTATTGTTATTGTATTTAATTTCACTTTTAATTATCGTACTTTTTTAATTATCGCACTTTTATTTATCGAAATTTCATTATCGTTATTTATTTTATGCTTAAAATTAAGTCTTTTATTTATTTAATATTTTACATTTTGTTTTAACTGCTACTAAAGTTTTAAAAATCGAC
Organism: Rutidosis leptorrhynchoides; assembly: GCF_046630445.1. Taxonomy (NCBI): domain Eukaryota; kingdom Viridiplantae; phylum Streptophyta; class Magnoliopsida; order Asterales; family Asteraceae; genus Rutidosis; species Rutidosis leptorrhynchoides. The sequence continues at coordinate 427,558,560 of NC_092334.1, read as the reverse complement.
AAACCGGTCATTAAACGGTAAAAACCCCCCTTTATAATAATAATATTACTTATATATATATATTTGTATTTTTATAAATTAAACTAATATAGCGTTAAGCTTTTTTTAAAGATTTTTTTTTCCATGTGGAACGAACCGGACTTACTAAAAACTACACTATTGTACGATTAGGAACACTGCCTATAAGTGTTGTAGCAAGCTTTAAGTATATCCATTCTATAAATAAATAAATATCTTGTGTAAAATTGTATCGTATTTAATAGTATTTCCTTGTAAAATTTAATAGTATTTTATACCCCTTAGCTTTGACATCATGCGTTACCTTGAAGATTCTCGGACTTGATTATCTTTCACAAGAGACTTTGAGGTGAGTGGAGTAATTATACATGTATGTATATGGTATATTTATTTGTATGCTATGGTATGACCCACGGAGCTGGGAGTGCCATAGTGTGTGTGTGTGTGAGTGTGCTATGATGTGAACCACGGAGCCGGTAGCATCATAGTGCACGTTTGTGATGTGAACCACGGAGCCGGTAGCATCAAAGTGTGAACCACGGAGCCGGTAGCACTATAAAACAAAGTGTGAACCACTGAGCCGGTAGCACTATAAAAGAGTATGACTCGAATGCGTAGTGACGTGAACCACGAAGCCGGTAGCGTTATAGCATTGCGTATGGTGTGAACCACGGAGCCGGTAGCACCATGACGCGTTTATGGTTAACCATATAGTTATTTATGTATATGTCGGGATGTATCATATTATATTATTGCGGAGCTTGTGATATTGATATTTCTAGTTGCGGTATTTGGAGGTAATTAGCTTACTTGGAGTTTGTATGCTAATTGTTATTACTAACGATTATGCGGTGTGTGTAAGTGTATGCAAGTAGGTATATTATATATGTATATGTATAATTATTGCATTCACTAAGCTTTGCTTACCTTCTCGTTGTTTACCTTTTTATAGGTTCGATTGTGAACAAGGGTAAGGGCATTATCTTGGATTAGAGATCCCGCTTTGTTGATTAGGGGACGCTTTTTGGATGTGATAGTTCTTGGTGTTTGACCGAGACTTGGGTAGTTTAATCCCAAACGCCATGCTCGTAGTGTAGTTTGGTACTTAAACTTTTTGGCGATCGAAACTCATATTTTGTATTTAAACTTGTAATTTGGGTCGTGTGGGCCCCGCTTTGTAAAACTAATTTTATTAATGGAACGTGCTAGTTTTACATATATAAACTTGTGGGTGAAAGCGTTTTGTCTAATTATGTCGGGAAACGGCCAAACATTTTCGTGTATTTGGCTCTCGGGGACAGCAGGCTGTCCAGGTGGTTTCGCGCGCCGCGCCACCACCTGGCGCGCCGCGCCATATGCTGGCCAGTTTAAAAAAAAATTTGTGATATTTTGCACGGGTTTGGTTCGGGTTGTTACAAGTGGTATCAGAGCATGGTCTAAGGGATTTAGGCGACTTGAGATAGGTGCCCAGACTTAGACTTTATTGTATGTGCGCTTTATACGGGACTTGTAGGACTTTGGGTCTAATCGGGAATTGTTAGTGCTTCGGGTTATGTGAACTAACCTCGTACTAATTGTTTTGTGTTGTGTTTAGTAATCATCAAGTGAGATGGACGTTGTACTAGCGAGTTAATGCGACGTGCTCGCGTAACAATGATTAGCTACCATTGTTACGGGTGCAAATCGTGTCAAACAAGTAATGTACGACGATTATTGAGCAAGATGGAGTAGTGTGGCGTATATGCATATACAATTGTGTTATTTCCTTTCGTTTCGTTGTTTAATCTAATTCATTTTATAGAATGAAGATGAGAAACGGGCACGACACCAATGATGGAAGTATGAGTGAGGATGTTGAGTTCACGGCCAAAGTTGAGGCCATCTTTAAACGTCAAAAGGCGGAGTTCCTCGAGGATGTTAAGAAAATGTTTCTAGATACGATTGACGAGCAATTAGTCAATGTAGTCAAGGAGCAAGTGAAGGCCGTTCATCAAGAGGATAATGTGGTCAGACGGGACTTCTTCTATAAGAATTTCAAGGACTCTCAACCTCCCACCTTCGATGGTGAACGGGACCCACTTAAGAGTGCCTGTTGGATCTCCGATATGGAGGGGGCTTTTCGTACGTGTGAATGTCCTCTTGATAAGAAGACAAGATACGGGTGTAGCATGTTAAGAGGTGATGCTAAATTGTGGTGGGACGCAAAGATTCAAGTTTATGGCGAAGAACAATGTATGGAGTTCACATGGGATGAATTCAAGGCGGAGTTTTTCGATGAGTACTGAACTTCGGCCGATCTTACAAGGCTTAAGGATGAGTTATGTTCCTTGAGGCAAGGGTCGATGGATTTGAACACTCTCAAATCCGTGTTTTTGTCTAAGACCCAATTTTTCCCAGAGTATGTCGGGAATGATAAGATGTTGAAAGAAGATTTTTATCGGATCTTGAATGATAGTTATCAAGAGAAGATAAGTGTGAATGTGGTGAAGAGCTTTGATGAATTGTTCAATATGGCGAAGGGTTTTGAAGCGCTTGTGATAAGGAAGGGTGGTTTTACTTTTGGTAAGAGGAAGTTCGAGAATTTGAGCCATTCGAACTTCTCAAACAAGAAAAGTAAGAAAGGTTCCGAAAGCGTTGGTAGTGTGAAGAAGGGTACGTCCGGGGCTTTTGGGCCCAAATGTTATAATTGTGGGCAACAAGGACACATGGCTCGCGATTGTACAAGTGCGACTTCAACACCAAAAGTCACTTGTTATAATTGTGGCAAAGAGGTGCACAAGAGGTCGGAATGTCCCGAATTGAATAAAGATAATGTTAAGCGGTTGAAGAAGGCGGCGGGTACGGCTACGGGTCGCAATTATTTGATGACCAATGATGAAGCCAAACAATCGAACGAAGTTGTCTCAGGTACTTTCATGGTTAATTCTAATCCGGCAAGGATACTTTTTGATAGTGGTGCTAACTTGTCGTTCGTGTCACCAAAATTCGTGCCTAAACTTAATAAACCATTAGCTAAGTTGAGTCGTCCGGTAGAAGTCGAAATAGCGGATGGCAATTCGGTGTTAGTGGTTGATGTGTGTAATAATTGTGATGTTGTATTTGGTGCCGAAAACTTTAAAATTGATCTAATCCTGATGACTTTGGGTGATTTCGATATCGTTGTTGGTATGGATTGGCTCGATCGAAATAGAGCCGATATTGCATGCCATGAAAAATTTATTCGGGTGAGGGCACCTAGTAGGGGAGAGTTAATTATTCACAGTGATAAACGAAGAAGACTTGTGCCGATATGTTTTTTTGCACGGGCATATCGTTTCCTTGTTAGTGGTGGCATAGCTTTTCTTGACCATGTTGTTGATACTCGTGATGAGCCACCACCTATTCGTGAAATTCCGGTGGTAAGTGAATTCGAAGACGTTTTTCCGGATGAGTTACCGGGTGTTCCGGCGGAAAGACAAGTTGAATTTCGCATTGAGTTGGTTCCGGGAGCTACTCCTATTGCTAAAACTCCTTATCGTTTAGCGCCAACGGAAATGCAAGAGTTGTTAAATCAAACCCAAGAGTTGCTTGAGAAGGGTTTTATTCGACCGAGTGCTTCTCCATGGGGCGCTCCAGTTTTATTCGTGAAAAAGAAGGATGGTAGTATGCGGATGTGCATCGATTACCGAGAGTTGAATAAAGTGACGATCAAGAATCGTTATCCATTGCCTCGGATTGACGATTTGTTTGACCAACTCCAAGGTGCGACGTATTTCTCTAAGATCGACCTACGGTCAGGCTATCACCAAATGCGGGTCTGCGAGGAAGATATTGAGAAAACGGTTTTTCGAGCACGTTATAGGCATTTTGAGTTTGTAGTTATGCCTTTTGGTCATACGAATGCACCGGCGGCATTCATGGACCTTATGAACCAAGTGTGCCAACCTATGTTGGACAAGTCGGTAATTGTGTTCATTGACGACATAGTTGTTTATTCAAGGAGTATGAACGAACATGAACGTCATTTGCGTGAAGTATTGAAGATGTTACGAATGGAGAAGTTGTATGCTAAGTTCTCCAAATGTGAATTTTGTTTAAGGGAAGTTCAATTCCTTGGTCATATTGTGAACAAGGAGGGTATTCTAGTGGATCCGGGGAAGATAGAGACGGTGAAGAGTTGGAGACAACCGACACGCCTACGGAGGTTCGAAGTTTTCTCGGATTGGCCGGTTATTATCGTCGGTTTATCCAAGACTTTTCTAAGATCGCTTCTTCGTTGACAAAATTGACGAGGAAGAATGCAAGATTTAGTTGGGAAAACGAGCAAGAAATTGCTTTTCAGTTGTTAAAAGAGAAGTTGTGTCAAGCTCCGGTGTTAGTGTTGCCGGAAGGAGTATAAGACATGATGGTTATTGTGATGCATCGTTAAATGGGCTCAGGTGTGTTCTAATGCAAAGAGGGAAAGTCATCGCTTATGCCTCTCGACAATTGAAGGACCACGAAACGAGATATCCGACTCATGATCTTGAGTTGGCGGCGGTTGTGCATGCATTGAAAATTTGGCGCCATTACTTGTATGGTGTCAAGTGTACGATTTATTCGGATCATAAGAGTTTGAAACATCTCTTTAATCAAAGAGATTTGAATTATCGCCAACGAAGGTGGATGGATGTGGTAAAAGATTATGATTGTGAGATACTTTATCATCTGGGAAAGGCGAATGTGGTCGCGGATGCGTTGAGTCGAAAGAATCATCACCCGGCGTTATGATTGGGATTGTTACGTATGATTATTACTAACGATTTTCTTGAAAAACTTGGTGTGATTTAAATTGAGGCTTACGTTCACAACAAGCATGAGGAACGAATTGTGGGGCAATCAGAGTTTATTACTATGGGTTCACGTGGTTTGTTATCTTTTCAAGAAAGAGTGTGGGTGCCTAAGATGGGTGATGATCGACAAGTGCTACTTGATGAAGCACATAAGTCAAAGTATTCCATTCATCCGGGCGAGACGAAAATGTACCTTGATTTAAGGAAAGATTATTGGTGGCCGGGCATGAAACGTGATGTGGTAAAATATGTTGAACAATGTGTTACATGTTTGCAAGTTAAGACCGAGCATCAAAAGCCGTATGGTAAGTTACAACCGTTGGAAATCCCGAAATGGAAATGGGAGCACATTACCATGGATTTCATTACAAAGTTACCTAAAACAGCGAGGTCCTAATTTGATTCGATTTGGGTTATAGTTGATCGATTAACGAAAAGTGCTTTATTTCTTCCCATTAAGGAAGCGATATCGTCGGAGACCTTGGCTAAGTTGTTTATCAAGGAAGTCATCTCTCGACATGGAGTTCCAATATCTATTATTTAGGATCGAGATACCCGTTTTACATCTCGGTTTTGGGAAAAGTTTCACGAAGATATGGGTACACAATTGAAAATGAGCACGGCGTATCATCCTCAAACGGATGGTCTAACCGAGCGTACGAATCAAACATTGGAGGATATGTTACGGGCGTGTATTTTTGATTTTGGGGGTAGTTGGGATGAGCACTTACCCTTGGTGGAATTCTCGTACAATAATAGTTATCATACTAGTATTGGGATGCCACCTTATGAGATGCTTTATGGGCGTAGGTGTCGAACCCCGATTTGTTAGGGTGAAGTGGGACAAAAGGAAATCGGGAGTATCGATTTGGTTTTAGAGACGAATAACAAGATTGACATTATTCGGGATCATTTGAAGAAGGCTCAAGATAGACAAAAGTCGTATGCCGACAAACGTAGACGAACGATCGAATTTCAAGAAGGTGACATGGTGATGCTTAAGGTTTCGCCATGGAAATGTATTATTCGATTTCGAAAACGGGGAAAGGTAGCTCCTTGGTTTATTGGACCATTTAAGGTTTTAGCTCGCGTCGGTGAAGTCGCGTATCGGTTGGAATTACCCGAAGAGCTTGCGGGGATCCATAATACATTTCATGTTTTCCATCTCCGTAAGTGTCTTGCGGATGATTCATCTTGGGTGCCATTAGACGAGATTGAGCTAAACAATAAGTTAGAGTATATTGAGGAGCCGATTGCTATACTTGATGAGAAGGTCAAAAGGTTGAGGCATAAAGAGGTTAGGACCTTCAAAGTTCAATGGCGACGGAGTAAGGGTTCCGAGTTTACTTGGGAGCCCAAAGAGTTTGTGTTGGTTTATCTTCCTTCTTGTCATGCGGCTTGGATCGCGAGGACGCAATCCGAATAAGTGGGGGAGAGTTGTAAGACCCAAGTATTTTAATTGTACATACGTGTGTTTAAGATCCTTGAAGTGGAAGTTTTGTTGTACATAATTAAAAATGCAAAAGAAGCTGAACTGGGCATTCGGCGCGCCGCGCGGCCTTATGTCGCGCCGCGCCATTACGGGCTGACAGATTCTTCCCTCTTTTTAAATTAGATATTTTTGGGCCAATTTGGTAAAATCACTTTAAGGTCCGACTTTAAGGCCCCAAATCAGTTGTTGGAGTCTCCTTTACTCCATTTCCATCTACCTTATCACTTTCCATTAAATCCTAGAGAGAGAGGAAGTTCTAGAGTGAGAGAGCTCCATTAAAGGAAGAAGGAAGTTGAATCGGGTCTTATTGCAAGTTCTAAAGTCGTTCATCTAGTCGCTAGCTACGTGGTGATTGTGTTGGTAAGTTATAAAACCTAATTTCTTACTTTAATTGTACTAAGGGTTAGGGTTTGGGTTATTGGCACATAAAAACCCATTTGTTAGTGAATTAGGGGTTTTTGGGTGAATTTGGGTCATGTGGACTCAAAGTTGGCTAACTAGGGTTTTCAAAGTGTTAATCTATGTTTATGAGCTTAATTTAGTTAGTTAAATTACTAGCACACTTAAATATATGTAAAGGGGTGTTAAGTGGGTTAGTAGATGACCCGAAATGGGTGTATTGACTTTAAATGGTCAAATGGGTCAAGATGGTCCTAAGTGGGTTAATGTATGTGTTTGATGCATAAACCTTGTATTGGAAAGCGTCTTAGGACTTAACTTGGCAAATGATTAGGGTTTTGGGGATGTTAACCCAAATATTAGGGTTAGGGTTGCAAATGGGTCAAAATTGCACAATGGGTCAAGATAACCCTAGAATGGAGTTTTAGTGGGTTGACCAACTTGAGTTGTGATTCATATTGTGTAAAATGTAATAGGTGCGTTACCTTGAAGATTCTCGGACTTGATTATCTTTCACAAGAGACTTTGAGGTGAGTGGAGTAATTATACATGTATGTATATGGTATATTTATTTGTATGCTATGGTATGACTCACGGAGCCGGGAGTGCCATAGTGTGTGTGTGTGTAAGTGTGCTATTATGTGAACCACGGAGCCGATAGCATCATAGTGCACGTTTGTGATGTGAACCACGGAGCCGGTAGCATCAAAGTGTGAACCACGGAGCCGGTAGCACTATAAAACAAAGTATGAACCACGGATCCGGTAGCACTATAAAAGAGTATGACTCGAATGCGTAGTGACGTGAACCACGGAGCCGGTACCGTTATAGCATTGCGTATGGTGTGAACCACGGAGCCGGTAGCACCATGACGCGTTTATGGTTAACCATATAGTTATTTATGTATATGTCGGGATGTATCATATTATATTATTGCGGAGCTTGTGATATTGATATTGCTGGTTGCGGTATTTGGAGGTAATTAGCTTACTTGGAGTTTGTATGCTAATTGTTATTACTAACGATTATGCGGTGTGTGTAAGTATATGCAAGTAGGTATATTATATATGTATATGTATAATTATTACATTCACTAAGTTTTGCTTACCCTCTCGTTGTTTACCTTTTTATAGGTTCGATTGTGGACAAGGGTAAGGGCATTATCTTGGATTAGAGATCCCGCTTTGTTGATTAGGGGACGCTTTTTGGATGTGATAGTTCTTGGATTTTGACCGAGACTTGGGTAGTTTAATCCCAAACGCCATGCTCGTAGTGTAGTTTGGTACTTAAACTTTTTGGCGGTCGAAACTCATATTTTGTATTTAAACTTGTAATTTGGGTCGTGTGGGCCCCGCTTCGTAAAACTAATTTTATTAATGGAACGTGCTAGTTTTACATATATGAACTTGTGGGTGAAAGGGTTTTGTCTAATTATGTCGAGAAACGGCCAAACATTTTCGTGTATTTGGCTCTCGGGGACAGCAGGCTGTCCAGGTGGTTTCGCGCGCCGCGCCACCACCTGGCGTGCCGCGCCATATGCTGGCCAGTTTAAAAAAAAAAATTGTGATATTTTGCACGGGTTTGGTTGGGGTTGTTACATTACATGCTCATCATTCTTAGTCTAGACACATCTTACTGCATTGATTGCATAAATAGTGTATAGACAAAATTCATATCTTAGCGTATCTGCTAATGCATATCTTAACATATCTGTTACTGTAAACTTTGCCTGACATATTTCAAAGATTCCTCCGTAATTTATGGGATTTTGGTATTATATATACATATGTAATTTATGAATACCAAATCTAAGTCTTATAATCTTCCTCATATCGAAAAATCATTTCCCTACTCTGTACGAGATGGATCCTGCAACCAGTTCTAGTTCCCCGGATTTCGACAACAATTCCAATATGGAGTTTCACTCGAGCTCCGAAATCAGTGTGACTGGAATGGACCAACCAATCAGCCATCATCTATTCTGGATGAATTGGGGATGGGTTCGTAGCCTACTTAATCATTGGAGGCAAGAAGAAGGTGATCCTTTTCACCCACCACATTACCCTCTTGGCGATGAACCTGAAGCACTCACTGGCGAACCTGTCCAAGACACCATTTTCTCTCTCATTTCCAGAGTATCTCGTCATGACTATATACTATCTCAAATTCTAGATCTTATTCATCCGCTCGTCCAAACCAACAATCATCCCGGTGTAATAGAAGAAGTTAACGAGCTTCGCGCTCGAGTAGTGGCTTTAGAACATATGGTGCAAAGATTACAAGCACCAGCAGCAGCAACGACAGCAACAGTACCACCATCAACAACACCAACAATACCATTATGTGACGACCCGGAAATTTCCGACCAAATTTAAACTTAATCTTTATATAATTCCGACTTGATAAGCAATGAATTTTTAATAAATCTTGAAACTCCGGAAAGAGTTTTACACAAGCTTTTGTTCACCCTTTTATTCCGACGATTCACAAACGTCATAATTTGATTTAATTGTTTAATTGTTTAATTATTGTGTATATACATGGATTTATATATATTTAACTTGAAAATATGATAATTAAATATCTCATTAAGTATATTAACAAAGTATTGTATATATATTTTCATACTATTAATTTAAATAGTTTTTGAACAATATATATGTTATTATTTAAACAACGTAATTAACTTATGTTAAAATGTATTTACATATAATGTATTACGAGTGTAAATACATCTTTACAAGTATTGAATACACTTTATAATATACCAATACATATAAAGGATAGCTATACTCTTATTTCTGTCCAATTTTTTCAAGAATTCTACTCCCATTCATACGATATTTTTACCCGTATTATACACAGCTTCTAGAAGCATTTACTATTAGTATATACCAATAGAAATCTGCAATTATTTGTGTAATATGTCATCCATGACCTAATCAATTTAATATGTCATCCATGACTTAATACATTTTAACTTATCTTAGATATTTTCACTAATAGCCAAATTTTCAAGCCTATAAATAACCACCATTTCTAACTCATTTTTACACATTCATTTTCCAAATTTTACTTCCAATTTTCACACACACTTGCAAGAACTCTCTCAAGTTTTGTTCTACTACTTCTTTCTAGAAACTTTACATTCTAAGCTTGAGGTAAAAACTCTACTTCAACTTTTGTTCAATTCATATGTTTATAGCTATCTATATAAGAGTTTATAAACTAGAACATAGTTTAGTTGATTCTAAACTTGTTTGAAAAACTAATCTAATCTTTCTAACTTAACTCTAATAACACTTATTTATATGTATTATGATGTTATATTAAGTTAATATAAGAACTTATAACTTGTACATATGAAGAACACCTTGAAACTTAACATATATCCTTTAATCTCCATTCAGTAAAAAACGGGTTGTTTTGGGTTGGGAATTAAAAACCTATCTTAGACTTTGAGTTAGAGGCTAAGACTTTGGAAATATGTTAATATATGTAAATAAGACTTCCAGTATTTTTTTCATGATTTTAGACAAAGTGAAAGTATTTTATCAAAAATCATATATTGGGTGGATGCCGGGATTTTTCCAAATCTGTCCACCGACACAAAAAGAGGGTAAAGCTCTAAAAATTACTACTTGGGATGAACTTTTCGAATTGGTTTTGTAAAATTAACTTCTTAAGGAATCCATAGCAATTTGATTCACTTTAAACGGAGTTGTAATGAATATTTGGCGAGCAAAACAAAACCTGCTAAAATTAACGTGGTATGGACGAAATTTATATTATAAACACTATATTAACCATATCCTTGTTAACTTTTCCTATATCCTATATATATTTAGACATGTTATCATTAGTATAACAAAATATTATAATCTTGATTAATTTCGAGATTGTATATATATAATAATTTTGGTACGTTCCATGACAATACGTGCACAATACGTTTTGATAAATCCTAAGACAATACGTACACAATACGTCTTAGTTAATTCTAAGATAATACGTATACAATACATCTCTGGATTGATGCAAGACAATACGTACACAATACGCCGTGGGGTAATTCTAAGATTATATATATATATATATATATTTATCGATTATTGGACTGTTGGACTGTTGGACTTTTCGAACTATTTTGGACTACTAAACTTGACAACTTAAATAATCACATGTGATTGAAAATATAAATAATCACATGGGATTGAAAATATAAACTTAAATAATCACATGTGATTGAAAATATAAATAATCACATGTGATTGAAAATATAAACTTACACAATCACATATGATTGAATATATGATATGAACTTGCTATATTAATTTTGTTCACATGTATTATTATCTGAATTGTTATTATTATTATAGGTTCGTGAATCCAAGGACGACGACCATATTTTTAATAAGTTAAAAACTTATTATTAATATACTTTTACTACCGTGAGTATATAGTCCCATTTTTAAACTCTACAAACATTTTGGGATGAGAATACATGCATTTTATATTTTACGCCATGGACACAAGTACTTAAAATATATTCTACGTTGAGTTGTACCACCTAGCATATCTTCCCTAATAGCTTGGTAACTAATATTTACATGTTGTAAGAACATGTAAGCGCGAATCCTATTGATAGATCTATCGGGTTTGACAACCCCAACCGGGCTAGTCGCTCTAGTATCGTAAACGGTTGCATAGTACTTCGTTTTTACTACACTTGGTACAGTGTAGGGAGATTTCATAATAAAGGGAATATGCCACATTAATGGTTAAGTATGGTTACCGAAGCGCTCAACAACTTATAGAATACTTTTATACACTTGCGAGTGTACATATATTTATAAGTATGAAAATCTTGTGGTCTACATTTATATCGATGCTAAACCTATATATCTCACCAACCTTTGTGTTGACTGTTTAAGCATATTTATTCTCAGGTCCTTAAGAAAGTCTTTCGCTGTTGCATTATCTGAGCAAGCTTTGCATGGAGTCTCATGCTTTTGTTTAAATGAAGTGTTGCATTCAATAAAACCTTTGTCATGTATTATATTCGATTGTTATGTCACGTGTGTAGTATTTGGAAACCAATGTATCATGGGGATTATTTCTTAAATAATCGCCCACTTGTTTAAAACATGCATTATGTATAATAATGGTGTGCTTTTTATGAAATGAATGCAATATTTTTCTAAAACGTATCATATAGAGGTCAAATACCTCGCTATGGGACCAATGAATAGCGTACTGCGTTTATAGTAATATGGAAGGGTCGTTTCAGTTGGTATCAGAGCGGTGGTCTTAGCGAACCAGGTCTGCATTAGTGTGTCTAACTGATAAGTCATTAGGATGCATTAGTGAGTCTGGACTTCGACCGTATCTGCATGTCAAAAGTTTTTCTTATCATTTGTGTCGAAAATTACCTACTTATCATCCTTAGGAAATTACCTGCTTATCATTCTTAGTCTAGACACGTCTTGCTGCATTGATTGCATAATAGTGTATAGACAAAATTCATATCTTAGCATATCTGCTAAATCATATCTTATCGTATCTATTACCGTAAACTTTGCCTGACATATTCCGTAAATTCCTTCGTAATCTATGAAATCTTTTGATTTATATATATAGATATTCTATGGAGTTAGAATACCACCTGATAGCCGGAAAATCATTTCGTATCGAAAAATCCTTTATCAAATCGGACGAAATGGAATTCGTCATCAGTTCAGGTTCCTCAGATTCCAAAATGGAATCCCACTCAAGCTCCGAAAGAAGTGTGACTGGAATGGATCAACCAATCAGCCATCATCTATTCTGGATGAATTGGGGATGGGTTCGTAGCCTCCTTAATCATTGGAGACAAGAAGAAGGCGATCCTTTCCATCCACCACATTGCCCTCTTGGCGAAGAACCTGAAGCACTTACCAACGAACGTGTCCAAAACACCATTTTCTCTCTCATATCCAGAGTATCTCGTCACGATTATATACTACACCAAATTCTAGATCTTATTTATACGCTCGTCCGAACCGAAAATCACCCCGGTGTAATAGAAGAAGTCAACGAGCTTCGCGCTCGGGTAGTGGCTTTGGAGAATATGGTGCAAAGGTTACAAACACCAGCAGCAGCACCAGCAACATAACCAGTACCACCATCAACAACATCAACAGTACCATTACCACCACCAACAACAACCGCATCGCAAACCTCAACTTCACAATCTGTCCCATGAGCATCGACGTCATACGCCCTGTAGATACTAAGGAATACCACAATGATGAAGTATTGATTCATAACTTCATTGGGAAAACATTCTACGACGATTATGTAATTTCTAAAGTTTAGAAATTATCTATCCTAGCCTTAACCATAAATCAAATGAGTTTAATTTAATATTAACTCATTAAATCTATATTACATCTGAAGAAATATACACATATATTTCCATAAAGACTGTAATAACATTATTTTGTACAGAATATTAATGGTGACAATTTTTTTAACGGGAAGGTAATACCCGAGAGATATATAAATTCACAATTAATATGTTACATTCTTCGAATCTGATTCAGCAAATCATCCATTATACTCCCTACTTTAACAACAGTATACATTCTTTTATAGAAATCAAAACAACTATACTCATTCAAAAATCTAATTACATATTCTAATTTTGAAATCGCCGAATTCAATTCAAGATATAACCGGTATCATCACTCTTAGATTCTTACATCTTTCAAAGCTATACTTTGACTTCAAAACTGTGTTAGAACATCGTATGTATATTAACGATTATAATCTGTGTTCAAGCCCTTCGAAGTACCTGAAGACACTTCAAATAATGAACAATCGAGATGATGATCCAACCACATGTTATCCACAGTTACGTACCTGAAAAACTCTTGAAACCAAAGTCATAATTTAATATGTATCCATGTCAGACCTTTTGGCATTTACTAGCTAAAATAACTTTTCAATCCCTTCTAAAAATAGACGGTTTTGTCACAGCTCCAGCAAACCAACTTCAATTATTCATTCGAATAAGCCTTATTATAATGATTACCCCTTCATCATTATTACCGGGGAACCTTTCATATCTCACCACATTAGCAGTAAACTTATTAACAACTTCATTGATATTTGACTTTCTGAAAAATCTTTATATTTATCAAAACCCCATTATTTACTCATCTGCATCTTGTAACGAGAATTGCCATACGAATCATCGGAAATTAGCAATCGGTATTTTGAAATCTCGCAGCATGTCTACGCCAACAATTATATGTGTCTATCTTCTGGACTTATATACTTTGAATGTGAAGTTTCTGAAAAACACCCTAAACTGCGAACTAGTTCTCGAAATGCTGATGAAGCAGTAAAAACTATAACCGACCTTAACAGTAAAAAGTTTGATGATAAAGAGTAGTGTGTTGGAAAAGCTCAGAAAAAGAGAAGATTTGGTACTGAAAAATACGGATTGAGCAAACCATGAAGAAGGCTGTGGATAAATCACAAGGAAAAAATCTACCTTCAAAGAATCCAAATGATTCCATGTCTGCTGAAGTCATTATCGAATAACTTGCTCCTGACTCTAAACCCTTATGGACAATATTCTTCATCATCCTCTGATATTAAAAATTCTAAGATATCATCGTATCTTTCATTATAAATATCCTCCATATTTCTGAAGATATTTCCATAATTATTCTTATCTGAAATCATTTACCTCTTCACGCTGTCTGTATTACATCATAAAAGAAACTATTTTAGTTTCTAAATTCTGAAACTTTCGAATTTAAAATAGGAATATTTTTGAAGTAGTGTTGGGAACTGAAGCATGAACTAGTATAATATAATGACACTTGATCAATGTGATTATATTACAGTTACTCATGCTGAGTTTCTAAATGGAATGTGATGATTCACTGATCATAACGTCATCATGTGCTATGTTACACGACTCTTGTATTCTCTTTAACCTCTAAAATATCAAGAAAATATTTCTTGATGATTCGGCCTTTTCCGAGGTATTCTAGTAATTTGACAAGTCAAGATCGTGCCATTACAATATCCTTCTTAGAACAATAACAATGTTCATTCTAAAATTCATATATGCGAATTATGGACCATTACAAGCGGTGCTTAATCGCAAGAAGAAGAAACAAAAGGACAAAACTCCAAAATAGAAATTGGGGTATAGAAGACAGAAGCAGGGACATCGAAATATAAGGGAAGATATAAAACCCAACAACAACCCAGAAACTATAAACCGTATATATCGATGCATATAGCAATATAAAGATATGGGAGAACTAAAAACACTATAAAACCAAGAGTATAGTAGAAGTAAATAGATTCTTCCGGAGGTAGATGAAAAAGAAGAACGACAGATATGAAACTGAGGAGTATATCGAGAATTAGCACTGGATGAAGCATATTGGCGAATAATTTTGAAGTAAGAATTGAGGGAGAAAGAATAGATGGTGTGAATTAAAAGGAAACGAAGGAGGTGGATTTATAGTGAAATATCCGACAGAAAAATCGAGATGAATCATCGCATTAAATCGAAGAGGATCATAATTTCCTTAATCACCGAAGAATCAAATCCTATATAGATTACAAAGATTTTCTTTAATCCAGTGATCAACCATGATGACGTCTAAAGATAAGACGAATCCCTATTTTCTCATTTCACTCTTTTACGATAGCTTCACTCATACGTTTCGAGTAATCGAATTATTTTATCCATATTTCTCAATCATGATAAAACCCTATGAATCAACTTATATTCGTTATAATAACATTCTTATTGTTAGCCATGATGACCTCGATCAAATTTCGGGACGAAATTTCTTTAACGGGTAGGTACTGTGACGACCCGGAAATTTCCGACCAAATTTAAACTTAATCTTTATATAATTCCGACTTGATAAGCAATGAATTTTTAATAAATCTTGAACCTCCGGAAAGAGTTTTACACAAGATTTTGTTCACCCTTTTATTCCGACGATTCACGAATGTCATAACTTGATTTAATTATTTAATTGTTTAATTATTGTGTATATATATGGATTTATATATATTTACCTTGAAAATATGATAATTAAATATCTCATTAAGTATATTAACAAAGTATTGTATATATATTTTCATACTACTAATTTAAAGAGTTTTTGAACAATATATATGTTATTATTTAAACGACGTAATTAACTTATGTTAAAATGTATTTACATATAATGTATTACGAGTGTAAATACATCCTTACAAGTATTGAATACACTTTATAATATACCAATACATATAAAGGATAGCTATACTCATATTTCTATTCAATTTTCTCAAGAATTCTACTCGCATTCATACAGTATTTTTAACCATATTATACACAGCTTCTAGAAGTATTTACTATTGGTATATACCAATAGAAATCTGTAATTATTTGTGTATTATGTCATCCATGACCTAATCAATTTAATATGTCATCCATGACTTATAAATTTTAACTTATCTTAGATATTTTCACTAAAAGCCAAATTTTCAATCCTATAAATAAGCACCATTTCTAACTCATTTTTACACATTCATTTTCCAAATTTTACTTCCAATTTTCACACACACTTGCAAGAACTCTCTCAAGTTTTGTTCTACTACTTCTTTCCAGCAACTTTACATTGTAAACTTGAGGTAAAAACTCTACTTCAACTCTTGTTCAATTCATATGTTTATAGCTATCTATATAAGAGTTTATAAACTAGAACATAGTTTAGTTGATTCTAAACTTGTTTAAAAAACTAATCTAATCTTTCTAAATTAACTTTAATAACACTTATTTATATGTATTATGATGTTATATTAAGTTAATATAAGAAATTATAACTTGTACATATGAAGAACACCTTGAAACTTAACATATATCCTTTAATCTCCATTCAGTAAAAAGCGGGCTGTTTTGGGTTGGGAATTAAAAACCTATCTTAGACTTTGAGTTCGAGGCTAAGACTTTGGAAATATGTTAATATATGTAAATAAGACTTCCAGTATTTTTTTCATGATTTTAGACAAAGTGGAAGTATTTTATCAAAAATCATATATTGGGTGGATGCCGGGATTTTTCCAAATCTGTCTACCGACACAAAAAGAGGGTAAAGCTCTAAAAATTACTACTTGGGATGAACTTTTCGAATTGGTTTTCTAAAATTGACTTCTTAAGTAATCCATAGAAATTTGATTCACTTTAAACGGAGTTGTAATGAATATTTGGCGAGCAAAACAAAACCTGCTAAAATTAACGTGGTATGGACGAAATTTATATTATAAACACTATATTAACCATATCCTTGTTAACTTTTCCTATATCCTATATATATTTGGACATGTTATCATTAGTATAAGAAAATATTATAATCTTGATTAATTTCGAGATTGTATATATATAATAATCTTGGTACGTTCCATGACAATACGTGCACAATACATTTTGATAAATCCTAAGACAATACGTACACAATACGTCTTAGTTAATTCTAAGACAATACGTATACAATACGTCTCTGGATTGATGCAAGACAATACGTACACAATACGCCATGGAGTAATTCTAAGATTATATATATATATATATATATATATATATATATATATATATATATATATATATATATATATATATATATATATATATATATATATATATATATATATATATATATATATATATATATATATATATATATATATATATATATATATATATATATATATCGATTATTGGACTGTTGGACTTTTCGAACTATTTTGGACTACTAAACTTGACAACTTAAATAATCACATGTAATTGAAAATATAAATAATCACATGTGATTGAAAATATAAACTTAAATAATCACATGTGATTGAAAATATAAATAATCACATGTGATTGAAAATATAAACTTAAACAATCACATATGATTGAATATATGATATGAACTTGCTATATTAATTTTGTTCACATGTATTATTATCTGAATCGTTATTATTATTATAGGTTCTTGAATCCAAGGACGACGACCATATTTTTAATACGTTAAAAATTTATTATTAATATACTTTTATTACCGTGAGTATATAGTCCCATTTTTAAACTCTACAAATATTTTGGGATGAGAATACATGCATTTTATGTTTTACGCCATGGACACAAGTACTTAAAATATATTCTACGTTGAGTTGTACCACCTTGCATATCTTCCCTAATAGCTTGGTAACTAATATTTACATGTTGTAAGAACATGTAAGTGCGAATCCTATTGATAGATCTATCGGGTTTGACAACCCCAACCGGGCTAGTCGCTCTAGTATCGTAAACGGTTGCATAGTACTTCGTTTTTACTACACTTGGTACAGTGTAGGGAGATTTCATAATAAAGGGATTATGCCACATTATTGGTTAAGTATGGTTACCGAAGCGCTCAACAACTTATAGAATACTTTTATACACTTGCGAGTGTACATATATTTATAAGTATGAAAATCTTGTGGTCTATATTTATATCGATGCTAAACCTATATATCTCACCAACCTTTGTGTTGACTGTTTAAGCATGTTTATTCTCAGGTCCTTAAGAAAGTCTTCCGCTATTGCATTATCTGAGCAAGTTGTGCATGGAATCTCATGCTTTTGTTTAAATGAAGTGTTGCATTCAATAAAACCTTTATCATGTATTATATTCGATTCTTATGTCACGTGTGTAGTATTTGGAAACCGATGTATCATGGGGATTATTTCTTAAATAATCACCCACTTGTTTAAAACATGCATTATGTATAATAATGGTGTACTTTTTATGAAATGAATGCAATATTTTTCTAAAATGTATCATATAGAGGTCAAATACCTCGCTATGAGACCAATGAATAACGTACTGCTTTTATAGTAATATGGACGGGTTGTTTCACATTACCACCAACAACAACCGCATCACAAACCTCAACTTCACAATTCGTCCCACGAGCATCGACGTCATACGTCCTGTAGATACCAAGGAATACCAACAACAACAAACGATGAAGTATTGATTCATAACTTCATTGGGGAAACATTCTACGATGATTATGAAATTTCTAAAGTTTAGAGATTATCTATCCTAGCCTTAACCATAAATCAGATGAGTGGATAGAAGATAGGGTAGAAACCCTGACTGGAATAGTGTGTGATTTACAAGCGAGACTTACACAAACATCACCAGCACCGTTAGTATAACACCCCGTCAAAAATCCCTTTGACGGAACATTAACTCTGGTCCCAGTGCTTGGCTTGACTTCTACGTAACGGCAACAATTTACAGCGAAAGCAATTAATACCTGAGAATAAAACACGCAAAATGGATCAACAATAATGTTGAGTGAATCTACAGGTTTTAGGTAAACAATGCAGTATGTTTAATATTCAATATTGAGAAAACGTTTATTAGTGGAAGACCACCAAAGTTTAATGTTAAAAGTTTGTAGACAACACCATGTCCCTTTTCAAAAATTTGTTGACACTATCATGTCAAGCTTCAAATATTTGTAGACAATACCATGTCAAGTTTCAAATATTTGTAGATAATACCATGTCAAATTTCTATCTCATTTGTTTATAAACCACAGTTTTAAATAACGTTGTATAGTATCTGAAAAACAGTTATCAGAAAAATAGTATAGTTTCCTTGACCACGAGATTTTACAAGTACAACACAAAGTCATAAAACGTTTGCATAATATGAGCACCTGAATACTAGCAATGACCCGAGTATAGAAGCCACTATACCCACCTTACCTCGTAAAATGTTATACACTTGTTTGAATGTATTTAATGTTTAAAGTAAATGTGCCACGGTTAATATTGTTTGGGCGAGGTTGTCAACCTAACGGATCCGTCTATCTAAATTGTGCTTACACCGATGGTATTAAAAGTATTCAAGCTAGAGGCTTTTTGAAAAAACTCAATATGTATATATAGTACTCATGTCAATACAAAATCATTTGAAAATGTAAGTATAACAGCATGTATTCTCATCCCTGAAAACATGTAAAAAGCGGGACTGTAGACTCTCCTTTAAATAAAGCTCGGATTGAAAAGTGGACAATTAACTTGTACGGTTTATAGCCGAGTAATGCAACCTAAGTATACGTATTTAGGTTGGTCAATATATATATATCTTAAATAAGTGTGGTTTCATAGTGTACGTTGTCTTATAGCTCGACTCGACGCGTTTCAAAGTAAAAGTCAACTATATCATGCAAGTCAAACAAAGTCAACCGAAGTCAAACTGATAGTCAAACTTGGTCAATGTGGTCAACTAAAGTCAACATCAGTAGGTTCAGGTAAAATATTGGTCAACATGTCAAACCTAAGTCAAACAATATGTTTTAGGTCACGAATGATCATTTTCACAATTTCTGTTTATCGTTATGCACAAAGTTCATGAACACGTAGCATACTTAGCACATTATCTCATAGTACAAAATTCAAGTAAACATGACAAACTCCAGATCATAAATATACTTAAAATTAATTCCAAAAAGTCCAGCCAGGAACTCATACAACAATTAAAAGTCAGGAATCAGAAGGGATTCATTTGGGGTTTGCCAAGTCAGTTTGTGACCGTGTACTGATATCATTTTGGCTCTAACCGGAGTTAGGAACATGTAATTAATACAATACTAGTGGCCATAGTTCAAAGACAAGTCAAAGTAACACATATCAAAAATCTAGCAACTTTTGTTTAGCCAATTTGTACAGTTTATTCGTGCAAGTTGAACATTCAGTTTTCAGCTCAAATCAGAAATCACATAAAGTATGGCTCTATTGTGCCCAATGCATAAGGTTTCAGAGATTGACATAAACTAACAATAAGTCACATATCATGTTAAGTTTCATTTTACAGAATCATATATGCTCAATCAATACACACAATCCACAGAGTACAAAACCGTGAGCAATTTATAGATTCGATTCTCATTTAGCTAGACACATTCGGACGCGATTATCCGAAGATCTAGATACAATTAGCCTATGATATCTATATGAAAGATGAAGTAATTTTTGTCTACATTTCAAATATGCAAAGCTTTAATAACAGAAGTTAACACATTTTATCATACAAGGTTATTTTCATGAAAGTGCTGTATAAAACTACTTTTACACTAATTCAAGCATATCTTAGGCTATACATAAGCAAACGACATGATATCCTAGTCTAAATTGAGTGTTTTTAAATTATCTTTCTAGTGGTATAAGTCTCACATGCCAATTCGTTGTTTAATAATTCCAAATTTCTTATCAAGCAACAAAAACACAACAATAATTCAAATTGACATAACTTAATGATACGTAAACGAAATCAAGCGAATCCAAAGCCTAAACTCAATAGTTTTTTGCAACGAATCTGATTATAGAATAATAATTAACATTTGAAAAACTTAATTTTTCTGATCAAGCAAAAACAAATTCATTTTTAAACCCTAGCGCATCAAACAATCAAAATAACGATAACGATTAACACATACGCGTATAGACTTGAGCAATTGACAACATAACTATGAAACTCTCATAAAAATCAGATTTTAAGAATTAGGGTTCATGTAAATATACCTTAGATCTCTAAAAGAATTAAATCAACGCGTAGAGGAGATCGAGAATTGTAACTTTCGTGTTCAAGGTTTTATCAAAAAGTGCAAATTGAATGGTATGATGATGGTGGTGATGGTCGACGTGAAAGAGAGCCAGGGAGGGAGAGGCAGTCAATTATTTTGAGTATAAGTGAGGGGTTCTGCTAAATTTAGGTTTACACTCTAATTTATATTAGGGTTTAATTATCATAAAATACAAATAAGTCCCTTAAGTTGCAAAAATTAAAATGTAAGGGGGGAGGGGAATGGGGTCAGCCAAATGGCCCATGGGGATGACTCCCGGGCTCTCGTTTTGCAATTTCGTGTAATCGTGGTCCGTTTAAGTGTCGTTTAGTCGTACCGAAGGCCCGGAACGCTAACCCGATCATTAAACGTAACCAATCGCTTAATTTATTAAAAACCCAATAAATTAAATATTTTAAAAAGTTAATAATTAAAAAAATTAATTATTAAAATAAACCCGAGCGTTTCGTTGCTCAAAAAGCTATTATCAAAATCGTATCGTTTTTATCGTATTTCATTATCCGAAATATTTATTTGAATTAATATCAACCCATATTAATTATTGTAACCCTCTGAAGATCAAGTATACATTTATTACACATAAACCCATAAAAGTTAAATTATCGCCATTAAATAAACTAATGGAAGGTTAACGGAAGTAACGGAAAAAGCAGGGTTGTTACATTACCCACCTGTTATTGAAAATTTCGTCCCGAAATTTTAGTGAACGTCCGCTGAAGTAGTTTCCTGGGAGAACAGTTGCGGGTATTTCAGCCTCATCCGATCTTCACGCTCCCATGTGAACTCTGGTCCTCTTCTCGCATTCCACCGAACTTTAACGATAGGAATTCTGCTTTGCTTCAACTGTTTGACCTCACGGCCCAAGATTTCAACAGGTTCTTCAATGAAATGAAGTTTTTCATCAATACGCAGTTCCTCTAAAGGAATAATCAAATTATCTTCAGTTAGGCACTTCTTTAGATTGGATACATGGAAAACGTCATGAATACCGCTGAGCGCTTGTGGCAATTCCAATCTGTAAGCTACCGGTCCTACTCTTTCAGTTATCTCAAATGGTCCAACATATCTAGGACTCAGTTTATCTCGTTTTCTAAATCGTACAACACCATTCCAAGGTGATACCTTAAGCATAACCTTGTCACCAACTTGGAACTCTATGTCCTTCCGTCTAACATCGACGTAACTCTTTTGATGACTTCGAGCTGTTCTCAATCGTTCCTGAATCTGTAGGACTTTCTCAGTTGTCTCCCAAATAATCTCAGGACCTGTCAATTGACTATCTCCCAATTCGCTCCAACAAACGGGAGATCTACACTTCCTTCCATACAACGCTTCGAAAGGTGCAGCTTTAATGCTCGCATGGTAGCTGTTATTGTATGAGAACTTAGCTAGTGGTAAATACTTATCCCATCTGTTTCCGAAATCAATGATACACACTCTCAACATGTCCTCAAAAGTCTGAATAGTTTGTTCGTTCTGGCCATCCGTCTGGGGGTGATATGCTGTACTCATATCTAGACGGGTCCCCATTGCTTTCTGTAATGATTGCCAAAACCTGGAAGTAAATCTGCTGTCGTGGTCGGATATAATAGATATAGGCACTCCATGCTTAGAGACGACTTCCTTAATGTAAATCTGAGCCAACTTCTCCATTTTATCAGTTTCCCTTATCGGTAAGAAGTGTGCGGACTTAGTGAGACGATCCACGATAACCCAAATAGTATCGTGACCTCCCGCCATTCTCAGTAGTTTCGTGATGAAGTCCATGGTAATACCTTCCCATTTCCACTAGGGAATCTCTGGTTAAGTTAATAATTCTGATGGCTTCTGATGTTCAGCCTTGACTTTAGTGCAAGTCAAGCACTTCCCGACATAGGTAGCAATGTTAGCCTTCAAATTTGGCCACCAATAAAATGCCTTCAAATCTTGCTTCATTATATCTGATCCCAGATGAATTGAGTATCTTGACTTGTGTGCTTCCTCCAACACTAGTTCTCTCAATCCACCAAACTTTGGTACCCAAATTCGGTTAGCAAAGTACCGTGTTCCGTCGTCTTTAATGTCAAACTTCTTATCCATTCCTCTGAGAAATTCAACATCGACATTTTCTTGTTTCA
Source organism: Rutidosis leptorrhynchoides (assembly GCF_046630445.1). Lineage (NCBI taxonomy): Eukaryota > Viridiplantae > Streptophyta > Magnoliopsida > Asterales > Asteraceae > Rutidosis > Rutidosis leptorrhynchoides. The sequence goes on along the minus strand of NC_092334.1, from coordinate 427,535,029 downwards.
TGGCTTCTTGTTGTGGTTCGTGGATTTGTGATGTGAGATTCGTACGGAAAACTATGTTAAGCGCTTTAACCCTAAGAGGGTTCACTCGCTCCTTTCTGCTTAAGGCATCCGCCACAACATTCGCCTTGCCCGGATGGTATTGAAGTTCGTAGTTATAATCGTTAAGTTGTTCCATCCAACGTCGTTGTCCCATGTTGAGCTGTTTCTGATCGAATATGTGCTGTAAACTCTTATGGTCAGTGAAGATAGTGAACTTAGTTCCAAATAGGTAGTGTCTCCACATTTTAAGTGCAACGACAATAGCTCCTAACTCAAGGTCATGCGTAGTGTAGTTCTGCTCGTGAATCCTTAACTGACGCGATCCATAAGTAATAACCTTGTTTTGTTGCATAAGCACGCAACCCATTCCTTGATGTGAGGCATCACAATAAACAACAAAATCTTCACTTCCCTCGGGTAGAGACAATACTGGTGCAGTTGTTAACTTCTCTTTCAGCAACTGAAATGCAGTCTCTTGCGGTTCTGACCATTCAAACTTCTTGCCCTTATGAGTCAACGCGATTAATGGTCGGGCGATCTTAGAGAATCCTTCAATGAATCTCATGTAGTAACCAGCTAGACCCAAAAATTGCCTAATCTGCGTTGGCGTCTTTGGAGTTTCCCAATTCTTAACCGACTCAATCTTTGCTGGATCAACCTATATTCCATTGGCCCCTACAACATGGCCAAGAAATTGTACTTCTAGTAACCAAAAGTCACACTTAGAGAACTTTGCATACAACTACTATTCTCTAAACATAGTCAATATCGAACGTAGATGTTGTTCGTGCTCTTCTCTGTTCTTGGAGTACACCAATATATCATCAATAAACACAATGACGAATTTATCTAGGTATGGCTTACACACACAGTTCATGAGGTCTATGAACACTGCTGGTGCATTCGTCAAACCAAACGACATTACTGTAAACTCATAATGTCCATAACGTGTTCTAAACGCTGTCTTCGGGACATCACCTTCTTTGACTCTCAATTGGTGATACCCGGATCTCAAATCAATCTTCGAATAACAACTAGATCCCTGTAGCTGATCATATAAGTCATCAATCCTTGTAGCGGATACCGATTCTTGATTGTCAACTTGTTCAATTCTCTATAGTCGATACACAATCTCATCGACCCATCCTTCTTCTTAACAAACATGACTGGAGCTCCAACTCGAAAATTCATGGTTATGTGACCCACCTTCTAGTACCTATCACAAATTAGGGCATTACAACTCTGATGTTCTTCACCACGAGAAGCTCTTGTAGTTCTAAAGGTGTAAGTCCGTATATTGTACGCATAACGGGTGCAACTGTTGGTACCAAATCAATCCGAAATTTGACTTCACGGTGGGGTGGACGTGTAACCTCAGGGCAATCCCTAATAGTTGGGAAATATTCGGGTCTCTTAAATGTCGGCTCATCTTTACTCACATGTGCCAGAATTGCGAGACATTCTCATCTCATGTACTTCTGGACCTTCGAGTAATTAGTGTAACATGATGGTGTACTGATCTCTTCTCCGTACACTATTATCGTAGGTGAAAGAAATTCGAATAGTCTTCTAGTCGCAGCTCCTCGGTTGTATTGTCAGATAACCAGCTTGTTTCAACCACTAAGTTAAAACTTCTCAGTTTAATAGTTTTATAGAGTACACGTTGTCTAAGGAAGGTACAGGGTTATAAATGTTGTGACCAAATTCTCTAGCGTTAAAGCTTCTCTCAGCACCGGTGTTGACAGCATATATAAACATTATGGTTGATGAGCGAGAATGTGATGAATTTCATGGAAAACAAAAATGAACAAGGTGTAATGGCAACTCAAATAAAATCTGATATTTAATCGAAAAGGGTTGGTGCAAACTTCCAGATGTATGTGCCTCGCAGAAAATAGATGAAGTGTAGTTCGCGTTGATGTGTTCAAAGTTGGTTGGTAATGTTCGTGGGTATAATGAAAATGATTGCTGCTTAAGAAAAGTACGTTGGAAAAGAACGAGAAGGGATACGGTAAATAGTAGTATTACTAGCAGAAATGAGTGATGACGTTAGCGATGGGTTGTGATAAACAGTGATGATAGTCGTGACATATAAGTTGTTAGATCGCATGCTCGCATCATAAGTATATATACACATGTATACCAAGTATACCCAATAAGGCATAATAGTTATCAGTCGGTAGACTCGTGTTGGGAAACAAAATCATGAACGGCGGGTGGCTGAATGATTGGTAAGTTGGAAGTCGGGTAGACAATATCTACTATGTATTGTGCGGGCAGTTATCTGGAATTCTTCCTCTAAAGACTTATCAGAAATGAGTTGTGATGCACATTAGCGAGTAGTAAAATGCGGAGGTGTTTGTAGTGTCGAGTATTACTTAGTAGTGGTAAGCAGTAATGAGTAGTAGCAAGTAGCAAGGGGTAGTAGTAAGTAGTATTTAGTAATGACAAGCAGTGAGAAGTAGCGTTCATTCGTGACTAGCAGTGAGAGGCGGTGATGAGTAGTAGTTAACAGCGATAAACAGTACTGAATAGTGGTATGAAATGACGAGTGTACTCAAGTAGTGTCCTTCAAGTGACAAGTAATGATCGGCAGTGACAGACAGTGTCAAGCAGTGACGATTTGTGTCATGATTACAAGTTATATTAACAATTAATTTGCACATGGTAAGTTTCTACTCACATTTAAGATTACACGGTTTGTTTTCTAAATGTTGATTACCCAAGTAACCTACTTGAGTCGGCCCCAATTACTTATTTTGTGATGTCAAAACTTCTATATGAGTTACCGTAATGTAATCTCGGTCATTACATTACGCTATCTCACATTTCCATTCGACATCACTCCATAAGTTCAAGATGGCGTAGTCAACTTAATTTAGTTAAATCTGGCTTCATGTGTACGCATGTGTTTCGTGATATAGTATATTTAGTCCAAGTCCATGTTGTATGGTATAAGGCATATATGTATGTGGTGTAATGTGTAGCCCTACATGTAGCATTGTGAAGCAAATAGTGCAGGTATGGTGTATAAAAGTCGTCCAAGACACACGGCTATAGTCTAGACTTCACTAATGCGCCCTACGGTTAGACACACTAATGTATCCTAGTTCCCTATAGCCATGGCTCTGATACCATATATAACACCCCGTCAAAAATCCCTTTGACGGAACGTTAACTCTGGTCCCAGTGTTTGGCTTGACTTCTACGTAACGGCAACAATTTACAGCGGAAGCAATTAATACCTGAGAATAAAACACGCAAAATGGATCAACAATAATGTTGAGTGAATCTATAGGTTTTAGTTAAACAATGCAGTGTGTTTAATATTCAATATTGAGAAAACGTTTATTAGTGGAAGACCACCAAGGTTTAATGTTAAAAGTTTGTAGACAACACCATGTCCCTTTTCAAAAGTTTGTTGACACTATCATGTCAAGCTTCAAATATTTGTAGACAATACCATGTCAAGTTTCAAATATTTGTAGACAATACCATGTCAAATTTCTATCTCATTTTTTCATAAACCACAGTTTTAAATAACGTTGTATAGTATCAGAAAAATAGTTATCAGAAAAATAGTATAGTTTCCTTGACTACGAGATTTTACAAGTACAACACAAAGTCATAAAACGTTTGCATAATATGAGCACCTGAATACTAGCAATGACCCGAGTATAGAAGCCACTATACCCGCCTTACCTCGTAAAATGTTATACACTTGTTCGAATGTATTTAATGTTCAAAGTAAATGCGCCACGGTTAATATTGTTTGGGCGAGGTTGTAAACCTAACGGATCCGTCCATCTAAATTGTGCTTACACCGATGGTATTAAAAGTATTCAAGCTAGAGACTTTTTGAACAAACTCAATATGCATATATAGTACTCATGTCAATACAAAAGCATTTGAAAATGTAAGTATAACAGTGTGTATTCTCATCCCTAAAAACATGTAAAAAGCGGGACTGTAGACTCACCTTTGAATAAAGCTCGGATTGAAAAGTGGACAATTAACTTGTACGGTTTATAGCTGAGTAATGCAACCTAAGTATACGTATTTAGGTTGGTCAATATATATATCTTAAATAAGTGTGGTTTCATAGTGTACGTTGTCTTATTGCTCAACTCGACGCGTTTCAAAGTAAAAGTCAACTATATCATGCAAGTCAAACAAAGTCAACCGAAGTCAAACCAAAAGTCAAACTTGGTCAATGTGGTCAACTAAAGTCAAAATCATTAGGTTCAAATTAAAATTTGGTCAACATGTCAAACCTAAGTCAAACAATATGTTTAAGGTCACGAATGATCATTTTCACAATTTCAGTTTATCGTTATGCACAAAGTTCATGAACACGTAGCATACTTAGCACATTATCTCATAGTACAAAATTCAAGTAAACATGAAAAACTCCAGATCATAAATATACTTAAAATCGATTCTAAAAAGTCCAGACAGGGACTCATACGACAATTAAAAGTCAGGAATCAGAAGGGATTCATTTGGGGTTTGCCAAGTCAGTTTGTGACCGCGTATTGATTTCATTTTGGCTATAACTGGAGTTAGGAACATGCAACTGATACAATTCCAGTGGCCATAGTTCAAAGACAAATCAAAGTAACACATATCAAAAATATAGAAACTTTTGTTTAGCCAATTTTTACAGTTTATTCGTGCTAGTTGAACATTTAGTTTTTAGCTCAAATCAGAATTCACATAAAGTATGGCTCTATTATGCCCAATGCATAAGGTTTCAGAGATTCACATAAAAATAAGTCACATATCATGTTAAGTTTCATTTTCCAGAAGCATACATGCTCAATCAATACACACAATCCACAGAGTACAAAACCGTGAGCAATTTACAGATTCGATTCTCATTTAGCTAGTCACATTCGCACGCGATTTTCCGAAGATCTAGATACAATTAGCCTATGATATCTATATGAAAGATGAAATAATTTTTTTCTAAATTTCAAATATGTAAATATTTAATCACAGAAGTTAACACATTTTATCATACAAGATTATTTTCATGCAAGTGCTGTATAAAACTACTTTTACACTAATTCAAGCATATCTCGGGCTATACATAAGCAAACAACATGATATCCTGGTCTAAATTGAGTGTTTTTAAATTATATTTCAAGTGGTATAAGTCTCACATGTCAATCCGTTGTCTAACAATTCCAGATTTCTAATCAAGTAACAAAAATACAACGATAATTCAAATTGACATAACTTAATCATAAGGAAACGAAATCAAGCGAATCCAAAGCCTAAACTCAATAGTTTTTCGCAAGGAATCTGATTATAACATAATAATTAACATTTGAAAAACTTAATTTTTCTGATAAAGCAAAAACAAATTCGTTTTTAAACCCTAGCGCATCAAACCATCAAAATAACGATAACGATTAACACGTACGCGTATAGACTTGAGCAATTGACAACATAACTATGAAACTCTCATAAAAATCAGATTTTAAGAATTAGGGTTCATGTAAATATACCTTATATCACTAAAAGAATTATATCAACGCGTAGAGGAGATCGAGAATTGCAACTTTCGTCTTCAAGGTTTTATCAAAAAGTGAAAATTGAATGGTATGATGATGGTGGTGATGGCCAATGTGAAAGAGAGCCAGGGAGGGAGAGACAGTCGATTATTTTGAGTATAAGTGAGGGGTTCTGCTAAATTTAGGTTTACACTCTAATTTATATTAGAGTTTAATTATCATAAAATACAAATAAGTCCCTTAAGTTGCAAAAATTAAAATGTAAGGGGGGAGAGGAGTGGGGTCGGCCGAATGGCCCATGGGGATGACTCCCGAGCTCTCATTTTGCAATTCCGTGTAATCGTGGTCCGTTTTAAGTGTCGTTTAGTCATACCGAAGGTCCGGAACGCTAACCCGATCGTTAAACGCAACCAATCGCTTAATTTATTAAAAACCCAATAAATTAAATATTTTAAAATTTTAATAATTAATAAAATTAATTATTAAAATAAACCCGAGCGTTTCGTTGCTCAAAAAGCTATTATCAAAATCGTGTCGTTTTTATCGTATTTCATTATCCGAAATATTTATTTGAATTAATATCAACCCATATTAATTATTGTAAGCATCCGAAGATCAAGTATGCATTTATTACACATAAACCCATAAAAGTTAAATTATTGCCGTTAAATAAACTAACGGAAGATTAACAGAAGTAACGGAAAAAGCAGGGTTGTTACAGTTAGTACCGTCAGCATCGTCAGCACCAGCAACATCTACCTCATCACAAGCTTCGCCAGATCCATAGTCACCATGAACATCATCACTGATCAACAATGAGTATATGGTATCATCGAGTTATGAAGTATCAACTCATTCCCTCTGAAGAATTTATATGTATATCTTATATATATAAATTTCGAAAACATAATAAATATTTTTGTAGTAAGCTATTTTGTGTGAATCTTAACTACTCTGTTAATTCATATTACTAATATTCTATTGTAGTGACCCGAACTTTTCCATGTTTACATATATTAAATGAAAAATATATTTACATGATTAAATGTTTCCAACATGTTAAGCAATCAAACTTGTTAAGACATAATTATTTGAAATGAGTTTCATGTAGACAATTGACCACCCGAGTTGACCGGCGATTCACGAACGTTAAAACTTGCAAAAACTATATGATGATATATATATGGATATATATATATATATAGTTAACATGATATTATAATAAGTAAGTATATCACTAGGTATATTAACAATGAGTTATATACATAAAAATGAGATTACTAAGTTAAGAAACTCGAAACGATATATATAACGATTATCGTTATAACAACGCCTTACTAAATACATATGTATCATATCAAGGAATTGTTACACTATATTAACATGATAAAATGATAATTATATATATCATTATGTATATTAACAATGAACTACATATGTAAAACAAGACTACTAACTTAAGAATTTCGAAACGAGGCATATATGTAACGATTATTGTTGTAACGACATTTTAATGTATATATATCATATTAAGATATATTCATACATCATAATATCATGATAATGTAATAATTTAACATCTCATTAGATATAATAAACAATGGGTTAACTACATTAAATGAGATCGTTAACTTAAAGGTTTCAAAACAACACTTACATGTAACGACTAACAATGACTTAACGACTCAGTTAAAATGTATATACATGTAGTATTTTAAGATGTATTCATACAATTTTGAAAGACTTCAAGACACATATCAAAGTACTTCTACTTATCAAAAATGCTTACAATTGCATTCTCATTCATTTTCATCAACAATTCTACTCGTATACACCCGTATTCGTACTCGTACAATACACAACTTCTAGATGTATTTACTATTGGTATATACACTCCAATGATTAGCTCTTCACAGCCCTTGTGAGTCACCAAGACATGTGGGAACCATCATTTGACAACTAGCATGACTTATGAGCATGAAAACAAAAACTAGTAACCTTATATTGACTAAGCATTAGGTATTTTTTTTCAAATAACACACACATCACATTTCTTTAATTTTATAATCCAAATTCTCTCCTTCTTAACTCTCTCTAAGCTTAAGAATGTCTATACTTCAGTAATATTGATCATCTAGCTCAATCTAGCTTCAATTACAATCAAGAAATATCATCATTCAAGAACACATCAAGAACACTTCACAAATACTTTCAAGCTTACTAGCTTACTTCCAATCTTGTAAATTCAATTCAAGTGATCATCCAATCTCAAGAAATCTTTGTTATTTATAGTAGGTTATCTTTCTAAATTAAGGTAATACTCATATTCAAACTTTGATTCAATTTCTATAACTATAACAATCTTAATTCGAGTGATAATCTTACTTGAACTTGTTTTGATGTCATGATTCTACTTCAAGAACTTTCAAGACATCCAAGATCCTTTGAAGCTACATCAATTTTTGTCACTTCCAGTAGGTTTACCTACTAAACTTGAGGTAGTAATTATGTTCATTGTAGTGACCCGAACTTTTCCATGTTTATATATATTAAATGAATTGGTTATTTACATGATTAAGTGTTTCCAACATGTTAAGCAATCAAACTTGTTAAGGCTTGATTAATTGAAATAGGTTTCATATAGACAATTGACCACCCAAGTTGACAGATGATTCACGAACGTTAAAACTTGTAAAAACTATATGATGACATATATATGATTATATATATAGTTAACATGATATTATGATAAGTAAGTATCTCATTAGGTATTTTAACAATGAGTTATATACATAAAAATGAGACTACTGAATTTAAGAAACTCGAAAATAATATATATAACGATTATCGTTATATCAACGTCTTACTAAGTACATATGAATCATATTAAGATATTGATACACTTGGTTAATTATGTTAAATGATAAGTAAATATATCATTAAGTGTATTAACAATGAACTACATATGTAAAAATAAGACTACTAATCTAATGATTTCGAAACGAGACATATATGTAACGATTATCGTTGTAACAACATTTAACTATATATATATATCATACTAAGATATACTAATATATCATAATATCATGATAATGCAATAATTTAACATCTCATTAGATATAATAAACATTGGGTTAACAACATTTAACATGATCGTTAACTTAAAGGTTTCAAATCAACATTTACATGTAACGACTAACGATGACTTAACGACTCAGTTAAAATGTATATACATGTAGTGTTTTAATATGTATTCATACACTTTTGAAAGACTTCAAGACACTTATCAAAAGACTTCTTCTTAACAAAAATGCTTACAATTACATCCTCGTTCAGTTTCATCAACAATTCTACTCGTATGCACCCGTATTCGTACTCGTACAATACACAGCTTTTAGATGTATGTATTATTGGTATATACACTCCAATGATTAGCTCTTGGCAGCCCATGTGAGTCACCTAACATATGTGGGAACCATCATTTAGCAACTAGCATGAAATATCTCATAAAATTACAAAAATATTAGTAATCATTCATGACTTATTTACATGTAAACAAAATTACACATCCTTTATATCTAATCCATATACCGATGACCAAAAACACCTACAAACACTTTCATTCTTCAATTTTCTTCATCTAATTAATCTCTCTCAAGTTCTATCTTCAAGTTCTAAGTGTTCTTCATAAATTCTATATGTTCTAGTTTCATAAAATCAAGAATACTTCCAAGTTTGCTAGCTTACTTCTAATCTTGTAAAGTGATCATCCAACCTCAAGAAATCTTTCTTATTTATAGTAAGATATCTTTCTAATACAAGGTAATACTCATATTCAAACTTTGATTCAATTTCTATAACTATAACAATCTTATTTCGAGTGGAAATCTTACTTGAACTTGTTTTCGTGTCATTATTCTGCTTCAAGAACTTTCAAGCCATCCAAGGATCCTTTGAAGCTAGATTCATTTGTCTCTTTTCCAGTAGGTTTATCCACAAAACTTGAGGTAGTAATGATGTTCATAACATCATTCAATTCATACATATAAAGCTATCTTATTCGAAGGTTTATACTTGAAATCACTAGAACATAGTTTAGTTAATTCTAAACTTGTTCGCAAACAAAAGTTAATCCTTCTAACTTGACTTTTAAAATCAACTAAACACATGTCCTATATCTATATGATATGCTAACTTAATGATTTAAAACTTGAAAACATGAAAAACACCGTAAAACCGGACATACGTCGTCGTAGTAACACCGCGGGCTGTTTTGGGTTTGATAATTAAAAACTATGATAAACTTTGATTTAAAAGTTGTTCTTCTGGGAAAATTATTTTTCTTATGAACATGAAACTATATCCAAAAATCATGGTTAAACTCAAAGTGGAAGTATGATTTTCAAAATGGTCATCAAGACGTCGTTCTTTCGACTGAAATGACTACCTCATACAAAAATGACTTGTAACTTATATTTCCGACTATAAACCTATACTTGTTCTATTTAGATTCATAAAATAGAGTTCAATATGAAACCATAGCAATTTGATTCACTCAAAACGGATTTAAAACGAAGAAGTTATGGGTAAAACAAGATTGGATATTTTTTGATTGTTGTAGCTACGGGAAATATTGTAACAATTCTATACAAATCATATCCTAGCTAACTTATATTGTATTATACATGTATTCTAATATATTATGTAATCTTGGGATACCATAGACACGTATTCAAATGTTTTGACATATCATATCGACCCATGTATATATATTATTTGGAACAACCATAGACACTCTATATGCAGTAATGTTGGAGTTAGCTATACAAGGTTGAGGTTGATTCCAAAAATATATATACTTTGAGTTGTGATCTAGCCTGAGACGTGTATACACTGGGTCATGGATTGATTCAAGATAATATATATCGATTTATTTCTTTACATCTAATTGTGGACAACTAGTTGTAGGTTACTAACGAGGACAGCTGACTTAATAAACTTAAAACATTAAAACGTATTAAAAATGTGGTATGTATATTTTGAAGGTGCTTTGATATATATGTAAATATTTGTTATAGGTTCGTGAATCGACCAGTGGCCAAGTCTTACTTCCCGACGAAGTAAAAATCTGTGAAAGTGAGTTATAGTCCCACTTTTAAAATCTAATATTTTGGGATGAGAATACATGCAGTTTTATAAATGTTTTACGAAATAGACACAAGTAAATGAAACTACATTATATGGGTGAATGATCGAAGCCGAATATGCCCCTTTTGCTTGGTAACCTAAGAATTATTAAACCGATCTACTAATTAACGCGAATCCTAAAGATAGATCTATTGGGCCTAACGAACCCCATCCAAAGTACCGGATGCTTTAGTACTTCGAATGTTATTTTTATCATGTCCGAAGGATTTCCCGTAATGATAGGGGATATTCTTATATTCATCTTGTTAATGTCGGTTACCAGGTGTTCACCATATGAATGATTTTTATCTCTATGTATGGGATGTATATTGAAATATGAAATCTTGTGGTCTATTATTATGATTTGATAATATATAGGTTAAACCTATAACTCAACAATATTTTTGTTGACGTTTTAAGCATGTTTATTCTCAGGTGATTATTAAGAGCTTCCGCTGTTACATACTAAAATAAGGACAAGATTTGGAGTCCTTGCTTGTATGATATTATGTAAAAACTACATTCAAGAAACTTATTTTTGATGTAATATATTCTTATTGTAAACCATTATGTAATGGTCGTGTGTAAACGGTATATTTTAGATTATCATTATTTGATAATCTTCGTAATGCTTTTTAACGCGTTTGATATTGTGTGATAGATTTCTACCACTAGTACAAATCCTATCGATTCACCTAATAATAATGAAGAGTCGAATATATTTTGGGAAGATTCACAAATTCCCGAAGAGAAACCAGAAGAAGAGGAACCGGAAGAGGAGGAATCGGAAGAGGAGGAACCAGAAGAGGAGGAACCAGAAGAAGAAGAGGTTCCGGAGGAAGAAATATTGATACCTATAGTAAATCGATTAAATAAAAGAAAATCCTCAACCAACGGACCATAGTTAATAATGGTCAATGGTGTTTTCGCCAAGGAAGGAAAATATTGGGAAGATTACCAATTTTCCGATGAATCAGATCCCGATGAGGATTCCGATAATGTTATAGAAATTACCTCGACCCAATTTAATAAAGCGAAAGAAAATAATAAGGGAAAAGGAATAAAAATAGAGAAACCCGATTCCAACCCCGATGAACTTTATATGTATTGAAAACATCTGTATTTCCTAAAATGTAACAATGACCCGGGAACCTCTAAACCACCAGGTTTCTCTAAACCATTGTGGAAAACGACGGCTCGTATTAGAGGAACACCATATATTCCTAGAAAATTAGGAAAACGAACCAAGTCCGAAGAAGAAGAAACCAGTGATTCAGATTAGAGGGTTGTAATCATGTTGTGTATTATATGTATTGTAGTGTGCTTGTACTTTAATGTTCAATGTAAAAATTGCTTGTATTGTTTGTTAATTATCTTTTACGAATCTAATCCTTGTCTATTTTACAGTATAAAAAAAATGGATGTTAAGGGTAGACAACCGAATATTTTAGAAGACCTACGAGAGGATATGATTGAGGAAATCTTGTCTAGAGACGGTCAGAATTCATCAGCACATTTAGTTATGGCGAAATTAACTTGTCAAACATTTGAAAGACTTTCCAGAAATGCCTTAGTTTATAAAAGGCTTTCCTTTGATAGGTGGGGTATATCACATTGGGGAGACCGTAAGTTACGTCGTGTTTTCTTTAAAGCATTAAATACGGGGAACCCAAATGCAATTTTACGCTACGGGTTAAGAACCTATTTTGACTCAACATATCCCAACATAGGATTTCGTGAATTAGAAAGAGCTTCTAACATGCAACATAAAGAAGCATGTTATGCTTACGGGTTAGTGATGTTCGCTTCTTACCAAAGTGAGAAAAAGAACATCGGATTGCAGCTTTTAAATAAGACATTCCCACAAGTGATGAATTCAGTAGTTGGGGTGAGAAACAAGGTTTTTAGATTATTACGGGGCTGTTGGACATTACGAAACCCTCGTCCTTTTGACAACATTACAACATGCTGCCTAGCCAATGGTCATAACGGTTATTTTCCACAAGACCAAGGATGGGAAGTCGTCTTAGTAAAACCAGAATGCATGACTTGTTTCTGGACTTATGAATTACGTCTCTTTATTTCCTTTGCTGAACAACTTGCGTATTAACTAGGTTTATCTTCAAAACTGTCCTGTATCAAAGTGTACTATATTTCATGTTATATGTAATATAGTGAAGTTGTAAGTTTGAAGAATATTTGTATGTGATATATTATTATAATCAGTTTTTCATATGGAATTGTAGTAGTTGAATTGTATATTAGCTACTAAGTATGAACTTAACGGGTAGGTAGTACCCGAATTTAAACTTATAAAACGCTAATATGAAGAAAAAGCTTTTATAAATGAGTTCATATTATGCTACGAAATACTATTGACTACTCTTAATATTCTGTATGATTAACTCGATTCAGTTGGCTATTTTGAAGGAAATGGCACCGAATACTCGACACACCATGAATATGAGCGAAGAGGAATTTCGTACCTTTCTTGGTGCAAACATAGCCGAAGTACAGGCTGCACTACATACCAACAATAACTATGAATCTAGCAATGAAGCTAACGGAGCAAGAAATCGTGTAGGATGCTCCTACAAAGAATTCACTGCCTGCAAACCTTTGGAATTTGATGAAACCGAAGGACCAATTGGATTGAAACGGTGGACCGAGAAAGTCGAATTGGTGTTTGCTATAAGTAAGTGTACTGAAGAGGACAAAGTTAAGTACGCTACGCATACCTTCACAGGTTCTGCGTTAACGTGGTGGAACACCTATCTTGAACAGGTAGGACAAAATGCTGCTTACGCACTACCGTGGTCGGCATTCACGCAATTGATGAACGAGTAGTACCGTCCTAGAAACGAAGTCAATAAACTCAAGGTAAAACTTAGAGAGTTACGAACATAATGGTTCGACGTTACCACATATGAACGACGATTCACAGAGTTGTGCCTATTGTGTCCAGGAGCATTAGAAGATGAAGAAGAGAAGATCGACGCGTTTGTAAAACGGTTACCAGTAAGGATTCAAGAAGATGTTAGTTCACACGAGCCCGCTTCTATACAGAAGGCAAGTCGAATGGCTCATAAACTCATAAATCAGATTGAGGGAAGAATTAAAGAGCAGGCGGCCGAAGAAGACAACACGAAACAACTCAAGAGGAAGTGGGAGGAAAATGGTGACAAGAGTCACCAGTACAACAACAACAACAACAATTACAACCACAATCGTAACAACTATCCCAACAACCGCAACAATAATTGCAAAAATAACTGCAATCCTAACAATAACTACAACAAACATCCTAACAACAACAACTACAACAACAGTTTTAACAACAATAACAATCTCAATAACAACCTCAATAACAACAACGGCAACAAAAACCAAAAACAGCCATGTCATAGGTGTGAAGAAAATCATCAGGGGTTTTGCACGACATTTTGCAACAGGTGTAAAAGAAATGGTCATAGCGTGACAAAGTGTGAGGTCTACGGACCAAAGTTTAACAGAACTAAAGGAACAAATAATGTCGAAACAAGTAATGCCGAAACGAATAGTGTCGGAGCAAGTAATACCAACCCTGTTTGTTATAAATGTGGAAAAACGGGCCACATTATTAGAAATTGCCCGAATCAGGGGAATACTAATGGGCAGGGCCGTGTAATAGTTTTCAATATTAATGCGGCAGAAGCACAGGAAGACCCGGAGCTTGTTACGGGTACGTTTCTTATTGACGATAAATTTGCTTATGTTTTATTTGATTCGGGTGCGGATAATAGCTATATAAGTAGAGAATTTTGTTCTAAATTAAATTGCCCATTGACGCCTTTGGATAATAAATTTTTAATCGAATTAGCAAATGGTAAATTAATTTCAGCAGATAATATATGTCGGGATAGAGAAATTAAACTGGGTGATGAAACGTTTAAGATTAGTTTAATACCAGTCAAGTTAGGGAGTTTTGATGTAATAATTGGCATGGACTGGTTGAAGAAGGTAAATGCAGAGGTCATTTGTTGCAAAAATGCGATTTGAATTATGCGTGAAAAAGGAAAACCTTTAATGGTGTACGGAGAAAAGAACAACGCGAAGTTAAATCTTATTAGTAGTTTAAAGGATCAAAAAATAATAAGAAAAGGTTGTTACGTCATTCTAGCACACATCGAGGAAGTTAAACTTGAAGAAAAGAACATCAATGATGTTCCCGTCGCAAAAGAATTTTCCGATGTATTTCCGAAAGAATTACCGGGATTACCCCACATCGATCTGTTGAATTTCAAATAGACCTTGTACCAGGAGCTGCACCAATAGCTCGTGCTCCATACAGACTCGCACCCAGCGAAATGAAAGAATTACAAAGTTAGTTAGAGGAACTTTTAGAGCGTGGTTTTATTCGACCAAGTACAACACCATAGGGTGCTCCAGTTCTGTTTGTCAAGAAGAAAGATGGTACATTCAGGTTGTATATCGACTACCGAGAGTTGAACAAACTTACCATCAAGAACCGTTACCCACTACCGAGAATCGACGACTTATTTGATCAACTACAAGGCTCGTCTGTTTATTAAAAGATCGATTTACGTTCTGGATATCATCAAATGCGGGTGAAGGAGGATGATATTCCAAAGACTGCTTTTAGGACGCGTTACGGTCATTACGAGTTTATGGTTATGCCGTTTGGATTGACTAACGCACCAGCTGTGTTCATGGACCTCATGAACTGAGTGTGTGGGCCATATCTTGACAAGTTTGTTATTATTTTCATCGATGACATACTTATTTACTCGAAGAATGATCAAGAGCACGAAGAACATTTGAGAAAAGTGCTAGAGTTGCTGAGAAAAGAAAAACTGTACGCTAAGTTTTCAAAGTGTGCATTTTGGTTGGAAGAAGTCCAATTCCTCAGTCATATAGTGAACAAAGAAGGTATTCAGGTGGATCCAGCAAAGATTGAAATCGTTGAAAAGTGGGAAACCCCGAAAAATCCGAAACACATACTCCAATTTTTAGGGCTAGCTGGTTATTACAGGAGATTCATCCAAGATTTTTTCAAAATAGCAAAACCCTTGACTGCATTAACACATAAAGGGAAGAAATTTGAATGGAAGGATGAACAAGAGAAAGCATTTCAGTTATTGAAGAAAAAGTTAACTACGGCACCTATATTGTCATTACCTGAAGGGAATGATGATTTTGTGATATATTGTGATGACTCAAAGCAAGGTCTCGGTTGTGTATTAATGCAACGAACGAAAGTAATTGCTTATGCGTCTAGACAATTGAAGATTCACGAACAGAATTATACGACGCATGATTTGGAATTAGGCGCGGTTGTTTTTGCATTAAAGACTTGGAGGCACTACTTATATGGGGTCAAAAGTGTTATATATACCGACCACAAAAATCTTCAACATATATTTAATCAGAAACAACTGAATATGAGGCAGCGTAGGTGGATTGAATTGTTGAATGATTACGACTTTGAGATTCGTTTCCACCCGGGGAAGGCAAATGTGGTAGCTAACGCCTTGAGCAGAAAGGACAGAGAACCCATTCGTGTAAAATCTATGAATATAATGATTCACACTAACCTTACTACTCAAATAAAGGAGGCGCAACAAGGAGTTTTAAAAGAGGGAAACTTAAAGGATGAAATACCCAAAGGATCGGAGAAGCATCTTAATATTCGGGAAGACGGAACCAGGTACAGGGCTGAAAGAATTTGGGTACCAAAATTTGGAGATATGAGAGAAATGGTACTTAGAGAAGCTCATAAAACCATATACTCAATACATCCTGGAACGGGGAAGATGTACAAGGATCTCAAGAAACATTTTTGGTGGCCAGGTATGAAAGCTGATGTTGCTAAATACGTAGGAGAATGTTTGAAGTATTCTAAGGTCAAAGCTGAGCATCAGAAACCATCAGGTCTACTTCAACAACCCGAAATCCCGGAATGGAAATGGGAAAACATTACCATGGATTTCATCACTAAATTGCCAAGGACTGCAAGTGGTTTTGATACTATTTAGGTAATAGTTGATCGTCTCACCAAATCAGCATACTTCTTGCCAATAAGAGAAGATGACAAGATGGAGAAGTTAGCACGACTGTATTTGAAGGAAGTCGTCTCCAGAAATGGAATACCAATATCTATTATCTCTGATAGAGATGGAAGATTTATTTCAAGATTCTGGTAGACATTACAGCAAGCATTAGGAACTCGTCTAGACATGAGTACTGCCTATCATCCACAAACTGATGGGCAGAGCGAAAGGATGATACAAACACTTGAAGACATGCTACGAGCATGTGTTATTGATTTCGGAAACAGTTAGGATCGACATCTATCATTAGCAGAATTTTCCTACAACAACAGCTACCATTCAAGCATGGAGATGGCGCCGTTTGAAGCACTTTATGGTAGAAAGTGCAGGTCTCCGATTTCTTGGAGTGAAGTGGGGGATAGACAGATTACGGGTCCAGAGATAATACAAGAAGCTACCGAGAAGATCATCCAAATTCAACAACTTTTGAAAACCTCCCAAAGTCGACAAAAGGGCTACGCTGACATTAAAAGAAAAGATATAGAATTTGAAATTGGAGAGATGGTCATGCTTAAAGTTGTACCTTGGAAAGGCGTTGTTCGATTTGGTAAACGAGGGAAATTAAATCCAAGGTATATTGGACCATTCAAGATTATTGATCGTGTCGGACCAGTAGCTTACCGACTTGAGTTACCTCAACAACTCGCGGCTGTACATAACACTTTCCACGTCTCGAATTTGAAGAAATGTTTTGCTAAAGAAGATCTCACTATTCCGTTAGACAAAATCTAAATCAACGAAAAACTTCAATTCATCGAAGAACCCGTCGAAATAATGGATCGTGAGGTTAAAAGACTTAAGCAAAACAAGATACCAATTGTTAAAGTTCGATGGAATGCTCGTATAGGACCCGAGTTCACCTGGGAACGAGAAGATTAGATGAAGAAGAAATACCCGCACTTATTTCCAGAAGATACGTCAACGCCTCCAACTGCTTAAAATTTCGGGACGAAATTTATTTAACGGGTAGGTACTGTAGTGACCCGAACTTTTCCATGTTTATATATATTAAATGAATTGGTTATTTATATGATTAAGTGTTTCCAACATGTTAAGCAATTAGACTTGTTAAGACTTGATTAATTGAAATAGGTTTCATATAGACAATTGACCACCCAAGTTGACCGGTGATTCACGAACGTTAAAACTTGTAAAAACTATATGATGACATATATATGATTATATATATAGTTAACATAATATTATGATAAGTAAGTATCTCATTAGGTATTTTAACAATTAGTTATATACATAAAAATGAGACTATTGAATTTAAGAAACTCGAAAATGATATATATAACGATTATCGTTATATCAACGTCTTACTAAGTACATATGAATCATATTAAGATATTGATACACTTGGTTAATTATGTTAAATGATAAGTAAATATATCATTAAGTGTATTAACAATGAACTACATTTGTAAAAATAAGACTACTAACCTAATGATTTCGAAATGAGACATATATGTAACGATTATCGTTGTAACAACATTTAACTGTATATATATCATACTAAGATATATTAATATATCATAATATCATGATAATGCAATAATTTAACATCTCATTAGATATAATAAACATTGGGTTAACAATAATTAACATGATCGTTAACTTAAAGGTTTCAAATCAACATTTACATGTAACGACTAACGATGACTTAACGACTTAGTTAAAATGTATATACATGTAGTGTTTTAATATGTATTCATACATTTTTGAAAGACTTCAAGACACTTATCAAAAGACTTCTACTTAACAAAAATGCTTACAATTACATCCTCGTTCAGTTTCATCAACAATTCTACTCGTATGCATCCTTATTCGTACTCGTACAATACACAGCTTTTAGATGTATGTACTATTGGTATATACACTCCAATGATCAGCTCTTAGCAGCCCATGTGAGCCACCTAACACATGTGGGAACCATCATTTGGCAACTAGCATGAAATATCTCATAAAATTACAAAAATATTAGTAATCATTCATGACTTATTTGCATGTAAACAAAATTACACATCCTTTATATCTAATCCATATACCAACGACCAAAAATACCTACAAACACTTTCATTCTTCAATTTTCTTCATCTAATTGATCTCTCTCAAGTTCTATCTTCAAGTTCTAAGTGTTCTTCATAAATTCTAGTTTCATAAAATCAAGAATACTTCCAAGTTTGCTAGCTTACTTCCAATCTTGTAAAGTGATCATCCAACCTCAAGAAATCTTTTTTATTTACAGTAAGATATCTTTCTAATACAATATAATACTCATATTCAAACTTTGATTCAATTTCTATAACAATAACAATCTTATTTCGAGTGGAAATCTTACTTGAACTTGTTTTCGTGTCATGATTCTGCTTCAAGAACTTTCAAGCCATCCAAGGATCCTTTGAAGCTAGATCCATTTGTCTCTTTTTTAGTAGGTTTATCCATAAAACTTGAGGTAGTAATGATGTTCATAACATCATTCGATTCATACATATAAAGCTATATTATTCGAAGGTTTAAACTTGAAATCACTAGAACATAGTTTAGTTAATTCTAAACTTGTTCGCAAACAAAAGTTAATCCTTCTAACTTGACTTTTAAAATCAACTAAACACATGTCCTATATCTATATGATATGCAAACTTAATGATTTAAAACCTGGAAACACGAAAAACACCGTAAAACCGGACATACGTCGTCGTAGTAACACCGTAGGCTGTTTTGGGTTTGATAATTAAAAACTATGATAAAATTTGATTTAGAAGTTGTTCTTCTGGGAAAATTATTTTTCTTATGAGATGAAACTATATCCAAAAATCATGGTTAAACTCAAAGTGGAAGTATGTTTTCAAAATAGTCATCAAGACGTCGTTCTTTCGACTGAAATGACTACCTCTTACAAAAACAACTTGTAACATATATTTCTGACTATAAACTTATAATTTTTCTATTTAGATTCATAAAATAGAGTTCAATATGAAACCATAGCAATTTGATTCACTCAAAACGGATTTAAAACGAAGAAGTTATGGGTAAAACAAGATTGGATATTTTTTGATTGTTGTAGCTACGGGAAATATTGTAACAATTCTATACAAATCATATCCTAGCTAACTTATATTGTATTATACATGTATTCTAATATATTATGTAATCTTGGGATACCATAGACACGTAAGCAAATGTTTTGACATATCATATCGACCCATGTATATATATTATTTGGAACAACCATAGACACTCTATATGCAGTAATGTTGGAGTTAGCTATACAGGCTTGAGGTTGATTCCAAAAATATATATACTTTGAGTTGTGATCTAGCCTGAGACGTGTATACACTGGGTCGTGGATTGATTCAAGATAATATATATCAATTTATTTCTGTACATCTAATTGTGGACAACTAGTTGTAGGTTAATAACGAGGACAGCTAACTTAATAAACTTAAAACATTAAAACGTATTAAAAATGTTGTATGTATATTTTGAACATACTTTGATATATATGTACATATTAGTTATAGGTTCGTGAATCGACCAGTGGCCAAGTCTTACTTCTCGACGAAGTAAAAATATGTGAAAGTGAGTTATAGTCCCACTTTTAAAATCTAATATTTTGGGATGAGAATACATGCAGTTTTATAAATGTTTTACGAAATAGACACAAGTAAATGAAACTACATTATATGGGTGAATGATCGAAGCCGAATATGCCCCTTTTGCTTGGTAACCTAAGAATTAGTAAACCGATCTACTAATTGACGTGAATCCTAAAGATAGATCTATTGGGCCTAACGAACCCCATCCAAAGTACCGGATGCTTTAGTACTTCGAATGTTATTTTTATCATGTCCGAAGGATTTCCCAGAATGATAGGGGATATTCTTATATGCATCTTGTTAATGTCGGTTACCAGGTGTTCACCATATGAATGATTTTTATCTCTATGTATAGGATGTATATTGAAATATGAAATTTGTGGTCTATTATTATGATTTGATAATATATAGGTTAAGCATGTTTATTCTCAGGTGATTATTAAGAGCTTCCGCTGTTGCATACTAAAATAAGGACAAGATTTGGAGTCCATGCTTGTATGATATTATGTAAAAACTGTATTCAAGAAACTTATTTTTGATGTAATATATTCTTATTGTAAACCATTATGTAATGGTCGTGTGTAAACGGTATATTTTAGATTATCATTATTTGATAATCTACATAATGCTTTTTAAACCTTAATAGATAAAATAAAGGTTATTGTTGTTTTAAAAATGAATGCAGTCTTTAAAAAAGTCTCATATAGAGGTCAAAACCTCGCGACGAAATCAATTAAAATGGAACATTTATAATCAATATGAACGGGACATTTCATTCATAATATCATTCGATTCATATATATAAAACTATCTTATTCGAAGATTTGAACATGTAATCACTAGAACATAGTTTAGTTAATTCTAAACTTGTTAACAAACAAAGTTAATCCTTCTAACTTAAATTTTAAAATCAATGAAACACATGTTATATATCTATATGATATGCTAACTTAATGATTTAAAACCCGAAAACACGAAAAATACCGTAAAACCGGACATACGCCGTCGTAGTGAAACCGGGGGCTGTTTTGGGTTAGAAATATAAAAACTATCTTAATCTTTGAATTGGAAGTTTGTTTTCTGGAAAAATAATATTTCATATGAACATGATACTATATCCAAAAATCATGGTTAAACACAAAGTTGAAGTATGTTTTTCAAAATGGTCATCAAGATGTCGTTCTTTCGACGCAAATGACTACCTCTTTCAAAATGACTTGTAACCTGTATTTCCGACTATAAACTTATACTTTTTCTGTTTAGTTTCATAAATTTCAGTTCATTATGAAACCATAGCAACTTGATTCACTCAAAACGGATTTGTAACGAAGAAGTTATGAGTAAAACAAGATTGAATAATTTTGCTTGTTGTAGCTACGTGAAATTTGTAACAAATCTATACAAATTATAACTTAACTAACGTATATTGTATTATACATGTATTCTAACATATGTTACGTAATCTTGGGATACCATAGACACGTATACAATGTTTTGACATATTATATCGACCCATCTATATATATTATTTGGGAACAACCATAGACACTCTATATGCAGTAATGCTCGAGTTAGCTATACAGGATTGCGGTTGATTCCAAAATAATATATATACTTTGAGTTGTGATCTAGCCTGAGACTTGTATACATTGAGTCATGGATTGATTCGAGATAATATATATTGATTTATTTCTGTACATCTAACTGTTGACAACTAGTTGTAGATTACTAACGTTGGACTGCTAACTTAACAAACTTAAATCGTTAAAAAGTAATAAAAAAAATGTTGTGAATATATTTCAATCATACTTTGATATATATGTATACATTTGTTATAGGTTCGTGAATCAACCCATGGCCAAGTCTTACTTCTCGACGAAGTAAAAATCTGTGAAAGTGAGTTATAGTCCCGCTTTTAAAATCTAATATTTTTGGGATGAGAATACATGCAGCTTTATAAATGTTTTACAAAATAGACACAAGTACGTGAAACTACTTTCTATGTTTGAATGATCGAAGCCGAATATGCCCTTTTTTGCTTGGTAGCCTAAGAATTAGTAAACCAGTCTACTAATTGACGCGAATCCTAAAGATAGATCTATTGGGCCCAACAAACCCCATCCGTTGTAGCGGATGCTTTAGTACTTCGAATTTATCATGTCCGAAGGATGTCCCGGAATGATGGGGATATTCTATATGCATCTTGTTAATGTCGGTTACCAGGTGTTCACCATATGAATGATTTTAAGCAGATTGCATGTTAGTGAAAAATGGAAATGAAAATCTTGTGGTCTATTATTATGATTTGATAAATATATAGGTTAAACCTATAACTCACCAACATTTTTTGTTGACGTTAAAGCATGTTTATTCTCATGTGATTATTAATAGCTTCCGCTGTTGCATGCTAATTTATGAACAAGAGTTGGAGTCAGCATGCTTGTATAATATTGTTTAAAAACTGCATTCGAAGACTTAAATTGATGTGTAATATTATTGTAAACCATTATGTAATAATCGTGTGAAAACGCTATATTTTAGATTATCATTATTTGATAATCGTCGTAATATTTTTAAACCTTTATCGATAAAATAAAGGTTATGGTTTGTTTTAAAATCGAATGCAGTCTTTGAAAAACGTCTCATATAGAGGTCAAAACCTCGCAACGAAATCAATTAATATGAAACGTTTATAATCGATATGAACGGGACATTTCAGTTGGTATCCGAGCGTTGGTCTTAGAGAACCAGAAATTTGTATTAGTGTGTCTTATCGAGTTCATTAGGATACATTAGTGAGTCTGGACTTCGACCGTGTTTACTTGAAAAACGATTGCTTAACATTTTTTGTTGGAAACTATATATTGTTAACATGTAAATATTATGTGATATATTAATCTCTTAAGGTGTTTGATATTGTGTGATATATGTCTACCTCTAGTACAAATCCCATCAACTCACCTAATAATAATAAAGAGTCGAATATATTTTGGGAAGATTCACAAATTCCCGAAGAGGAACCGGAAGACGAGGAACCGGAAGAAGAAGTTCCGGAGGAGGAAATATTAGAAACCACAGAAAAACATATAAATAAAAGAATATCCTCAAGCAATGGACCAAAGTTAATAATGGCCAATGGTGTTTCCGCCAAGGAAGCAAAATATTGGGAAAATTACCAATTTTCTGATGAATCGAATTCTGATGAGGATTTCGATGATGTTATAGAAATTACCTCGACCCAATTTGCAAAAGCAAAAGAAAATAATAAGGGAAAGGGTATCAAAATAGAGAAACCTGTTTACAACCCCGATGAACTTTATGTTAACATGAAGTACTCTGATGGGGTGTACCGTAAACACCCGTATTTCTTAAACTTTCACTATAACCCGGGAACAACTAAGCCACCAGGTTTTTATATACCATTTGAGAAAAGAACGGCTCATATTAGGGGAGCACCATATATCCCTAGGAAATTAGCGAAACAAACCAAGTCCGAAGAGGAAGAAACGAGTGAGTCGGAATAAAGAGTTGTAATCATGTTGTGTAATATATGTATTGTAGTGTTCTTGTATTTTTATGTTATATGTAAAAATTGCTTGTATTGTTTGTTAATTATCTTTTACAAATCTAATCCTCATCTATTTTACAGTATAAAAACACACAATGGACGTTAAGAATAGACAACCGAATATTTTAGAAGACCTACCCGGGGACGTGATTGATGAAATCTTGTCTAAAGTCGGTTAGAATTCGTCGGAACAATTATTTATGGTAAAATTAGTTTGTCGAACATTTGAAAGATGTTACAGGCATGCTTTTGTTTATAAAAGGCTTTCCTTTGAAAGATGGGGTATATCACATTGGGGAGACCTTAAGTTACGCCGTGTTTACTTTAAAGCATTAAATGCGTAGAACCCAAATGCAATTTTACGCTACGGGTTGAGAGCCTATTTTGACTCCACATATCCCAACATAGGACTTCGTTCTTTAGAAAGAGCTTCAAACATGCAACATAAAGAAGCAAGTTATGTTTACGGGTTAGTGATGTTCGCTTCTCACCAAATTGAGAAAAAGAACATCGGGTTACAACTTCTAAATAAAACATTTCCACAAGTGACGGATTCAGTAGTTGAAGTGAGAAATAAGGTTTTTAGATTGTTACGGGGCTGTTGGCCATTACGTAACCCTCGTCCTTTTGGTGACGTTACAACATGCTGCCTAGCCAACGACCATAACGGTTATTTTCCACAAGACCAATGATGGGAAATAGTATTAGTAAAACCCGAATGCATGACTTGCTTCTGGACCTATGAATTACGTATGTTTATTTCCTTCACGGAATGACTTGCGTTAAACTAGAATTGTCTTCGCAATTGCCTTGTATCAAAGTTATTTGTGCTATATTTCATGTTATATGTAAAATAGCGGTATTGTAAGTTTGTAAAATATTGTATAAAAGTTTGAACGCTAAATATTATTATCAATTTTTTATATAGAATTGTAGTAGTTGAAATTGTATATTAGCTACTAAGTATGAACTTAACAGGTAGGTACTACCCGTATTAAAACTTATAAAACGCTAATATGAAGAAAAAGCTTTTATAAATGAGTTCATATTATGCTACGAAATACTATTGACTACTCTTAATATTCTATATGATTAACTTAATTCTTTTGGCTATTTTTGAAGAAAATGGCACCGACTACTCGTCAGAACTTGAACATGAGCGAGGAAGACTTCCGTGTTTTTCTTGCTGCCAACATAGCTGCAGTACAGGCTGCAATGCAAAACAACAATAATAACTCTGAATCTAGCAATGCAACTAACGCCACTAGAAATGGTGTAGGATGTGTAGTGACCCGAACTTTTCCATGTTTATATATATTAATTGAGATTGATATTTACATGATTAAATGTTTCCAACATGTTAATCAATCAAACTTGTTAAGACTTGATTAATTGAAATATGTTTCATATAGACAATTGACCACCCAAGTTGACCGGCGATTCACGAACGATAAAACTTGTAAAAACGACATGACGATATATATATATATGGATATACATATGGTTAACATGAGATTATGATAAGTAAGTATCTCCATAAGTATATTAACAATGAGTTATATACATATAAACAAGACTACTAACTTAAGGATTTCGAAACGAGACATATATGTAACGATTATCGTTGTAACGACATTTAAATGTATATATATCATATTAAGATATATTAATATATCATAATATCATGATAATATAATAATTTAACATCTCATTAGATATAATAAACAATGGGTTAACAAAATTAATTGAGATCGTTAACTTAAAGGTTTCAAAACAACACTTACATGTAACGACTAACGATGACTTAACGACTCAGTTAAAATGTATATACATGTAGTGTATTTAGATGTATTAAAATACTTTTGGAAGACTTCAAGACATATATCAAAACACTCATACTTAACAAAAATGGTTACAGTTACTTTTCCATTCTTTTCTTTCATCAAGAATTCTAGTCGTATTCTTACCCGTATTATACACAGCTTCAAAACGTACTTACTATGAGTATATACCAATAGGAACTAGCATGGGATTCCACTCTTGATTATGTCATGTATGACTAATCAATTTTAACTTCTACCATGAGCTAGTCAACTAACTAGAACTTCTTTTAACCCCACTCACCACTCACCAATTACCACTCATCATTCACTCCATTTCACTTCCAATTCTCTTTCTAATTCTCTCTCAACACACACACACACACACACACACTATTATGAACGTATTTTTCCAGTAGTTAATCATCATCTTCATCAAAAATCACTTCAAGAATCAAGCTATAATCATCATAGGAAGAACACTTCAAGAACACTTCAAAAATCCCTTCAAGTTTACTAATTTACTTCCAAGCTTTCTAATCCATTCCAAGTAATCATCTAAGATCAAGAAACCTTTGTTATATACAGTAGGTTATCTTTCTTATTCAAGGTAATATTCATATTCAAACTTTGATTCAATTTCTATAACTATAAACTATCTTAATTCGAGTAAAAATCTTACTTGAACTTGTTTTTGTGTCATGATCCTACTTCACGAACTTTCAAGCCATCCAAGATCCTTTGAAGCTAGATCATTTCTTGTCACTTCCAGTAGGTTTACCTACTAAACTTGAGGTAGTAATGATGTTCATAACATCATTCGATTCATATATATAAAACTATCTTATTCGAAGGTTTAAACTCGTAATCACTAGAACATAGTTTAGTTAATTCTAAACTTGTTCGCAAACAAAAGTTAATCCTTCTAACTTGAATTTTAAAATTAACTACAAACATGTTCTATATCTATATGAGAAAATTATTTTTATTATGAACATGAAACTATATCCAAAAATTATGGTTAAACTCAAAGTGGAAGTATGTTTTCTAAAATGGTCATCTAGACGTCGTTCTTTCGACTGAAATGACTACCTTTACAAAAATGACTTGTAACTTATTTTTCCGACTATAAACCTATACTTTTTCTGTTTAGATTCATAAAATAGAGTTCAATATGAAACCATAGCAATTTGATTCACTCAAAACGGATTTAAAATGAAGAAGTTATGGGTAAAACAAGATTGGATAATTTTTCTCATTTTAGCTACGTGAAAATTGGTAACAAATCTATTCCAACCATAACTTAATCAACTTGTATTGTATATTATGTAATCTTGAGATACCATAGACACGTATACAATGTTTCGACCTATCATGTCGACACATCTATATATATTTCGGAACAACCATAGACACTCTATATGTGAATGTTAGAGTTAGCTATACAGGGTTGAGGTTGATTCCAAAATATATATAGTTTGAGTTGTGATCAATACTGAGATACGTATACACTGGGTCGTGGATTGATTCAAGATAATATTTATCAATTTATTTCTGTACATCTAACTGTGAACAACTAGTTGTAGGTTACTAACGAGGACAGCTGACTTAATAAACTTAAAACATCAAAATATATTAAAAGTGTTGTAAATATATTTTAAACATACTTTGATATATATGTATATATTGTTATAGGTTCGTGAATCAACCAGTGGCCAAGTCTTACTTCCCGACGAAGTAAAAATCTGTGAAAGTGAGTTATAGTCCCACTTTTAAAATCTAATATTTTTGGGATGAGAATACATGCAGGTTTTATAAATGATTTACAAAATAGACACAAGTACGTGAAACTACATTCTATGGTTGAATTATTGAAATCGAATATGCCCCTTTTTATTAAGTCTGGTAATCTAAGAATTAGGGAACAGACACCCTAATTGACGTGAATCCTAAAGATAGATCTATTGGGCCTAACAAACCCCATCCAAAGTACCGGATGCTTTAGTACTTCGAAATTTATATCATATCCGAAGGGTGTCCCGGAATGATGGGGATATTCTTATATATATGCATCTTGTTAATGTCGGTTACCAGGTGTTCACCATATGAATAATTTTTATCTCTATGTATGGGATGTGTATTGAAATATGAAATCTTGTGGTCTATTGTTACGATTTGATATATATAGGTTAAACCTATAACTCACCAACATTTTTGTTGACGTTTAAAGCATGTTTATTCTCAGGTGAATACTAAGAGCTTCCGCTGTTGCATACTAAAATAAGGACAATATTTGGAGTCCATGTTTGTATGATATTGTGTAAAAACTGCATTCAAGAAACTGATTTCGATGTAACATATTTGTATTGTAAACCATTATGTAATGGTCATGTGTAAACAGGATATTTTAGATTATCATTATTTGATAATCTACGTAAAGCTTTTTAAACCTTTATTTATGAAATAAAGGTTATGGTTTGTTTTAAAAATGAATGCAGTCTTTGAAAAACGTCTCATATAGAGGTCAAAACCTCGCAACGAAATCAATTAATATGGAACATTTTTAATCAATAAGAACCGGACATTTCAGGATGCTCCTACAAAGAATATACTGCCTGCAAACCTTTGGAATTTTATGGAACTGAAGGACCAATCGGATTGAAACGGTGGACCGAGAAGTTCGAATCAGTGTTTGCCATAAGTAAATGTACTGAAGAAGATGGGGTGAAGTACGCCACGCATACCTTCACAGGTACTGCGTTAACATGGTGGAATACCTATCTAGAACAAGTGGGACAAGATGCTGCTTACGCACTACCGTGGTCAGCATTCAAGCACTTGATGAACGAGCAGTATCGTCCTAGAAACGAGGTCAATAAGCTTAAGGTAGAGCTTAGAGGATTACGAACGCAAGGTTTCGACATTACCACATACGAACGACGATTCACAGAGTTGTGCCTATTGTGTCCAAGAGCGTTCGAAGATGAAGAAGAGAAAATCAACGCATTTATAAAAGGGTTACCAGAAAGGATTCTAGAAGATATAAGTTCACACGTGCCCGCCTCAATACAAAAAGCAAGTCGAATGGCTCATAAACTCATAAATCAAATTGAGGAAAGAATTAAAGAGCATGCGGCCGAAGAAGCCAACACAAAACAAGTCAAGAGAAAGTGGGAAGAAAACAGTGACAAGGGTTACCAACACAACAGTAACAATCACCTCAACAATCATCACAACAATAATCACAAATTCAATCGCACCATTTATCGCAACAACAAATGCCCCAACAACAATAATAACTACTACAACAATCGTCCTAACAACAATAACAACCGCAACAACAACAATTCATATAACAACAAGAATCAGAATCAGCCATGCCAAAGGTGTGAGGAGTCCTACCAGAATGGGTTCTGCACAACATTTTGCACCAAGTGTAAAAGAAATGGCCATATTGTGGAGAAATGTGAGGTCTACAGTCCAGTGAATAACAGAATTAAAAGAACAAATAATGTCTGAACAAATAATGCCGCCATAGTTTTTTTTTGGATATGGAAAATCGGGCCACTTTAGTAGAAATTGCCCGAATCAGGGGAATACTAATGGGCAGGGCCATGGAAGAGTTTTCAATATTAATACGGTAGAAGCGCAGGAAGACCCGGAGCTTGTTACGGGTACGTCTCTTATTGACAATAAATCTGCTTATGTTTTATTTGATTCGGGTGCGGATAGAAGCTATATGAGTAGAGATTTTTGTGCTAAACTAAGTTGTCTACTGACGCCTTTAGATAATAAATTTTTACTCGAATTAGCAAATGGTAAATTAATTACAGCAGATAATATATGTTAGAACCGAGAATTTAAACTGGTTAGCGAAACCTTTAAGATTGATTTGATACCAGTAGAGTTAGGGAGTTTTGATGTGATAATCGGCATGGACTGGTTAAAAAAGGAGAGAGCAGAAATCATATGTTACAAAAATACAATTCGCATTGTACGAGAAAAAGGAAAACCCTTAATGGTGTATGGAAAAAAGAGCAACGCGAAGCTAAATCTTATTAGTAATTTGAAGGCACAAAAACTAATATGAAAAGGTCACTATGCCATTCTAGCACACATCGAAGAAGTCAAACCCAAACAAAAGAACATCAATGATGTTCCCATCGCAAAAGAATTTCTCGATGTATTTCTGAAAGAATTACCGGGACTACCTCCACACCGATCTGTTGAATTTCAAATAGATCTTGTACCAGGAGCTGCACCAATATCTCGTGCTCCATACAGACTCGCACCCAGCGAAATGAAGAAACTCGAAAGCCAATTACAAGAACTTTTAGAGCGTGGTTTCATTCGACCAAGCACATCACCGTGGGGAGCTCCTGTTTTGTTTATCAAAAAGAAGGATGGTACATTCAGATTGTGTATCGACTATCGAGAGTTGAATAAACTTATCATCAAGAACCGTTATCCACTACCGAGAATCGACGACTTACTTGATCAACTACAAGGCTCGTCAGTTTATTCGAAGATCGATTTACGTTCCGGGTATTATCAAATGCGGGTGAAGGAGGATGATATTCCAAAGACTGCTTTCAAAACGTATTACAATCATTATGAGTTTATGGTTATGCCGTTTGGATTGACTAATGCACCAGCTGTGTTCATGGACCTCATGAACCGAGTGTGTGGGCCATATCTTGATAAGTTTTTCATTGTTTTCATCGATGACATACTCATTTACTCAAAGAATGATCAACAGCACAAAGAACATTTGAGAAAAGTGCTAGAATTATTGAGGAATGAACAACTGTACGCAAAATTTTTAAAGTGTGCATTTTGGTTGGAAGAAGTTCAATTCCTCGGTCACATAGTGAACAAAGAAGGTATTCAAGTAGATTCGGAAAAGATTGAAACCGTTAAAAAGTGGGAAACCCCGAAAACTCCGAAGCATATACGCCAATTTTTTGGACTAGCTGGTTACTACAGAAGGTTCATCCAAGATTTTTCTAAAATAGCAAAACTCTTGACTGCATTAACGCATAAAGGGAAGAAATTTGAATGGAAGGATGAGCAGGAGAAAGCGTTTCAATTGTTGAAGAAAAAGTTAACTACGGAACCTATATTGTCATTTGCTGAAGGGAATGATGACTTTCTGATATATTGTGACTCCTCAAAGCAAGGCCTCGATTGTGTATTAATGCAATGAACGAAGGTAATTGCCTATGCGTCCAGATAATTGAAGATTCACGAGCAAAATTATATGACTCATGATTTGGAATTAGGTGCTGTTGTTTTTGCATTAAAGACTTGGAGGCACTACTTATATGGGGTCAAAAGTGTAATATATACCGACCACAAAAGTCTCCAACATATATTTAATCAGAAACAACTGAACATGAGGCAGCGTAGGTGGATTGAATTGTTAAATGATTACGATTTTGAGATTCGTTACCACCCGGGGAAGGAAAATGTGGTAGTCGATGCTTTGAGTAGAAAGGACAGAGAACCTATGCAGGTAAAAGCTATGAATATAATTATTCGTACTAACCTTACTACTCAAATAAAGGAGGCGTGACAAGGAGTTTTAAAAGAGGGAAATTTGAAGAGTGAAATACCCAAAGGTTCGGAGAAACATCTTAATATTAGGGAAGACGGAACCCGGTATAGGGATGAAAGAATTTGGGTACCAAAGTTTGGAGATGTGAGAGAAATGGTACTTAAGGAAGCACATAAGACCAGATATTCAATACATCCCGGAGCGGGAAAGATGTACAAAGATCTCAACAAACACTTTTGGTGGCCGAGTATGAAAGCACATAAGGCCAGATATTAAATACGTAGGAGAATGTTTGACGTGTTCTAAGGTCAAAGCTGAACATCAGAAACCATCAGGTCTACTTCAACAACCCAAAATCCCAGAATGGAAATGGAAAAACATTACCATGGATTTCATTACTAAATTGCCAAGGAATGCAAGTGGTTATGATACTATTTGGGTAGTAGTTGATCGTGTCACCAAGTCAGCACACTTTCTGCCAATGAGAGAAGATGATAAAATGGAGAAGTTGGCACGATTATACTTGAAGGAAGTTATCTCCAGACATGGAATACCAGTCTCTATTATCTCTGATAGGGATGGCAGATTTGTTTCAAGGTTTTGGCAGACATTACAACAAGCATTGGGAACTCGTCTAGACATGAGTACTGTCTATCATCCACAAACTAATGGGCAGATTGAAAGGACGATACAGATGCTTAAAGACATTCTACGAACATGTGTTATTGATTTTGGAAATAGTTGGGATCGACATCTACCATTAGCAGAGTTTTCCTACAACAACAGTTATCACTCGAGTATTGAGATGGAACCGTTTGAAGCACTTTATGGTAAAAAGTGCAGGTCTCTGATTTGTTGGAGTGTAGTGGGGTATAGACAGATCACGTGTCCAGAGATAATTCAAGAAACTACCGAGAAAATCATCCAAATTCAACAACGGTTGAAAACCGCCCAAAGTCGACAAAAGAGCTACGCGGACATTAAAAGAAATGATATAGAATTTGAAATTGGAGAGATGGTCATGCTTAAGGTTTCACCTTGGAAAGGTGTTGTTCGATTTGGTAAACGGGGGAAACTAAATCCAAGGTACATTGGACCATTCAAGATAATAGATCGTGTCGGACCAGTAGCTTACCGACTTGACTTACCTCAACAACTCGTCGGGGTACATAATACGTTTCATGTCTCGAATCTGAAGAAATGTTTTGCTAAAGAAGATCTCACTATTCCGTTAGACGAAATCCAAATCAATGAAAAAATTCAATTCATTGAAGAACCCGACGAAATAATAGATCGTGAGGTTAAAAGACTTAAGAAAAATAAAATACCGATTGTTAAGGTTCGATGGAATGCTCGTAGAGGACCCGAGTTCACCTGGGAGCGTGAAGATCAGATGAAGCTGAAATACCCGCACTTATATCCTGAAGATACGTCAACACCTTCAACCGCTTAAAATTTTGGGACGAAATTTATTTAACGGGTAGGTACTGTAGTGACCCAAACTTTTCCATGTTTACATATATTAAATGAAAACTATATTTACATGATTAAATGTTTCCAACATGTTAAGCAATCAAACTTGTTAAGACTTGATTATTTGAAATGAGTTTCATGTAGACAATTGACCACCCGAGTTGACCGACGATTCACGAACGTTAAAACTTGTAAAAACTATATGATGATATATATATGGATATATATATAGTTAACATGATATTATGATAAGTAAGTATCTCACTAGGTATATTAACAATGAGTTATATACATAAAAAATGAGATTACTAAGTTAAGTAACTCGAAATGATATATATAACGATTATCGTTATAACAACGCCTTACTAAATACATATGTATCATATTAAGGTACTGTTACACTATATTTAATATGATAAAATGATAATTATATATATCATTATGTATGTTAACAATGAACTACATATGTAAAACAAGACTACTAACTTAAGAATTTCCAAACGAAGCATATATGTAACGATTATCGTTGTAACGAAATTTTAATGTATATATATCATATTAAGAAATATTCATACATCATAATATCATTGTAATGTAATAATTTAACATCTCATTAGATATAATAAACAATGGATTAACTACATTAAATGAGATCGTTAACTTAAAGGTTTCAAAACAACACTTAGATGTAATGACTAACGATGACTTAACGACTCAGTTAAAATGTATATACATGTAGTATTTTAAGATGTATTCATACACTTTTGAAAGACTTCAAGACACATATCAAAATACTTCTACTTATCAAAAATGCTTACAATTGCATTCTCATTCATTTTCATCAACAATTCTACTCGTATACACTTGTATTCGTACTCGTACAATACATAGCTTCTAAATGTATTTACTATTAGTATATACACTCCAATGTGAAATGTCCCGTTCTTATTGATTAAAAACGTTCCATATTAATTGATTTCGTTGCGAGGTTTTGACCTCTATATGAGACGTTTTTTTAAAGACTGCATTCATTTTTAAAACAAACCATAACCTTTATTTCATAAATAAAGGTTTAAAAAGCTTTACGTAGATTATCAAATAATGATAATCTAAAATATCCTGTTTACACACGACCATTACATAATGGTTTACAATACAAATATGTTACATCGAAATCAGTTTCTTGAATGCAGTTTTTACACAATATCATACAAACATGGACTTCAAATCTTGTTCTTATTTTAGTATGCAACAGCGGAAGCTCTTAGTATTCACCTGGGAATAAACATGCTTTAAACGTCAACAAAAATGTTGGTGAGTTATAGGTTTAACCTATATATATCAAATCGTAATAATAGACCACAAGATTTCGTATTTCAATACACATCCCATACATAGAGATAAAAATCATTCATATGGTGAACACCTGGTAACCGACATTAACAAGATGCATATATAAAAATATCCCCATCATTCCGGGACACCCTTCGGATATGATATAAATTTTGAAGTACTAAAGCATCTGGTACTTTGGATGGGGTTTGTTAGGCCCAATAGATCTATCTTTAGGATTCGCGTCAATTAGGGTGTCTGTTCCCTAATTCTTAGATTACCAGACTTAATAAAAAGGGGCATATTCGATTTCGATAATTCAACCATAGAATGTAGTTTCACGTACTTGTGTCTATTTTGTAAATCATTTATAAAACCTGTATGTATTCTCATCCCAAAAATATTAGATTTTAAAAGTGGGACTATAACTCACTTTCACAGATTTTTACTTCGTCGGGAAGTAAGACTTGGCCACTGGTTGATTCACGAACTTATAACAATATATACATATATATCAAAGTATGTTCAAAATATATTTACAATACTTTTAATACATTTTGATGTTTTAAGTTTATTAAGTCAGCTGTCCTCGTTAGTAACCTACAACTAGTTGTCCACAGTTAGATGTACAGAAATAAATCGATAAATATTATCTTGAATCAATCCACGACCCAGTGTATACGTATCTCAGTATTGATCACAACTCAAACTATATATATATTTTGGAATCAACCTCAACCCTGTATAGCTAACTCCAACATTTACATATAGAGTGTCTATGGTTGTTCCGCAATATATATATATAGATGGGTCGACATGATAGGTCGAAACATTGTATACGTGTCTATGGTATCTCAAGATTACATAATATACAATATAAGTTGATTAGGTTATGGTTGGAATAGATTTATTACTAACTTTCACGTAGGTAAAATGAGTAGTTTTTATCAATCTTGTTTTACTCGCCATTTCTTCGTTTCTAATCCGTTTTGAGTGATTCCAGTGGCCACGGTTTCGTATTGAACTTAAATTTATGAATATAAATAGAAAAAGTATAAGTTTATAGTCAGAAATACAAGTTACACGTCGTTTTTAAAAGAGGTAGTCATTTCCGTCGAAAGAACGACATCTTGATGACCATTTTGAAAAACATACTTTCACTTTGAGTTTAACCATGATTTTTGGATATAGTTTCATGTTCATAAGAAAAATCATTTTCCCAGAAGTTTAGCTTTTAAATGAAAGTTCTTCTTAGCTTTTAATTATCCCAACCAAAACAGCCCCCGGTTTTACTACAACGGCGTATATCCAGTTTTATGGTGTTTATCGTGTTTTCGGGTTTTAAATCATTAAGTTAGCATATCATATAGATATAGAACATGTGTTTAGTTGATTTTAAAAGTCTATTTAGAAGGATTAACTTTATTTGCGAACAAGTTTAGAATTAACTAAACTATGTTCTAGTGATTACAAGTTTATAACGTTGAATAAGACAGCTATTTATGTATGAATCGAATGATCTTATGAAAATCATTACTACCTCAAGTTCCTTGGATAAACCTACTAGAAATGAGAAAAATAGATCTAGCTTCAAAGGATCCTTGGATGGCATGAAAGTTCTTGAAGCAGAATCATGACACGAAAACAATTTCAAGTAAGATTTCCACTCGAAATAAGATTGTTATAGTTATAGAAATTGAATTAAAGTTTGAATATGATTATTACCTTGTATTAGAAAGATAACCTACTGTAAGTAACAAAGGTTTCTTGATCTTGGATGATTACTTGGAATGGATTTAGAAAACTTGGAAGTAAACTTGCAATCTTGGAAGTATTCTTGATTTTATGAAACTAGAACTTTTGGAATTTATGAAGAACACTTAGAACTTGAAGATAGAACTTGAGAGAGATCAATTAGATGAAGAAAATTGAATAATGAAAGTGTTTGTAGGTGTTTTTGGTCGTTGGTATATGGATTAGATATAAAGGATATGTAATATTGTTTTCATGTAAATAAGTCATGAATGATTACTCATATTTTTGTAATTTTATGAGATATTTCATGCTAGTTGCCAAATGATGGTTCCCACATGTGTTAGGTGACTCACATGGGCTGCTAAGAGCTAATCATTGGAGTGTATATACCAATAGTACATACATCTAAAAGCTGTGTATTGTACGAGTACGAATACGGGTGCATACGAGCAGATTTGTTGAATAAACTGAACGAGGATGTAATTGTAAGCATTTTTGTTAAGTAGAAGAATTTTGATAAATGTCTTGAAGTCTTTCAAAAGTATATGAATACATATTAAAACACTACATGTATATACATTTTAACTGAGTCGTTAAGTCATCGTTAGTCGTTACATGTAAATGTTGTTTTGAAACCTTTAGGTTAACGATCTTGTTAAATGTTGTTAACCCAATGTTTATAATATCAAATGAGATTTTAAATTATTATATTATCATGATATTATGATGTACGAATATCTCTTAATATGATCTATATACATTAAATGTCGTTACAACGATAATCGTTACATATATGTCTCGTTTCAAAATCATTAAGTTAGTAGTCTTATTTTTACATATGTAGTTCATTGTTAATACACTTAATGATATATTTACTTATCATTTAACATAATTAACCAAGTGTATCAATATCTTAATATGATTCATATGTACCTAGTAAGACGTTATAACGATAATCGTTATATATATCGTTTTCGAGTTTCTTAATTTAATAGTCTCATTTTTATGTAAATAACTCATTGTTAAAATACCTAATGAGATACATACTTATAATAAAATCATGTTAACTATATATATAACCATATATATGTCATCGTATAGTTTTTACAAGTTTTAAAATTCGTGAATCACCGGTCAACTTGGGTGGTCATTTGTTTATATGAAACCTATTCCAATTAATCAAGTCTTAATAAGTTTGATTGCTTAACATGTTGGAAACACTTAATCATATAAATATCAATTTCATTTAATATATATAAACATGGAAAAGTTCGGGTCACTACAGTACCTACCCGTTAAATAAATTTCGTCCCGAAATTTTAAGCTGTTGAAAGTGTTGATGAATCTTCTAGAAATAGATGCGGGTATTTCTTCTTCATCTGATCTTCATGCTCCCAGGTGAACTCGGGTCCTCTACGAGCATTCCATCGAACCATAACAATCGGTATCTTGTTTTGTTTAAGTCTCTTAACCTCACGATCCATTATTTCGACGGGTTCTTCAATGAATTGAAGTTTTTCATTGATTTGGATTTTGTCCAACGGAATAGTGAGATCTTCTTTAGCAAAACATTTCTTCAAATTTGAGACATGGAAAGTGTTATGTACAGCCGCGAGTTGTTGAGGTAGCTCCAGTTGGTAAGCTACTGGTCCGACACGATCTATAATCTTGAATGGTCCAATGTACCTTGGATTTAGTTTCCCCCGTTTACCAAATCGAACAACGCCTTTCCAAGGTGAAACCTTAAGCATGACCATTTCTCCAATTTCAAACTCTATATCTTTTCTTTTACTGTCCGCGTAGCTCTTTTGTCGACTCTGGGCGGTTTTCAATCTTTGTTGAATTTGGATGATTTTCTCGTTAGTTTCTTGTATTATCTCCGGACTCGTAATCTGTCTATCCCCCACTTCATTCCAACAAATCGGAGACCTGCACTTTCTACCATAAAGTGCCTCAAACGGTGCCATCTCAATACTAGAATGATAACTGTTGTTGTAGGAAAATTCTGCTAACGGTAGATATCGATCCCAACTATTTCCGAAATCAATAACACATGCTCGTAGCATGTCTTCAAGCATTTGTATCGTCCTTTCGCTCTGCCCATCAGTTTGTGGATGATAGGCAGTACTCATGTCTAGACGAGTTCTTAATGCTTGCTGTAATGTCTGCCAGAATCTTGAAATAAATCTGCCATCCCTATCAGAGATAATAGAGATTGGTATTCCATGTCTGGAGAAGACTTCCTTCAAATACAGTCGTGCTAACTTATCCATCTTGTCATCTTCTCTTATTGGCAGGAAGTGTGCTGATTTGGTGAGACGATCAACTATTACCCAAATAGTATCAAAACCACTTGCAGTCCTTGGTAATTTAGTGATGAAATCCATGGTAATGTTTTCCCATTTCCATTCCGGGATTTCGGGTTGTTGAAGTAGACCTGATAGTTTCTGATGCTCAGCTTTGACCTTAGAACACGTCAAACATTCTCCAACGTATTTAGCAACATCGGCTTTCATACCCGGCCACCAAAAATGTTTCTTAAGATCCTTGTACATCTTCCCCGTTCCAGTATGTATTGAGTATCTGGTTTTATGAGCTTCTCTAAGTACCATTTCTCTCATATCTCCAAATTTTGGTACCCAAATCCTTTCAACCCTATACCGGGTTCCGTCTTCCCGAATATTAAGATGCTTCTCCGATCCTTTGGGTATTTCATCCTTTAAATTTCTCTCTTTTAAAACTCCTTGTTGCGCCTCCTTTATTTGAGTAGTAAGGTTATTGTGAATCATTATATTCATAGATTTTACTCGAATGGGTTCTCTGTCCTTCCTGCTCAAGGCGTCGGGTACCACATTTGCCTTCCCCGGGTGGTAACGAATCTCAAAGTCATAATCATTCAACAATTCAATCCACCTACGCTGCCTCATATTCAGTTGTTTCTGATTAAATATGTGTTGAAGACTTTTGTGGTCGGTATATATAATACTTTTGACCCCATATAAATAGTGCCTCCAAGTCTTTAATGCAAAAACAACTGCACCTAATTCCAAATCTTGCGTCGTATAATTTTGTTCGTGAATCTTAAATTGTCTAGACGCATAAGCAATCACCTTCGTTCATTGCATTAATACACAACCGAGACCTTGCTTTGATGCGTCACAATAAATCACAAAATCATCATTCCCTTCAGGCAATGACAATATAGGTGCCGTAGTTAGCTTTTTCTTCAATAACTGAAACGCTTTCTCTTGTTCATCCTTCCATTCAAATTTATTCCCTTTATGCGTTAATGCAGTCAAGGGTTTTGCTATTCTGGAAAAGTCTTGGATGAACCTTCTGTAGTAACCAGCTAGTCCTAAAAAATGGCGTATGTGTTTCGGAGTTTTCGGGGTTTCCCACTTTTCAACAGTTTCTATCTTTGCCGGATCCACCTTAATACCTTCTTTGTTCACTATGTGACCGAGGAATTGAACTTCTTCCAACCAAAATGCACACTTTGAAAATTTAGCGTACAATTCTTCCTTCCTCAATACTTCTAACACCTTTCTCAAATGTTCACCGTGTTCTTGGTCATTCTTTGAGTAAATAAGTATGTCATCAATGAAAATAATGACAAACTTGTCAAGGTATGGTCCACACACTCGTTTCATAAGGTCCATGAACACAGTTGGTGCATTAGTTAAACCAAACGGCATGACCATAAACTCGTAATGACCGTAACGTGTTCTAAAAGCAGTCTTTGAAATATCATCTTCTTTCACCCGCATTTGATGATACCCGGAACGTAAGTCAATCTTTGAATAAACAGACGAGCCTTGTAGTTGATCAAATAAGTCGTCGATTCTCGGTAGTGGGTAGCGGTTCTTGATGGTAAGTTTATTCAACTCTCGGTAGTCGATACACAACCTGAATGTACCATCTTTCTTCTTGACAAACAAAACTGGAGCTCCCCATGGTGATGTGCTTGGTCGA
Organism: Rutidosis leptorrhynchoides; assembly: GCF_046630445.1. Classification (NCBI taxonomy): domain Eukaryota; kingdom Viridiplantae; phylum Streptophyta; class Magnoliopsida; order Asterales; family Asteraceae; genus Rutidosis; species Rutidosis leptorrhynchoides. Next base: position 427,495,092 of record NC_092334.1, on the reverse strand, counting down.
ATGAAACCACGCTCTAAAAGTTCTTGTAATTGGCTTTGCAGTTCTTTCATCTCACTGGGTGCGAGTCTGTAAGGAGCACGAGCTATTAGTGCAGCTCCTGGTACAAGATCTATTTGAAATTCAACGGATCGATGTGGGGGTAATCCCGGTAATTCTTTCTGAAATACATCGGGAAATTCTTTTGCGACGGGAACATCATTGATGCTCTTTTCTTCAGTTTTTACTTTCTCGACGTGTGCTAGAACAGCATAGCAACCTTTTCTTATTAGTTTTTGTGCCTTCAAATTTCTAATAAGATGTAGCTTCGTGTTGCCCTTTTCTCTGTACACCATTAAGGGTTTTCCTTTTTCTTGTATAATGCGAATTGCATTTTTGTAACAAACGATCTCTGCTTTCACTTCTTTCAACCAGTCCATACCGATTATCATATCAAAACTCCCTAACTCTACTGGTATCAAGTCAATCTTAAATGTTTCGCTAACCAGTTTAATTTCTCGATTCCGACATATTTTATCTGCTGAAATTAATTTACCATTTGCTAATTCGAGTAAAAATTTACTATCCAAAGGCGTCAATGGACAACTTAATTTAGCACAAAAATCTCTACTCATATAGCTTCTATCCGCACCCGAATCAAATAAAACGTAAGCAGATTTATTGTCAATAAGAAACGTACCCGTAACAAGCTCCGGGTCTTCCTGTGCCTCTGCCGCATTAATATTGAAAACTCTTCCGCGGCCTTGTCCATTCGTGTTCTCCTGGTTCGGGCAATTTCTAATAATGTGGCCCGGTTTTCCACATTTATAACAAACTACATTGGCATAACTTGCTCCGACACTACTTGCTCCGCCATTACTCGTTCCGACACCATTTGTTCCTTTCGTTCTGTTAACCCCTGGTCCGTAGACCTCACACTTCACCGCGCTATGACCATTTCTTTTACACTTGTTGCAAAATTTGGTGCAGAACCCCGAGTGATACTTTTCACACCTTTGGCATAGCTGCTTCTGATTGTTGTTGTTGTTGCTGCGGTTATTATTGTTGTTGGGATGATTGTTGTAGTTGTTGTTGTTGTTGTTGTTGTTGTTGTTGTTGGGCCGTTTGTTGTAGTTGCGATTGATGTTGCGATTGTTGGGATAGTTGTTGCGATTATTGTTGTAATTGCTGCTGTTGTTGTATTGGCGATTCTTATCACCGTTTTCCTCCCACTTTCTTTTGACTTGCTTCACATTGGCCTCTTCAGCAGTCTGTTATTTAATTCTTTCTTCGATCTGGTTCACTAGTTTGTGAGCCATTCTACATGGCTGTTGTATGGAGGCGGGCTCGTGTGAACTTATATCTTCTTGGATTCTTTCTGGTAATCCTTTCACAAAAGCGTCGATCTTCTCTTCCTCATCTTCGAACGCTCCCGGACACAATAGGCATAATTCTGTGAATCGTCTTTCATACGTGGTAATATCAAATCCTTGGGTTCGTAACCCTCTAAGTTCTGTCTTGAGCTTATTGACCTCGGTTCTGGGACGGTACTTCTCGTTCATCAAGTGCTTGAATGCTGACCACGGTAGTGCGTAAGCATCATCTTATCCCACTTGCTCTAGATAGGTATTCCACCATGTTAACGCAGAACCTGTGAAGGTATGCGTAGCGTACTTCACTTTGTCTGAAATGTCCCGTTCTTATTGATTAAAAATGTTCCATATTAATTGATTTCGTTGCGAGGTTTTGACCTCTATATGAGACGTTTTTCAAAGACTGCATTCATTTTAAAACAAACCATAACCTTTATTTCATAAATAAAGGTTTAAAAAGCTTTACGTAGATTATCAAATAATGATAATCTAAAATATCCTGTTTACACACGACCATTACATAATGGTTTACAATACAAATATGTTACATCGAAATCAGTTTCTTGAATGCAGTTTTTACACAATATCATACAAACATGGACTCCAAATCTTGTCCTTATTTTAGTATGCAACAGCGAAAGCTCTTAGTATTCACCTGAGAATAAACATGCATTAAACGTCAACAAAAATGTTGGTGAGTTATAGGTTTAACCTATATATATCAAATCGTAACAATAGACCACAAGATTTCATATTTCAATACACATCCCATACATAGAGATAAAAATCATTCATATGGTGAACACCTGGTAACCGACATTAACAAGATGCATATATAAGAATATCCCCATCATTCCGGGACACCCTTCGGATATGATATAAATTTCGAAGTACTAAAGCATCCGGTACTTTGGATGGGGTTTGTTAGGCCCAATAGATCTATCTTTAGGATTCGCGTCAATTAGGGTGTATGTTCCCTAATTCTTAGATTACCAGACTTAATAAAAAGGGGCATATTCGATTTCGATAATTCAACCATAGAATGTAGTTTCACGTACTTGTGTCTATTTTGTAAATCATTTATAAAATCTGCATGTATTCTCATCCCAAAAATATTAGATTTTAAAAGTGGGACTATAACTCACTTTCACAGATTTTTACTTTGTCGGGAAGTAAGACTTGGCCACTGGTTGATTCACGAACCTATAACAATATATACATGTATATCAAAGTATGTTTAAAATATATTTACAACACTTTTAATATATTTTGATGTTTTAAGTTTATTAAGTCAGCTGTCCTCGTTAGTAACCTACAACTAGTTGTCCACAGTTAGATGTACAGAAATAAATCGATAAATATTATCTTGAATCAATCCACGACCCAGTGTATACGTATCTCAGTATTGATCATAACTCAAACTATATATATTTTGGAATCAACATCAACCCTGTATAGCTAACTCCAACATTCACATATAGAGTGTCTATAGTTGTTCCGAAATATATATAGATGTGTCGACATGATAGGTCGAAACATTGTATACGTGTCTATGGTATCTCAAGATTACATAATATACAATACAAGTTGATTAAGTTATGGTTGGAATAGATTTGTTACCAATTTTCACGTAGCTAAAATGAGAAAAATAATCCAATCTTGTTTTACCCATAACTTCTTCATTTTAAATCCGTTTTGAGTGAATCAAGTTGCTATGGTTTCATATTGAACTCTATTTTATGAATCTAAACAGAAAAGTATAGGTTTATAGTCGGAAAAATAAGTTACAAGTCGTTTTTGTAAAGGTAGTCATTTCAGTCGAAAGAACGACGTCTAGATGACCATTTTGGAAAACATACTTCCACTTTGAGTTTAACCATAATTTTTGGATATAGTTTCATGTTCATAATAAAAATCATTTTCTTAGAATAACAACTTTTAAATCAAAGTTTATCATAGTTTTTAATTAACTAACCCAAAACAGCCCGCAGTGTTACTACGACGGCGTAAATCCGGTTTTACGGTGTTTTTCGTGTTTCCAGGTTTTAAATCATTAAGTTAGCATATCATATAGATATAGAACATGTGTGTAGTTAATTTTAAAAGTCAAGTTAGAAGGATTAACTTTTGTTTGCGAACAAGTTTAGAATTAACTAAACTATGTTGTAATGATTACGAGTTTAAACCTTCGAATAAGATAGTTTTATATATATGAATCGAATGATGTTATGAACATCATTAATACCTCAAGTTTAGTAGGTAAACCTACTAGAAGTGACAAGAAATGATCTAGCTTCAAAGGATCTTGGATGGCTTGAAAGTTCTTGAAGTAGGATCATGACACAAAAACAAGTTCAAGTAAGATTTTTACTCGAATTAAGATAGTTTATAGTTATAGAAATTGAATCAAAGTTTGAATATGAATATTACCTTGAATAAGAAAGATAACCTACTGTATATAACAAAGGTTTCTTGATCTTAGATGATTACTTGGAATGGATTAGAAAGCTTGGAAGTAAATTAGTAAACTTGAAGGGATTTTTGAAGTGTTCTTGAAGTGTTCTTCCTATGATGATTATAGCTTGATTCTTGAAGTGATTTTTGATGAAGATGATGATTAACTACTGGAAAAATACGTTCATAATAGTGTGTGTGTGTGTTGAGAGAGAATTAGAAAGAGAATTGGAAGTGAAATGGAGTGAATGATGAGTGGTAATTGGTGAGTGGTGAGTGGGGTTAAAAGAAGTTCTAGTTAGTTGACTAGCTCATGGTAGAAGTTAAAATTGATTAGTCATACATGACATAATCAAGAGTGGAATCCCATGCTAGTTCCTATTGGTATATACTCATAGTAAGTACGTTTTGAAGCTGTGTATAATACGGGTAAGAATACGACTAGAATTCTTGATGAAAGAAAAGAATGGAAAAGTAACTGTAACCATTTTTGTTAAGTATGAGTGTTTTGATATATCTCTTGAAGTCTTCCAAAAGTATTTTAATACATCTAAATACACTACATGTATATACATTTTAACTGAGTCGTTAAGTCATCGTTAGTCGTTACATGTAAGTGTTGTTTTGAAACCTTTAAGTTAACGATCTCAATTAATTTTGTTAACCCATTGTTTATTATATCTAATGAGATGTTAAATTATTATATTATCATGATATTATGATATATTAATATATCTTAATATGATATATATACATTTAAATGTCGTTACAACGATAATCGTTACATATATGTCTCGTTTCGAAATCCTTAAGTTAGTAGTCTTGTTTATATGTATATAACTCATTGTTAATATACTTATGGAGATACTTACTTATCATAATCTCATGTTAACCATATGTATATCCATATATATATCGTCATGTCATTTTTACAAGTTTTAACGTTCTTGAATCGCCGGTCAACTTGGGTGGTCAATTGTCTATATGAAACATGTTTCAATTAATCAAGTCTTAACAAGTTTGATTGCTTAACATGTTAGAAACATTTAATCATATAAATATCAATCTCAATTAATATATATAAACATGGAAAAGTTCGGGTCACTACAGTACCTACCCGTTAAATAAATTTCGTCCCGAAATTTTAAGCTGTTGAAGGTGTTGACGAATCTTCTGGAAATAGATGCGGGTATTTCTTCTTCATCTGATCTTCACGCTCCCAGGTGAACTCGGGTCCTCTACGAGCATTCCATCGAACCTTAACAATTGGTATCTTGTTTTGCTTAAGTCTTTTAACCTCACGATCCATTATTTCGACGGGTTCTTCGATGAATTGGAGTTTTTCGTTGATTTGGATTTCATCTAACGGAATAGTGAGATCTTCTTTAGCAAAACATTTCTTCAAATTCGAGACGTGGAAAGTGTTATGTACAGCCGCGAGTTGTTGAGGTAACTGAAGTCGGTAAGCTACTGGTCCGACACGATCAATAATCTTGAATGGTCCAATATACCTTGGATTTAATTTCCCTCGTTTACCAAATCGAACAACGCCTTTCCAAGGTGCAACTTTAAGCATGACCATCTCTCCAATTTCAAATTCTATATCTTTTCTTTTAATGTCAGCGTAGCTCTTTTGTCGACTTTGGGCGGTTTTCAACCGTTGTTGAATTTGGATGATCTTCTCGGTAGTTTCTTGTATAATCTCCGGACTCGTAATCTGTCTATCCCCCACTTCACTCCAAAAAATCGGAGACCTGCACTTTCTACCATAAAGTGCTTCAAACGGCGCCATCTCAATGCTTGAATGGTAGCTGTTGTTGTAGGAAAATTCTGCTAATGGTAGATGTCAATCCCAACTGTTTCCGAAATCAATAACACATGCTCGTAGCATGTCTTCAAGCGTTTGTATCGTCCTTTCGCTCTGCCCATCAGTTTGTGGATGATAGGCAGTACTCATGTCTAGACGAGCTCCTAATGCTTACTGTAATGTCTGCTAGAATCTTGAAATAAATCTGCCATCCCTATCAGAGATAATAGAGATTGGTATTCCATGTCTGGAGACGACTTCCTTCAAATACAGTCGTGCTAACTTCTCCATCTTGTCATCTTCTCTTATTGGCAGGAAGTGTGCTGATTTGGTGAGACGATCAACTATTACCCAAATAGTATCAAAACCACTTGCAGTCCTTGACAATTTAGTGATGAAATCCATGGTAATGTTTTCCCATTTCCATTCCGGGATTTCGGGTTGTTGAAGTAGACCTGATGGTTTCTGATGCTCAGCTTTGACCTTAGAACACGTCAAACATTCTCCTACGTATTTAGCAACATCGGCTTTCATACCCGGCCACCAAAAATATTTCCTGAGATCCTTGTACATCTTCCCCGTTCCAGGATGTATTGAGTATCTGGTTTTATGAGCTTCTCTAAGTACCATTTCTCTCATATCTCCAAATTTTGGTACCCAAATCCTTTCAGCCCTATACCGGGTTCCGTCTTCCCGAATATTAAGATGTTTCTCTGATCCTTTGGGTATTTCATCCTTTAAATTTCCCTCTTTTAAAACTCCTTGTTGCGCCTCCTTTATTTGAGTAGTAAGGTTATTATGAATCATTATATTCATAGATTTTACTCGAATGGGTTCTCTGTCCTTCCTGCTCAAGGCATCGGCTACCACATTTGCCTTCCCCAGGTGGTAACGAATCTCAAAGTCGTAATCATTAAATAATTCAATCCACCTACGTTGCCTCATATTCAGTTGTTTCTGATTAAATATGTGTTGAAGACTTTTGTGGTCGGTATATATAATACTTTTGACCCCATATAAGTAGTGCCTCCAAGTCTTTAATGCAAAAACAACCGCTCCTAATTCCAAATCATGCGTCGTATAATTTTGTTCGTGAATCTTCAATTGTCTAGACGCATAAGAAATCACCTTCGTTCGTTGCATTAATACACAACCAAGACCTTGCTTTGATGCGTCACAATAAATCACAAAATCATCATTCCCTTCAGGCAATGATAATATAGGTGCCGTAGTTAGCTGTTTCTTCAATAACTGAAACGCTTTCTCTTGTTCATCATTCCATTCAAATTTCTTCCCTTTATGCGTTAATGCAGTCAAGGGTTTTGCTATTCTGGAAAAGTCTTGGATGAACCTTCTGTAGTAACCAGCTAGTCCTAAAAACTGGCGTATGTGTTTCGGAGTTTTCGGGGTTTCCCACTTTTCAATAGTTTCTATCTTTGCCGGATCCACCTTAATACCTTCTTTGTTCACTATGTGACCGAGGAATTGAACTTCTTCCAACCAAAATGCACACTTTGAAAACTTAGCGTACAATTCTTCCTTCTTCAATACTTCTAACACCTTTCTCAAATGTTCACCGTGTTCTTGGTCATTCTTTGAGTAAATAAGTATGTCATATGTAGTGACCCGAACTTTTCCATGTTTATATATATTAATTGAGATTGATATTTACATGATTAAATGTTTCCAACATGTTAAGCAATCAAACTTGTTAAGACTTGATTAATTGAAATATGTTTCATATAGACAATTGACCACCCAAGTTGACCGGCGATTCACGAACGTTAAAACTTGTAAAAACGACATGACGATATATATATATATATATATATATATATATATATATATATATATATATATATATATATGGATATACATATGGTTAACATGAGATTATGATAAGTAAGTATCTCCATAAGTATATTAACAATGAGTTATATACATATAAACAAGACTACTAACTTAAGGATTTCGAAACGAGACATATATGTAACGATTATCGTTGTAACGACATTTAAATGTATATATATCATATTAAGATATATTAATATATCATAATATCATGATAATATAATAATTTAACATCTCATTAGATATAATAAACAATGGGTTAACAAAATTAATTGAGATCGTTAACTTAAAGGTTTCAAAACAACACTTACATGTAACGACTAACGATGACTTAACGACTCAGTTAAAATGTATATACATGTAGTGTATTTAGATGTATTAAAATACTTTTGGAAGACTTCAAGACATATATCAAAACACTCATACTTAACAAAAATGGTTACAGTTACTTTTCCATTCTTTTCTTTCATCAAGAATTCTAGTCGTATTCTTACCCGTATTATACACAGCTTCAAAACGTACGTACTATGAGTATATACCAATAGGAACTAGCATGGGATTCCACTCTTGATTATATCATGTATGACTAATCAATTTTAACTTCTACCATGAGCTAGTCAACTAACTATAACTTCTTTTAACCCCACTCACCACTCACCAATTACCACTCATCATTCACTCCATTTCACTTCCAATTCTCTTTCTAATTCTCTCTCAACACACACACACACACACACTATTATGAACGTATTTTTCCAGTAGTTAATCATCATCTTCATCAAAAATCACTTCAAGAATCAAGCTATAATCATCATAGGAAGAACACTTCAAGAACACTTCAAAAATCCCTTCAAGTTTACTAATTTACTTCCAAGCTTTCTAATCCATTCCAAGTAATCATCTAAGATCAAGAAACCTTTGTTATATACAGTAGGTTATCTTTCTTATTCAAGGTAATATTCATATTCAAACTTTGATTCAATTTCTATAACTATAAACTATCATAATTCGAGTAAAAATCTTACTTGAACTTGTTTTTGTGTCATGATCCTACTTCAAGAACTTTCAAGCCATCCAAGATCCTTTGAAGCTAGATCATTTCTTTTCACTTCCAGTAGGTTTACCTACTAAACTTGAGGTAGTAATGATGTTCATAACATCATTCAATTCATATATATAAAACTATCTTATTCGAAGGTTTAAACTCGTAATCACTAGAACATAGTTTAGTTAATTCTAAACTTGTTCGCAAACAAAAGTTAATCCTTCTAACTTGACTTTTAAAATTAACTAAACACATGTTCTATATCTATATGATATGCTAACTTAATGATTTAAAACCTGGAAACAAGAAAAACACCGTAAAACCGGATTTACGCCGTCGTAGTAACACCACGGGCTGTTTTGGGTTAGTTAATTAAAAACTATGATAAACTTTGATTTAAAAGTTGTTATTCTGAGAAAATGATTTTTATTATGAACACGAAACTATATCCAAAAATTATGGTTAAACTCAAAGTGGAAGTATGTTTTCTAAAATGGTCATCTAGACGTCGTTCTTTCGACTGAAATGACTACCTTTACAAAAACGACTTGTAACTTATTTTTCCGACTATAAACCTATACTTTTCTGTTTAGATTCATAAAATAGAGTTCAATATGAAACCATAGCAATTTGATTCACTCAAAACGGATTTAAAATGAAGAAGTTATGGGTAAAACAAGATTGGATAATTTTTCTCATTTTAGCTACGTGAAAATTGGTAACAAATCTATTCCAACCATAACTTAATCTACTTGTATTATATATTATGTAATCTTGAGATACCATAGACACGTATACAATGTTTCGACTTATCATGTCGACACATCTATATATATTTCGAAACAACCATAGACACTCTATATGTGAATGTTGGAGTTAGCTATACAGGGTTGAGGTTGATTCCAAAATATATATAGTTTGAGTTGTGATCAATACTGAGATACGTATACACTGGGTCTTGGATTGATTCAAGATAATATTTATCGATTTATTTCTGTACATCTAACTGTGGACAACTAGTTGTAGGTTACTAACGAGGACAGCTGACTTAATAAACTTAAAACATCAAAATATATTAAAAGTGTTATAAATATATTTAAAACATACTTTGATATATATGTATATATTGTTATAGGTTCGTGAATCAACCAGTGGCCAAGTCTTACTTCCCGACGAAGTAAAAATCTGTGAAAGTGAGTTATAGTCCCACTTTTAAAATCTAATATTTTTGGGATGAGAATACATGCAGGTTTTATAAATGATTTACAAAATAGACACAAGTACGTGAAACTACATTCTATGGTTGAATTATCGAAACCGAATATGCCCCTTTTTATTAAGTCTAGTAATCTAAGAATTAGGGAACAGACACCCTAATTGACGCGAATCCTAAAGATAGATCTATTGGGCATAACAAACCCCATCCAAAGTACCGGATGCTTTAGTACTTCGAAATTTATATCATATCTGAAGGGTGTCCCGGAATGATGGGGGTATTCTTATATATATGCATCTTGTTTATGTCGGTTACCAGGTGTTCACCATATGAATGATTTTTACCTCTATGTATGGGATATGTATTGAAATATGAAATCTTGTGGTCTATTCTTACGATTTGATACATATAGGTTAAACCTATAACTCACCAACATTTTTGTTGACGTTTAAAGCATGTTTATTCTCAGGTGAATACTAAGAGCTTCCGTTGTTGCATACTAAAATAAGGACAAGATTTGGAGTCCATGTTTGTATGCTATTGTGTAAAAACTGCATTCAAGAAACTGATTTCGATGTAACATATTTGTATTGTAAACAATTATGTAATGGTCGTGTGTAAACAGGATATTTTAGATTATCATTTTTTGATAATCTACGTAAAGCTTTTAAACCTTTATTTATGAAATAAAGGTTATGGTTTGTTTTAAAAATGAATGCAGTCTTTGAAAAACGTCTCATATAGAGGTCAAAACCTCGCAACGAAATCAATTAATATGGAACATTTTTAATCAATAAGAACGGGACATTTCAGTTGGTATCAGAGCGTTGGTCTTAGAGAACCAGAAAATTTGCATTAGTGTGTCTTATCGAGTTTGTTAGGATGCATTAGTGAGTCTGGACTTCAACCGTGTTTTCTTTAAAAATGATTGCTTAACATTTTTCTTGGAAACTATATATTTTTAACATATGAATATTATGTGATATATTAATCTCTTAACGTGTTTGATATTATGTGATAGATGTCTACCTCTAGAACAAGTCCCATTGACTCACCTAATAATAATGAAGAGTCAAATGTAAATTGGAATGATTCGTGGACTGATTCACAAGTTCCCGAAGAGGAACCGGAAGAAGAGTCAGAACCAGAAGAAGAATCGGAACCGGAAGAAGAATCGGAACCGGAAGAAGAAATAGAACCGGTGGGGGAAATAATAAAACGGTTAAGTAAAAGAGAATCCTTAACCAACCGACCAAGGTTAATTATGGTCAATGGTATTTCCGCCAAGGAAGCAAAATATTGGGAGGATTACCAATTCTCCGATGAATCGGATTCCGACGAGAATTCCGATGATGTTATAGAAATTACCCCAACTGAATTTAAAAAGGCAAAAGAAAATAATAAGGGAAAGGGCATAAAAATAGAGAAATATAATTCCAACCCCGATGAACTTTATATGTTTCGTCAACCCCCGAAGTCCTTAAGTTGTAACAATGACCCGGGAACCTCTAAACCACCAGGTTTTTCTAAACCAATGTGGACAACGACGGCTCGTATTAGTGGAACATCATATATCCCTAGAAACTTGGCAAAACGAACCAAAACTGAACAAGAAGAAACGAGCGAGTCGGAATAAGATAGTAGTATTCGTGTGGTGTAATATATGTAATATAGTGTGCTTATGCTTTATGATATATGTAAAAATTGCTTGTATTAATAAGTATTTTTTTTTTATGAATCTAACTCTTGTCTATTTTACAGTATAAAAACACAAAATGGATAGACAACCCAATATTTTAAGAGACCTACCCAGAGACATGATTGATGAAATCTTGTCTAGAGTCAGTCAGAATTCCTCGGCACAACTATTTAAGGCGAGATCAGTTTGTAAGACATTCGAAGAACGTTCCAAGAATGCCTTGGTTTATAAAAGGCTTTCGTTCGAAAGATGGGGGATATCACATTGGGAAATCCATAAGTTACGATGTGTTTACTTTGACACATATATTGCGGGGAACCCAAATGCTATTTTACACAACTGGTTAAGAAATTATTTTGACTCAGTATATCCGAATATAGGACTTCGTGATTTGGAAAAAGCGGCTAACATGCAACATAAAGAAGCATGTTATGCTTACGGGTTAGTAATGTTCGCTTCTCACCAAAGTGAGAACAAGAACATCGGGCTACAACTATTAAACAAAACGTTCCCACAAGTGACGGAGTCGGTAATTGGGGTAAGAAATGAGGTTTTTAGATTATTACGAGACTGTTGGTCATTACGTAACCCTCGTCCCTTTGACGATGTTACAACACGCTCTCTTATCAACGGCCATAACGGTTATGTTCCACAAGACCAAGGATGGGAAGTAGTCCTAGTAAAACCAGAATGCATGACTTGTTTCTGGACGTATGAATTACGTGTCTTTATTGCCTTTGCTGAACGACTTGTGTACTAGCTAGAATTATCTTCACAACTATCTTGTATCAAAGTTATTGTGTGCTATATTTCATGCTTTATGTAAAATAAGCGGTATTGTAAGTTTGTAAAATATTGTATAAAAGTTTGAACGTGAAATATTATTACAATCAGTTTTTCATATAGAATTGTAGTAGTTGAATTGTATATTAGCTACTAAGTATGAACTTAACGGGTAGGTACTACCCGAATTTAAACTTATAAAACGCTAATATGAAGAAAAAGCTTTTATAAATGAGTTCATATTATGCTACGAAATACTATTAACTACTCTTAATATTCTGTATGATTAACTTGTTCCATTTGACTATTTTGAAGGAAATGGCACCGACTACTCGACACACCGTGAATATGAATGAAGAGGAATTCCGTACTTTTCTAGCTTCAAACATAGCCGCAGTACAGGCTGCACTACATTCCAACAATAACCTTGGATCTGGCAGTACAGTAAATCCTGTAGGATGCACCTACAAAGAATTCACTGCCTGCAAACCTTTGGAATTTAATGGAACCGAAGGACCGATCGGATTGAAACGGTGGACCGAGAAGGTCGAATCGGTGTTTGCCATAAGTAAGTGTACTGAAGAGGACAAAGTGAAGTACGCTACGCATACCTTCACAGGTTCTGCGTTAACATGGTGGAATACCTATCTAGAGCAAGTGGGACAAGACGATACGTACGCACTACCATGGTCAGCATTCAAGCACTTGATGAACGAGAAGTACCGTCCTAGAACCGAGGTCAATAAGCTCAAGACAGAACTTAGAGGGTTACGAACCCAAGGATTTGATATTACCACGTACGAAAGACGATTCACAGAATTGTGCCTATTGTGTCCGGGAGCATTCGAAGATGAGGAAGAGAAGATCGACGCGTTTGTGAAAGGATTACCGGAAAGAATCCAAGAAGATATAAGTTCACACAAGCCCGCCTCCATACAACAGGCATGTAGAATGGCTCACAAACTAGTGAACCAGATTGAAGAAAGAATTAAAGAACAGACTGCTGAAGAGGCCAATGTGAAGCAAGTCAAAAGAAAGTGGGAGGAAAACGGTGATAAGAATCACCAATACAACAACAACAGCAATTACAACAATAATCGCAACAATTATCCCAACAATCGCAACATCAATCGCAACTACAACAAACGGCCCAACAACAACAACAACAACAACAACAACAACAGCAACTACAACAATCATCCCAACAACAATAATAACCGCAACAACAACAACAATCAGAAGCAGCTATGCCAAAGGTGTGAAAAGTATCACTCGGGGTTCTGCACCAAATTTTGCAACAAGTGTAAAAGAAATGGTCATAGCGTGGCGAAGTGTGAGGTCTATGGACCAGGGGTTAATAGAACGAAAGGAACAAATGGTGTCGGAATGAGTAATGGCGGAGCAAGTAGTGTCGGAGCAAGTTATGCCAATGTAGTTTGTTATAAATGTGGAAAACCGGGCCACATTATTAGAAATTGCCCGAACCAGGAAAACACGAATGGACAAGGCTGCGGAAGAGTTTTCAATATTAATGCGGCAGAGGCACAGGAAGACCCGGAGCTTGTTACGGGTACGTTTCTTATTGACAATAAATCTGCTTACGTTTTATTTGATTCGGGTGCGGATAGAAGCTATATGAGTAGAGATTTTTGTGCTAAATTAAGTTGTCCATTGACGCCTTTGGATATTAAGGTGGATCCGGCAAAGATAGAAACTGTTGAAAAGTGGGAAACCCCGAAAACTCCGAAACACATACGCCAGTTTTTAGGACTAGCTGGTTACTACAGAAGGTTTATCCAAGACTTTTCCAGAATAGCAAAACCCTTGACTGCATTAACGCATAAAGGGGAGAAATTTGAATGGAATGATGAACAAAAGAAAGCGTTTCAGTTATTGAAGAAAAAGCTAACTACGGCACCTATATTGTCATTGCCTGAAGGGAATGATGATTTTGTGATTTATTGTGACGCATCAAAACAAGGTCTCGGTTGTGTATTAATGCAACGAACAAAGGTGATTGCTTATGCGTCTAGACAATTGAAGATTCACGAACAAAATTATACGACGCATGATTTGGAATTAGGCGCGGTTGTTTTTGCATTAAAGACTTGGAGGCACTACTTATATGGGGTCAAAAGTATTATATATACCGACCATAAAAGTCTTCAACACATATTTAATCAGAAACAATTGAATATGAGGCAGCGTAGGTGGATTGAATTATTGAATGATTACGACTTTGAGATTCGTTACCACCCGGGGAAGGCAAATGTGGTAGCCGATGCCTTGAGCAGGAAGGACAGAGAACCCATTCGAGTAAAATCTATGAATATAATGATTCATAATAACCTTACTACTCAAATAAAGGAGGCGCAATAAGGAGTTTTAAAAGAGAGAAATTTAAAGGATGAAATACCCAAAGGATCGGAGAAACATCTTAATATTCGGGAAGACAGAACCCGGTATAGGGCTGAAAGGATTTGGGTACCAAAATTTGGAGATATGAGAGAAATGGTACTTAGAGAAGCTCATAAAACCAGATACTCAATACATCCTGGAACGGGGAAGATGTACAAGGATCTCAGGAAATATTTTTGGTGGCCGGGTATGAAAGCCGATGTTGCTAAATACGTAGGAGAATGTTTGACGTGTTCTAAGGTCAAAGCTGAGCATCAGAAACCATCAGGTCTACTTCAACAACCCGAAATCCCGGAATGGAAATGGGAAAACATTACCATGGATTTCATCACTAAATTGCCAAGGACTGCAAGTGGTTTTGATACTATTTGGGTAATAGTTGATCGTCTCACCAAATCAGCACATTTCCTGCCAATAAGAGAAGATGACAAGATGGAAAAGTTAGCACGACTGTATTTGAAGGAAGTCATCTCCAGACATGGAATACCAATCTCTATTATCTCTGATAGGGATGGCAGATTTATTTCAAGATTCTGGCAGACATTACAGCAAGCATTAGGAACTCGTCTAGACATGAGTACTGCCTATCATCCACAAACTGATGGGCAGAGCGAAAGGACGATACAAACGCTTGAAGACATACTACGAGCATGTGTTATTGATTTCGGAAACAGTTGGGATCGACATCTACCATTAGCAGAATTTTCCTACAACAACAGCTACCATTCAAGCATTGAGATGGCGCCGTTTGAAGCACTTTATGGTAGAAAGTGCAGGTCTTCGATTTGTTGGAGTGAAGTGGGGGATAGACAGATTACGGGTCCGGAGATTATACAAGAAACTACCGAGAAGATCATCCAAATTCAACAACGGTTGAAAACCGCCCAAAGTCGACAAAAGAGCCACGCTGACATTAAAAGAAAAGATATAGAATTTGAAATTGGAGAGATGGTCATGCTTAAAGTTGCACCTTGGAAAGGCGTTGTTCGATTTGGTAAACGAGGGAAATTAAATCCAAGGTATATTGGACCATTCAAGACTATTGATCGTGTCGGACCAGTAGCTTACCGACTTGAGTTACCTCAACAACTCACGGCTGTACATAACACTTTCCACGTCTCGAATTTGAAGAAATGTTTTGCTAAAGAAGATCTCACTATTCCGTTAGATGAAATCCAAATCAACGAAAAACTCCAATTCATCGAAGAACCCGTCGAAATAATGGATCGTGAGGTTAAAAGACTTAAGAAAAACAAGATACCAATTGTTAAGGTTCGATGGAATGCTCGTAGAGGACCCGAGTTCACCTGGGAGCGTGAAGATCAGATGAAGAAGAAATACCCGCATCTATTTCCAGAAGATTCGTCAACACCTTCAACAGCTTAAAATTTCGGGACGAAATTTATTTAACGGGTAGGTACTGTAGTGACCCGAACTTTTCCATGTTTATATATATTAATTGAGATTGATATTTACATGATTAAATGTTTCCAACATGTTAAGAAATCAAACTTGTTAAGACTTGATTAATTGAAATATGTTTCATTTAGACAATTGACCACCCAAGTTGACCGGCGATTCACGAACGTTAAAACTTGTAAAAACGACATGACGATATATATATATATATATATGGATATACATATGGTTAACATGAGATTATGATAAGTAAGTATCTCCATAAGTATATTAACAATGAGTTATATACATATAAACAAGACTACTAACTTAAGGATTTCGAAACGCGACATATATGTAACGATTATCGTTGTAACGAAATTTAAATGTATATATATCATATTAAGATATATTAATATATCATAATATCATGATAATATAATAATTTAACATCTCATTAGATATAATAAACAATGGGTTAACAAAATTAATTGAGATCATTAACTTAAAGGTTTCAAAACAACACTTACATGTAACGACTAACGATGACTTAACGACTCAGTTTAAATGTATATACATGTAGTGTATTTGATGTATTAAAATACTTTTGGAAGACTTCAAGACATATATCAAAACACTCATACTTAACGAAAATGGTTACAGTTACTTTTCCATTCTTTTCTTTCATCAAGAATTCTAGTCGTATTCTTACCCGTATTATACACAGCTTCAAAACGTACTTACTATGAGTATATACCAATAGGAACTAGCATGGGATTCCACTCTTGATTATGTCATGTATGACTAATCAATTTTAACTTCTACCATGAGCTAGTCAACTAACTAGAACTCCTTTTAACCCCACTCACCACTCACCAATTACCACTCATCATTCACTCCATTTCACTTCCAATTCTCTTTCTAATTCTCTCTCAACACATACACACTATTATGAACGTATTTTTCCAGTAGTTAATCATCATCTTCAACAAAAATCACTTCAAAAATCAAGCTATAATCATCATAGGAAGAACACTTCAAGAACACTTCAAAAATCCCTTCAAGTTTACTAATTTACTTCCAAGCTTTCTAATCCATTCCAAGTAATCATCTAAGATCAAGAAACCTTTGTTATATATAGTAGGTTATCTTTCTTATTCAAGGTAATATTCATATTCAAACTTTGATTCAATTTCTATAACTATAAACTATCATAATTCGAGTAAAAATCTTACTTGAACTTGTTTTTGTGTCATGATCCTACTTCAAGAACTTTCAAGCCATCCAAGATCCTTTGAAGCTAGATCATTTCTTGTCACTTCCAGTAGGTTTACCTACTAAACTTGAGGTATTAATGATGTTCATAACATCATTCGATTCATATATATAAAACTATCTTATTCGAAGGTTTAAACTCGTAATCACTAGAACATAGTTTAGTTAATTCTAAACTTGTTCGCAAACAAAAGTTAATCCTTCTAACTTGACTTTTAAAATTAACTACACACATGTTCTATATCTATATGATATGCTAACTTAATGATTTAAAACCTGGAAACACGAAAAACACCGTAAAACCGGATTTACGCCGTCGTAGTAACACCGCGGGCTGTTTTGGGTTAGTTAATTAAAAACTATGATAAACTTTGATTTAAAAGTTGTTATTCTGAGAAAATGATTTTTATTATGAACATGAAACTATATCCAAAAATTATGGTTAAACTCAAAGTGGAAGTATGTTTTCTAAAATGGTCATCTAGATGTCGTTCTTTCGACTGAAATGACTACCTTTACAAAAACGACTTGTAACTTATTTTTCCGACTATAAACCTGTACTTTTCTGTTTATATTCATAAAATAGAGTTCAATATGAAACCATAGCAATTTGATTCACTCAAAACAGATTTAAAATGAAGAAGTTATGGGTAAAACAAGATTGGATAATTTTTCTCATTTTAGCTACGTGAAAATCGGTAACAAATCTATTCCAACCATAACTTAATCAACTTGTATTGTATATTATGTAATCTTGAGATACCATAGACACGTATACAATGTTTCGACCTATCATGTCGACACATCTATATATATTTCGGAACAACCATAGACACTCTATATGTGAATGTTGGAGTTAGCTATACAGGGTTGAGGTTGATTCCAAAATATATATAGTTTGAGTTGTGATCAATACTGAGATACGTATATACTGGGTCGTGGATTGATTCAAGATAATATTTATCGATTTATTTCTGTACATCTAACTGTGGACAACTAGTTGTAGGTTACTAACGAGGACAGCTGACTTAATAAACTTAAAACATCAAAATATATTAAAAGTGTTGTAAATATATTTTAAACATACTTTGATATATATGTATATATTGTTATAGGTTCGTGAATCAACCAGTGGCCAAGTCTTACTTCCCGACGAAGTAAAAATCTGTGAAAGTGAGTTATAGTCCCACTTTTAAAATCTAATATTTTTGGGATGAGAATACATGCAGGTTTTATAAATGATTTACAAAATAGACACAAGTACGTGAAACTACATTCTATGGTTGAATTATCGAAATCGAATATGCCCCTTTTTATTAAGTCTGGTAATCTAAGAATTAGGGAACAGACACCCTAATTTACGCGAATCCTAAAGATAGATCTATTGGGCCTAACAAACCCCATCCAAAGTACCGGATGCTTTAGTACTTCGAAATTTATATCATATCCGAAGGGTGTCCCGGAATGATGGGGATATTCTTATATATATGCATCTTGTTTATGTCGGTTACCAGGTGTTCACCATATGAATGATTTTTATCTCTATGTATGGGATATGTATTGAAATATGAAATCTTGTGGTCTATTGTTACCATTTGATACATATAGGTTAAACCTATAACTCACCAACATTTTTGTTGACGTTTAAAGAATGTTTATTCTTAGGTGAATACTAAGAGCTTTCGCTGTTGCATACTAAAATAAGGACAAGATTTGGAGTCCATGTTTGTATGATATTGTGTAAAAACTGCATTCAAGAAACTGATTTCGATGTAACATATTTGTATTGTAAACCATTATGTAATGGTCGTGTGTAAACAGGATATTTTAGATTATCATTATTTGATAATCTACGTAAAACTTTTAAACCTTTATTTATGAAATAAAGGTTATGGTTTGTTTTAAAAATGAATGCAGTCTTTGAAAAACGTCTCATATAGAGGTCAAAACCTCGCAACGAAATCAATTAATATGGAACGTTTTTAATCAATAAGAACGGGACATTTCATCATCAATGAAAACAATTACAAACTTGTCAAGGTATGGTCCACACACTCGGTTCATAAGGTCCATGAACACAGCTGGTGCATTAGTTAAACCAAACGGCATGACCATAAACTCGTAATGACCGTAACGTATTCTGAAAGCAGTCTTTGGAATATCATCTTCTTTCACCCGCATTTGATGATACCCGGAACGTAAGTCAATCTTTGAATAAATAGACGAGCCTTGTAGTTGATCAAATAAGTCGTCGATTCTCGGTAGTGGGTAGCGGTTCTTGATGGTAAGTTTGTTCAACTCTCGGTATTCGATACACAACCTGAATGTACCATCTTTCTTCTTGACAAACAAAACAGGAGCTCCCCACGGTGATGTGCTTGGTCGAATGAAACCACGCTCTAAAAGTTCTTGTAATTGGCTTTGCAGTTCTTTCATCTCGCTGGGTGCGAGTCTGTAAGGAGCACGAGCTATTGGTGCAGCTCCTGGTACAAGATCTATTTGAAATTCAACGGATCGCTGTGGGGGTAATCCCGGTAATTCTTTCTGAAATACATCGGGAAATTCTTTTGCAATGGGAACATCATTGATGCTCTTTTCTTCAGTTTGTACTTTTTTGACTTGTGCTAGAACAGCATAGCAACCTTTTCTTATTAGTTTTTGTGCCTTCAAATTACTAATAATATGTAGCTTCGTGTTGCCCTTTTCTCCGTACACCATTAAGGGTTTTCCTTTTTCTCGTATAATGCGAATTGCATTTTTGTAACAAACGATCTCTGCTTTCACTTCTTTCAACCAGTCCATACCGATTATCACATCAAAACTCCCTAACTCTACTGGTATCAAATCAATCTTAAATGTTTCGCTAACCAGTTTAATTTCTCGATTCCGACATATATTATCTGCTGAAATTAATTTACCATTTGCTAATTCGAGTAAAAATTTACTATCCAAAGGCGTCAATGGACAACTTAATTTAGCACAAAAATCTCTACTCATATAGCTTCTATCCGCACCCGAATCAAATAAAACGTAAGCAGATTTATTGTCCATAAGAAACGTACCCGTAACAAGCTCCGGGTCTTCCTGTGCCTCTGCCGCATTAATATTGAAAACTCTTCCACGGCCTTGTCCATTCGTGTTCTCCTGGTTCGGGCAATTTCTAATAATGTGGCCCTGTTTTCCACATTTATAACAAACTACATTGGCATAACTTGCTCCGACACTACTTGCTCCGCCATTACTCGTTCCGACACCATTTGTTCCTTTCGTTCTATTAACCCCTGGTCTGTAGACCTCACACTTCGCCGCGCTATGACCATTTCTTTTACACTTGTTGCAAAATTTGGTGCAGAACCCCGAGTGATACTTTTCACACCTTTGGCATAGCTGCTTCTGATTGTTGTTGTTGCCGTTATTATTGTTGTTGGGATGATTGTTGTAGTTACTGTTGTTGTTGTTGTTGTTGTTGTTGGGCCGTTTGTTGTAGTTGCGATTGATGTTGCGATTGTTGGGATAATTGTTGTAATTGCTATTGTTGTTGTATTGGTGATTCTTATCACCGTTTTCCTCCCACTTTCTTTTGACTTGCTTCACATTGGCCTCTTCAGCAGTCTGTTCTTTAATTCTTTCTTCAATCTGATTCACCAGTTTGTGAGCCATTCTACATGCCTGTTGTATGGAGGCGGGCTTGTGTGAACTTATATCTTCTTGGATTCTTTCTGGTAATCCTTTCACAAACGCGTCGATCTTCTCTTCCTCATCTTCGAATGCTCCCGGACACAATAGGCACAATTCTGTGAATCGTCTTTCGTACGTAGTAATATCAAATCCTTGGGTTCGCAACCCTCTAAGTTCTGTTTTGAGCTTATTGACCTCGGTTCTGGGACGGTATTTCTCGTTCATCAAGTGCTTGAATGCTGATCACGGTAGTGCGTACACATCGTCTTGTCCCACTTGCTCTAGATAGGTATTCCACCATGTTAACGCAGAACCTGTGAAGGTATGCGTAGGGTACTTCACTTTGTCCTCTTCAGTACACTTACTTATGGCAAACACCGATTCGACCTTCTCGGTCCACCGTTTCAATCCGATCGGTCCTTCGGTTCCATCAAATTCCAAAGGTTTGCAGGCAGTGAATTCTTTGTAGGTGCATCCTACACGATTTCCTGTACTGCTAGATCCAAGGTTATTGTTGGTATGTAGCGCAGCCTGTACTGCGGCTATGTTTGAAGCTAGAAAAGTACGGAATTCCTCATCATTCATATTCACGGTGTGTCGAGTAGTCGGTGCCATTTCCTTCAAAATAGTGAAATGGAACAAGTTAATCATACAGAATATTAAGAGTAGTTAATAGTATTTCGTATTATAATATGAACTCATTTATAAAAGCTTTTTCTTCTTATTAGAGTTTTATAAGTTTAAATTCGGGTAGTACCTACCCGTTAAGTTCATACTTAGTAGCTAATATACAATTCAACTACTACAATTCTATATGAAAAACTGATTATAATAATATTTCGCGTTCAAATTTTACACAATATTTTACAAACTTACAATACCGCTTATTTTACATATAGCATGAAATATAGCACACAATAAATTTGATACAAGATGGTTGTGAAGATAATTCTAGCTAGTACACAAGTCGTTCAGCAAAGGCAATAAAGACACGTAATTCATACGTCCAGAAACAAGTCATGCATTCGGGTTTTACTAGGATTACTTCCCATCCTTGGTCTTGTGGAACATAACCGTTATGGCCGTTGACAAGACATCGTGTTGTAACGTCGTCAAAGGGACGAGGGTTACGTAATGACCAACAGTCTCGTAATAACCTAAAAACCTCATTTCTTACCCCAATTACCAACTCCGTCACTTGTGGGAACGTTTTGTTTAATAGTTGTAGCCCGATGTTCTTGTTCTCACTTTGGTGAGAAGCGAACATTACTAACCCGTAAGCATGACATGCTTCTTTATGTTGCATGTTAGCCGCTTTTTTCTAAATCACGAAGTCCTATATTCGGATATACTGAGTCAAAATAATCTCTTAACCCGTTGCGTAAAATAGCATTTGGGTTCCCCGCAATATATGCGTCAAAGTAAACACATCGTAACTTATGGATTTCCTAATGTGATATCCCCCATCTTTCGAACGAAAGCCTTTTATAAACCAAGGCATTCTTGGAACGTTCTTCGAATGTCTTACAAACTGATCTCGCCTTAAATAGTTGTGCCAAAGAATTCTGACCGACTCTAGACAAGATTTCATCAATCATGTCTCCGGATAGGTCTCTTAAAATATTGGGTTGTCTATCCATTTTGTGTTTTTATACTGTAAAATAGACAAGAGTTAGATTCATAAAAAAAATACTTATTAATACAAGCAATTTTTACATATATCATAAAGCATAAGCACACTATATTACATATATTACACCACGCGAATACAACTATCTTATTCCGACTCGCTCGTTTCTTCTTGTTCGGTTTTGGTTCGTTTTGCCAAGTTTCTAGGGATATATGATGTTCCCCTAATACGAGCCGTCGTTGTCCACATTGGTTTAGAAAAACCTGGTGGTTTAGAGGTTCCCGGGTCATTGTTACAACTTAAGGACTTCGGGGGTTGATGATACATATAAAGTTCATCGGGGTTGGAATTAGATTTCTCTATTTTTATGCCCTTTCCCTTATTATTTTATTTTGCCTTTTTAAATTCAGTTGGGGTAATTTCTATAACATCATCAGAATTCTCGTCGGAATCCGATTCATCGGAGAATTGGTAATCCTCCCAATATTTTGCTTCCTTGGCGGAAACACTATTGACCATAATTAACCTTGGTCAGTTGGTTGAGGATTCTCTTTTACTTAACCGTTTTATTATTTCCCCCACCGGTTCTATTTCTTCTTCCGGTTCCGATTCTTCTTCCGGTTCCGATTCTTCTTCCGGTTCCGACTCTTCTTTCGGTTCCTCTTCGGGAACTTGTGAATCAGTCCACGAATCATTCCAATTTACATTTGACTCTTCATTATTATTAGGTGAGTCAATGGGACTTGTTCTAGAGGTAGACATCTATCACATAATATCAAACGCGTTAAGAGATTAATATATCACATAATATTCACATGTTAAAAATATATAGTTTCCAACAAAATTTGTTAAGCAATCATTTTTCAAGTAAACACGGTCGAAGTCCAGACTCACTAATGCATCCTAACAAACTCGATAAGACTCACTAATGCATCCATGTTTATATATATTAATTGAGATTGATATTTACATGATTAAATGTTTCCAACATGTTAAGCAATCAAACTTGTTAAGACTTGATTAATTGAAATATGTTTCATATAGACAATTGACCACCCAAGTTGACCGATGATTCACGAACGTTAAAACTTGTAAAAACTATATGATGACATATATATGGATATATATATAGTTAACATGATACTATGATTAGTAAACATATCATTAACTATATTAACAATGAACTACATATGTAAAAACAAGACTACTAACTTAATGATTTTTAAACGAGACATATATGTAACGATTATCGTTGTAAAGACATTTAATGTATATATATCATATTAAGAGATATTCATACATGATAATATCATGATAATATAATAATTTAAAATCTCATTTGATATTATAAACATTGGGTTAACAACATTTAACAAGATCGTTAACCTAAAGGTTTCAAAACAACACTTACATGTAACGACTAACGATGACTTAACGACTCAGTTAAAATGTATATACATGTAGTGTTTTAATATGTATTTATACACTTTTGAAAGACTTCAATACACTTATCAAAATACTTCTACTTAACAAAAATGCTTACAATTACATCCTCGTTCAGTTTCATCAACAATTCTACTCGTATGCACCCGTATTCGTACTCGTACAAAACACAGCTTTTAGATGTATGTACTATTGGTATATACACTCCAATGATCAGCTCTTAGCAGCCCATGTGAGTCACCTAACACATGTGGGAACCATCATTTGGCAACTAGCATGAAATATCTCATAAAAATACAAAAATATGAGTAATCATTCATGACTTATTTACATGAAAACAAAATTACATATCCTTTATATCTAATCCATACACCAACGACCAAAAACACCTACAAATACTTTCATTCTTCAATTTTATTCATCTAATTGATCTCTCTCAAGTTCTATCTTCAAGTTCTAGTGTTCTTCATAAATTCTACAAGTTCTAGTTACATAAAATCAAGAATACTTTCAAGTTTACTAGCTCACTTCCAATCTTGTAAGGTGATCATCCAACCTCAAGAAATCTTTGTTTCTTATAGTAGGTTATCATTCTAATACAAGGTAATAATCATATTCAAACTTTGGTTCAATTTCTATAACTATAACAATCTTATTTCAAGTGATGATCTTACTTGAACTTGTTTTCGTGTCATGATTCTGCTTCAAGAACTTCGAGCCATCCAAGGATCCATTGAAGCTAGATCTATTTTTCTCTTTTCCAGTAGGTTTACCTACTAAACTTGAGGTAGTAATGATGTTCATAACATCATTCGATTCATATATATAAAACTATCTTATTCGAAGGTTTAAACTCGTAATCACTAGAACATAGTTTAGTTAATTCTAAACTTGTTCGCAAACAAAAGTTAATCCTTCTAACTTGACTTTTAAAATTAACTACACACATGTTCTATATCTATATAATATGCTAACTTAATGATTTAAAACCTGGAAACACGAAAAACACCGTAAAACTGGATTTACGCCGTCGTAGTAACACCGCGGGCTGTTTTGGGTTAGTTAATTAAAAACTATGATAAACTTTGATTTAAAAGTTGTTATTCTGAGAAAATGATTTTTATTATGAACATGAAACTATATCCAAAAATTATGGTTAAACTCAAAGTGGAAGTATGTTTTCTAAAATGGTCATCTAGACGTCGTTCTTTCGACTGAAATGACTACCTTTACAAAAACGACTTGTAACTTATTTTTCCGACTATAAACCTGTACTTTTCTGTTTAGATTCATAAAATAGAGTTCAATATGAAACCATAGCAATTTGATTCACTCAAAACGGATTTAAAATGAAGAAGTTATGGGTAAAACAAGATTGGATAATTTTTCTCATTTTAGCTACGTGAAAATCGGTAACAAATCTATTCCAACCATAACTTAATCAACTTGTATTGTATATTATGTAATCTTGAGATACCATAGACACGTATACAATGTTTCGACCTATCATGTCGACACATCTATATATATTTCGGAACAACCATAGACACTCTATATGTGAATGTTGGAGTTAGCTATACAGGGTTGAGGTTGATTCCAAAATATATATAGTTTGAGTTGTGATCAATACTGAGATACGTATACACTGGGTCGTGGATTGATTCAAGATAATATTTATCGATTTATTTCTGTACATCTAACTGTGGACAACTAGTTGTAGGTTACTAACGAGGACAGCTGACTTAATAAACTTAAAACATCAAAATATATTAAAAGTGTTGTAAATATATTTTGAACATACTTTGATATATATGTATATATTGTTATAGGTTCGTGAATCAACCAGTGGCCAAGTCTTACTTCCCGACGAAGTAAAAATCTGTGAAAGTGAGTTATAGTCCCACTTTTAAAATCTAATATTTTTGGGATGAGAATACATGCAGGTTTTATAAATGATTTACAAAATAGACACAAGTACGTGAAACTACATTCTATGGTTGAATTATCGAAATCGAATATGCCCCTTTTTATTAAGTCTGGTAATCTAAGAATTAGGGAACAGACACCCTAATTGACGCGAATCCTAAAGATAGATCTATTGGGCCTAACAAACCCCATCCAAAGTACCGGATGCTTTAGTACTTCGAAATTTATATCATATCCGAAGGGTGTCCCGGAATGATGGGGATATTCTTATATATGCATCTTGTTAATGTCGGTTACCAGGTGTTCACCATATGAATGATTTTTATCTCTATGTATGGGATGTGTATTGAAATATGAAATCTTGTGGTCTATTATTATGATTTGATATATATAGGTTAAACCTATAACTCACCAACATTTTTGTTGACGTTTTAAGCATGTTTATTCTTAGGTGATTATTAAGAGCTTCCGCTGTCGCATACTTAAATAAGGACGAGATTTAGAGTCCATGCTTGTATGATATTGTGTAAAAACTGCATTCAAGAAACTTATTTTGTTGTAACATATTTGTATTGTAAACCATTATGTAATGGTCGTGTGTAAACAGGATATTTTAGATTATCATTATTTGATAATCTACGTAAAGCCTTTTAAACCTTTATTGATGAAATAAAGGTTATGGTTTGTTTTAAAATGAATGCAGTCTTTGAAAAACGTCTCATATAGAGGTCAAAACCTCGCAACGAAATCAATTAATATGGAACGTTTTTAATCAATAAGAACGGGACATTTCAGTTGGTATCCGAGCGTTGGTCTTAGAGAACCAGAATTTTGCATTAGTGTGTCTTATCGAGTTTGTTAGGATGCATTAGTGAGTCTGGACTTCGACCGTGTTTACTTGAAAAATGATTGCTTAACAAATTTTGTTGGAAACTATATATTTTTAACATGTGAATATTATGTGATATATTAATCTCTTAACGCGTTTGATATTATGTGATAGATGTCTACCTCTAGAACAAGTCCCATTGACTCACCTAATAATAATGAAGAGTCAAATGTAAATTGGAATGATTCGTGGACTGATTCACAAGTTCCCGAAGAGGAACCGGAAGAAGAGTCGGAACCGGAAGAAGAATCGGAACCGGATGAAGAAATAGAACCGGTGGGGGAAATAATAAAACGGTTAAGTAAAAGAAAATCCTCAACCAACCGACCAAGGTTAATTATGGTCAATGGTGTTTCCGCCAAGGAAGCAAAATATTGGGAGGATTACCAATTCTTCGATGAATCGGATTCCGACGAGAATTCCGATGATGTTATAGAAATTACCTCAACTGAATTTAGAAAGGCAAAAGAAAATAATAAGGGAAAGGGCATAAAAATAGAGAAATCTAATTCCAACCCCGATGAACTTTATATGTATCGTCGACCCCCGAAGTCCTTAAGTTGTAACAATGACCCGGGAACCTCTAAACCACCAGGTTTTTCTAAACCAATGTGGAAAATTACGGCTCGTATTAGGGGAACATCATATATCCCTAGAAACTTGGCAAAACGAACCAAAACCGAAGAAGAAGAAACAAGCGAGTCGGAATAAGATAGTTGTATTCGTGTGGTGTAATATATGTAATATAGTGTGCTTATGCTTTATGACATATGTAAAAATTGCTTGTATTAATAAGTATTTTTTTTTATGAATCTAACTCTTGTCTATTTTACAGTATAAAAACACAAAATGGATAGACAACCCAATATTTTAAGAGACCTACCCGGAGACATGATTGATGAAATCTTGTCTAGAGTCGGTCAGAATTCTTCGGCACAACTATTTAAGGAGAGATCAGTTTGTAAGACATTCGAAGAACGTTCCAAGAATGCCTTGGTTTATAAAAGGCTTTCGTTCGAAAGATGGGGGATATCACATTGGGAAATCCATAAGTTACAATGTGTTTACTTTGACGCATATATTGCGGGGAACCCAAATGCTATTTTACGCAATGGGTTAAGAAATTATTTTGACTCAATATATCCGAATATTGGACTTCGTGATTTAGAAAAAGCGGCTAACATGCAACATAAAGAAGCATGTTATGCTTACGGATTAGTAATGTTCGCTTGTCACCAAAGTGAGAACAAGAACATCGGGCTACAACTATTAAACAAAACGTTCCCACAAGTGACGGAGTCGGTAATTGGGGTAAGAAATGAGGTTTTTAGATTGTTACGTGACTGTTGGACATTACGTAACCCTCGTCCCTTTGACGACGTTACAACACGCTGTCTTATCAACGGCCATAATGGTTATGTTCCACAAGACCAAGGATGGGAAGTAATCCTAGTAAAACCAGAATGCATGACTTGTTTCTGGACGTATGAATTACGTGTCTTTATTGCCTTTGCTGAACAACTTGTGTACTAGCTAGAATTATCTTCAAAACCATCTTGTATCAAATTTATTGTGTGCTATATTTCATGCTATATGTAAAATAAGCGGTATTGCAAGTTTGTAAAATATTGTGTAAAAGTTTGAATGCGAAATATTATTATAATCAGTTTTTCATATAGAATTGTAGTAGTTGAATTGTATATTAGCTACTAAGTATGAACTTAACGGGTAGGTACTACCCGAAATTAAACTTATAAAATGCTAATATGAAGAAAAAGCTTTTATAAATGAGTTCATATTATGCTACGAAATACTATTAACTACTCTTAATATTCTGTATGATTAACTTGTTCCATTTGACTATTTTGAAGGAAATGGCACCGACTACTCGACACACCGTGAATATGAATGAAGAGGAATTCCGTACTTTTCTAGCTTCAAACATAGCCGCAGTACAGGCTGCGCTACATACCAACAATAACCTTGGATCTAGCAGTATAGGAAATCATGTAGGATGCACCTACAAAGAATTCACTGCCTGCAAACCTTTGGAATTTGATGGAACCGAAGGACCGATCGGATTGAAACGGTGGACCGAGAAGGTCGAATCGGTGTTTGCCATAAGTAAGTGTACTGAAGAGGACAAAGTGAAGTACGCTACGCATACCTTCACAGGTTCTGCATTAACATGGTGGAATACCTATCTAGAGCAAGTGGGACAAGACGATGCGTACGCACTACCGTGGTCAGCATTCAAGCACTTGATGAACGAGAAGTACCGTCCCAGAATCGAGGTCAATAAGCTCAAGACAGAACTTAGAGGGTTACGAACCCAAGGATTAGATATTACCACGTACGAAAGACGATTCACAGAATTGTGCCTATTGTGTCCGGGAGCATTCGAAGATGAGGAAGAGAAGATCGACGCGTTTGTGAAAGGATTACCGGAAAGAATCCAAGAAGATATAAGTTCACACGAGCCCGCCTCCATACAACAGGCATGTAGAATGGCTCACAAACTAGTGAACCAGATTGAAGAAAGAATTAAAGAACAGACTGCTGAAGAGGCCAATGTGAAGCAAGTCAAAAGAAAGTGGGAGGAAAACGGTGATAAGAATCACCAATACAACAACAACAGTAATTACAACAATAATCGCAACAATTATCCCAAAAATCGCAACATCAATCGCAACTACAACAAACGGCCCAACAACAACAACAATAATAACAACAGCAACTACAATAATCATCCCAACAACAATAATAACCGCAACAACAACAACAATCAGAAGCAGCTATGCCAAAGGTGTGAAAAGTATCACTCGGGGTTCTGCACCAAATTTTGCAACAAGTGTAAAAGAAATGGTCATAGCGCGGCGAAGTGTGAGGTCTACGGACCAGGGGTTAATAGAACGAAAGGAACAAATGGTGTCAGAACGAGTAATGGCGGAGCAAGTAGTGTCGGAGCAAGTTATGCCAATGTAGTTTGTTATAAATGTGGAAAACCGGGCCACATTATTAGAAATTGCCCGAACCAGGAGAACACGAATGGACAAGGCCGCGGAAGAGTTTTCAATATTAATGCGACAGAGGCACAGGAAGACCCGAAGCTTGTTACGGGTACGTTTCTTATTGACAATAAATCTGCTTACGTTTTATTTGATTCGGGTGCGGATAGAAGCTATATGAATAGAGATTTTTGTGCTAAATTAAGTTGTCCATTGACGCCTTTGGATAGTAAATTTTTACTCGAATTAGCAAATGGTAAATTAATTTCAGCAGATAATATATGTCGGAATCGAGAAATTAAACTGGTTAGCGAAACATTTAAGATTGATTTGATACCAGTAGAGTTAGGGAGTTTTGATGTGATAATCGGTATGGACTGGTTGAAAGAAGTGAAAACAGAGATCGTTTGTTACAAAAATGCAATTCGCATTATACGAGAAAAAGGAAAACCCTTAATGGTGTACGGAGAAAAGGGCAACACGAAGCTACATCTTATTAGTAATTTGAAGGCACAAAAACTAATAAGAAAAGGTTGCTATGCTGTTTTAGCACATGTCGAGAAAGTACAAACTGAAGAAAAGAGCATCAATGATGTTCCCATTGCAAAAGAATTTCCCGATGTATTTCCGAAAGAATTACCGGGATTACCCCCACATCGATCCGTTGAATTTCAAATAGATCTTGTGCCAGGAGCTGCACCAATAGCTCGTGCTCCTTACAGACTCACACCCAGCGAGATGAAAGAACTGCAAAGCCAATTACAAGAACTTTTAGAGCGTGGTTTCATTCGACCAAGCACATCACCGTGGGGAGCTCCTGTTTTGTTTGTCAAGAAGAAAGATGGTACTTTCAGGTTGTGTATAGACTACCGAGAGTTGAACAAACTTACCATCAAGAACCGCTACACACTACCGAGAATCGACGACTTATTTGATCAACTACAAGGCTCGTCTGTTTATTCAAAGATTGACTTACGTTCCGGGTATCATCAAATGCGGGTGAAAGAAGATGATATTCCAAAGACTGCTTTCAGAACACGTTACGGTCATTACGAGTTTATGGTCATGACGTTTGGTTTAACTAATGCACCAGCTGTGTTCATGGACCTTATGAACCGAGTGTGCGGACCATACCTTGACAAGTTTGTCATTGTTTTCATTGATGACATACTTATTTACTCAAAGAATGACCAAGAACACGGTGAGCATTTGAGAAAGGTGTTAGAAGTATTGAGGAAGGAAGAATTGTACGTTAGGTTTTCAAAGTGTGCATTTTGGTTGGAAGAAGTTCAATTCCTCGGTCACATAGTGAACAAAGAAGGTATTAAGGTGGATCCGGCAAAGATAGAAACTGTTGAAAAGTGGGAAACCCCGAAAACTCCGAAACACATACGCCAGTTTTTAGGACTAGCTGGTTACTACAGAAGGTTCATCCAAGACTTTTCCAGAATAGCAAAACCCTTGACCGCATTAACGCATAAAGGGAAGAAATTTGAATGGAATGATGAACAAGAGAAAGCGTTTCAGTTATTGAAGAAAAAGCTAACTACGGCACCTATATTGTCATTGCCTGAAGGGAATGATGATTTTGTGATTTATTGTGACGCATCAAAGTAAGGTCTCGGTTGTGTATTAATGCAACGAACGAAGGTGATTGCTTATGCGTCTAGACAATTGAAGATTCACGAACAAAATTATACAACGCATGATTTGGAATTAGGCGCGGTTGTTTTTGCATTAAAGACTTGGAGGCACTACTTATATGGGGTCAAAAGTATTATATATACCGACCACAAAAGTCTTCAACACATATTTAATCAGAAACAACTGAATATGAGGCAGCGTAGGTGGATTGAATTATTGAATGATTACGACTTTGAGATTCGTTACCACCCTGGGAAGGCAAATGTGGTAGCCGATGCCTTGAGCAGGAAGGACAGAGAACCCATTCGAGTAAAATCTATGAATATAATGATTCATAATAACCTTACTACTCAAATAAAGGAGGCTCAACAAGGAGTTTTAAAAGAGGGAAATTTAAAGGATGAAATACCCAAAGGATCGGAGAAGCATCTTAATATTCGGGAAGACGGAACCCGGTATAGGGCTGAAAGGATTTGGGTACCAAAATTTGGAGATATGAGAGAAATGGTACTTAGAGAAGCTCATAAAACCAGATACTCAATACATCCTGGAACGGGGAAGATGTACAAGGATCTCAAGAGACATTTTTGGTGGCCGGGTATGAAAGCCGATGTTGCTAAATACGTAGGAGAATGTTTGACGTGTTCTAAGGTCAAAGCTGAGCATCAAAAACCATCAGGTCTACTTCAACAAACCGAAATCCTGGAATGGAAATGGGAAAACATTACCATGGATTTCATCACTAAATTGCCAAGGACTGCAAGTGGTTTTGATACTATTTGGGTAATAGTTGATCGTCTCACCAAATCAGCACACTTCCTGCCAATAAGAGAAGATGACAAGATGGAGAAGTTAGCACGACTGTATTTGAAGGAAGTCGTCTTCAGACATGGAATACCAATCTCTATTATCTCTGATAGGGATGGCAGATTTATTTCAAGATTCTGGCAGACATTACAGCAAGCATTAGGAACTCGTCTAGACATGAGTACTGCCTATCATCCACAAACTGATGGGCAGAGCGAAAGGATGATACAAACGCTTGAAGACATGCTACGAGCATGTGTTATTGATTTCGGAAACAGTTGGGATCGACATCTACCGTTAGCAGAATTTTCCTACAACAACAGCTAACATTCAAGCATTGAGATGGCGTCGTTTGAAGCACTTTATGGTAGAAAGTGCAGGTCTCCGATTTGTTGGAGTGAAGTGGGGGATAGACAGATTACGGGTCCAGAGATTATACAAGAAACTACCGAGAAGATCATCCAAATTCAACAACGGTTGAAAACCGCCCAAAGTCGACAAAAGAGCTACGCTGACATTAAAAGAAAAGATATAGAATTTGAAATTGGAGAGATGGTCATGCTTAAAGTTGCACCTTGGAAAGGCGTTGTTCGATTTGGTAAACGAGGGAAATTAAATCCAAGGTATATTGGACCATTCAAGATTATTGATCGTGTCGGACCAGTAGCTTACCGACTTGAGTTACCTCAACAACTCGCGGCTGTACATAACACTTTCTACGTCTCAAATTTGAAGAAATGTTTTGCTAAAGAAGATCTCACTATTCCGTTAGATGAAATCCAAATCAACGAAAAACTCCAATTCATCGAAGAACCCGTCGAAATAATGGATCGTGAGGTTAAAAGACTTAAGCAAAACAAGATACCAATTGTTAAGGTTCGATGGAATGCTCGTAGAGGACCCGAGTTCACCTGGGAGCATGAAGATCAGATGAAGAAGAAATACCCGCATCTATTTCCAGAAGATTCGTCAACACCTTCAACAGCTTAAAATTTCGGGACGAAATTTATTTAACGGGTAGGTACTGTAGTGACCCGAAATTTTCCATGTTTATATATATTAATTGAGATTGATATTTACATGATTAAATGTTTCCAACATTTTAAGCAATCAAACTTGTTAAGACTTGATTAATTGAAATATGTTTCATATAGACAATTGACCACCCAAGTTGACCGGTGATTCACGAACGTTAAAACTTGTAAAAAACTATATGATGACATATATATGGATATATATATAGTTAACATGATACTATGATAAGTAAACATATCATTAAGTATATTAACAATGAACTACATATGTAAAAACAAGACTACTAACTTAATGATTTTTAAACGAGACATATATGTAACGATTATCGTTGTAAAGACATTTAATGTATATATATCATATTAAGAGATATTCATACATGATAATATCATGATAATATAATAATTTAAAATCTCATTTGATATTATAAACATTGGGTTAACAACATTTAACAAGATCGTTAACCTAAAGGTTTCAAAACAACACTTACATGTAACGACTAACGATGACTTAACGACTCAGTTAAAATGTATATACATGTAGTGTTTTAATATGTATTTATACACTTTTGAAAGACTTCAATACACTTATCAAAATACTTCTACTTAACAAAAATGCTTACAATTACATCCTCGTTCAGTTTCATCAACAATTCTACTCGTATGCACCCGTATTCGTACTCGTACAATACACAGCTTTTAGATGTATGTACTATTGGTATATACACTCCAATGATCAGCTCTTAGCAGCCCATGTGAGTCACCTAACACATGTGGGAACCATCATTTGGCAACTAGCATGAAATATCTCATAAAATTACAAAAATATGAGTAATCATTCATGACTTATTTACATGAAAACAAAATTACATATCCTTTATATCTAATCCATACACCAACGACCAAAAACACCTACAAACATTTTCATTCTTCAATTTTCTTCATCTAATTGATCTCTCTCAAGTTCTATCTTCAAGTTCTAAGTGTTCTTCATAAATTCTACAAGTTCTAGTTACATAAAATCAAGAATACTTTCAAGTTTACTAGCTCACTTCCAATCTTGTAAGGTGATCATCCAACCTCAAGAAATCTTTGTTTCTTACAGTAGGTTATCATTCTAATACAAGGTAATAATCATATTCAAACTTTGGTTCAATTTCTATAACTATAACAATCTTATTTCAAGTGATGATCTTACTTGAACTTGTTTTCGTGTCATGATTCTGCTTCAAGAACTTCGAGCCATCCAAGGATCCATTGAAGCTAGATCTATTTTTCTCTTTTCCAGTAGGTTTATCCAAGGAACTTAAGGTAGTAATGATGTTCATAACATCATTCGATTTATACATATAAAGCTATCTTATTCGAAGGTTTAAACTTGTAATCACTAGAACATAGTTTAGTTAATTCTAAACTTGTTCGCAAACAAAAGTTAATCCTTCTAACTTGACTTTTAAAATCAACTAAACACATGTTCTATATCTATATGATATGCTAACTTAATGATTTAAAACCTGGAAACACGAAAAACACCGTAAAACCGGATTTACGCCGTCGTAGTAACACCGCGGGCTGTTTTGGGTTAGTTAATTAAAAACTATGATAAACTTTGATTTAAAAGTTGTTATTCTGAGAAAATTAGTTTTATTATGAACATGAAACTATATCCAAAAATTATGGTTAAACTCAAAGTGGAAGTATGTTTTCTAAAATGGTCATCTAGACGTCGTTCTTTCGACTGAAATGACTACCTTTACAAAAACGACTTGTAACTTATTTTTCCGACTATAAACCTATACTTTTTTCTGTTTAGATTCATAAAATAGAGTTCAATATGAAACCATAGCAATTTGATTCACTCAAAACGGATTTAAAATGAAGAAGTTATGGGTAAAACAAGATTGGATAATTTTTCTCATTTTAGCTACGTGAAAATTGGTAACAAATCTATTCCAACCATAACTTAATCAACTTGTATTGTATATTATGTAATCTTGAGATACCATAGACACGTATACAATGTTTCGACCTATCATGTCGACACATCTATATATATTTCGGAACAACCATAGACACTCTATATGTGAATGTTGGAGTTAGCTATACAGGGTTGAGGTTGATTCCAAAATATATATAGTTTGAGTTGTGATCAATACTGAGATATGTATACACTGGGTCGTGGATTGATTCAAGATAATATTTATCGATTTATTTCTGTACATCTAACTGTGGACAACTAGTTGTAGGTTACTAACGAGGACAGCTGACTTAATAAACTTAAAACATCAAAATATATTAAAAGTGTTGTAAATATATTTTGAACATACTTTGATATATATGTATATATTGTTATAGGTTCGTGAATCAACCAGTGGCCAAGTCTTACTTCCCGACGAAGTAAAAATCTGTGAAAGTGAGTTATAGTCCCACTTTTAAAATCTAATATTTTTGGGATGAGAATACATGCAGGTTTTATAAATGATTTACAAAATAGACACAAGTACGTGAAACTACATTCTATGGTTGAATTATCGAAATCGAATATGCCCCTTTTTATTAAGTCTGGTAATCTAAGAATTAGGGAACAGACACCCTAATTGACGCGAATCCTAAAGATAGATCTATTGGGCCTAACAAACCCCATCCAAAGTACCGGATGCTTTAGTACTTCGAAATTTATATCATATCCGAAGGGTGTCCCGGAATGATCGGGATATTCTTATATATGCATCTTGTTAATGTCGGTTACCAGGTGTTCACCATATGAATGATTTTTATCTCTATGTATGGGATGTGTATTGAAATATGAAATCTTGTGGTCTATTATTATGATTTGATATATATAGGTTAAACCTATAACTCACCAACATTTTTGTTGACGTTTTAAGCATGTTTATTCTCAGGTGATTATTAAGAGCTTCCGCTGTCGCATACTTAAATAAGGACGAGATTTAGAGTCCATGCTTGTATGATATTGTGTAAAAACTGCATTCAAGAAACTTATTTTGTTGTAACATATTTGTATTGTAAACCATTATGTAATGGTCGTGTGTAAACAGGATATTTTAGATTATCATTATTTGATAATCTACGTAAAGCTTTTTAAACCTTTATTGATGAAATAAAGGTTATGGTTTGTTTTAAAATGAATGCGGTCTTTGAAAAACGTCTCATATAGAGGTCAAAACCTCGCAACGAAATCAATTAATATGGAACGTTTTTAATCAATAAGAACGGGACATTTCAGTTGGTATCCGAGCGTTGGTCTTAGAGAACCAGAATTTTGCATTAGTGTGTCTTATCGAGTTTGTTAGGATGCATTAGTGAGTCTGGACTTCGACCGTGTTTACTTGAAAAATGATTGCTTAACAAATTTTGTTGGAAACTATATATTTTTAACATTTGAATATTATGTGATATATTAATCTCTTAACGCGTTTGATATTATGTGATAGATGTCTACCTCTAGAACAAGTCCCATTGACTCACCTAATAATAATGAAGAGTCAAATGTAAATTGGAATGATTCGTGGACTGATTCACAAGTTCCCGAAGAGGAACCGGAAGAAGAGTCGGAACCGGAAGAAGAATCGGAACCGGAAGAAGAATCGGAACCGGATGAAGAAATAGAACTGGTGGGGGAAATAATAAAACGGTTAAGTAAAAGAAAATCCTCAACCAACCGACCAAGGTTAATTATGGTCAATGGTGTTTCCGCCAAGGAAGCAAAATATTGGGAGGATTACCAATTCTTCGATGAATCGGATTCCGACGAGAATTCCGATGATGTTATAGAAATTACCTCAACTGAATTTAAAAAGGCAAAAGAAAATAATAAGGGAAAGGGCACAAAAATAGAGAAATCTAATTCCAACCCCGATGAACTTTATATGTATCGTCAACCCCCGAAGTCCTTAAGTTGTAACAATGACCCGGGAACCTCTAAACCACCAGGTTTTTCTAAACCAATGTGGAAAATTACGGCTCGTATTAGGGGAACATCATATATCCCTAGAAACTTGGCAAAACGAACCAAAACCGAAGAAGAAGAAACAAGCGAGTCGGAATAAGATAGTTGTATTCGTGTGGTGTAGTATATGTAATATAGTGTGCTTATGCTTTATGATATATGTAAAAATTGCTTGTATTAATAAGTATTTTTTTTTTATGAATCTAACTCTTGTCTATTTTACAGTATAAAAACACAAAATGGATAGACAACCCAATATTTTAAGAGACCTACCCGGAGACATGATTGATGAAATCTTGTCTAGAGTCGGTCAGAATTCTTCGGCACAACTATTTAAGGCGAGATCAGTTTGTAAGACATTCGAAGAACGTTCCAAGAATGCCTTGGTTTATAAAAGGCTTTCGTTCGAAAGATGGGGGATATCACATTGGGAAATCCATAAGTTACGATGTGTTTACTTTGACGCATATATTGTGGGGAACCCAAATGCTATTTTACGCAATGGGTTAAGAAATTATTTTGACTCAATATATCCGAATATTGGACTTCGTGATTTAGAAAAAGCGGCTAACATGCAACATAAAGAAGCATGTTATGCTTACGGATTAGTAATGTTCGCTTCTCACCAAAGTGAGAACAAGAACATCGGGCTACAACTATTAAACAAAACATTCCCACAAGTGACGGAGTCGGTAATTGGGGTAAGAAATGCGGTTTTTAGATTGTTACGTGACTGTTGGACATTACGTAACCCTCGTCCCTTTGACGACGTTACAACACGCTGTTTTGAGTGAATCCGTTTTGAGTGAATCAAGTTGCTATGGTTTCATATTGAACTCTATTTTATGAATCTAAACAGAAAAGTATAGGTTTATAGTCGGAAAAATAAGTTACAAGTCGTTTTTGTAAAGGTAGTCATTTCAGTCGAAAGAACGACGTCTAGATGACCATTTTAGAAAACATACTTCCACTTTGAGTTTAACCATAATTTTTGGATATAGTTTCATGTTCATAATAAAAATCATTTTCTCAGAATAACAACTTTTAAATCAAAGTTTATCATAGTTTTTAATTAACTAACCCAAAACAGCCCGCGGTGTTACTACGACGGCGTAAATCCGGTTTTACGGTGTTTTTCGTGTTTCCAGGTTTTAAATCATTAAGTTAGCATATCATATAGATATAGAACATGTGTGTAGTTAATTTTAAAAGTCAAGTTAGAAGGATTAACTTTTGTTTGCGAACAAGTTTAGAATTAACTAAACTATATTCTAATGATTACGAGTTTAAACCTTCGAATAAGATAGTTTTATATATATGAATCGAATAATGTTATGAACATCATTACTACCTCAAGTTTAGTAGGTAAACCTACTGGAAGTGACAAGAAATGATCTAGCTTCAAAGGATCTTGAATGGCTTGAAAGTTCTTGAAGTAGGATCATGACACAAAAACAAGTTCAAGTAAGATTTTTACTCGAATTAAGATAGTTTATAGTTATAGAAATTGAATCAAAGTTTGAATATGAATATTACCTTGAATAAGAAAGATAACCTACTGTATATAACAAAGGTTTCTTGATCTTAGATGATTACTTGGAATGGATTAGAAAGCTTGGAAGTAAATTAGTAAACTTGAAGGGATTTTTGAAGTGTTCTTGAAGTGTTCTTCCTATGATGATTATAGCTTGATTCTTGAAGTGATTTTTGATGAAGATGATGATTAACTACTGGAAAAATACGTTCATAATAGTGTGTGTGTGTGTGTTGAGAGAGAATTAGAAAGAGAATTGAAAGTGAAATGGAGTGAATGATGAGTGGTAATTGGTGAGTGGTGAGTGGGGTTAAAAGGAGTTCTAGTTAGTTGACTAGCTCATGGTAGAAGTTAAAATTGATTAGTCATACATGACATAATCAAGAGTGGAATCCTATGTTAGTTCCTATTGGTATATACTCATAGTAAGTACGTTTTGAAGCTGTGTATAATACGGGTAAGAATACGACTAGAATTCTTGATGAAAGAAAAGAATGGAAAAGTAACTGTAACCATTTTCGTTAAGTATGAGTGTTTTAATATATGTCTTGAAGTCTTCCAAAAGTATTTTGATACATCTAAATACACTACA
The DNA here is from genome assembly GCF_046630445.1 of Rutidosis leptorrhynchoides. NCBI lineage: Eukaryota > Viridiplantae > Streptophyta > Magnoliopsida > Asterales > Asteraceae > Rutidosis > Rutidosis leptorrhynchoides. Next base: position 427,455,645 of record NC_092334.1, on the reverse strand, counting down.
TGTATATAAATTTTAACTGAGTCGTTAAGTCATCGTTAGTCGTTACATGTAAGTGTTGTTTTGAAACCTTTAAGTTAACGATCTCAATTAATGTTGTTAACCCATTGTTTATTATATCTAATGAGATGTTAAATTATTATATTATCATGATATTATGATATATTAATATATCTTAATATGATATATATACATTTAAATGTCGTTACAATGATAATCGTTACATATATGTCTCGTTTCGAAATCCTTAAGTTAGTAGTCTTGTTTATATGTATATAACTCATTGTTAATATACTTATGGGGATACTTACTTATCATAATCTCATGTTAACCATATGTATATCCATATATATATCATCATGTCGTTTTTACAAGTTTTAACGTTCGTGAATCGCCGGTCAACTTGGGTGGTCAACTGTCTATATGAAACATATTTCAATTAATCAAGTCTTAACAAGTTTGATTGCTTAACATGTTGGAAACATTTAATCATGTAAATATCAGTCTCAATTAATATATATAAACATGGAAAAGTTCGGGTCACTACATTTTCCTCTTCAGTACACTTACTTATGGCAAACACCGATTCGACCTTCTCGGTCCACCGTTTCAATCCGATCGGTCCTTCGGTTCCATCAAATTCCAAAGGTTTGCAGGCAGTGAATTCTTTGTAGGTGCATCCTACACGATTTCCTGTACTGCTAGATCCAAGGTTATTGTTGGTATGTAGTGCAGCCTGTACTGCGGCTATGTTTGAAGCAAGAAAGGCACGAAATTCCTCTTCGCTCATATTCAAGGTGTGTCGAGTAATCGGTGCCATTTCCTTCAAAATAGTCAAATGAAACGATTTAATCATATAGAATATCAAGAGTAGTCAATAGTATTTCGTAGCGTAATATGAACTTATTTATAAAAGCTCTTTCTTCATATTAGCGTTTTATACTCTTTAATTCGGGTAGTACCTACCCGTTAAGTTCATACTTAGTAGCTAACATACCATTTCAACTACTACAATTCTATATGAAAAACTAATCACAAAAACAAAAAAAATATATATATCATATTCAAGCCTTTATACAATAACTTGCAAACTTACAATACCGCTATTTTACATATAGCATGAAATATAGCACATAAAACTTTGATACAAAGTAGTTGCGAAGATAATTCTAGTTAATAAATAAGGCGTTCAGCAAAGGCAATAAAGACACGTAATTCATACGACCAAAAACAAGTCATGCATTCTGGTTTTACTAATACCACTTCCCATCCTTGGTTTTGTGGAACATAACCGTTGTGACCGATAGTAAGACAATGTGTTGTAACGTCGTCAAAAGGATGAAGGTTACGTAATGTCCAACAGTCCCGTAACAATCTAAAAACCTCATTTCTTACCCCAATTACCGACTCCGTCACTTCTGGAAACGTTTTGTTTAATAGTTGTAGCCCGATGTTCTTGTTCTCACTTTGGTGAGAAGCGAACATTACTAACCCGTAAGCATAACATGCTTCTTTATGTTGCATGTTAGCCGCTTTTTCTAAATCAAAAAGTCTTATATTCGGATATATTGAGTCAAAATAATTTCTTAACCCGTTGCGTAAAATAGCATTTGGGTTCCTCGCAATATATGCGTCAAAGTAAACACATCGTAACTTATGGATTTCCCAATGTGATATCCCCCATCTTTCGAACGAAAGCCTTTTATAAACCAAGGCATTCTTGGAACGTTCTTTGAATGTCTTACAAACTGATCTCGCCTTAAATAGTTGTGCCGAGGAATTCTGACCGACTCTAGACAAGATTTCATCAATCATGTCTCCGGGTAGATCTCTTAAAATATTGGGTTGTCTATCCATTTTGTGTTTTTAAACTGTAAAATAGACAAGAGTTAGATTCATAAAAAATACTTATTAATACAAGCAATTTTTACATATATCATAAAGCATAAGCACACTATATTACATATCTTACACCACACGCTTACAACTATCTTATTCCAACTCGCTCGTTTCTTCTTCTTCGGTTTTGGTTCGTTTTGCCAAGTTTCTAGGGATATATGATGTTCCCCTAATACGAGCCGTCGTTTTCCACATTGGTTTAGAAAAATCTGGTGGTTTAGAGGTTCCCGGGTTATTGTCACAACTTAAGAAATACGGGTGTTGACGATACATATAAAGTTCATCGAGTTTGGAATCGAATTTCTCTATTTTTATGCCCTTTCCTTTATTATTCTCTTTTGCCTTATTAAATTGTGTTGGGGTAATTTCTATAACATCTTCGGAATCCTTGTCGGGATCCGATTCATCGGAGAATTGGTAATCCTCCCAATACTTTGCTTCCTTGGCAGAAACACCATTGACCATAATTAACTTTGGTCGGTTGGTTGAGGATTTTCTTCTACTTAACCGTTTTATTATTTCCCCCACTCGTTCTATTTCTTCTTCCGGTTCCGATTCTTCTTCCGGTTCCGACTCTTCTTCTGGTTCCTCTTCGGGAACTTGTGAATTAGTCCACGAATCATTCCAATTTACATTTGACTCTTCATTATTATTAGGTGAGTCAATGGGACTTGTTATAGAGGTAGACATCTATCACATAATATCAAACACGTTAAGAGATTAATATATCACATAATATTCGCATGTTAAAAATATATAGTTTCTAACAAATTTGTTAGGCAATCATTTTTCAAGTAAACACGGTCGAAGTCCAGACTCACTAATGCATCCTAACAAACTCGATAAGACACACTAATGCAAAATTCTGGTTCTCTAAGACCAACGCTCGGATACAACTGAAATGTCCCGTTCTTATTGATTAAAAACGTTCCATATTAATTGATTTCGTTGCAAGGTTTTGACCTCTATATGAGACGGTTTTTCAAAGACTACATTCATTTTTAAAACAAACCATAACCTTTATTTCATAAATAAAGGTTTAAAAAAGCTTTACGTAGATTATCAAATAATGATAATCTAAAATATCCTGTTTACACACTACCATTACATAATGGTTTACAATACAAATATGTTACATCGAAATCAGTTTCTTGAATGCAGTTTTTACACAATATCATACAAACATGGACTTCAAATCTTGTTCTTATTTTAGTATGCAATAGCGGAAGCTCTTAGTATTCACCTGAGAATAAACATGCTTTAAACGTCAACAAAAATGTTGGTGAGTTATAGGTTTAACCTATATATATCAAATCGTAATAATAGACCACAAGATTTCATATTTCAATACACATCCCATACATAGAGATAAAAATCATTCATATGGTGAACACCTGGTAACCGACATTAACAAGATGCATATATAAGAATATCCCCATCATTCCGGGACACCCTTCAGATATGATATAAATTTTGAAGTACTAAAGCATCTGGTACTTTGGATGGGGTTTGTTAGGCCCAATAGATCTATCTTTAGGATTCGCGTCAATTAAGGTGTCTGTTCCCTAATTCTTAGATTACCAGACTTAATAAAAAGGGGCATATTTGATTTCGATAATTCAACCATAGAATGTAGTTTCAGGTACTTGTGTCTATTTTGTAAATCATTTATAAAACCTGCATGTATTCTCATCCCAAAAATATTAGATTTTAAAAGTGGGACTATAACTCACTTTCACAGATTTTTACTTCGTCGAAAAGTAAGACTTGGCCACTGGTTGATTCACGAACCTATAACAATATATACATATATATCAAAGTATGTTCAAAATATATTTACAATACTTTTAATACATTTTGATGTTTTAAGTTTATTAAGTCAGTTGTCCTCGTTAGTAACCTACAACTAGTTGTCCACAGTTAGATGTACAGAAATAAATCGATAAATATTATTTTGAATCAATCCACGACCCAGTGTATATGTATCTAAGTATTGATCACAACTCAAACTATATATATATTTTGGAATCAACCTCAACCCTGTATAGCTAACTCCAACATTCACATATAGAGTGTCTATGGTTGTTCCGCAATATATATATAGATGGGTCGACATGATAGGTCAAAACATTGTATACGTGTCTATGATATCTCAAGATTACATAATATACAATATAAGTTGATTAGGTTATGGTTGGAATAGATTTATTACTAACTTTCACGTAGGTAAAATGAGTAGTTTTTATCAATCTTGTTTTACTCGCCATTTCTTCATTTCTAATCCGTTTTGAGTGATTCCAGTGGCCACGGTTTCATATTGAACTTAACTTTATGAATATAAATAGAAAAATTATAAGTTTATAGTCGGAAATACAAGTTACAAGTTATTTTTAAAAGAGGTAGTCATTTCCGTCGAAAGAACGACATCTTGATGACCATTTTGAAAAACATACTTTCACTTTGAGTTTAACCATGATTTTTGGATATAGTTTCATGTTCATAAGAAAAATCATTTTCCCAGAAGTATAGCTTTTAAATCAAAGTTCTTCTTAGCTTTTAATTATCCCAACCAAAACAGCCCCAGGTTTTACTACAACGGCGTATATCCAGTTTTATGGTGTTTATCGTGTTTCCGGGTTTTAAATCATTAAGTTAGCATATCATATAGATATAGAACATGTGTTTAGTTGATTTTAAAAGTCTATTTAGAAGGATTAACTTTATTTGTGAACAAGTTTAGAATTAACTAAACTATGTTCTAGTGATTACAAGTTTATAACGTTGAATAAGACAGCTTTTTATGTATGAATCGAATGATGTTATGAACATCATTACTATCTCAAGTTCCTTGGATAAACCTACTGGAAATGAGAAAAATGGATCTAGCTTCAAAGGATCCTTGGATGGCTTGAAAGTTCTTGAAGCAGAATCATGACACGAAAACAATTTCAAGTAAGATTTCCACTCGAAATAAGATTGTTATAGTTATAGAAATTGAATTAAAGTTTGAATATGATTATTACCTTGTATTAGAAAGATAACCTACTTAAGTAACAAAGGTTTCTTGATCTTGGATGATTACTTGGAATGGATTTAGAAAACTTGGAAGTAAACTTGCAATCTTGGAAGTATTCTTGATTTTATGAAACTAGAACTTTTGGAATTTATGAAGAACACTTAGAACTTGAAGATAGAACTTGAGAGAGATCAATTAGATGAAGAAAATTGAAGAATGAAAGTGTTTGTAGGTATTTTTGGTCGTTGGTATATAAATTAGATATAAAGTATATGTAATTTTGTTTTTATGTAAATAAGTCATGAATGATTACTCATATTTTTGTAATTTTATGAGATATTTCATGCTAGTTGCCAAATGATGGTTCCTACATGTGTTAGGTGACTCACATGGGCTGCTAAGAGCTGATCATTGGAGTATATATACCAATAGTACATACATCTAAAAGCTGTGTATTGTACGAGTACGAATACGGGTGCATACGAGTAGATTTGTTGATGAAACTGAACGAGGATGTAATTGTAAGCATTTTTGTTAAGTAGAAGTATTTTGATAAGTGTCTTTAAGTCTTTCAAAAGTGTATGAATACATATTAAAACACTACATGTATATACATTTTAACTGAGTCGTTAAGTCATCGTTAGTCGTTACATGTAAATGTTGTTTTGAAACCTTTAGGTTAACGATCTTGTTAAATGTTGTTAACCCAATGTTTATAATATCAAATGAGATTTTAAATTATTATATTATCATGATATTATGATGTACAAATATCTCTTAATATGATCTATATACATTAAATGTCGTTACAACGATAATCGTTACATATATGTCTCGTTTCAAAATCATTAAGTTAGTAGTCTTATTTTTACATATGTAGTTCGTTGTTAATACACTTAATGATATATTTACTTATCATTTAACATAATTAACCAAGTGTATCAATATCTTAATATGATTCATATGTACCTAGTAAGACGTTATAACGATAATCGTTATATATATTGTTTTCGAGTTTCTTAATTTAATAGTCTCATTTTTATTAATATAACTCATTGTTAAAATACCTAATGAGATACATACTTATAATAAAATCATGTTAACTATATATATAACCATATATATGTCATCGTATAGTTTTTACAAGTTTTAACGTTCGTGAATCACCGGTCAACTTGGGTGGTCATTTGTCTATATGAAACCTATTCCAATTAATCAAGTTTTAATAAGTTTGATTGCTTAACATGTTGAAAACACTTAATCATGTAAATATCAATTTCGTTTAATATATATAAACATGGAAAAGTTCGGGTCACTACACAATGATCAGCTCTTCGCAGCCCTTGTGAGTCACCAAGACATGTGGGAACCATCATTTGACAACTAGCATGACTTATTAGCATGAAAACAAAAACTAGTAACCTTATATTGACTAAGCATTAGGCATTTTTTTCAAACAACACACACATCACATTTCTTTGATTTTATAATCCAAATTCTCTCCATTTTAACTCTCTCTAAGCTTAAGAACGTCTATACTTCAGTAATATTGATCATCTAGGTCAATCTAGCTTCAATTACAATCAAGAAACATCATCATTCAAGAACACATCAAGAACACTTCACAATACTTTCAAGCTTACTAGCTTACTTCCAATCTTGCAAATCCATTTCAAGTGATCATCCAATCTCAAAAAATCTTTGTTATTTACAGTAGGTTATATTTCTAAATCACGGTAATACTAATATACAAACTTTGATTCAATTTCTATAACTATAACAATCTTAATTAGAGTGATAATCTTACTTGAACTTGTTTTCATGTCATGATTCTACTTCTAGAACTTTCAAGCCATCCAAGATCCTTTGAACCTAGATCAATTTTTGTCACTTCTAGTAGGTTTACTTACTAAACTTGAGGTAGTAATGATGTTCATAATATCATTCGATTCATATATATAAAACTATCTTATTCGAAGATTTGAACATGTAATCACTAGAACATAGTTTAGTTAATTCTAAACTTGTTCACAAACAAAGTTAATCCTTCTAACTTAACTTTTAAAATCAACTAAACACATGTTCTATATCTATATTATATGCTAACTTAATGATTTAAAACCTGAAAACATGAAAAACACTGTAAAACCAGACATACGTCGTCGTAGTGAAACCGGGGGCCGTTTTGGGTTAGAAAAATAAAAACTATCTTAATCTTTGAATTGGAAGTTTATTTTCTGGAAAAATAATATTTCGTATGAACATGATACTATATCCAAAAATCATGGTTAAACACAAAGTTGAAGTATGTTTTTCAAAATGGTCATCAAGAAGTCGTTCTTTCGACGGAAATGACTACCTCTTTAAAAAATGACTTGTAACCTGTATTTCTGACTATAAAATTGATGGAATACCACATGTAAACAAGTCACAAAACATATTTATGTATGTATATGTATTCGTGTATATATGTATAGCAAGCGGAAGCAATTTTAAGTGTTGCATGTGTATTTTAACCCTTTTAAAATGTATTCCATTAAAAGATCTAGTCTTGTATAATATACTAAAATGTAAATAGAGCTAGTTAGGGTGTTTATACCTTCTCCAAAATGGAGGTTGAAGCAAGAAGATGAAGATGATGAAGATGCTAGTTTCTCACTTGAAACCTCAAGCCTTTGATACCCACAAACCTTGAATCAACACCCTTCTTATTGGTCAGGATTTAAGACACAAGTTTACTAGCAAAAATCAATCAAAGAACCCTTGTTCTTGCTCCAAAAATTCGGCCAAAATGGAAGGAAGGAGGAAGAGTATTTTTGCTAATTCAAAATGCTAGAGAGATGTGTGTGAAAAGATGCAAAAGGTGTAATAACAATTAGGTGGAGTTAATTACAAGTTAAAGCAAAGCATGGGTGTCTTGGGACTCCCCAAAACCGTCCCCTTTAGCCCCATATTTTTTTTTTTTGCTAAACTTTTATAACCTTGTAATTATTTCCATGATACTTGCATCTTTTATAATTTTATAAACCCTTTTATAAAATTATACTTTAAAAACCAATTATAAAATGTAACACACATATTGTAGTGACCCGAACTTTTCCATGTTTATATATATTAATTGAGATTGATATTTACATGATTAAATGTTTCCAACATGTTAAACAATCAAACTTGTTAAGACTTGATTAATTGAAATATGTTTCATATAGACAATTGACCGCCCAAGTTGACCGGTGATTCACGAACGTTAAAACTTGTAAAAACTATATGATGACATATATATGGATATATATATAGTTAACATGATACTATTATAAGTAAACATATCATTAATTATATTAACAATGAACTACATATGTAAAAACAAGACTACTAACTTAATGATTTTTAAACGAGACATATATGTAACGATTATCGTTGTAAAGACATTTAATGTATATATATCATATTAAGAGATATTCATACATGATAATATCATGATAATATAATAATTTAAAATCTCATTTGATATTATAAACATTGGGTTAACAACATTTAACAAGATCGTTAACCTAAAGGTTTCAAAACAACACTTACATGTAACGACTAACGATGACTTAACGACTCAGTTAAAATGTATATACATGTAGTGTTTTAATATGTATTTATAAACTTTTGAAAGACTTCAATACACTTATCAAAATACTTCTACTTAACAAAAATGCTTACAATTACATCCTCGTTCAGTTTCATCAACAATTCTACTCGTATGCACCCGTATTCGTACTCGTACAATACACAGCTTTTAGATGTATGTACTATTGGTATATACACTCCAATGATCAGCTCTTAGCAGCCCATGTGAGTCATCTAACACATGTGGGAACCATCATTTGGCAACTAGCATGAAATATCTCATAAAATTACAAAAATATGAGTAATCATTCATGACTTATTTACATGAAAACAAAATTACATATCCTTTATATCTAATCCATACACCAACGACCAAAAACACCTACAAACACTTTCATTCTTCAATTTTCTTCATCTAATTAATCTCTCTCAAGTTCTATCTTCAAGTTCTAAGTGTTCTTCATAAATTCCAAAAGTTCTAGTTTCATAAAATCAAGAATACTTTCAAGTTTGCTAGCTCACTTCCAATCTTGTAAGGTGATCATCCAACCTCAAGAAATCTTTGTTTCTTACAGTAGGTTATCATTCTAATACAAGGTAATAATCATATTCAAACTTTGGTTCAATTTCTATAACTATAACAATCTTATTTCAAGTGATGATCTTACTTGAACTTATTTTCGTGTCATGATTCTGCTTCAAGAACTTCGAGCCATCCAAGGATCCGTTGAAGCTAGATCCATTTTTCTCTTTTCCAGTAGGTTTATCCAAGGAACTTAAGGTAGTAATGATATTCATAACATCATTCGATTCATATATATAAAACTATCTTATTCAAAGGTTTAAACTTGTAATCACTAGAACATAGTTTAGTTAATTCTAAACTTGTTCGCAAACAAAAGTTAATCCTTCTAACTTGACTTTTAAAATTAACTAAACACATGTTCTATATCTATATGATATGCTAACTTAATGATTTAAAACCTGGAAACACGAAAAATACCGTAAAACCGGATTTACGCCGTCGTAGTAACACCGCGGGCTGTTTTGGGTTAGTTAATTAAAAACTATGATAAACTTTGATTTAAAAGTTGTTATTCTGAGAAAATGATTTTTATTATGAACATGAAACTATATCCAAAAATTATGGTTAAACTCAAAGTGGAAGTATGTTTTCTAAAATGGTCATCTAGACGTCGTTCTTTCGACTGAAATGACTACCTTTACAAAAACGACTTGTAACTTATTTTTCCGACTATAAACCTATAATTTTTCTGTTTAGATTCATAAAATAGAGTTCAATATGAAACCATAGCAATTTGATTCACTCAAAACGGATTTAAAATGAAGAAGTTATGGGTAAAACAAGATTGGATAATTTTTCTCATTTTAGCTACGTGATAATTGGTAACAAATCTATTCCAACCATAACTTAATCAACTTGTATTGTATATTATGTAATCTTGAGATACCATAGACACGTATACAATGTTTTGACCTATCATGTCGACACATCTATATATATTTCGGAACAACCATAGACAGTCTATATGTGAATGTTGGAGTTAGCTATACAGGGTTGAGGTTGATTCCAAAATATATATAGTTTGAGTTGTGATCAATACTGAGATACGTATACACTGGGTCGTGGATTGATTCAAGATAATATTTATCGATTTATTTCTTTACATCTAACTGTGGATAACTAGTTGTAGGTTACTAACAAGGACAGCTGACTTAATAAACTTAAAACATCAAAATATTTTAAAAGTGTTGTAAATATATTTTGAACATACTTTGATATATATGTATATATTATTATAGGTTCGTGAATCAACCAGTGGCCAAGTCTTACTTCCCGACGAAGTAAAAATCTGTGAAAGTGAGTTATAGTCCCACTTTTAAAATCTAATATTTTTGGGATGAGAATACATGCAGGTTTTATAAACGATTTACAAAATAGACACAAGTACGTGAAACTACATTCTATGGTTGAATTATCGAAATCGAATATGCCCCTTTTTATTAAGTCTGGTAATCTAAGAATTAGGGAACTGACACCCTAATTGACGCGAATCCTAAAGATAGATCTATTGGGCCTAACAAACCCCATCCAAAGTACCAGATGCTTTAGTACTTCGAAATTTATATCATATCCGAAGGGTGTCCCGGAATGATGGGGATATTCTTATATATGCATCTTGTTAATGTCGGTTACCAGGTGTTCACCATATGAATGATTTTTATCTCTATGTATGGGATGTGTATTGAAATATGAAATCTTGTGGTCTATTGTTACGATTTGATATATATAGGTTAAACCTATAACTCACCAACATTTTTGTTGACGTTTAAAGCATGTTTATTCTCAGGTGAATACTAAGAGCTTCCGCTGTTGCATAATAAAATAAGGACAAGATTTGGAGTCCATGTTTGTATGATATTGTGTAAAAACTGCATTCAAGAAACTGATTTCGATGTAACATATTTGTATTGTAAACCATTATGTAATGGTCGTGTGTAAACAGGATATTTTAGATTATCATTATTTGATAATCTACGTAAAGCTTTTTAAACCTTTATTGATGAAATAAAGGTTATGGTTTGTTTTAAAATGAATGCAGTCTTTGAAAAACGTCTCATATAGAGGTCAAAACCTCGCAACGAAATCAATTAATATGGAACGTTTTTAATCAATAAGAACGGGACATTTCAGTTGGTATCCGAGTGTTGGTCTTAGAGAACCAGAAAATTTGCATTAGTGTGTCTTATCGAGTTTGTTAGGATGCATTAGTGAGTCTGGACTTCGACCGTGTTTTCTTTAAAAATGATTGCTTAACATTTTTGTTGGAAACTATATATTTTTAACATATGAATATTATGTAATATATTAATGTCTTAACGTGTTTGATATTATGTGATAGATGTCTACCTCTAGAATAAGTCCCATTGACTCACCTAATAATAATGAAGAGTCAAATGTAAATTGGAATGATTCGTGGACTGATTAACAAGTTCCCGAAGAGGAACCGGAAGAAGAGTCGGAACCGGAAGAAGAATCGGAACCGGATGAAGAAATAGAACCGGTGGGGAAAATAATAAAACGGTTAAGTAAAAGAGAATCCTCAACCAACCGACCAAGGTTAATTATGGTCAATGGTGTTTCCGCCAAGGAAGCAAAATATTGGGAGGATTACCAATTCTCCGATGAATCGGATTCCGACGAGAATTCCGATGATGTTATAGAAATTACCCCAACTGAATTTAAAAAGGCAAAAGAAAATAATAAGGGAAAGGGCATAAAAATAGAGAAATCTAATTCCAACCCCTATGAACTTTATATGTATCGTCAACCCCCGAAGTCCTTAAGTTATAACAATGACCCGGGAACCTCTAAACCACTAGGTTTTTCTAAACCAATGTGGATAACGACGGCTCGTATTAGGGGAACATCATATATCCCTAGAAACTTGGCAAAACGAACCAAAACCGAAGAAGAAGAAACAAGCGAGTCGGAATAAGATAGTTGTATTCGTGTGGTGTAATATATGTAATATAGTGTGCTTATGCTTTATGATATATGTAAAAATTGCTTGTATTAATAAGTATTTTTTTTATGAATCTAACTCTTGTCTATTTTACAGTATAAAAACACAAAATGGATAGACAACCCGATATTTTAAGAGACCTACCCGGAGACATGATTGATGAAATCTTGTCTAGAGTCGGTCAGAATTCTTCGGCACAACTATTTAAGGCGAGATCAGTTTGTAAGACATTCGAAGAACGTTCCAAGAATTCCTTGGTTTATAAAAGGCTTTCGTTCGAAAGATGGGGAATATCACATTGGGAAATCCATATGTTACGATGTGTTTACTTTGACGCATATATTGCGGGGAACCCAAATGCTATTTTACGCAACGGGTTAAGAAATTATTTTGACTCAGTATATCCGAATATAGGACTTCGTGATTTAGAAAAAGCGGCTAACATGCAACATAAAGAAGCATGTTATGCTTACGGGTTAGTAATGTTCGCTTCTCACCAAAGTGAGAACAAGAACATCGGGCTACAACTATTAAACAAAACGTTCCCACAAGTGACGGAGTCGGTAATTGGGGTAAGAAATGAGGTTTTTAGGTTATTACGAGACTGTTGGTGATTACGTAACCCTCGTCCCTTTGACGACGTTACAACACGCTGTCTTATCAACGGCCATAACGGTTATGTTCCACAAGACCAAGGATGGGAAGTAGTCCTAGTAAAACCAGAATGCATGACTTGTTTCTGGACGTATGAATTACGTGTCTTTATTGCCTTTGCTGAACGACTTGTGTACTAGCTAGAATTATCTTCACAACTATCTTGTATCAAAGTTATTGTGTGCTATATTTCATGCTTTATGTAAAATAAGCGGTATTGTAAGTTTGTAAAATATTGTATAAAAGTTTAAACGCGAAATATTATTATAATCAGTTTTTGCATATAGAATTGTAGTAGTTGAATTGTATATTAGCTACTAAGTATGAACTTAACGGGTAGGTACTACCCGAATTTAAACTTATAAAACGCTAATATGAAGAAAAAGCTTTTATAAATGAGTTCATATTATGCTACGAAATACTATTAACTACTCTTAATATTCTGTATGATTAACTTGTTCCATTTGACTATGTTGAAGGAAATGGCACCGACTACTCGACACACCGTGAATATGAATGAAGAAGAATTCCGTACTTTTCTAGCTTCAAACATAGCCGCAGTACAGGCTGCGCTACATACCAACAATAACCTTGGATCTGGCAGTACAGGAAATCGTGTAGGATGCACCTACAAAGAATTCACTGCCTGCAAACCTTTGGAATTTGATGGAACCGAAGGACCGATCGGATTGAAACGGTGGACCGAGAAGGTCGAATCGGTGTTTGCCATAAGTAAGTGTACTGAAGAGGACAAAGTAAAGTACGCTACGCATACCTTCACAGGTTCTGCGTTAACATGGTGGAATACCTATCTAGAGCAAGTGGGACAAGACGATGCGTACACACTACCGTGGTCAGCATTCAAGCACTTGATGAACGAGAAGTACCGTCCCAGAACCGAGGTCAATAAGCTCAAGACAGAACTTAGAGGGTTAAGAACCCAAGGATTTGATATTACCACGTACGAAAGACGATTCACAGAATTGTGCCTATTGTGTCCGGGAGCATTCGAAGATGAGGAAGAGAAGATCGACGCGTTTGTGAAAGGATTACCGGAAAGAATCCAAGAAGATATAAGTTCACACGAGCCCACCTCCATACAACAGGCATGTAGAATGGCTCACAAACTAGTGAACCAGATTGAAGAAAGAATTAAAGAACAGACTGCTGAAGAGACCAATGTGAAGCAAGTCAAAAGAAAGTGGGAGGAAAACGGTGATAAGAATCACCAATACAACAACAACAACAATTACAACAATAATCGCAATAATTATCCCAACAATCGCAACATCAATCGCAACTACAACAAACGGCCCAACAACAACAACAACAACAACAACAACAACAACAACAACAACAGCAACAGCAACTACAACAATCATCCCAACAACAATAATAACCGCAACAACAACAACAATCAGAAGCAGCTATGCCAAAGGTGTGAAAAGTATCACTCGGGGTTCTGCACCAAATTTTGCAACAAGTGTAAAAGAAATGGTCATAGCGCGGCGAAGTGTGAGGTCTACGGACCAGGGGTTAATAGAACGAAAGGAACAAATGGTGTCGGAACGAGTAATGGCGGAGCAAGTAGTGTCGGAGCAAGTTATGCCAATGTAGTTTGTTATAAACGTGGAAAACCGGGCCACATTATTAGAAATTGCCCGAACCAGGAGAACACGAATGGACAAGGCCGCGGAAGAGTTTTCAATATTAATGCGGCAGAGGCACAGGAAGACCCGGAGCTTGTTACGGGTACGTTTCTTATTGACAATAAATCTGCTTACGTTTTATTTGATTCGGGTGCGGATAGAAGCTATATGAGTAGAGATTTTTGTGCTAAATTAAGTTGTCCATTGACGCCTTTGGATAGTAAATTTTTACTCGAATTAGCAAATGGTAAATTAATTTCAGCAGATAATATATGTCGGAATCGAGAAATTAAACTGGTTAGCGAAACATTTAAGATTGATTTGATACCAGTAGAGTTAGGGAGTTTTGATGTGATAATCGGTATGGACTGGTTGAAAGAAGTGAAAGCAGAGATCGTTTGTTACAAAAATGCAATTCGCATTATACGAGAAAAAGGAAAACCCTTAATGGTGTACGGAGAAAAGGGCAACACGAAGCTACATCTTATTAGTAATTTGAAGGCACAAAAACTAATAAGAAAATGTTGCTATGCTATTCTAGCGCACGTCAAGAAAGTACAAACTGAAGAAAAGAGCATCAATGATGTTCCCATTGCAAAAGAATTTCCCGATGTATTTCCGAAAGAATTACCGGGATTACCCCCACATCGATCCGTTGAATTTCAAATAGATCTTATACCAGGAGCTGCACCAATAGCTCGTGCTCCTTACAGACTCGCACCCAGCGAGATGAAAGAACTGCAAAGCCAATTACAAGAACTTTTAGAGCGTGGTTTCATTCGACCAAGCACATCACCGTGGGGAGCTCCTGTTTTGTTTGTCAAGAAGAAAGATGGTACATTCAGGTTGTGTATCGACTACCGAGAGTTGAACAAACTTACCATCAAAAACCGCTACCCACTACCGAGAATCGACGACTTATTTGATCAACTACAAGGCTCGTCTGTTTATTCAAAGATTGACTTACGTTCCGGGTATCATCAAATGCGGGTGAAAGAAGATGATATTCCAAAGACTGCTTTCAGAACACGTTACAGTCATTACGAGTTTATGGTCATGCCGTTTGGTTTAACTAATGCACCAGCTATGTTCATGGACCTTATGAACCGAGTGTGTGGACCATACCTTGACAAGTTTGTCATTGTTTTCATTGATGACATACTTATTTACTCAAAGAATGACCAAGAACACGGTGAACATTTGAGAAAGGTGTTAGAAGTATTGAGGAAGGAAGAATTGTACGCTAAGTTTTCAAAGTGTGCATTTTGGTTGGAAGAAGTTCAATTCCTCGGTCACATAGTGAACAAAGAAGGTATTAAGGTGGATCCGGCAAAGATAGAAACTGTTGAAAAGTGGGAAACCCCAAAAACTCCGAAACACATACGCCAGTTTTTAGGACTAGCTGGTTACTACAGAAGGTTCATCCAAGACTTTTCCAGAATAGCAAAATCCTTGACTGCATTAACGCATAAAGGGAAGAAATTTGAATGGAATGATGAACAAGAGAAAGCGTTTCAGTTATTGAAGAAAAAGCTAACTACGGCACCTATATTGTCATTGCCTGAAGGGAATGATGATTTTGTGATTTATTGTGACGCAGCAAAGCAAGGTCTCGGTTGTGTATTAATACAACGAACGAAGGTGATTGCTTATGCGTCTAGACAATTGAAGATTCACGAACAAAATTATACGACGCATGATTTGGAATTAGGCGCGGTTGTTTTTGCATTAAAGACTTGGAGGCACTACTTATATGGGGTCAAAAGTATTATATATACCGACCACAAAAGTCTTCAACACATATTTAATCAGAAACAACTGAATATGAGGCAGCGTAGGTGGATTGAATTATTGAATGATTACGACTTTGAGATTCGTTACCACCCGGGGAAGGCAAATGTGGTAGCCGATGCCTTGAGCAGGAAGGACAGAGAACCCATTCGAGTAAAATCTATGAATATAATGATTCATAATAACCTTACTACTCAAATAAAGGAGGCGCAACAAGGAGTTTTAAAAAAGGGAAATTTAAAGGATGAAATACCCAAAGGATCGGAGAAGCATCTTAATATTCGGGAAGACGGAACCCGGTATAGGGCTGAAAGGATTTGGGTACCAAAATTTGGAGATATGAGAGAAATGGTACTTAGAGAAGCTCATAAAACCAGATACTCAATACATCCTGGAACGGGGAAGATGTACAAGGATCTCAAGAGACATTTTTGGTGGCCGGGTATGAAAGCCGATGTTGCTAAATACGTAGGAGAATGTTTGACGTGTTCTAAGGTTAAAGCTGAGCATCAAAAACCATCAGGTCTACTTCAACAAACCGAAATCCTGGAATGGAAATGGGAAAACATTACCATGGATTTCATCACTAAATTGCCAAGGACTGCAAGTGGTTTTGATACTATTTGGGTAATAGTTGATCGTCTCACCAAATCAGCACACTTCCTGCCAATAAGAGAAGATGACAAGATGGAGAAGTTAGCACGACTGTATTTGAAGGAAGTCATCTCCAGACATGGAATACCAATCTCTATTATCTCTGATAGGGATGGTAGATTTATTTCAAGATTCTGGCAGACATTACAGCAAGCATTAGGAACTCGTCTAGACATGAGTACTGCCTATCATCCACAAACTGATGGGCAGAGCAAAAGGACGATACAAACGCTTGAAGACATGCTACGAGCATGTGTTATTGATTTCGGAAATAGTTGGGATCGACATCTACCGTTAGCAGAATTTTCCTACAACAACAGCTACCATTCAAGCATTGAGATGGCGTCGTTTGAAGCACTTTATGGTAGAAAGTGCAGGTCTCCGATTTGTTAGAGTGAAGTGGGGGATAGACAGATTACAAGTACGGAGATTATACAAGAAACTACCGAGAAGATCATCCAAATTCAACAACGGTTGAAAACCGCCCAAAGTTGACAAAAGAGCTACGCTGACATTAAAAGAAAAGATATAGAATTTGAAATTGGAGAGATGGTCATGCTTAAAGTTGCTCCTTGGAAAGGCGTTGTTCGATTTGGTAAACGAGGGAAATTAAATCCAAGGTATATTGGACCATTCAAGATTATTGATCGTGTCGGACCAGTAGCTTACCGACTTGAGTTACCTCAACAACTCGCGGCTGTACATAACACTTTCCACGTCTCGAATTTGAAGAAATGTTTTGCTAAAGAAGATCTCACTATTCCGTTAGATGAAATCCAAATCAACGAAAAACTTCAATTCATCGAAGAACCCGTCGAAATAATGGATCGTGAGGTTAAAAGACTTAAGCAAAACAAGATACCAATTGTTAAGGTTCAATGGAATGCTCGTAGAGGACCCGAGTTCACCTGGGAGCGTGAAGATCAGATGAAGAAGAAATACCCGCATCTATTTCCAGAAGATTCGTCAACACCTTCAACAGCTTAAAATTTCGGGACGAAATTTATTTAACGGGTAGGTACTGTAGTGACCCGAACTTTTCCATGTTTATATATATTAATTGAGATTGATATTTACATGATTAAATGTTTCCAACATGTTAAACAATCAAACTTGTTAAGACTTGATTAATTGAAATATGTTTCATATAGACAATTGACCGCCCAAGTTGACCGGTGATTCACGAACGTTAAAACTTGTAAAAACTATATGATGAGATATATATGGATATATATATAGTTAACATGATACTATGATAAGTAAACATATCATTAAGTATATTAACAATGAACTACATATGTAAAAACAAGACTACTAACTTAATGATTTTTAAACGAGACATATATGTAACGATTATCGTTGTAAAGACATTTAATGTATATATATATCATATTAAGAGATATTCATACATGATAATATCATGATAATATAATAATTTAAAATCTCATTTGATATTATAAACATTGGGTTAACAACATTTAACAAGATCGTTAACCTAAAGGTTTCAAAACAACACTTACATGTAACGACTAACGATGACTTAACGACTCAGTTAAAATGTATATACATGTAGTGTTTTAATATGTATTTATAAACTTTTGAAAGACTTCAATACACTTATCAAAATACTTCTACTTAACAAAAATGCTTACAATTACATCCTCGTTCAGTTTCATCAACAATTCTACTCGTATGCACCCGTATTCGTACTCGTACAATACACAGCTTTTAGATGTATGTACTATTGGTATATACACTCCAATGATCAGCTCTTAGCAGCCCATGTGAGTCACCTAACACATGTGGGAACCATCATTTGGCAACTAGCATGAAATATCTCATAAAATTACAAAAATATGAGTAATCATTCATGACTTATTTACATGAAAACAAAATTACATATCCTTTATATCTAATCCATACACCAACGACCAAAAACACCTACAAACACTTTCATTCTTCAATTTTCTTCATCTAATTAATCTCTCTCAAGTTCTATCTTCAAGTTCTAAGTGTTCTTCATAAATTCCAAAAGTTCTAGTTTCATAAAATCAAGAATACTTTCAAGTTTGCTAGCTCACTTCCAATCTTGTAAGGTGATCATCCAACCTCAAGAAATCTTTGTTTCTTACAGTAGGTTATTATTCTAATACAAGGTAATAATCATATTCAAACTTTGGTTCAATTTCTATAACTATAACAATCTTATTTCAAGTGATGATCTTACTTGAACTTATTTTCGTGTCATGATTCTGCTTCAAGAACTTCGAGCCATCCAAGGATCCGTTGAAGCTAGATCCATTTTTCTATTTTCCAGTAGGTTTATCCAAGGAACTTAAGGTAGTAATAATGTTCATAACATCATTCGATTCATATATATAAAACTATCTTATTCGAAGGTTTAAACTCGTAATCACTAGAACATAGTTTAGTTAATTCTAAACTTGTTCGCAAACAAAAGTTAATCCTTCTAACTTGACTTTTAAAATTAACTAAACACATGTTCTATATCTATATGATATGCTAACTTAATGATTTAAAACCTGGAAACACGAAAAACACCGTAAAACCGGATTTACGCCGTCGTAGTAACACCGCGGGCTGTTTTGGGTTAGTTAATTAAAAACTATGATAAACTTTGATTTAAAAGTTGTTATTTTGAGAAAATGATTTTTATTATGAACATGAAACTATATCCAAAAATTATGGTTAAACTCAAAGTGGAAGTATGTTTTCTAAAATGGTCATCTAGACGTCGTTCTTTCGACTGAAATGACTACCTTTACAAAAACGACTTGTAACTTATTTTTCCGACTATAAACCTATAATTTTTCTGTTTAGATTCATAAAATAGAGTTCAATATGAAACCATAGCAATTTGATTCACTCAAAACGGATTTAAAATGAAGAAGTTATGGGTAAAACAAGATTGGATAATTTTTCTCATTTTAGCTACGTGAAAATTGGTAACAAATCTATTCCAACCATAACTTAATCAACTTGTATTGTATATTATGTAATCTTGAGATACCATAGACACGTATACAATGTTTTGACCTATCATGTCGACACATCTATATATATTTCGGAACAACCATAGACACTCTATATGTGAATGTTGGAGTTAGCTATACAGGGTTGAGGTTGATTCCAAAATATATATAGTTTGAGTTGTGATCAATACTGAGATACGTATACACTGGGTCGTGGATTGATTCAAGATAATATTTATCGATTTATTTCTGTACATCTAACTGTGGACAACTAGTTGTAGGTTACTAACGAGGACAGCTGACTTAATAAACTTAAAACATCAAAATATATTAAAAGTGTTGTAAATATATTTTGAACATACTTTGATATATATGTATATATTGTTATAGGTTCGTGAATCAACAAGTGGCCAAGTCTTACTTCCCGACGAAGTAAAAATCTGTGAAAGTGAGTTATAGTCCCACTTTTAAAATCTAATATTTTTGGGATGAGAATACATGCAGGTTTTATAAATGATTTACAAAATAGACACAAGTACGTGAAACTACATTCTATGGTTGAATTATCGAAATCGAATATGCCCCTTTTTATTAAGTCTGGTAATCTAAGAATTAGGGAACAGACACCCTAATTGACGCGAATCCTAAAGATAGATCTATTGGGCCTAACAAACCCCATCCAAAGTACCGGATGCTTTAGTACTTCGAAATTTATATCATATCCGAAGGGTGTCCCGGAATGATGGGGATATTCTTATATATGCATCTTGTTAATGTCGGTTACCAGGTGTTCACCATATGAATGATTTTTATCTCTATGTATGGGATGTGTATTGAAATATGAAATCTTGTGGTATATTGTTACGATTTGATATATATAGGTTAAACCTATAACTCACCAACATTTTTGTTGACGTTTAAAGCATGTTTATTCTCAGGTGAATACTAAGAGCTTCCGCTGTTGCATAATAAAATAAGGACAAGATTTGGAGTCCATGTTTGTATGATATTGTGTAAAAACTGCATTCAAGAAACTGATTTCGATGTAACATATTTGTATTGTAAACCATTATGTAATGGTCGTGTGTAAACAAGATATTTTAGATTATCATTATTTGATAATCTATGTAAAGCTTTTTAAACCTTTATTGATGAAATAAAGGTTATGGTTTGTTTTAAAATGAATGCAGTCTTTGAAAAACGTCTCATATAGAGGTCAAAACCTCGCAACGAAATCAATTAATATGGAACGTTTTTAATCAATAAGAACGGGACATTTCACATATGAGTTTAATCAAATAATTAAACTCGCATTTATAATTATCCAAATAATTATTTCTTGCATTTCATCTTTAGAATACCAAATTCTAAAGTCTAAGTGTCTAGTATTTATTTTAAAGATCCAATCATTAAAATGGATACTTAAAAATGTTGACGGTTTGTTATTGGGTATGACCCGACTTGGATCATAACATGTTAGTCACATTGTGTAAACATGTATACTTAATATACAAGTGGTTAGGTGACCTTTATCCCACATGTATGCGAAGTGTACCTTATTCATATTAGTTCGCTCATGATGGTTAGGTGACCTTTATCCCATCAAGAGTTTCCTAATATGTCTAAGTGTTCATACAAAAGGATGGCGTTTAACTTGTTTACCTTGTTATAATTAAAGGGATTTTAAGTTTTCTACATTCTAGTTTTAGAAAACAAAGTGCTATACACCAACATGCATTTGGTGTGTAGTATATTATGAAAAACCTATTTTCATGTCCTTTTAGTAAACCAATTACTAGTTATAAACCAATTTATTACCTTTTAAATAAACCATATTATTATTTAGGTCTAATAACCAATTATTAGTGTCGTTTTGTTATGTTTTATTATAACCATTTATAATGTATTTTGCAAGTTGTTAACATGTGATATTGTTGTAGCAATCCAAACATGCAAACATAATCATACAAGCATGCAAAATAAAATGTTCACATTCAAGAGCCATTTTGGTGGACATTTGTTTAGCCAAAAAACAAATGTCACCGGTAAGGGTTAACAAAAGAAAGCAAGAGATTTTAAACAAAATCTCCCACTTAATCTTGTAATCTTCAAAGCTCCATCTTGTAATCTTCATCTTGAATCTTCATTTTCTTTTACAAAATTATATCCTAATACAATTTTTATAGAAAAAGAAATAACAACCTACTCTCTTTTACAAACAAATAGAATAAATTACATGAAGAAATTACAAGAATAATTACAACTTATTACACACCAAAATACAAAATTATTACAAATTTATACAAACCAAATGAATGAACATTACAACCATGAATAATAACCAAATCATTCAAACATTCAACCACATGGTCTAGGCTCGATTGTGAACAACAACATAACATCAAATCTTGGCCAAACTTGAAGTCCCAAACCCACTTTTGGGATCCAAAAATTCGGCCAAACCAAACAACCCACCAAAACTCATGATTTTTACATTCTACTTTCATGCATGTTGGTAGATTGTAAAATAAATGAGTTTACAAGCCAAAAACAAGAAGCATATTAACAAGACTTTGGCTCTAGATACCATTGATGGAATACCACATGTAAACAAGTCACAAAACATATTTATGTATGTATATGTATTCGTGTATATATGTATAGCAAGCGGAAGCAATTTTAAGTGTTGCATGTGTATTTTAACCCTTTTAAAATGTATTCCATTAAAAGATCTAGTCTTGTATAATATACTAAAATGTAAATAGAGCTAGTTAGGGTGTTTATACCTTCTCCAAAATGGAGGTTGAAGCAAGAAGATGAGGATGATGAAGATGCTAGTTTCTCACTTGAAACCTCAAGCCTTTGATACCCACAAACCTTGAATCAACACCCTTCTTGTTGGTTAGGATTTAAGACACAAGTTTACTAGCAAAAATCAATCAAAGAACCCTTGTTCTTGCTCTAAAAATTCAGCCAAAATGGAAGGAAGGAGGAAGAGTATTTTTGCTAATTCAAAATGCTAGAGAGATGTGTGTGAAAAGATGCAAAAGGTGTAATAACAATTAGGTGGAGTTAATTACAAGTTAAAGCAAAGCATGGGGTGTCTTGGGACTCCCCAAAACCGTCCCCTTTAGCCCCATATTTTTTTTTTTTTGCTAAACTTTTATAAACTTGTAATTATTTCCATGATACTTGCATCTTTTATAATTTTATAAACCCTTTTATAAAATTATACTTTATAAACCAATTATAAAATGTAACACACATATGAGTTTAATCAAATAATTAAACTCGCATTTATAATTATCCAAATAATTATTTCTTGCATTTCATCTTTAGAATACCAAATTCTAAAGTCTAAGTGTCGAGTATTTATTTTAAAGATCCAATCATTAAAACAGATACTTAAAAATGTTGACGGTTTGTTATTGGGTATGACCCGACTTGGATCATAACATGTTAGTCACATTAGTTTAATATGTCTCTCGGGCATATGAAATACCTTCAATCTCCCACTTGCACGAGAAACATAAGAAATTAATGCAAGTGATGGATACCACCTAACGACCGTCCATCACCCCTAATATGTTATGACTTAGTGCCATTCAATAACATCATCCCTTTTGAGTTCCCATCTCGAATATGATTAGGTGAATCTTTCAATATATCCTTTTGTCCTAGATGTCATGTCAAATCCAAGAGACATAGAATGATCACTCTCTTATAGATCTAACTTTATCAGGCCTTAGACATCTGACTCTCAACGAATAAGAGGGACAAATTCCATCTTGACTACATACGTCCTAGACACTACACTTCGTACCATACCTGAAGCCTCCCTTATGTACTACCATATTTCAGAATAGCGAAGGAAAGAGTCAAGGCACAATATTCGGTGAATATCTGAACCCAATATGTGTCTCAGGTCAGAGGATATAATGATATTCTCCTTTACTCAAGATTACATGTGATCAACCACAAAGGCTCCATATAGTAAATCTTGAGAGCGGGTCTTCTAATATTTGTGTCCCACAAATATCTATGAACCTTGGTTGCAACCTTGCCCCACATTCACCATTTGAATGCTAACCAATCCAAGTTCATAATAGTCTAGACCTCACACTTGTTCCCACAAATGTGATCAACTACGGAATTCAGAATAATAGTTTATTCATGGATAAAATATGCAAAATTGGAACATGACTCATAATTAAATTAATACCACAATTATATTAATGAGTTTGAACTAATTCGTTCCGTTACAATACATAAAATAGATCATTTCCAATCACTAGAATATCAAAGCCCTAATGCACAAACATGTCCCTCATGTTTTGGCCCATGTAAAAGCTTCGTGAGTGGATCCGCAACATTATGATCTGTGTGAACCTTGTGAATACATATCTTTCCCTTTTCAACCTCATCCCTGATGTAGTTGAATCTCCGCTCAATGTGACGAGTCTTTTGATGAGCACGAGGTTCCTTGATTTGAGCAATCGCACCCTCGTTGTCTCAAAAGATCTCAAGAGGGTCCTGAATGGAAGGGACCACTCATAAGTCATCGATGAATTTCTTCATCCATGCAGCTTCCTGAGCTGCCAGTGAGGCGGCAATGTACTCCGACTCTGTAGTGGATAACGCAACAACATCCTGTTTCGAACTCTTCCAAGAGACTGCACCACCATTTAACATGAAGACATAACCGGATTGTGATCGTGAGTCATCTCGATCGGTTTGGAAACTCGCATCTACGTAACCTTTTACTGCGAGTTCCTCCTCACCAGACCCATATATTAGAAACCTATCCTTAGTCCTCCTAAGGTATTTCAATATACTTTTAACAGCAATTCAATGACTGTTTCCTGGGTTATTCTGGTATCTACTTGTCAAGCTTAGAGCGCATGACACATCCGGTCTAGTACATATCATTGCATACATGATAGACCCAATAGCAGATGCGTATGGGACTTTCTTCATTCTTTCTTGTTCATCTTTCGTGGTAGGACACTGAGATGAACTGAGAACGGTTCCTCTTTGAATAGGTACCAAACCTTTCTTAGAGTTTTCCATCTTGAACCTTTTCAAGATTTTACCAATGTATGTACTTTGACTTAAACCTATCAATCTCTTGGATCTATTCCTATAGATCCCTATCCCCAATATGTATTGTGCTTCTCCAAGATCCTTAATGGAGAAGCAACTCTTTAGCCAAGTTTTGACTTTTTGCATTGTGGTAATATCATTCCCAAATAATAATATATCATCCACATATAGCACAAGAAACATTATGGAGCTCCCACTAGCCTTCTTGTATACACAAGCTTCATCACCATTTTTAATGAAGCCAAATTTCTTTGCCTCTTCATTAAAACGATGATTCCACATTCTAGATGCTTGTTTCAATCCGTAGATTGACTTCTTTAACTTGCATACCTTCTTAGGATTTTTCGGATCAACAAAACCTTCGGGCTGTACCATATAGACATCTTCCTCAAGATATCCATTTAGGAAAGCGGTTTTGACATCCATTTGCCATATTTCATAGTCATAGTGAGCAGCAATGGTAAATAATATCCTAATAGACTTTAGCATTGCCACTGGCGAGAAAGTTTCATCATAATCAACCCCTTGAGTTTGAGTGAAACCTTTTGCTACAAGTCTAGCTTTGTATGTATCCAAGTTTCCATGTATGTTGGTTTTCTTCTTGAAAAGCCATTTGCAATCAACTAGCTTGGAGCTAGGAGGTTGCACAACAAGTTCCCAAACTTGGTTTTCATACATGGATTGCATCTCGGCGTTCATGGCTTCCTGCCATTTGTCTTTATCAATCCTTGATAAAGCATCTTCGTAGTTTGTCGGTTCATCCAAATCAACCGTATAGCATCCATCCACGAGAAAACCATATCTCTCAGGAGGATTACTAATCCTACTAGATCTTCGAACGTCTTGTGTACCTTGATCATCCACTTGATCATTTTCAACATCCTCATGTTGAGTACTAGTGCCAACCAATTGTGCATCATCGGCTTGATCTTATACCTCTACAAGATCTATCTTCCTTTCACCATCACCTTCCATAAGGAACTTGGTTTCAAGGAATTCCGCTTTCCGAGCAACAAATACCGTTTGCTCGGATGGATCATAGAAGTAATACCCCATGTCATCTTTGGGATATCCTATGAAGATACACTTTGTGGATCGAGCATGTAGCTTATTAGCTACATATCGCTTAGGATAAGCTTCACATCCCCATACTTTCAAGTATGAAAGAGAAGGAGGTTTTCCAAACCAGATCTCATGAGGAATTCGTTCCACTTTCTTGGTTGGGGCCATATTTAAAATACGAACCGCGGAGCTTAGACAATAACCCCAAAATGATAGAGGCAACGAGCTTCTTGCCATCATAGATCGAACCATATCCATTAGGGTTCGGTTCCTCCTTTCGGAAACTCCATTAAGTTGGGGTGTTCCGGGTGGAGTAAGTTGTGAGATAATCCCACAACTCTTAAGATGATCTTGGAAGGCATCGCTTAGGTATTCACCTCCTCTATCGGTACGTAGTACCTTAATTATCTTATTAAGTTGATTTTGTACTTCGTTTTGATATTCTTTGAATGCTTCAAACGTTTCATCCTTATGTCTCAATAAGTAGACATATTCGAAATGACTAAAGTCATCAATGAAAGTAACAAAGTATCTTTCACCATTCCTAGTCATGGGATTAAAGGGTCTACATACATCCGAATGTATTAATCCCAATAAATCTTTAGCCCTCTCATAAGTCCCTTTGAAAGGTGCTTTAGTTATCTTGCCTTGTAAACAAGACTCGCACACATCGAATGAGTCTATCTCATTTGACTTCAAAAGTCCATTCTTTTGAAGTGTATGCATTCGACTCTTGTTTATATGGCCAAGGCGACAATGCCATAAATAGGAATCACTCAAATCCCTTTTGAGTTTCTTGGTGCTAGTATGGTATATAGAGCTCGATGATGCGTCATCATGAACTAATCCATAAATTCCATTTGAAGGCGAAGCCTTGAAATAGAATACATTATCTTTAGAAACATGAATATCATCATCAATAAAATTAACAATGTAACCACATTGTTTTAATCGAGAAATAGAAATAATGTTTCTACACAAATCCGGAGCATACAAAACATTTTCTAAAATAAGTTCCAATCCGCTTGGAAGCTTCAAAACAAAATCTCCTTGAGCTTTAACATGCACCTTTGCACCATTGCCCATATAGAGACTTGATGTTCCCGCCTTATGATCACTTCTTTTGAACCCCTGCAAAGAATTGCAAATATGAGTTCCACATCCCGTGTCTAATACCCATGTATTAGAAGAAGTAATATTAAGCTCAATATATACCATATATATATTACCTGAGGTTTGCCTCGCATCCCTCTTGTCTTTCAACTCCTTAAGATAGACCGGGCAATTTCGCTTCCAGTGACCCATCTCACCGCAACCGAAACATGGGTCTTCTTTGGGGTTTGCCTTCTCGGCTACCTTTTACTTCTTAGCCTTGTTGATGGTTGGGGTAACCATCTTCCCCTTCCCTTTGCCTTGATAGGCGGGTCCTTTTCTCTTAGCCACCTTTGGCTTAGAGGTGTTACCTTTGGACCCACCTTGATCGATTGCTAACACGGGTAAAGCCCTTTTACCCATGCTAGTTTCTGCCGTTCTAAGCATACCGTGAAGCTCACCTATGCTCTTATCCATCCCATTCATATTGTAATTAATTACAAATTGATCAAACCTTTTTGATAGGGAGTTAAGGATAAGATCGGTGGCTAACTCATTAGATATGTTTAGGTTAAGATGGTGTCATAACCCGTCCTTAACCATAAGAACGCGTTAGATAACGTATGATTTCATTGCGAGGTATTGACCTCTATATGAGACATTTTTGAAAGAAAACTGCATATATTATACATTACAAACCATAACCATTATTTTTGTTACAAACTTAAGACAATAAAAAGAAGATTAACGTTTAGCGATAATCTTCGACTTACAAACTTTACAAATGATGACAACAACACGGTTTCTAGCATATTTTACAGTACAACATCTTGGATATGCAGTTTTATTTTTGACACAAACATGCGTACGCAAGATCCTGGTTAGATCCAACATGATGCAGCGGAAGCTTTAGAAATCACCTGAGAATAGACATGTTTTAAAAGGTCAACATAAAGTTGGTGAGATATAGGTTTAGTGCCGGCAGCAATATATATATAGACCACAAGATTTCGTATATAAACAGTTTCATAAAAGTATTCTAAGTGGTTGAGCACTCGGTAACCATACTTAACATTTTCACGTCGCATATTCCCTTTAATATGAAATCTTACTACACCGTACCAAGTGTAGTCACAAAACGAAGTACTGTGCAACCGTTGAATACTGGTCGTCCAGTCCGGTTGGGGTTGTCAGGCCCGATAGATCTATCAACAGGATTCGCGTTTACAATACCGCTGTAAATATTAGTTACCAAGCTACAGGGAAGTATGCCAGTGGTACAACTCAACGTAGAATATATTTTTCAGTTACTTGTGTCCATACCGTAAAACATAAAATACATGTATTCTCATCCCGAAATATTTAGAGTTTAAAAGTGGGACTATATACTCACTTTTGTCTTGATGATATAAATAATTTGACTCGGTCTTCCGGTTGATATCACGAACCTATCCATATATAATATATCAATATGTTTTCATTTTAAACAAACGTTATATATATATACTTGTTATACTTTTAATACTTTGAATATTTCCTTAGTCCGAAGTTAGCAGTTCGAGGTTAGCAATTCAATTTTTAATGGTTCATTTTTAGATGTTTAATATACCCGCAATGAATAAATACAACCCCCAACGAAATAAATAAAACTCCCGTAAAACCCCATCATAAATGTATTGGTCGAGATTAATCTTGACCCATGGTACCGGTGTTGTCAAATGACGTGTTGCGTACAATCATGGGATCTTATGATTAATCTTCTCGTGTTGCTTACGGGTGATCCTGAACCATATGAAATTGAATTATGAGTACATATATATAAAATATCATGTTATCTTAGAAGTATGTGATTTTATGTAAATTTTTCCAATGAATCCCGAAGTCATTTAAGCCTTGGATAACCAATTTTGTTTCGGTCATAGTTTCTTCGTTACAAGTCCGTTTTCGTTGATTCAACTTGCCATCTCCTTGGATCGAGTCCCTCTTTAAGACTATGAACTGTAAATACCTTAGTTTGTATTCAAAATCACACGGCATAGGTCAAACTTTAGTGAAACTTATGAAGTTAATCATTTTCGTTACAACAAAATCATTTAATGACCATTTTTTCTAAAAATACTTATACTTTGAAAAACCAAGTTTTACCTTGTTAAATTAGCATATACATAAGTTATATTACAGGTCTTGAAGTATTTTAAAAGTTAAGTTAGAAGGATCTATTTAGTTTGCAAACAAGTTTGAAAACATTCAAACTATGTTCTTGTTGTTAAACTTGTATACCACAAAATATGATAGCTATATATATATGAATCGAATAAGGTTATGAACATATATTCTACCTCAAGTTCCTTGGATGAAGTTGCTGTAAAAGAGAAGTAAGAAGCTAGAATCAAAAGGGTGATAGAAGTGGATGAAAGATTGGAAGTAAGTTGGTGTTCTTGGAGGGTTTTCTTGAAGTGTTTTTGTATGGTTTTCTTATGGTGTTTTAGTATGGTTTTTGAAGCTAGATCTTTATGGAATTTTGCTGGGTTGTTATGGAGTTTAGAGAGTAAGAAAGAGTGTGTGTTTTAGCTAGGAAATTGAAGTAGTAAATGAAGCAAAATGATCATGTATATATACACCATAAAAACGTGAATGATGATGATGATGGACAAGTTCACATGTTGTATTTTTGTGTAATAATTCATGCATGCATCCAAAATCCAATTACCTTGCTCTAAGGGCAGTAACAAGGGTGGGTTAGGTGGTGATTTGATGTGTATTTACTATTAGTAAATACGTATAGAAGCTTGGTATGATACGAGTACAAATACTCTAGGTATACGTATAGAAATTTTGTGAAAAATGGAATGAGGATTCAAATATAGCTATCTTTTGTGAATACACTTATATGATTTTATGTATTTAAGTCTTTAAAAGTGATTAAATACATTACTTATACAATATATGTATAAACATTATAAGTCTTAAGTATTTATGTCAATTAACGTTACGTATTGTTATCATTTTGAAAACTTAAGTTAGTAGTTTCAAAATATACTTATAACTTGTTGTTATTAATACAAAATGAGATATTAAAACATTTATTAATCATGTTAAATATGTATATATACATATATATACACAAACGTATAATTATTATATATTGTATAGTTCGTGATATCATCGGTCAAACTAGACGGTCAAACGTTGCGTAAAACTCTTTTCGGAAATATAAATCTCGACAATTTGGATTGCTTATCATGTTGGCAAGGTTTAATTTATGTAAATATTAATCTTATAAGTATAGAATGATCGAAAAAGTGCGGGTCGTTACATTACCTCCCCGTTAAATAAATTTCGTCCCGAAATTTTAAAATTGTACCTATTTTGCGTCATCGAGAAACAAGTGTGGATACTTTTGCTTCATCTGATCCTCTCGTTCCCAAGTAAACTCGGGACCTCTTCTAGCATTCCAACGAACCTTAACAATCGGTATATTACTCTGTTTGAGCTGTTTAACTTCACGGTCCATGATTTCGATTGGTTCTTCGACAAATTGTAGTTTCTCGTCGACATGAATTTCTTCAAGAGGAATGGTGAGGTCTTCCTTTGCAAGACACTTCTTAAGGTTTGATACGTGAAAGGTATTATGTACTCCGGCGAGTTGTTGCGGTAACTCAAGTCGATAAGCTACCGGTCCAATGCGTTCGATGATCTTGAACGGGCCTACGTACCTTGGGTTCAGTTTACCCCTTTTGCCGAACCGTATTACACCTTTCCAAGGTGACACCTTTAGCATAACCATGTCCCCGACCTGAAACTCTAATGGTTTCCTTCGGACATCGGCGTAGCTCTTTTGGCGACTGCGGGCTGTTTTTAATCTCTCCTTGATTTGCACTATCTTCTCAGTCGTTTCATGTATGATCTCGGGACCAGTTAATTGTCGATCTCCTACTTCATTCCAACAGATAGGAGATCTACACTTCCTTCCGTACAATGCTTCGAATGGCGCAGCTCCAATGCTCGCATGATAACTATTATTATACGAGAATTCTGCTAACGGTAGATATTTATCCCATCCGTTTCCAAAATCGATCACACATGCCCTGAGCATGTCTTCGAGAGTCTGAATTGTTCTTTCACTCTGCCCGTCGGTCTGCGGATGATATGCGGTACTCATATCCAAACGAGTTCCTAGTGCCTCCTGTAGTGATTGCCAAAACTTTGAGGTAAATCTACTATCACGATCGGATATAATGGAAATAGGTATTCCATGCCTTGAAACAACTTCCTTTATATACAATCGTAATAGTTTCTCCATTCTATCCGTTTCCTTTATAGGTAAGAAATGTGCAGACTTGGTGAGACGATCAACAATCACCCAAATGGTGTCGTATCCCCAGGCAGTCTTTGGTAACTTCGTGATGAAATCCATGGTAATACCGTCCCATTTCCATTCTGGAATTTCTGGTTGTTGAAGTAACCCTGACGGCTTCTGGTGTTCTGCTTTGACTTTGGAACAAGTTAAACATTCCCCAACATATGTTGCAACGTCTGTCTTCAAATTAGGCCACCAATAATGCGTCTTAAGATCTTGGTACATCTTTCCAACTCCAGGATGTATCGAATATCTTGTCTTATGTGCCTCGTTCAATATCAACTTCCTTAATCCACCCAACTTCGGTACCCAAATACGATTTGCAAAATATCGAATTCCATCTTCCCGCATAACGAGTTGCTTCTCATACTTCTTCATTATTTCATTTCCTTTGTTTTCTTTAGTAAGTGCTTCTCGTTGAACTTCTTTGATTTGTGAGTTGAGATTCATGCGAATTTTTATATTCATTGCTCGAACTCGAATTGGTTCTCGTTCCTTTCTGCTTAAAGCATCGGCCACCACGTTCGCCTTTCCGGGATGATAACGAATTTCACAATCATAGTCGTTTATTAACTCGACCCACCTACGTTGCCTCATGTTCAATTGTTTCTGATCAAAAATATGTTGAAGGCTTTTATGATCAGTAAACACAGTGAATTTAACCCCATACAAGTAGTGTCTCCACATCTTCAATGCAAACACGACTGCTCCCAATTCTAGATCATGCGTAGTATAATTTCGCTCGTGAATCTTCAATTGTCGGGATGCAAATGCAATAACTTTCTTCCGTTGCATAAGAACACAACCAAAACCTTGTCGCGAAGCGTCACAATATATTTCAAAATCATTGTTCCCTTCTGGTAACGATAAAATAGGCGCCGTAGTTAACTTCTTCTTCAGTAATTGAAATGCGTTCTCCTGCTCCGAGGTCCATTCATATTTCTTCCCTTTTTGCGTTAACGCTGTCAACGGTTTAGCTATTCGGGAAAAATCTTGAATAAACCTTCTATAATAACCGGCTAAACCCAAAAATTGGCGTATCTGCGTTGGTGTCTTAGGAGTCTCCCATTTTTCAATAGCTTCAGTTTTTGCTGGATCAACCTGAATTCCTTCGCTATTAACAACGTGACCAAGAAATTGCACTTCTTTCAACCAGAAAGCACACTTAGAAAATTTAGCATAAAGTTGTTCTTTTCTCAACAACTCCAGTATCAACCTTAAATGCTCTTCATGCTCTTGCTCACTCTTGGAATAGATAAGAATATCATCAATGAAAACGATAACAAACTTATCTAAATACGGACTACAAACTCGATTCATGAGGTCCATGAATACAGCTGGCGCATTTGTCAACCCAAACGGCATGACCAAAAATTCGTAATGACCATAACGTGTTCGAAAAGCAGTTTTCGGAATGTCCTCTTCTTTGACACGTAGTTGATGATAGCCCGATCTTAGGTCGATTTTCGAATAAACACATGATCCCTGGAGTTGATCAAATAAGTCGTCAATTCTCGGTAGTGGATACCGATTTTTGATAGTTAACTTATTTAATTCACGATAATCTATACACATCCTGAAAGATCCATCTTTCTTCTTAACAAACAAAATTGGAGCTCCCCACGGTGAAGTACTCGGTCGTATGAATCCACGGTCCAGTAATTCTTTTAACTGACTTTGAAGTTCTTTTAACTCAGACGGTGCAAGTCTATATGGAGCACGAGCCACTGGTGCAGCTCCTGGTACTAAATCTATTTGAAATTCTACCGATCTAAATGGAGGTAATCCCGGCAATTCTTCCGGAAAAACATCAGGAAAATCTCTTGCCACAGGCACGTCGTTGATGCACTTTTCTTTCTTTTCGACTTTATTAACATGCGCTAAAATAGCGTAACATCCCTTTTCTAAACACTTCTTGGCTTTCAAACAGCTAATGAGTTTTAGCTTTGAATTACCCTTCTCTCCATAAATCATCACCGGTATTTTATCCTTACCAGGAATACGAATTGCCTTCTTGGCACAAACAACTTCCGCTCCTATTTTGGACATCCAGTCCATGCCGACTATTACATCAAAACCTCCTAATTCTACGGGTATTAAGTCGATTTTAAACGTTTCTCCGGCTAGATTTATTTCACAATCACGACAAATTTTATCGGCTTTAATTAGCTTACCATTAGCTAACTCAATCAAGTACTTAGCATCTAGAGGTAATGATGAACAATTCAATTTAGTGTAAAAATTTATACACACGTAACTTCTATCGGCGCCAGTATCAAATAAAATAGATGCTGATAAGTTATTAATGGTAAACGTACCCGTAACAAGTTCCGGGTCTTCTCGTGCCTCTCTAGCATTAATAACAAACGCTCTTCCACGTGCAGGTCCGCCATTCTGATTCGGGCACTGGCTCTTATAATGACCTTGTTTTCCACACCCAAAACAAGTAATGTTAGCCAAAGCAGTTCTATTTGCGTTGGTGGCAGGAGTCTTGTTACCATTTGCATTTGTAACGAGAGCCTTACAATCTTCAGCAAGATGTCCCTGTCTATTGCATTTGGTGCACAACACACTGCAGTAACCAAAATGATGTTTGTGACAACGGTTGCATAAAGGACTTTGTCCTTTGTAACCAAAACCTGAACCGCTACCCGCACCTTTCGTGGTTTCTTGTTTCTTATAAGGTTGTTGTTGGTTACCTCGATCATAACCTCCATTCCACTTTTTCTTGTTCCCCAATACCTTCACCTCAGTATTGAATGCTTTCTTGTCCAAAATGACCTGATCCATTAGCTCGTTCGCCATGGTTATAGCTTCATGAATTGTCTTAGGTTTCGACGCCGTAACGTTTGCCTTGACCTTTTTGGGCAAACCACCTTTGTACATTTCAATCTTCCGTGCTTCGGTTGGGACCAATTCAGGGCATAGTAAAACTAATTCCATGAATCGCTGGTTGTAGTTGGTGATTTCAGTACCAACCACCTTCAAACTTCGTAACTCATCTTCTAACTTAATAACCTCATTCCTTGGACAATACTCGGTGATTATCATTGCTTTGAATTCTTCCCATGGAGTATCATAAGCTACATCTCCTCCTACCGCCTTCACATAATTCTTCCACCATGTGAGTGCACTATCTTGTAAAGTGCACGATGCATACTTGGTCATGTCTTTTTCATCACAACCGCTGATTTTGAACACCGTCTCCATCTTTTCTATCCATCGGGTTAAACCGATAGGTCCTTCCGTTCCACTGAATGATGAAGGTTTGCAAGCTTGAAACGTCTTGTAGGAGCATCCTACACGAGGATTTGGATTAACTGCAGTAGCTCTTGCAGCTTCGACCCATAGCATTCTATCGTTGACTCGCTGGTTGATGAAGTTCTCGACTTCTTGTTCCGTCATTCGGTTCAATCGCGCCATTTCCTAATGAAAGAAAATAATTATTCACATGGATTATTATAGATGTAGTGTGTATTTATAGTACATTTATAGCTTGTTAATAATATGAACCAGGTATTATTATAAAAGCCTTTTCTTCTTATTAGCGTTTTATAATTATATCTTGGGTAGTACCTACCCGTTAATGTTCATACTTAATAGCTTAGTACAGAATCAATTACTACAATCTAAATAATACTTAACCATGGAAAATTATTGCATTTCATACTTCGCTATTTTACATATGCTTATCTTACATCAAACTTTAAGCAAACCACACTAATAATATTATACAAAACATTATATGATTCCATGGCTTAATACGGCAGTGCATCGTTTGGTCTATTTTCTAGGGCGTTTAGTTCCAATGAATGGCCTAACGCTTATCCTAGCTGTCTGCCTACGTTTTGGCTGAGGAGCCGAAGAACTAGATGCGGGGATAGCACTAATAGGAATAGCGGGAATAGGGGTGGTAGTGTTGAGTGGAATTGGTGCTACGTCATTCTCACTAAGTTCGGGATTTGAATTTTCTAATTCATTCGCTTTTCGTTTCTTTCCTTGATCGAATTTTTCTTTCGTAATTTCTAGTATTTCTTCCTCGGGTTCACTTTCTTCTTCGGGTTCACTTTCCTCTTCGGGTTCACTTTCCTCCTCGGGTTCACTTTCCGATATTTCTATAGTTGGTTCATCTGGAAATTGTGAGTCTTCCCCAAAAATACCATTTTCGTCATCGGATATGTTAATGACTGAAACACAATCTGAAGATTCTGATTCGGAGTCGCTGAATGTGATAATAAGTTTCGAGCCCGACATCTATCACACAACAACTAACCCATTAGTACTTACATAATATTTACATATGAATTTTTAACCAACAGTGATAAGCAATGGTTTTTTTTTTTAAAATCAAACCCGGTCAAAGTCCAGACTTACTAATGTATCCTAACGACTTATCGGTTTAGACACACTAATGCAAACCTGGTTCGCTAAGACCACCGCTCTGATACCACATGTCATAACCCGTCCTTAACCATAAGAACGCGTTAGATAACGTATGATTTCATTGCGAGGTATTGACCTCTATATGAGACATTTTTGAAAGAAAACTGCATATATTATACATTACAAACCATAACCATTATTTTTGTTACAAACTTAAGACAATAAAAAGAAGATTAACGTTTAGCGATAATCTTCGACTTACAAACTTTACAAATGATGACAACAACACGGTTTCTAGCATATTTTACAGTACAACATCTTGGATATGCAGTTTTATTTTTGACACAAACATGCGTACGCAAGATCCTGGTTAGATCCAACATGATGCAGCGGAAGCTTTAGAAATCACCTGAGAATAGACATGTTTTAAAAGGTCAACATAAAGTTGGTGAGATATAGGTTTAGTGCCGGCAGCAATATATATATAGACCACAAGATTTCGTATATAAACAGTTTCATAAAAGTATTCTAAGTGGTTGAGCACTCGGTAACCATACTTAACATTTTCACGTCGCATATTCCCTTTAATATGAAATCTTACTACACCGTACCAAGTGTAGTCACAAAACGAAGTACTGTGCAACCGTTGAATACTGGTCGTCCAGTCCGGTTGGGGTTGTCAGGCCCGATAGATCTATCAACAGGATTCGCGTTTACAATACCGCTGTAAATATTAGTTACCAAGCTACAGGGAAGTATGCCAGTGGTACAACTCAACGTAGAATATATTTTTCAGTTACTTGTGTCCATACCGTAAAACATAAAATACATGTATTCTCATCCCGAAATATTTAGAGTTTAAAAGTGGGACTATATACTCACTTTTGTCTTGATGATATAAATAATTTGACTCGGTCTTCCGGTTGATATCACGAACCTATCCATATATAATATATCAATATGTTTTCATTTTAAACAAACGTTATATATATATACTTGTTATACTTTTAATACTTTGAATATTTCCTTAGTCCGAAGTTAGCAGTTCGAGGTTAGCAATTCAATTTTTAATGGTTCATTTTTAGATGTTTAATATACCCGCAATGAATAAATACAACCCCCAACGAAATAAATAAAACTCCCGTAAAACCCCATCATAAATGTATTGGTCGAGATTAATCTTGACCCATGGTACCGGTGTTGTCAAATGACGTGTTGCGTACAATCATGGGATCTTATGATTAATCTTCTCGTGTTGCTTACGGGTGATCCTGAACCATATGAAATTGAATTATGAGTACATATATATAAAATATCATGTTATCTTAGAAGTATGTGATTTTATGTAAATTTTTCCAATGAATCCCGAAGTCATTTAAGCCTTGGATAACCAATTTTGTTTCGGTCATAGTTTCTTCGTTACAAGTCCGTTTTCGTTGATTCAACTTGCCATCTCCTTGGATCGAGTCCCTCTTTAAGACTATGAACTGTAAATACCTTAGTTTGTATTCAAAATCACACGGCATAGGTCAAACTTTAGTGAAACTTATGAAGTTAATCATTTTCGTTACAACAAAATCATTTAATGACCATTTTTTCTAAAAATACTTATACTTTGAAAAACCAAGTTTTACCTTGTTAAATTAGCATATACATAAGTTATATTACAGGTCTTGAAGTATTTTAAAAGTTAAGTTAGAAGGATCTATTTAGTTTGCAAACAAGTTTGAAAACATTCAAACTATGTTCTTGTTGTTAAACTTGTATACCACAAAATATGATAGCTATATATATATGAATCGAATAAGGTTATGAACATATATTCTACCTCAAGTTCCTTGGATGAAGTTGCTGTAAAAGAGAAGTAAGAAGCTAGAATCAAAAGGGTGATAGAAGTGGATGAAAGATTGGAAGTAAGTTGGTGTTCTTGGAGGGTTTTCTTGAAGTGTTTTTGTATGGTTTTCTTATGGTGTTTTAGTATGGTTTTTGAAGCTAGATCTTTATGGAATTTTGCTGGGTTGTTATGGAGTTTAGAGAGTAAGAAAGAGTGTGTGTTTTAGCTAGGAAATTGAAGTAGTAAATGAAGCAAAATGATCATGTATATATACACCATAAAAACGTGAATGATGATGATGATGGACAAGTTCACATGTTGTATTTTTGTGTAATAATTCATGCATGCATCCAAAATCCAATTACCTTGCTCTAAGGGCAGTAACAAGGGTGGGTTAGGTGGTGATTTGATGTGTATTTACTATTAGTAAATACGTATAGAAGCTTGGTATGATACGAGTACAAATACTCTAGGTATACGTATAGAAATTTTGTGAAAAATGGAATGAGGATTCAAATATAGCTATCTTTTGTGAATACACTTATATGATTTTATGTATTTAAGTCTTTAAAAGTGATTAAATACATTACTTATACAATATATGTATAAACATTATAAGTCTTAAGTATTTATGTCAATTAACGTTACGTATTGTTATCATTTTGAAAACTTAAGTTAGTAGTTTCAAAATATACTTATAACTTGTTGTTATTAATACAAAATGAGATATTAAAACATTTATTAATCATGTTAAATATGTATATATACATATATATACACAAACGTATAATTATTATATATTGTATAGTTCGTGATATCATCGGTCAAACTAGACGGTCAAACGTTGCGTAAAACTCTTTTCGGAAATATAAATCTCGACAATTTGGATTGCTTATCATGTTGGCAAGGTTTAATTTATGTAAATATTAATCTTATAAGTATAGAATGATCGAAAAAGTGCGGGTCGTTACAGATGGTTAGCACGATCAATAAGGCTTTTCATCTTAAGTACATAAGATGAAACTGATTGGGTATCGTCCATACGACAAGCATGTAGCGCCCGAACGGTCTCGAAACGCTCGACACGTGCTTGTTGAAGGAACATCTCCTTCAATTGCGTTATCATGTCGTATGCACTATGATGCTCGAAATCCTTTTGGAGTTCGGGAATCATAGTCCCAAGCATTAGGCATGAGACTTGAAGGGAGTCGTGGCAATACTTATCGTAAGAGGCCATTGCCTCCACATCATTCTCATCCGGTTGATCGGGAATGGGGTCCTCAAGCACATACGTTTTATCCTCTTGTTTGAGGACAATCCGAAGATTGCGGAACCAATCCATAAAGTTGGTATGGTTGAGTTTGTCTTTCTCGAGGAGAGACCGTAACGATAGGTTGTTCATGTTAAGTGGTACGTTTTGCATGTTGTTGTTGTTATTAGCGGCCATCTACAAAATTCAACAAAGTTCATTTTAAGTATCGATTTTAGATTTAATAAACAATACCCTTTTAATTTGTTTATTAAATATTAGAATTCAACGGTAAATCAAATTTCGGTTAGGTGACCTTTATCCCGTTATTTGATTTAGCTAGGTAGTCATAATGACAATTGCAATCCTTTTGCAACTTCTAATTTATGGGATCATGCAATCCTTTTGCATGGCATATTAATCCCATCAACGCCTATTTTTTCCTCATGCTTCGGTGACCCTAAGTTCATGATTCCCAAATCAAGTCGTCCTACTTGTGTAAACATGTATACTTAATATACAAGTGGTTAGGTGACCTTTATCCCACATGTATGCGAAGTGTACCTTATTCATATTAGTTCGCTCATGATGGTTAGGTGACCTTTATCCCATCAAGAGTTTCCTAATATGTCTAAGTGTTCATACAAAAGGATGGCGTTTAACTTGTTTACCTTGTTATAATTAAAGGGATTTTAAGTTTTCTACATTCTAGTTTTAGAAAACAAAGTGCTATACACCAACATGCATTTGGTGTGTAGTATATTATGAAAAACCTATTTTCATGTCCTTTTAGTAAACCAATTACTAGTTATAAACCAATTTATTACCTTTTAAATAAACCATATTATTATTTAGGTCTAATAACCAATTATTAGTGTCGTTTTGTTATGTTTTATTATAACCATTTATAATGTATTTTGCAAGTTGTTAACATGTGATATTGTTGTAGCAATCCAAACATGCAAACATAATCATACAAGCATGCAAAATAAAATGTTCACATTCAAGAGCCATTTTGGTGGACATTTGTTTAGCCAAAAAACAAATGTCACCGGTAAGGGTTAACAAAAGAAAGCAAGAGATTTTAAACAAAATCTCCCACTTAATCTTGTAATCTTCAAAGCTCCATCTTGTAATCTTCATCTTGAATCTTCATTTTCTTTTACAAAATTATATCCTAATACAATTTTTATAGAAAAAGAAATAACAACCTACTCTCTTTTACAAACAAATAGAATAAATTACATGAAGAAATTACAAGAATAATTACAACTTATTACACACCAAAATACAAAATTATTACAAATTTATACAAACCAAATGAATGAACATTACAACCATGAATAATAACCAAATCATTCAAACATTCAACCACATGGTCTAGGCTCGATTGTGAACAACAACATAACATCAAATCTTGGCCAAACTTGAAGTCCCAAACCCACTTTTGGGATCCAAAAATTCGGCCAAACCAAACAACCCACCAAAACTCATGATTTTTACATTCTACTTTCATGCATGTTGGTAGATTGTAAAATAAATGAGTTTACAAGCCAAAAACAAGAAGCATATTAACAAGACTTTGGCTCTAGATACCATTGATGGAATACCACATGTAAACAAGTCACAAAACATATTTATGTATGTATATGTATTCGTGTATATATGTATAGCAAGCGGAAGCAATTTTAAGTGTTGCATGTGTATTTTAACCCTTTTAAAATGTATTCCATTAAAAGATCTAGTCTTGTATAATATACTAAAATGTAAATAGAGCTAGTTAGGGTGTTTATACCTTCTCCAAAATGGAGGTTGAAGCAAGAAGATGAGGATGATGAAGATGCTAGTTTCTCACTTGAAACCTCAAGCCTTTGATACCCACAAACCTTGAATCAACACCCTTCTTGTTGGTTAGGATTTAAGACACAAGTTTACTAGCAAAAATCAATCAAAGAACCCTTGTTCTTGCTCTAAAAATTCAGCCAAAATGGAAGGAAGGAGGAAGAGTATTTTTGCTAATTCAAAATGCTAGAGAGATGTGTGTGAAAAGATGCAAAAGGTGTAATAACAATTAGGTGGAGTTAATTACAAGTTAAAGCAAAGCATGGGGTGTCTTGGGACTCCCCAAAACCGTCCCCTTTAGCCCCATATTTTTTTTTTTTTGCTAAACTTTTATAAACTTGTAATTATTTCCATGATACTTGCATCTTTTATAATTTTATAAACCCTTTTATAAAATTATACTTTATAAACCAATTATAAAATGTAACACACATATGAGTTTAATCAAATAATTAAACTCGCATTTATAATTATCCAAATAATTATTTCTTGCATTTCATCTTTAGAATACCAAATTCTAAAGTCTAAGTGTCGAGTATTTATTTTAAAGATCCAATCATTAAAACAGATACTTAAAAATGTTGACGGTTTGTTATTGGGTATGACCCGACTTGGATCATAACATGTTAGTCACATTAGTTTAATATGTCTCTCGGGCATATGAAATACCTTGGTAGCATAAGAATTAGTAAACCACTCTACTGATTGACGTAAATCCTAAAGATAGATCTATTGGGCCCAACAAACCCCATCCGTTGTAGCGAATGATTTAGTACTTCAAATTTATCATGTCTGAAGGATGTCCCGGAATGATGGGGATATTCTATATGCATCTTGTTAATGTCGGTTACCAGGTGTTCACCATATGAATGATTTTTATGCAGATTGCATGTTATTGAAAAATGGAAATGAAAATCTTGTGGTCTATTATTATGATTTGATAAATATATAGGTTAAACCTATAACTCACCAACATTTTTTGTTGACGTTTAAAGCATGCTTATTCTCAGGTGATTATTAAGAGCTTCCGCTGTTGCATGCTAATTTATGGACAAGAGTTGGAGTCAGCATGCCTGTATAATATTATTTAAAAACTGCATTCGAAGACTTAAATTGATGTGTAATATTATTGTAAACCATTATGTAATAATCGTGTGAAAACGCTATATTTTAGATTATCATTATTTGATAATCGTCGTAATATTTTTAAACCTTTATCGATAAAATAAAGGTTATGGTTTGCTTTAAAATCGAATGCAGTCTTTGAAAAACGTCTCATATAGAGGTCAAAACCTCGCAACGAAATCAATTAATATGAAACGTTTATAATCGATATGAACGGGATATTTCAGCTATGAGGTACATCCGTCGTTAACCACTTAACCATCGTTAACTACAATCTCTATCTCAAATCAATGAATTCCATTTCATAATATACCAAGTGTATTATTCAATTGTATGTTTGATTTTTACACTTCCATTTTCGATATACTCGAAATTTTCTAGAAATCGTCATTCGTATCTTGCGAAGTTCGCAAGAATTTCACAAGCACCAACACCATTCACCGAGGAAAATCAATAAAAAATGAATAATGAAGTATTGATTCATAATTTCATTTACATTGAAGAGATTATCCGCGAATATTACATAATTTCTAAAGGTTTTAGAGATTATTCAATTCTAGATCCAGCCAAAAATCAAATGAGGCAATATTACATTAACTCATTAAATCTGTATTACGTCTGAAGAAAATATACATGTATTTTCATAAAGACTGTAATAAAATTCCCTTGTACAAGATATTACTTGTGAAACTTTTAACGGGTAGGTAATACCCGAGAAATACTTAGATTTCACATTAATATGTTACACTGTACATTCTTCGATTCTGACTCACCAATCACTAACTATATTCACTACTTTTACAGCTATACACATTCTTTCATAAAATCAGGACAACCATTTTTATAAATTACATACCCTGATTTTGAACAGATCAGAAATCCAAAGTCAAGATTTAGCAGAAGATATCACTCTTAGATCCCTACATCTTTCAAAGCTATACTTTGACTTCAAAACTGTGCTAGAACATCATTTTTATTCATAGAACCCAGAAAAGTATTTGTATCATTCAAAATCCTAGAACATCATATGAATATTAATGATTACAATCTATGTTCAAACCCCTCGAAATTCCTGAAGACACTTCAAATAATGAAGAATCGAGATGATGATCCAACCACATGTTACCCACAGTCATGCACCTGAAAAACTCTCGAAACCAAAGTCATAGTTTAACACGTACCCGCGTCAGATCCTTTGGCATTTATTAGCAAAAAATAACTTTACGATTCCTTTTCAAAGTAGCAAATTCTGTCACAGCTCCAACAAGTCAATTTCGATCTTTCATTCGGAGTAGCCTTATTATAACCCCGATCTATACGATTACCCTTTTGTTATCGAAGAATCTTTTATATTCAACCACATTATCAGCATACGTACCAGCAACTTCGGCTTTAGTCTCTCTGAAAAATATCTATATTATTCATGAAAACCCATCATCTACTCATCTGCATCCTGTAACAATAATTGTCATACTAACTGTCGTAAATCATCAATCATTATTCTCTAATTTCGCAGCAATTCTACGCCAATAGTTATATATATACATATAACGTCTATCTCCTAGACTTATATACTGCGAATGTGAAGTTTCTGAAAAACACCCTAAACTGTGAATTAGTTCTCCGAATTTTTGGAAAAATGCTGATGAAGCAGCAAAAACTGTAAATGATCTTAACAGTCGAAAGTTTGATGATAAAGAATAGTGGGTTGGCAAAGCTCAGAAAAAGAGAAGGTTTGGTACTGGAGAATGGATTGAGCAAACTATGAAGGAGGCTGTGGACAAATCACAAAGACTAAACCTGCCTTCAAAGAATCCAAATGATTCAGTATCTGCTGAAGTCATTAATGAATACCTTGCTCCTGACTCTAAACCCTTGCGAACAATATTCTTCATCATCCTATGATATTAGAAATACTAATATATCATCATATCTTTCATTATAAATATCTTCGATGTTCCTGAAGATATCTTCATACCAATTGTTATCCGAAATCATTTACCTCTTCGTGTTATCAGTATTACATCATAAAAGAAACTGTATAGTTTCTATATTCTGTAAATCTTCGAGTTTAAAATATGGATGTTTTTGAAGTAGTGTTGGGAACTGAAGCATGAGTTAATATAATATAATGACACTTGATCAACATGATTATATTACAGTAAGTCATGCTGAGTTTCTAATGAAACGTGATGATTCACAGACTATAACATCATCATGTGCCATGTTACACGACTCTTACATTCTACCTAATCTCTAAACATATGATGCGGTAGCGGAGTGGTATAAAATACTATTAAATTTTACAAGGAAATACTATTAAATACGATACAATTTTACACAAGATATTTATTTATTTAGAGAATGGATATACTTAAACCTTGCTACAACACTTATAGGCAGTGTACCTAATCGTACAGTAGTGTAGTTTTTAGTAAGTCCGGTTCGTTCCACAAGGAATCTTTTTTAAACAAAGCTCAACGCTATATAAAAATACAAACATATATATAAGTAATATTATTATTATAAAGGGGGGTTTTTACCGTTTAATGACCGGTTTGTCGATTTTAAAACTTTAGTCGCAGTTAAAACCAAATGTAA
Source organism: Rutidosis leptorrhynchoides (assembly GCF_046630445.1). Classification (NCBI taxonomy): domain Eukaryota; kingdom Viridiplantae; phylum Streptophyta; class Magnoliopsida; order Asterales; family Asteraceae; genus Rutidosis; species Rutidosis leptorrhynchoides. The sequence continues at coordinate 427,411,178 of NC_092334.1, read as the reverse complement.
AATAATAAATAAATACAAGACTTAATTTTAAGCGTAAAGTAAATAACGATAATGAAATTGCGAATAATAAAAGTGCGATAAAATAAACTTGCGATAAAATAACAATAAAAATGCGATAATTAGAAGTGCAATTAAATATAAAATAAAGGAAATTAAATATGAAATAAAAGAATTATGCTTATTTAAACTTTCGTAATCATGATGTTTGACGTGTTGATTTTTCTTTTATGCCCATGGGTTAATTGTCCTTTGTCCTGGATTATTTAATATGTCCGTCTGGTTTTTGTCCATAACAGTCCATCAGTCATAAATATAAAGTGCGAGTGTCCTCGTCAAATTATTCTTATACCCGAAGTTAAATATTCCAACTAATTGGGGATTTAAACTATAACAAGATTTTAATACTTTGTTTAATAATTACACCAGGTTGTCGACTGAGTGTAACCCAAGGTTTTAATATTTTGTTATCAATTATACCAAGTGTCCTTTGTACATAATTTCACCCCTGTTTTAATTATTCTAGTGGCTATTAATCCATTCCCGTGTCCGGTTAAATGAACGATTATTCGTACATATAAATACCCCGCCCATCGTGTCCGATTGAATGTATATGGTAATTTATAGGGACGCCCAATTGTAAATCTTTATATTAACATTAACAAACTATCATTTAGTTAAACAAATATAAAGCCCATTAATAGCCCATAGTCTAATTTCCACAAGTGTCATTCTTTTGTCCAAACCCCAATTATGGTACAAAGCCCAATTACCCAATTTTAGTAATTAGCCCAACATCATGATTACTTCGTTTTAAATAAGCATAATAATAACTTAGCTACGAGACATTAATGTAAAAAGGTTGAACATAACTTACAATGATTAAAAATAGCGTAGCATTACACGGACAGAATTTCGACTTACACCCTTACAACATTTGCTAACATACCCTTATTATTAGAATTATAATTAAAATTAAAATATAAATTATAAATATATATATATATATATTTTACGTATGAGAAGAAGAAGAAAAAGATGGATGAAAATGATCAGAATTCGGTTTGCTTTATAGGGAGTTTCAAAACTGGGGGCTCCGCGACTCGCGGCCTTTTTGGCCTTCAAACTCCGCGAGTCGCGGAGTTTGCTTTTACAGCTCAGAGGAGTTTGGCTCTTTGTTTACCGACGATTTATAATATATATATAATATATATATATAATTAATATAATTAATTATATATTATATTATATTTATATACATAGTTAACTTGTAATTTTTAGTCCGTTGCGTCGAGCATTGAGAGTTGACTCTGGTCCCGGTTCCGAATTTTCGAACGTCCTTGCGTACAATTTTATATTTTGTACTTTGCGTTTTGAATCTTGTACTCTTGTAATTTCGAGACGTTTCTTATCAATAATTGGAACCTCTTTGATTGTCTTTTGTACTTTTGAGCTTTTTGGTCGTTTGCGTCTTCAATTCGTCGAATCTGTCTTTTGTCTTCACCTTTTATTATTTAAACGAATATCACTTGTAAATAGAACAATTGCAACTAAAAGCTTGTCTTTCTTGAGGAATAATGCTATGAAATATATGTTCGTTTTTAGCATTATCAAATATTCCCACACTTGAGCGTTGCTTGTCCTCAAGCAATATCGTCTTGAAATACTAGAATCACTTCTTTATTCTTCACACTTTGTACATCAGTGATTTCTATACGGCTGTATAAACAATGGTAGTAACGATATGGTTTACAGTCCCACATGACTATAAAAAATTAGATCCATTAAGGAAATTGGATCTTTATGAAAACATTTGATCTTTTGAAAATTAAATCTAGTTTTTACCCTAGATAAGTTTTCCGGGATAACCCTTTACCGGTGTTTGCAAAATATTTTTGTGGGTTTGGTGGGTTTCAGATTTGAAAATTTTAGCTCAAAACTTATGGTTTTGTGTCACCCACTTGCTAACCTTGTATTTGGAAAGCAATATGTCCAGTTCACTTGTCCCGTATATTACCTTTCGGTAAACTACCGTCCGGTTGTAAAGGAAAGCGTTGAACAAGCAACTGTTAAGGCAATGTCCCCTGACATGCTTTTAATTATGGTTTATAATGTGTCGGACGCAATTACTATCCTTGGTAGGAGCAATAGTAAAGCTCACCCTTATAATTTTTCGGTATGGCACAAGGTCCTGTCTTTGACCATGCTATGCAACCACCGTTCTTACGGTTGACACCCGATTTAGTTCAGGTGACCTAATGAATTCCAGGTGAATTCCTCGGATTTTACGTTCAATGGTAATGAACGCATTGAAAATAGGGTTTTCAGAAAACAAATCGGTTTGTAATTTTGATCAAAATATTTTCTCGTTCAAGCTCGAGTTTAGATATCATTGAATTCCATGAGTTTGTAATTCTCAATCTTTAAGGTCAATCTCTAGGATTGAGTAATATCAGGCTTAAAAGCTGATTTTTAATCTTTAAGGAGATTATCCTTTCTGGGGATCTGATTCATTAGTCTTATCCAGCTAATTTGCATGGTGCCCCCCCATTGTACAAGATAAATCCTTCTCATGGTTAGGATAAATCTGACCACTTGGCGACCCTGTTTAATGCTGGGGTCCGTGGATTTCCTGCTGATTTTAGTGATGACTTTTCTAGATTTTTCGTCAACCTACAGCTGGTCTGGACGACAACTTCATGACCTAAATCAAGAAGCGCGTGTCTTTTTCGGAAGACTTTACTTCCTTTTAATGATGGAATTGATTCATCGTGTAGATCCATCTCTTCTTTTCTTTTATCGGGTAAAACAGTTTAGTTTAGTCCAAAGCAAAAGTATTTTCAGTTATTTGTTACAGATATATGTGACATATGTTTAAGATAACTTGGTAAATTTTCCCACACTTGGCTTTTATTTTCCTTTTTATCGTCCTCTATTCCATTTTAAATGAATTTTAACATTTTAGTTTGTTTCTCAATTTATGTCCTTTCCGAGGTTACAATAATTTCGGTGTTAAAACCTAGTTTTATCGTTCATAAATATGTATAAACATGATTTTGAGTTCATTTAATTGAAAATTTTGAAAAATTTTACTAGAATTGGGTAGTCAGTATATAAGACTAGGGCTGTTCTTTATTATCAGAGAGCACTAGATTCTAATACAACTACTGCTTTACTAGTATTTTTAATGGTAACCAAGTGTTTAAGATAAAAATTTTAAAATCCGAAAGAATTTAACCCCTTCCCACACTTAAGATCTTGCAATGCCCTCATTTGCAAGAAATCAGTAGCAATTTAAATTATTGAGGGTGATTAGTGTGAAAATGATTAAATTTTTACCAAAGTTTCCAAATATATTGGCGTTTGTTTGCTTAATGATAAATGGTGCACATCATTTGTTCATTCCGTCTTGTTGTTATTTCACATATATTTTGCATCTTGTCGTCAAAATTAGTTGCTTTTGCTGAACTTAATGCCAGTCTTTGAAAATGCGTTGTTTTACCCTGTTGTGTACATAAGATAAACTGCAAACATATATACATATTTTTGAAGTTTGGTATATTACCCCACATTCAAAAATTATTAAAATCTAAGAATAAAAGTTAGATAATTATAAAAATGATTACAATATTAACAAAAGTATTAAACGTATCAATAATTACAAATTACAAAAAAAAATAAATAAGTATACTAGGGATGATACTGGTACCAATAGGGGTTCCAGGCATAACCATATGTGCTATAGAATGCTTCGGCAGGGTCATACGTAGGATATGGTGGCTGCATCTCTATAGACCAGGGAGGGAAGATGGGTTTCGGTGTAGGAATATAGTTTCTACCTATATGTTGGCAATGAGCTATGATTTGGTTCTGATGAACTTGCCAATCTTCAAATGCTCTCTGTCTAGCATTTTCGTATTCCTGAGAAGCTATAAACCTTTGCATTTCTTGCATCTCATTCCCCCCTCCTACATTACCTTGCTGTTGGTTTCTCTCCACCTGTGGATGTCTACCATGGTATTGTACTGCGGCGTTATTTCGCCTCTTCAAAACTTTCGCACCATGGTATACATTTAAACCTATAGTATCGCGGGGTTCTGGTTCTTCTACTAATAATCCCCCCGACTTATATCCACACCGAGATATTCACCAATCAAAGTAATAAAAATACCACCTCCTATTATGCTATGCGGTCGCATCCCCCGAACCATAGCTGATAAATAATAACCCACACAATATGGTATACTTACAGCGCTTTGTGGGTCTCGAATACACATATGGTAAAACAAATCTTGTTCATTTACCTTTTCCTTGTTCTTACCCCTTTGTGTAATCGAATTAGCTAAAAACCTATGTATCACTCTTAATTCGGCTCTATCTATATCCAAATAAGAGTAATTTCCCCCTTTGAAACGGTGATGGCTTGTCATTTGACTCCACACACCGTGTGTATCAAAATTTTCATCTATCTTTCTACCGTTTAGTATCAATCCTCTACAATCGGCAGACGCTAACTCCTCAGGCGTATATATACGTAAAGCCTGAGCCATGTCCAGTAAAGACATGTGGCGCATCGAACCGTCTAACAAAAATCTAATAAAAGAACGATCGGTTAAATTAGCTACCCGATCATTCAACTCTATACTACATAACAATTCTTCACACCATACTTTATATACAGGTCTACGCATGGTGAATAAACGTACCCAGTCATTAAAAGTAGAATTACCATACCTCTGTACAAGTAATTCCCTAATTGGCCCGGCCAATTCTACAGCTTCTAAGGGTCCCCATTCTATGACCCTCGGTACCTCAACAACCTTAGAATGAAGAGTATGCAAACCCCTTTGATATTTTGGATAGTCTATCCAAAGTCTGTCAAATCTCAGGTTCGGGTGCAACTCTTCCAAGTGCATATCGGAAAAGGTCATGACTGGATGAGGTATATCCTGCTTGTAGTAGTTATCCACCTCCTGTTGTTCCACATTCTCAGCAGGAGTATTACGGGCTTGGGATGAAGATTCACCCCTTTCAGTCTGCAAAACACATCAAACACAATTTTTGTGCATCCAAATATGCATTAGTGTCAGCAAAATCATCAATCAAAATAATCACAATGACATGATCAATTTATATCAAACTTAAGCTCATTTTCACATTTTCATCAAATCTACACTTTTTCAAATAAGCATATACGAAAATGTTTGCCAAGTTCATAATCATTCAACTCAAATAACATGTCAAAATAATCATTACTAGCAATTAAACAAGTCTCAAATGGCATTATCTTTCAAAAATCAAGTTCATGAATTTTAGACTTGAAAAAGTCCACTTTAATTCTCAAAATCATGTTTAGGCTCAAAGTTTGGATCATTTAACTACCTAAACATGTTACACTACTTAATTTAGCAACAATTCATGACAAAAATCGGCCATAACCTGTTTATATCAAAAAGCCCCAAATTACTCAAGAACACAAACCCTAGATTACTCAAAATTTGAAGTTTAAGGCTTCTAATCATGTTAAACAGCATCAATCTAGGTTATACAAGCATAATACATAAACAATTTAAGCCTAATTACACTAAAAAGCATCAAAATCAAATTGGGGAAAAAATTGCTCAAGAACACTAATTTCGAATTAAATGGTGTTTAGGTGTAGAAATTTACCGTTTTTCTTGAGTAATTCCTAGATAGCATCCTTCTCAACATGATTTTAGTAAAAAATTTGGTGATTAACGGTTAAAAATTGTGATTTTGGGGGTGTTTTTGGGTGTATTTTCGGAGTGTTTTTCGCTGTGTTTTTGAGTTGGGGGTTGGACTGATCAGTTCTTGCGTTATATTTTTTTTCTGTAAATTGGTCCTCCCGCGACTCACGGGGATTAAACCTCCAAACTCCGCGAGTCACGGAGTTTGATATTTTTTTTTTTTTTATAATCATTAACTTATAAAACAATTAAGTACTTAATTTTAAAATTTTGTTTCCTTTGTTATTTAGGACGAGGTCGTTTCGGATCGATGTCCTAGTCCGTCCCTCGACAAAATTTTAAAATTTGTCTTTTTGTAGCGATTGTTTTAAAAGCTAAGATTTTTGAGTTTTTTAATGTTTTTGGCATACTTTAATTCAATAAGATTAAAAACAATCATAATAAAAGTTCTCGTCCCTCCCTTGGGTAAAGCAATTTCGGTTCAAAGACCTAGTCTTCAACTTACGACGAATTTTAAAAATCATATTTTTAACTTAATGAGATAAAGTAAATTTTTGTTTTTAAATTCACACAACTTAAATATAAAATTCAAAATTAATATTAAAAATTCACATCAAACTTAAAATTTTAAATGCATAAAATTAAAAATTCATATTTTAAAAATTAAAAATTCACACCAAACTTAATTTAAAAATTCATATTATAAATTCATACCAAACTTATATTAATTTTTCAAATATTTACAATTTTAAATATATTGTTTTTACAAAGTTTACAATATTAATTTAAGATTTAAATATTAATTTTAAAAACATGGTAAAAATAAAATTAAAAATCTTTTTGTCTTTTTATCCCACTTTAGTCAATCAAATATTATCAAAAATATGCGCCCCTCTTTTCGATAAAGTAATTTCGGTTCCAAGACCTAATTTAACTCATAACGAATTTTTGAAATATTTTGGGTTGATTGTTTAAAGATATTTATACCTTAAGAATAAACGTTAAATTTCGCAGTGATGTAATAAATTTTTGAATGATATCAATAATTTCGGTCGCCAAACCTAATTTTATTCAATACCAATTTAATACTTTTTAGCGAACAAATTAGCGTTTATTATCAAAAGGTTAAAAATAAAAATAAAAATAAAAACTGTACAGACATACCTGTGAGATAGATTTCTTAGTTATATGATCTATCCCATTCATAAGATAGTCGGTTTAATTGGTTTTCCATGGCTACATAGGCGTAACCTCGAGCATTCAGTGTCTTTTCTTCTAAACATATGAACGGTCCGTCTCTGCATAAAGTAACAAATTCGGTATTTGAATAGGTTTGATTATTTGAACATTTACCTCCATGTGACCATTTTCCGCATTTGTGACATATTTCTAAGTGTCGTGCTCTTCTTTTCGCTGCGGATTTTGATTTTCCTTTACCAAATTGTAACTTATTATCTTCGCATCTGGATTCTTTTCTAACTCCGTCCATTCTTTCTCTGATTACTGATACTATTTCACTCGGTAGTATGTCATTATTTCTTTTAGTGATCAAAGCGTGTAGCATTAGACCATGGTTTAGTTCACAGGCAGTCTTCATTTTGTAAAAACCTAAAAAAACTAAAAATTCAGAATGGGGGGAGAAGACTAGTTCTTTAGGGTCTGCTAGGGAAAGACCATTCGGGTTCCATTTTCGAGAACTACACGAAAACAGACAATCTAACTCTAACAGAAATACATATTATCCTTTAAAGACTTGATTCTCCCCACACTTAGTTAGCTGTGGTGTCGAAATTGTGATTAACTTCGTTGCCGACTTCCATCGGACCATGTATGTAATGTTTAACTCTGTGACCATTAACTTTAAATTCAATCCCATTTGAATTTATTAATTCTATCGTTCCGTATGGGAAAACTCTTTTGACTATGAATGGTCCAGACCATCTTGATTTCAATTTTCCAGGAAATAGCTTGAATCGTGAATTGAAAAGAAGAACTCTGTCTCCTTCTTTAAATTCTTTTGAACTTCTGATTCTTTTATCATGCCATTTCTTCGTTCTTTCTTTATAGATTAACGAATTTTCGTATGCTTCATGTCTTAATTCTTCTAATTCGTTTAGTTGACTTAATCGTAGACGTCCGGCTTCATGTAAATCAAGATTACATGTTTTCAAAGCCCAAAATGCTTTGTGTTCAATTTCTACTGGAAGATGACATGCTTTTCCATAAACAAGTCTAAAAGGTGTGGTTCCAATTGGAGTTTTGTAAGCTGTTCTAAAAGCCCAGAGTGCATCCTCCAATTTAATGGACCATTCCTTCGGATTTGATCCTACGGTTTTCTCTAGAATACGTTTTAAAGCTCGGTTGGTATTTTCAACTTGTCCACTTGTTTGTGGATGATATACGATGGAGATTTTATGAGTTACTCCATATCTTTTAAGAACTTTCTCAAGTTGATTATTACAGAAATGAGTACCCCTATCACTTATTAAAGCTTTCGGTGTTCCAAACCTTGCAAAAAGACGTTTTAAAAAGTTGACTACAACTCGTGCATCGTTAGTTGGGAGAGCTTGTGCTTCCGCCCATTTAGATACATAATCAATGGCTATGAGTATATATAGATTATTATGAGATTTTGGAAATGGACCAATAAAGTCAATACCCCAAATGTCAAATACTTCACATACTTGGATGACATTTTGTGGCATTTCATCACGTTGACTTATTTTTCCGGCCCTTTGACATGCATAACAGGATTTGCAAAGAAGGTGTGCGTCTTTGTAAATTGTAGGCCAATAGAATCCAGCATCATAAACTTTTCTTGCTGTTAGTTGAGGCCCATAATGCCCTCCTGTTGGTCCTGTGTGACAATGGTTTAATATTTTACTAGCTTCATCTCCAAATACACATCGGCATATTATTCCATCGGGACAACTTTTAAACAGATGTGGATCTTCCCAGAAATAGTGTTTTATATCACTGAAGAATTTCTTTTGTCTTTGGTACGATAATCCTTTTTCAAGGAATCCACATACTAAATAATTTGCATAGTCTGCAAACCATGGGATTTCTTTATAATCTATCTTCAATAGATATTCATCAGGAAAGTTGTCTTGTATGGCCGATTCATTTAGAACTTCTAACTCAGGATTTTCAAGACGAGAAAGATGATCAGCGGCGAGATTTTCTGCTCCTCCTTTATCTCGGATTTCAATATCAAACTCTTGTAAGAGTAAGATCCAACGGATTAATCCTGGTTTAGCATCTTGTTTTGAAAATAGGTATCTAAGAGCAGAATGGTCGGTATAGACCACCGTTTTTGCTAGAACGAGATATGATCGAAATTTGTCAAAAGCAAAGACAATAGCAAGGAGTTCTTTTTCAGTAGTTGTATAGTTCGTTTGTGCTCCTTGTAACGTCTTACTAGCATAATATATAGGTTGAAATCGTTTTTCAATCCTTTGTCCTAAAACGGCTCCCATTGCAAAATCACTTGCATCGCACATTAGTTCAAATGGTAGATTCCAATTTGGTGTTATCATGATCGGTGCATTAGTGAGTTTCTCTTTAAGAATATTAAAAGATTTGATACACTCATCTGAAAAGATGAATGGCGCATCCTTTTCTAGGAGTTTATTCATAGGAGTGGCAATTTTAGAAAAATCTTTTATGAAACGTCGGTAAAAACCGGCATGCCCTAGAAAACTCCTAACTCCTCTAACATTGGTGGGATGTGGAAGTTTAGCAATTACATCTACTTTAGCTCTATCCACTTCAATTCCTTCTTTTGAAATTTTATGTCCAAGAACGATGCCTTCTTTAACCATGAAATGGCATTTCTCCCAATTAAGTACTAGATTTGATTTTTCGCATCTAATTAGCATTCGTTCCAGATTAACTAGACATGATTCAAATGTATCACCGAAGACTGAAAAGTCATCCATGAAAACTTCCATGCATTCTTCTATCATGTCATGAAAAATCGCCATCATACACCTTTGAAAGGTTGCAGGGGTGTTACAAAGTCCAAATGGCATGCGTTTGTAAGCAAAAGTACCATAAGGGCACGTGAATGTGGTTTTCTCTTGGTCCTCGGGTGCTATTGGAATTTGAAAATATCCGGAAAATCCATCTAGAAAACAATAGTAACTATTTCCGGCTAATCTTTCCAACATTTGATCTATGAAAGGTAAGGGAAAGTGATCTTTTCTGGTGGCATCATTTAATTTTCTATAATCAATACACACACGCCATCCTGTTACAGTCCTAGTAGGAATAAGCTCATTTTTCTCATTTGTAATGACAGTCATGCCACCCTTCTTAGGCACGCATTGAACTGGGCTTACCCATGGACTATCAGAGATTGGATAAATTAGACCTGCGTCTAGCAGTTTAATAATCTCTTTCTTAACTACATCTTGCATATTAGGATTTAGTCTTCGTTGGCGTTGCACATATGTTTTATGACCTTCTTCCATAAGGATTTTATGTGTGCAATACGAAGGACTTATTCCTTTAATATCATGAATCTTCCATGCAATGGCTGGTTTATGAGCTTTCAACACAGAAATGAGTTGTGATTTCTCATTTTCAGTAAGCGAAGACGATATTATTACAGGTAATTCAGATTCACCATGTAAATAAGCGTATTCCAAATGGTTTGGAAGTGGCTTTAACTCTAATTTCGGAGGTTCTTCTATCGATGATTTGTATCGATATCTGTCTTCTTCTTTTAGCATTTGAATTTCTTCTGTTGTTGGTTCATATCCATTAGCTATTAGTGTAGCTAACATTTCAGCTTCATCAATTGGTTCATTACCTTCTCCTAAAGAACATTCTCCTGTTCCTTGTAATTCTGGAAATTCTTCTAATAATTCTGCATGTGCATCTATAGTTTGAATATAATAACATGTATCATCTGCAGATTGTGGTTGTTGCATTGCTCTATCAACTGAAAAGGTAACACTCTCATCCTCTATACTTAGGGTCAGTTTCTTACCGAACACGTCTATCATTGCTTTAGCCGTGTTTAAGAATGGTCTTCCTAATATGAGAGGAACTTGAGAATCTTCTTCCATGTCCAAAACAACAAAATCTACTGGAAATACTAAAGTACCAACTTTAACTAGCATGTTCTCCATTATCCCTCTAGGATATTTTATTGATCTATCGGCTAGTTGTATGCTTATTCTGGTTGGTTTCAACTCTCCAAGGTCTAGTTTAGTGTATAGTGAATACGGCATTAAATTTATACTAGCACCTAAGTCTGCCAATGCTTCTATTGACCTAAGACTACCCAGAAAACATGGAATTGTGAAACTTCCTGGATCAGATAGTTTTTCTGGTATCTTATTCAACAGCACTGCTGAACAATTAGCATTCATAGTAACAGCCGAGAGTTCTTCCATTTTCTTTCTATTTGAAATTAGATCTTTCAAGAATTTAGCATATCTAGGCATTCCTGAAATCACATCAATGAAAGGAAGATTTACATTTATCTGTTTAAACATATCCAAGAATTTGGATTGCTCGGCTTCAAGTTTCTCTTTCTTCATTTTACTCGGATAAGGAAGTGGTGGTTGATACGGTTTAACATAAGGTTTATCCTTAACTGTGTTATCTTCATTAACCTTTTCAACTACCGGTTCTTTTTCCTTATCTTGATCAGGTTGTGGTTCTTGTGGAGTAGGAATAGTTTCATCAGAAGTTACAGGTATTTCCGGTGGTTTAAGTGTTGTACCACTTCTTGTGGTAATGGCTTTAGCTGTTTCATTCCTGGGGTTACCATTTGTATCACTAGGTAGACTTCCCGGTTTTCTTTCACCTATTAACCTTGCTAGGTTACTTACTTCTTGTTCCAGATTTTGAATAGAAGCTTGTTGATTTCTAAATGCTTGAGCATTTTGTTCATTGGTTTGTTTCTGAGATGTGAAAAACTGCGTTTGAGTTTCAACTAGCTTCGTCATCATATCTTCTAAATTCGGCTTTTTATCATCGGTTTGTTGTGGTGGTTTGTTTTGAAAATTAGGTCTTTGCTGATTATAAGTATTATTGGATACTTGTTGATTGCTAGGACCTTGTTGGTTGTTGTATGGAATATTTCTGTTATAATTCTGGTTTTGATTGTAAATCGGTCTTGGCGGTTGATAATTATTCTGATAATTATTTCCAGGCCTTTGGTTTATGTATGAAATATTCTCTCTTTGTTCCATTGTTAATTTAATACTGAGACAATCTTTTGTCAAATGTGGTCCTCCACACTGCTCACAACTAATTCGTATTGAGTGAATATCCTTAGTCATCTTTTCCATTCGTCTTTCCACAACATCTATCTTTGCGGAAATGGAATCTAAGTCATGGCTAGAATCGGCTCTAGCTGCTTTAGATGATCTAACGATGTCTTTTTCTTGGTGCCACTCATGTGAGTGGGAAGCAGTGTTATCAATAATTTTGTAAGCATCAGTTTCGGTTTTCTTCATAATAGAACCACCAGCTGCTATATCTATGTCTTTTCTTGTTGTGATGTCGTATCCTTGGTAGAATATTTGTACTATTTGACAGGTGTCTAAACCATGTTGCGGACATCCTCTTAACAACTTTCCATATCTTGTCCATGCCTCATATAGAGTTTCATTCGGTTTCTGTGTGAACGTAACAATTTCTGCTTGAAGTCTTACGGCTTTAGATGCAGGAAAGAATTGTTTAAGAAATTTGTCAACTAAAACGTCCCATGTATCGATCGCCCCTTCAGGTAATGATTCCAACCAATCTTTGGCTTCTCCCTTTAAAGTCCAGGGAAATAACATGAGATATATCTGTTCATCCTCCACTTCTCGGATTTTAAATAGTGTGCAGATCCTATTAAAGGTACGTAGATGTTCATTTGGATCTTCCTTCGGCGCACCACTAAATTGACACTGATTAGTCACCATGTGTAGAATTTGTCCTTTGATTTCATAATCTGGCGCATTAATGTCTGGATGAGTAATTGCGTGACCTTGGCCAGTGCGTTTAGCTCTCATTCGGTCTTCCATACTTAAAGGTTCCAGATTCTCCATAATTGAATTTGTTGAATCGGTATCACTAGATGATTCTGATTTAATGGTTCGTTCCTCAACAATCTCTGTTTGAATGATTGGTGGTTCCGGAGGAAAGTTTAATGGTTCAGGATCTACGAACCGTTCCTGAATATTTTTTGGATTCTCAATTGTGAGGTCGGGTTCAAAAAATGGATTATCGGAAATTTGAACTGAAGTACTTGCTCTACTGGATGACGATTCTAAAGAAAAATCAACGGCGGTTATATTTGCTAAATGTCTTGATCTAGTTACAGGTGGTGAACGTACAAAAGGTGGTGAACGTCTTGCTCGGTGCATTCACTGAATATCCTATTAGTTTTAAAAAGGAAAGAAAAATTATAATAAATTATCCAATCAATAGACTTTTCTGATTTTGCCCACGTTTCGAATAGCCAAAAGATGCAGCAGAGAGGCAGGATTCGTTTGGTCTCAATATAATTGAGGACTGTTTGGCTCCAATAACCCGGTCCACGTACAAATCCAACTATTACTACGAACCAGAAAATTTTGATGTCTATCAATTTAACCACTCAAAATAAATTTTTGTAATTTTAAGAAATTTAGATAAGAAGTAGAATAAAAATCTATGTCCTAAAACTAGAATAGCGAGAAATAAGAAAGAAAAAGAGTTCGTCGAAAAAGGTCGAAAAAGAAAAATGGTTGAAAAATAAAAGGTGACGGAAAAATAAAAGAAACTTATAAAACTTAAAAATACTTGACTAACCTAACCTTATTACTACAACTAACTTAAAATTATAATCGCAAATTGAGATTACTAATTGGAATGATAATTGATACATAGGTAAAAGTCGTCTAAAAATATTAAAGCTTACAAGAAAAACTAAATCCCAAATGGAAATAACTTAAAAAGAAACTAAAACTTAAAAAGGCGTCGCAAAATTCTAAAGCACCTAAATCTTAGTCTAAAGAAAAAGCACTTAAGGAATTCTACGGCAAAGCCTAAAAATCTAGGAGTAAAAATGACTATGGCAAAAACTAAGTTTAAAATTAAATATGAGCGAAAAAATACAAATATTACGCTACAATGATTAAAAAGGGACAAAATATAAAAATATACAAAAAGTTGTAAAAAGTACAATTTTTATAAAAATATTATTTTTATATTATTTATTTAATAAAACTACTAATTTTACAATTTAATTAAACTAATTTAACTAAAATATAAATTAAATAAAACTTAAATTAAAAATAAACTTAATTATAATAATAATAATAATTAGGGTTAATAATAATAATAATTAATAATAATCCGTAATAAATGCAGGATTAGGGCTTCCTGTTCGTGTGTCAGGTCCTCTCCGCGACTTGCGGTATTTAATGCATCAAACCCCGCGAGTCGCGGGGTTCAGAATTTCAACTGACAGGTTTAATTTCAACGCGTTTTTCTTTATTTATTTATTTATTTTATTTTCTGTTTTTAAATATGTGTATTAATAAAACTTTATATTTAAAACTTAAATAAAAATAGAATCACTTTATAATTTTATAAATAAAAATCTTAAAACTAGATTTATATATATATATATATTTTTATATTTATATGTTTTTAAATAAAAACAAAATACTTAAATAAAACTTATGTTTTTATAAAAACAAAGAAACTTTATAAAACTTAAATATTTATCAAACTCCTAAAAATATTTATATTTTTGTTTTTCTTTTTATATTTTCGAATATTTAAAACGTTTTTTTTTTTTTACAAAAACGAATTTTAATAAAAGTAAACTAAAAATCTTTTTTTTTTTTATATTAGTGTTGCGCTTCCGGCTTTTAAGAGAGTTCCCCGGCAGCGGCGCCAAAAATACTTGATGCGGTAGCGGAGTGGTATAAAATACTATTAAATTTTACAAGGAAAGACTATTAAATACGATACAATTTTACACAAGATATTTATTTATTTAGAGAATGGATATACTTAAACCTTGCTACAACACTTATAGGCAGTGTACCTAATCGTACAGTAGTGTAGTTTTTAGTAAGTCCGGTTCGTTCCACAGGGAATCTTTTTTAAACAAAGCTCAACGCTATATAAAAATACAAACATATATATAAGTAATATTATTATTATAAAGGGGGGTTTTTACCGTTTAATGACCGGTTTGTCGATTTTAAAACTTTAGTCGCAGTTAAAACCAAATGTAAAATAATAAATAAATACAAGACTTAATTTTAAGTGTAAAGTAAATAACGATAATGAAATTGCGAATAATAAAAGTGCGATAAAATAAACTTGCAATAAAATAACAATAAAAATGCGATAATTAGAAGTGCAATTAAATATAAAATAAAGGAAATTAAATATGAAATAAAAGAATTATGCTTATTTAAACTTCCGTAATCATGATGTTTGACGTGTTGATTTTTGTTTTATGCCCATGGGTTAATTGTCCTTTGTCCTGGATTATTTAATATGTCCATCTGGTTTTTGTCCATAATAGTCCATCAGTCATAAATATAAAGTGCGAGTGTCCTCGTCAAATTATTCTTATACCCGAAGTTAAATATTTCAACTAATTGGGGATTTAAACTATAACAAGATTTTAATACTTTGTTTAATAATTACAGCATGTTGTCGACTGAGTGTAACCCAAGGTTTTAATATTTTGTTATCAATTATACCAAGTGTCCTTTGTACATAATTTCACCCCTGTTTTAATTATTCTAGTGGCTATTAATCCATTCCCGTTTCCGGTTAAATGAACGATTATTCGTACATATAAATACCCCGCCCATAGTGTCCGATTGAATGTATATGGTAATTTATAGGGACGCCCAATTGTAAATCTTTATATTAATATTAACAAACTATCATTTAGTTAAACAAATATAAAGCCCATTAATAGCCCATAGTCTAATTTCCACAAGTGTCGTTCTTTTGTCCAAACCCCAATTATGGTACAAAGCCCAATTACCCAATTTTAGTAATTAGCCCAACATCATGATTACTTAGTTTTAAATAAGCATAATAATAACTTAGCTACGAGACATTAATGTAAAAAGGTTGAACATAACTTACAATGATTAAAAATAGCGTAGCGTTACACGGACAGAATTTCGACTTACACCCTTACAACATTTGCTAACATACCCTTATTATTAGAATTATAATTAAAATTAAAATATATATTATAAATATATATATATATATATATATATATATATATATATATATATATATATATATATATATATATATATATATATATATATATATATATTTTACGTATGAGAAGAAGAAGAAAAAGATGGATGAAAATGATCAGAATTCGGTTTGCTTTATAGGGACTTTCAAAACTGGGGGCTCCGCGACTCGCGGCCTTTTTGGCCTTCAAACTCCGCGAGTCGCGGAGTTTGCTTTTACAGCTCAGAGGAGTTTGGCTCTTTGTTTACCGACGGTTTATAATATATATATAATATATATAATTAATATAATTAATTATATATTATATTATATTTATATACATAGTTAACTTGTAATTTTTAGTCCGTTGCGTCGAGCGTTGAGAGTTGACTCTGGTCCCGGTTCCGGATTTTCGAACGTCCTTGCGTACAATTTTATATTTTGTACTTTGCGTTTTGAATCTTGTACTCTTGTAATTTCGAGACGTTTCTTATCAATAATTGGAACCTCTTTGATTGTCTTTTGTACTTTTGAGCTTTTTGGTCGTTTGCATCTTCAATTCGTCGAATCTGTCTTTTGTCTTCACCTTTTATTATTTAAACGAATATCACTTGTAAATAGAACAATTGCAACTAAAAGCTTGTCTTTCTTGAGGAATAATGCTATGAAATATATGTTCGTTTTTAGCATTATCAACATATCAAGAACATATTTTCTTGGTAGTTCTATCTTTTCTGTGATTTTCTGATAATTTAACAAATTAGATCGTGCTATTACCATTTCTTTACTTAGAACGTTAGTCATGTTCATTCAAAATCTAAAGATTTAATCTACAAATCCGAGACGTCTTAATCGCTTTACTTAAGGTCAGGAAGAGAAAAACAAAGGCATGAAGCATCAAAATATAAGGGAAAATATAAGCACGACACCACCACAGAATTACAAACCATGTATATCAATGCGTATAGCAATATAAAGACACGGGAGGATTATAAATACAACAATCCAAAGAGCGAAGTAGAAGTAAACGGATTCCTTCGATGAGAGTTGGAATATAAGGATGATTGTTGCGATGGACAGAATAAGGTCAAGGATCAGAACTGGATTAAGTATTTTCACAATCTTTGAAATAAAAATCGAGGAAGAGAAGAAAGCAGTTGTGAAAATAATGGAACGGAAGAGATGAATTTATAGCGAAATATCAGGCATAGCAATCGAGGCAGATGACCGCATTTAATTAAAGAGATCTTAATTTCCTTAATCACTGACGAATCAAATCTTAAATAGATAACGAAGATTTTCTTTGAAATCCATTGAATTCTGGAATTCAACCATGACTAGTCAAAAGTTATGATGAAACTTGTCTTTCTCATTTCACTATTTAGTGATAGCTTCATTCGTACTCTTTGAGTAATCGAATTGTCTTATTCATATTACTTAATGATGATAGAACTCTATTTATCAACTCATATTCATCATGAAAAACATCCTTATTATTAGCCATGACGACCTCGATCAAATTTCGGGACGAAATTTCTTTAACGGGTACGTACTGTGACGACCCGGAATATTTCGACTAATTTTGAACCAAACTCTCGATACGATATTATATTTTTGACACGATAAGCAAAGTTTGTTAGGTTGAGTCTCATAAATTTTGAACTGTTTCATATATTCAATTGACCTCGACCAGTTTCGACGATTCATGAACAATTATTTGCAAATAGATATGTGTGTGTATATATATATATATATATATATATATATATATATATATATATATATATATATATATAATAATTGGAAATGTAATTTGAAATATTATATGTTGTTGTTATAAGTAATTATGTGAAATAAAATAAGAATAGGATATTACAATAATTATTATTTCAAACATATCTATATATAAATAAAGTATATTAAAATAAATATTTAATGATTGTAATACTCGTTTGATGTTCCGATTGATATTAAATAAGTCTAAATACGAATTCATGATGAGATCAAGGTAAACGTTGATCCATAATTAAATTATATAAAATTTAGGATTTATTAAAAATATTTTTACTTTGATAAGTTGAGTTTTAATACTCCTTACAGATTACTTGAAATTAAAAATAAATATTAGACGCACCTTTTTGATTAGGTTTCAAACACTAAATGACCAAAATAAATAAATGTATTTAATTTAAAAAGAAGAGATTTTTTTCTAAAGACTTTTATCCGTGACTGATTCACAACGGAGTACGATATAACAATTCGTGTTAAAATTGTCGGTAGATTAAAAGACAAAACTCAGGCTGCTAGATTATTTTATTAATTAATGTTTATTACATGTTTTAAGTGTATCAATGATTACCAGTGTTAATATTTTATATATATATATATACATATAAGTGATGGATATATTCAACCATGCACCAACATTCAAACTTGGAGAATCACCACTGAAATGTCCCGTTCATATTGATTATAAACGTTCCATATTAATTGATTTCGTTGCGAGGTTTTGACCTCTATATGAGACGTTTTTCAAAGACTACATTCATTTTTAAAACAACCATAACCTTTATTTTATCTATAAAGGTTTAAAAAGCATTACGTAGATTATCAAATAATGATAATATAAAATATACCGTTTACACACGACCATTACATAATGGTTTACAATAAGAATATATTACATCAAAAATAAGTTTCTTGATTGCAGTTTTACATAATATCATACAAGCATGGACTCCAAATCTTGTCCTTATTTTAGTATGCAACAGCGGAAGCTCTTAATAATCACCTGAGAATAAACATGCTTAAAACGTCAACAAAAATATTGGTGAGTTATAGGTTTAACCTATATATTATCAAATCATAATAATAGACCACAAGATTTCATATTTCAATATACATCCCATACATAGAGATAAAAATCATTCATATGGTGAACACCTGGTAACCGACATTAACAAGATGCATATAAGAGTATCCCCTATCATTCCGGAAAATCCTTCGAACATGATAAAAACGAATTCTAAGTACTAAAGCATCCGGTACTTTGGATGGGGTTCGTTAGGCCCAATAGATCTATCTTTAGGATTCGCGTCAATTAGTAGATCAGTTTACTAATTCTTAGGTTACCAAGCAAAAGGGGCATATTCGACTTCGATCATTCACCCATATAATGTAGTTTCAATTACTTGTGTCTATTTCGTAAAATATTTATAAAACTGCATGTATTCTCATCCCAAAATATTGAATTTTAAAAGTGGGACTATAACTCACTTTCACAGATTTTTACTTCATCGGGAAGTAAGACTTGGCCACTGGTCGATTCACGAACCTATAACAAATATGTACATATATGTCAAAGTATGTTCAAAATATATTTACAATATTTTTAATACATTTTAAAGTTTTAAGTTTATTAAGTCAGCTGTCCTCGTTAGTAATCTACAACTAGTTGTCAATAGTTAGATGTACAGAAAATAAATTGATATATATTATCTTGACCCAATCCACGACCCAGTGTAAACACGTCTCAGGCTAGATCACAACTCAAAGTATATTTCTTTTTGGAATCAACCTCAACCATGTATAGCTAACTCCAACATTACTGCATATAGAGTGTCTATGGTTGTTCCAAATAATATATATAGATGGGTCGATATGATATGTCAAAACATTTGCATACGTATCTATGGTATCCCAAGATTACATAATATATTAGAATACATGTATAATACAATATAAGTTAGCTAGGATATGATTAATATAGATTTATTACAATATTTCCCGTAGCCACAACAATCAAAAAATATCCAATCTTGTTTTACCCATAACTTCTTCGTTTTAAATCCGTTTTGAGTGAATCAAATTGCTATTGTTTCATATTAAACTATATTTTATGAATCTGAACAGAAAAAGTATAGGTTTATAGTCGGAAATATAAGTTACAAGTCTTTTTTGTAAGAGGTAGTCATTTCAGTCGAAAGAACGACGTCTTAATGACCATTTTGAAAAACATACTTCCACTTTGAGTTTAACCATGATTTTTGGATATAGTTTCATGTTCATAAGAAATATCATTTTCCCAGAGGAACAACTTTTAAATCAAAGTTTATCATAGTTTTTAATTATCAAACCCAAAACAGCCCGCAGTGTTACTATGACGGCGTATGTCCGGTTTTACGGTTTTTTTTCGTGTTTTCAGGTTTTAAATCATTACGTTAGCATATCATATAGATATAGAACATGTGTTTAGTTGATTTTAAAAGTCAAGTTAGAAGGATTAAATTTTGTTTGCGAACAAGTTTATAATTAACTAAACTATGTTCTAGTGATTTCAAGTTTAAACCTTCGAATAAGGTAGTTTTATATATATGAATCGAATGATGTTATGAACATCATTACTACCTCAGGTTTTGTGGATAAACCTACTGGAAATGAGAAAAATAGATCTAGCTTCAAAGGATCCTTGGATGGCTTGAAAGTTCTTGAAGCAGAATCATGACACGAAAACAAGTTCAAGTAAGATTTTCACTCGAAATAAGATTGTTATAGTTATAGAAATTGAATCAAAGTTTGAATATGAGTATTACCTTGTATTAGAAAGATATCTTAATATAAATAAGAAAGATTTCTTGAGGTTGGATGATCACTTTACAAGATTGGAAGTAAGTTAGCAAACTTGGAAGTATTTTTGATTTTATGAAACTAGAACTTATAGAATTTATGAAGAACACTTAGAACTTGAAGATAGAACTTGAGAGAGATCAATTAGATGAAGAAAATTGAAGAATGAAAGTGTTTGTAGGTGTTTTTGGTCGTTGGTATATGGATTAGATATAAAGGATGTGTAATTTTGTTTACATGTAAATAACTCATGAATGATTACTAATATTTTTATAATTTTATGAGATATTTCATGCTAGTTGCCAAATGATGGTTCTCACATGTGTTAGGTGACTCACATGGGCTGCTAAGAGCTGATCATTGGAGTGTATATACCAATAGTACATACATCTAAAAGCTGTGTATTGTACGAGTACGAATACGGGTGCATACGAGTAGAATTGTTGATGAAACTGAATGAGGATGTAATTGTAAGCATTTTTGTTAAGTAGAAGTATTTTGACAAGTATCTTGAAGTATTTCAAAAGTGTATGAATACATATTAAAACACTACATGTATATACATTTTAACTGAGTCGTTAAGTCATCGTTAGTCGTTACATGTAAATGTTGTTTTGAAACCTTTAGGTTAACGATCTTGTTAAATGTTGTTAACCCATTGTTTATAATATCTAAAGAGATGTTAAATTATTACATTATCATGATATTATGATATATTAATATATCTTAGTATGATATATATATACAGTTAAATGTTGTTATAACGATAATCGTTACATATATGTCTCGTTTCGAAATCATTAAGTTAGTAGTCTTGTTTTTACATATGTAGTTTATTGTTAATACACTTAATGACATGTTTACTTATCATTTCATGATTAAACATAGTGTATCAATATCTTATTATGATTTATATGTATTTAGTAAGACGTTGTTATAACGATAATCGTTATATATATCGTTTTTGAGTTTTCTTAATTCAATAGTCTCATTTTTATGTATATACACATAGTTAAAATACCTAATGAGATACTTACTTATCATAATATCATGTTAACTATATATGTAACCATATATATGTCATCATATAGTTTTTACAAGTTTTAACGTTCGTGAATCACCGGTCAACTTGTGTGGTCAATTGTCTATATGAAACCTATTTCAATTAATCACGTCTTAACAAGTTTGATTGCTTAACATGTTGGAAACACTTAATCATGTAATTATCAAATTCAATTAATATAAATAAACATGGAAAAGTTCGGGTCACTACAGTACCTACCCATTAAATAAATTTCGTCCCGAAATTTTAAGCAGTTGGAGGTGTTGACGTATCTTCTGGAAATAAGTGCGGGTATTTCTTCTTCATCTGATCTTCTCGTTCCTAGGTGAACTCAAGTCCTCTACGAGCATTCCATCGAACCTTAACAATTGGTATCTTGTTTTGATTAAGTCTTTTAACCTCACGATCCATTATTTCGACGGGTTCTTCGATAAATTGAAGTTTTTCGTTAATTTGGATTTCGTCTAATGGAATAGTGAGATCTTCTTTAGCAAAACATTTCTTCAAATTCGAGACGTGGAAAGTGTTATGTACATCCGCGAGTTGTTGAGGTAACTCAAGTCGGTAAGCTACTGGTCTGACGCGATCAATAACCTTGAATGGTCCAATATACCTTGGGTTTAATTTCCCTCGTTTACTAAATCGAACAACGCCTTTCCAAGGTGCAACTTTAAGCATGACCATCTCTCCAATTTCAAATTCTATATCTTTTCTTTTAATGTCAGCGTAGCTCTTTTGTCTACTTTGGGCGGTTTTCAACCGTTGTTGAATTTGGATGATCTTCTCGGTAGTTTCTTGTATTATTTCCGGACTCATAATCTATCTATCCCTCACTTCACTCCAACAAATCAGAGACCTGCACTTTCTACCCTAGAGTGCTTCAAACGGTGCCATCTCAATGCTTAAATGGTAGCTATTGTTGTAGGAGAATTCTGCTAACGGAAGGTGTCGATCTCAACTGTTTCCGAAATCAATAACACATGCTCGTAGTATGTCTTCAAGCGTTTGTATCGTCCTTTCGCTCTATCCATCAGTTTGTGGATGATAAGCAGTACTCATGTCTAGATGAGTTCCTAATGCTTGCTGTAATGTCTGCCAGAATCTTGAAATAAATCTGGCATCCCTATCAGAGATAATAGAGATTGGTATTCCATGTCTGGAGACGACTTCCTTCAAATACAATCGTGTTAACTTCTCCATCTTGTCATCTTCTCTTATTGGCATGAAGTGTGCTGATTTGGTGAGACGATCAACTATTACCCAAATAGTATCAAAACCACTTGCAGTCCTTGGAAATTTAGTGATGAAATCCATGGTAATGTTTTCCCATTTCCATTCCGGGATTTCGGGTTGTTGAAGTAGACCTGATGGTTTCTGATGCTCTTCTTTGACCTTAGAACATGTCAAACATTCTCCTACGTATTTAGCAACATCGACTTTCATACCCGGCCACCAAAAATGTTTCTTGATATCTTTGTACATCTTCCCCGTTCCAGGATGTATTGAGTATCTGGTTTTATGAGCTTCTCTAAGTACCATTTCTCTCATATCTCCAAATTTTGGTACCCAAATTCTTTCAGCCCTATATCGGGTTCCATCTTCTCAAATATTAAGATGCTTCTCTGATCCTTTGGGTATTTCATCCTTTAAGTTTCCCTCTTTTAAAACTCCTTATTGCACCTCCTTTATTTGAGTAGTAAGGTTAGTGTGAATCATTATATTCATAGATTTTACACGTATGGGTTCTCTATCCTTTCTGCTCAAGGTATCGGCTACCACATTTGCCTTCCCTGGGTGGTAACGAATCTCAAAGTCGTAATCATTCAACAATTCAATCCACCTGCGCTGCCTCATGTTCAGTTGTTTCTGATTAAATATATATTGAAGACTTTTGTGGTCGGTATATATAATACTTTTGACCCCATATAAGTAGTGCCTCCAAGTCTTTAATACAAAAACAACCGCGCCTAATTCCAAATCATGCGTCGTATAATTCTGCTCGTGAATCTTCAATTATCTTTATGCATAAGCAATTACTTTCGTGTCATAACCCGACCTTAACCATAAGGATGAATACAATAACATATGATTTCATCGCGAGGTATTGACCTCTATATGCGACGTTTTTCAAAAACTGCATTCGTTTTTACAATACAAACCATAACTTTTATTACAAATACAAGGTTTAAACAAGATAATAATAATTATCGTTTAGAGATAATCTTAGACTTACAAACTTTACATGTGATAATAACAATAAGACTTCGAACATATTTTACATTACAAATCCTCCGATATGCAGTTTTATTTTTGACACAAATATGCATACTCAAGATCTTGCTTAAATTCAACATGTTGCAGCGGAAGCTGTTAGTTATCACCTGAGAATAAACATGCTTAAAATGTCAACATAAAGTTGGTGAGAGATAGGTTTAATGCCGGCAGCGTTATAAATATAGACCACAAGATTTCATATATAAACGTTTTAATAAAAATATTCTAATTTGTTGAGCACTTGATAACCATACTTAACATTTAATCAACGTCGCATATTCCCTTTATTATGAAATCTTACTACACCGTACCAAGTGTAGTTACCGAAACGAATTACTGTGCAACCGTTGAATACTGGTCGTCCAGTCCGGTTGGGGTTGTCAGGCCCGATAGATCTATTAACAGGATTCGCGTTTACAATACATCATGTAAATAATAGTTACCAAGTTACAGGGAAGTATGCCAGTGGTACAACTCAACGTAGAATATATATTTTTAATCACTTGTGTCCATAACGTAAATCATAAAATGCATGTATTCTCATCCCGAAATATTTAGAGTTTAATAGTGGGACTATATACTCACTTTTGCCTTGAAGGAATTTATCACGACTTGGTCTCCGATAGATATCACGAACCTAACCATATATATAATATATCGACATATTTTCTTTTTAAGTAATCGTTACATATATATATATATATATATATATATATATATATATATATATATATATATATATATATATATATATATACTTTTAATATTTTCTTAGTCCGTAGTTAGCAGTCCGATGTTAGTGGTCCACAATTAGTTGCTTAAATAAAATAAATAAAGACCCCATCGTATTCGTATTGATCAGAATTAATCTCGACCCATGGTACCATGTTGTCAAGTGACGTGTTGCGTACATAAAGTACCGTGTTGTCAAATGACTTGTTGCGTACAATCATGAGGTCTTATGATTAATCTTCTCGTGTTGTTTACGGGTGGTCCTGAAATATATAAAATCAAATCATAAGTAAATATATATGAAATATCATATTAATTAGAAATATATGATTAATTTAATTTTTCTCCAAATATTTTCGTAGCTAAACTAGCTTCGGATACCCGATCTTGTTTTAGTCGTAGTTTCTTCATTACAACTCCGTTTTTGTTGGTTCAACTTGCCACTTCCTTGGATCGAGTCAAATTTTAAGAATATGAACTGAAAATACCTTAGGTTGTATTCAAAATCACAGGTTATAGGTCAAAATTTGGTGAAACTTATGAAGGTGATCATTTTCCATCATAAAAACAACATTTAATGATCATTTTTCTAAAAATACTTACACTTTGAGTTAAACCATGAAATTTTTATGTGTTAACATATTCATAAGAAATATCATTTTTCCAGAACATGAACTTCCAATTCAAAGCTTAAGATGGTTTTTAATTATCCAACCCAAAACAGCCCCCGGTTGCACTCCGACGACGTAGATTCAGTTTTTAAGATATTCTTTGTAAAACCAAGTTATATCTTGTTAAGTTAGCATATTATTATGATATATTACAGGTCTTGAAGTGTTTTAAAAGTTAAGTTAGAAGGATCTATTTAGTTTGCAAACAAGTTTGAAATCATTCAAACTATGTTCTTGTTGTTAAAATTTTACAACACAAAATAAGATAGCGATATGAATATGAATTGAATAAGATTATGAATAAGGTTACTACCTCAAGTTACTTGGACAAAGTTACTGTACGATATGAGAAAAATCCTAGAATCAAAAGAGTGGTGGAGTTGGATTGAAAGGTTGGAAGTAAACTTGTATTTTTGGAAGGATTATTGAAGTTTTCTTGTAAGGAATTTATTATGATGATTAAGGCTTGTTTTTGAAGCTAGATCTTCATGGTTATTTTCTGAGATTGTGAAGAACACTTCAGGTTCCTAAGAGTGTGTTTTTGGTTAGAGAAAATGTGTAGTAAAAATGAAATTGGAATGGAGTATAAATGGTGGTGAAAAGATATATAAATTTGTAATATTGTGCAAAAGTCTTGTAATATGCCAAATTGATTAATCATGCATGCTAAGATCCAAAATTGGCTGACTCATGGCTGCTAATAAAGTGATTGTGATGTGTATATACTAATAGTAAATACGTATAGGAGCTGGGTATGATACGAGTACATATACTCTAGGTATACATGTAGAAATTTTGAGGAAACGGAACGAGAATTCAAATATAGCTATCTTTTGTAAATATACTTATATTGTTTTATGTATATAAGCCCTTTAAAAGTGATTAAATACATATTTATACGATACTTGTATAAGTATTATAGGTTAAAGGTATATATGTCAAATAACGTTACGTATAGTTATCATTTTGAAAACTTAAGTTAGTAGTCTCAAAGTATACTTATAACTTATTGTTATTAGTACACAATAAGATGTTAAACCATTCTTAGATCATGTTAAATATATATAAATACATATATATACACAAACGTATAATTATCGTTTGTTATATAGTTCGTGATATCATCGGTCAAATTGGACGGTCAAACGTTGTGTAAAACTCTTTTTAAAAACATAAATCTCAACAATTTAGATTACTTATCATGTTGGTAAGGTTTAATTTATGTAAATATTAATCTCATAGGTATAAAATGATCGTAAAAATCCGGTTCGTTACAGTACCTACCCGTTAAATAAATTTCGTCCCGAAATTTTAAAATTGTACCTATTTTGCGTTCTAAGGAAAAAAAATGTGGGTACTTTCGTTTCATCTGATCCTCTCGTTCCCAAGTAAACTCGGGACCCCTTCGAGCATTCCAATGAACCTTAACGGTCGGTATGTTTCTCTGCTTGAGTTGTTTAACTTCACGGTCCATGATTTCGACTGGTTCTTCTATGAATTGTAGTTTCTCGTCGACTTGGATTTCTTCAAGAGGAATGGTGAGATCTTCCTTTGCAAGACATTTCTTGAGGTTTGAGACGTGAAATGAATTATATACTCCAGCGAGTTGTTGTGGTAACTCGAGTCGATAGGCTACCGGTCCGATGCGTTCGATGATCTTGAACGGGCCTACATACCTTGGGTTCTGTTTACCCCTTTTTCCAAAACGTATTACACCTTTCCAAGGTAACACCTTTAGCATAACCATGTCACCGATCTGAAACTCTAATGGTTTCCTTCGAACATCGGCGTAGCTCTTTTGGCGATTACGGGCTGTTTTCAATCTCTCCTTGATTTGTACTATCTTCTCAGTCGTTTCGTGTATGATCTCGGGACCAGTTAATTTTCGATCTCCAACTTCATTCCAACAGATAGGGGATCTACACTTCCTTCCATACAATGCTTCGAATGGTGCAGCTTTAATGCTCGCATGATAACTGTTATTATACGAGAATTCTGCTAATGGTAGATATTTATACCATCCGTTTCCAAAATCAATCACACATGCTCTGAGCATGTCTTCAAGAGTCTGGATTGTTCTTTCACTCTGCTCGTCAGTTTGTGGATGATATGCGGTGCTCATATCCAAACGAGTTCCCTGGGCCTCCTGTAGTGATTGCCAAAACTTTGATATAAATCTACTATCACGATCGGATATAATGGAAATAGGTATTCCATGCCTTGAAACAATTTCCTTTATGTATAATCGTAATAGTTTCTCCATTCTATCCGTTTCCTTTATAGGCAAGAAATGTGCATATTTGGTGAGACGATCAACTATTACCCAAATGGTGTCATAACCCTAGGCAGTCTTAGGTAACTTTGTGATGAAATCCATGGTAATACCATCCCATTTCCATTCTGGCATTTCTGGTTGTTGAAGTAACCCTGACGGCTTCTGGTGTTCTGCTTTGACTTTAGAACAAGTTAAACATTTCCCAACATATGTTGCAACATCTGTCTTTAAATTAGGCCACCAATAATGCGTCTTAAGATCTTGATACATCTTTCCAACTTCAGGATGTATCGAGTATCTTGTCTTATGTGCCTCATTCAATATCAACTTCCTTAATCCACCCAACTTCGGTACCCAAATACGGTTTGCAAAATATCGAATTCCGTCTTCCCGTATAACGAGTTGTTTCCCATACTTCTTCATTATTTCATTTCCTATGTTTTCTTTAGTAAGAGCTTCTCGTTGAGCCTCTTTGATTTGTGAGTTGAGATTCATGCGAATTTTTATATTCATCACTCGTACTCGAATTGGTTCCCGTTCCTTTCTGCTTAGAGCGTCGGCTACTACATTCGCTTTCCCGGGATGATAGCGAATCTCACAATCATAGTCGTTTATCAGCTCGACCCACCTACGTTGCCTCATGTTCAGCTGTTTCTGATCGAAGATATGTTGAAGGCTTTTATGATCGGTAAACACAGTGCATTTAACCCCATATAAGTAGTGTCTCCATATCTTCAATGCAAACACTACTGCTCCCAATTCTAAATCATGCGTCGTATAATTCCGCTCATGAATCTTCAATTGTCGGGATGCGTTTGCTATAACTTTCTTCCGTTGCATAAGGACGCAACCAAAACCTTGTCGCAAAGCGTCACAATATATCTCAAAATCATCGTTCCCTTCAGGTAACGATAAAATAGGTGCTGTAGTCAACTTCTTCTTCAGTAATTGAAATGCACTTTCCTGCTCAGAAGTCCATTCGTACTTCTTCCCTTTTTGCGTTAACGCTGTTAATGGTTTAGGTATTCGGGAAAAATCTTGAATAAACCTTCTATAATAACCAGCTAAACCCAAAAATTGGCGTATCTGCGTTGGTGTCTTAGGAGTCTCCCATTTTTCAATGGCCTCAATTTTAGCTGGATCAATCTGAATTCCTTTGCTACTAACAACGTGGCCAAGAAATTGCACTTCTTTCAACCAAAATGCACACTTAGAAAATTTGGCGTATAACTGTTCTTTTCTTAACAATTCTAATACCAACCTTAAATGTTGTTCATGCTCTTGCTCACTCTTGGAATAGATAAGAATAGCGTCAAAGAAAACGATAACAAACTTATCTAAATACGGACTACAAACTCGATTCATGAGGTCCATGAATACAGCTGGCGCATTCGTTAATCCAAACGGCATGACCAAAAATTCATAATGACCGTAGCGTGTCCAAAAAGCAGTTTTCAGAATATCTTCTTCTTTGATGCGTAGTTGATGATAGCCCGACCTTAGGTCAATTTTCGAGTACACACATGATCCTTGCAATTGATCAAATAAGTCGTCAATTCTTGGTAATGGATACCGATTCTTGATAGTTAACTTATTTAATTCACGATAATCTATACACATCCTAAAAGATCCATCTTTCTTCTTAACAAATAAAATTAGAGCTCCCCACGGTGAAGTACTTGGTCGTATGAATCCACGGTCCAGTAATTCTTTTAACTGACTCTGAAGTTCTTTTAACTCAGATGGTGCAAGTCTATATGGAGCACGAGCCACTGGTGCAGCTCCCGGTACTAGATCTATTTGAAATTCTACAGATCTAAATGGAGGTAATCCTGGTAACTCTTCCGGAAATACTTCAGGAAAATCTCTTGCCACAAGCACGTCGTTGATGCTCTTCACTTTTTCCTTCGTTTCGACTTTATTAACATATGCTAAGATAGCATAGCACCCTTTCTTCATGCACTTTTGAGCTTTCAAACAACTAATGAGTTTTAGCTTTGAGTTACCCTTCTCTCCATAAATCATTACTGGCATTTTACCCTTACGAGGAATGCGAATTGTCTTCTTTGCGCACACAACTTCAGCTCCTATTTTGGACATCCAGTCCATGCCAACTATTACATCAAAACTTCCTAATTCTACGGGTATCAAATCAATCTTAAATGTTTCTCCGGCTAAATTTATTTTACAATCACGGCAAATTTTATCGGCTTTAATTAGTTTACCATTAGCTAACTCAATCATGTACTTAGCATCTAGAGGTAATGATGAACAATTCAATTTAGCGTAAAAGTCTCTACACACGTAACTTCTATCGGCACCAGTATCAAATATAATAGATGCGGATAAGTTATTAATGGTAAACGTACCCGTAACAAGCTCCGGGTCTTCACACGCCTCTCTAGCATTAATAACAAATGCTCTTCCACGTGCAGATCCATTATTCTTCTCTGGATTCGAACACTGGCTCTTATAATGACCCTGTTTCCCACACCCATAACAAGTAACAGTGGCCAAGGCAGTTCTATTTGCATTGGTGGCAGGAGTTTTGGTACCATTTGTATTTGTAGCGGGAACCCTACAATCTTCAGCAAGATGACCTTTTCGATTACAATTGTTGCACACCACATTACAATAACCAGAGTGATGTTTGTGGCATCTGTTACATAAAGGATTTCGTCCCTTGTAACCTGAGTTCGAACTGCTACCCGCACCTTGCGTGGTTTCTTGTTTCTTGTTGGATTGTTGATGATTACCTTCCCACTTTCTTTTGTTTCCCGATGTCTTGACATCGGTGTTCTTATCCAGAATAATCTGGTCCATCAACTCGTTCGCCATGGTGATGGCTTCGTGAATAGTCTTGGGTTTCGATGCTGTAACATTTGCTTTGACATTTTTAGGCAAACCATCTTTGTACAGTTCTATCTTCCGTTCTTCGGTTGGTACCAATTCGGAACATAGCAAAGCTAATTCCATGAATCGCTAATTGTAGTTGGTGAGTTCAGTACCAACAACTTTCAGGCTTCGTAATTCAGCTTCCAACTTCCTAACCTCATTCCTTGGACAATACTCGTTGATTAGCATTGTTTTGAATTCTTCCCAGGGAGTATCATAAGCTACATCTCCTCCTACGGCCTTCACATAGTTTTTCCACCACGTGAGTGCACTATCTTGTAAGGTGCACGATGCATACTTGGTCATGTCCTTCTCAATACAACCACTGATTTTAAACACAGACTCAATCTTTTCGATCCACCGGGTTAAACCGACCGGTCCTTCTGTTCCACTGAATGATGAGGGCTTGCAACCTTGAAAAGTTTTGTAAGTACATCCCACACGCGGATTTGGGTTAACTGCAGCACCTCTCGCAGCCTCGACCCATAACATTCTGTCGTCCACTCGCTGATTGATGAGTTCCTCGATTTCTTGTTCCGTCATTCGGTTCAATCGCGCCATAATCTTCAATAAGAATGAAAAAAAATAATTATTCACTTGGAATATTATAGATGTAGTATGTATTTACAGTACATCGTAGCTTATTAATAATATGAACCAGTTATTATTATAAAAGCCTTTTCTTCTTATTAGCATTTTATAATTATATCTAGGGTAGTACCTACCCGTTAAAGTTCATACTTAATAGCTTAGTACAGAAATCAATTACTATCACCCAAATAATACTCAACCATGAAAAATTATTGCATTTCACACTTCACTATTTTACATATGCTTATCTTACATCAAACATTAAACAAACCACACTAGTAATATTATACAAAATATTATATGATCCCATGGTTTAAAACAACAGCGCATCATTTAACCCAAAGCGTTTGTGTTCAAAGAAATCGCTTAAAGGTTATCCTGGTTGTGTCCCTGCGTTTTGGCTGAGGAACCGAAGAACTGGATGTCAGGATAGAACTAATAGGAATAGCAGGAATAGGTGTGGAAGTATCTGGTGGAGTTGGTGCCACAACATCCTCTCTAGACTCGGGATTTGGATTTTCCATTTCAGTAGCCTTTCGTTTCTTTCCTCTTTCAAACTTGTCTTTCGTAATTTCCTGTATTTCTTCCTCTTCAGGATCACTTTCCGGTTCCTCTTCAATTGATTCATCCAAAAATTTTGAGTCTTCCCCAAAGGTATTGTTTTTATCATCGGACAGGTTAATGACTGGAACACCATCTGAAGATTCTGGTTCGGAGTCGCTGCCAGACATCTATCACATAACAACTAGCACGTTAGTACCACATAATATTTACATATTAATTTTTTTTTAACCAACAAGGATAAGCAATAGTTTTCGAAATCAAACACGATCAAAGTCCAGACTCACTAATGCATCCTAACAAACTCGATAAGACACACTAATGCAAATTTTCTGGTTCTCTAAGACCAACGCTCTGATACCACATGTCATAACCCGACCTTAACCATAAGGACGAATACAATAACATATGATTTCATCGCGAGGTATTGACCTCTATATGCGACGTTTTTCAAAAACTGCATTCGTTTTTACAATACAAACCATAACTTTTATTACAAATAAAAGGTTTAAACAAGATAATAATGATTATCGTTTAGCAATAATCTTAGACTTACAAACTTTACATGTGATAATAACAATACGACTTCCAACATATTTTACATTACAAATCCTCCGATATTAATTTTATTTTTGACACAAATATGCATACTCAAGATCTTGCTTAAATTCAACATGTTGCAGCTGAAGCTTTTAGTTATCACCTGAGAATAAACATACTTAAAATGTCAACATAAAGTTGGTGATATATAGGTTTAATGGCAGCAGCGTTATAAATATAGACCACAAGATTTCATATATAAACGTTTTAATAAAAATATTCTAAGTTGTTGAGCACTTGATAACCATACTTAACATTTAATCAACGTCGCATATTCCCTTTAATATGAAATCTTAATACACCGTACCAAGTGTAGTTACCGAAACGAATTACTGTGCAACCGTTGAATACTGGTCGTCCAGTCCGGTTGGGGTTGTCAGGCCCGATAGATCTATCAACAGGATTCGCGTTTACAATACCTCATGTAAATAATAGTTACCAAGTTACAGGGAAGTATGCCAGTGGTACAACTCAACGTAGAATATATATTTTTAATCACTTGTGTCCATAATGTAAATCATAAAATGCATGTATTCTCATCCCGAAATATTTAGAGTTTAAAAGTGGGACTATATACTCACTTTTGCCTTGAAGGTATTTATCACGACTTGGTCTCCGATAGATATCACGAACCTAACCATATATATAATATATCAACATATTTTCTTTTTAAGTAATCGTTATATATATATATATATATATATATATATATATATATATATATATATATATATATACTTTTAATATTTTCTTAGTCCGTAGTTAGCAGTCCGATGTTAGTGGTTCACAATTAGTTGCTTAAATAAAATAAATAAAGACCCCATCATATTCGTATTGATCAGAATTAATCTCGACCCATGGTACCATGTTGTCAACTGACTTGTTGCGTACATAAAGTACCGTGTTGTCAAATGACGTGTTGCGTACAATCATGAGGTCTTATGATTAATCTTCTTGTGTTGTTTACGGGTGGTCCTGAAATATATAAAATCAAATCATAAGTAAATATATATGAAATATCATATTAATTAGAAATATATGATTAATTTAATTTTTCTCAAAATATTTTCGTAGCTAAACTAGCTTCGGATACCCGATCTTGTTTTAGTCGTAGTTTCTTCATTACAACTCCGTTTTTATTGGTTCAACTTGCCACTTCCTTGGATCGAGTCAAATTTTAAGAATATGAACTGAAAATACCTTAGGTTGTATTCGAAATCACAGGTTATAGGTCAAACTTTGGTGAAACTTATGAAGGTGATCATTTTCCATCATAAAAACAACATTTAATGATCATTTTTCTAAAAATACTTACACTTTTTTATGTGTTAACATATTCATAAGAAATATCATTTTTCCAGAACATGAACTTCCAATTCAAAGCTTAAGATAGTTTTTAATTATCCAACCCAAAACAGCCCCCGGTTGCACTCCGACGACGTAGATTCAGTTTTTAAGATTTTCTTTGTAAAACCAAGTTATATCTTGTTAAGTTAGCATATCATTATGATATATTACAAGTCTTGAAGTGTTTTAAAAGTTAAGTTAGAAGGATCTATTTAGTTTGCAAACAAGTTTGAAATCATTCAAACTATGTTCTTGTTGTTAAAATTTTACAACACAAAATAAGATAGCTATATGAATATGAATTGAATAAGATTATGAATAAGGTTACTACCTCAAGTTACTTGGACAATGTTACTGTAAGAGATGAGAAAAATCCTAGAATCAAAAGAGTGGTGGAGTTGGATTGAAAGGTTGGAAGTAAACTTGTATTTTTGGAAGGATTATTGAAGTTTTCTTGTAAGGAATTTATTATGATGATTAAGGCTTGTTTTTGAAGCTAGATCTTCATGGTTATTTGCTGAGATTGTGAAGAACACTTAAGGTTCCTAAGAGTGTGTTTTTGGTTAGAGAAAATGTGTAGTAAAAATGAAATTGGAATAGAGTATAAATGGTGGTGAAAAGATGTATAAATTTGTAATATTGTGCAAAAGTCTTGTAATATGCCAAATTGATTAATCATGCATGCTAAGATCCAAAATTGGCTGACTCATGGCTGCTAATAAAGTGATTGTGATGTGTATATACTAATAGTAAATACGTATAGGATACGAGTACATATACTCTAGGTATACATGTAGAAATTTTGAGGAAACGGAACGAGAATTCAAATATAGCTATCTTTTGTAAATATACTTATATTGTTTTATGTATATAAGCCCTTTAAAAGTGATTAAATACATATTTATACGATACTTGTATAAGTATTATAGGTTAAAGGTATATATGTCAAATAACGTTACGTATAGTTATCATTTTGAAAACTTAAGTTAGTAGTCTCAAAGTATACTTATAACTTATTGTTATTAGCACACAATAAGATGTTAAACCATTCTTAGATCATGTTAAATATATATAAATACATATATATATACAAACGTATAATTATCATTTGTTATATAGTTCGTGATATCATCGGTCAAATTGGACGGTCAAACGTTGTGTAAAACTCTTTTTAAAAACATAAATCTCAACAATTTAGATTACTTATCATGTTGGTAAGGTTTAATTTATGTAAATATTAATCTCATAGGTATAAAATGATCGGAAAAATCCGGGTCGTTACATTTCGTTCGTTGCATTAATACACAACCGAGACCTTGCTTTGAGGCGTCACAATATATCACAAAATCACCATTCCCTTCAGGTAATGACAATATAGGTGCCGTAGTTAACTTTTTCTTCAACAATTGAAACGCTTTTTCTTGTTCATCCTTCCATTCAAATTTCCTCCCTTTATGCGTTAATGCAGTCAAGGGTTTTGCTATTTTGGAAAAATCTTGGATGAATCTCCTGTAATAACCAGCTAGCCCTAAAAATTGGGGTATGTGTTTCGGAGTTTTAGGGGTTTCCCACTTTTTAACGGTTTCAATCTTTGCTGGATCCACCTGAATACCTTCTTTGTTCACTATATGACCTAGGAATTGAACTTCTTCTAACCAAAATGCATACTTTGAAAACTTAGCGTACATTTTTTCTTTTCTCAGCAACTCTAGCACTTTTCTCAAATGTTCTTCGTGCTCTTAATCATTCTTCGAGTAAATAAGTATGTCATCGATGAAAACAATGGCAAACTTGTAAATATATGGCCCACACACTCGGTTCATGAGGTCCATGAACACAGCTGGTGCGTTAGTCAATCCAAACGGCATAACCATAAACTCGTAATAACCATAACGCGTCCTAAAAGCAGTCTTCGGAATGTCATCCTCTTTCACCCGTATTTGGTGATATCCAGAACGTAAATCAATCTTCGAATAAACCTACGAGCCTTGTAGTTGATCAAATAAGTTGTCGATTCTCGGTAATGGGTAACGATTCTTGATAATAAGTTTGTTCAACTCTCGGTAGTCGATACACAACCTGAATGTACCATCTTTCTTCTTGACAAACAGAACAGGAGCTCCCCATGGTGATGTACTTGGTCGAATGAAACCACGCTCTAAAAGTTCCTGTAACTGACTTTGTAATTCTTTCATTTCGCTGGGTGCGAGTCTGTATGGAGCACGAGCTATTGGTGCAGCTCCTGGTACAAGGTCTATTTGAAAATCAACGGATCGATGTGGGGGGTAATCCCGTTAATTCTTTCGAAAATACATCGGAAAATTCTTTTGCGACGGGAACATCACTGATGCTCTTTTCTTCAGGTTTAACTTCCTCGATGTGTGCTAGAATGACGTAACAACCTTTTCTTATTAGTTTTTGTGCCTTCAAACTACTAATAAGATTTAACTTCGCGTTGTTCTTTTCTCCGTACACCATTAAAGGTTTTCCTTTTTCACGCATAATGCGAATCGCATTTTTGTAACAAACGACCTATGCTCTCACCTTTTTCAACCAGTCCATGCCAATTATTACGTCAAAACTCCCTAACTCAACTGGTATTAAATCAATTTTAAACTTTTCATCCCCAGTTTAATTTCTCTCTCCCGACATATATTATCTGCTGAAATTAATTTACCGTTTGGTAATTCAAGTAAAAATTTACTATCCAAAGGCATCAATGGGCAACTTAATTTAGCATAAAATTCTCTACTCATATAGCTTCTATCCGCACCCGAATCAAATAAAACATAAGTAGATTTATCGTCAATAAGAAACGTACTCGTAACAAGCTCCGGGTCTTCCAGTGCTTCTGCCGCATTAATATTGAAAACTCTTCTACGGCCATGCCCATTAGTATTCCCCTGATTCGGACAATTTCTAATAATGTAGCCCGGTTTTTCACAATTATAACAAACAGCGTTGGTATTACTTGCTCCGACACTATTCGTTTCAGCATTACTTGTTCCGACATTATTTGTTCCTTTAGTTCTGTTAAAATTTGGTCCGTAGACCTCACACTTTGTCGTGCTATGACCATTTCTTTTACACCTGTTGCAAAATGTCCTGCAAAACCCCTGATGATTTTCTTCACACCTATGACATGGCTGTTTTTAGTTTTTATTGCCGTTGTTGTTATTGAGGTTGTTGTTGGGGTTGTTATTGTTGTTGAAATGGTTGTTGTAGTAGTTGTTGTGGTTGGGATGTTTGTTGTAGTTATTGTTAGGATTGCGGTTATTGTTGCGATTGTTGTTGCGGTTGTTGGGATAGTTGTTGCGATTGTGGTTGTAATTGTTGTTGTTGTTGTACTGGTGACTCTTGTCACCGTTTTCCTCCCACTTCCTCTTGAGTTGTTTTGTGTTGGCTTCTTCGGCCGCCTACTCTTTAATTCTTCCCTCAATCTGATTTATGAGTTTATGAGCCATTCGACTTGCCTTCTGTATAGAACGGGCTCGTGTGAACTCACATCATCTTGAATCCTTACTGGTAACCCTTTTACAAATGCGTCGATCTTCTCTTCTTCATCTTTGAATGCTCCCGGACACAATAGACACAACTCTGTGAATCGTCGTTCATATGTGGTAACGTCGAACCCTTGTGTTCGTAATTCTCATAGTTCTTCCTTGAGTTTATTGACTTCGTTTCTAGGACGGTACTGCCCGTTCATCAATTGCTTGAATGCCGACCACGGTAGTGCGTAAGCAGCATTTTGTCCTACCTATTCAAGATAGGTGTTCCACCACGTTAACGCAGTACCTGTCAAGGTATACGTAGCTTACTTAACTTTGTCCTCTTCAGTACACTTACTTATGGCAAACACCGATTCGACTTTCTCGGTCCACCGTTTCAATCCAATTGGTCCTTCGGTTCCATCAAATTCCAAAGGTTTGCAGGTAGTGAATTCTTTGTAGGAGCATCCTACACGATTTCTTGCACCGTTAACTGCATTGCTAGATTCAGAGTTATTGTTGGTATGTAGCGCAGCCTGTACTGCGGCTATGTTTGCAGCAAGAAAGGTACGAAATTCCTCTTCACTCATATTCATGGTGTGTCGAGTAGTCGGTGCCATTTCCATCAAAATAGCCAACTGAATCGAGTTAATCATACAGAATATTAAGAGTAGTAAATAGTATTTCGTAGCATAATATGAACTCGTTTATAAAAGCTTTTTCTTCATATTAGCGTTTTATAAGTTTAAATTCGGATACTACCTACCCGTTAAGTTCATACTTAGTAGCTAATATACAATTCAACTACTACAATTCCATAGGAAAAACTGATTATAATAATATATCACATATAAATAATCTTCAAACTTACAACATCGCTATATTACATATAACATGAAATATAGTACACTTTGATACAGGACAGTTTTGAAGATAAATCTAGTTAATATGCAAGTTGTTCAGCAAAGGAAATAAAGACACATAATTCATAAATCCAGAAACAAGTCATGCATTCTAGTTTTACTAAGACGACTTCCCATCCTTGGTCTTGTGGAAAATAACTGTTATGACCATTGGCTAGGCAGCATGTTGTAATGTCGTCAAAAGGACGAGGGTTTCGTAATGTCCAACAGCCCCGTAATAATCTAAAAACCTTGTTTCTCACCCCAACTACCGAATCCATCACTTGTGAGAAGGTTTTATTTAAAAGTTGCAATCCGATGTTCTTTTTCTCACTTTGGTAAGAAGCGAACATCACTAACCCGTAAGCATAACATGCTTCTTTATGTTGCATGTTAGAAGCTCTTTCTAATTCACGAAATCCTATGTTGGGATATGTTGAGTCAAAATAGGTTCTTAACCCGTAGCGTAAAATTGCATTTGGGTTCCCCGCATTTAACGCTTTAAAGAAAACACGGCGTAACTAACGGTCTCCCTAATGTGATATACCCCACCTATCAAAGGAAAGCCTTTTATAAACTAAGGCATTTCTAGAAAGTCTTTCAAATGTTTGACAAGTTAATTTTGCCATAATTAATTGTGCTGATGAATTCTGACTGACTCTAGACAAGATTTCCTCAATCATATCCTCTGGTAGATCTTCTAAAATATTCGGTTGTCTACCCTTAACGTCCATTTTGTTTTTATACTGTAAAATAGACAAGGATTAGATTCGTGAAAGATAATTTACAAACAATACAAGCAATTTTTACATAGAACATAAAAGTACAAGCACACTACAATACATATAATACACAACATGATTACAACCCTCTTATCTGAATCACTAGTTTCTTCTTCTTCGGACTTGGTTCGTTTTCCTAATTTTGAAAAACATACTTCCACTTTGAGTTTAACCATGATTTTTGGATATAGTTTCATGTTCATAAGAAAAATCATTTTCCCAGAGGAACAACTTTTAAATCAAATTTATCATAGTTTTTAATTATCAAACCCAAAACAGCCCGCGGTGTTACTACGACGGCATATGTCCGGTTTTACGGTGTTTTTTCGTGTTTCCAGGTTTTAAATCATCTACGTTACCATATCATATAGATATAGAACATGTGTTTAGTTGATTTTAAAAGTCAAGTAAGAAGGATTAAATTTTGTTTGCGAACAAGTTTAGAATTAACTAAACTATGTTCTAGTGATTTCAAGTTTAAACCTTCGAATAAGGTAGT
This sequence comes from Rutidosis leptorrhynchoides, assembly GCF_046630445.1. Lineage (NCBI taxonomy): Eukaryota > Viridiplantae > Streptophyta > Magnoliopsida > Asterales > Asteraceae > Rutidosis > Rutidosis leptorrhynchoides. The sequence continues at coordinate 427,371,949 of NC_092334.1, read as the reverse complement.
TTTATATATATGAATCGAATGATGTTATGAACATCATTACTACCTCAGGTTTATAACCTACTAGAAATGAGAAAAATAGATCTAGCTTCAAAGGATCCTTGGATGGCTTGAAAGTTCTTGAAGCAGAATCATGACACGAAAACAAGTTCAAGTAAGATTTTTACTCGAAATAAGATTGTTATAGTTATAGAAATTGAATCAAAGTTTGAATATGAGTATTACCTTGTATTAGAAAGATATCTTACTGTAAATAAGAAAGATTTCTTGAGGTTGGATGATCACTTTACAAGATTGGAAGTAAGCTAGCAAACTTGGAAGTATTCTTGATTTTATGAAACTAGAACTTATAGAATTTATGAAGAACACTTAGAACTTGAAGATAGATCTTGAGAGAGATCAATTAGATGAAGAAAATTGAAGAATGAAAGTGTTTGTAGGTGTTTTTGGTCGTTGGTATATGGATTAGATATAAATAATGTGTAATTTTATTTACATGTAAATAGGTCATGAATGATTACTAATATTTTTGTAATTTTATGAGATATTTCATGCTAGTTGCCAAATGATGGTTCTCACATGTGTTAGGTGACTCATATGGGCTGCTAAGAGCTGATCATTGGAGTGTATATACCAATAGTACATACATCTAAAAGTTGTGTATTGTACGAGTACGAATACGGGTGCATACGAGTAGAATTGTTGATGAAACTGAACGAGGATGTAATTGTAAGCATTTTTGTTAAGTAGAATTATTTTGACAAGTGTCTTGAAGTATTTCAAAAGTGTATGAATACATATTAAAACACTACATGTATATACATTTTAACTGAGTCGTTAAGTCATCGTTAGTCGTTACATGTAAATATTGTTTTGAAACCTTTAGGTTAACGATCTTGTTAAATGTTGTTAACCCATTGTTTATAATATCTAAAGAGATGTTAAATTATTAAATTATCATGATATTATGATATATTAATATATCTTAGTATGATATATATACAGTTAAATGTTGTTACAACGATAATCGTTACATATATGTCTCGTTTCGAAATCATTAAGTTAGCAGTCTTGTTTTTACATATGTAGTTTATTGTTAATACACTTAATGACATGTTTACTTATCATTTCATGATTAAACATAGTGTATCAATATCTTATTATGATTCATATGTATTTAGTAAGACGTTGTTATAATGATAATCGTTATATATATATATATATATATATATATATATATCGTTTTTGAGTTTTCTTAATTCAATAGTCTCATTTTTATGTATATACACATAGTTAAAATACCTAATGAGATACTTACTTATCATAATATCATGTTAACTATATATGTAACCATATATATGTCATCATATAGTTTTTACAAGTTTTAACGTTCGTGAATCACCGGTCAACTTGGGTGGTCAATTGTCTATATGAAACCTATTTCAATTAATCACGTCTTAACAAGTTTGTTTGCTTAACATGTTGGAAACATTTAATCATGTAATTATCAAATTCAATTAATATAAATAAACATGGAAAAGTTCGGGTCACTACAACCACCACCAAACGAGTCACCACCACTGCAACCCATCACAGCCGGACACCATCACCTAAACCATAACCACCGTAACGCCACCATCAAACATCACAACCATCATCAACAAACATCTCTATATCTCTCTCTCCTATTCGAAGATCACCACAAAACCATGAAACTTGCTGCTACTATCCTATTCTGTTTATGTTTGTTCGAACCATCACAAACCCATGTATACTATGGCTACAACTACTTGTATCTATTTGACCAACACCACCCATTAACACCCCATCGATATCATTACACCAACAAAATTACTATCATCATCGAAGCACTACTGTTGTGTTTATGACTTCTACTTCGGATAATTGATGAAACCCACCCAAGAAAAACACCATTACAACCTGCAACTGGGTGTATACAGACGGTTATTTGCTGCTGCTAGTAATACGATTACCACTACTATTTTCTGTTTTGTTTACAACCAAACCGAACTACCCTTGATTGTTTTCTTTACAACTGGTACTTCTTCCCTGTTTTATTATGGTTCAAATCTACAACCACCTTCATACTTGTTTCTAAACGACAAACACTTGTTAGTCTACTACTTGAATGAGAGTATTAATGTGATCCTTTCTGCTACTACTTCTGTTCATCTTCCTGATCAAACAGACCTCCAATCATCAATTACCGTTACTATTTACTGCTGCTATACCTGCTTGTTGTTTCAATTAACAACACCAACTATCACCGTCTTCAAACATCACCTGCTACTACAGTTTCTTTCCGTTCCTGTTCAAGCTTTAAACAAAATACTACTGCTACTTTTCATTCCTAATTAGCTGACCCAAAACACCACCGTTTGATTTCTATTAGTGCTGCTGTAATATTCCTGTTTCTACCTCAAACCATCGCGTTTTTTTTTTTTTTTTTACATTCCTTCTCTTCACTTGCTTCCACCACGATAAACAAACCTGCAACACCTCTCATCCACCCTTCGTTTTCATGTGAAACCGTCACCAACCTCAACCTTACTCTCTCTTCGTAAACCCACAAAAATTGCTGCGTTCGTTGTTCACTGACAAGCCTCAAATTAAAACCAAAACAGCAATATTTTTCCCCTTTTCTTTCGGTTGCTTTCTCCACCGACACCAACACAATTATTGTTATAGAAAATGATTAATGGATTTCCATGTGGGTAAGGAATAGGAATAATTCACCTTTTGCAAGATCCAATACTTTCTCCTTTACAGCGAAATACAAAACGGTTTAATTAAATGGAATACACCTTGTGGGTTTACATTGAAACCAGCTAACGGGTTTAATTGATACAAGCTAGTGGGCCTTTGAATCCTTTAGCATGAACCGTGTTCTATTTGGGCCATGATCCAATTACTTGTTTCTTGTTGGGCTGTTGCTGCATTTTGTTATCTGTTTAAATCTCAAGCTTAGAGAATGATGATGATAATTAAAGTAATGATATACATGAAACAATAATGAGAAAGATGATGATGATGGTAAGATTAGATGTATGATGATATACGGCGATGATGATAATAATTATGGAGTATGATTTATGAGTTATGATTATGATTTATGACTATAGTCATGATTCATGATTATGATTTATGATTAGGTTTATGATTATATTGATGACGATAGGATGATATGATCATGATGAACCTGTATGTAATATTGATGATGATGATGATATACGCGATATAAATAATGAGATGAGGGTATTATGTTTATGATGTGGGTATGATGTTAATGATGATGATGGTAACTTGGCGAGATCGATGCGAGAATGATGATGATAGATTAGGAATGGAGATACTATGATGAAATGACAACATAATATGGTAAAATTTTTATCTTTATCTTTATTATTATTATTATTATTATTATTATTATTATTATTATTATTATTATTATTATTATTATTATTATTATTATTATTATTATTATTATTATTATTATTATTATTATTATTTTTATCATTATTATTATTATCATTATTATTATTATTATTATTATTATTATTATTATTATTATTATTATTATTATTATTATTATTAATATTATTATTATTATTATTATTAATATCATAGTTATGATTATAGAATATAAAAGATGATTAATTAAATTGACATGGTTTAAATGATAATGATAAAATGATGAAAGTGAAAATAGGTACAAGATAATATATAAATATTATGATTATGATTATTTTGATATCATTATTAATACTAAAATGTTATTATTATTTAAGTTACATATAATATGAAAATATATTTTAATATAATCATATATATATATAAATTTGAATACATTATATATATTTTGACTAAAAACACTTTAATATAAATCTAATATATAAATATTAGGTATTTATTTAAAATAAATAAATAGATATAATTAAGTTATTTATTAATAAATATTAATAAACAAACTTGTTTAAATGTTATTATATGTGTTAATATATATACTTGATATAGGTTCGTGAATCTGAGGTCAACCTTGCATTGTTCAGTTCCGTCGTATGCATATTTTTACTACAAAATATCGTATGGTGAGTTTCATTACTCCCTTTTTATATATATTTTTGGGACTGAGAATACATGCGCTGTTTTTATAACTGTTTTACGAAATAGACACAAGTACTTGAATCTACATTCTATGGTTGAATTATTATACTGGATATCACCTTTTTAGCTTGGTAGCCTAAGAATTTGGGAACAGACCCCCAAATTGACGCGAATCCTGAAGATAGATCTATGGACTTTGACACGTCCCATCCGGGTTACGGATGCTTTAGTACTTTGATTTTATATACAGATGAGTGTACCTGTATATTGGAGATATTCTAGATGCATTTGTTAATGTCGGTTACCAGGTGTTCACCATATGAATGATTTTTAATTCGCAGGTTATGCGTACTATTTTGTACTCGGGTTACGTGTACAATTATATATTTGAAATCTTGTGGTCTATTAAAATGATGGAAATGAATGTTTATGATAAACTAATGAACTCACCAACCTTTTGGTTGACACTTCAAAGCATGTTTATTTTCAGGTTTGAAAGAAATCTTCCGCTGTGCATTTGCTCATTTAGAGATATTACTTGGAGTCATTCATGGCATATTTCAAAAGACATTGCATTCAAGTCATTGAGTTCAATAAAGATTATTATTAAGAAGATAATAGATTAATTCAATTATAGATTGAATATATTATGAAAGGGTATGCATGCCTGTCAACTTTCAATGAAATGAAAGTTTGTCTTTTAAAAACGAATGCAATGCTTGAAAAATGTAACATATAGAGGTTAAGTACCTCGCGATGTAACCATATGTTATTGTATTCGTCATTATGGATTAGGACGGGTCATTTAACGAGAGACATATTAAATTAATGTGGCTAATGTGTTTTGATTCAAGTCGGGTCATACCCAATAACAAGCTTACCGACACCTTATTCGTGTTTAATCTTAACAATTGGTTCGTTGATTATAATATACGACACTTGAATTATAAGAAAAATGGTTTTCTTAAATCACTTGATATGTATATATAAATTATGGAATAATTTATATAATGCGGATTTAATTATTTATTGGTTAAATAATTAATTAAGTTATGTTACATTTTTATAAATGAGTTTTATAAATAAAGTATACATAACTAATATATGGGAGGTTATAAAATGGAAGTGGCATTGGTAGTTGGAGTTCTTGTGCCCAAGACACCATCCATTGGCCATTTAATTCCCATATCCATATGCATGTATCTAGTCCTCTTAGTGACCACATACACATGCAAAGACACATATCAAGTAAATGAAAAAAGCTCTACTCCTACTACTTGTTTTTGGCCGAAATTTTCAAGGGTGTCGGAGGTGTTCTTGAGTTTTTTTAAGGCAAAATTCAAGTGTAAAATCCCAACCAAATCAAGAAGGTGTTGGTGCAAAAGCTTGGGGTATCACTACTTGAGGCTTCATCCATTTGGAGCTTGCTTTTCATCATCATCGCCACCCACCTCCTAACTTGGAGAAGGTATAATCTCTTAACTCACTTGTAGTTTGTAAGCATATTTCACAACTTGATCCGATTTGGGATTTGACTTTAATTGGTTAAAGAATAACATGTTTGTAATCGGTTTACACGCTTCCGCAAAGTTTATTTCTTAAATGGGTTTAAGTATTTTGAAACATGTTAAAACCCAACAAAACATTCCTAGGATATTTGCCCCCTTCAGATTCAGATGAGTAAATACTAATCTTGGTTAACCACACTGAATGACGCCTTAATGACACTTTAGCTTATGATTAATTTTAAACACACAATTATGGCTAAGAAGTTCTTTTTAAATAGTATCCTTTTAAATCTAAATTAAAAGCAATGAAACTTAAAGATGGTCATTAAGTCCCAGTTAAAGAGATGCTCTCCACTTGATTAACTATTAAGCACTAAACATGTGCTTAATAAGAGTTTAGTGTAACCTCCCAAAAGTCTTCATATAAAAACAAGTTGGTCTAATTTGGGAGGTTGTAAGTAGCCGATAAGTGCACATACTTGAAAAATTAATGTTGACAAAAGGATTGAAGACTTGTGACTTGAAGTTTGGAAGCTTGTTGTTGTCATGGGATCAAAAATCTGCATTTGACTTAAAAGGAAATCAATGACACATCTCTAGTAAAATGTGACTTTCCTCTTTCAAGCCTAGGTCAACCTCAAAGAAAGCTTCCAAGATAAAAGGGGTAATGTGGGTCTTTTCTGATGTTTTTGGCATCTAATTGAAGCCATCCAATAAGGGAAAAAGACAAAGTCAAAGATCTCAAACGGCTACAAGATTTAGAGATCAGGGCTACACGGTCGACCCACGGTCGACCGTGAGGTGAGCCGCAGATAGCCGGTTTTGAAATTCTCTTGCCTATAAAAGTCAAACCTTGGAGCACCTGAAGACTCACCTTTTGCACTTACATTTCCGTACATTTACCGATATCATTCAAATCTTATTGTAACAAATTTAGAGTGATTCAAACAAGAGTGATTGTAAACTTAGTTGTGAGTTTACTTGTAAATTATCTTTTTAAAGGGATCTAGAAGATAAGTGAGGTATCACTTAGTGGTAGCATTAGGATCTTGAGATCTAACCAAAATGAAGAATTTCCTCTATTAGAATCTTCTGATAAGGTAATCTAACCTCTTTGTCAACCATAAGGTCCATAACTCGTCCTTTATTTTTCAAATGCTGTTTTGGGCGATAGACTGTTTTTATTTAGTTTGGGTCATTATGTCTAAAGTAGGTTTTGTTTATTTCTTTCATTTTTTGAGTCGTGGTTGGTGTTGGTATCTCATATCTTTGAGCCCCCAAAACCAAAAATGTGATTTTTGAGTATTTAGGCGAAATGCCACATAAAAAATCATTATACACGTTAAAGAATGCTAGGAGGTGGTTATGGTCCTCTAAGTCATTACAACATACCACATGATATTATAACATAAATCGGGTGTTCAACGAGGTTTACATATTGCTTCCAGGTTAAACCATCCACACATCCAATATTATTAGGTTCATTGTATCTCTTATAATATTGCCACAATGACTCGAGGATCGGGTTGTTAAACGGTTTCCTTTCCCTTCCATATCTTGAACTTCCTGTAAGATCAAATATAAATCATAATGGCAATTGGTATAAACTAGAAAGAGTTAGGATCGCGCATTGCGGCGATTGCATTTGAATATACGTTGTTTGGTACATGTTTATAGTGTTAGACGATATTTATGTGCAAATTACTTACATATGTTTACAATGTTTTACATTTGAAAATTTTGAAAACATGATATTTTTAAAAGTCTCGTTCTTTTTGTTGATTCCTTCTCATCTTTATTTCTATCAAAACCAAACACTCACACCATTATGCATTATAATGTTTTCAATAACTCTCTTCAAGGAAAACAAATATATCTAATGGCACGCGCGTTGCGGTGGAACATTTAACGTCTTTTATGTAACTATGAGCGAGCATTAAGAAAAAATTGCTATCAAAAAGAAAAAAGAAGCAGGAGACTCGGACCCGGGTTTTTTCCCTTACAAACTCAAATTTACTACTTATTCTACCCATGCACTTGATATACCTAGTTGTGTTTATATATATATATAAATATATATATATATATATATATATATATATATATATATATATATATATATATATATATATATATATATATATATATAAAAGAATGTTCTGTTTCGAATATAATTAGGAGCGCTTTGTTAGTAAAATTATTTCGAGTTGATCGGTGATGACGGAGAAACCTAACTCGTGGCAAAAAAAAAAAGAACTCGTCAAAAAATTGGGTGACAGCCACGCACCGCACCAGCTTATCGTACTCTGACCCTTCTCATCCTTCAGATCAGCAGTGATTTTATCCTCTCACTCTTTATCACTTTCGCTATAACTATCTTTTGATACATTATTCGTACTATTTACAGTTTTATTACTGTACGTCCATTTTGGACATAACTACTTTTTTTAAGCATGTATGGTTGTATTAGTTAATATTGTGCATGAATAAACGTCACAAACAAACGACGATTGAGACCACACAACAAATGGAAGCACGACTTGGAGCAAGGACGCGTTGATCGAGAATGGCGTCAGTACGAGATTAGAAGAAACCAAAAAGGCGAACCATCCATACACACCTTGCGACCATAGGGGAGTACTAACTACGTTCTTCATCGCTTTTTCAAATAGAATATACGCAATATACTAGACCACTTTAAACACTAAGTGTGGGATTGGCAACCCCACCGACATAAACTTAAAATAACAAAATACTTTTCAAAACTAAAGTGTGGGATACATCGTATCCCTAACATTGAGGACAATGTTATTTCAAAGTGTGGGATAGCAATATTGCACATAAAGATTCTCGCAAATCCTCAAGTGTTTAACAAACTAAAATTTTTACAAAATTTAAAACTTTTCGAACAATATAAAACACTTAGGGTTCCAAATTCTATAAATGATCAAAACGTTTTTGTGAAATATAGACAAAAGAGCAAAACAAAGTCAAAACTTTTGCGAAAACCGAACCGATTCTCCCAAAGAGCATTGCATGACCAAGGCACATTTCGACTCATTATAATTGATGTGATGAAACGACCCAACCCGTCGTAATCTGGCCCATAATTTTTTTTATTATAATACTTTAATATTATTAACATTTAGGTCACATTTATATTTCAAAACGTTTCCATTACAATAATAAGTTTGGACAACTTTAAAACATTTAATACATAAGTTTAATTAACCAAACGGGCATATACATCATAGTTTACTAAAATTTGATTGCATCGTCAAAAGATAGTTCGACCCGATTAGTTTAATTTCCAACAAAACCGAGCATGGTGATTGGGGATACGCTACCCAATCCTAATCAAAAGTCTAGAGCACAATCTTCTAAATCAACCCGCAAAGCACTAGTCTCTATGCTTACCCAAGTCGCCACCATGCGAACCTATAAAAATGTAAACAACGAGAGGGTAAGCTATGAAAGCTTAGTGAGTATAAACATATTATATACATACATATGCATAAAATGAACACGTACAACCAAACACATAAAGTAAACGCATACCGCAATCCAAGTATAATTAGCAAGCTATACCTAAAGTACCACCAAGCCAAAATCCGCAAGATTAGCTACAACATATAATAAGTATATACACGCATAGACAAAATATAACCAAGACACCAAGGTTAACCCCTTAACCTCATACATATGAAGGTTGGCCGAACTACCCAAGCCTTAGTGAATTCGCACCACCTGAGATTCACTACCTTCACCGCTTCAACAACCGAGGTTGGCCGAACTACCCGTGCCTTAGTAAATTTGCACTATCCGTGATTCACCATCTCATCACTAAGATGACCGAACTGCCCGAGTCATCATGAATCCGCACTACCCGAGATCCATCTCCTCAACATCATCAACAACGACGGGGTTGGCCCGACATGCCAGCGTGAATCCGTATACTCCAAAGATTCACTACCCCAAGGGTGGTAACCCAAAACGCATAAGCGTACAACATGGACTCAAACTCCAAGAATCCATTTTCCCCATCACATGTAGAGTGGATCCGAGCAAGGATCACTCTACCAACCCGCACCCATCCTATGCATACATACGCATATAATATATTTACACTCACCTTGAAATCTTGATGGATGCAACCGAATAAATCTGCAATCGCCAATGGAATGTACCTATTCCATTAATCACATAACAAACTACACAATTAGGGTGGATTTACATATCTTCCCAATTTGACACTTAGTGCAATTTCGACCCAAATGCACTTTCAAGCACAAACCTCGCCCAAACTAACCAATAATCACTAACACAAGTGAGAATGGTCCTAATACACCAATCAAATCCAATCATAGGTGTTAAGAACCTATCTTGCCCAATTAGACACATAAACCCTAATTTTGACCCATTTCAAAATTAGTCAATCCCAAACATCCAAAAATGGTTTCAATACTTCCATAATCACTAAAACTAGTGAAAATGGTTTCAACAACGCCAACTTAACTAAACCACAAGTTTTAAACACTTGTCTTCACCAACATCAACTTACAACTCTTATTTTGACCCAATTCAAAAATCAAGTTTCCAACAACACCCATTTGGGTTCTTTCAACAACATAATCACTAATCATAGTGATTACACTTAAATTAAAGCCCTAATCATGGCTAAATCATCAACCAACCCAAAACCCGCCAAGTATTAAATATAACTTGTTTCCAAAAATACACTTCATCATCTAAATGGGTTTTACAACTAACAGGCTCAAAACCCTAACTTGAATATCAAATCATAAAGATGAAATTCGGAGTTGAGACTTACCAATACCACCAAAATGATCCCGTTGACGAGTAGAACAACTTTAACACTTGAGCTTTAACCCGAATCAACCTTCTTCTTCCTCAAAACCCACTTTCTTTCTCTAAAACTCACTTTTTCTCACTAGGGTTTGGAAAATGAGAAGAAATGGAGAAAAAGAGGATGAGATAAGGTTTGGAACTGATTTGGGGCTTAGAACCCGTCCATAGTGCGAAATTACCAAAACACCCTCAACAATCCCTTTTAAAATTCGAGTTGGAAAACTGGCCTGGCAACGCGTCGCGTTTCGCGAAAGGCCGTCGCGTTTCGCGACAAAATGAACTCAAAAGCGGTACGCTCAACTGAAACGCGACAAATCGATCAGGAATTCAAGGAAAATTACCCATCGCGTTCTGACCATGTCCGTCGCGTATCGCGACATCACCTAACGCGATATAGCCTGTTAAAACGCGATGGATGACCTGATGCACCCCAATTCCACTTTTAAGAACTTCCAAAGTCAAATGTGGTCAAGTAAATACGTCCAAATGATCAAATACCTATTCTTGGACTTCGTATGATGCCCCGAGTGTCATATTTAGAAAAACGGGGTGTTACAACTCTCCCCCGCTTAAATTCGATCACGTCTTCGTGATCTTAGTCACTTAACCATTCGGACCCGCACTCTATGGTCCTCAAACAACATTTCAATTCGACTTCCACCACATTTCTCGTTAACCCGAAGCTTAAATCCATTAACTAAATACACACTTGCACGCATTCCGAAACGTGCAATACATACAACATTTGGAGTCTACAACGATCACTTAGAATACGCGGTATCACCATGTATTCATCTAACTCCTATAGGCAATTCTTCTCAATGAGTCCTTTCAACAAGTAAATCGTCACCCGCGATTTATCGAATTCGCAAAACCGAGCACTAAAACTGCTCAATCCCTCACATCGGGAAAACTTAACCAATCTCGTACCGAGATATCAACTCTTTAGCATACCATTACCAAGTACAATGCTAAAGTAACCACGTGCCAAAATAAGGTCAACGACCAAACCGATGAAGACCGAATAAAAGCGAATCCTTACGGATAACACTTACCACTTAACAACCCTTGTAGTGCGCAAACACGGCTAATGCGCAACTACCGCAAATATGTGAGAAAAACACGACTATTGCATCACAATTCACACCAAAATGGCCGAAACAACCCGGGCCTAAACATATATGGAGGATGGTCGAAACAACCCGAACCTTAGTGAATTCGCAACAACCCGAAATTCACCAACCCAATCCATATTTCCTACAACGAAATGACCGCACAACCCTAGTCATTGTGAATACGCACAAACCGATATTCACCACCTCCACCACATAGTATACCGAGGATGGCCGTGCAAACCGAGCCTTAGTAATCCGAACAACCCGACATTCACTACATCAAACTATGAGTCCGACCAATAGGGACAATCGTACTACCCGAAATATTGTGAATACGAACAACCTGATATTCACGCCCCAAACCACAACGCAAGGAATGGTACTCCCATTCCCCACCGGTACTCGAATTTCCCGATAACGTTATACCATGCCGATATAACACTACTCCCAAGGTGAAGTTAGCAGACCGAGTCAATGGCCATAACCCACCAATCACACACGCTCTTTTGGCCTCAATCAACGAGTGGTGTAGCATCGCGCACTGCACACACGATAGTGAATCCTAACGAAATACACTAACCAATCACCACAAGCAAAAGTATATACGCACACTTAGAATCATTCCACATCGCCTGGAATTTCCGCACATGAATTATACGCACGCGCGAACATCGCTATCACAATCGAGCCAAAAACCACCTATATCGCACATAGGCACAACAATAATTCTCTAGAAGAGAATCTGACACGCACATCCCTTAACCGAGGGATCTCACCTTGCTCGTCAAACACGTCCATTTATCTCCCAAAGAGATTCGCCACATTACCACCTTGGTGGTAACTTAAATCCAAAATCATGAGTACAATTTATTTTAAACCGTACTTTTACCGCAATCGACCAACGTAGGTCTCAACGCTAGCTCCGACTCTATACGAGCATCGTCTAATATCAACATACTAGAATATCTTCATGCGAGAGTTCAAACTCCCCCACTTAGAACTCCATTCCGTAACCACATCATCGAGATAAAGGTATCCCGTGAAACCACTATCCACTCTTTATTGACTTAATCAACCGCTGAGTCCGTCTCCGTCTCACCGAGACTCATACAACCAACATGCCAAAGAAAGACAAGTTCCATCTGTCTTGTATTCCATAATATACACATCACGGCACCTTGCTCTAACCTTGAGCACACGAAGGATTTCGGATTATCCTTCGCTACTTCAATCGAAGTACTTACCAAACCGTACAAGTATCACTCTAGCAATCACCGAGTTGCTATCACTTGTAACTTTCACACCGTCACTCAAGCACATAAGGGTTTCTCACCGGAACCCTAAGTTCAATGTAACCGCAACACCATCGGAGTCGAATACCACGCTGGTAGGTATGAAAGAGGCAAACATTGCATAACGTAGACTCCATTACCCACATACATCGAGATCAAACACTCGATCTCTCGGGTTCCATCCACCCGATGAACCTCATGGTTCGACCATCCTCAACACAAGCGAACACACGGTTAACAACCGAACACCAAAGCCCATTCCCAAGGCTTGGTAGAAACATTTCCCAAACATTAAGGAATGCTTGGTTGCACCAAGTCTTACGCCCTTCATCCGTCAACCCCAAACGCCACCGTAGGGTAATCCCATTAGGGATGTCACCCATAACAATAATATGCACAACACAATGCATTTAGCAAACCCAAACTCTTCGTTACACAATAAATAATTAAGGACATATTTATTAAAATGAAAAGTACCTTATTGTCTCCTCGCGGCATTCGTCGCCGCCAACTCGGGACAATCCGGCTTGCGATGTCCCTCTTTATGACAATAGTAGCACATTCCAGCGTTACTTCTCAGCATTGTGCACTCCCATAACTTGTGGCCCCTAACACCACAATTGAAACATCTAGGTGCACGAGAACCCATCGTGCCTTTCCCTACATTACCAGTACTCGCACTTGCACCCTTAGTTTTTCTTACATGATGTAACAACCCAAACCAAACCATGAACAACCCGCGTTAAAATCTCAAAATAAAAATAAAATAAAATAATTGCTGGAACAGCATATGGCGCGGCGCGCCATATGGCCGCGCGGCGCGCCAAACTGGTCTGTCCAAAAAGTCTTTAAACGTGAAAAAGATCGGCCACTTCCCGACATCTTTAGACGAAACGCTTTTAACAACAAGTTCCAATATGTAAAACTAACACGATTCAAACATAAAATAAGTTTTACAAAGTAGGGCCCACATCGGCCGTTTTACGAGGTTCATAAAAAAGTTTGAGTTTCGACCACGTGAGTTTAATTTCCAAACGACACTACGAGCACGGTGTTTGGGGTTAAACTACCAAAGTCTCGGTCAAACTCCAAAAGCTAACACAATCCAAAAAGCGTCCCCTAACAAGCGGGAATCTCTAATCCAACCGTATGCCCTTAACTTTATCCACACCGGAACCTATAAAATGGTAAACAACGAGAGGGTAAGCTAACGCTTAGTGAATAGAATAAATATATACATGCATATAAGACTTACCTACTCGCATCCACGGTATCATATAACGCATACAAACGCATAACGCCTCAATAAACAAGCTAGTACCATCAAATCGTACAACTAGCAACATCAATAGCATAATATTCATAATAATAATTAAATGCTAACGTCAACAACTATAAACCATGGTTAACCAATATCTTCGCAAGGGAATGACTTCGCGAAACAATTCATCGATGTTCATAACAACCGTTAGCTCCCAAAAACGGCTATGGTATACTAACCCCCGAGGTGTTCCAAAAACGGCTATGGCATCACCCCCAAGTGTTCCCAAAAATGGCTATGGCATCACTTGATCAACGTGTGAGTAAAACACGGCTATTACTCACAATCACGTACACAAACACGGCTATGTGCACAATAACTCGGAAAATATCGTGGGAGTAAAACACGGCTATTACTCGCCACTATATGCACAAACATGGCTATGTGCATAATTATAAAACGTGGACAAAACGGCTATGCCTCACAACCATGGTCACAAAATTGCTATGTGACACCATTAATACAGCACGCAAATCATATACATACATATATAGATTTTTCACTCACCTCAAAGTCTTGATGAGAGATAGACAAGCTCGAAAATCTTCAATGTAACGTACCTATTATATTATACATAATATCAATCACAAACTCAAGTTGGTCAACCAACTCAAACTCCATTCTATAGTCATTTTGACCCATGGTGCAATCTCGACCCATTTGCACCCTTAACCCTAATATTTAGGTCTTAAAACACTTTTCAACATAAGGTCTATGCATCTTAAACATACACTAACTATCTTAGGTCCATTATGACCCATTTGACCACTTAAAAGTCAATACACCCATTTCGGGTCACCCACTAACCCACTTAACACCCATTTACATATATATAAGTGTGCTAGTACTTTAACTAACCAATTTAGGCTCATAAACATAGTTTACTACTTTGAAAACCCTAGTTAATCATCTTTGGGTCTACATGACCCAAATTCACCCAAAACACCCAATATACTAACAAATGAGTTTTAGGTTCATCACTTACCCCAAACCCTAACCCATAATCAAATTAAAATTAAGAAATCAAGATTAGAGCATACCACTACCACCAAAATGTAGCTAGAGTTTAGATGAACAACTTTAAAGCTTTCACTTAGACCCGATTCAACCTTCTTCTTCCTTATTTTGAGCTCTCTCACTCTAGAAAAACCCTCTCTCTCTAAAATTGAATGGATGAGGTTGATGTAGGTGGAAATGGAGTTAATGAGGGCCCAACAACTGGTTTAGGGCCTTAAAGTCGGACCCCATGTGATTTTACCAATTTACCCCCAAAATATCTAATTTTAAAAGGAAGTGAGCTGTCACAGCATATCGGCGCGGCGCGCCAAAAGGCTGCGCGGCGTGCCAGTCACCCAGTCCAGATTCTGCCTTTTATTTAAAATATGAAACGAACACCTACTCAACCCATACCGTATTTACACATACGTACGATGAAATAATAGGGTCTTATAACTCTCCCCCACTTATTCGGATTGCGTCCTCGCAATCCAAGCCGCATGACAAGAGGGAAGATAAACCAACACGAACTCTTCGGGCTCCCAAGTAAACTCGGAACCTTTACTACGACGCCATTGAACTTTAAAGGTCCTAACCTCTTTATGTCTCAACCTTTTGACCTTCTCATCGAGTATGGCAATCGGTTACTCAATATACTCTAACTTATTATTTAGCTCAATCTCGTCTAATGGTACCCAAGATGAATCATCCGTGAGACACTTACGGAGATGGGAAACATGAAATGTATTATGGATCCCCGCAAACTCTTCGGGTAATTCCAAACGATACGCGACTTCACCAACCCGAGCTAAAACCTTAAATGGCCCAATAAACCGAGGAGCTAACTTTCCCCGTTTTCTAAACCGAATAATGCCTTTCCATGGCGAAACCTTAAGCATCACCATGTCACCTTCTTGAAATTCGATCATTCGTCTACGCTTGTCGGCATACGACTTTTGTCTATCTTGCGCCTTTTTCAAATGATCCCGAATCATATCAATCTTGCTATTCGTTTCTAAGACCAAATCGGTACTCCCGATTTCCTTTTGGCCAATTTCACCCCAACAAATCGGAGTTCGGCACCTCCGCCCATAAAGCATCTCGTAAGGTGGCATCCCGATACTAGTATGATAACTATTATTGTACGAGAATTCCACCAAAGGTAAGTGCTTGTCCCAACTACCACCAAAATCAACAATACACGCCCGTAACATATCCTCCAAAGTTTGATTCGTACGTTCGGTTTGACCGTCCGTTTGAGGATGATACACCGTGCTCAATTTCAATTTTGTACCCATATCTTCGTGAAAATTTTCCCAAAACCGAGATGTAAAACGAGTATCTCTATCCGAAACAATAGATATAGGAACCCCGTGTCTCGATACTACTTCCTTGATAAACAACTTAGCCAAGGCCTCAGACGATATTGATTCTTTAATGGGAAGAAACAAGGCACTTTTCGTCAATCGATCAACTATTACCCAAATCGAATCAAATTAGGTTCTCGCCGTCTTAGGTAACTTTGTAATGAAATCCATGGTAATGTGCTCCCATTTCCACTTCGGGATTTCTAACGGTTGTAACTTACCATACGGCTTTTGGTGCTCGGCCTTAACTTGCAAACACGTGATGCATTGCTCGACATACTTCACAACATCACGTTTCATGCCCGGCCACCAATAATCCTTCCTCAAATCATGATACATTTTCGTCGCGCCCGGATGAATGGAATACTTTGACTTATGTGCTTCATCAAGTAGCACTCGCCGGTAATCCCCCATCTTAGGCACCCACACTCTTTCTTGAAAAGACAACAAACCACGCGAACCCATAGTAATGAATTCCAATTGCCCCACAATTCGTTCCGCATGCTTGTTGTGAACGTAAGCCTCTATTTGAGTTACACCAAGTTTTTCAAGAAAATCGTTAGTAATAATCATACGTAACAATCCCAATCGTAATGCTGGGTGGTGACTCTTTCGACTTAACGTATCCATGACCATATTCGCCTTGCCCGGATGATAAAGTATTTCACAATCATAATCTTTTACCACATCCATCCATCTAAGTTAACGATAATTCAAATCTCGTTGATTAAAGAGATGTTTCAAACTCTTATGATCCGAATAAATCGTACTCTTAACACCATACAAGTAATGGCGCCAAATTTTCAACGCATGCACAACTGCCGCCAACTCAAGATCATGAGTCGGATATCTAGTTTTGTGTTTCTTTAGTTGTCGAGAGGCATAAGCGATGACTTTACCTCTTTGCATTAGAACACACCCGAGCCCATTTAACGAAGCATCACAATAGACCGTAATGTCTTCCACTCCTTCCGGTAACACTAACACCGGAGCTTGACACAATTTCTCCTTTAGCAATTGAAAAGAAATTTCTTGCTCGTTTTCCCAAACAAACCTCGCGTTCTTCCTCGTCAATTTCGTCAACGAAGAAGCGATCTTAGAAAAGTCTTGGATAAACCGACGATAATAACCGGCCAGTCCGAGAAAACTTCGGACCTCCGTAGGCGTAGTCGGTTGTCTCCAGCTCTTCACCGTCTATATCTTCCCGGGTCTACTTGAATACCATCCTTGTTCACAATGTGTCCAAGGAATTGAACCTCCCTTAGCCAAAATTCACATTTGGAGAACTTAGCATACAACTTCTCCTTTCGTAAAGTCTTCAACACCTCACGCAAATGACTTTCATGTTCGTTCATACTTTTCGAGTAGACTAGTATGTCGTCAATGAACACAATCACCGACTTGTCCAACATAGGTTGGCACACTCGGTTCATAAGGTCCATGAATGCCGTCGGTGCATTTCGTAAGACCGAAAGGCATAACTACAAACTCAAAATGCGCATAACGCGTTCGAAAAGCCGTTTTGTCGATGTCTTCCTCACGGACCCGCATTTGGTGATAGCCGGATCGTAGGTCGATTTTAGAGAAATACGTTGCACCTTGGAGTAGGTCAAACAAATCATCAATCCGAGGTAATGGATAACGATTCTTGATCGTCACTTTATTCAACTCCTGATAATCGATGCACATCCGCATACTACCATCCTTCTTCTTTACGAATAAAACCGAAGAGCCCCATGGCGAAGCACTCGGTCGGATAAAACCCTTTTCAAGCAACTCTTGGGTTTGATTTAACAATTCTTGCATTTCCGTCGGCGTTAAACAATAAGGAGTTTTAGCAATGGGGGTAGCCCCCGGAACCAACTCAATGCGAAATTCAACTTGTCTTTCCGCCGGAACACCCGGTAACTCGTCCGGAAAAATGTCTTTGAATTCACTAACCACTGGAATTTCAAGAATGGGTGGTGACTCATCACGAGTATCAACAACATGGGCAAGAAAAGCCATGCCACCAATATCGAGGAGACTACGTGCCCGTGCAAAAGTGCATATCGGCACAAGTCTTCTATGCTTATCACCGTGAATAATTAACTCTCCCCCGCTTGGGGCCTTTACACTAATAAATTTTTCATGGCATGCAATATCGGCTCTATTATGATCGAGCCAATCCATACCAACAATGATATCGAAATCGCCTAAAGTCATTGGGATAAGATCGATCTTAAAGTTTTCGGCACCAAAAACGACATCGCAATTTTTACACACATCAACCACTAGCATCGTCTTGCCGTCCGCTATTTCGACTTCTACCGGAAGAATTAACTTAGCTAACGGTCTATTAAGTCTAGGCACAAATTTTGGAGATACAAACAAAAAATTTGCACCACTATCAAATAGGATCCTTGCCGGATTTGAGTTAACCATAAAAGTACCTGAAACAACTTTGTTGGATTGCTTGGCCTCCTCATTCGTCATCAAATAGTTGCGACCCCTAGCCGTGCCCGCCGCCTTTTTAACTTCTTGACATGATCCTTATTCAAATCAGGACATTCCGGCCTCTTGTGCCTCTCCCTCCCACAATTAAAATACGTGACCGACTTGGTCAAACAATCACGGGCGTAATGACCCGACTTCCCACAACTCTAACAAGTAGGCGCAAAAGTATTTGAACCACCCTTCTTCATACTTCCGACGATTTTGGACCCCTTCTTGTTCTTTTTGTGGGAAAAGCTCGATTGACTCGAATTCTCGAACTTCCTCTTTCCAAAAGTAAAACTACTCTTTCTCAACACAAGCGCTTCAAAACCCTTTGCCATATTGAACAATTCATCAAAGCTCTTCACTACGTTCACACTAATTTCCTCTTGATAGTTATCATTCAAGATTCGGTAGAAATCTTCTTTCAACATTTTATCATTCCCGACATACTCCGGGTAAAATTGGGTCTTGGACAAAAACACGGATTTGAGAGTGTTCAAATCCATCGACCCTTGCCTCAAGGAACGTAGTTCATCCTTAAGCCTTGTAAGATCGGCCGAAGTTCTTTATTCATCGAAAAACTCCGCCTTGAATTCATCCCATGTGAACTCCATGCATTGTTCTTCGCCATAAAGTCGGATCTTCGCGTCCTACCACAATTTAGCATTACCTCTTAACATGCTACAACCATATCTCGTATTTTTATCAAGAGGGCATTCACACGTACGAAAAGCCCCCTCCATGTCGGAGATCCAACGGGCACTCTTAAGTGGGTCCCATTCACCATCGAAGGTGGGAGTTTGAGAGTCCTTGAAATTCTTATAGAAGAAGTCCCGTCTCCCCAAATTATCCTCTTGAAGAACGACCTTCACTTGCTCCTTGACTACATTAACTAATTGCTCGTCAATCGTATCTAGAAACATTTTCTTAACATCCTCGAGGAACTCCACCTTTTGACGTTTAAAGATGGCCTCAACTTTGGCCGTGAACTCAACGTCCTCACTCGTACTTCCGTCATTGGTGTCTTGTCCATTTCTCATCTTCATTCTATAAAACGGGAAAAGATTTAAACAACGAAACGAAAGGGCTTAACACATATGTATATACATATACACCACACTACTCCATCTTGCTCGACAATCGTCATACATTACTTGTTTGACACGATTTGCACCCGTAACAACGGTAGCTAATCATTGTTACGCGAGCACGTCGCATTAACTTGCTAGTACCACGTCCATATCGCTTGATGATTGCTAAACACAACACAAAACCATTAGCACAAGGTTAGTTCACATAAACCAAAGTACTAACAATTCCCGATTAGACCCAAAGTCCTACAAGTCCCGCATAAAGCGTACACACAATAAAGTCTAAGTCTAGGCACCTATCTCAAGTCGCCTAAATCCCTTAGACCATACTCTGATACCACTTGTAACAACCCAAACCAAACCACGAACAACCCGCGTTAAAATCTCAAAATAAAAATAATAAAAAAATTTGCTGGAACAGCATATGGCGCGGCGCGCCAAACTGGTCTGTCCAAAAAGTCTTTAAACGTGAAAAAGATCGGCCACTTCCCGACATCTTTAGATGAAACGCTTTTAACAACAAGTTCCAATATGTAAAACTAACACGATTCAAACATAAAATAAGTTTTACAAAGTAGGGCCCACATCGGCCGTTTTACGAGTTTCATGCAAAAGTTTGAGTTTCGACCACGTGAGTTTAATTTCCAAACGACACTACGAGCACGGTGTTTGGGGTTAAACTACCCAAGTCTCGGTCAAACTCTAAAAGCTAACACAATCCAAAAAGCGTCCCCTAACAAGCGGGAATCTCTAATCCAACCGTATGCCCTTACCCTTATCCACGCCGGAACCTATAAAATGGTAAACAACGAGAGGGTAAGCTAACGCTTAGTAAATAGAATAAATATATACATGCATATAAGACTTACCTACTCGCATCCACGGTATCATATAACGCATACAAACGCATAACGCCTCAATAAACAAGCTAGTACCATCAAATCATACAACTAGCAACATCAATAGCATAATATACATAATAATAATTAAATGCTAACGTCAACAACTATAAACCATGGTTAACCAATATCTTCGCAAGGGAATGACTTCACGAAACAAGTCATCGATGTTCATAACAACCGTTAGCTCCCAAAAACGGCTATGGTATACTAACCCCCGAGGTGTTCCAAAAACGGCTATGGCATCACCCCCAAGTGTTCCCAAAAACGGCTATGGCATCACTTGATCAACGTGTGAGTAAAACACGGCTATTACTCACAATCACGTACACAAACATGGCTATGTGCACAAAAACTCGGATAATATCGTGGGAGTAAAACACAGCTATTACTCGCCACTTTATGCATAAACACGGCTATGTGCATAATTATAAAACGTGGACAAAATGGCTATACCTCACAACCATTGTCACAAAACGGCTATGTGACACCATTAATATGGCACGTAAATTATATACATGCATATATAGATTTTCCACTCACCTCAAAGTCTTGATGAGAGATAGACAAGCTCAAAAATCTTCAATGTTACGTACCTATTACATTATACATAATATTAATCACAAACTCAAGTTGGTCAACCAACTCAAACTCCATTCTATAGTCATTTTGACCCATGGTGCAATCTCGACCCATTTGAACCCTTAACCCTAATATTTGGGTCTATCATAACCAAAACCCTAACATTTGCAAAATTAGGTCTTAAAACACTTTTCAACACAAGGTCTATGCATCTTAAACATACACTAACTATCTTAGGTCCATTATGACCCATTTGACCACTTAAAAGTCAATACACCCATTTCGGGTCACCCACTAACCCACTTAACACCCATTTACATACATATAAGTGTGCTAGTACTTTAACTAACAAATTTAGGCTCATAAACATAGTTTACTACTTTGAAAACCCTAGTTAATCATCTTTGGGTCTACATGACCCAAATTCACCCAAAACACCCAATTTACTAACAAATGGGTTTTAGGTTCATCACTTTCCAAAAACCCTAACCCATAATCAAATTAAAATTAAGAAATCAAGATTAGAGCATACCACTACCACCAAAACGTAGCTAGAGAGTAGATGAACAACTTTAAAGCTTGCACTTAGACCCGATTCAACCTTCCTCTTCCTTATTTTGAGCTCTCTCACTCTAGAAAAACCCTCTATCTCTAAAATTGAATGGATGAGGTTGATGTAGGTGGAAATGGAGTTAATGAGGGCCCAACAACTGGTTTAGGGCCTTAAAGTCAGACCCCATGTGATTTTACCAATTTACCCCCAAAATATCTAATTTTAAAAGGAAGTGAGCTGTCACAGCATATCGGCGCGGTGCGCCAGTCGCCCAGTCCAGATTCTGCCTTTTATTTAAAATATGAAACGAACACCCACTCAACCCATACCATATTTACACATACGTACGATGAAATAATAGGGTCTTACACATGAGGTACCATAAGAATCAACCCTTCTCTTGCTTGAAGGTTCACTAACCATCGTTCGCGAATGCGATTCGAAACCCCTAGCCATCGCGAATAACTCCGCAAACGACTTCACTTGACCCTGACTAATTTTGTTTCGCAAGTCATCATTCAAATTTTGATAGAAATCCCCCATCAAAGCATGATAATTCCCAATATACTCCGGGCAAAAATGAACCTTCGCCATAAAGGTCGTCTTGAGAGTATTCAAGTCCATAGATCCTTGTCGCAAATTTCGCAACTCATCATGCAAATTCGACAAATCGGTTTGCTTCCGGAACTCTTCGAAGAATTTCTTTTTAAAATCGTCCCACGATAACCCCATAAACAACTCACCACCAACAATATCAATTTTACAATCCAACCAATCCTTCGCCCTACCCCGCAACAAGCTAGTAGCGAGTCTTGTCCTCTTCTCGGGGGGGCATTCAATAGTGCGAAAACACCCTTTGACATCCGAGATCCATGTTGTGCTTACCGAAGGATCCGGTTTCCCATTATACATCGGGGGTTTAGTCCTCATGAAGCTCTTAAGACAATGATCCATTTCACCGCTACTTCGAAATTTGGAGTACTTCCTATCCATTTCTTCTCGTGACGCTCCCATTTGCTCCGCCACGATGGCCGCAACTCTAGTATTAAACTCATCATTGCTCGCCTCAATCCCGTTTCTCGTCGTCATTCTAAAAAATGCAAAACGATTAGTCTATGAACTTATAAAACCACACGCACAACACCGCCCCATCTTGCTCAATATTTGTCGTACATCACTTGTTAGACACGATTTGTACTCGTAACAATGGTAGCTAGTCATTGTTATGTGCACATGCCGCCTCAACTCATTAGTACAATGACTATCTCGCTCAATGATATAACCCAAGACAAACAAAAATTCTACGCGATATAAACACACGCAAGAATTACATCACAACACAAGCCACAATCCTAGTTAGTTAACCTACACGCTAAGGCACTAACCAAGTCCCCGTCCAACCCGTTCACCTACAAGTCCCGCAACAAATAAGCACACACAAAAGTCTAAGTCTAGGTACCTATATCAAGTTGCCTAAATCCCTTAGACCATGCTCTGATACTGTAACACCCCGTCAAAAATCCCTTTAACAGAATGTTAACTCTGGTCCCAGTGCTTGGCTTGACTTCTATGTAATAGCAATATTCTACAGCGGAAGCAATTAATACCTGAGAATAAAACACGCAAAACGGATCAACAATAATGTTGAGTGAATCTACAGGTTTTAGGTAAACAATACAGTATGTTAAAGAAATAATATTTCCAAAATGTTTATTAGTGGGAGACCACCAAGGTTTAATAATAAAGTTTTTAGACAACACCGTTTCTCGTTTCAAAAGTTTGTTGACACTACCATGTCAAGTTTCAATCATTTGTAGACAACACCCTGTCATGTTTTATCTCATTTGTTCGTAAACCGCTGTTTAAATAACGTTGTATAGTATCTGAAAAACAGTTATTAGAAAAATAGTTTAAATTTCCTTGACCACGAGATTTTACAAGTACAACACCAATTCGTAAAAACGTTTGCATAATATGAGCACCTGAATACTAGCAATGACCCAAGTATAGAAGCGAATATACCCGTCTTTACCTCCTAAAATGTTATACACTTGTTCGAGTGTATCTAATGTTCAAAATAAATGCACCACAGTTATTATAGCGGGTAAGGTTATCAACCTAACGGATCCGTCCATCTAAATTGTGCTTACACTGATGGTATTAAAAGTATTCAAGCTAGAGGCTTTTTGAACAAACTCAATATGCATATATAGTACTCGTGTCAATACAAAAGTATTTGATAAAGTAAGTATAACAGCGTGTATTCTCATCCCTGAAAACATGTAAAAAGTGGGACTGTAGACTCACCTTTGAATAAAGCTCGGATTGAAAGACAAAACTTGTACGGTTTACTGCTGAATAATGCAACCTAAGTATACGTATTTAGGTTGGTCAATATATGTATCTTAAATAAGGGTGGTTTCATAGTATAAGTTGTCTTATTGCTCAACTCGACGCGTTTCAAAGTAACAGTCAACATATAGTCAAGTAATTCATGCAAGTCAAACAAAGTCAACCGAAGTTAAACGAAAGTAAAACTTGGTCAATGTGGTCAACTAAAGTCAACATCAGTAGTTTCATGTCAAATGTTGGTCAACATGTCAATCTTAAGTCAAACAACATGTTTTAGACCATGAATGATCATTTTCACAATTTCAGTTTATCGTTGTGCACAATGTTCATGAACACGTAGCATACTTAGCACATTATATCATAGTCCAAAATTCAAGTAAACATGGAAAACTCCAGATCATAATTATACTCAAAATCAATTCCAAAAAGTCTGGCCAGGGTCTCATATGATTATTAAAAGTCAGGAATCAGAAGGGGTACATTTGGGGTTTGCCAAGTCAGTTTCTGACCGCGCACGGATTTCGTTTTGGCTATAACAGGAGCTAGGAACATGCAATTGATACAAGACCAGTGGCCATACTTCAAGGACAAGTCAAAATAACACATATCAAAAATTGAGCAATTTTTGTTCAGCTAATTTGTACAGTTTATTCATGAAAGTTGAATGTTCAGTTTTTCAGCTCAATTCAGAAGTCATACAAAGTATGACACTAGTGTGCCCAATGCATAAAGTTTCGGAGTTTGCAATAAAGTAACCATAAGTCATATATCATTTCAAAATTCATATTCCAAAAGCTTACATTCTCATTCAACAAATACAATCCACAGAGTATAAAACAGAGAGCAATGTACAGATTCGATTCTAGTTTAGCTAGTCACATTCGCACGCGATTATCCGAAGATCTAAATACAATTAGCCTATTATATCTACATGAAAGGTGAATTACTTTTTGTTTACATTTCAAATATGCAAAGCTTTAATCACAAAATCAAGTGCTGTATAAATCCACTTTTACACTAAATCAAGCATATCTCGGGTTATACATAAGCAAACGACTTGATATCCTAGTGTAACTTGAGTGTTTTTAAATTATATTTCCTGTGGTATAAGTTTCACATGCCAATTCGTGGTCTATCAAACCCATATTTCTGATTACACATAAAAACACAACGTTAATTTCAATTAGTCATAACTTGATCATCCGGAAACGAAATCAAGCGAATCCAAAGCCTAAAATCAATAGTTTTTCGCAAGGAATCTGATTATAACATAATAATTAACATTTAACAAAGTCAATTTTCTGTACACACAATAATCAAATTTGGTTTTCATGCAAAACAATCAATACGATCGAATTAATGACTAACAATACATACAAACGCGATGAATCGAGCAATTGACCAACATAAACTATAAAACTTTATGAAATCAGAATTTTTAGAGCTAGGGTTTGTAAAATTATACCTTTGATCAATAAATTAAATACACCAACGCGTAGAGGACGATGCGAATTGCACTTTTCGTGTTCAAGACTTGATCAAAAATTGAAAATTGAAGGTATGGTGATGGTGATGGTGATGAATGGCTACGGTTGGGAGGGAGAGGAGAAGCAAAAAAAGTCGACTGTCTATTCTTTTGTGAGGGTTATGCACTAGTTTAGGTTAACACTCCAATTTATACTAGGGTTTAATTATCACTAAATACAAATGAGTCCCTTAAGCTGCAAAAATTAAAATTAAAAGGGATGGGGTTGGGGATTTCGGCCGAATGGCCCATGGGGTGAGTCCCCGGGCTCTCGTTTTGAAAAAGCGCGTATTCGTGGTCCGTTTTAAGTGCCGTTTAGTCATACCGAAGGCCCGGAACGCTAACCCGATCGTTAAATGCAACCAATCACTTAATTTATTAAAAAAACCCAATAAATTAAATATTTTTGAAAAGTTAATAATTAATAATTTAATTATTAAAATAAACCCGAGCGTTTCGTTGTTCAAAAGGCAGTTATCAAAACTATATCGTTTTAATCGTATTTCTTTATCCGAAATATTTATTCGCATTAATATCAACCCATATTAATTATTGTAACCCTCCAAGGATCAAGTACGCATTTATAACACTTAAACACATAAACGTCAAGTACGCGACGTTAAATAAACTAACGGAAGGTTAACGGAAGTAACAGAAAAAGCAGGGTTGTTACGTTACCCACCTGTTATTAAAAATTTGTTCCTGAAATTTTAGTGATCGTTCGCTGAAGTAGTTTCCTCGGGAAACAGTTGCGGGTATTTCAGTCTCATCTGGTCTTCACGCTCCCACGTGAACTCTAGTCCTCTTCTCGCGTTCCACCGAACGTTAACGATA
Source organism: Rutidosis leptorrhynchoides (assembly GCF_046630445.1). Taxonomy (NCBI): domain Eukaryota; kingdom Viridiplantae; phylum Streptophyta; class Magnoliopsida; order Asterales; family Asteraceae; genus Rutidosis; species Rutidosis leptorrhynchoides. The sequence continues at coordinate 427,345,045 of NC_092334.1, read as the reverse complement.
GGAAATTCTGCTTTATTTCAACTGTTTGACCTCACAGCCCAATATTTCGACAGGTTCCTCAATGAAATGAAGTTTTTCGTCGATACGCAGCTCCTCTAATGGAGTAATCACATTCTCATCGGCTAGGCACTTCTTTAAGTTGGATACGTGAAAAACTTCGTATATACCACTGAGTGCTTGTGGCAACTCCAACCTGTAAGCTACCGGTCCAATTCTATCGGTTATCTCAAATGGTCCAACATATCTAGGACTCAGTTCACCTTGCTTCCCAAATTGTACAACACCCTTCGAAGGTGATACTTTAAGCATAACTTTGTCACCAACTTGGAATTCAATGTCCTTCCGTCTAACATCGACATAACTCTTTAGACAACTCCGAGCCGTTCTCAATCGTTCCTGAATCTGTAGAACTTTCTCCGTTGTCTCCTGAATAATCTCAGGACCTGTCAACTGACTATCTCCCAATTTGTTCCAACAAACGGGAGATCTACACTTTCTTCCGTACGACGCCTCGAAATGAAATGTCCCGTTCATATTGATTATAAACGTTCCATATTAATTGATTTCGTTGCGAGGTTTTGACCTCTATATGAGACGTTTTCAAAGACTGCATTCATTTTTAAAACAACCATAACCTTTATTTTATCAATAAAGATTTCAAAAGCATTACGTAGATTATCAAATAATGATAATCTAAAATATACTGTTTACACACGACCATTACATAAAGGTTTACAATAGAAATATATTACATCGACATATGTTTCTTGAATGCAGTTTTTACACAATATCATACAAACATGGACTCCAAATCTTGTCCTTATTTTAGTATGCAACAGCGGAAGCTCTTAGTATTTCCCTGAGAATAAACATGCTTTAAACGTCAACAAAAATATTGGTGAGTTATAGGTTTAACCTATATATATATCAAATCGTAACAATAGACCACAAGATTTCATATTTCAATATACATCCCATACATAGAGATAAAAATCATTCATATGGTGAACACCTGGTAACCGACATTAACAAGATGCATATATAAGAATATCCCCATCATTCCGGGACACCCTCCGGATATGATATAAATTTCGAAGTACTAAAGCATCTGGTATTTTGGATGGGGGTTGTTAGGCCCAATAGATCTATCTTTAGGATTCGCGTCAATTAGGGTGTCTGTTCCCTAATTCTTAGATTACCAGACTTAATAAAAAGGGGCATATTCTATTTCGATAATTCAACCATAGAATGTAGTTTCACGTACTTGTGTCTATTTTGTAAATTATTTATAAAACCAGCATGTATTCTCATCCCAAAAATATTAGATTTTAAAAGTGGGACTATAACTCACTTTCACAAATTTTTACTTCGTCGGAAAGTAAGACTTGGCCACTGGTCGATTCACGAACCTATAACAGATATATACATATATATCAAAGTATATTCAAAATATATTTACAACACTTTTAATACATTTTGATGTTTTAAGTTTATTAAGTCAGCTGTCCTCGTTAGTAACCTACAACTAGTTGTCCAACGTTAGATGTACAGAAAAAAAATTAATATATATTATCTTGAATCAATCCACAACCCAGTGTATACACGTCTCAGGCTAGATCACAACTCAAAGTATATATATTTTTGGAATCAACCTCAACCATGTATAGCTAACTCCCTCATTACTGCATATAGAGTGTCTATGGTTGTTCCAAATAATATATACACCTGGGTCGATATGATATGTCAAAACATTTGCATAAGTGTCTATGGTATCCCAAGATTACATAATATATTAGAATACATGTATAATACAATATAAGTTAGCTAGGATATGATTAATATAGAATTTTTACCAATTTTCACGTTGCTACAACAAGAAAAATTATCCAATCTTGTTTTACCCATAACTTCTTCATTTTAAATCCGTTTTGAGTGAATCAAATTGCTATGGTTTCATATTGAACTCTATTTTATGAATCTAAACAGAAAAAGTATAGGTATATAGTCGGAAATATAAGTTACAAGTTATTTTTGTAAAGGTAGTCATTTCAGTCGAAAGAACGACGTCTAGATGACCATTTTAGAAAACATACTTCCACTTTGAGTTTAACCATGATTTTTGGATATAGTTTCATGTTCATAAGAAAAATCATTTTCCCAGAAGAAAAACTTTTAAATCAAAGTTTATCATAGTTTTTAATTAACTAACCCAAAACAGCCAGCGGTGTTACTACGACGGCGTATGTCCGGTTTTACAGTGTTCTTCGTGTTTCCAGGTTTTAAATCATTAAGTTAGCATATCATATAGATATAGAACATGTGTTTAGTTGATTTTAAAAGTCAATTTAGAAGGATTAACTTTTGTTTGCGAATAAGTTTAGAATTAACTAAACTATGTTCTAGTGATTACAAGTTTAAACCTTCGAATAAGATAGCTTTATATGTATGAATCGAATGATGTTATGAACATCATTACTACCTCAAGTTTTCTGGATAAAGCTACTGGAAATGATCCTTGGATGGCTTGAAAGTTCTTGAAGCAGAATCATGACACGAAAAACAAGTTCAAGTAAGATTTCCACTCAAAATAAGATTGTTATAGTTATAAAAATTGAATCAAAGTTTGAATATGAGTATTACCTTGTATTAGAAAGATATATTACTGTAAATAAGAAAGATTTCTTGAGGTTGGATGATCACTCTACAAGATTGGAAGTAAGCTAGCAAACTTGGAAGTATTCTTGATTTTATGAAACTATAACTTGTAGAATTTATGAAGAACACTTAGAACTTGAAGATAGAACTTGAGAGAGATCAATTAGATGAAGAAAATTGAAGAACGAAAGTGTTTGTAGGTGTTTTTGGTCGTTGGTGTATGGATTAGATATAAAGGATATGTAATTTTGTTTTCATGTAAATAAGTCATGAATGATTACTCATATTTTTGTAATTTTATGAGATATTTCATGCTAGTTGCCAAATGATGGTTCCCACATGTGTTAGGAGACTCACATGGGCTGCTAAGAGCTGATAATTGGAGTGTATATACTAATAGTACATACATCTAAAAGCTGTGTATTATACGAGTACGAATACGGGTGCATACGAGTAGAATTGTTGATGAAACTGAACGAGGATGTAATTGTAAGCATTTTTGTTAAGTAGAAGTATTTTGATAAGTGTCTTGAAGTCTTTAAAAAGTGTATGAATACATATTAAAATATTACATGTATATACATTTTAACTGAGTCGTTAAGTCATCGTTAGTCGTTACATGTAAGTGTTGTTTTGAAACCTTTAGGTTAACGATCTTGTTAAATGTTGTTAACCCATTGTTTATTGAATCAAATGAGATGTTAAATTATTACATTATCATGATATCATGATGTATTAATATATCTTAATATGATATATATACATTAAATGTTGTTACAACGATAATCGTTACATATATGTCTCGTTTCAAAATCATTAAGTTAGTAGTCTTGTTTTTACATATGTAGTTCTTTGTTAATATACTTAATGATATGTTTACTTATAATAATATTATGTTAACTATATATATATCCATATATATGTCATCATATAGTTTTTACAAGTTTTAACGTTCGTGAATCGCCGGTCAACTTGGGTGGTCAATTGTCTATATGAAACCTATTTCAATTAATCAAGTCTTAACAAGTTTGATTGCTTAACATTTTGGAAACACTTAATCATGTAAATAACAATTTCATTTAATATATATATATAAACATGGAAAAGTTCGGGTCACTACACGAAAGGTTTAGCTTTATTACTTGCATAGTAGCTGTTATTGTATGAGAACTCAGCTGGTGGTAAGTACTTATCCCATCCGTTCCCAAAATTAATGACACATGCTCGCAACATGTCTTCAAAAGTTTGAATTGTTCGTTTTCTCTGGCCATCTGTCTGGGGGTGATATGCTGTACTCATATCTAAATGAGTCCCCATTGCTTTCTGTAATGACTGCCAAAATCTGGAAGTGAATCTGCTGTCGCGATCAGATATAATAGATATAGGCACTCCATACCTAGAGACGACTTCCTTAATGTAGATCTGAGCCAACTTCTCCATTTTATCAGTTTCCCTAATCGGTAAAAAGTGTGCAGACTTTGTGAGACGATCCACGATAACCCAAATAGTATCGTAACCTCCCACCGTTCTCGGCAGTTTCATGATGAAGTCTATGGTAATACCTTCCTACTTCCACTGGGGAACCTCTGGTTGAGTTAATAATCCTGATGGCTTATGATGTTCAGCCTTGACCGTAGCGCAAGTCAAGCACTTTCCGACATAGGTAGCAATGTCAGCTTTCAAATTTGGCCACCAATAAAACGCCTTCAAATCTTGGTACATTTTATCTGATTCCGGATGAATTGAGTACCTTGACTTGTGTGCTTCCTCCAACACTAGTTCTCTCAATCCACCAAACTTTGGTACCCAAATTCGATTAGCAAAGTATTGTGTTACGTCCTCCTTGATGTCAAATTTCTTATCCATTCCTCTGAGAAATCCAACATCGACATTTTCTTGCTGCACTGCCTCTTGTTGTGCTTCGTGGATCTGTGATGTGAGATTCGTACGGACAACTATGTTAAGAGCTTTAACCCTAAGGGGCTTCTCTCGGTCCTTTATGCTTAAAGCATCCGCCACAACATTCGCTTTGCCCAGATGGTATTGAAGTTCGCAGTTATAATCATTAAGTAGTTCCATCCAATGCCGTTGTCTCATGTTGAGCTGTTTCTGTTCGAATATGTGATGTAAACTTTTATGGTCGGTGAAGATAGTAAACTTGGTCCCATACAGGTAGTGTCTCCACATTTTAAGTGCAAAGACAACAGCTCCTAGCTCAAGGTTGTGCGTAGTGTAGTTCTGCTCGTGAATCTTTAACTGTCGTGATCCATAAGCAATAACTTTATTTTGTTGCATAAGCACGCAACCCATTCCTTGATGTGGGGCATCACAATAAACAACAAAATCTTCACTTCCCTCTGGTAGAGACAATATTGGTGCAGTTGTTAACTTCTCTTTCAACAACTGAAATGCAGTCTCTTACGATTCTGACCACTCATACTTCTTGCCCTTATGAGTCAACGCGGTTAATGGTCGGGCAATCTTAGAGAATCCCTCAATGAATCTCCTGTAGTAACCAGCTAGACCCAAAAATTGCCGGATCTGAGTTGGTGTCTTTGGAGTTTCCCAATTCTTAATCGACTGAATCTTTGTTGGATCGACCTGTATTCCATTGGCCCCTACAACATGGCCAAGAAATTGTACCTCTGGTAACCAAAAGTTACACTTAGAGAACTTTGCATACAACTGCTCTTTTCTAAGCATAGTCAATATCGAACGTAGATGCTGTTCGTGCTCTTCCTTGTTCTTGGAGTACACCAATATATCATCAATGAACACAATGACGAATTTATCTAGGTATGGCTTACACACATGGTTTATGAGGTCCATGAACACTGCTGGTGCATTCATCCAAACCAAAGGGCATCAATGTAAACTCATAATGTCCATAACGTGTTCTAAACACCGTTTTAGGGTCATCAGCTTCTTTGACTCTCAATTGGTGATACCCGGATCGTAAATCAATCTTCGAATAATAACTAAATCCCTGTAGTTGATCGAATAAGTCATCAATCCTCGGTAGCGGATACCAATTCTTGATTGTCAACTTGTTCAATTCTCTATAGTCGATACACAATCTCATCGACTCATCCTTCTTTTTAACAAACAAGACCGGAGCTTCAACTCAGAAATTCGTGGTTATGTGACCCACCTTCTAGTACCTGTCATAAATTAGGGCATTACAACCCTGATGTTCTTCACCACGGGAAGCTCTTGTTGTTCTAAAGGTGCAAGTCCGTATATTGTGCGCGTAACGGGTGCAGCTGCTGGCACCAAATTAATCGAAAATTCGACTTCACGGTGGGGTGGACGTGCAATCTCAGGGTAATCTCTAATAGTAGGGAAATATTCGTGTCTCTTAAATGTCGGCTCATCTTTACTCATGTGCCAGAATTGCGAGATATTCTCGTCTCATGTACTTCTGGACCTTCGAGTAATTAGTGTAGCATGACGGTGTACAATTCTCCTCTCTGTACACCATTACCATCAGTGAAAGGAATTCGAATAGCCTTCTGGTCATAGCTGCCTTGGTTGTATCATCAGGTAACCAGTTTGTTTCAACCACGAGGTTAAAACTTCTCAATTTAATAGTTCTCTAGAGTACACATTGTCCAAGGAAGGTACATGTTTATAAACGTTGTGACCAAATTCTCTAGCGTTAAAGCTTCTATCAGCATCGGTGTTAACAGCATATATAAACATTATGGTTGATGAGTGAAAACGTGACGAATTTCATGGAAAACAAAAATGAACAAGGTGTAATGGCAACTCAAACAAAATTTGATATTTAATCGAAAAGGGTTAGTACAATCTCCCAGGCATGTGTGTCTCGCGGGAAACAGTTGAAGTGTAGTTCGCGCTGATGTGTTCAAAGTTGATTGGCAATGTTTGTGGGTATAATGAAAATGATTGCCGCTTAAGAAACGTATGTTGGAACAGAATGAGAAGGGATATGGTAACGAGTAGTATTACTAGTTGCAACGAATGGTGGCGTTAGTGATAAGTAGCGATGGGTTGTGATAAGCAGGGATGATAGTAGTGACGGATAAGTTGTTAGATAGCATGCTCGCATCATAAGTATTTACACATGTATACTAATGCACCTAATAAGGCATAATGGTTATCAGTCGGTAGGCTCGTGTTGGGAAACAGAACCTTGAACGGCGAATGGCTGAATGATAGGTAAGTTGGAAGTCGAGTAGACAATATCTACTATGTATTGTGCGGGCTGTTACCAGGAACTCCTCCTCTAAAGACGTATCAAAGATGAGTTGTGATGCACATTAGCGAGTAGTAAAACGCGGAGGTGTTGGTAGTGTCGAGTACTACCTAGTAGTGGTAAGCAGTAATGAGTAGTATTGAGTAGTAGCAAGTAGCAAGGGGTATGAAATGTCCCGTTCTTATTGATTAAAAACGTTCCATATTAACTGATTTTGTTGCGAGGTTTTGACCTCTATATGAGACGTTTTTCCAAAGACTGCATTCATTTTTAACACAAACCATAACTTTTATTTCATCAATAAAGGTTTAAAAAAAAACTTTACGTAGATTATCAAATAATGATAATCTAAAATATCCTATTTACACACGACCATTACATAATCGTTTACAATACAAATATGTTACATAGAAATACGTTTCTTGAATGCAGTTTTTATACAATATCATACAAGCATGGACTCCAAATCTTGTCCTTATTTTAGTATGCAACAGCGGAAGCTCTTAGTATTCACCTGAGAATAAACATGCTTTAAACGTCAACAAAAATATTGGTGAGTTATAGGTTTAACCTATATATATATCAAATCGTAACAATAGACCATAAGATTTCATATTTCAATACACATCCCATACATAGAGATAAAAATCATTCATATGGTGAACACCTGGTAACCGACATTAACAAGATGCATATATAAGAATATCCCCATCATTCCGGGACACCCTTCGGATATGATATAAATTTCGAAGTACTAACAAATCCGGTACTTTGGATGGGGTTTGTTAGGCCCAATAGATCTATCTTTAGGATTCGCGTCAATTAGGGTGTCTGTTCCCTAATTCTTAGATTACCAGACTTAATAAAAAGGGGCATATTCGATTTCGATAATTCAACCATAGAATGTAGTTTCACGTACTTGTGTCTATTTTGTAAATCATTTATAAAACCTGCATGTATTCTCATTCCAAAAATATTAGATTTTAAAAGTGGGACTATAACTCACTTTCACAGATTTTTACTTCGTCGGGAAGTAAGACTTGGCCACTGGTTGATTCACGAACCTATAACAATATATACATATATATCAAAGTATGTTCAAAATATATTTACAACACTTTTAATACATTTTGATGTTTTAAGTTTATTAAGTCAGCTGTCCTCGTTAGTAACCTACAACTAGTTGTCTACAGTTAGATGTACAGAAATAAATCGATAAATATTATCTTGAATCAATCCACGACCCAGTATATACGTATCTCAGTATTGATCACAACTCAAACTATATATATTTTGGAATCAACCTCAACCCTGTATAGCTAACTCCAACATTCACATATAGAGTGTCTATGGTTGTTCCGAAATATATATAGATGTGTCGACATGATAGGTCGAAACATTGTATACGTGTCTATGGCATCTCAAGATTACATAATATACAATACAAGTTGATTAAGTTATGATTGGAATAGATTTGTTACCAATTTTCACGTAGCTAAAATAAGAAAAATTATCCAATCTTGTTTTACCCATAACTACTTCATTTTAAATCCTTTTTGAGTGAATCAAATTGCTATGGTTTCATATTGAACTCTATTTTATGAATCTAAACAGAAAAAGTATAGGTTTATAGTTGGAAAAATAAGTTACAAGTCGTTTTTGTAAAGGTAGTCATTTCAGTCGAAAGAAGGACGTCTAGATGACCATTTTAGAAAACGTACTTCCACTTTGAGTTTAACCATGATTTTTGGAATTAACTAAACTATGTTCTAGTGATTACAAGTTTAAACCTTCGAATAAGATAGCTTTATATGTATGAATTGAATGATGTTATGAACATCATTACTACCTCAAGTTTTGTGGATAAACCCACTGGAAATGAGAAAAATATATCTAGCTTCAAAGGATCCTTGGATGGTTTGAAAGTTCTTGAAGCAGAATCATGACACGAAAACAGTTCAAGTAAGATTTTCACTCGAAATAAGATTTTTATAGTTATAGAAATTGAATCAAAGTTTGAATATGAGTATTACCTTGTATTAGAAAGATAACATACTGTAAGTAACAAAGGTTTCTTGATCTTGGATGATTACTTGGAATGGATTTAGAAAACTTGGAAGTAAACTTGCAATCTTGGAAGTATTCTTGATTTTATGAAACTAGAACTTTTAGAATTTATGAATAACACTTAGAACTTGAAGATAGAACTTGAGAGAGATCAATTAGATGAAGGAAATTGAAGAATGAAAGTGTTTGTAGGTGTTTTTGGTCATTGGTGTATGGATTAGATATAAAGGATATGTAATTTTGTTTTCATGTAAATAAGTCATGAATGATTACTCATATTTTTGTAATTTTATGAGATATTTCATGCTAGTTGCCAAATGATGGTTCCCACATGTGTTAGGTGACTCACATGGGCTGCTAAGAGCTGATCATTGGAGTGTATATACCAATAGTACATACATCTAAAAGCTGTGTATTGTACGAGTACGAATACGGGTGCATACGAGTAGAATTGTTGATGAAACTGAACGAGGATGTAATTGTAAGCATTTTTGTTAAGTAGAGGTATTTTAATAAGTGTCTTGAAGTCTTTCAAAAGTGTATGAATACATATTAAAACACTACATGTATATACATTTTAACTGAGTCGTTAAGTCATCGTTAGTCGTTACATGTAAGTGTTGTTTTGAAACCTTTAGGTTAACGATCTTGTTAAATGTTGTTATCCCAATGTTTATAATATCAAAAGAGATTTTAAATTATTATATTATCATGATATTATGATGTACAAATATCTCTTAATATGATATATATACATTAAATGTCGTTACAACGATAATCGTTACATATATGTCTCGTTTCAAAATATTTAAGTTAGTAGTCTTGTTTTTACATATGTAGTTCATTGTTAATATACTTAATGATATGTTTACTTATCATAATATCATGTTAACTATATATGTATCCATATATATGTCATCATATAGTTTTTACAAGTTTTAACGTTCGTGAATCACCGGTCAACTTGGGTGGTCAATTGTCTATATGAAACCTATTTCAATTAATCAAGTCTTAACAAGTTTGATTGCTTAACATGTTGGAAACACTTAATCATGTAAATAACAATTTCATTTAATATATATATATATATATATATATATATATATATATATATATATATATATATATATATATATATATATATAAACATGGAAAAGTTCGGGTCACTACAGTACCTACCCGTTAAATAAATTTCGTCCCGAAATTTTAAGCAGTTGGAGGTGTTGACGTATCTTCTGAAAATAAATGCGGGTATTTCTTCTTCATCTGATCTTCTCGTTCCCAGGTGAACTCGGGTCCTCTACGAGCATTCCATCGAACCTTAACAATTGGTATCTTGTTTTGCTTAAGTCTTTTAACCTCACGATCCATTATTTCGACGGGTTCTTCGACGAATTGAAGTTTTTCGTTGATTTGGATTTCATCTAACGGAATAGTGAGATCTTCTTTAGCAAAACATTTCTTCAAATTCGAGACGTGGAAAGTGTTATGTACAGCCGCGAGTTGTTGAGGTAACTCAAGTCGGTAAGCTACTGGTCCGACACGATCAATAATCTTGAATGGTCCAATATACCTTGGATTTAATTTCCCTCGTTTGCCAAATCGAACAACGCCTTTCCAAGGTGCAACTTTAAGCATGGCTATCTCTCCAATTTCAAATTCTATATCTTTTCTTTTAATGTCGGCGTAGCTCTTTTGTCGATTTTGGGCGGTTTTTAACCGTTGTTGAATTTGGATGATCTTCTCGGTAGTTTCTTGTATTATCTCCGGACCCGTAACCTGTCTATCCCCCACTTCACTCCAACAAATCGGAGACCTGCATTTTCTACCATAAAGTGCTTCAAACGGCGCCATCTCAATGCTTGAATGGTAGCTGTTGTTGTAGGAAAATTCTGCTAACGGTAGATGTCGATCCCAACTGTTTTCGAAATCAATAACACATGCTCGTAGCATGTCTTCAAGCGTTTGTATCATCCATTCGCTCTGCCCATCAGTTTGTGGATGATAGGCAGTACTCATGTCTAGACGAGTTCCTAATGCTTGCTGTAATGTCTGCCAGAATCTTGAAATAAATCTGCCATCCCTATCAGAGATAATAGAGATTGGTATTCCATGTCTGGAGATGACTTCCTTCAAATACAGTCGTGCTAACTTCTCCATCTTGTCATCTTCTCTTATTGGCAGGAAGTGTGCTGATTTGGTGAGGCGATCAACTATTACCCAAATAGTATCAAAACCAATTGCAGTCCATGTCAATTTAGTGATGAAATCCATGGTAATGTCAATTTCAGGTTGTTGAAGTAGACCTGATGGTTTCTGATGCTCAGCTTTGACCTTAGAACACGTCAAACATTCTCCTACGTATTTAGCAACATCTGCTTTCATACCCGGCCACCAAAAATGTTTCTTGAGATCCTTGTACATCTTCCCCGTTCCAGGATGTATTGAGTATCGGGTTTTATGAGCTTCTCTAAGTACCATTTCTCTCATATCTCCAAATTTTGGTACCCAAATCCTTTCAGCCCTATACCGGGTTCCGTCTCCCCGAATATTAAGATGCTTCTCTGATCCTTTGGATATTTCATCCTTTAAATTTCCCTCTTTTAAAACTCCTTGTTGCGCCTCCTTTATTTGAGTAGTAAGGTTATTGTGAATCATTATATTCATAGATTTTACTCGAATGGGTTCTCTGTCCTTCCTGCTCAATGCGTCGGCTACCACATTTGCTTTTCCCGGGTGGTACCGAATTTCAAAGTCGTAATCATTCAACAATTCAATCCACCTACGCTGCCTCATATTCAGTTGTTTTTGATTAAATATGTGTTGAAGACTTTTGTGGTCGGTATATATAATACTTTTGACCCCATATAAGTAGTGCCTCCAAGTCTTTAATGCAAAAACAACCGCGCCTAATTCCAAATCATGCGTCGTATAATTTTGTTCGTGAATCTTCAATTGTCTAGACGCATAAGCAATTACTTTTGTTCGTTGCATTAATACACAACCGAGACCTTGCTTTGAGGCATCACAATATATCACAAAATCATCATTCCCTTCAGGTAATGACAATATAGGTGCCGTAGTTAACTTTTTCTTCAATAACTGGAACGCTTTCTCTTGTTCATCCTTCCATTCAAATTTCTTCCCTTTATGCGTTAATGCAGTCAAGGGTTTTGCTATTCTAGAAAAGTCTTGTTTGAACCTTCTGTAGTAACCAGCTAGTCCTAAAAACTGTCATATGTGTTTCGGAGTTTTCGAAGTTTCCCACTTTTCAACAGTTTCTATCTTTGCCGGATCCACCTTAATACCTTCTTTGTTCACTATGTGACCGAGGAATTGAACTTCTTCCAACCAAAATGCACACTTTGAAAACTTAGCGTACAATTCTTCCTTCCTCAATACTTCTAACACCTTTCTCAAATGTTCACCGTGTTCTTGGTCATTCTTTGAGTAAATAAATATGTCGTCAATGAAAACAATGACAAACTTGTCAAGGTATGGTCCACACACTCGGTTCATAAGGTCCATGAACATAGCTGGTGCATTAGTTAAACCAAACGGCATGACCATAAACTCGTAATGACCGTAACGTGTTCTGAAAGCAGTCTTTGGAATATCATCTTCTTTCACCCGCATTTGATGATACCCGGAACGTAAGTCAATCTTTGAATAAACAGACGAGCCTTGTAGTTGATCAAATAAGTCGTCGATTCTCGGTAGTGGGTAGCGTTTCTTGATGGTAAGTTTGTTCAACTCTCGGTAGTCGATACACAACCTGAATGTACCATCTTTCTTCTTGACAAACAAAACATGAGCTCCCCATGGTGATGTGCTTGGTCGAATGAAACCACATTCTAATAGTTCTTGCAGTTGGCTTTGCAGTTCTTTCATCTCACTGGGTGCGAGTCTATAAGGAGCACGAGCTATTGGTGCAGCTCCTGGTACAAGATCTATTTGAAATTCAACAGATCGATGTGAAGGTAGTCCCGGTAATTCTTTCAGAAATACATCGGGAAATTCTTTTGAGACGGGAACATCATTGATGCTCTTTTCTTCAGTTTGTACTTTCTCGAAGTGTGCTAGAACAGCATAGCAACCTTTTCTTATTAGTTTTTGTGCCTTCAAATTACTAATAAGATGTAGCTTCGTGTTACCCTTTTCTCCGTACACCATTAAGGGTTCTCCTTCTTCTCGTACAATGCGAATTGCATTTTCGTAACATACAATCTCTACTTTCATCTTCTTCAGCCAGTCCATGCCCACTATTACATCAAAACTCCCTAACTCTACTGGTATCAAGTCAATCTTAAATGTTTCGCTAACCAGTTTAATTTCTCGATTCCGACATATATTATTTGTTGAAATTAATTTACCATTTGCTAATTCGAGTAAAAATTTACTATCCAAAGGCGTCAATGGACAACTTAATTTAGCACAAAAATCTCTACTCATATAGCTTCTATCCGCACCCGAATCAAATAAAACGTAAGCAGATTTATTGTCAATAAGAAATGTACCTGTAACAAGCTCTGGGTCTTCCTGTGCCTCTGCCGCATTAATATTGAAAACTCTTCCGCGGCCTTGTCCATTCGTGTTCTCCTGGTTCGGGCAATTTCTAATAATGTGGCCCGGTTTTCCACATTTATAACAAACTACATTGGCATAATTTGCTCCGACACTACTTGCTCCCCCATTACTCGTTCCGACACCATTTGTTCCTTTCATTCTGTTAACCCCTGGTCCGTAGACCTCACACTTTACTGCGCTATGACCATATCTTTTACACTTGTGGAAAAATTTGGTGCAGAACCCCGAGTGATACTTTTCACACCTTTGGCATAGCTGCTTCTGATTGTTGTTGTTGTTGTTACGGTTGTTATTATTGTTGGGATGATTGTTGTAGTTGCTGTTGTTGTTGTTGTTGTTGTTGTTGTTGTTGTTGTTGTTGTTGTTGTTTTTGTTGTTGTTGGGCCGTTTGTTGTAGTTGCGATTGATGTTGCGATTGTTGGGATAATTGTTGCGATTATTGTTGTAATTGCTGTTGTTGTTGTATTGGTGATTCTTATCATCGTTTTCCTCCCACTTTCTTTTGACTTGCTTCACATTGGCCTCTTCAGCCGTCTGTTCTTTAATTCTTTCTTCAATCTGGTTCACTAGTTTGTGAGCCATTCTACATGCCTGTTGTATGGAGGCGGGCTAATGTGAACTTATATCTTCTTGGATTCTTTCCGGTAATCCTTTCATAAACGCGTCGATCTTCTCTTCCTCATCTTCGAACTCTCCCGGACACAATAGGCACAATTCTGTGAATCGTCTTTCATACGTGGTAATATCAAATCCTTGGGTTCATAACCCTCTAAGTTCTGTCTTGAGCTTATTGACCTCGGTTCTAGGACGGTACTTCTCGTTCATCAAGTGCTTGAATGCTGACCACGGTAGTGCGTAAGCATCATCTTGTCCCGCTTGCTCTAGATAGGTATTCCACCATGTTAATGCAGAACCTGTGAAGGTATGCATAACGTACTTCACTTTGTCCTCTTCAGTACACTTACTTATGGCAAACACCGATTCAACCTTCTCGGTACACCGTTTCAATCCGATCGGTCATTCGGTTCCATCAAATTCCAAAGGTTTGCAGGCAGTGAATTCTTTGTAGGTGCATCTTACACGATTTCCTGTACTGCTAGATCTAAGGTTATTGTTGGTATGTAGCGCAGCCTGTACTGCGGTTATGTTTGAAGCTAGAAAAGTACGGAATTCCTCTTCATTCATATTCACGGTGTGTCGAGTAGTCGGTGCCATTTTCTTCAAAATAGTCAAATGGAACAAGTTAATCATACAGAATATTAAGAGTAGTTAATAGTATTTCGTAGCATAATATGAACTCATTTATAAAAGCTTTTTCTTCATATTAGCGTTTTATAAGTTTAAATTCGGGTAGTACCTACCCGTTAAGTTCATACTTAGTAGCTAATATACAATTCAACTACTACAATTTTATATAAAAAACTGATTATAATAATATTTCGCGTTCAAACTTTTATACAATATTTTACAAACTTATAATACCGCTTATTTTACATAAAGCATGAAATATAGCACACAATAACTTTGATACAATATAGTTGTGAAGATAATTCTAGCTAGTACACAAGTCGTTCAGCAAAGGCAATAAAGACACGTAATTCATACGTCCAGAAACAAGTCATGCATTCTGGTTTTACTAGGACTACTTCCCATCCTTGGTCTTGTGGAACATAACCGTTATGGCCGTTGATAAGACAGCGTGTTGTAACGTCATCAAAGGGACGAGGGTTACGTAATGACCAACAGTCTCGTAATAACCTAAAAACCTCATTTCTTACCCCAATTACCGACTCCGTCACTTGTGGGAACGTTTTGTTTAATAGTTGTAGCCCGATGTTCTTTTTCTCACTTTGGTGAGAAGCGAAAATTACTAACCCGTAAGCATAGCATGCTTCTTTATGTTGCATGTTAGCCGCTTTTTCTAAATCATGAAGTCCTATATTCGAATACATTGAGTCAAAATAATTTCTTAACCCGTTGCGTAAAATAGCATTTGGGTTCCCCACAATATATGCGTCAAAGTAAACACATCGTAACTTATGGGTTTCCCCAATGTGATATCCCCCATCTTTCAAATGAAAGTCTCTTATAAACCAAGGCATTCTTGGAACGTTCTTCGAATGTCTTACAAACTGATTTCGCCGTAAATAGTTGTGCCGAAGAATTCTGACCGACTCTAGACAAGATTTCATCAATCATGTCTCCGGGTAGGTCTCTTAAAATATTAGGTTGTCTATCCATTTTGTGTTTTTATACTGTAAAATAGACAAGAGTTAGATTCATAAAAAAAAATACTTATTAATAAAAGCAATTTTTACATATATCATAAAGCATAAGCACACTATATTACATATATTACACCACACGAATACAACTATCTTATTCTGACTCGCTCGTTTCTTCTTCTTCGGTTTTGGTTCGTTTTGCCAAGTTTCTAGGGATATATGATGTTCCCCTAATACGAGCTGTCATTTTCCACAACGGTTTAGAAAAACCTGGTGGTTTAGAGGTTCCCGGGTCATTGTTACAACTTAAGGGCTTCGGGGGTTGACGATACATATAAAGTTCATTGGGGTTGGAATTAGATTTCTCTATTTTTATGCCCTTTCCCTTATTATTTTCTTTTGCCTTTTTAAATTCAGTTGGGGTAATTTCTATAACATCATCAGAATTCTCGTCGGAATCCGATTCATCGGAGAATTGGTAATCCTCCCAATATTTTGCTTCCTTAGCGGAAACACCATTGACCATAATTAACCTTGGTCGGTTGGTTGAGGATTTTCTTTTACTTAACCGTTTTATTATTTCCCCCACCGGTTCTATTTCCTCCTCCGGTTCCTCCTCTTTCGGTTCTGATTCTTCTTTCGGTTCTGATTCTTCTTCCGGTTCCTCTTCGGGAACTTGTGAATCAGTCCAATATATATTCGACACTTCGTTATTATTAGGTGATTCAATGGGATTTGTGCTAGAGGTAGACATCTATCACACAATATCAAACATGTTAAGAAATTAATATATCACATAATCTATACATGTTAATAATATATAGTTTCCAACAAAATTTGTTAAGCAATCATTTTTCAAGTAAACACGATCGAAGTCCAGACTCACTAATGCATCCTAACAAACTCGATAAGACACACTAATGCAAAATTCTGGTTCTCTAAGACCAACGCTCTAATACCAACTGAAATGTTTCGTTCTTATTGATTAAAAACGTTCCATATTAATTGATTTCGTTGCGAGGTTTTGACCTCTATATGAGACGTTTTTCCAAAGACTGCATTCATTTTTAAAACAAACCATAACCTTTATTTCATCAATAAAGGTTTAAAAAAAACTTTACGTAGATTATCAAATAATGATAATCTAAAATATCCTGTTTACACATGACCATTACATAATGGTTTACAATACAAATATGTTACATAGAAATAGGTTTCTTGAATGCAGTTTTTATACAATATCATACAAGCATGGACTCCAAATCTTGTCCTTATTTTAGTATGCAACAGCGGAAGCTCTTAGTATTCACCTGAGAATAAACATGCTTTAAACGTCAACAAAAATGTTGGTGAGTTATAGGTTTAATGTAACGACCCTGGTTTTTCCTATGTTTATTTATTAATAATTATTATTATTAATACGCTTGATTAAACGAATGTATGTTATTACATTTACATGTTGCTTTAATTGCCCGTACTTGAACTTTAAATGCCCGAAACGTCTTTGTGACACCCGGAACTTGCACGAATAATATTTTAAGGTATTATTTACATTCATGATTAATTTTATTAATCATTTTAATTAACTAAGATGGTTAGTTAATTACTTGGGCTTAAGTTGGACCTATTTGGATTATTTGCAACTTGGGCTTTAATTAGTGTAATGGACTCTTGAATAAGACTCACAAGCCCACCCTACTTCTTTTAATGGACATTAAGCCCACTCTTGCATACTTGTAAGTATCATTTAAACATAAACTAACTAGTTACTTGCTTAAGGAATCTAGTTGCCTTATTATCCCCATGTAAACAACCCTTTTAACCAACTTTTAACCTCTTTACTTGCAAGTAACCATCAAACAAACCTCTTCCCCTTTTTTGCTGCAGAATGCCGAAATCCTTGGCCACATTTAGTGGTGTTTTGGTTTCCATTTTTCATTCACAACTCACTTGAAGTCTTCTCTCAAAACACACACACATTACTTGCATACTTTTCTCTCTTTTCTCTCTCATTTTTCTCTAAAGATTGTAAGTATTATGAACAACTTTTCTTCTCTTTTCTTTGTCCCAAAACTGAATTTAAACATCACATAATCATCATCATCTTTTGTTGTTTGTTACTTAATCTTGTTGTAGTTTAATTACTTGTAGATTACTAAGTTGTTTACTTACTTACTTACTTGTCTTTCTTTACATGTTTCAAGAATCAACTTCTTAGTTTGATTCTTCATTTATATCTTGTATTTAACAAGAACATCAAGAACATAATCTCTCTAGTTATGTTCTACATATTTTGTTTCAAAGAATTAAAGTTCATAGTTGTATAAACTCTTTACTTGTAGTTCTTGAAGTAACTTTGAAGTTACTTCACTTAAAGATCAACTTGGGTTGAATCTTTAAAAGTAAGAGCAACTATGAATCATCTTCTTGTTTAGATTAGCTTTCTACTTTATTTATTTCAAAGATTTAAAGTTTATAATCTTTAATTTTTGTTACTTGTGTTCTTGTTTGTTGTATGTTACTAGAATACCACCTTCATGGTTGGTTTAGGCTTATCATTCATTTTCTTTATTTCTTATTGTTAGTTGCTTACTACACATTTGAACAAGGACATGAAACCAACAAGAGCTTACACTTTGGTGCAAGTATCATGGATCCAACACTTGGTTGTGATCTTTCTTAGTGTTCATGAACTTGTTCATAAACTTACATGGAACCTTGGTTCATCAAACACTTACAACACTTGCACTTGAGTTATGATGGACAAACCTTGGTCAAAATGATGTTAACACATCAGCGAGTTGTACACTTGAAGCTATACGCATCAAGGATGAGAACCGTGATGAACATCAAGCACCGAGACAACCGGAACTCTCCAAAACCCACTGTTCTGTCCAAGACCTACTGACCTGATGCTTCTGGAACAGACCAGTAGACCTGGGCTGTTCTAACCTTGATTTTTAGATAGAACTTTTCGAGTAGATAACTTTTCATATAGGACTCGTCTTAATCCGAGTTACGGTTTAGGATTTATGGCCCTCCGATCGTTACCATGTCCTTTAACGTTGTGCAGAAATTTCTGACCTACTCGCACTTAGACCGTCGCCACGGTCAAACCAAGACGAGTTTGCTTCTGTAAATTTTACCACACTTAAGGGACTCATAGACGGAGCCATGACCACTGGGCTCACCTTAATTCAGTAAGGGTAGAGGCCGTGGTGACTGACCGAAGTCAGCCCTTGTTTTAAACGACTTTCATAAACGAGTCTTACTTGTTACCTTTTGTTTAATGATGATTGATGATGACCCTTATGACCTTAATTACGTACTTGTAAACCTTTTGAGACGACTTATTGACTTAGTGATATTTGACTTAGGTTGAGGACGTTTGGACCGTTACTTGCACACCACTTTCCGAATACTACCTTACCTTTACTACTAATCATTGTGAGTTATAGCATTCCCTTTTTACTTTAACTTATTTTGGGAACTGAGAATACATGCGGATTTTATGTTTTACATACTAGGCACGAGTACTTAAACTTTATATATGTGTGGGTTATATAACGGCAGAAACATTCCCTTTAGCTCGGTAACGTTTAATCATTGGTTTTTGAACCGTGAACGCGAATCTTAGATATGGATCCATAGGGTTTGACATCCCCACTCGGGCTAGTAGCGCTAGCATTTAACGAGTGTTTAATACTTCGAGGTTATACGCACTTGCCAAGTGCACTTTAAGGGGGTACATTAAACGTTAAGTTAGTTACCGGGTGCCCACGGTTAAGCATATACTTTTACATACTTTTGAAACGCTCGTTGTAGCACTGAAATCTCGTGGCCTACTTACATTACTGTTATACTTAAACTATAGCTCACCAACCTTTGTGTTGACCTTTTTGAGCATGTATTTTCTCAGGTGCTTGAAGTCGCTTCTGCTATCTTACTAGTCGTGCTGTAGAACCCGCTGCCTAGAGTTGTTATCGCATGACTACTTATGTTGCATTCAAACTTTTTACTTATGAACTTATGTTATGTAACGACCATTATGGTCACGTACACTTATTTAATGCTTCTACTTATCGAAGCATACTTTTGATTTGTAAAACAATTGACGTATGTTATGACGTCACTTTTATTTATGAATGTAAACTCTGTTTTGAAAACGCATATAGTACTTAACCTTGTAATGATCCTGTTGTTGATGGTCCGTACATGATGATTTAGTACGGGGCGTCACATTTGGTATCAGAGCATTGGTTGTAGGGAATTAGGATGCATTAGTGAGTCTAAGACCGACCCGAGTAGGATTCACTAATAGGGCTAATCTACAACTTGTTAGTTTACTTGTTTCCGCTGAACTTACTGCATGCTGCTGCTTACTGTTACTGCTATATGCCGTATGCTACTACGTGATTTCACTACTGCATGCTATTACTTGCTTTCGATTGCATGCTAGTTTCGTACGATTACTGATAATGCCATGCTACTTATTGTTATACATGAATTAAACTGTTGGCCTATTATTTGCTTGCTTTATGACATACTGACATGGAAAATTTATTTTTCCTTGTTCAGATGTCGGACGTTCCACCTACTGACATCCCGAGCGGCTCAGGCCCCGTTGTTCCTCCCACTGCTGCACCTGTTGCTGCTGCTGCTGCTGCTGCCGACATTCCGGCCCCGACACCCACTGGCGACCCCGGCGCCTCTAGTTCTGGAGCTAGCTCTAGTGTGCCTATCCCGGCGTCTTCTTCCAGACCCCTGAGACAACTGGCTCGCATTGGTGGCATGGAGATCCCCGCGGAGTTCGGGGAAGGTCCCTTCCGCAATCACTGGGGCACACCTTGCCGACGCACTGCCGACGGCCGCTTAGCCGTGATTACGCCAGGCCGACACCGACAGATGTTGGCCGCTTTCGGATATGTTGAGCCACCCGCGCCACCACCGCATGATTCAGACGACGGTTCTTCCACCGATGCTTCTTCAGACGACACCTCATCTGACGACTCCAGTGATGAGGAGGATCCCGCTGACCGACCGATTCAGGCACCTTCTACCCCGCCGAAGAAGCGGTATCGCTTCGCTGGCGTTATTCCTGGTCGTACTGTCACTGACGCTTATGGTCGGCGTCGTAGGATCACTGCTCGTAAACGGCTGGTGCCGTACCCCGCCGACCCACTGATATTACCGTCTCCACCCAGAGCCGGACCATCCACTTCAGCACCACCGGCTCCACCTGCACCGCCAGCACCACCTGCCCCACCATCTTCCTCTAATGAGGAAATGAGGCGGGAGATTGAGATTCTCCAGACTCGAGTTACTGAGCTCGAGGAGCAGTTGGCTCATGTTTTGGACATCTTGTACCCACCATCGCCGTAGGACTTTGTACTAGATTCTGTATTGTAATCTCTTTTTGTAATTTCATATTTCACTTATGTAATGTACGAACTTATTGTAATGTATGAACTTATTATCATTAATGAATGAAATTTGTGTTGCTTACTCCTTGCGCAAGTGTTCTATTTACGTTATCATATCATGGTTTTGTGGTACTTATATATGCTTGCATTACTTAATCAACATGTGTTGTGCTGTTTTCATGTTGGTTGTTATATACTATATTATTATTATTTGCATAATGGATTTTGACTTGAGTCAAAATGTTTGTATAGAACATCATGGCCAACGGGAGATCTATCCCCACCGCGGCACAAATTGAGGAAATGATTAACGAGCGAGTCGTTGCTGCACTAGCTGAAAGACAACCCCAAGTTCCACCACCACCGCCTGTCAATCCACCTGTCGTCCGAGATGGGTGTACTTACAAGGAATTCCAAAACTGCAAGCCACACTACTTCAGTGGCACTGAGGGACCCGTCGGTCTCACCAGATGGTTCGAAAAGTTGGAATCGGTATTCAGGGTTAGCAATTGTTCTGAGGCTAACAAAACGAAATTTGCATCTTGCACGCTGTCTGACGGCGCGCTCACATGGTGGAATACCATGGCCCAAGCGAAAGGAATTGATGAGGCGTATGCTACGCCTTGGGAAGAATTTAAATGTGCTATGATCGAGGAATACTGTCCGAGAACCGAGATTCAAAAGATGGAAATCGAATTTATGCAATTGAAAACCGTAGGGAATGACCTTAACAGCTACAACCGTAGGTTTTTGGAATTGGCTCTTATGTGTCCAACCATGGTCACCCCCGAATTTAAGCGTTTGGAGAAATACTTCTCGGGACTTCCTAAGTCCATCAAGGGTAATGTTACCTCATCCAAGCCACCAAGTGTTCCCGAAGCGATGCGCATGGCGCATACTCTCTTGAATCAAATCATCCTTGACGAGCCGGAGAAGGCTAAATTCGAAGCTGTTAGTGGCGAAAAGAGGAAATGGGACAACAACCACAACAACAACAGGGGTAGGAACTATGATCAAAACCCGGCAAAGCGACATGAAGGGTTTAGGCAAAACAACAACATGCACAACAACAACACCAACCCCAACAACAATAACCGCACCAATCCGAACTACAAAGGAACCTTACCACAATGCAATAGGTGCTACAAGCACCACACTGGGTATTGCAATGTTATCTGTGAGAAGTGCCAACGATCTGGACATGTTGGCAAGGATTGCAAGGTTACCACTTTGAATGTGAAGCCAAACCACAACAACAATGGGCCTAAGAAGTGTTATGAATGTGGAAAGACGGGCCATTTCAGAAACGAGTGTCCTAACAAGCGTAAGGATGGCGGACCACCACGTGCTAGAGCCTTCAACGTTAATGCAAGGGACGCTCGCGACAACCCCGACTTGGTGACAGGTATATTCAAGATCAACAATCTTTTAGCTTCTGTCCTATTTGATACTGGTGCCGATAGGAGCTATGTGTGTAGACATTTTTGTGATAAGTTAGATTGGTCGTTAGTTCCTTTGAAGGAAAGTATGCTTGTCGAGGTCGCCAATGGAAAACTTGAAAAGGTTGACCATATTAGTCGTGGAGCTATTATCAACATAGCTGGTGCAGATTTCGAAATTGATTTGATACCTATCAAACTGGGAAGTTTTGACGCGATCGTCGGTATGGATTGGTTGAGCAAGATAAAGGCCGATGTTATCTGTGGAGATAAATCACTTCGCATACCACAAGGAGATGGCGAACCACTGGTTATCTATGGAGAGAGATGTACCTCGAAGTTGAACCTCATTAGTTGCGTGAAAGCGCAAAAGATTATGAAGAAGGGACGCTTTGCTGTCCTAGCACATGTGAAAGCGGTAGAAACTGAGGTGAAGAACGTGAACGACGTACGAATTGTGAACGAATTTTCTGATGTCTTCCCAGAGGAATTGCCTGGATTACCACCGCAGAGAGCAGTAGAGTTTCAGATTGACTTAGTGCCAGGAGCTGCACCTGTAGCTCGCGCACCTTATAGACTCGCACCTTCCGAGATGCAAGAATTACAGAGTCAACTACAAGAGCTATTAGATCGAGGGTTTATCCAACCAAGCTTCTCACCTTGGGGCGCACCTGTGTTGTTTGTAAAGAAGAAGGATGGATCCTTCCGTATGTGTATCGACTACCGTGAACTCAACAAATTGACTATCAAGAATCGATATCCTCTTCCACGAATTGATGATCTTTTTGATCAACTACAAGGATCGAGCGTTTATTCAAAGATCGATTTGCGATCCGGATATCACCAGCTGAGGGTGAAGGAAAGTGACGTGATGAAAACTGCATTCAGGACCCGTTATGGTCATTATGAGTTCCTCGTGATGCCATTCGGTTTGACAAATGCCCCTGCCGTGTTCATGGATCTCATGAATCGTGTCTGCAAGCCTTACTTGGATAAGTTTGTTATCGTCTTCATAGATGATATCCTCATCTACTCTAAGAGCGAAGAAGAACATGGGCAACACCTTCGGCTAGTGCTTGAACTCTTAAGACAAGAGCAACTTTACGCCAAATTCTCCAAGTGCGAATTTTGGTTGAAGGAAGTACAGTTTTTGGGTCATGTTGTGAGCGACCAGGGTATCAAAGTTGACCCCGCCAAGATTGAAGCCATCAGCAAGTGGGAGACCCCCACTACTCCAACGCATATTCGTCAATTTCTAGGTCTCGCCGGTTATTATCGAAGGTTTATCGAAGGATTTTCTCTGATTGCGCGTCCTTTGACCGCACTGACTCACAAGGGCAAGAAGTTCATTTGGGAACCCACACACGAATCAGCATTCCAAACTTTGAAGAAGAAGTTAACCTCCGCACCTATCCTATCACTTCCTGAAGGCAGTGACGACTTTGTTGTTTATTGCGATGCATCGAAGAGTGGTTTTGGTTGTGTACTGATGCAACGATCAAAGGTTATTGCCTATGCCTCCCGCCAATTGAAGATTCACGAGCGGAATTACACTACACATGATCTTGAACTTGGAGCCGTTGTCTTTGCACTCAAATTGTGGAGACATTATTTGTATGGAACTAAGAGCACTATCTTCACCGATCACAAGAGTCTCCAGCACATCTTCGATCAGAAGCAATTGAATATGAGACAGCGTCGATGGATCGAGACGCTCAACGACTACGATTGTGAACTCCGTTATCACCCTGGCAAGGCCAATGTTGTAGCTGACGCTTTAAGCCGAAAGGAGAGGACGGCACCTCTTCGTGTTAGGGCTCTGAACATCACCATCCATTCGAACCTCAACAACCAGATCAGAGTAGCCCAAGTTGAGGCTCTCAAGGAGGAGAACATATCTCACGAGCATTTGAACATACTTGTCTCTCGATTCGAGGTTAGAGAGTCTGGACTCCGATGTTATGCCGGAAGAATTTGGGTACCTTACTATGGAGATCTACGAAGCCTGATACTTGATGAAGCACACAAATCGAGATATTCGATCCACCCCGGCGCAGGTAAGATGTACCACGACCTTAAAGAACAGTATTGGTGGCCGAATCTTAAGAAGGACGTTGCGACTTATGTTGGTAAGTGTTTGACTTGCTCGAAGGTTAAAGCCGAGCATCAGAGACCTTCTGGGTTACTTCAACAGCCGGAAATCCCACAATGGAAGTGGGAAAGGATCACAATGGATTTCATTACTAAGCTGCCGAAGACGGTGGGCGGATGCGATACTATTTGGGTTATTGTTGACCGTCTCACCAAATCTGCACACTTCCTAGCGATGAAGGAAACTGATACAATGGAAAGACTTGCTCAGCTGTACATCAAAGAGGTTGTATCTCGGCATGGTGTACCTTTATCAATCATCTCCGATCGCGATCCCCGTTTTGCTTCCAGATTTTGGCGTTCTTTGCAAGAAGCCATGGGAACTCGTCTTGACATGAGTACTGCTTATCATCCTCAGACTGACGGGCAAAGTGAACGAACGATTCAGACCTTGGAGGACATGCTGCGTGCATGTGTCATTGATTTTGGAAAGGCCTGGGAAAGGCATTTGCCACTCGCCGAATTCTCGTACAACAACAGTTATCACTCAAGCATTAATGCTGCACCTTTTGAAGCATTGTATGGTCGTAAGTGCCGATCTCCTATTTGTTGGGCCGAAGTAGGAGAAAAGCAAATCACCGGACCCGAGGTAGTCCACGAAACCACGGAGAAGATTGCTCAGATCCAAGCTAGACTTAAGACTGCCCGTGATCGCCAAAAGAGCTATGCCAATCTTAAACGGAAAGACTTTGAATTTAATGTTGGTGATCGTGTAATGTTGAAGGTTGCACCTTGGAAAGGTGTGATCCGTTTTGGAAAACGTGGAAAGTTGAACCCACGATACATTGGTCCTTTCGAAATTTTGGAACGTGTTGGACCCGTTGCTTATCGTCTTGATCTTCCAGCACAATTGAGCTCAGTTCATCCTACCTTCCATGTGTCAAACTTGAAGAAGTGTCTTGCTGCACCCGAACTCATCATACCTTTGGAAGAACTTACTATTGATGACAAACTCCACTTTGTGGAGGAACCTGTTGAGATTATGGATCGTGAAATCAAAACTTTGAAACGCAACAAGATTCCGATTGTACGAGTACGATGGAATGCCAAACGAGGACCTGAGTTTACTTGGGAGCGAGAGGATCAAATGATGCGAAAGTATCCTCACCTTTTCCCGACTCCTCCATCTACTTCAGCTTAAAATTTCGGGACGAAATTTTCTTTAACAGGTGGGTAATGTAACGACCCTGGTTTTTCCTATGTTTATTTATTAATAATTATTATTATTAATACGCTTGATTAAACGAATGTATGTTATTACATTTACATGTTGCTTTAATTGCCCGTACTTGAACTTTAAATGCCCGAAACGTCTTTGTGACACCCGGAACTTGCACGAATAATATTTTAAGGTATTATTTACATTCATGATTAATTTTATTAATCATTTTAATTAACTAAGATGGTTAGTTAATTACTTGGGCTTAAGTTGGACCTATTTGGATTATTTGCAACTTGGGCTTTAATTAGTGTAATGGACTCTTGAATAAGACTCACAAGCCCACCCTACTTCTTTTAATGGACATTAAGCCCACTCTTGCATACTTGTAAGTATCATTTAAACATAAACTAACTAGTTACTTGCTTAAGGAATCTAGTTGCCTTATTATCCCCATGTAAACAACCCTTTTAACCAACTTTTAACCTCTTTACTTGCAAGTAACCATCAAACAAACCTCTTCCCCTTTTTTGCTGCAGAATGCCGAAATCCTTGGCCACATTTAGTGGTGTTTTGGTTTCCATTTTTCATTCACAACTCACTTGAAGTCTTCTCTCAAAACACACACACATTACTTGCATACTTTTCTCTCTTTTCTCTCTCATTTTTCTCTAAAGATTGTAAGTATTATGAACAACTTTTCTTCTCTTTTCTTTGTCCCAAAACTGAATTTAAACATCACATAATCATCATCATCTTTTGTTGTTTGTTACTTAATCTTGTTGTAGTTTAATTACTTGTAGATTACTAAGTTGTTTACTTACTTACTTACTTGTCTTTCTTTACATGTTTCAAGAATCAACTTCTTAGTTTGATTCTTCATTTATATCTTGTATTTAACAAGAACATCAAGAACATAATCTCTCTAGTTATGTTCTACATATTTTGTTTCAAAGAATTAAAGTTCATAGTTGTATAAACTCTTTACTTGTAGTTCTTGAAGTAACTTTGAAGTTACTTCACTTAAAGATCAACTTGGGTTGAATCTTTAAAAGTAAGAGCAACTATGAATCATCTTCTTGTTTAGATTAGCTTTCTACTTTATTTATTTCAAAGATTTAAAGTTTATAATCTTTAATTTTTGTTACTTGTGTTCTTGTTTGTTGTATGTTACTAGAATACCACCTTCATGGTTGGTTTAGGCTTATCATTCATTTTCTTTATTTCTTATTGTTAGTTGCTTACTACACATTTGAACAAGGACATGAAACCAACAAGAGCTTACACTTTGGTGCAAGTATCATGGATCCAACACTTGGTTGTGATCTTTCTTAGTGTTCATGAACTTGTTCATAAACTTACATGGAACCTTGGTTCATCAAACACTTACAACACTTGCACTTGAGTTATGATGGACAAACCTTGGTCAAAATGATGTTAACACATCAGCGAGTTGTACACTTGAAGCTATACGCATCAAGGATGAGAACCGTGATGAACATCAAGCACCGAGACAACCGGAACTCTCCAAAACCCACTGTTCTGTCCAAGACCTACTGACCTGATGCTTCTGGAACAGACCAGTAGACCTGGGCTGTTCTAACCTTGATTTTTAGATAGAACTTTTCGAGTAGATAACTTTTCATATAGGACTCGTCTTAATCCGAGTTACGGTTTAGGATTTATGGCCCTCCGATCGTTACCATGTCCTTTAACGTTGTGCAGAAATTTCTGACCTACTCGCACTTAGACCGTCGCCACGGTCAAACCAAGACGAGTTTGCTTCTGTAAATTTTACCACACTTAAGGGACTCATAGACGGAGCCATGACCACTGGTCTCACCTTAATTCAGTAAGGGTAGAGGCCGTGGTGACTGACCGAAGTCAGCCCTTGTTTTAAACGACTTTCATAAACGAGTCTTACTTGTTACCTTTTGTTTAATGATGATTGATGATGACCCTTATGACCTTAATTACGTACTTGTAAACCTTTTGAGACGACTTATTGACTTAGTGATATTTGACTTAGGTTGAGGACGTTTGGACCGTTACTTGCACACCACTTTCCGAATACTACCTTACCTTTACTACTAATCATTGTGAGTTATAGCATTCCCTTTTTACTTTAACTTATTTTGGGAACTGAGAATACATGCGGATTTTATGTTTTACATACTAGGCACGAGTACTTAAACTTTATATATGTGTGGGTTATATAACGGCAGAAACATTCCCTTTAGCTCGGTAACGTTTAATCATTGGTTTTTGAACTGTGAACGCGAATCTTAGATATGGATCCATAGGGTTTGACATCCCCACTCGGGCTAGTAGCGCTAGCATTTAACGAGTGTTTAATACTTCGAGGTTATACGCACTTGCCAAGTGCACTTTAAGGGGGTACATTAAACGTTAAGTTAGTTACCGGGTGCCCACGGTTAAGCATATACTTTTACATACTTTTGAAACGCTCGTTGTAGCACTGAAATCTCGTGGCCTACTTACATTACTGTTATACTTAAACTATAGCTCACCAACCTTTGTGTTGACCTTTTTGAGCATGTATTTTCTCAGGTGCTTGAAGTCGCTTCCGCTATCTTACTAGTCGTGCTGTAGAACCCGCTGCCTAGAGTTGTTATCGCATGACTACTTATGTTGCATTCAAACTTTTTACTTATGAACTTATGTTATGTAACGACCATTATGGTCACGTACACTTATTTAATGCTTCTACTTATCGAAGCATACTTTTGATTTGTAAAACAATTGACGTATGTTATGACGTCACTTTTATTTATGAATGTAAACTCTGTTTTGAAAACGCATATAGTACTTAACCTTGTAATGATCCTGTTGTTGATGGTCCGTACATGATGATTTAGTACGGGGCGTCACATTTAACCTATATATATATATCAAATCGTAACAATAGACCACAAGATTTCATATTTCAATACACATCCCATACATAGAGATAAAAATCATTCATATGGTGAACACCTGGTAACCGACATTAACAAGATGCATATATAAGAATATCCCCATCATAACGAGACACCCTTCGGATATGATATAAATTTCGAAGTACTAAAGCATCCGGTAATTTGGATGGGGTTTGTTAGGCCCAATAGATCTATCTTTAGGATTCGCGTCAATTAGGGTGTCTGTTCCCTAATTCTTAGATTACCAGACTTAATAAAAAGGGGCATATTCGATTTCGATAATTCAACCATAGAATGTAGTTTCACGTACTTGTGTCTATTTTGTAAATCATTTATAAAACCTGCATGTATTCTCATCCCAAAAATATTAGATTTTAAAAGTGGGACTATAACTCACTTTCACAGATTTTACTTTGTCGGGAAGTAAGACTTAGCCACTGGTTGATTCACGAATCTATAACAATATATACATATATATCAAAGTATGTTCAAAATATATTTACAACACTTTTAATACATTTTGATGTTTTAAGTTTATTAAGTCAGCTGTCCTCGTTAGTAACCTACAACTAGTTGTCCACAGTTAGATGTACAGAAATAAATTGATAAATATTATCTTGAATCAATCCACGACCTAGTGTATACGTATCTCAGTATTGATCACAACTCAAACTATATATATTTTGGAATCAACCTCAACCCTGTATAGCTAACTCCAACATTCACATATAGAGTGTCTACGGTTGTTCCGAAATATATATAGATGTGTCAACATGATAGGTCGAAACATTGTATACGTGTCTATGGTATCTCAAGATTACATAATATACAATACAAGTTGATTAAGTTATGGTTGGAATAGATTTGTTACCAATTTTCACGTAGCTAAAATGAGAAAAATTATCCAATCTTGTTTTACCCATAACTTCTTCATTTTAAATCCGTTTTGAGTGAATCAAATTGCTATGGTTTCATTTTGAACTCTATTTTATGAATCTAAACAGAAAAAGTATAGGTTTATAGTCAGAAAAATAAGTTACAAGTCGTTTTTGTAAAGGTAGTCATTTCAGTCGAAAGAAGGACGTCTAGATGACCATTTTAGAAAACATACTTCCACTTTGAGTTTAACCATGATTTTTGGATATAGTTTCATGTTTATAATAAAAATCATTTTCTCAGAATAACAACTTTTAAATCAAAGTTTATCATAGTTTTTAATTAACTAACCCAAAATAGCCCGCGGTGTTACTACGACGGCGTAAATCCGGTTTTACGGTGTTTTTCGTGTTTCCAGGTTTTAAATAATTAAGTTAGCATATCATATAGATATAGAACATGTGTTTAGTTTATTTTAAAAGTCAAGTTAGAAGGATTAACTTTTATTTGCGAACAAGTTTAGAATTAACTAAACTATGTTCTAGTGATTACAAGTTTAAACCTTCGAATAAGATAGCTTTATATGTATGAATCGAATGATGTTATGAACATCATTACTACCTCAAGTTTTCTGGATAAAGCTACTGGAAAGGAGAAAAATGGATCAAGCTTCAAAGGATCCTTGGATGGCTTGAAAGTTCTTGAAGCAGAATCATGACACGAAAACAGTTCAAGTAAGATTTTCACTCGAAATAAGATTGTTATAGTTATAGAAATTGAATCAAAGTTTGAATATGAGTATTACCTTGTATTAGAAAGATAACATACTGTAAGTAACAAAGGTTTCTTGATCTTGGATGATTACTTGGAATGGATTTAGAAAACTTGGAAGTAAACTTGCAATCTTGGAAGTATTCTTGATTTTATGAAACTAGAACTTTTGGAATTTATGAAGAACACTTAGAACTTGAAGATAGAACTTGAGAGAGATCAATTAGATGAAGTAAATTGAAGAATTAAAGTGTTTGTAGGTGTTTTTGGTCGTTGGTGTGTGGATTAGATATAAAGGATATGTAATTTTGTTTTCATGTAAATAAGTCATGAATGATTACTCATATTTTTGTAATTTTATGAGATATTTCATGCTAGTTGCCAAATGATGGTTCCCACATGTGTTAGGTGACTCACATGGGCTGCTAAGAGCTGATCATTAGAGTGTATATACCAATATTACATACATCTAAAAGCTGTGTATTGTACGAGTACGAATACGGGTGCATACGAGTAGAATTGTTGATGAAACTGAACGAGGATGTAATTGTAATCATTTTTGTTAAGTAGAGGTATTTTAATAAGTGTCTTGAAGTCTTTCAAAAGTGTATGAATACATATTAAAACACTACATGTATATACATTTTAACTGAGTCGTTAAGTCATCGTTAGTCGTTACATGTAAGTGTTGTTTTGAAACCTTTAGGTTAACGATCTTGTTAAATGTTGTTAACCCAATGTTTATAATATCAAAAGAGATTTTAAATTATTCTATTATCATGATATTATGATGTACGAATATCTCTTAATATGATATATATATACATTAAATGTCGTTACAACGATAATCGTTACATATATGTCTCGTTTCAAAATCATTAAGTTAGTAGTCTGGTTTTTACATATGTAGTTCATTGTTAATATACTTAATGATATGTTTACTTATCATAATATCATATTAACTATATATGTATCCATATATATGTCATCATATAGTTTTTACAAGTTTTAACGTTCGTGAATCACCGGTCAACTTGGGTGGTCAATTGTCTATATGAAACCTATTTCAATTAATCAAGTCTTAACAAGTTTGATTGCTTAACATGTTGGAAACACTTAATCATGTAAATAACAATTTCATTTAATATATATATATATATAAACATTTAAAAGTTCGCGTCACTACAGTACCTGCCCGTTAAATAAATTTCGTCCCGAAATTTTAAGCAGTTGGAGGTGTTGACGTATCTTCTGGAAATAAATGCGGGTATTTCTTCTTCATTTGATCTTCTCGTTCCGAGGTGAACTCGGGTCCTCTACGAGCATTCCATCGAACCTTAACAATTGGTATCTTGTTTTGCTTAAGTCTTTTAACCTCACGATCCATTATTTCGACGGGTTCTTCGATGAATTGAAGTTTTTCGTTGATTTGGATTTCATCTAACGGAATAGTGAGATCTTCTTTAGCAAAACATTTCTTCAAATTCGAGACGTGGAAAGTGTTATGTACAGCCGCGAGTTGTTGAGGTAACTCAAGTCGGTAAGCTACTGGTCCGACACGATCAATAATCTTGAATGGTCCAATATACCTTGGATTTAATTTCCCTCGTTTGCCAAATCGAACAACGCCTTTCCAAGGTGCAACTTTAAGCATGACCATCTCTCCAATTTTAAATTCTATATCTTTTCTTTTAATGTCGGCGTAGCTCTTTTGTCGACTTTGGGCGGTTTTCAACCGTTGTTGAATTTGGATGATCTTCTCGGTAGTTTCTTGTATTATCTCCGGACCCGTAACCTGTCTATCCCCCACTTCACTCCAACAAATCGGAGACCTGCACTTTCTACCATAAAGTGCTTCAAACAGCGCCATCTCAATGCTTGAATGGTAGCTGTTGTTGTAGGGAAATTCTGCTAACGGTAGATGTCGATCCCAACTGTTTCCGAAATCAATAACACATGCTCGTAGCATGTCTTCAAGTGTTTGTATCGTCCATTCGCTCTGCCCATCAGTTTGTGGATGATAGGCAGTACTCATGTCTAGACGAGTTCCTAATGCTTGCTGTAATGTCTGCCAGAATCTTGAAATAAATCTGCCATCCCTATCAGAGATAATAGAGATTGGTATTCCATGTCTGGAGATGACTTCCTTCAAATACAGTCGTGCTAACTTCTCCATCTTGTCATCTTCTCTTAGTGGCAGGAAGTGTGCTGATTTGGTGAGACGATCAACTATTATCCAAATAGTATCAAAACCACTTGCAGTCCTTGGCAATTTAGTGATGAAATCCATGGTAATGTTTTCCCATTTCCATTCTAGGATTTCAGGTTGTTGAAGTAGACCTGATGGTTTCTGATGCTCAGCTTTGACCTTAGAACACATCAAACATTCTCCTACGTATTTAGCAACATCTGCTTTCATACTCGGCCACCAAAAATGTTTCTTGAGATCCTTGTACATCTTCCCCTTTCCAGGATGTATTGAGTATCTGGTTTTATGAGCTTCTCTAAGTACCATTTCTCTCATATCTCCAAATTTTGGTACCCAAATCCTTTCAGCCCTATGCCGGGTTCCGTCTCCCCGAATATTAAGATGCTTCTCCGATCCTTTGGATATTTCATCCTTTAAATTTCCCACTTTTAAAACTCCTTGTTGCGCCTTCTTTATTTGAGTAGTAAGGTTATTGTGAATCATTATATTCATAGATTTTACTCGAATGGGTTCTCTGTCCTTCCTGCTCAAGGCGTCGGCTACCACATTTGCCTTCCCCGGGTGGTACCGAATTTCAAAGTCGTAATCATTCAACAATTCAATCCACCTACGCTGCCTCATATTCAGTTGTTTTTGATTAAATATGTGTTGAAGACTTTTGTGGTCGGTATATATAATACTTTTGACCCCATATAAGTAGTGCCTCCAAGTCTTTAATGCAAAAACAACCGCGCCTAATTCCAAATCATGCGTCTTATAATTTTGTTCGTGAATCTTCAATTGTCTAGACGCATAAGCAATTACTTTTTTTCGTTGCATTAATACACAACCGAGACCTTGCTTTGAGGCGTCAAAATATATCACAAAATCATCATTCCCTTCAGGTAATGACAATATAGGTGCCGTAGTTAACTTTTTCTTCAATAACTGGAACGCTTTCTCTTGTTCATCCTTCCATTCAAATTTCTTCCCTTTATACGTTAATGCAGTCAAGGGTTTTGCTATTCTGGAAAAGTCTTGTTTGAACCTTCTGTAGTAACCAGCTAGTCCTAAAAACTGGCGTATGTGTTTCGGAGTTTCCCACTTTTCAACTGTTTCTATCTTTGACGGATCCACCTTAATACCTTCTTTGTTCACTATGTGACTGAGGAATTGAACTTCTTCCAACCAAAATGCACACTTTGAAAACTTAGCGTACAATTCTTCCTTCCTCAATACTTCTAACACCTTTCTCAAATGTTCACCGTGTTCTTGGTCATTCTTTGAGTAAATAAATATGTCGTCAATGAAAACAATGACAAACTTGTCAAGGTATGGTCTACACACTCGGTTTATAAGGTCCATGAACACAGCTGATGCATTAGTTAAACCAAATGGCATGACCATAAACTCGTAATGACCGTAACGTGTTCTGAAAGCAGTCTTTGGAATATCATCTTCTTTCACCCGCATTTGATGATACCCGGAACGTAAGTCAATCTTTGAATAAACAGACGAGCCTTGTAGTTGTTCAAATAAGTCGTCGATTCTCGGTAGTGGGTAGCGTTTCTTGATGGTAAGTTTGTTCAACTCGCGGTAGTCGATACACAACCTGAATGTACCATCTTTCTTCTTGACAAACAAAACAGGAGCTCCCCATGGTGATGTGCTTGGTCGAATGAAACCACGTTCTAATAGTTCTTGCAGTTGGCTCTGCAGTTCTTTTATATCACTGGGTGCGAGTCTATAAGGAGCACGAGCTATTGGTGCAGCTCCTGGTACAAGATCTATTTGAAATTCAACAGATCGATGTGAAGGTAGTCCCGGTAATTCTTTCGGAAATACATCGGGAAATTCTTTTGCGACGGGAACATCATTGATGCTCTTTTCTTCAGTTTGCACTTTCTCGACGTGTGCTAGAACAGCATAGCAACCTTTTCTTATTAGTTTTTGTGCCTTCAAATTACTAATAAGATGTAGCTTCGTGTTACCCTTTTCTCCGTACACCATTAAGGGTTCTCCTTCTTCTCGTACAATGCGAATTGCATTTTCATAACATACAATCTCTGCTTTCATCTTCTTCAGCCAGTCCATGCCCACTATTACATTAAAACTCCTTAACTCTACTGGTATCAAGTCACTCTTAAATGTTTCACTAACCAGTTTAATTTCTCGATTCCGACATATATTATTTGCTGAAATTAATTTACCATTTGCTAATTCGAGTAAAAATTTACTATCCAAAGGCGTCAATGGACAACTTAATTTAGCACAAAAATCTCTACTCATATAGCTTCTATCCGCACCCGAATCAAATAAAACGTAAGCAGATTTATTGTCAATAAGAAACGTACCCGTAACAAGCTCCGGGTCTTCCTGTGCCTCTGCCGCATTAATATTGAAAACTCTTCCGCGGCCTTGTCCATTCGTGTTCTCCTGGTTCGGGCAATTTCTAATAATGTGGCCCGGTTTTCCACATTTATAACAAACTACATTGGCATAACTTGCTCCGACACTACTTGCTCCGCCATTACTCGTTCCGACACCATTTATTCCTTTCATTCTATTAACCCCTGGTCCGTAGACCTCACACTTTGCTGCGCTATGACCATTTCTTTTACACTTGTGGCAAAATTTGGTGCAAAACCCCGAGTGATACTTTTCACACCTTTGGCATAGCTGCTTCTGATTGTTGTTGTTGTTGCAGTTGTTATTGTTGTTGAGATGATTGTTGTAGTTGTTGTTGTTGTTGTTGTTGTTGTTGTTGTTGGGCCATTTGTTGTAGTTGCGCTTGATGTTGCGATTGTTGGGATAATTGTTGCGATTATTGTTGTAATTGCTGTTGTTGTTGTATTGGTGATTCTTATCACCGTTTTCCTCCCACTTTCTTTTGACTTGCTTCACATTGGCCTCTTCAGCCGTCTGTTCTTTAATTCTTTCTTCAATCTGGTTCACTAGTTTGTGAGCCATTCTACATGCTTGTTGTATGGAGGCGGGCTCGTGTGAACTTATATCTTCTTGGATTCTTTCCGGTAATCCTTTCACAAATGTGTCGATCTTCTCTTCCTCATCTTCGAACGCTCCCGGACACAATAGGCACAATTCTATGAATCTTCTTTCGTACTTGGTAATATCAAATCCTTGGGTTCGTAACCCTTTAAGTTCTGTCTTGAGCTTATTGACCTCGGTTCTGGGACGGTACTTCTCGTTCATCAAGTGCTTGAATGCTGACCACGGTAGTGCGTAAGCATCATCTTGTCCCACTTGCTCTAGATAGGTATTCAACCATGTTAACGCAGAACCTGTGAAGGTATGCGTAGCGTACTTCACTTTATCCTCTTCAGTACACTTACTTATGGCAAACACTGATTCAACCTTCTCGGTCCACCGTTTCAATCCGATCGGTCCTTCGGTTCCATCAAATTCCAAAGGTTTGCAGGCAGTGAATTCTTTGTAGGCGCATCCTACACGATTTCCTGTACTGCTAGATCCAAGGTTATTGTTGGTATGTAGCGCAGCCTGTACTGCGGCTATGTTTGAAGCTAGAAAAGTACGAAATTCCTCTTCATTCATATTCACGGTGTGTCGAGTAGTCGGTGCCATTTTCTTCAAAATAGTCAAATGGAACAAGTTAATCATACAGAATATTAAGAGTAGTTAATAGTATTTCGTAGCATAATATGAACTCATTTATAAAAGCTTTTTCTTCATATTAGCGTTTTATAAGTTTAAATTCGGGTAGTACCTACCCGTTAAGTTCATACTTAGTAGCTAATATACAATTCAACTACTACAATTCTATATGAAAAACTGATTATAATAATATTTCGCGTTCAAACTTTTATACAATATTTTACAAACTTACAATACCGCTTATTTTACATAAAGCATGAAATATAGCACACAATAACTTTGATACAAGATAGTTGTGAAGATAATTCTAGCTAGTACACAAGTCGTTTAGCAAAGGCAATAAAGACACGTAATTCATACGTCCAGAAACAAGTCATGCATTCTGGTTTTACTAGGACTACTTCCCATCCTTGGTCTTGTGGAACATAACCGTTATGGCCGTTGATAACACAGCGTGTTGAAACGTCGTCAAAAGGATGAGGGTTACGTAATGACCAACAGTCTCGTAATAACCTAAAAACCTCATTTCTTACCCCAATTACCGACTCCGTCACTTGTGGGAACGTTTTGTTTAATAGTTGTAGCCCGATGTTCTTTTTCTCACTTTGGTGAGAAGCGAACATTACTAACCCGTAAGCATAGCATGCTTCTTTATGTTGCATGTTAGCCGCTTTTTCTAAATCATGAAGTCCTATATTCGGATACATTCAGTCAAAATAATTTCTTAACCCGTTGCGTAAAATAGCATTTGGGTCCCCACAATATATGCGTCAAAGTAAACACATCGTAACTTATGGGTTTCCCCAATGTGATATCCCCCATCTTTCAAATGAAAGTCTCTTATAAACAAAGGCATTCTTGGAACGTTCTTCGAATGTCATACAAACTGATTTCGCCGTAAATAGTTGTGCCGAAGAATTCTGACCGACTCTAGACAAGATTTCACCAATCATGTCTCCGGGTAGGTCTCTTAAAATATTGGGTTGTCTATCCATTTTGTGTTTTTATACTGTAAAATAGACAAGAGTTAGATTCATAAAAAAAAATACTTATTAATACAAGCAATTTTTACATATATCATAAAGCATAAGCACACTATATTACATATATTACACCACACGAATACAACTATCTTATTCTGACTCGCTCGTTTCTTCTTCTTCGGTTTTGGTTCGTTTTGCCAAGTTTCTAGGGATATATGATGTTCCCCTAATACGAGCTGTCGTCCACAACGGTTTAGAAAAACCTGGTGGTTTAGAGGTTCCCGGGTCATTGTTACAACTTAAGGGCTTCAGGGGTTGACGATACATATAAAGTTCATCGGGGTTGGAATTAGATTTCTCTATTTTTATGCCCTTTCCCTTATTATTTTCTTTTGTCTTTTTAAATTCAGTTGGGGTAATTTCTATAACATCATCGGAATTCTCGTCGGAATCCGATTCATCGGAGAATTGGTAATCCTCCCAATATTTTGCTTCCTTGGCGGAAACACCATTGACCATAATTAACCTTGGTCGGTTGGTTGAGGATTTTCTTTTACTTAACCGTTTTATTATTTCCCCCACCGGTTCTATTTCCTCCTCCGGTTCCTCCTCTTTCGGTTCTGATTCTTCTTCCGGTTCTGATTCTTCTTCCGGTTCTGATTCTTCTTCCGGTTCCTCTTCGGGAACTTGTGAATCAGTCTAATATATATTCGACTCTTCGTTATTATTAGGTGATTCAATGGGATTTGTGCTAGAGGTAGACATCTATCACACAATATCAAACATGTTAAGAGATTAATATATCACATAATATATACATGTTAATAATATATAATTTCCAACAAAATTTGTTAAGCAATCATTTTTCAAGTAAACACGGTCGAAGTCCAGACTCACTAATGCATCCTAACAAACTCGATAAGACACACTAATGCTAAATTCTGGTTCTCTAAGACCAACGCTCTGATACCAACTGAAATGTCCCGTTCTTATTGATTAAAAACGTTCCATATTAATTGATTTCGTTGCGAGGTTTTGACCTCTATATGAGACATTTTTCCAAATACTGCATTCATTTTTAAAACAAACCATAACCTTTATTTCATCAATAAAGGTTTAAAAAAAAAACTTTACGTAGATTATCAAATAATGATAAATTAAAATATCCTGTTTACACACGACCATTACATAATGGTTTACAATACAAATATGTTACATAGAAATACGTTTCTTGAATGTAGTTTTTATACAATATCATACAAGCATGGACTCCAAATCTTGTCCTTATTTTAGTATGCAACAGTGGAAGCTCTTAGTATTCACCTGAGAATAAACATGCTTTAAACGTCAACAAAAATGTTGGTGAGTTATAGGTTTAACCTATATATATCAAATCGTAACAATAGACTACAAGATTTCATATTTCAATACACATCCCATAGATAGAGATAAAAATCATTCATTTGGTGAACACCTGGTAACCGACATTAACAAGATGCATATATAAGAATATCCCCATCATTCCGGGACACCCTTCGGATATGATATAAATTTCAAAGTACTAAAGCATCTGGTACTTTGGATGGGGTTTGTTAGGCCCAATAGATCTATCTTTCGGATTCGCGTCAATTAGGGTGTCTGTTCCCTAATTCTTAGATTACCAGACTTAATAAAAAGGGGCATATTCGATTTCGATAATTCAACCATAGAATGTAGTTTCACGTACTTGTGTCTATTTTGTAAATCATTTATAAAACCTGCATGTATTCTCATCCCAAAAATATTAGATTTTAAAAGTGGGACTATAACTCACTTTCACAGATTTTTACTTCGTCGGGAAGTAAGACTTGGCCACTGGTTGATTCACGAACCTATAACAATATATACATATATATCAAAGTATGTTCAAAATATATTTACAGCACTTTTAATACATTTTGATGTTTTAAGTTTATTAAGTCAGTTGTCCTCGTTAGTAACCTACAACTAGTTGTCCACAGTTAGATGTACAGAAATAAATCGATAAATATTATCTTGAATCAATCCACGACCCAGTGTATACGTATCTCAGTATTGATCACAACTCAAACTATATATATTTTGGAATCAACCTCAACCCTGTATAACTAACTCCAACATTCACATATAGAGTGTCTATGGTTGTTCCGAAATATATATAGATGTGTCGACATGATAGGTCGAAACATTGTATACGTGTCTATGGTATCTCAAGATTACATAATATACAATACAGGTTGATTAAGTTATGGTTGGAATAGATTTGTTACCAATTTTCACGTAGCTAAAATGAGAAAAATTATCCAATCTTGTTTTACCCATAACTTCTTCATTTTAAATCCGTTTTGAGTGAATCAAATTGCTATGGTTTCATATTGAACTCTATTTTATGAATCTAAATAGAAAAAGTATAGGTTTATAGTCGGAAAAATAAGTTACAGGTCGTTTTTGTAAAGGTAGTCATTTTAGTCGAAAGAAGGATGTCTAGATGACCATTTTAGAAAACATACTTCCACTTTGAGTTTAACCATGATTTTTGGATATAGTTTCATGTTTATAATAAAAATCATTTTCCCAGAATAAAAACTTTTAAATCAAAGTTTATCAAAGTTTTTAATTAACTAACCCAAAATAGCCCGCGGTGTTACTACGACGACGTAAATCCGGTTTTACGGTGTTTTTCGTGTTTCCAGGTTTTAAATCATTAAGCTAGCATATCATATAGATATAGAACATGTGTTTAGTTGATTTTAAAAGTCAAGTTAGAAGAATTAACTTTTATTTGCGAACAAGTTTAGAATTAACTAAACTATGTTCTAGTGATTACAAGTTTAAACCTTCGAATAAGATAGCTTTATATGTATGAATTGAATGATGTTATGAACATCATTACTACCTCAAGTTTTCTGGATAAAGCTAGTGGAAATGAGAAAAATGGATCTAGCTTCAAAGGATCCTTGGATGGCTTGAAAGTTCTTGAAGCAGTATCATGACACGAAAACAGTTCAAGTAAGATTTTCACTCGAAATAAGATTGTTATAGTTATAGAAATTGAATCAAAGTTTGAATATGAGTATTACCTTGTATTAGAAAGATAACATACTGTAAGTAACAAAGGTTTCTTGATCTTGGATGATTACTTGGAATGGATTTAGAAAACTTGGAAGTAAACTTGTAATCTTGGAAGTATTCTTGATTTTATGAAACTAGAACTTTTGGAATTTATGAAGAACACTTAGAACTTGAAGATAGAACTTGAGAGAGATCAATTAGATGAAGGAAATTGAAGAATGAAAGTGTTTGTAGGTCTTTTTGGTCGTTGGTGTATGGATTAGATATAAAGGATATGTAATTTTGTTTTCTTGTAAATAAGTCATGAATGATTACTCATATTTTTATAATTTTATGAGATATTTCATGCTAGTTGCCAAATGATGGTTCCCAAATGTGTTAGGTGACTCACATGGGCTGCTAAAAGCTGATCATTGGAGTGTATATACCAATAGTACATACATCTAAAAGCTGTGTATTGTACGAGTACGAATACGGGTGCATACGAGTAGAATTGTTGATGAAACTGAACGAGGATGCAATTGTAAGCATTTTTGTTAAGTAGAGGTATTTTAATAAGTGTCTTGAAGTCTTTCAAAAGTGTATGAATACATATTAAAACACTACATGTATATACATTTTAACTGAGTCGTTAAGTCATCGTTAGTCGTTACATGTAAGTGTTGTTTTGAAACCTTTAGGTTAACGATCTTGTTAAATGTTGTTAACCCAATGTTTATAATATCAAAAGAGATTTTAAATTATTATATTATCATGATATTATGATGTACTAATATCTCTTAATATGATATATATACATTAAATGTCGTTACAACGATAATCGTTACATATATGTCTCGTTTCAAAATCATTAAGTTAGTAGTCTTGTTTTTACATATGTAGTTCATTGTTAATATACTTAATGATATGTTTACTTATCATATTATCATGTTAACTATATATGTATCCATATATATGTCATCATATAGTTTTTACAAGTTTTAACGTTCGTGAATCACCGGTCAACTTGGGTGGTCAATTGTCTATATGAAACCTATTTCAATTAATCAAGTCTACAAGTTATAATACAATTAATTTGCACAGTGTAAGTTTCTACTCACATTTAAGATTACACGGTTTGTTTTCTAAACATTGTTTACCCAAGTAACCTACTTAACTCGGCCCCAATTCCTTATTTTGCGATGTCAAAACTTCTATATGAGTTACCATAATGTAATCCCGGTCATTACATTACGCTATCTCACATTTCCATTCGACATCACTCCATAAGTTCAAGATGGCGTAGTCAACTTAATTTAGTTAAATCTGGATTCGTGTGTACGTATGTGTTTCATGATATAGTATATTTAGTCCAAGTCCATGTTGTATGGTATAAGGCGTATATGTATGTGGGTGTAATGTGTAGCCCTACATGTAGCATTGTGAAGAAAATAGTGCAGGTATGGTGTATAAAAGTCGTCCGAGACATATGGCTATAGACTAGACTTCACTAATGCGCCCTACGGTTAGACACACTAACGTATCCTAGTTCCCTATAGCCACAGCTCTGATACCATATGTAACACCCCGTCAAAAATCCCTTTAACGGAATGTTAACTCTGGTCCCAGTGCTTGGCTTGACTTCTATGTAACAGCAATATTCTACAGTGGAAGCAATTAATACCTGAGAATAAAACACGTAAAACGGATCAACAATAATGTTGAGTGAATCTACAGGTTTTAGGTAAACAATACAGTATGTTTAAGAAATAATATTTCAAAAACGTTTATTAGTGGGAGACCACCAAGGTTTAATATTAAAGTTTTTAGACAACACCGTTTCTTGTTTCAAAAGTTTGTTGACACTACCATGTCAAGTTTCAATCATTTGTAGACAACACCCTGTCATGTTTTATCTCATTTGTTCGTAAACCACAGTTTAAATAATGTTGTATAGTATCTGAAAAATAGTTATCAGAAAAATAGTTTAAATTTCCTTGACCACGAGATTTTACAAGTACAACACCAAGTCGTAAAAACGTTTGCATAATATGAGCACCTGAATACTAGCAATGACCCTAGTATAGAAGCCACTATACCCGCCTTTACCACCTAAAATGTTATACACTTGTTCGAGTGTAACTAATGTTCAAAATAAATGCACCACAGTTATTATAGCGGGTGAGGTTGTCAACCTAACGGATCCGTCCATCTAAATTGGGCTTACACCGATGGTATTAAAAGTATTCAAGCTAGAGGCTTTTTGAACAAACTCAATACGCATATATAGTACTCGTGTCAATACAAAAGTATTTGATAAAGTAAGTATAACAGCGTGTATTCTCATCCCTGAAAACATGTAAAAAGTGGGACTGTAGACTCACC
This sequence comes from Rutidosis leptorrhynchoides, assembly GCF_046630445.1. Taxonomy (NCBI): domain Eukaryota; kingdom Viridiplantae; phylum Streptophyta; class Magnoliopsida; order Asterales; family Asteraceae; genus Rutidosis; species Rutidosis leptorrhynchoides. The sequence goes on along the minus strand of NC_092334.1, from coordinate 427,302,276 downwards.
TTTGAATAAAGCTCGGATTGAAAGACAAAACTTGTACGATTTACAGCTGAATAATGCAACCTAAGTATACGTATTTAGGTTGGTTAATATATGTATCTTAAATAAGGGTGGTTTCATAGTATAAGTTGTCTTATTGCTCGACTCGACGCGTTTCAAAGTAACAGTCAACATATAGTCAAGTAATTCATGCAGGTCAAACAAAGTCAATCGAAGTCAAACAGGAAGACAAACTTGGTCAATGTGGTCAAATAAAGTCAACATCAGTATTTTCATGTCAAATGTTGGTCAACATGTCAATCCTAAGTCAAACAACACGTTTTAGACCATGAATGATCATTTTCACAATTTCAGTTTATCGTTGTGCACAATGTTCATGAACACGTAGCATACTTAGCACATTATCTCACAGTAAAAAAATTCAAGTAAACATGGAAAAATCCAGATCATAAGTATACTTAAAATAGATTCCAAAAAGTCTGGCCAGGGTCTCATACGATTATTAAAAGTCAGGAATCAGAAGGGGTACATTTGAAGTTTGCCAAGTCAGTTTCTGACCGCGCACTGATTTCGTTTTGGCTATAACCGGAGCTAGGAACATGCAATTGATACAAGACTAGTGGCCATAGTTCAAGGACAAGTCAAAATAACACATATCAAAAATCGAGCAATTTTTGTTTAGCCAATTTGTACAGTTTATTCATGCAATTTGAATGTTCAGTTTTTCAGCTCAATTCAGAAGTCACACAAAGTATGACACTAGTGTGCCCAATGCATAAAGTTTAGGAGTTTGAAATAAACTAATCATAAGTCACATACATGTCAAAATTCATATTCCAGAATCTTACATGCTCATTCAATAAACACAATCCACAAAGTATAAAACAGAGAGCAATTTACAGATTCAATTCTAGTTTAGCTAGTCACATTCGCACGCGATTATCCGAAGATCTAGAAACAATTAGCCTATGATATCTACATGAAATGTGAAGTACTTTTTGTGTAAATTTCAAATATGTAAAGCTTTAATCACAAAAGTTAACACATTTTATCATACACTGCTGTTTTCATGCAAGTACTGTATAAATCCACTTTTACACTAAATCAAGCATATCTCGGGTTATACATAAGCAAACGACTTGATATCCTAGTGTAACTTGAGAGTTTTTAAATTATATTTCTAGTGGTATAAGTTTCAAATGTCAATTCGTGGTCTATCAAACCCAGATTTCTGATTACACATAAAAACACAACGTTAATTTCAATTAGTCATAACTTGATCATCCGAAAACGAAATCAAGCGAATCCAAAGCCTAAAATTAATAGTTTTTCGCAAGGAATCTGATTATAACATAATAATTAACATTTAAAAAAGTCAATTTTCTGTAAACACAAGAATCAAATTCGGTTTTCATGCAAAACAATCAATACGATCGAATTAATGACTAACAATACATACAAACGCGATGAATCGAGCAATTGACCAACATAAACTATAAAACTTTATGATATCAGAATTTTTAGAGCTAGGGTTTGTAAAATTATACTTGTGATCAATAAATTAAATACACCAACGCGTAGAGGACGATGCGAATTGCACTTTTCGTGTTCAAGACTTGATCAAAAATTGAAAATTGAAGGTATGGTGATGGTGATGAATGGCTACGGTTGGGAGGGAGAGGAGAAGCAAAAAAAGTCGACTGTCTATTCTTTTGTGAGGATTATGCACTATTTTAGTTTAACACTCCAATTTATACTAAGGTTTAATTATCACTAAATACAAATAAGTCCCTTAAGTTGCAAAAATTAAAATTAAAAGGGATGGGGTTGGGGATTTTGGCCGAATGGCCCATGGGGTGAGTCCCCGGGCTCTTGTTTTACAAAAGCGCGTATTCGTGGTCCATTTTAAGTGCCGTTTAGTCGTACCGAAGGCCCGGAACGCTAACCCGATCGTTAAATGCAACCAATCGCTTAAGTTATTAAAAAAACCTAATAAATTAAATATTTTTGAAAAGTTAAAAGTTAATAATTAATAATTTAATTATTAAAATAAACCCGAGTGTTTCGTTGTTCAAAAGGCAGTTATCAAAACTGTATCGTTTTTATCGTATTTATTTATCCGAAATATTTATTCGCATTAATATCAACCTATATTAATTATTGTAACCCTCCAAGGATCAAGTACGCATTTATAACACTTAAACACATAAACGTCAAGTAAGCGCCGTTAAATAAACTAACGGAAGGTTAACGGAAGTAACGGAAAAAGCAGGGTTGTTACAGATACCACTTGAAATGACCCAACCCGTCATAATCGGGCCCATAAATTTTTTTTATAATACTTTAATATTATTAACATTTAGGACCCATTTATATTTCCAAAATGCTTCCATTGCAATAATAAGTTTGGACAACTTTAAAACATTTAATACATAAGTTAAATTAACTAAACGGGCATATACATCATAGTTTACTAAAATTTAATTGCATCGTCAAAAGATAGTTTGACCCGATTAGTTTAATTTCCAACAAAATCGAGCATGGTGATTGGGGATACGCTACCCAATCCTAATCAAAAGTCTAGAGCACAATCTTCTAAATCAACCCGCAAAGCACTAGTCCCCATGCTTACCCAAGCCGCCACCATGCGAACCTATAAAAATGTAAACAACGAGAGGGTAAGCTATGAAAGCTTAGTGAGTATAAACATGCTATATACATACATATGCATAAAATGAACACGTACAACCAAACACATAAAGTAAACGCATACCGCAATCCAAGTATAACTAGCAAGCTATACCTAACGTACCACCAAACCAAAATCCGCAAGATTAGCTACAACATATAATAAGTATATACACGCATATACAAAATATAATCAAGACACCAAGGTTAACCCCTTAACCTCATACATATGAAGGTTGGCCGAACTACCCGAGTCTTAGTGAATTTGTACCACCCGAGATTCACTACCTTCATTGCTTCAACAACCGAGGTTGGCCGAACTACCCTTGCCTTAGTGAATTCGCACTACCCAAGATTCACCATCTCATCACTAAGATGACCGAACTACCCGAGTCATCATGAATCCGCACTACCCCAGATCCATCTCCTCAACATCATTAACAACAACGGGGTTGGCCCGACATGCCAACGTGAATCCGTATACTCTAAAGAATCACTACCCCAAGGGTGGTAACCTAAAATGCATAAGCGTACAACATGGACTCAAACTCCAAGAATCCATTTTCCCCATCACATGTAGAGTGAATCCGAGCAACGATCACTCTACCACCCCGCACCCATCCTATGCATACATACGTATATAATATATTTACACTCACCTTGAAATCTTGGTGGATGCAACCGAATAAATCTGCAATCGCCAATGGAATGTACCTATTCCATTAATCACATAACAAACAACACAATTATGGTGGATTTACATATCAACCCAATTTGACACTTAGTGCAATTTCGACCCAAATGCACTTCCAAGCACAAACCACACCCAAACTAACCAATAATCACTAACACAAGTGAGAATGGTCCTAATACACCAATCAAACCCAATCATAGGTGTTAAGCACCTATCTTCCCAATTAGACACATAAACCCTAATTTTGACCCATTTCAAAATTAGTCAATCCCAAACATCCAAAAATGGTTTCAATACTTCCATAATCACTAACACTGGTGAAAATGGTTCCAACAACGCCAACTTAACTAAACCACAAGTTTTAAACACTTGTCTTCACCAACATCAACTTACAACTCTTATTTTGACCCAATTCAAAAATCAAGTTTCCAACAACACCCATTTGGATTCTTTCAACAACCTAATCACTAATCATAGTGATTACACTCAAATTAAAGCCCTAATCATGGCTAAATCATTAACCAACCCAAAACCTGCCAAGTATCAAATATAACTAGTTTCCATAAACCCACTTCATCATCTAAATGTGTTTTACAACTAACAAGCTCAAAACCCTAACTTGAATATCAAATCATAAAGATGAAATTCGGAGTTGAGACTTACCGATACCACCAAAATGATGCCGTTGACGAGTAGAACAACTTTAACACTTGAGCTCTACCCGAATCAACCTTCTTCTTCCTCAAAACCCACTTTCTTTCTCTAAAACTCACTTTCTCTCACTAGGTTTGAAAAATGAGAAGAAATGGAGAAAATGAGGATGAGATAAGGTTTGGAACTGATTTGGGGCTTATAACCCGTCCATAGTGCAAAATTAGCAAAACACCTTCAACAATCCCTTTTAAAATTCGAGTTGGAAAACTGGCCTGGCAACGTGTCGCGTTTCGCGATAGGCCATCGCGTTTCGCTTCAAAATGAACTCAAACGGGGTATGCTCAACTGAAACGCGACAAATCGATCAAGAATTCAAGGAAAATTACCCATCGCGTTCTGACCCTGTCTGTCGCGTATCGCGACATCCCCAAACGCGATATAGCCTTTAAAACGTGATGGATGACCTGATGCACCCCAAATCTACTTTTAAGAACTTCTAAAGTCAAATGTGGTCAAGTAAATATGTCCAAATGATCAAATACCTATTCTTGGACTCCGTATGATGCCCCGAGCGTCATGTTTAGAATAACGGGGTGTTACATGTGAGGTACCCCAAATAAGGCCCAACAAGCATTCATTTTTAGTGCTTCACTATACTTCCGTTGAGTGTGCCGATGTTGGCATCTCTGAATCAGAACTTGCTCTTGATCTACTTTTTGGAATCACACTTTTGAGGAGAACAACTAAGTTAGAAACCTCAGCTTCACGTGAAGGCAAAACACCCCCATTAAACACTTCCATTTTCATTTCCATTCCAAAAACTTCACCACAAAACCATACACCATTGCGTATTTCCTTCATTTCAAAACAAAATAAATCAATTTTACTGAAATCATAACTTCCGGGAAATCCTCTATATAACCGCAATAGAAAATGCGAGCATCCAAGTCAAGTATCAAAGAAGACCGCCGATAAAAAGGAGACCTCGAAGAGGAAAGCAAAAGATACTTGCCAAAAAAATAGGCTCTGAGAAAAGTAGCAGAGCCTAAGATCTGAGAAAAGTACTCCATGCATTCAAAAAGAATGATGCTCAGTCTGAAATTCCAAATGAAAAGCTGAAAGGATTACCAAAATCGATCCTTAAAGAACTCCTATCTATCCTAAACCTCCACAACCCAAACTTCCAATCACCCTTCCTTCACGAATAAGCCGAGTGTATAACTGGAAATTCTCTCAAATAAGTGATGGAGATTTGAGTCTCGATCAAGCCTATGACGAAGATTGCAAACATGACTTGCTATGAGCGATTTCATTTCTTAGAACTATAGGACACTTGATATACCTAGTGAATCGAGTGACTCGGGTGAGATAGCCGCGGTTATGTGAAAGGACCCGTTCATACCGTTTATAAACGATTCACAATAGTTGATTTCATTGCGAGGTATTTGACCTCTATATGATACATTTTACAAACATTGCATTCATTTTTTTAAAAGACAAACTTTCTTTACATTGAAAGTTGACGGCATGCATACCATTTCATAATACATCCAACTATAATTGGCTTAATAATAATCTTGATGAACTCAACGACTCGAATGCAACGTCTTTTGAAATATGTCATGAATGACTCCAAGTAATATCTTTAGAATGAGCAAATGCACAGCGGAAGATTTCTTTCATACCTGAGAATAAACATGCTTTCAAGTGTCAACCAAAAGGTTGGTGAGTTCATTAGTTTATCATAAACATTCATTTCCATCATTTTAATAGACCACAAGATTTCATTTTCATAGTTAACTGCAGGAACACTCATCTACAAAAATTATAATACAGGAACACTCATCTGTATAAAAATCCATTCATATGGTGAACACCTGGCAACCGACATTAACAAATGCATATAGAATATCCCCAAATATACAGGTACACTCATCTGTATATAAAATCGAAGTACTAATGCATCCATAACCTGGATGGGGTTCGTTAGGCCCATAGATCTATCTTCAGGATTCGCGTCAATTAGTGGCGTTCACTAATTCTTAGGTTACCAAACAAAAAGGGTGATATTCAATTTCGATAATCCAACCATAGAATGTAGTTTCGATTACTTGTGTCTATTTTGTAAAACATTTCTAAAAGCAGCGCATGTATTCTCAGTTCCAAAAATATATATTGCAAAAGCATTTAAAAGGGGAGCAAATGAAACTCACAATACGATATTTTGTAGTAAAAATATGCATATGACGGAACTGAACAATGCAGTGTTGGCCTCGGATTCACGAACCTATATCAAGTATGTATATTAACACTTTTAATAATATTCAAATAAATATATATTTTGATATTAGTAATATACTTGTGATATTAAATTTAATATTAATAATTACTTAAATATTTTTATTTTATATATTTTTTTAAATTATCATAATAATATATTATATACTTTATTAATATATTTTGAATAAAAATTTAGTATTAATATTTTTAAATACTCATAATTTTTAATATGATAGTATTTTTAATAAATTCGAGTTATATTAAATCGTAAATGAACAAAAAGTATTTTATTATTAAAAGTATTATACTTATTATATATACTTCTATATATCTAATGTTTGTATCTAACTTGTAATATCTATCTTTTTAGTTTAAGATCATAAAAATATAGTTATATTTTATATACAAAATACATTTGAAACTAAAGTTAAAGTTAGTAATGATAATAATAATAATAATAATGATATTAGTAGTAAAAATAATAATGATAATGATAATAATATTGATATTAGTAATAATAATACTTGTTTTAATAACAATAATAATAATAATAATAATAATAATAATAATAATAATAATAATAATAATAATAATAATAATAATAATAATAATAATAATAATAATAATAATAATAATAATAATAATAATAATAATAATAATAATAATAATAATAAAAATAATAAAAATAATAGGAATAATAAGTAAACTACCTTAAAGAAATAGTTTAAAAAAAATAATGTAGCAGCCTGGGCTCGAACTCGCGACCTCTCGCCTAAACACAACACCCTGAACCATTGCTCTGCTGTCTACATTTCTGTTTTAATTCTCAGCTTATATCTGTATAACTCATATTTCTGTTCCTTGTTCTTCTTCACCTTCACAAAACAAAACCTGGAACTATTCATCATCATCAACATCTTCACAAACTCTTCATCTCAGTTTCGTTTCATCATCATCCAACCGTAACCATCGTCTTTATCATCGTCTTTATCACATCTTCATCTTGAATTCGTGATCAAACGATATCATATTTATCAAGTAATCACGTCATCATCATCATCATCATCATCGTTTTCATTTCGTATCATCATCATCAATCATTACAATTATCATAATCATACTCACCATCATAGAAGCATCATCATTGTAATACTTCATTATCGACCCATCCTCATCACAGAAGCACGATCATAATCATCATTAGCTATCCTTTCTTACGCGTATCATTATAGCGTTTTCATCATCATCTCAGTCCATCATATGCTTCATAATCATAATATGATATCATCATAGACTCATCATCTTCAATCTTCATTATCATCTTATCATCACCATTATCACTATTCATCTCCTTCTTCACTGCATCCTCATTTTCGTTATTTTCTTTCACAGTTTCACAAGTAGTTTCGATTTGGTGAGGGTTCTTGTCGACTGAAAATAGGAACAGCTGCAGTTTACAATGGTGTATTGATTGGAACAGTGAAATAGGAACATAATAGTGATGTAAATGATTTTCGTTTTTGGTTGTTCTATAGTCACAACAAAAGTAGTAACATGAAGGTGATGGTGTTTGTGGTGTTGGTTGATCGAAGACAGAAACATTAATCAACTTCGGATATAGATGGTGGTTTGGGTCTGTGATCGGTGGTTTTGTGTCACAACAAGAAGTATCAGCAGCCATAGCACACTCGAATGAAACAGAAACAGAAAAGTAGTTGTAGCAGGTAGGTTTGTTGTTGTCGATAGTGAACAGAAAAAATAGAAAAGACGAAGTGTAGCTGCAATAGATAAATAGTTGCAGGTTGGTTTGTCGATGGTTGGGTGCGAGACAAAGGTGTTGGTGGTAGCAGGAACAAAACAGAAAACGGCTGGAAGCAAGATCAAACAGCAGTAGTAGCATAATTTTAATGGTGGTGATGTTTAGGGTGATCATGGTGGTCTCCTAATCGGTTTAGGGGAGATACAAGGTGGTGGTTAATGGTGGCGGATAAGGTGGTGCTCCGATTATTGATATAGTGGTAGGTTAAGTGGATGAGGGTGGTTAAGTGGTGATTGGTTGCCGGGTGTAAGGTGATGGTTAAGGTTGATCATACAAGTGTAATTGTATATATATATATATGTATGTATATATATATGTATATATATATATATATGTATATATATATATATGTATATATATATATGTATATATATATATATATATATATATATATAGATATAGCTTTCCAATTGAAGAAAAGTTAACAACACAACAAGCATAGTAATCATGCATAGTGTTAGAATGGAAATCATAATTAAATTCACGGATGGAAATGAATCTGAAACAAATGATGGTTGGTTAATTGCATTCACACTACCCACTTGTATATATATATATATATATATATATATATATATATATATATATATATATATCTAATTATCTAGGTACATCAAGTTGAAATAAAATAAAAACGTGTAAAATATGAATTGGAAATAATCACACTAATTCAATAGTTAGCCGCCATAATATATGGATTACTCTACCGACAGTTTTTAAATACGGATATTATATCGTACCCCGTCGTTAATCAGTGGCGGATAAAAGTATTCGGAAAAATACCAAATTTTTACATAAATTATCTTTATTTATTTTGGTCATTATGGTATAAAATTCGATCATTAATTTATTAAACAAAAATTACATCAACTGTCCCTCTCGATTCTGGGTAAATTTAAAAAGTGCTAAAACTTAACAAATAGTTCCTAAATACATTTTTAATATGCCTAAAATTTATAGAACTCATTTTCGTATCACCGTTTATTTTACAGTTACATATGTTTGAATTTAACTTGGTTAATATCAATCGGAACATCAGACGAGTATTACAATCATTTAATATTTATTTTTAATATACTTTATTTATATCTATAGATATATTTTAAATAAAAATTATTATAATATCCTATTTTTATTTTATTAATTTTTAATAACAACAACATATAATACTTCAAATTATATTTCGAATTATTATTTATATATACATACACACATATCTATTTACAATTAATTGTTCGTGAATTGTCGAGAGCAGTCGAAAGTCAATTGAATATATGAAACAGTTCAAAATTTTTGAGACTCGATATTATAGACTTTGCTTATCGTGTCGAAATCATATAAAGATTAAGTTTAAATTTGGTCGGAAATTTCCGGGTTGTCAGAGTACATACCCGTTAAAGAAATTTCATCCCGAAATTTGATTGGGATCGTCATGGCTGACAATAAGTATATTTTCATGACTCATATGAGTTGATAACTAGAGTTTTATTACCATTGAGTAATAAGGATAAAATAACTCGATTATCCGAAAAGTACGAATGAAGCTATCATAAAAGAGTGAAAATGAGTAAATGCAGGTTCGTCTTAACTTTTGACGTTGTCTCGGTTGAATTCCGGAATTCAAGGGATTCAAAGAAAATCTTCGTAATCTAAAAGATTTGATTCTTCAGTGAATAAGGAAATTAAGATCCCTATAATTAAATACGATGATCTGCCTCGATTACTCTGTCTGATATTTCCATTATAAATTAAACTTTTTTTTGTTCCATTATATTCCATCACTCCCATTCATATTTCCAATTCATTAGTCAATATGCTTCATCCAGTTTTAATTCTGAATATATTCCTGACTTTCATATCAATCATTCTCCTTTTTCATCTACCACCGGAGGAATCTGTCTACTTCTACTATGCTCTTGGGTTTATAGTGTTTTTAGTTCTCCCGTGCCTTTACGTTGCAATACGTATTGACATACGCGGTTTGTAATTGTTGTCCGGCTTTATATTTTCCTTTATATTTTAGAGTTCCATACTTTTGTTTTCTCTTCCTGACTTTAAGTCAAGCGAATAATGGTCCAGAATTCGTAGGTATGAAGTTTCGAATGAACATGACTAATGTTCTAAGAAGGATATTGTAATGGCACGATCTTGATTTGTCAAATTACCAGAATATCTGGAAAATAGAATTATCAAGAAGATATGTTCTTGATATGTTTATAGATTAGATAGATTGTAAGAGTCATTTAACATGGCACATGATGACGTTATGGTCTGTGAATCATCACGTTTCATTAGAAACTCGGCATGGCTTACTGTAATATAATCACGTTGATCAAGTGTCATTATATTATACTAACTCATGCTTCAGTTCCAAACACTACTTCAAAAACATTCATAATTTAAATTCGAATTTTTCACAATTTAGAAACTAAAACAGTTTCCTTTCTGATGTATGACTGATATCGCGAAGAGATTACTGATTTCATATAAGAATAGTTATGAAAATATCTTCACAAATATCGAAGATATTTATAATGAAAGATACGATAAATCTTAGAATTTCTAATATCAAAGGATGATGATGAAGATTTGTCAGTAAAAGTGTAGAGTCATGAGTGAGGTATTCGTTAATGACTTCAGCAGATACTGAATCATTTGGATACTTTGAAGGTAGGTTTAGTCTCTGTGATTTTTTCACAGTTTCCTTCATGGTTTGCTCAATCTGTTTTTCAGTACTAAATTTTCTCATCTTTTGAGCTTCTTCAGCCCTTATTCTTTATCATCAAACTTTTGGCTGTTAAGGTCGTTTATAGTTTTTGCTGCTTCATTCAGTTTTTTTTTTTCCATAATTTTAGAATGGAAGATCTTAATTCTAAGAGATAAATGTTATATGTATACATATAACTGTTGATGTAGACATGTTGTGAGTTTTCAAAGTACTGATTTACTGATTCCCGGTAATTGGTATGGCGGTTCTCGTTACAAGATGTAGATGAATACATGATAGGGTTTCAATGAATATAATGATTTTTCGAAAAGTCAAAGATCAATGAAGTTTTTGGTAAGTTTAATGCTAATGTGGTGGAATATAAACGGTTCCCCGGTAACGATGACGAAGGGAAAACTTATAATAAGGTTTATTCGAATTAAAAATTGAAGCTGATTTGTTGGAGCTGTGACAAAATTGGCTAATTTGAAACAGAATTGCATTGTTATTTTTGTAGTGACCCGAACTTTTCCATGTTTATATATATTAATTGAGATTAATATTTACATGATTAAATGTTTCCAACATGTTAAGCAATCAAACTTGTTAAGACTTGATTAATTGAAATATGTTTCATATAGACAATTGACCACCCAAGTTGACCGGTGATTCACGAACGTTAAAACTTGTAAAAACTATACGATGACATATATATGGTTATATATATAGTTAACATGTTTTTATTATAAGTATGTATCTCATTAGGTATTTTAACAATGAGTTATATACATAAAAATGAGACTATTAATTTAAGAAACTCGAAAACGATATATATAACGATTATCGTTATAACAACGTCTTACTAGGTACATATGAATCATATTAAGATATTGATACACTTGGTTAATTATGTTAAATGATAAGTAAATATATTATTAAGTGTATTAACAATGAAATACATATGTAAAAATAAGACTACTAACTTAATGATTTCGAAACGAGACATATATGTAACGATTATCGTTGTAATGACATTTAACTGTATATACATCATACTAAGATATAATATATATCATAATATCATGATAATATAATAATTTAACATCTCATTTGTTATAATAAACAATGGGTTAACAACATTCAACAAGATCGTTAATCTAAAGGTTTCAAAACAACATTTACATGTAACGACTAACGATGACTTAACGACTCAGTTAAAATGTATATACATGTAGTGTTTTAATATGTATTCATACACTTTTGAAAGACTTCAAGACACTTATCAAAATACTTCTACTTAACAAAAAATGCTTACAATTACATCCTCGTTCAGTTTCATCAACAATTCTACTCGTATGCACCCGTATTCGTACTAGTACAATACACAGCTTTTAGATGTATGTACTATTGGTATATACACTCCAATGATCAGCTCTTAGCAGCCCATGTGAGTCACCTAACACATGTGGGAACCATCATTTGGCAACTAGCATGAAATATCTCATAAAATTACAAAAATATGAGTAATCATTCATGACTTATTTACATGAAAACAAAATTATATATCCTTTATATCTAATTCATACACCAACGATCAAAAACACCTACAAACACTTTCATTCTTCAATTTTCTTCATCTAATTGATCTCTCTCAAGTTCTATCTTCATGTTCTAAGTGTTCTTCATATATTTTACAAGTTCTAGTTACATAAAATCAAGAATACTTTCAAGTTTGCTAGCTCACTTCCAATCTTGTAAGGTGATCATCCAACCTCAAGAAATCTTTGTTTCTTACAGTAGGTTATCATTCTAATACAAGGTAATAATCATATTCAAACTTTGGTTCAATTTCTATAACTATAACAATCTTATTTCAAGTGATGATCTTACTTGAACTTGTTTTCGTGTCATGATTCTGCTTCAAGAACTTCGAGCCATCCAAGGATCCGTTGAAGCTAGATCCATTTTTCTCTTTTCCAGTAGGTTTATCCAAGGAACTTAAGGTAGTAATGATGTTCATAATATCATTTGATTCATACATATAAAGCTATCTTATTCGAAGGTTTAAACTTGTAATCACTAGAACATAGTTTAGTTAATTCTAAACTTGTTCGCAAACAAAAGTTAATCCTTCTAACTTGACTTTTAAAATCAACTAAACACATGTTCTATATCTATATGATATGCTAACTTAATGATTTAAAACATGGAAACACGAAAAACACCGTAAAACCGGATTTACGCCGTCGTAGTAACACCGCGGGCTGTTTTGGGTTAGTTAATTAAAAACTATGATAAACTTTGATTTAAAAGTTGTTATTCTGAGAAAATAATTTTTATTATGAACATGAAACTATATCCAAAAATTATGGTTAAACTCAAAGTGGAAGTATGTTTTCTAAAATGGTCATCTAGACGTCGTTCTTTCGACTGAAATGACTACCTTTACAAAAATGACTTGTAACTTATTTTTCCGACTATAAACCTATACTTTTTATGTTTAGATTCATAAAATAGAGTTCAATATGAAACCATAGCAATTTGATTCACTCAAAACGGATTTAAAATGAAGAAGTTATGGGTAAAACAAGATTGGATAATTTTTCTCATTTTAGCTACGTGAAAATTGGTAACAAATCTATTCCAACCATAACTTAATCAACTTGTATTGTATATTATGTAATCTTGAGATACCATAGACACGTATACAATGTTTCGACCTATCATGTCGACACATCTATATATATTTCGGAACAACCATAGACACTCTATATGTGAATGTTGGAGTTAGCTATACAGGGTTGAGGTTGATTCCAAAATATATATAGTTTGAGTTGTGATCAATACTGAGATACGTATACACTGGGTCGTGGATTGATTCAAGATAATATTTATCGATTTATTTCTGTACATCTAACTGTGGACAACTAGTTGTAGGTTACTAACGAGGGCAGCTGACTTAATAAACTTAAAACATCAAAATATATTAAAAGTGTTGTAAATATATTTTGAACATACTTTGATATATATGTATATATTGTTATAGGTTCGTGAATCAACCAGTGGCCAAGTCTTACTTCCCGACGAAGTAAAAATCTGTGAAAGTGAGTTATAGTCCCACTTTTAAAATCTAATATTTTTGGGATGAGAATACATGCAGGTTTTATAAATGATTTACAAAATAGACACAAGTACGTGAAACTACATTCTATGGTTGAATTATCGAAATCGAATATGCCCCTTTTTATTAAGTCTGGTAATCTAAGAATTAGGGAACAGACACCCTAATTGACGCGAATCCTAAAGATAGATCTATTGGGCCTAACAAACCCCATCCAAAGTACCGGATGCTTTAGTATTTCGAAATTTATATCATATCCGAAGGGTGTCCCGGAATGATGGGGATATTCTTATATATATGCATCTTGTTAATGTCGGTTACCAGGTGTTCACCATATGAATGATTTTTATCTCTATGTATGGGATGTGTATTGAAATATGAAATCTTGTGGTCTATTGTTACGATTTGATATATATAGGTTAACCCTATAACTCACCAACATTTTTTTTGACGTTTTAAGCATGTTTATTCTCAGGTGATTATTAAGAGCTTCCGCTGTCGCATACTTAAATAAGGACAGATTTGGAGTCCATGCTTGTATGATATTGTGTAAAAACTGCATTCAAGAAACTTATTTTGTTGTAACATATTTGTATTGTAAACCATTATGTAATGGTCGTGTGTAAACAGGATATTTTAGATTATCAGTATTTGATAATCTACATAAAGTTTTTTTTAAAAACCTTTATCTATGAAATAAAGGTTATGGTTTGTTTTAAAAATGAATGCAGTCTTTGAAAAACGACTCATATAGAGGTCAAAACCTCGCAACGAAATCAATTAATATGGAACGTTTTTAATCAATAAGAACGGGACATTTCAATTTTCGGTAATAACAATGCCAAAGGAGCTAGCACAGATATGTGTTAAACGTTTACTCAGGTTCCGAGTGTTTTTAGGTGCATAACTATATGCATCAATCTTTTCTTCCGTAGATGAAGTGCGGTTGATTCATCCTCTCGATTGAGGTGTTTTCAAGAATCATGAAAGGTTTGAACGTAGATTGTAATCGTCAAGATACAAATGAGGTTTAAGATGAAATCAAGAGGCAAACTTGAAGAAATGTTTAGTTTCATATGTTATTACTTCACAGTTAGTAGTCCATAATTAGTAGTTCAACAATTCATATATAGTTTAATATATAATATTCGAATTAATTAATACATGTCGTGACCCATTGTATACAAGTATCAGACTTGATCACAACTCAAAGTATATATATTATTTGAGAATCAACCTCAACCCTGTATAGCTAACTCGAGCATTACTGCTTATAGAGTGTCTATGGTTATTCCAAATAATATATATAGATGACGTCGATATGATATGTCAAAACATTGTATACGTGTCCCGATATTTAAAGTGCGTAAAATAAATAACAGAAATTTAAATTACACTAAATAAAATTGTGAGAATGAAAATTGCGATAAATAACTTGCGATAAATAAATTGCGATAAATAAAATATAATACGGAATTAACAGTTAGCTAGGAACAGTTAGCGGGGATTTTGTTAGCGTGGATTCTTAACAAAATTTCTCATAGTTAATTTATTTGTTTCTAATAAATTTTATTTTTGTCCAATGTTTTCTTCATTATGCCACTTGTTGGATTCTGGTAAGTCAAAATCTAAATATGAAATTGAATGAAACTGGTTATTTTGTGGTAAACGGATTCGTATATCTTGGGGATGTAAGTAAGATAGTAAATGACTGTTGAATCAGATACGAAGAATGTACAGTGTAACTTATTAATGTGAAATCTAAATATTCCTCGGGTATTACCTACCCGTTAAAATATTTTCATCATTAACAGTTTGTACGAAAGAATTTTTAATTACAATCTTTATGAAAATATACTTACATATATATTTTCTTCAGATGTAATCATGGATTTAATGAGTTGATATAATATTAATCTCATTTGATTTACCGTTAGAACTAGAATACATAATCTCTAAAACATTAGAGATTACATAATCGTCATGTCGAACGAAGATAAGTGATGTAGAACGATACGTAGGATGAAGATAATCGATGTAGGACAAGATGTAGAACGAAAATTATGCTCGAGGTATAGATTGCGATGTTGAGGCATGTGATGTTGAAACTTGGGTTGTTGGTGGTACTGGTGTTGATGTTGTTGCTGAAGCTGGTAAGTTTTGCACCATATTCTCTAAATTGATTACTCGAACGCGAAGCTCGTTGACTTCTTCCACTACTCCGGGATGATTTTCGGTCGGAACGAGCGGCTGAATAAGGTTTAGAATTGTGGATAGAATATAATCGTGACTAGCTACCCTGGAAATGATGCTGAAAATGGTGTTTCGGATAGGTTCGCCAGTAAGTGCTTCAGGTTCTTCGCCAAGAGGGAAATTCGGTGGGTGGAAAGGATCACCTTCTTCTTGTCTCCAATGATTAAGAAGATCACGAACCCATCCCCAATTCATCCAGAATTGAAGATGACTAATCGGTTGATCCATTCCGGTTATACTGCTTTCGGAGCTCAGGTGGATATCCATATCAGAATAGCTGTCGGAATTCGAGGAATTCGAACTGGCTGAGGGATCCATCTCGTACGATCAGATGGAGGATTTTCGATATGAATTAGATTATAGGATGTAGATTAGTATCCTGCAATACATAATTTACATATGCATATATAATACTAAAATCCCATAAGTTACGAAGGAATCTACGGAAGCTGTCAGGCAAAGTCTACAGTAACAGATACGCTAATATATGAATTATCAGATACGCTAAGATATGAATTTTCTCTATACACTATTCATGCAGTCAATGCAGTAAAATGTGTCTAGACTAAGAATGATAAGCAGGTAATTTCCGACAAGAAATGATAAGCAAAACTTTTGACATGCAGACACGGTCGAAGTCCAGACTCACTAATGCATCTAAACAACTATCAGTTAGACACACTAATGCAAGACCTGGTTCGCTAAGACCATCGCTCTGATACCAACTGAAAGGACCCGTTCATACCGTTTATAAACGATTCACAATAGTTTATTTCATTGCGAGGTATTTGATCTCTATATGATACATTTTACAAACATTGCATTCGTTTTTTTAAAAGACAAACTTTCTTTACATCGAAAGTTGACGGCATGCATACCATTTCATAATACATCCAACTATAATTGGATTAATAATAATCTTTATGAACTCAACGACTCGAATGCAACGTCTTTTGAAATATGTCATGAATGACTCCAAGTAATATCTTTAAAATTAGTAAATGCACAGCGAAAGATTTCTTTCATATCTGAGAATAAACAAGCTTTCAAGTGTCAACCAAAAGGTTGGTGAGTTCATTAGTTTATCATAAACATTCATTTCCATTATTTTAATAGACCACAAGATTTCATTTTCATAGTTAACTGCAGGAACACTCATCTGCAAAAATTATAATACAGGAACGCTCATCTGTATAAAAATCCATTCATATGGTGAACACCTGGTAACCGACATTAACAAATGTATATAGAGTATCCCCAAATATACAGGTACACTCATCTGTATATAAAATCAAAGTACTAAAGCATCCATAACCTGGATGGGGTTCGTTAGGCCCATAGATCTATCTTCAGGATTCGCGTCAATTAGTGGCGTTCACTAATTCTTAGGTTACCAAGCAAAAAGGGTGATATTCAATTTTGATAATCCAACCATAGAATGTAGTTTCGATTACTTGTGTCTATTTCGTAAAACATTTATAAAAGCAGCGCATGTATTCTCAGTCCCAAAAATATATATTGCAAAAGCATTTAAAAAGGGAGCAAATGAAACTCACAATACGATATTTTGTAGTAAAAATATGCATACGACGGAACTGAACAATGCAGGGTTGGCCTCGGATTCACGAACCTATATCAAGTATGTATATTAACACTTTTAATAATATTCAAATAAATATATATTTTGATATTAGTAATATACGTGTGATATTAAATTTAATATTAATAATTACTTAAATATTTTTATTTTATATTTTTTTAAATTATCATAATAATATATTATATACTTTATTAATATATTTTTAATAAATATTTAGTATTAATATTTTTAAATACTCATAATTTTTAATATGATAGTATTTTTAATAAATTTGAGTTATATTAAATCGTAAATGAACAAAAAGTATTTTATTAGTAAAAGTAGTGTACTTATTATATATATTTCTATATATCTAATGTTGTATCTAACTTATAGTATCTATCTTTTTAGTTTAAGATCATAAAAATATAGTTATATTTTATATACAAAATACATTTGAAACTAAAGTTATAGTTAGTAATGATAATAATAATAATAATAATAATAATAATAATAATAATAATAATAATAATAATAATAATAATAATAATAATAATAATAATAATAATAATAATAATAATAATAATAATAATAATAATAATAATGATATTAGTAGTAAAAATAATAATGATAATGATAATAATATTGATATTAGTAATAATAATACTTGTTTTAATAACAATAACAATAATAATAATAATAATAATAATAATCATAATAATAATAATAATAATAATAATAATAATAATAATAATAATAATAATAATAATAATAATAATAATAATAATAATAATAATAATAATAATTATAATAATAATAATAATAATAATAATAATAATAATAATAATAATAATAATAATCATAATCATAATAATAATCATAATCATAATAAAAATAATAGGAATAATAAGTAGACTACCTTAAAGATGAAGGTATTTCATATGCCCGAGAGACATATTATATTAATGTGGCTAATGTGTTATGATCCAAGTCGGGTCATACCCAATAACAAGCTTACCGACACCTTATACGTATTTAATCTTAACAATTGGATCATTGATTAAATACGCGATACTTGATCTTTAAGAAAAATGGTTTTTTGAAATATTACTTGATGTGTATATATATAAATTATGGAATAATTTATATAATATGGATTTAATTATTTATAGGTTAAATAATTAATAATGTTATGTTACATTTTTTATAATTGGTTTTATATAAAATGTACATAATTAATATGCAAGTATATAAAATGTATTTTATAAAAAACTAGTTTTATAAAATCTTGTTTTATAAAAACCATTTTATAAAATATAATGGGAGTGGCATGGGAGTTGAAGCTCACATGCTCTTAGATTCCTTCTTGGTCAAATACAATTCCCATTTCCATATACATGCAAGACTTGACTCTTTGGAACACACACTTGCATTCAAACACATCAAATTAGCAAAATATTCTACCTATTTACTTGCTGCTGGCCGTGGGGTTTGAGTGAGCAAAATAGGGTTCATTTTATTTTTTGCAAGCTTATTTACAAGTGTTATTAAATCCTAACCAAAGGCTAGGGTGTTGGTTCACAAGTTTGGGGTATAATAACTTGAAGTTTCATTCTTTTGGAGCTCCATTCATCATCATCATCTTCATCACTTATCAACAAGCTTGGAGTAGGTATAATCTCTTTTCTTGCTTGTAGTTTGTAAGTATATTTCATAACTTGATCCTAATTGGGATTTAACTTTAATTGGTTAAAGATATACAATGTTCTAAAATGGTAATTACATGCTTTCGCTTTATTTGATTCTTAAAATGTTTTAAGCATAATGGAACTTGTTAAATCCCAACAATGGTATCAGAGCCGAAGTTATTGAAATATGCTTCGAGATGGTTATTAAAACCCACTATATCTTTGCATTTTATGAACATGCATGCAAGTAAAATGCAAAAACTTTGAGTTTTGGGTGGTACCCCATTTTGGCAGAATTTGGGAGGGTCCAAAAGGTGATTTTGGGTTTGCCATTTGGTTAATATTTGTTGATATATTGATGTTCACAATCATAGCCAAGACCTTGTGTTTGAATGAATGTTTTTTGGGTTGATTTGTTAATCTTTTAATGTGGTTGTAATATTCATTCAATTTGGTTTGTAATAATATTATTTTGGTTATGTAATTTATTTTATATTTGGTATGTAAAATAGATTAGGTTGTATTTCATTCTCTAGACAAAATGTATTAGGATATATTTTGTAACAAGATGAAGATACAAGAAGAAAAGGAAGAACACAAGAAGATTTTATTTGGATGCAAGATTAAGTGGGAGATTTAAAATCTCTTACTTTGTGTTATAACCCCTTAACCGGTGGCATTTGTTTTCAGCTAAACAAATGTCTTCCAAATTGGCTTGATTGTGAACATATTTGTTTTGCATGCATGGTTGTTTATTGTGTTTGTATGTTTGGTTGCTACAAGAATATCACAAGTTAACAACAAGAAAAATGACAATTTAATTGGTTAAATTAGACATTATTAACGACATGCAAAACGACAATTTAATTGGTTAAATTAAAAGTGGCAAAAGGACATTGATAAACGGTTATTAAGAACATGAAAAGGATTTAATAATTGGTTATTAAGACATAATAAAATGGTTTATTTTCAAAGTAATAAAATTGGCTTTATTACATAATATGAAAAATGGATTTTCACATGAACCACACACTAAATGCATGTTAGTGTATGGTACAATAGTTTTCTTAAACTAGAAATAATGAAAACATAAAATCCCTTATTAACAAGGCAAACAAGTTAAACGCCATCTTTTTGTGTGACACTTAAAAATATTAGGGAACTCATAATGGGATAAAGGTCACCTAACCATTATGAGCAAACTAATATGATTAAGGTGAATTTCGCACACTTGTGGGATAAAGGTCACCTAACCACTTGTATGTTGAATTTACACGTTTACACAAGTAGGACGACTTGATTTGGGAATCATGAACTTAGGGTCACCGAAGCATGAGGAACAAATAGGCGTTGATGGGATAAATATGTCATGCAAAAGGATTGCATGATCCCATAACTTAAAAGTTGCAAAAGGATTGTAATTGTCATATAATGACTACCTAGCTAAATCAAATGACGGGATAAAGGTCACCTAACCGAAATTTGGTTTACCGTTGGATTCTAAAATTTAATAAATATCAATTGGATTTAAATGGTATTGATTGTTAAATTAAAATTGATACTTAAACAACTTTGTTAAATTTTGTAGATGGCCGCCAATAACAACAACATTCCAAACGCACCAATCAACTTTAACACCCTATCGTTGAGGTCAATCCTCGAAAAGGAAAAACTCAACCATACGAACTTCATGGATTGGTTTCGCAATCTAAGAATTGTCCTCAAACTAGAGGATAGGGCGTATGTGTTGGAAGACTCCATTCCCGATCAACCGGATGAGGATGATACGGAAGGCATGGCTTATTGGGAGAAATATTGCACCTATTCGGTACCAGTTTCTTGCCTCATGCTTGGGACTATGATACCAGAACTCCAAAAGGATTTCGAGCATCATAGTGCATATGACATGATCACACAATTGAAGGAGATGTTCCTTCAACAAGCTCATGTCGAGCGCTTCGAAATGGTTCGAGCGCTTCATGCATGTCGGATGGACGACTCCCAATCCGTTTCATCTTATGTCCTTAAGATGAAAAGCCTAATTGATCGAGCGAACCGTCTAAACTGCAACGTGTCTAATGAATTAGCCACGAACCTTATCCTTAATTCCTTGTCAAAGAGGTTTGACACATTTGTAATGAATTACAATATGAATGGTTGGGATAAGATCATTTGCGAATTACATGCCATGCTTAAGATGGCCGAAGCAAGCATGGGTAAAAGGGCTTCACCCATGTTTATGATCAATGAAGGCGGGTCCAAAACCAATAACACTTCTAAGCTAAAGGTGGCTAAGAGGAAAGGACCCGCCTATAAAGGCAAGGGCAAGGGAAAGGGGAAGATGGTTACCCCAACCAACAATAACAAGAAGCAAAAGGTTACCGGTAAAGCTAACCCCAAGGAAGATCCGTGCTTTGGTTGCGGTGAAATGGGTCACTGGAAACGCAACTGCCTGGTCTACCTAAAGGAGTTGAAAGAAAAGAGGGATGCAGGGCAAACCTCAGGAAATGTATATATGGTATACATTGAGCTTAGTATTACTTCTTCTAATACATGGGTATTAGACACAGGATGTGAAACTCATATTTGCAATTCTTTGCAGGGGTTCAAAAGAAGTAATCAAGATGCGGGAACAACAAGTCTCTTCATGGGTAATGGAGCAAGGGTGCAAGTGAAAGCTCAAGGAGACTTTGTTTTAAAGCTTCCAAGTGGTTTGGAGCTTATTTTGAAAAATGTTTTGTATGCACCCGATTTATCTCGAAACGTTATTTCCATTTCCCGTTTAAGACAATGTGGTTTTGATTTCAATTTTATTGATGATGATATCCATGTTTCTTTAGATAATGTGTTCTATTTTAAGGCTTCGCCTTTGAATGGTATTTATGAATTGGTTCATGATGACACATCATACAATAGCTCAATGTTCCATGCAAACACCAAGAAACTCAAAAGGGATTTGAGTGATTCCTACTTATGGCATTGTCGCCTTGGTCACATAAACAAGAATCGAATGCATACACTTCAAAAGAATGGACTTTTGAAATCAAATGAACTAGACTCGTTTGATGTATGTGAATCTTGTTTACAATGTAAAATGACTAAATCACCTTTCAAAGGGACCTATGAAAGGGCTAAAGACTTATTAGGATTAATACATTCGGATGTATGTGGACCTTTTAAGCCCATGACTAGGAATGGTGAAAGATACTTCGTCACTTTCATTGATGACTTCAGTCGTTTCGGATATGTCTATTTATTAAGGCACAAGGACGAAACTTTTGAAGCATTCAAAGAATATCAAAACGAAGTACAAAATCAACTCAACAAGACAATCAAGGTACTTCGTACCGATAGAGGAGGTGAATACCTAAGCGATGCTTTCCAAGATCATCTTAAAGGTTGTGGGATTATCTCGCAACTCACTCCTCCTGGAACATCCCAACTTAATGGAGTTTCCGAAAGGAGGAACCGAACCCTAATGGATATGGTTAAATCTATGATGTCAAGAAGCTCGTTACCTCTATCATTTTAGGGTTATTGTCTATGCTCCGCGGCTCGTATTTTAAATATGGCCCCAACCAAGAAAGTGGACCGAACTCCTCATGAGATGTGGTTTGGAAAACCTCCATCTCTATCATACTTAAAGGTATGGGGATGTGAAGCTTATCCTAAGCGTTACATCCCTAATAAGTTGAATGCTCGATCCACGAAGTGTATCTTCATAGGATATCCCAATGATGATATGGGATATTATTTCTATGATCCATTCGAACATAATGTTTTTGTTGCTCGGAAGGCAGAATTCCTTGAAACTAAGTTCCTAATGGAAGGTAATAGTGAAAGGAAGATAGATCTTGAAGAGGTTCAAGATCAAGTCAATGATATACAATTGGTTGACACTAGCGCTCAACATGAAAATGTTGAAAATGATCAAATGGATGATCAAAGTATACATGACGTTCGCAGATCTGGTAGGATTAGTAATTCTCCTGAGAGATATGGGTTTCTCATGGATGGTTGCTATGTGGTTGATTTGGATGAACCAACAAACTACCAAGATGCTTTATCAAGGATTGATAAAGATAAATGGCAGGAAGCCATGAACGCTGAGATGCAATCCATGTATTACAACCAAGTTTGGGAACTTATTGCACAACCTACTGGCTCAAGGCTAGTTAATTGTAAATGGCTTTTCAAAATGAAAACTGACATACATTGAAATTTGGATACATATAAAGCTAGACTTATAGCAAAAGGTTTCACTCAAACTCAAGGGGTTGATTATGATGAAACTTTTTCGCCTGTGGTAATGCTAAAGTCTATTAGGATATTACTTGCCATTGCTGCTCATTAAGATTATGAAATATGGCAAATGGATGTCAAGACCGCTTTTCTAAATAGACATCTTGAGGAAGATGTCTATATGGTTCAGCCTGAAGGTTTTGTTGATCCGAAATATCCTAAAAAGGTATGCAAGTTAAAAAAGTAAATCTACGGATTGAAACAAGCATCTAGAATGTAGAATCATCATTTTAATGAGGAGGCCAAGAAATTTGGCTTCATTAAAAATGGTGATGAAGCTTGTGTATACAAGAAAGCTAGTGGGAGCACTATCATGTTCCTTGTATTATATGCGGATGATATATTATTATTTGGGAAAGATATTCCGGCAATGCAAGGTGTTAAAACTTGGTTAAGTAAATGCTTCTCCATCAAGGATCTTGGAGAAGCACAATATGTTTTGGGGATTGGGATCTACAGGGATAGATCCAAGAAACTGATAGGTTTGAATCAAAGTGCATACATTGAAAAGATCTTGAAAAGATTCAAGATGGACAACTCTAAGAAAGGTTTGGTACCTATTCAAAGAGGAACGCTTCTCAGTTCATCCCAGTGTCCTACCACGAAAGATGAACAAGAAAGAATGAAGAAAGTCCCTTACGCATCTGCTATTGGGTCAATCATGTATGCAATGATATGCACTAGACCGGATGTGTCATGCTCTCTTAGCTTGACAAGTAGATACCAGAATAACCCAGGAAACAGTCATTAGATTGCGGTTAAAAGTATATTGAAATACCTTAGGAGGACTAAGGATATGTTTCTAATATATGGGTCTGGTGAGGAGGAACTCGCTGTAAAAGGTTACGTAGACGCGAGCTTCCAAACTGATCGAGATGATTCTCGATCACAATCCGGTTATGTCTTCACATTAAATGGAGGTGCGGTCTCTTGGAAGAGTTCAAAATAGGATGTTGTTGCCTTATCCACTACAGAGTCGTAGTACATTGCCGCCTCATTAGCAGCTCAGGAAGCTTCATGGATGAAGAAATTCATCGATGACTTAGGAGTAGTCCCTTCCATTCAGGACCCTCTTGAGATCTTTTGTGACAATGAGGGTGCGATTGCTCAAATCAAGGAACCTCATGCTCACCAAAAGACCTGTCACATTGAGCGGAGATTCAACTACGTAAGGGATGAAGTTGAAAAGGGAAAGATATGTATTCACAAAGTTCACACAGATCTTAATATAGCGGATCCACTCACGAAACTCTTACATGGTGCAAAACATCAAGGGCATGTTAGTGCATTAGGGCTTCGATATTCTAGTGATTAGTTGTGATCTGTTTTAAGTATTATAACGGAACGAAATTGTTCAAACTCATTAATATAATTATGGTATTAATTTATTTTGAGTCAAGTTCCTATTTTGCATATTTTATCCATGAATAAGTAATTATTCTAAACTTCGTAGTCGATTACATTTGTGGGAACAAGAATGAGGTTTAGACTATTATGAACTTGGATTGGTATACATTCACGGGATGAATGTGGGGCAAGGTTGCAACCAAGGTTCATAGATATTTGTGGGATACAAATATTGGAAGACCCGCCCTCAAGATTTACTAAATGGAGCCTTTGTGGTTGATCACACGTAATCTTGAGTAAAGGCAAATATCATTGTATCCTATGACCTGAGATACATATTGGGTTCGGATATTCACTAAGTATTGTGCCTTGATTCTATCCTTCGCAATTCTGAAATATGGTAGTTCATAAGGAAGAGCTCAGGTGTGATACAAAGTGTATATCTAGGACGTATGTAGTCAAGATGGGATTTGTCCCTCTTATTCGTTGAGGGTCAGATGTCTAAGGCCTGGTAAAGTTAAATCTAAAAGAGAGTGATCACTCTGTATCTCTTGGATTTAACATGACATCTAGGATGAAAGGATGTGATGAAAGATTCACCTATTCATATTCGAGATGGGAACTCGAAAGGGATGATGTTATTGAATGGCACTAAGTCATAACATATTGGGGGTGATGGACGGTCGTTAGGTGGTATCCATCACTTGCATTAATTTCTTATGTTTCTCGTGCAAGTGGGAGATTGAAGGTATTTCATATGCCCGAGAGACATATTATATTAATGTGGCTAATGTGTTATGATCCAAGTCGGGTCATACCCAATAACAAGCTTACCGACACCTTATATGTATTTAATCTTAACGATTGGATCATTGATTAAATACGCGACACTTGATCTTTAAGAAAAATGGTTTTTTGAAATATTACTTGATGTGTATATATATAAATTATGGAATAATTTATATAATATGGATTTAATTATTTATAGGTTAAATAATTAATAATGTTATGTTACATTTTTTATAATTGGTTTTATATAAAATGTACATAATTAATATGCAAGTTTATAAAATGTATTTTATAAAAAAACTAGTTTTACAAAATCTAGTTTTATAAAAACCATTTTATAAAATATAATGAGAGTGGCATGGGAGTTGAAGCTCACATGCTCTTAGATTCCTTCTTGGTCAAATACAATTCCCATTTCCATATACATGCAAGATTTGACTCTTTGGAACACACACTTGCATTCAAACACATCAAATTAGCAAAAAATTCTGCCCATTTATTTGCTGCTGGCCGTGGGGTTTGAGTGAGCAAAAGAGGGTTGATTTTATTTTTTGCAAGCTTATTTACAAGTGTTATTAAATCCTAACAAAAGGCTAGGGTGTTGGTGCACAAGTTTGGGGTATAACAACTTGAGGTTTCATTTTTTTGGAGCTCCTTTCATCATCATCATCTTCATCACTTATCAACAAGCTTGGAGTAGGTATAATCTCTTTTCTTGCTTGTAGTTTGTAAGTATATTTCATAACTTGATCCTAATTGGGATTTAACTTTAATTGGTTAAAGATATACAATGTTCTAAAATGGTAATTACATGATTCCGCTTTATTTGATTCTTAAAATGTTTTAAGCATAATGGAACTTGTTAAATCCCAACAAAATAAATAGTTTAAAAAAAATATTGTCGCAACCCGGGCTCAAACCCGCGACCTCTCGCCTAAACACAACACCCTGAACCATTGCTCTGCTGTCTACATTTCTGTTTTAATTCTTAGTTTATATCTGTATAACTCGTATTTCTATTCCTTATTCTTCTTCACCTTCAGGAAACAAAACCCGAAACTATTCATCATCATCAACATCTTCACAAACTCGTCATCTCAGTTTCGTTTCATCATCATCCAATTGTAACCATCATCTTTATCATCGTCTTTATCACATCTTCATCTTGAATTCATGATCAAGCATCATCATCTTTATCAAGTAATCACGTCATCATCATCATCGTTTTCATTTCGTATCATCATCATCATCAATCATTACGATTATCATAATCATAATCATACTCACCATCATAGAAGCATCATCATCATCGTAATACTTCATTATCGACCCATCCTCATCACAGAAGCACGATCATA